>NC_140584.1:328066399-329546399 GCF_964204655.1 Triturus cristatus | reverse complement strand
ATGTTTTTTGCTGCTGCTGTCGCAGGTAAACTGGTAGTATCGGCTATTAGCAGCAGCTTGTGAACGGGGTGATACATTTATCACCACTTTGGGTGCAATATAGTGTTGATAACTCGCCGATAAGTCCTTGAGAATATGTCCCTAGGTATGCTCACTCTGCCTCCTTACATTTAAAAAAAAAATCATTTACAGGACACAGGGACCAAGACCCTGAGGCTTGTAATGGCCGCCAAAACATATTTTTGGGATTGAAACCAACCAATCGGGATTGACTAGTCCCCTTTAAATTGGCCAATCAGAGCATATCTGGACAGTCTAGATATCTCTATTTAATTGAACCTTAATTTCTCAAAAGCTACTGGATGCATTCATGCCAAATCACAAAAAGAACATTCTGCGTACCAGGATCTAGCATCCTTCCAAATTTGGTGTACTTCTGTTCAGCAGTACTGTAGCCCTGCCTAAAGCAGTCTTTGGAAAATGTATGGGGATTTCGCGTTTTGGAAGCCTTCTTTTGTTTTCAACACCCGCTTGATGTATCACCCCAAAACTATCCATGCACAAGCTAGTCAAAAAGTAGCACATTTTTGGAATGTCTCATAGAGATTCCTCAAACGGGGCCAAAGTTATAAACAACAATTAAAACACTTAGCCTATGGAACAGCTTACAGCTTACCTGACTATAACTACAATATATATATCTCAGTGGCAGTTGTCACTGGGTAGTTATAGTCAGGTAAGCTGTAAGCTGTCAGCTCTCAGGAATCCCACTGTGTTGTACTTACTGGAGGTAACAGGAGGGCATGTGGGCCCCCACGAACACACAGCATCCAAGAGGACTTCATCCCCTAACCAGTAGTGCACCAGGAGGCACGCTTGAAGAGTGGTGGAGGAAGGGGGCATGGCCTTTGAAGACCTCTCAACAATTCCTCTGTGTGGCAATTACTGGAGCAAACAGGAAGGCTTGTTGGCCCCAGGGACACTCTATTGCCAAGGGGACTTCATCCCCTATCCAGCAGTGTGCCAGGAGGCGCGTTTGCAGAGTGGTGGAAAAAGGGAGTGTGGCCTCCGAAGACCTCTCAGCAATCATGCATTTTGGAACCTACTGGAGTTAGCAGAAGGAGTTGTTGGCCCCCTAAGAACCCTCAGCAGCCAAGGGGACTTCATCCTCTAACCAGTAGTGCATCAGGAGGCATGTTTGCACAGTGGTGGAGAAAGGGGGTATGGCCTCCGAAGCCTTCTCGGCATTCCTGCTGCGTGAGACTTACTGGAGCTAACAGGAGGGCTTGTTAGCACCCTAGGACCCTCTGGATCCAAGGGGACTTCATCTCCCAATCAGCAGCATGCCGGGAGGCATTTTTGCATAGTGGTGGAGAAAGGGGGCATGGCTTCTGAAGCCTTCTCGTCATTCCTACTGGGTAGGACTTGCCGGAGCTAGCAGGAGGGCTTGTTGGCCTCCAAGGACCCTCAGCAGCGAAGGGGACTTCATCCCCCAACCAGCAGCGTGCCAGGAGACGCAATTGCAGAGTGGTGCAGAAAGGGGGCAGGTTTCCAGCATCATGCTGTTAGCCTTTTCTTTTTTTTCTCTAAATTATAAAGTAAGGGGGCCATCTGGCCCGCCTTCTCTGGGCCGATTTTGGCCCCCGGGACCCCATCCCACAGGGCATGTCCCCTTTTTTTTAAACATAGGAGGGGAGCCATGCAGCCCCCCTCCCGGGCCGATTTTGGCCGGGGACGCATCTCCCAGGGACTGGCCACAATCCTGGGTGCCCTGGTCCCACCCAGGGCACCCAGTTATTCATGTTGGGGACCCCGGGGTACCTCAAGGCCAGCTCCCCACCTCCTGCGGGAGCCAGCATTGCTTTTGGATAGAGGAAGCAGCTGAACATGCAGCTCCCTCTGTCTAAAAGCAATTTTGCTTTGAGTAAGTAGAGCATTTTACATGCTCTCACTTACTCGAAGAGAGAAGAGTTTGGTATGATTTGGTGTGAGCGGTGCTCCCACCAAGTCACAGCAAACTGCAATGTCCCGGGGTGGGCACTCCGAGACATTGTTGGAGCTGGCTTTGAGAGGTGGCGGTCCACAGGGTCCTTATTTGTTCCAGGAGGGGGGTTGTGTGGCCCTCCTCCTTTGCAGGTCACAGCAGGTTGTGGTCCCAAGGGCTGCGGGGGGCTGCATGACCCCCCACTTTCACTTTCAGCTTTTGCCCTGTTGAGGTGGCATGGGGGTTGCAGCAAGGTCAACCCCGCAATCAACTGTGAAAAATGCCCCAGGGAAGTGTTGATCCCTGGGGCCTTAGGGATCCTAGTAGGGGGGCCTTTTGGCCCCCCTCCCATATATTTGGACATGCCCCTGGGACCTGGCCCACCCGGGGGCGATTCTAAACGAAGCGTGGGAGCCTGCGCTTCATTTAATTTTTTACATATTAGGTGGGAGTCGTGGGTCCAGTGCAACTCCCACCTAATTGTTTTTGAAAAATGCTTTTTTGGCCCTGTGGGTCCTCCCCCCAAGAGGCTTATGGGTCAGGGTGTTTTTACCCTGCCCACGTTTCTTTTTTTAAATGTTTTTTATGTGACTCGGTTCAACCGAGTCATAAGATGGCCGCCAACACTTCCTGGTTTGAAGTGTTGACAGCCAATCAGATCTCAGTTCGACATCTCGGCTGGGGACATGGATCCTCCGCATCCCCAGTTACAAATCTTAAAAATCTTTAAATGCGCTTTCTAGTCCAACAGGTACCGTTCTACCAAATCTGGTGTAACTCTGTTCAGCACTTCGGGCTGTAGCCATGTCTAAATTTTCCTATGGAAATCAGCATGGAGAAAAAGCGTTTTTGGACCCCCCCCTTTTTTCTCAACCCCATCTTAACGAATCATCCCGAAATTTTCAAGACAACAGCTGAAGTGAGTAGCAAACTAGTTTTGAAAATTTCGCAAGGATTCGTTAAACGAGGCCAACGTTATTGGCAAATTAAAAAACGATCTTCCTATGTAAACAACATCCTAATTATAACTACCTTCTGGCAAATGCCAGTAGGTTTTATATACATATATATATATATGTATATGCCAAGAGTACAGCAACAGTATTTCCTGACGTCTTGCATATAAAAATTGTTCAACACTCCGATTGGGCTTACAGTTAAGGCACAATAAAGTTCATTGAGGTTTAAAAGAGTAAAAAAGAAAAAATAACTGTATTGCAAGTATACAGGACCCATAGTGATGTAAAATTATATTCATTGAATCACAGTGCGAATAGAGCACCAAAGCATGTAACTGGAAGTTATTATATAAACATTGTTATATATATTTTTAAGTATTGAAAATTGCAAGCAATGAACTTTTCCTTAAAATGTAGTCTTTCGTCTATGTTTTCTGCATCACGGGGTGGAGGAAGCACACATAAAATGGATTGTGGGAATTTGGCTCATTTGTGTGATCAAGGCAGAGGATCCTGCCGACACGCGTCATAGCCCTCGATCAAATGCTAATAAGTAATTTGGAAATTACCTTTGTCGCTGTGTCGGACTCCGGTGTGGAAGGAAAGACGCTGTTTTTTTTATATATATATATATATATATATATATATATATATATATATATATATATATATATATATATATATATATATATATATATATTCACTGAAAAAACCATAGGTTTCACACATGTTATAGTTAGCGGAAATTTTACTGATAAAAAACCAATGAAATTGCCCCGTTATAGTTAGTGCTGGCAACTATAACTCACGCGACCGCAATCCTCTGCTGATGCTAATACTGTATTTAGACACTTATTTGCCCATGTCTTCTTCCATACATTTTTAGCTATACATATATTACAAATATTTTTTTTTCATAAAGACACATATGTCATCAGCAGAAGATTGCGGTCGCGTGAGTTATAGTTGCCAGCACTAACTATAACGGGGCAATTTCATTGGTTTTTTATCAGTAAAATTTCCGCTAACTATAACATGTGTGAAACCTATGGTTTTTTCAGTGAATTTGCAAGGTTTTTTAAATGCTAATTCCTAACTATAACGTGTGTGAAACCTATGGTTTTTTCAGTGAATTTGTACGGTTTTTTAAATGCTAAGTGACTTTACGCCATTCGTGGCGTGCGCGCCCACTTAACGCAGTTCGTTCCGTGCGCGCACGGTGCGCTTCGCGCACCGTGCGCGCACAGTGAGCACGCGGTGCGCTTCGCGCACCGCGCACCCACTTTACGCAGTTAGTGCCGTGCCCACGTTACGCTAGATGGGCCATGTACGCACGATGCGCTTCGCGCACCGTGCGCACATGGAGGACATATTATGCGCTTCCTTGTGATAGGTAATCTGTTGAAATTTTTTGGGAAAATTGTCTGTGCTCTGATAAGCCATGCACAAATGGTGGGCTTCGGCCACCATTTGCACAAGGGGTGGAGAAAGTGTGGATAGTGTTTTTTTTATTTTTATTTTTTTACCGTACGCTTACGGTAAGCGTACGGTAAGCGTACCCCGCGAAATTGCCGAAAAAAAAATAATGCCGTTTTTGCTCTTGGGGGATGTTTGGGGACTCCCTCAACATGACTATGTGAGAGGGAGTTGTCAAAACATCCCCGTAAGATGTTTTTGGCCATCATGTTTGATACATAACACCCAGTGCGGTAGACAAAATGGCGGACGCCGCTTCCTGGTTTCTGCCGATTCGAATGTTTACTAAGATCTAAGAGCCAATCAGAATCGCGCTCGCGCACGCCACCGTACGCTTACCGTAAGCGTACGGTAAGCGTACCGTAAGCGGGCTCAGATATATATATTGATTTAAAGGCTATTTTCTCAGAATCTACTGAACAGATTTACACCAAACCTACAAAAGGCACTTCCTTGACCTAGGGACTACCTCTCTGCCAAATTTCTAGTAATTCTGTTCAGCCGTTCGGGCTGTAGCTCGTTCTAAAGGTCCTATGGAAAAATGCATGGGAAAAACGCGTTTTGGGACCCCCCTTTTATCTCAGCCCCCGCTTGACGAATCCCCCCGAGACTTTCAGGGTAGGAGCGGAGCGTAGCGCCCCACCTATTTTGAGAAATTCGCGAGGATTCGTCGACCGGCGCCAAAGTTATTCAAAATAGAATGTTGAGGTTTTCCTATGGAAACGTGGTCCTAACTATAACTACCTACTGGCGACCGCCAGTAGGTAATACACACATATATATATATATTATCTACTGGCGGTCGCCAGTAGATAGTTATAGTTAGGACCGTGTTTCCATTGGAAATCCGCAACATTCTATTTGGAATAACTTTGGCGCCGGTTGACGAATCCTCAAAATAGGTGGGGTGGTCCGCTCCGCTCCTTCCCTGAAAGTCTCGGGGGGATTCGTCAAGCAGGGGCTGAGAAAAAAGGGGGGTCCCAAAACGCGTTTTCCCCATGCAATTTTCCATAGGGACCTTTAGTCCAAGGTACAGCCCGAACGGCTGAACAGAATTACTTGAAATTTGGCAGAGAGGTAGTCCTCAGCTCAGGGACCCACAAGTTGCCTGCTGAAGAGAGAGCCACACGACAGGAAAGTCTTTGCCAACAAACATTTATTGCAGGGTACAACGAGAAAAACAGCCGTGGATCACAGGAATAAAGTCCAGTTTAGCCTGACGCGTTTCGTGCTAGATAGCACTTTCTCAAAAGCTCCTGGACAAGCAACAGACTCGGCATTCTTTCAGCACCACTATTTCAATCATACACCCCGCCCAGATAGGCGCGGTCTCTCCCGTGGCCTGCTGGATGTTGTGGTGCATCGTATTGCTACTGTGAGCGGCCGTTTCAGTGCTCAATGTCGAATTCAATAAAGCCCCAGTGGGTTGCGATACAGGGCTTGTGTCCCCGCTGGCACTATGGTTCTTCCAACAACAGGCACCTGTCCCACAAGCAGCGGCGTCGATTGGCGTCGCTGCAGGATGCTGAAACAGCAATGGGCCTCTCTCTGCGGCTCAGGCAAAGCTGCATAAATCCAACCCACAAGTTGCCTGCTGAAGAGAGAGCCACACGACAAGAAAGTCTTTGCCAACAATCATTTATTGCACGGTACAGTGAGGAAAACAGCCGTGGATCACAGGAATAAAGTCCAGTTTCACCTGATGCGTTTCGTGCTCGATAGCACTTTCTCAAAGGCACCTGGACAAGCAACAGACTCGGCATTCTTTCAGCACCGCTATTTCAATCATACACTCCGGCCAGATAGGCGCGGCCTCTCTCGTGGCCTGCTGGATGTTGTGGTGCATCGTATTGCTACTGTGAGCTGCCGTTTCAGTGCTCAATGTCGAATTGAATAAAGCCCCAGTGGGTTGCGATACAGGGCTTTTGTCCCCGCTGGCACTATGGTTCCTCCAACAACAGGCACCTGTCCCACAAGCAGCGGCGTCGATTGGCGTCACTGCAGGATGCTGAAACAGCAATGGGGCTCTCTCTGCGGCTCAGGCAAAGCCGCATAAATCCAACCCACAAGTTGACTGCTGAAGAGAGAGCCACACGACAGGAAAGTCTTTGCCAACAATCATTTATTGCAGGGTACAGCGAGGAAAACAGCCGTGGATCACAGGAATAAAGTCCAGTTTCGCCTGACGCTTTTCGTGCTAGATAGCACTTTTTCAAAGGCACCTGGACAATCAACAGACTCGGCATTCTTTGAGCACAGCTATTTCAATCATACACCCCGCCCAGATAGGCAAGGCCTCTCCCGTGGCCTGCTGGATGTTGTGGTGCATCGTATTGCTACTGTCAGCTGCTGTTTCAGTGCTCAATGTCGAATTGAATAAAGCCCCAGTGGGTTGCGATACAGGGCTTGTGTCCCCGCTGGCACTATGGTTCCTCCAACAACAGGCACCTGTCCGACAAGCAGCGGTGTCGATTGGCGTCGCTGCAGGATGCTGAAACAGCAATGGGGCTCTCTCTGCGGCTCAGGCAAAGCCGCATAAATCCAACTTACAAGTTGCCTGCTGAAGAGAGAGCCACACAACAGGAAAGTCTTTGCCAACAATCATTTATTGCAGGGTACAGCGAGGAAAACAGCAGTGGATCACAGGAATAAAGTCCAGGTTCGCCTGACGCGTTTCGTGCTAAATATATATATATCCACAAAAGTAGTCACAAATTTGTGCGCTCTCAGGGTCAAAAAACACATCCAAGTTAATTAGCAGCCAGGTTTATTCCACCACAACGTGTTTCAACTGCATCCGCAGCCTTGATCACGTGTACTTCGTGTCTTTTAACACCAGACGTGAGATCACCAACATAGATAATGGACAATGCATGGTACATTTGGCAGCCATATTGGACGGGTGATATAGTCTAGCCGTTAAGATAGCAAAGCTTGCACTGATCAGACCATAAGAACAAAATGTATAAAAATTCCAAATGAAATCGTGATCAAATTGCGTCGCTCCGGAGGCCACGCCCCCTTCTTGAAGCACTCTGCAAACGCGCCCCATGGCGCGTTTGCAGAGGGGGAACTAATTCCCCTTGAATACTGGGGGTCCCTGGGGGCCAACTAGCCCACCAGAAACCTCCAGTATGTGCCAGGGGGCTGCATTGCAGAGAGGTGGTCTGAGGCCACGCCCCTTTTTACACCTCTCTGCAACGCAGCTCTGTCGCGCTTACTGGAGGTAGCTGGTAGGCTAGTTGCACCCCAGGGACCCTCAGTATTCAAGCGGAGTTAATCCCCCAACTTAAAACGTGCCACAGGGTGCGTTTGCACAGTGGTGAAGGGAGGGGGCGGGGCCTGTGGCGTGGTTTAAGTTGGGGAATTAATCCCTTGTCAATCCTGAGGGTCCCTGGGGGCCAACTAGTACACCAGGTACCTCCAGTATGCGCCACAGAGCTGCGTTACAGAGTGTTGTAAAAAGGGGCGTGGCCTCTGAACACCTCTCTGCAATGCAGACCCCTGGCGCATACTGGAGGTACCTGGTGGGCTAGTTGGCCCCCAGGGACCCACAGGATTGAGGAGGAATTAATTCTCTAACTTAATATGCGCCACAGGGCGTGTTTGCAGACATGTCACTTCAGGCCACTCCCCCTTCCTTCACCACTGTGCAAACACACCCTGTGGCGCGTTTTAAGTTGGGGAATTAATTATCTTTCAATACTGAGGGTCCCTGAGGGCCAAATAGCCCAACAGGTGTCTCCAGTATGCGCCAGGGAGCTGCGTTGCAGACAGGTGTTCAGAGGCCACGCCCCTTTTTACACCTCTCTTCAACGCAGCTCTGTGGCGCTTACTGGATGTACCTAGTGGGCTAGTTGGACTCTAGGGACCCTCATGATTGAAGGGGAATAATTTCCCCAACTTAAAACGCGCCACAGGGCGTGTTTGCACAGTAGTGAAGGGAGGAGATGGTGTAGGAAAGTGGCTCTATATATTCTGGACCAAAGTAAAATCATCCGAACAATGAATTCCGATTTACTCACCTGTTATCAGGAGAGACCTCTGTGCTGCATCTTTGAGCCCAGTACTGATCCTGAAAAGAAATTCTAACCTACTTACCAGTAAATTGAATTTCGTTCCATAGGCTAACATTGACTGGTTTCACTTGGAAATTCTTCTAAGTGTGGTTTTGGAACTTTAAAATATTCATCTAAAATCATCCGAACAACGAATTCTGATTTACTCACCTGTTATCAGGAGAGAACCCAGTGCTGAATCCTTTAGCCCAGCACTGACCCTGAAAAGTAATTCTAACCATACTTACCAGTAACTTGTATTTCCTTCCACAGGAATCCATTGTCAGGTTTTCACCAGGAAAGTTTCTAAGAGTCAACTTTTAAAATACAATAATATTCCTTAAAAATCACTAGTGTAACCAAAACGCTTTTACTCAACTGTGTACAGGAGATGTCCCAGGACTGAATCTAGGATCCAGTCCTGTGGTTAGAAAAGTAATCCATAAAGTAACTAATTGCATTTAACTAGAAATTCCCATTGAGCTCAATGTTGCATTGGGTTTGAAATTGTGTTGCCCATTGCAACAACAGTAAATACTGTACTTAAAAGTCTATTGCCTATTTGCAAAGTATTTAAATTAAAGTAATTCCTTCTGAGAAATATATTTTGTAATGTAATGTATAATGTAATTAGAATGTAATTTAAAAAATAAAATATCTAAAAATAAATAGTTTAAAAACATGTAGTACATCAGTATCAAAAAAATAAATATAACAATTAATACATTTAAAAATTGTCATTTACAAAACCTTCGAAATTCACTGAAAAAAACATAGGTTTCAGACATGTTATAGTTAGGAATTAGCATTTAAAAAACCTTAGGAATTCACTGAAAAAACCATAGGTTTCAGAGGCATTATAGTTAGCTGGACATTTCACTCGTACAAAACCATTGAAATTCCCCCATTATAGTTAGTTCAGCTAACTATAACTCGCGCACCCGCAATGCACTGCTGATGACGTCACAAATTATATCACTCATGACATGGTCAGTGACATCACTCATGACATCACTCATGACATCTCAAATGACATCACTCATGACATCACTGATGACATCATCCTTGTGATAGAGTGGCAGACCTCCTCTCACCCCAATATAACCTTTGATACACGCACTCAAAAATAGAAACTAACATTTTCTAAACAATGGTCATACCAATACCAGTTACAACAACCTATTCAGTAATTCTAAGATCTACATACACATCCACTCAAACACCAACAGTCCTATATAGTCACTCATACATGTACTCACTCATCAAATGTACTCATATACCTATACATCCTGTTACACACCGCCACTCATCCATAGAGTTACTCACACACATAGTCACCCATGCTAATAAAGAATCAAACTTCCATTTACTTGCATATACAGTTATGCACACACCAGAAAACTTACTTCTACAGAAAGTTACACATACTTACTCTTTTAAAAAATCACTTAAAGAAACACATACTTATTCATACAGGAACTCTTCCAATCTCTCACTCTCACACATGCTCACTTATATACAGCGATACTCACATATACTAGTTTAAAACATATGTAGTTACTTATAAAGACACTATTGAGACAGTCATTCACTCACTAACACACCCATACACACACTCATCCACTCATACAGTCCTGCACATATACTGTCTTCAACACATACAAACAGTGACGTACTCATTCATACATCTATGCACTAAGTAATACCCTCCACTGAACCATACAGACACTCAGACACTCATACTGATACTCGAAAAACCAAGTAATAACCCAAATAGACACTCATGTAGCTACTCACCAACCCATACAGTCACTTATACACAAAGTGAGAGACTTATACAGATATTTACATATTTAATCATCACTCAGTAACCCATGTATTCACTAAGATACACTTAATCAGTCCGTTATACAATCAATTTTGCAAAAACAAATCATCCATTTAGACACTTATATACCCATTTATTCTTCCATCGACCTTGAGATCTACATATATAAAAAATATTTAATTTTCAGAAAGACACACATTCACTGGATGATGTCATCAGTGATGTCATCAGTGAAGTCATGAGTGACGTCACTGATCATGTCATGAGTGATGTACTATGTGACATCATCAGCAGTGCATTGCGGGCGCGCGAGTTATAGTTAGTTGAACTAACTATAACAGGGGAATTTCAATGGTTTTGTACGAGTGAACTGTCCAGCTAACTATAACGCCCCTGAAACCTATGCTTTTTTCAGTGAATATATATATATAATATATATATATATATATATATATATATATATTCACTGAAAAAAACATAGGTTTTACAGACGTTAAAGTTAGTAATTAGCATTTGAAAAACCTTAGAAATTCACTGAAAAAAACATAGGTTTCAGGGACGTTATAGTTAGTTGGACCTTTGACTCATATAAAACCAGAGAGATTCGCCAGTTATAGTTAGTCGAGGTAACTATAACTTGAGCGCCTGCAATGCGAATTTCTCTGGTTTTATATGAGTCAAATGTCCAACTAACTATAACGTCCCTGAAATCTATGTTTTTTTCAGTGAATTTCTAAGGTTTTTCAAATGCTAATTCCTAACTATAACGTCTGTAAAACCTATATTTTTTTCAGTGAATTTCAAAGGTTTTTTAAATGTTAATTTCATATTTTAATATTAATAAAACCTATATTTTTTCTAATTGTGTTTTAATATTTTGAAACTCTATTATCCTTTTTTTAACTTTAAAAATGATGTAGTGTTTTATATCTTCCCTCCTAAAAATATGCATATCAAACATTTTTTGGGGGGGAGAAAACTACTGTCCCGTACCGGTACTCTACCAACCTCGATCAGCACGCGAATCCTATCCACCACATTTAAATGATGCGCATTTCGTATCCAATAGGTTTATGACACCACGTCCTGCGTAACAACATGTACGTGTGCGGTCGCGCCAGCTGCTACTTTAGTATGCGATGGGTACGCACTACCAAGCCGTGCGTTACCCACCATCTTCATCAATATTCATGGTCTGTAAAGTAGCCTTCCACCTGTAATAGCCATACACCTACAAGTTACATAACCAAAGTTTTCCCCACTACCAGAGGTAACATAGTTACATACACTGCCCACAGCACAATGTAATATCATACGGCCCAGGGGCATTATCATGCATAGATAATGAACAAAAGGACACAGATAAATAGTGGAAGTGGGTATGAGCATATGTGCTCAACACCTTTTTATTACCAGGGTTACATATCCAGTAACGTCTGTGGTGGATGCGTGAGGAGTCAGTGTAAACAATTCCTCAAGAAATAGATGCTGCTATCATCTACTACAGCAGTAATCATTGGATCACACACAGACATTCAATAATAAAAGAATCAATAGTTTGTACTGCAGTAAGGTAGGGACAGTAGATGTGAAGTAATACAGAAAAATATTCTATCGTAAAAGAAACACAACTTATGGTATACTGAGACACAATTAATAGATCAGAAATAATACACAAAAAGATTTTATCATAAAGGGTCCATCAGTTTTAGTGCACTCAGAAAGCCACATCAAAATCATTCAACATGTCCACAACCTCAATGATGTGTGCTGTAGACGGGCAGGCCGTACTTGGAGTAATATCTGTTGCCATCAACAGAACATCATCAGCAATAGCAACTCAATCTAAATTGTGAACACTGCTGTCTACAGTGTAGGCCAGAGAGAGCGGTCAGCAAGGGCCCACAGCTACGTAAGGGGGAATTCAGCTACACAGTTTGTTGTACGTGACGCAACACAAGCGTGTCTGGAGCCTGTAATAATACGTATTCATGGTGTAGACAGAGCACACTGGAGCAATGTCTTTTCCTACAGAACTGCGTCATCTACAAGACCAACTTGAGAAGAATTGTGAACACTGCTATCTTCAGTGTTAATTGTAAACAGTACTCACACAGACATTCATGAATACTTTCTCTCACTTCCTCTTAACAAAAGACAACAACATACATTGCAGAAAAATCTGCATGCAATAAATAAAACAAAACAATTCAAATACCATTTCTGATGTCTCCTGTGTAGACTATTCAGTGTTCCTTTGCACTTGCAAATTAAATTTGGTCATTGTACTAAACCTATAAGTCATTTCAAAAAATGGCTTCAAAGAAGTATACTAAAAACATAATATGTATATTCCAATAGACGTTGTAGTTACTTGACTACTGGATTCTATAATTAAATAATCAGCACTCGATCTGAATTGTGAACACTTCTGTCTGCATTCTAGGCCAGACTCACTATTCATTAACACCTGACAGTCATGTACCGTTCAATTCGAAAGCATGGACTTGCTTGCAGCAGATCAGAAGGGGTACACAGAAATAATATCAAACTTCAACTTCTGACATCCTCAATCATACAATCAAGACCCCATTTTACTGTTCAGACCTGCTTCGGACCACAGTGTACTCCACCGACTAGTGTCAACCAAGCACAATGATAATTTGCAACAGTTAGCTACGGAAACACGGAGTCTGATGCACCTCAACGGAGGGAGTTCTATGAAAACCAAGCAACAAGTAATATCAGACATCTTCCACTGTGGAATCAAGACACCGTTCCACTGTTGGGACCTACAGTTGCTTGCACCTGGTCGAAGGGAGTACCTTCATCTCCACTCTCAGATGAACTTCTAACATCCTACATTGTCAGATCAAGACACCGTTCCACTGTTGGGACCTAGAGTTTGATGCACCTCATCGGAGGGGGTACCACAATTCATCACAAACTGTAACTTCTGACATCCTCAATCATAGAATCAAGACCCCGTTTCACTGTTTGGACCTGCTGTACCGTGGTGTACTCCACCAACTACAGTCAACCAAGGCCATTAATCATGTGCAGCAGTTAACTACGGAAGCACAAAGTCTGATGCACCTCAACAGAAGGACCTCTGAAAATTCACCTGCACGTTATATCGGACATCGTCCATTGTGGGATCAAGACACCGTTCCACTGTTGGGACCTAGAGTTGGTTGCACCTGGTCAAAAGGAGTATCTTCATCTCCACTCTCAGATGCAGTTCTAACATCATCCATTGTGGGATCAAAAGACCGTTCCACTATTGGAACCTACAGTTCGTTGCACCTGATCAGAGGGGGTACACAAAAATCATCACACACTTTAACTTCTCACATCCTTAATCACAGAATCAAGACCCAGTTTCACTGTTCAAACCTGCTGTACCACGGTGTACTCCACTGACTGGTGTCAACGAAGCACAATAATCATGTGCAACAGTTAACTACGGAAGCACAGTGTCTGATGCACCTCAACGGAGGAAGTTCTATGAAAACCAAGCAACAAGTAATATTCGACATCTTCCATTCTGGTATCAAGACACTGTTCCACTATTAGGACCTAGAGCTGGTTGCACCTGGTTGAAGGTGTTACACAGAAATAAACACAGACTTTAACTTCTGACATCCTCAATAATAGAATCAAGACCCCGTTTCAGTATTCGGACCTGCTGTACCGTGGAGTACTCCAGTGACTACACTCAACCAACCCCAATAATCCTGTACAGCAGTTAGCTACGGAAGTACAGAGTCTGATGCACCTCAACAGAGTGAGTTCTGCGAAGAACAAGCAGCAGGTAATATCGGACATCATCCATGGTGGAATCAAGACACCGTTCCACTGTTAGGACCTAGAGTTATTTGCACCTGGTCGAAGGGAGTACCTTCATCTCCACTCTCAGATGCATTTGTAACATCGTCCATTGTGGGATCATGATGCCATTCCGCTGTTGGGACCTAGAGTTGATTGCACCCGGTCAGAGGGGGTACACAGAAATTATCACAGACTTTAACTTCTGACATCCTCAATCATAGAATCAAGACCCCGTTTCACTGTTTGTACCTGCTGTACCGCATTGCAATTTCAACTTCATGCATAGCAATGGCTGCTTCATTTTCCAGTATTGCTCATCCAAGAAGATCGTGACTACATGGAGCACTAGTTTCACTCTCTTGAGAACTTTCATTACTAATTTCAGCTGTAATAGTATTTTCTGTTCAACTTCATCATTCAACATTTTTAAATATATAGCAAAAATGGTACATGCAACGCTACTTTGACATGTATTACAAGAATCTTCGTAACAGTCAAAGTCTCCAAATAATTCACTTTCACTACACCATGAATTAAACAGTTGCAGAAGTGCTAAATAGTAAAATTCTCCCTTATCTAAACTTTCACAACTAACTTTCTTATGGTTTGTGAGATTACTCTTTGCATGTCTTACTAAACAACCATGACATCCAACTACTGCATATTTTCCTTCTTTTACATTCTCTTTAACATTTCAAGCTGTAATGTTGAAGTACTTCATACAGACATAGATGTTGACTCCTTTTCGGTTAGTACGTGTCCAACATATTAGTTTTAAGATTGTCTGTACTGTCTGCTTCATTTACTGCAAATTCTTCAATTTCTTCAAATCATTTTAAGACTCTATTTCGTTTGCAGGCAAGATCTAATCTTACCCAAATTACTCCTCGTGGCCTTGAATTTAAATTTGAAGAGCACAATCAGTCTGAACATCCATACAATCCAATTTCTCGGTGGGAAAGCATTTTCAAAGTAAAGCTGTACAATTCTTTACTAAGGCTCTTCTCTTGTGTAATTTCTTCCCACAGTTCTTTCATCTCTATTTTTTCTGATTTTGGTATGTACGATGTAATGTAACATACAACAGCAATTGAGTTATCTGTAACATACTGAATTTCCATGTTCGCATTCCACATTTTTAAAACGACTGAATTGTAATCATTGATATACTTTGATACTTCTCTTCTTTTTAACTTGTAGTTATTCTTTTGATATTTCCGAGTTATTGTGTGCCTTACAGAAGAAAAAAGAATATTTACAAATAACTGGACAGGAGAATCCAAACCGACATCTGGTGTAATATTTTCCTTTAAAGTTGAAGTTTCTTCTGCAATGCTTTCAACAACTGTGACTTTGGAAACGTAAAACTTGCTATCTCAAGCTTCTATAGCCTTCTTCTCTTGGTATCTCACATGTCACATAATATTCAATGAAAGACAATACTGTTTCATCAGAATCATTTCCAAATTTAGGTTCATCCTTGATCCATAGTAGCATATGTACATGAGACGCACCTCTTGCTTGATACTCCTTTCTCCAAAAGAAATCGATAACCTCTCCAAGAGCTGTATTCTTTTTATTGCAGATAAAAGACATTATAGATTGAAACCTATCATTACAATATCTGAACACTTATACAGGATCCAATGGACACAGTTGACCATGAGTCTTTATTTCAACATTTTTTATATTGGAATTCGCTTCTCTTAGAAAGTCAAGCAAATCTTCCCATGCATACTCTGCACAGCTAAGTGAAACAAACCATGTTCTTGTACCTACGTTCCGTAACATACACTTGACTTCTTCATGACGACAATACCAGTACTCATTTGTTTCACGTTGACATGCCATCAAATTGATTAAGTGTCCTTCTAAATTTTCATCTCTTTCTTGATGTTTCTGTACAAATTCATTCGCAGAAAGAACTTATTGATGAACTTTAGTTTTAAGTATGTGGTTCACTGCATACGACAAAGAAGACAGATCACTTTCAAACAAAAAGGTGAAATATGTATAAAATGCACAGTCGAAATCTAGGATCTTCAGAATTTAATCTGAAATTTCAAGTGGTCAAATAGAGAAAGTGGACAAGTCAAGGACTGAAGATATTTATGAACATTACACAATATGTCCTTTGCATTCAAAAGAAGTAATAGGAAGCAGCATTGAGTTATTTGAAATGAAAAAAACACAGGGAACTCCAATAAGTGTATGGGAGAAATCCTTGGAAGGTCATTATTTTCCACAGCTGTTTCCTACAGGAGAAGGTGGACGGTATAATGATCCACCTGTACCGATTGCAGCTTCAGAATATCGATCAACAAGATTCATCTTCTAAACTTATTACCTGTTCACCCACATTTACAGTTTTGTAATAAATATTGTTCTCTTTAAGATATAAGGTAGCCTTTTCAACTTTATTAACACCCCCAAAATCTTTCCATATTTCCCGACTTTTTGTTACTACAACATTTACTAGAATGACTACTGCCTAATTTTCCTCTTTCACTCCCGCAATAGTTTCAATATCTTTCTTAAAATCCAAAGGTAAGTACACCACTCTTCCTTCAAACCTCTTTGCAAGTCTGTTGGTGACAGTTTACATGTTTTAGGCTCCATCCGAATTACAGTTTGAAAAGAATTAACACATTGAATTAGAACAGACTCATATGTATTCAATTCTGCCAGTTCCTCCGGAATAGCTACTAATTCTAATTTATTATGTACTTCTCTAAAAGGCATTTTCTTCTCTTCTAATTTGTTATAACAATATTTACATATACGTTGATCACTACCTAACTCAAATTGACCTTTCACCAACAAGTAAATTGTAAATTCTACCCACTTACCATTGTTCTCCTTTTCACTTTTCAAATACAAATCAACATTCCTACTTTGACTTTTATAATCAGTACGTCGACAACAAACACAAACATAGTCTCGTATTTCACACCACACTACATTAAAATTTGCAATTTCTTCTTCAAACTGATCAGTGCTAATCACTTTCCCATCTCCTCCAACATCTGTAATTTTCAAACTTTCACGTTCTATGAACTGCTCCTCTGAACCAAAATATTGCATTTAAATATCATTACACTTTTTTTTGAACAACTAATAAAGAAGCATATAAAAGACTTGTACTTAGTTCACTTAAAAATAATGGAGAACTTTTTACATAGTACACTTTCCTCACAAACTTCCGCATTTCTGAATAACATACTGCTAACATCCTCAACTGAAAAAAAACACTTTTACAAACTTTTCTTCAAAGACAAGCCAGAGAATGCCCATACTTCTCAGTATATTTTCTTACGTGACATAGATCTAGTCCTTGTAACAACTTAACGTTCTGTTTAATACTTTCTCTTCAAAATCACAATTAATAACTTCTGTTTTAAATTGAAAGCACTATCCACTATACTTTCAATACGCTGTTTCTCTTTCAATTCAAAAACATTCCTTTTATATTTGAAGCATTCTTTCATTGAATTCTGAATCACTCTAGATCGAAAAAGTCTCTGACGATTTTCATGAAACTCCTTTTGTCTCCGAGTAACAGATACTATTTCTTTATCATCTTTCCTTTTCCTGGTATTTGAAATTGAACTCTGCTTCACCTTACTTGAAAAATTCCTATTTTTCCTCTTGTGTGATCCTTTTTCATCTTGTACTTATAGTAGAACAAAGTTTTTTGTACTACTCCCATTTTATCCAAATACAAACTTTTGCCTTTTGCACAAATATATATTTTTCTTCTCTTTTATTTTTTACTTCTTCTTGGCCTTTCCAAATTTTAATCCAAATGAAATAATTTTCTGAAAAAAAACAGATTCAATTATTTTTCACATTTGTTCACTATGTTAAAATTAT
Organism: Triturus cristatus; assembly: GCF_964204655.1. Lineage (NCBI taxonomy): Eukaryota > Metazoa > Chordata > Amphibia > Caudata > Salamandridae > Triturus > Triturus cristatus. The sequence continues at coordinate 329,528,390 of NC_140584.1, read as the reverse complement.
AAAATACAATTACAAAACTTCCACTAACAACTTCCACACCCAGTGCTGCAACGTGATTGAACACGAAAGAGCAGCACTAACATGACAAGTAGTGCCATAGAACATACAGCAAGTATTTATTTAATTATTTACAAACACCTTTACAATTTATATGTAACTGCACTACCTCATACTTTTCACCTCTCTGCCGCACCCCACCAGCCCACACCACTCTCTCTGCAACCCACTACAAACAACTTCATAGATAGTATTTTAATTTTTTTTTAATCTATGTACTTAAGATGATATTATCAACCAAAAAGCACACACAAAAATTACCATTATTAGCCTACAATTTTATCTACAACTTTCCAAACATAACACTGCCCCCCCCGGTTTTAAGTGCGGGGGGAGGGGTGTCTGTGGGTGTCTGAGCAACAGCACTTTATTTTAGGTGGCCTCGAAACAGGTCTTTATGGGGGTCTACTTTTGGGCCTCGCAAACCTCATCCCTTTTTTTTTCCTTTAGTGCACTGCAGTGAGACTGTGAGAGCATGCACATTACTCACTACTTAGAAGTGCAGACATCATGCCAGGTGACTCGCATTATAGGAGAAGGGAAATCCTTTAAAAAGACACTTTTTCTCTCAGAATTTCCCTTCTCTTTTTGCAACGCAGGAGCAACATCATCGTGGGGTAATTAGCAAACACACCACTAGGCGCGCATCACCCATTGCCCTGGACTCTCTCAAACAGCTTCCTGAGCGCACACACAGAGCCGCACCCGAGTACTTCACAGGTTTTCAAAAGATCATTTTTTGGTAAAGAAGACTCTGTTCTTTTTCACCCCTTTTTACAGCCCCTACATCCCCACTCTGCCTATTGCTGAAAAAATTAGGCTCCCCCGAAATTTCGCTCTGGTTGCACCTCTTGAAACGACCACAAGCAAGCAACTCCAGCACAAACCTGCTCTGACCTTACACATTCTCTTGTTTTAGGGCAACAAAAACACACGCTTTGCCTGCCTCAGTTCTCACACCCCCTCTTTAATATGAACATAAAAGCTTTCCACTTACTTTTATATTCCTATTCTGTACATCACATGGAAATATAGAAATCAAGGTTCTCACCACCCCAAATTACCTCTCTGGTATACTTTCTCAAATGTAAGAATACAGGTATTCAGTATCTGTAAGTCACGGCCACTTTTAAACAGTGTACCTATATACAACTCGACAAAACGTTATGTTTGTAAATTAACGTCTTACACTTAAAAGCTCCTTCACATTTCTTTCGCTATATGTACCTTTCTTTAAAACACCACCAGAGAAGGATGGTGAAGTATGCTCCACAAAGAGCAACTCAAAGCTTTGTTATTCTTTATAAAATAATCTGCCCGTCAATGCTTTTCGCAAACCTTTTCGACCCCTTAAAAGGCTGGATGGATGAGTATAATACGTCCTATTTAGGATTGGGGGCGGACGAAGCCCGAAAATAAGAACGTATAGTTGAATAAAAGGTGAGTGGATGCATGGCCAGATGCATCAATGCATATATACATAGATGGATGTATCAATGTATGAATGGAAGGATAAATGAATACAGGGACCAGTACTTACGATAGACTGGTGGACTGATAGATGCTTAGGATTGGTTATGGGACAGATGTATCTATGGATATATAGGCGTATGGCTGCATGAATGATACAGTGCTGACAATAGGCGAGTGCGCTCATAGATGCTTAAGATAAGTGCAGGAACAGCTGTATGTATGTATATAAGCAGGAATGTATGCATCAATTAAAAGATGGTTGGATGGCGCAGTGCTTCGGATAGATGAATGCTGGGCTTTAATTGGGCCGGGTCTGAGGACCAGCACTTATTTTCAAGGAGCCTCCAAAAGGGTCTCTATCAGGCTCTATTTTCAGCCCTCGCAAACATAGTCAATTTTATTTTCGGCCCTCTCAAACAGTAATTTTTTTTTTCTTGCACTGTAGTGAGAGCATGCACATCGATGTATGCATGCTTATTTTGCTAACTACTGAGAACTGGAGACATCAGGCTACGTCACCCACGTTGTAGAAGGAAGGGAAATCCTTCAAAGAATGTTTTTTTCCAAACGTAGAAAAATTGGAGAGGATTTTCTAAAGCACACAATGATACTTATCTTGATTTAGACCACGGCCCAACTTGCATAGCCAACACCCCTTTAAGAGCTCCCCCCCCCCTTTTAGAGCACCCCGACTTTCTGAAATGCTCATAAGCAAAGCGTATTAAAACACGCAAATTTGCGAGTAAAACATATACCATGCCATAGGGCACTTTATAAGTGCTCCCAGTGGTACTACATCACCTTTATTAGCTCGACATCTGCACGTTACTATATTCTGTGTTTTAATCAGAAACATACCCACCTCCCCCGCACCCACAACCACCCACGCCCTTCCTTAACCGTACAAAATAAAAAAGAAACCCCCACCATTATTAGTAGCACCACTATACCCACACACAGGCTTAATTTTAACAGGTGTGTGCCGGAACACTTATCAACAAAAAGTATTCAAACATGCAAATTTGCGGGTAAAACATATACCATGCCATAGGGTACTTTATAAGTGCTCCCAGTGGTACTACATAACCTTTAGTAGCTCCACATCTCCACGTTACTATATTCTGTATTTCAAACAGCAACATAACTACCACCCCCACACCCACCCCCGCCCTTAGTTAACAGTATGAAATCAAACAGAAACCCCCCATTCCTAGTAGCGACACTATACCCATACACAGGCTTAATTTTAACATGTGTCTACAGGAACACTTATCAGCAAAAACTATTCAAACATGCAAATTCGCGGGTAAAACATAAACCATCCCATAGTACTGTTTATAAATAGGCCCAGTGAAACTACATTACCTTTAGTAACTACACATGCCCACGTTACAAATATCCCTCTTATAATCAGCAACATACGCACTTCCCTACCCCCACCCATCCCTTGCTTAACCTTACGAAATCAAACAACGAGCCCCAGCACTCCCGTTACCGCTACTATAGCCATACATAGACTTAATGTCAACAGGTGTCTGCCGGAACGCTCCTCAGCAAAAGCTATTAAAACCTGCAATTTTGCAACTCACACATACACCATACCATAAGACGGTTTATAAATAGTCACAGTACCACTACACCACCTCAACACTCGCCCTTGTTTAACTTTACGCAATAAAAGAAAGAGCCCCACAAACGTAGAAGTGCCACTATAGCCATACAGAGGCTTAATTTCAACAGATGTCTCCCAAAAAGCTCATCAGCAAAACGTATTAAAACATGACAATTTGCGGGTAAAACATATACCATGCAATATGGCACTTTATCAGTGCTCCCAGTGGTACTACATCACCTTTAGTACCTCCACATCTCCACGTTACTATATTCTGTGTTTCAAACAGCAACATAACTACCTCCCCCACACCCACCCCCGCCCTTGCTTAACAGTACAAAATCAAACATAAACCCCCCCATTCCTAGTAGCGCCACTATACCCATATACAACGTTAATTTTAACAAGTGTCTGCCGGAAAACTTATCAGCGAAAAGTATTCAAACATGCAAATTGGCAGGTACAACATAAACCATCCCATAGCACGGTTTATAAATGGGCCCAGTTGAACTACACCACCGTTACTAGCTAGACATCTATATGTTACGAAAGTCGTTTAAACACTCTGTAGAGTGTATAGCAGGGCATGGGAGAGTAAACAAAGTTCTAATTCCCAAACTTTAGATATACAGTCCCTTTACTGTATCTATATTAAAGATATTAAATGGAATGAATAAATTGAGTGTCTCAAAACGGATAGTGAAGCTCACCATCAGTAAAACACGAACCACTTCAACAACTACATATATCCGCCACAGCGACACAGCCTGACAAATAGTATCACTTATAATCACATGTAGTTCTGTAATGTCAACAAAGTCATACAGTAAATATACCGCACATTTAAATTTTTTATCTCTCACACATTTATAAAACATCTCTTCTAAAGAAGCACTCCCCAACTACTTCTATTCCATAAGAACAGACAATAATTAATAAGTTTACTACCATATATTTTAGTATATTTACCTTTTTATTATTCACTTGTCAGAAAGTACAAAAACTATTCACTATACCAAATGCAAACCAAAAACCATATTCATATTTAGCTCAACCTAGGATCACATGATTCAAACTATGCGTACATATAAAAGGAACGTATTACTTTTCCTATCTCCATCTCCTCTCCATGTAATCTCAAAACACTGTACACGGCCCCACTGTACAACAACCTACCCTGACTTACATTCAAACCTACCTCTCTGTGTCAAAAATAAGACCACAATCTGCCCACATAACATTTCCGCATTTCGTTTTATCGCTTTTAACTTAATAACACATACGTCTCCTACCACCCACCGCCCCACTATTTCCACAAAAAGTATCAGTTGCAAATGTGCAACATTTTCTTTATCTCCCCAAATACATTACAAGCTCAAATTAAAGCTGTACCTCATTTTCAAAACAATACAGTCCTATAAAGATGACAAACTACACTTCTTCTCTGTGAAAAATTCCTAAACATATATAAAATACTTATATAACAGCTCAAATTTTATGCATATTTCATAACCAATATCAAACACCACACTTTACTAACACTATATTACTTTGAATTAAAAAATACTTTAAAATCAAAAACATAACCTCAAATACTTAATCAATACTATAAAACACATAACACACCTTGTTCATTTCTAACTCACCTTTGAAGTTATTATCCAGATTTCAAATGACACACGCATACAATTCTCTCTTTCTCACATAGTACATGTAAAGCTCCAACTTCATCAAGAATGAAACCAGGAATGGCACAATTTCTCTCTGTCACTCCACACATAAAGGCATGTAAAGAACAAATCAGAATACTTCATTCCTTCAACGACATTCCAAAACTTACCTCCATTGGTTAATTTTGAATTTTTCTTCAGAAAAGCTACTTATTATTCCGCGCCACATACAGGTCACAAGTTCAACCTATTTTATCACATTTCTGGAACCTTCTACGACACCTGCATGTTAAAAGTTCATCATTTTTTTTTTTAACCTAACAATATACTTTTGCAACATTTTATCGAACATTCAACGGCACGTGCACGTTAAAAGTTCACAATAGGGGTCAGTAGTTCAGCAGCATTATTCCCAACTCCAGCAGCACCTCACCATACGCCCCCAGCACCATCAGACCCATAGGAGTCAATGCTTTCCCCTTTCCAAATACCAAATTCATTTCATAAACACAAATTTACCTTCGCACTCCCTGTATAACACCCCCTAAGCACCATACACAAGTTACAATGTTCAAAACAAAAGTTCCTCCAAGTAGTTATAACTACATGCTGACACTACTTGCACAGTTGTGGCACAGCGGCCAGAGCACATGACTTCACAGCATATGACACACAGTTTGGGCTCACACTTTCATCCCCGAGTCCGGCAGCAGCGCAGCTTAGCAGCATGAGACTCTACACACTACCTCACATATTTTCCGTACCCCAGACCATTCAGACTAGTACGGGTCAGTAGTTCGACCTAGTAGTTATAAACAGATGCTGACACTACTTCCACAACTGTACTGCAGCTGCCATGACACATGACTTCACAGCATAAGACACACAATTTAGACTCACGCTCTAATCCCCGAGTCCTGCACCATCCCACCCTAGCAGCATAACACTCTAGGCAATACCTCACTTAATTATCATAGCCTAGCACTTTCACACCGGTAGGTATGATTAGTTCACTTCGAACCCCCTCTATAGCACACCCTAAACACCCCACAGAGGTTACAGTGCTTCTACACTCCTATTTCCCATTTTTCCCCCTTTTTTCCCCTTACTCACTTCAACGGAATCACAAAATGGCAGCCAACACTCCCTCCTTCCATGAGACTCTAGACAATACCTCACATATTTTCCGTACCCAGAACTTTCACACCACTACGGGTCAGTAGTTCATCCTAGTAGGTATAAACACATGCTGACACTACTTTTACAACTGTACTGCAGCGTCCAGAGCACATGACTTCACAGCATAAGACACACAGTGTGGGCTCACGCTTTAATACTCGAGTCGCGTACAAGCTCACCTTAGAAATATCACACACTAGCCAATACCTCACTTAAATTTTGCAGCCTAGAACTTTCACACCGGTAGGTATGCTTAGTTCACTTCGCACCCCCTCTATAGCACACCCTAAACACCCCACAAAGGTTACAGTGGTCCTACGATCCTCTTTCCCACATTTTTTGCCCTTTTTCCCCCTTACTCGCTTCAACGGAATCACAAAATGGCGGCCAACACTTCCTAGTTGCAAACGCTCACAGCCAATCAGCAGCAAGCTTGTGCTCGTAACGCCTCAGCCAATCAGATGACAGAATTCCCAAATATCGATATCTGTAAATTTCGATATTTCTCAAAAACTACTGTGACGGTGCAAAGCGCTGTAATGTCACTGCAGCGACGGAGGGAGGTAATGCATATGCAAGCAGAAGAAGGCAGAATGCCGAAACGCATCCTCGCACGCAAAATGTGGACTTTGGAGCAGTGACATTACAGCGCTTTGCACCGCCATTGGGCACCCAAGGCACAAGCGTCGATTGAATCGACGGTCATCCAGACTGGTGGGGATCCGGATATTTACCGCCCCCTGCGCCGAGTGCCATGAGCCCAGGGTTTGACGAAGGGGCTTCCGAATTGGGGTCATCATAGAACAACCAGTGGGACACTTGGAATTGCATGACAGCGACGGAGGGAGGTAATGCATGAATTGTGGAACTTTGGGAGGGCTATCAAGGCACAATATGAAAAATCCTCATTAAGTATCGGGACTTTAATCTTCATTACATACTCCCGCTGTACGGGTTGAGAATTTCCTGGAAAAATAAGGTTAAAGACATTGGTACTGAATCAACCAATCCCCTCCCTCCTTTGAGTCGCTGCATCCAATAAGGAGTCAGCTAGTATTTTAAAAACTGTGCCGTCACTAATATATACAAATGCATATGCGAGCAGAAGAAGGCAGAACGCCGAAACGCGTCCTCGCATGCAAATAAATTATTGAAGCAATCCCGTGAGTGCAGTGTGTTTTTGACACAAGAGCCTTCATATTTGGGATGGACCACTTCCATTTCTTTCATGCACCCGTCAGCAAGAGTGCAGTATGCGCAAAAGGTGGACTTTGGAGCAGTGATATATATATATATATATATTTTCGTTTATGATGGAAGGGCCATCGTGTGAGGCCCGCCTCCACTTGGGGAATGGACTTTTTCAGCAGCTAGGATTTGCAGAGGAATTTTTCCTTAGCACCTTGTGCTTGAGGCAATGACTTTGAAAGGCAAACGAAAAGCTGCACGGAAACTCAGTGGTAGTGAGTCTTTACTAATGCACCGTGACCGAGGTATGGAACTGTCCGTTTAAAAGCATGTGTTGCACTCGGTACACTGTGGATTAAGTGTGGTTTTACCAAAATCGACTTTGAAAACCAGTATAGGCAGTTATGGAGCACTCTGGGTATTGTAGTCCCGTATGATGTAATTAAAAGTTAATAAGATCGTACAACAAAGGAAAACCATGATGGTGCTACCATTTGGGGGTTTAAAAGGTAACCTAAAACAAAAACTTGTACTTGCCTCTGTTGTACTATTGAAATTCGGTGAGAATTACAAATGAGAAACCATGAAAGAACTGTCCCTTTAAACTGGAAGAAATGGATGTTGGTCCCTTTTCAATGTCTGAAGAAGTTACGTTATTTAAATCTAACGAACCCACTGACATTACAGCAAGTGGCATATGATGAAGAGTCGCTGGACTCGAAACGCGTCATGCCTGTTGGTCTTATAATAAAGAAACCCTTCAAGCACTGTTGGTGTGGCCCGTACAGCGTTGCAGTAGGATCGCGTGTTTCTTTTGGATATATATTTCAGCAAATCGGCTCCAGATACAGCAGTTGGTGCAGGCATTCAGGGCGGAACCATGCCTTGCAATTATTTTTCACCTAAAAGGCGACTCGACTGCGTGATTCTACTGACGAGGGCTACAGCTGATTAAAGATATTGGAGGATACTTCCAGAAGATAAAATCGATGTTTAAAAAAATAAAGGAACAGTGGAAATTAAAAAAATTGAAATTACTTGTTTTGGACTATACTGATTGAAGCCCTTAAGAAGCGAAACATTCACGAAACACGTGTTGGCTTGGCTGTATATGTCAGAATATTTGATGAAGAACTTTGATCAAGTGTATGGAGGCTTGGCTGTAAATTTCACGCTATTTGAGGAAGAAATTTCTCAAGTGTATGAAAAAAAGATAAGCTTGAAATAGAAGACTATATATGCACTTCTGAACTGTGATATGTGTCTCGGCACATGAATAAATACATATATATATATTTTATGTTGCTGCTAATGGGATAACAATAAAAGCACTCTAAAGAATTCCTGTCTGCTTGGTGGTCCGTTCCTGCCTGTGTTTTGTGAATCAAACACTTGGGTGTCAGGATTGTGGTCGTGATATATATATATATATATATGTATATATATAATTATATATGTGTATATATTACCTACTGGTGGTCGCCAGTAGGTAGTTAAAGTTAGGACCTATTATCCATAGGAAATCTGCAACATTCTATTTGGAATAACTTTGCCGCCGGTTGACAATCTTTGCGAAATTTTCAAAACTGGTGGGGCGCTCCGGTCCGTTCCTATCCTGAAAGTCTCAGGGTGATTCGTCAAGCAGGGGTCGAGAAAAAAGGGGGGTCCCAAAACATGTTTTCCCCATGCAATGTCCCATAGGAACCTTTAATCGTAGCTACAGCACAAACTGCTGAACAGAATTACACCAAATTTGGCAAAGAGGTAGCCCTTGGTTCACACTCGTGCCTATTTGTTAAATGGTGTAAATCCGTTCAGTAGTTCCTGAGAAAATCAAAATCACATATATATCTATGGCAGCGGTGGATCCGCGCACCCTGCCGAGCACAAGCTGTATGCTAATTGGCTGTCAACACTCCAAACCAGGAAGTGTTGGCAGCCATCTTGTGCCTCGGTAGAACCGAGGCACAAGAAAGCAGGAAAAAAACCTCGCAAAACGCAAAAAGTGGGCAGGGTAGAAACCCCCTGACCCCCTAGGCCTACTTAGGTGTCCCACAAGGACCCCCAGGGCCAAAAAAAGCATTTAAAAAATAAAAAAATTGGCGAGATTCGCGCATTTAGCACGAATTTCGACCGAAATTAACAAAAAAAACGAAGTGCAGGCTCCCACGCTTCGTTGTTAATTAGCCCCTAGGGGGCCAAATCCTGGGGGCAATACTTATTATGTAAGTGGGGCCCAGAGGGGCCCCCCAGCCCCGGGGACCGCCACCCCTGGGGCCTCTTTACATTAGGTGGGGGGGCTCTCAGGCCCCCTCAGCCCCAGGAACCGCCACCCCCCGGGGCTTTCAGAAAAGAATGGCGGGGAGGCTCGTGGCCCCCTCGCAGCCCCGGGGACTGCCACCTCCCGGGGCTCGATTTAATTTTGATTGTGAGGGGGCACACTGCCCCCCCGCAGCCCCGGGGACCGCCATCCCCCGGGGCTTTTAAAAAAAGAAAACCCTGTGTGGGGAGGCTCAAGCCCCCCCACACGCCCTGGCAACCGCCACCTCCCCGGGGCTCTAAATATTTAGATTGGGGGGTCCGCAATGGACCCCCCCAGCCCCGGGGACCACCACCCCCCTGGGGCTTTGAAAATGTGAGGAGGGGGGCCGCATGGCCCCCCTCCTGGAGCCATTAATGGCCCTGGGGACAGGGCTGAGGTGACTTGTGCAAACACGCCCTGTGGCGCATTTTAAGTTGGGGAAAAAAATCCCCTTAAATCATGAGGGCTCCGGGGGGCCAACTAGCCCACCAGGTGCTTCCAGTAAGCACCACTGCGCTGCGTTGCAGAGAGGTGGTCTAGGCCGTGCCCCTTTTTACACGTCTCTGCAACGCAGCTATGTGGCGCTTACTGAAGGTACCTAGTGGGTTAGTTGGACCCTAGGGACCCTCAGGATTCAAGGGGACTTAATCAGACAACTTAAAACGGCCACAGGGAGCATTTACACAGTGGTGAAGGGAGGGGACGGGGCCTGAGGTGACGTATGCAAACACGCCCTTTGGCGCATTTTAAGTTGGGGAAATAATTCCCCTTCAATCCTGAGGGACCCTGGGGGCCAACTAGCCAACCAGGTGCTTCCAGTAAGCGCCACTGCGCTGCGTTGCAGAGAGGTGGTCTATGCCGTGCCCCTTTTTAAATCTCTCTGCTACGCAGCTCTGTGGCGCTTACTGGAGGTACTTAGAGGGCTAGTTGGACCCTAGGGACCCTCAGAATTGAAGGGGAATTATTTCCCCAACTTTAAACATGCCACAGGGCGTGTTTGCACAGTGGTGAAGGGAGGGGATGGTGTAGGAAAGTGGCTCCATATATATATACTGGACCAAAGTAAAATCAGCCGAACTACGAATTCCGATTTACTCACCTGTTATCAGGAGAGACCTCAGTGCTGCATCTTTGAGCCCAGTACTGATCCTGAAAAGTAATTCTAACCGTACTTACCAGTAACTTGAATTTCCTTCCATAGGCTAACATTGACTGGTCTCACTTGGAAATTCTTCTAAGTGTGGAGTTTTGGAACTTTAAAATATTCCTTTAAAATCAGCCAAACTACGAATTCCGATTCACTCACCTGTTATCAGAAGAAATCTCAGTGCTGCATCTTTGAGCCCAGTACTGATCCTGAAAAGTAATTCTAACCGTACTTACCAGTAACTTGAATTTTCTTCCATAGGCTAACATTGACTTGTTTCACTTGGAAATTCTTCTAAGTGTGGAGTTTTAGAACTTTAAAATATTCCTCTAAAATCAGCCGAACAACGAATTCCGATTTACTCACCTGTTAGCAGGAGAGACCTCAGTGCTGCATCTTTGAACCCAGTACTGATCCTGAAAAGTAATTCTAACCATACTTACCAGTAACTTGAATTTCCTTCATTAGGATATCATTGCCTACTTTTTGCTGAAAAAGTTTCTTAGTGTCGATTTTTGAAACTTACATATATTCTCTAAAAATCGTGCCAACGATAAAAACGTGCATGTTTTAGATAGAGGGCCCAGTGCTGAACCTAAGAGTCCAGCACTGGATTAAAAAAGTAACATGAACATACTTTACCTGCAAACTGAATTTCCTTCCATAGGATAACGATGGTAATTCCAACTGAAAAAGTTTCTGTTTCAACTTTTAAAATACAATAATATTCCTTAAAAATCACTACTGTAACCAAAACGCTTTTACTTAACTGTTTACAGCTCATGTCCGGTGACTGAATCTAGGATCCAGTCCTGTGGTTAGAAAAGTAATCTACAAAGTAACTAATTGCATTTAACCAGAAATTTCCATTGAGCTCAATGTTGCATTGTGTTTGAAATTGTGTTGCCTATTGCAACAAACTGTAACTATTGCATTCAAAAAGTCTATTGCCTATTTGAAAAGTATTTAACTAAAGTAACTCATCCTGAGAAAGTATATTTTTATACCTTGTTGGTTCTAAAATAAAACAACTATATCTTTTGATACAAAACAATTGGCTTAGAGTTCAGTTCTTGAGTGTGTGAGACCATTTGCTGACTGAGTGTGTACAACAAATGCTTTACACTGTCCTCTGATACTGCCTTACTGCTCGACCAAGCTACCACTTTAGAGAGTAAGGTTATATCTAACTTTAACCTCTGCCAAACCTCTGGGGACTGGGGACTCTATACACACTGTATCTTACTTTGGTCCAGTATATATAGGGCCACTTTCCTACACCATCCCCTCCCTTCACCACTGTGTAAACGCGCCCTGAATCCGTTTTAATTTGAGAGATTAAGTTCCCTTGAATCCTGAGTGTCCCTAGGGTCCAAGTAGCCCACTAGGTACCTCCAGTAAGCGCCACCGAGCTGCTTTGCAGAGAGGTGTAAAAAGGGGCACGGCTTGGGCCACCTGTCTGAAACACAGTGCAGTGGTGCTTAGTGGAAGCACCTGGTGGGCTAGTTAGCACCCTGGAGCTCTCAGGATTGAAGGGGAATTATTTCCCCAACTTAAAACGCACCACAGGACGTGTTTTCACACGTCACCACAGGCTCCACCCGCTCCCTTCACCACTGTGCAAACACGCCCGTGGTGTGTTTTAAGTTGGGGGATTAACTCTTCTTGAATACTGAGGGTCCCCGGGGTGCAACTAGCCCACCAGCTACCTCCAGTAAGCACCACAGAGCTGCGTTGCAGTGAGGTGTAAAAAGGGGCGTGGCCTCAGAACACCTCTCTGCAACGCAGCCCCATGGTGCATACTGGAGGTTCCTGGTGGGCTACTTGGCCCCCAGGGACCCCCAGTATTCAAGGGGAATTCATTCCCCCTCTGCACACGCGCCAGGGGGTGTGTTTGCAGAGTGCTGCAAGAAGGGGGCGTGGCCTCCGGCGCAATACCGGTCTTTTTTGGGTTTTTTTGTTTTAAGAAGGGGGGCTGTGTGGCCCCCCTTATTTTCCTAATATTTTGGCCATCGGGACCCCATCCCCCAGGGCCTGCCCTCCAATTTTTTTTTTTAAATCAAAAATTGAAAAGGGGGCCACGTGCCCCCCCTCCCGAGGCCTTAATCGGCACTGGGGACCCCATCCCCCGGGGCATGGCCTTTTTTTAAAAATAAAATTCTTTTGGAGGGGGCTGCGTTGCCCCCCTCCTTAGGCCACTTAAGGCCCCGGGGATCCCATCACCCGGGCCGGCCTTTGTTTTTTTATTTTTGTAAAACTTGTAGCCCCGGGGGCTGGCCCTCTCTGTTGGGGACCGTGTGGGTGTCCCCAATCCCCCCATGGTCCCAGTCGGCTCCCCACGTCCTTCGGGAGCCGGCATTGCTTTTCCACATGGGGAGCTGCTAAGATGCAGCTCCCCGTGTGGAAAAGCAATTTGGTTTGAATTTTGAAAGAGAGAGCAGATTTCCTGCTCTCTCTTTCAAAATTCAAACAAAGTTTGCTATGGTAGGACAGGAGCCACGAGGCTCCCGCCCTGCCATAGCAAACTACAGTGTCCCGGGTGTGGGCACCCTGGGACACTGCAGGAGCTGGCCCTGGGGTGTGGCGGTCCCCAAGGCCATCAATGGCTCCAGGAGGGGGGCCGCGCGTCCCCCTCATCACATTTTCAAAGCCCCGGGGGTGGTGGTCCCCTGGGCTGGGGGGTCCATCACGGACCCCCCAATCTAAATATTTAGAGCCCTGGGGAGGTGGCGGTCCCTGGGGCGTGTGGGGAGGCTTGAGCCCCCCACACAGGGTTTTTTTTTAAAACCCCGGGGGTGGCGGTCCCCGGGGCTGCAGGGAGGCAGTGTGCCCCCTCGCAATCAAAATTAAATCAAGTTGGGGAAATAATTCCCCTTCAATCCTGAGGGACCCTGGGGGCCAACTAGCCAACCAGGTGCTTCCAGTAAGCGCCACTGCGCTGCGTTGCAGAGAGGTGGTCTATGCCGTGCCCCTTTTTAAATCTCTCTGCTACGCAGCTCTGTGGCGCTTACTGGAGGTACTTAGAGGGCTAGTTGGACCCTAGGGACCCTCAGAATTGAAGGGGAATTATTTCCCCAACTTTAAACATGCCACAGGGCGTGTTTGCACAGTGGTGAAGGGAGGGGATGGTGTAGGAAAGTGGCTCCATATATATATACTGGACCAAAGTAAAATCAGCCGAACTACGAATTCCGATTTACTCACCTGTTATCAGGAGAGACCTCAGTGCTGCATCTTTGAGCCCAGTACTGATCCTGAAAAGTAATTCTAACCGTACTTACCAGTAACTTGAATTTCCTTCCATAGGCTAACATTGACTGGTCTCACTTGGAAATTCTTCTAAGTGTGGAGTTTTGGAACTTTAAAATATTCCTTTAAAATCAGCCAAACTACGAATTCCGATTCACTCACCTGTTATCAGAAGAAATCTCAGTGCTGCATCTTTGAGCCCAGTACTGATCCTGAAAAGTAATTCTAACCGTACTTACCAGTAACTTGAATTTTCTTCCATAGGCTAACATTGACTTGTTTCACTTGGAAATTCTTCTAAGTGTGGAGTTTTAGAACTTTAAAATATTCCTCTAAAATCAGCCGAACAACGAATTCCGATTTACTCACCTGTTAGCAGGAGAGACCTCAGTGCTGCATCTTTGAACCCAGTACTGATCCTGAAAAGTAATTCTAACCATACTTACCAGTAACTTGAATTTCCTTCATTAGGATATCATTGCCTACTTTTTGCTGAAAAAGTTTCTTAGTGTCGATTTTTGAAACTTACATATATTCTCTAAAAATCGTGCCAACGATAAAAACGTGCATGTTTTAGATAGAGGGCCCAGTGCTGAACCTAAGAGTCCAGCACTGGATTAAAAAAGTAACATGAACATACTTTACCTGCAAACTGAATTTCCTTCCATAGGATAACGATGGTAATTCCAACTGAAAAAGTTTCTGTTTCAACTTTTAAAATACAATAATATTCCTTAAAAATCACTACTGTAACCAAAACGCTTTTACTTAACTGTTTACAGCTCATGTCCGGTGACTGAATCTAGGATCCAGTCCTGTGGTTAGAAAAGTAATCTACAAAGTAACTAATTGCATTTAACCAGAAATTTCCATTGAGCTCAATGTTGCATTGTGTTTGAAATTGTGTTGCCTATTGCAACAAACTGTAACTATTGCATTCAAAAAGTCTATTGCCTATTTGAAAAGTATTTAACTAAAGTAACTCATCCTGAGAAAGTATATTTTTATACCTTGTTGGTTCTAAAATAAAACAACTATATCTTTTGATACAAAACAATTGGCTTAGAGTTCAGTTCTTGAGTGTGTGAGACCATTTGCTGACTGAGTGTGTACAACAAATGCTTTACACTGTCCTCTGATACTGCCTTACTGCTCGACCAAGCTACCACTTTAGAGAGTAAGGTTATATCTAACTTTAACCTCTGCCAAACCTCTGGGGACTGGGGACTCTATACACACTGTATCTTACTTTGGTCCAGTATATATAGGGCCACTTTCCTACACCATCCCCTCCCTTCACCACTGTGTAAACGCGCCCTGAATCCGTTTTAATTTGAGAGATTAAGTTCCCTTGAATCCTGAGTGTCCCTAGGGTCCAAGTAGCCCACTAGGTACCTCCAGTAAGCGCCACCGAGCTGCTTTGCAGAGAGGTGTAAAAAGGGGCACGGCTTGGGCCACCTGTCTGAAACACAGTGCAGTGGTGCTTAGTGGAAGCACCTGGTGGGCTAGTTAGCACCCTGGAGCTCTCAGGATTGAAGGGGAATTATTTCCCCAACTTAAAACGCACCACAGGACGTGTTTTCACACGTCACCACAGGCTCCACCCGCTCCCTTCACCACTGTGCAAACACGCCCGTGGTGTGTTTTAAGTTGGGGGATTAACTCTTCTTGAATACTGAGGGTCCCCGGGGTGCAACTAGCCCACCAGCTACCTCCAGTAAGCACCACAGAGCTGCGTTGCAGTGAGGTGTAAAAAGGGGCGTGGCCTCAGAACACCTCTCTGCAACGCAGCCCCATGGTGCATACTGGAGGTTCCTGGTGGGCTACTTGGCCCCCAGGGACCCCCAGTATTCAAGGGGAATTCATTCCCCCTCTGCACACGCGCCAGGGGGTGTGTTTGCAGAGTGCTGCAAGAAGGGGGCGTGGCCTCCGGCGCAATACCGGTCTTTTTTGGGTTTTTTTGTTTTAAGAAGGGGGGCTGTGTGGCCCCCCTTATTTTCCTAATATTTTGGCCATCGGGACCCCATCCCCCAGGGCCTGCCCTCCAATTTTTTTTTTTAAATCAAAAATTGAAAAGGGGGCCACGTGCCCCCCCTCCCGAGGCCTTAATCGGCACTGGGGACCCCATCCCCCGGGGCATGGCCTTTTTTTAAAAATAAAATTCTTTTGGAGGGGGCTGCGTTGCCCCCCTCCTTAGGCCACTTAAGGCCCCGGGGATCCCATCACCCGGGCCGGCCTTTGTTTTTTTATTTTTGTAAAACTTGTAGCCCCGGGGGCTGGCCCTCTCTGTTGGGGACCGTGTGGGTGTCCCCAATCCCCCCATGGTCCCAGTCGGCTCCCCACGTCCTTCGGGAGCCGGCATTGCTTTTCCACATGGGGAGCTGCTAAGATGCAGCTCCCCGTGTGGAAAAGCAATTTGGTTTGAATTTTGAAAGAGAGAGCAGATTTCCTGCTCTCTCTTTCAAAATTCAAACAAAGTTTGCTATGGTAGGACAGGAGCCACGAGGCTCCCGCCCTGCCATAGCAAACTACAGTGTCCCGGGTGTGGGCACCCTGGGACACTGCAGGAGCTGGCCCTGGGGTGTGGCGGTCCCCAAGGCCATCAATGGCTCCAGGAGGGGGGCCGCGCGTCCCCCTCATCACATTTTCAAAGCCCCGGGGGTGGTGGTCCCCTGGGCTGGGGGGTCCATCACGGACCCCCCAATCTAAATATTTAGAGCCCTGGGGAGGTGGCGGTCCCTGGGGCGTGTGGGGAGGCTTGAGCCCCCCACACAGGGTTTTTTTTTAAAACCCCGGGGGTGGCGGTCCCCGGGGCTGCAGGGAGGCAGTGTGCCCCCTCGCAATCAAAATTAAATCGAGCCCCCGGGGAGTGGTGGTCCCCGGGGCTGCGGGGGGGCCATGAGCCCCACACCATTCTTTTCTGAAAGCCCCAGGGAGTGGCGGTCCCCGGGGCTGGGGGGGCCTCAGAGCCCCCCGCAACTAATTTAAAGAAGCCCCGGGGATGGCGGTCCCTGGGGCTGGGGGTAAAGAAGCCCCGGGGGTGGCGGTCCCTGGGGCTAGGGGGCCTGAGAGCCCCCATCATCTAATTCAAAGAAGCCCCAGGGGTGGCAGTCCCTGGAGCTGGGGGGCCCCCCGTGCCCCCCTTTACATAAGTATTGCCCCTGGGATTTGGCCCCCCGGGGGCTAATTAACAACGAAGCGCGGGAGCCCGTGCTTCATTTTTTAAAAATATTTCGGCTTAAATTTGCACTGGGTGCGCGAATCTCGCCGATGTTTTTTTTTTAATGATGTTTTGGGCCCTGGGGGACCTTGTGGGACCCCCTGAGCAGGCCTAGGGGGTCAGGGTGTTTCTACCCTGCCCCCTTTTTGCGCTTTACGAGGTTTTTTTCTGCTTTCTTGTGCCTTGGTTCTACCGAGGCACAAGATGGCTGCCAACACTTCCTGGTTTGGAGTGTTGACAGCCAATTAGCATACAGCTCATGCTCGGCAGGGTGCGCGGATCCACCGCTGCCATAGATATATATTTGATTTTGATTTTCTCAGGAACTACAGAACGGATTTACACCATTTAACACAAAGGCACAAGTGTTAACCAAGGGCTACCTCTTTGCCAAATTTGGTGTAATTCCGTTCAGCAGTTCGGGCTGTAGCTGCGATTAAAGGTTCCTATGGGAAATTGCATGGGGAAAACACGTTTTGGACCCCTCTTTTTTCTCGCCCCCGCTTGACAAATCACCCCGAGACTTTCAGGATAGGAGCGGACCGGAGCACCTCACCAGTTTTGAAACCTTCGCGAAGATTCGTCAACCGGCGCCAAAGTTATTCCAAATAGAATGTTGCGGATTTCTTATGGATAATAGGTCCTAACTATAACTACCTACTGGCGACCGCCAGTAGGTGATATATATATATATATATATATATATATATATATATATATATATATAAAAATATATATATATATATATATATATATATATATATATATATATATATATATATATTACCTACTGGCGGTCGCCAGTAGGTAGTTATAGTTAGGACCCTGTTTCCATAGGAAATCCGCAACATTCTATTTGGAATAACTTTGGCGCCGGTCGACGAATCCTCGCGAAATTTTCAAAATAGGTGGGGCGCTACGCTCCGCTCCTACCCTGAAAGTCTCGGGGGGATTCGTCAAGCAGGGGCCGAGAAAAAAGGGGGGTCCCAAAACGCATTTTCCCCATGCATTTTTCCATAGGACCTTTAGACACAGCTACAGCCCGAACGGCTGAACAGAATTACTTGAAATTTGGCAGAGAGGTAGCCATAAGGTCAAGGAAGTGCCTTTTGCAGGTCTGGTGTAAATCTGTTCAGTATTTCCTGAGAAAATAGCATTTAAAAGCATATATATATGTGGGCGGAGCCTAACCACACATCTCATCCTGAGATCTGATTGGCTGTCAGCACTTCATCCAAGAAGTGTTGGCAGCCATCTTGGGACCAATATACATGATAGCACCTCATTAAAAAGCATTGCAGTTAATAGAAGGTTTTAAGACTTTAGTTACATTATAAATCATTTGTTGATGGTACCATACTCATTTTAGGAATTGTGGTATGTTCTAAGGTGATTTCACCATGTGAAAAAGCCTTCTGCTGGGATATCATGATTGAGAGAAAAATATTTTCTCATGCTTTTACCACAGAGGTTTGGAAGGTGATCTATAGGCTAAACTGAGAGCTTATTTTCTGTAAATTCACATTATCTTTCTCAGTCATGTGAGAATGAAGTCTGACATTCTCAGTAAAACATGTACATCCAACAAGGGCAGAGACTGTCAGTTGATTCCTTTGTGTTCTACTGCAGCTTCCCAGAGTGTTCCAAAGAACTGCTAGAGCGCTAACAGTCCTACTTATGATAAACGTATGGCACACCTGAAGCCATCTTGCTTGGATTAAAGTGGTAACTCTTAAAACATTTAATTTAAAAAGGAACAAAATGAGGAGGTTCATTTTTCCATAAAAAGTATGATTAGTGCTGCAGAAAGAAAAATTAGGGCACATTTTGAGTGACTTCTCAAATCCTCTTCTATTTCATTAAAAAATTCTGACATGCAGACTGAAACATGCACTTTCAATACCAGCAGCAGTTTTCCCTGGTGAGCAGTAGCTTTACTACAGTGATCTAATGAGCAAAAAGAGTGCTAACATTCTGAATTTATGGCAAATGTGTGACACATCTGAATGCCTTCTTGATGGAATCAAAGTAAAAAACTGAAAGTATTTCCTACTGAGGAGACTGCAGTAAATGAGGAAATTAGGAAACTTCATAACAAATAAGTCTCCCAAGATGGCCACCAGAGACAAAAGAGCCCAAATGTAGCCCAAATATCACCCAGATGTAGCCCAAGTATAGCCCAATGACAGAATGTCCCAGAATGTTCTTAAAAACAACTAGAGCGCTTACTGTCTTCATTATGACAAAAGTATGGCACACCTGAAGCCATCTTGATTGGAATAAACTGGTAACACTTAAAACATTTAATTTAAAAAGGAACACAATGAGGAGGTTCATTTTGCCATAGAAATTATGATTAATGCTGAAGAAAGAAAATGAGGGCACATTTTGAGTGACTTCTCAAATCCTCTTCTATTTCATTAAACAATTCTGACATGCAGACTGAAACATGCACTTTTAATACCAGGAGCAGACTTCCATGGTGCAGTAGTTTTACTACAGTGATCTAATGAGCAACTAGAGTGCTAACATTCAGAATTTATGGCAAATGTGTGACATATCTGAATACCTTCATGATGGAATCAAAGTAAAAAACTGAAAGCATTTCCTACTGAGGAGACTGCAGTACATGAGGAAATTAGGAAACTTCATAACAAATAAATCTCCCAAGATGGCCACCGGAGACAAAAGAGCCCAAATGTAGCCCAAAATCACCCAGATGTAGCCCAAATATAGCCCAATGACAGAAGTGTGCAAAACACTTATTATTTTGTGTTTTTGCAGTGTTATATAGTGCAGACTTGTCAGGTATTGGAGTGCTTTACATGAGCATTGGTTACATCACACAAGAACAAATTCATTTTGGTTGTAGACATGGGGAGACTAAGTGATTTGACCAGAATCACAGAATGTCGAGCTGAAGCAGAAACTTCAACCTGGTTCCCCAGTTGCAAATTCTGCAGTTCTGGAAGTAACACCACATCCTCTCCCCTAAGTGCAACATTTAATCAAGTGGTCAACTGGATAAAAAAACATAAAGATAACAAATAATTTAAAAGTGCTTTGTCGCTATTTGAAAACTCAGAAAATATGTCCTTATTTTAGTCTTTTAGAGCACTAACCATAATTTTGATGCCAATAAGACCCTCTCATATATGTAATTTCTAAAGGAAATGCTCTAGGTATTACAGTTTTGATTACATCAAGATGATGTCAGGCGTTCCACACTTTTGTAATAAATATAGAATGTTAGCAATCTAGTTGTTCATTAGGATACTGTTGAGAGGCAGAGGCCAGGGGCACGGACTCTGAAAATTGAAGGCAGGTAGGAGGGTGCAAAGGCAACAATTTAACCACACTGAGCAGGCAGGAAGGGCCGTGGAAGCACAACAGACTATGGAGGGCAGTGGAAAGGGGGGCAGGGGCAACAAACCAACAATACAGGACTTGCAAGAGAGGCTGTTGGAGGGAAGATCTATTACGGGTCAAGGAAGCTAGGGGCGGTCCCCAGATCCCCGGGAGCCACCACAGAACTGAGCAGGAGAGTGAGTCAGGGACAAAAGGGGCACCTTAATTTGAGCCGGGGTGCCTAGGAACGCTTGCTCCAAAAATGAAGAAAACAGACATATGAGACATGGAATTGGAGGCAGAATACAATGGCAGTTTAATGAGAAGATGCAACTTCAAAGAAACCGCAGAATAGAGACATAAAGTACAAAATACAGAATCCAGATAATCATACAGCTGTCATAATATTCTCTGTATCTCAATTAATGTACTGACAGAGAGAGAGAGAAAACACATCTATAAATGCATCATGAGAAACAAGTTACACCAAGGAAAATGTTACCTAGGAACACTCACGTTTACTCTTAGAGCAAGCATTCCTGCAATTACAATACAAAATCTTTTAAATGCAAAAGTAAAGAGAACAATGGTTAAACATAACATGACCTTTCATATAGGTAAAATAGAATAAGATACTTCAAGCAAAGCAGAGCAAGACATTTTAAGCAAAGGAAGACAAGAGCTCCCAGCTCTTGGGGAAAACCTGCACTGCCTGTTAACCTACATACAGACGGCGAGGTAGTCCGTCGATATCTGTGGGTGCTCCCTTTTTATATCATTTTGTGGGCTCCTTTGCACGCTACATCTACCTACGTATGCTACCCAAAAGCTTCGTCTGCAGATTTTACCAGACATTTCGTCATTTACCCACTTAATGCTGACAATGGACTGGGTGAAAAGGTCAGTCTCTCAGGCCAATCGCTTATCGTAAGTTCCATAGAGCAAGCAGAAAATAATGGGTATTGTACGGGAATTCAATATATTCATGTATAAAATCTCCTCAGTTCTCCTAACTTGACGCTCTGCGGTTGCCACTTCCTTAAAAGCGGGAAACCTGCCCAGGAAGCAAGTACCAGTCCAGGATGCAGCCTACTGTATGTCGACAGCTTCAGGGGGATCTTGAACTTTGATACCGAGCACGGAGCACTCGGGTAGGGTGGGGGCTACTAGTTTGGATCAGAAGGCCTCGCAGACCTGCCTTCAGACTGCTATACACTAAAATTGCAGAGCTATGGTCAATTTAACAAAGAGGCCTACATATTGAACAGAAGGGCCTACACAGGGGTTTTATGCTGGCTGAGTGGTAAGGATGTCTCAGGATAATTATATAGCAACACAGGACCCGCTGGTCAATTTAATACGGCCTACAAATGCAGCTGGCAGGGCAAGGACAAGGGTCTCATACTTCAGGTGTGGACAGAGCGGGCCAGGGGCCCCCTGTGATACAAAATCTACCCTCCTTCAAGGCTGTGGCAATGTAATAGACCATTGTGGGCAGAAGGAAGAGGCAATGGTAGTACAACCATACATGCCAACAGACCCGATTCAGCCAGGAAACGTCCAATGTTTTTAAGCTCAAATGGGCTTTATTTGATCTGTCTCCTGTCTACAATATCCTCTTTTTCAATGTAACTCAAAGGGGAAAATCAATACCCCAGTTCTTTTTCAAAATCTCCCTCTTACCAAGTTCAAAATGTTCGCAAGTATGGTACATTGGATCATGGAAGGAAATGGGATAGGGACATGGACTTGAATAACAGAGGACAGGAGGGACATGGAGAGGTGCACCAAACTGACCCTGCAGGGCAGGCATCAGGGTTTGCAGCAGCACAATACACCACACAGGGCATGCAGGACGGGAGTGCAGCACAACAATCCATAGAAAGCAAGAGGGAGGGGACAGGACCATGCACATGGACAACAGAGAACAGAGGGGCAAGAGGCAATGGTAGCTAGCTGACCATAACAGACAAGCCAGGAGGGAGGGAGTAGGGCTGGGGGCAAGGGGGCAGGACAGGAGCAGCAAGATAGCCATGGAGGTCAGGCAGGATGGGCACTAGAAGCAAGACACACCATGAAGAGCAACAGTGAGACTGTGATGGCATACACACAGACCATGGAGGGAAGGTGGGAGGGGGTCAGGGGCAGCTAACTGACCACACAGGGAAGGTGGGAGGGGCCATGGCAGCACAGAAGACCATGCATGGCAAGTGGGAGGGTTAGTGGCAGCACAATGGCTATGATGGGCAAGAAGGAGGGTGGAGGGGCATGCACAAAGGACGATGGAGGATAGAAGGGAGGGTCAGGACCTGTGCACAGACAAGAAAGTTCAGGGGAAGGGACCTCACAACAGACCACACGGGGCAGGCAGGAGGAGCAGTTGCAGCACAACAGACCAGGGAGGGCAGAAGGGTGTGGCAGTACAATGGACCATGTAGGACAGGAGGAAGAGGATAGGGGCATGGCATGTGGACAGGCAGGGTGAAGGTGGCAGGGACAGGTTACAGTCATCTGACAATGCTAGGCAGGTGGGAGGGGAGTGGCAGCTCAACAGAACACTCAGAGTAGATAGGAGTGGCAGGTCCATGGGACATGGTGGGCAAAAAGGATGGAGCAGGGGCATGCACAAAGACATCGGAGGGCAGGGGGAAGGAGAATAGGGGCAGCAAGCTAAGCACAGAGTTTAAGCAGGAGGTCAATGATGGGGCATAGAATTGGGCAATGGAGGGCAGAAGGAGTGGACTGGTACATCATACTAAATTGAGGGCAGTGGCAGCACATCAGACCATGCATGGCAGGAGGGAGGAGGCTAGTCCATGGATTCACACAACAGAGGATAGGGAGGAAGGGGATGGGGCAGCAAGCTAACTGTTCAGAGAAGGCGGGTATTAGGAACTTTATTGTTTTTAAAACATTGTGTCTGTGCGAACTACTTAAAATATGAACAAGTATGCAGCATAATCTCACTTTTATTCAGGAAGAAGAGGACATTTGTGACTGTGACTCCGGGCTCACTTGGCAGAAACACCCCCTGACCCTCCACCCCCTATCGCAAAATGTAATGCCCGTGAAAAGGGTAGGTGAACACAGTGTTATATAGAACATAGTCCTGAGAGCACGATTGAAAATGAAAACTAGATATAGTGTATGGTATAAACTATGCACCAAAAAGTGTGATATAAGATGAACCGGGCGTGAAATATAATATGCAATACATTGTGCGCAATGACAGATTCATTGGAGAGCGCGAGATAGCACAGGCACTAGCGCGTGCTATGCGATATGCGCCTTGGAGTGTAATATGCACAGGGCAGTGTTGTGTAACCTAACTAGTCTCTAAAGTTGTAATATAAAATATGTGCTGGGGAGTGTAACGTTGCATATGCACTGTGACAAAGATATGGATCCCAGATTGTAATATGTATGGCATAGCACTGTGCCTTATAACATAGGCATCAAGAAAGGCACGTTAGATGGGGCAATATAACCCGTGCGAAGACAAGTGTGGCATGACATATTCACGGGGTGGTGTTACAGTGCACATGGGCTAGAGAGTGTCATAGCATATGCACTAGCTAGTGGAATACAACACAGAGGTGTGTGGCCCTCGGCAGGCAATGGTGGGTGTAACACAGCATTGGGCTCTGTCAGGAGCACGCTGTGACTCTCAAGTGATGTTCGTCCCCTTTCCAGAGAGTAAAATAAAAAGTATTACACATCCGGCAGTGGATGTGTGTTTTATTAACCGTGAGGGGGGTTTCTTGCATAGTTTTGGTCGAATTTTTGTCGAATCCCCTTTGAAAGGCTTGGTGTGCATGTGTATTAAATGTGCCAGTCAATAGCTACCCATGTTTGTATAAATAAACGACAAGGGTGTCTACCAGGATTAGGCACGGTAGGGCATCAGACATGTCAGAGCTTCACTAGTGGTGTAAATACATTCCACGTGGATTCATTGCATGCATAGTCGCCTTTTAATGAATATCACGCAAATCGTCATGGTGATAGGTACGTACGGTTTGTCCAGCATGTCCTAAGTGTGTCTATAAATATATATTTTTTAAAAATAATAAAAAACAGTGGCCGGCCCTGGGGATTGGGGTCAAAAAAATATAATTAGGAGACTGGCCCTGGGGGATGGGGTCATCAGGGCCAATAAATTAGAATAAGAAGGGGAACCAAACAGCCCCCCTTCTTAAAAAACTAAAATAAATAAAAGACTGGCATCGTGCCGGAGGCCATGCCCCCTCCGTGCAGCACTCTGCAAACGCGCCCCCAACAGGCATCTCCAGTATGCGCCAGGGAGCTGCGCTGCAGCCAGGTGTTCTGAGGCCAAGCCCCTTTTTACACCTCTCTGCAACGCAGCTCTGTGGCACTTACTGGTGGTACCTAGTGGTCTAGTTTGACCCTAGGGACCCTTAGGATTCAAGGGGACTTAATCTCTCAACTTAGAACAGCCACAGGGCGCGTTTACACAGTGGTGAAGGGAGGGTACGGGGCCTGAGGTGACGTGTGCAAACACGCACTATGGCACGTTTTAAATTGGGGATATAATTTCCCTTCAATACTGAGGGCCCCTGGGGGCTAACTAGCCCACCAAGTGCTTCCAGTAAGCGCCACTGAGCTGCATTGCAGAGAGGTGGTCCAGGCCGTGCCACTTTTTACACCTCTCTGCAACGCAGCTCTGTGGCACGTACTGGAGGTACCTAGTGGGCTAGTTGGACCCTAGGGACCCTCAGGATTCAAATGAACTTAATCTCCCAACTAAAAATGGACACAGGGCGTGTTTACACAGTGGTGAATGGAGGGGACGGGCCTGAGTTAACGTGTGCAAAAACGCCCTGTGGCCTGTTTTAAGAGGTAGTTTTAATCCCCATGCCCTATTATATACTAGGGGCTTACAGAGGAGGTCATGCTAATCACAGGGGGACCCCAACGCATAATGTTCCCTAGTGTATGTAGGTGTTTTCACTGTATTCTAAGTGTCTTTTAACATAGCACTGGCTCTAGGACTGGTTAGTCAGACTCAGTTACCACCAGTATCCGTCTGAAAAAGTTGAGGGTACAGGATGATTTTGCAACAAGGCTTCTTTCTGCTCTTCTTTTTGTTCTTTCTGCACGTTATCCTTCTTCCTGCACTTATCTTCGTATTTGAGGACTTCTGTTGCTTCTTTCTGCACTTCTTTTGTTTCTTTCTGTGCATTTTTTCTTCTTTCTTCACATGTCCTATCTCTGTAGGCATAGTTAGAAATTAGCATTTAAAAAACCTTTGAAATTCACAGAAAAAACCATAGGTTTCAGGCACGTTATAGTTAGGAATTAGCATTTAAAAAACCTCAGAAATTCACTGAAAAAACCATAGGTTTCAGGGGTGTTATAGTTAGCTGGACTTTTCACTTGTACAAAACCATTGAAATTCCCCCGTTATAGTTAGTTCAGCTAACTATAACTCGCGCGCCCGCAATGCACTGCTGATGACGTCACATATTACATCACTCATGACATGGTCAGTGACATCACTCATGACATCACTGATGACATCTCAAATGACATCACTGATGACATCACTGATGACATCATCCTTGTGATAGAGTGGCAGACCTCCTCTCACCCTAATATAACCTTTGATACACACATTCAAAAATAGAGACTAAAATTTTCAAAACAATGGACATACCAATACCAGTTACAACAACCTTTTCAGTAATTCTAAGATCCACATACACATCCACTCATTCACCAACAGTCCTATACAGTCACTCATACATGTACTCACTCATCATATGTACTCATACACCTATACATCCTGTTACACAATGCCACTCATCCATAGAGTTACTCACACACATAGTCACTCATGCTAATAAAGAATCAAACATACATTTACTTGCATATACAGTTATACACACACCACCATACTTACTTCTACAGAAACTTACACATACTTAGTCTTTTAAACAATCACTTATAGAAACACATATTTATTCATACAGGAACTCTTTCAATCTCTCACTCTCACATATACTCACATATATACACCAATAGTCACATATACTAGTTTAAAACATATGTAGTTACTCATAAAGACACTATTGAGACAGTCATTCACTCACTAACACACCCATGCACACACTCATCCACCCATACAGTCCTGCACACATGCTGTCTTCAACACATACAAACAGTGAGTCACTCATTCATGCACCTATGCACTACGTAATACCCCCCACCGAACCATGCAGACACTCAGACTGATACTCAAAAAACCAACTAATAACCTATATAGACACCCATGTAGCTACTCACCAACCCATGCAGCCACTTATACACAAAGTGAGAGACTGATACAGATATTTACATATTTAAACATTACTCACTAAGCCATGTATTCACTATGATACACTTAATCAGTTCCGGCCACTGTTCTTTATTATTTTTAAAAAATATATATTTATAGACACACCTAGGACATGCTGGACAAACCGTACGTACCTATCACCATGACGATTTGCGTGATATTCATTAAAAGGCGACTATGCATGCAATGAATCCACGTGGAATGTATTTACACCACTAGTGAAGCTCTGACATGTCTGATGCATCCTTTTTGCCCACCATGTCCCATGGACCTGCCACTCCTATCTACTCTGAGTGTTCTGTTGAGCTGCCACTCCCCCCCCACCGAACCATACAGACACTCAGACATCCAGTGAATGTGTGTTTTTCTGAAAATTAAATATGTTTTATATATGTATATCTCAAGGTCGATGGAAGAATAAATGGGTATATAAGTGTCTAAATGGATGATTTGTTTTTGAAAAATTGATTGTGTAACTGACTGATTAAGTGTATCATAGTGAATACATGGCTTAGTGAGTAATGTTTAAATATGTAAATATCTGTATCAGTCTCTCACTTTGTGTATAAGTGGCTGCATGGGTTGGTGAGTAGCTACATGGGTGTCTATATAGGTTATTAGTTGGTTTTTTGAGTATCAGTCTGAGTGTCTGCATGGTTCGGTGGGGGGTATTACGTAGTGCATAGGTGCATGAATGAGTGACTCACTGTTTGTATGTGTTGAACACAGCATGTGTGCAGGACTGTATGGGTGGATGAGTGTGTGTATGGGTGTGTTAGTGAGTGAATGACTGTCTCAATAGTGTCTTTATGAGTAACTACATATGTTTTAAACTAGTATATGTGACTATTGGTGTATATATGTGAGTATATGTGAGAGTGAGAGATTGAAAGAGTTCCTGTATGAATAAGTATGTGTTTCTATAAGTGATTGTTTAAAAGACTAAGTATGTGTAAGTTTCCGTAGAAGTAAGTATGGTGGTGTGTGTATAACTGTATATGCAAGTAAATGTATGTTTGATTCTTTATTAGCATGAGTGACTATGTGTGTGAGTAACTCTATGGATGAGTGGCATTGTGTAACAGGATGTATAGGTGTATGAGTACATATGATGAGTGAGTACATGTATGAGTGACTGTATAGGACTGTTGGTGAATGAGTGGATGTGTATGTGGATCTTAGAATTACTGAAGAGGTTGTTGTAACTGGTATTGGTATGTCCATTGTTTTGAAAATTTTAGTCTCTATTTTTGAATGTGTGTATCAAAGGTTATATTAGGGTGAGAGGAGGTCTGCCACTCTATCACAAGGATGATGTCATCAGTGATGTCATCAGTGATGTCATTTGAGATGTCATCAGTGATGTCATGAGTGATGTCACTGACCATGTCATGAGTGATGTAATATGTGACGTCATCAGCAGTGCATTGCGGGCGCGCGAGTTATAGTTAGCTGAACTAACTATAACGGGGGAATTTCAATGGTTTTGTACAAGTGAAAAGTCCAGCTAACTATAACACCCCTGAAACCTATGGTTTTTTCAGTGAATTTCTGAGGTTTTTTAAATGCTAATTCCTAACTATAACGTGCCTGAAACCTATGGTTTTTTCTGTGAATATATATATATATATCACTCCAAAAGTGCCCAAGATCATGAAGACGCCACTCCGTGACTGAACAGGTCACCAACCTTCTTTATTTGGGAACTGCACAATGTGTCTGTTTGTTGACAAGGTCCCGACGCGTTTCGAAGTACATTCTTCTTCCTCATGGGACGATACACGAATGAGGAAACGGAGCGCTGCACCCATATTTATCCAGAGCATATGCACTCTCAGGTGAGTTGCATGCTGGTAGATGCAGTGTTGCTTTTGTTCCTTCGGTGGAATCCGTACGCCTTAATCTCAAACCTTTGCGTGTCATTGTTCATTTTTCATTTTTACAGCCCTCCAGTGGGCTACAGACACATTATTCAGTTCCAATTAAGCAGTTCACTCACGCTGCAAATCGGATGTCTAATGGCATTCCCAGCAGTCCCGCTATCTCATTCCCAGCGGGCGGTGCATCCTCCGCGGTTGAGGCTAACCGCGTGAAACATCACTCCAAAAGTGCCCCAGATCATGAAGACGCCACTCCGTGACTGAACAGGTCACCAACCTTCTTTATTTGGGAACTGCGCAATGTGTCTGTTTGTTGACAAGGTCCCGACGCGTTTCGAAGTACATTCTTCTTCCTCATGGGACGACACAAGAATGAGGAAACGGAGCGCTGCACCCATATTTATCCAGAGCGTATGCACTCTCAGGTGAGTTGCATGCTGGTAGATGCAGTGTTGCTTTTGTTCCTTCGGTGAAATCCGTGCGCCTCAATCTCAAACCTTTGCGTGTCATTGTTCATTTTTCAGATCGAAACGCGTCGGGACCGTTAGAGCAGGAAGGTCGATATCCAACTAACAGACCGCCAAATTTGGTGCCGTCACCCAAACACATAGAAGTCAGGACCAGTCAAATCAAATAACGGGGTAGAGATGATAAACTCCTACGCCAATGGTTCTGTTACAATATAGATTTTCCCACATAAAGAAATCTATATTAATAATATATCCCAATTTATACAAAACGGTGGCTCTAACGGATACAAGGAAAGGATCCATACCTTTATAGAGGTTCCCTTAGTGTGTTCCGAGCTGAGGCGAGAGATATTTCACTTCTACAGATTATGTAAATTATTAGACATAATCCCTCGATATATCCAGATTGAAAAATTATTTTACTGTCCTGAGGAAGGTGAAAATATTGAATAAACACCGAAACGCTGCGTCGACTTGTAATGTTTTTAAGAACTTTGATTTTTATATGCTTTTAGTTTTCCGATACGCTTAGATTGTAACCTATTTTGGGAGGAAGATTACCATTGATTTATGATTGATTATGCAATATTTCTATTTTTGGAATAAAATTGTCTTTTGCAATATACTCATGATCAAAATGAATGAGTCTCTTTGTGCAAACATATGCTGTACTGTGTTACTGTGATTAGTAGATTCTTCTTAAGTTGTATTAGGTTTTGTTGATTGAGGCACATAGTGAATAAGGATCACTGCTAGATTTTTTAGCATCTAATTCTTTGGTTTAGATAGAGGTATATTTGCTTCTACCTATCACTACATAGGGACTTCTTGTTTTTTAGCTCATTAGTATACCTCGTCCCTAATAACTATATAGGGGTACTTCCCGTACTTGTTTACGTTTTACATGCCCTTGCACCTGTAATGCTTGGTTTATAATGTTGAATACTGATGTGTTGATGTGAGGTACTCCCTGTGGTCCATGAGATATGTATCCTATTCTGGTGGGTATCTGTTAGAATTGAGAATCTCTGGTTGGCACAGATATGCACTTGTGACAAGCAGGGACTCTTACTTCTAAGTCAGGATAAGGGGATCACCCTTTCAAATAACCCCTGCTCACCCTTTAGGTAGTGTGACGCAAGAAGTCAAGACTATTATCAGGGCGTCATAGGTTAAGCATTTGTGAACACATACAGTAATACAATGACACACCACAAATGGACACCAGTCAAGGTTATATCAAAAATAGGTTTCTTTATATAAGGCTTAGCACAAGACCAGAATAACGAATAAAATGACCACAGTATTATTTTAAAGTTCAATGTTCTTGTAAAAAGGCTTAAACTACAAAAAATAGGCTTCTTTTAGTCAATTCTGCTTCTTTTCAGGCTTTGTACGGTTCGTACCTGGGTGTGCGACTCGTCCGCATTAAAAACAAGGAAAGTACGAGTCAAACAATCGGTGCGGACTCCGGGGTTCGTAACATGCACGCTGCGGTGCGAACAGAACAAAGTACCTTAAGTTCGTGGGGTCCGCGACGGACAGTGCGGGACAAGTTGATGGGTCCGGGTCGTAGTTCGGCAGCGTATTCAGATGCTGGTCGGGTCGCGGCGTCGGGACGCGGCGTTGGTACGGGACCTTCAGGGATATGTGCGGATGGCCCGGATCAGCTTGCAGAGTCCGTGGCATTCGGCGTTCGAGCCGTACCTTCGCTGCGGATAGGCGGCGACACTTCTCGGCGCCGTACAGCGTACGGGGAGGATCAGCGTGATGCGGCATCTCGGTGCTGAGTATGGCACGGTGCAGTACGATAGCAGCGTACGGACCGTACCTGCAGGACAGCGAAGCTTGTTTTCAGCGTACAGGGTTCGGCAGCCAGGGCTGTACGACTCGAATCGGCAGGGAAGGTTAGGTGCGATGCGGCCGGGAGGGATACGGCGCGTACTAACGCTTTTGGATCAGCGTAGACGCACGGTGCCGGGCGGCAAAGATACGGCTTCGCGGCGGATGGGGTACGAGTCGTACTGGGGCCAAATCCAGCGGGAAACAAGCAAGAATTGTCCAGGCAACTCAGTTTTGGAAGGCAGATGAGTCCAATGGTCCTAGGACTCAGTTCAGGGGGAAAGCTCTCTTCCAAGCCCTTGGAGATAGTTGAAACAAAGTGCAAAGTCTCTCTCAGTCTTTTCCTCTCCTTTCTCAGCAAGGCACCAACTGCAGGCCAATCCCCCAGGTCAGGGAAAGTTACTCCTCCTTCAGCTTCTTCCAGGTCCTTCGGGTCAGGCAGAGTTTCTTCGTGGTTCAATCAGGATCTCCTCTCTCTGGAGGAAATTAGAATAGAGCGCTCTCCAGGCGCTATGTGGAGGACCAGCACAAGGTCATTGATAGATCCAGGAACAGAAACAAAAGGTCCCACAAAGTCCATCAGGCATCCAGGGGCTGGGCTTGGCCCAGGGAGGCAAGCCTTCCCCTGGGCCCCAGCAGCAGCAAGCCCCTGGTTGTTTCAAGTTAAGCACAAGAACAAGAACATTTTCATGGGCTCACAGCCCCTCTTTTATACACAGAATCCTTTTTCTCCAAAGGTGGAGGGAAGGGGCAAACCAGATGCAACTGGTTCCTGAGCACTTTGTTTTGCTCAGCCCCTCTCCCTATTCGCAGAGCAGGTCAGGGTCATCAGCCGCACCACGGGGGGTGGAGCCAGCATTGTGTCGGGAAAGCCCAGCCCTATTCTCAGAACAGGCCAGGGTCATCAGTTGCACCACAGGGGGCGGAGCCAGCATTGTGTGGGGAAAGCCCCGCCCTATTCAGGTCCTAGGTGTACTCCTCCCACTCATCAACCTGCAGAGCTCTCCACCCACCACTGGGGCAGACCCACCCTGACTCCTGGAGCCAGGCACACCAGCCAATCACACGCCAGACAGTCACTGCACATTTATGCCAGTGTCTAGAAGTGGCGCCTTTATACTAGCTACAGTAACGCCGCACACATCATTGCGCAGCATTCACTCTCACGAGTTTGCACATATCAAACTCGACCCTGCAGTCCCCACGCATCAGAAACTAGCACGGTCACTCAGATCCCCCATGCATTCCTATGGGAGGGCAGGTCAGTCTCATTCAACCACACAGAGCGCACGCGCTTTCCACTGGGACACAGTGTGAAAGTGCCTAGAGGCCTAAAACTACTAGTACAACACAGGAAAAAGGCTAGGATACTGCAAAAAGTTCTAGGGGTGAACTTGCCAGAAGGGCCAAGTCCAACAGTATCCATGTCATCCTTTGCAGATACCTGGGTGTGTCAGGATCAACTATTTGTGTACATCTCTCTGTGAGCATTTCATTGGCATGGTCACATCTGTGGCTTGCACTGAGGTTCCGTGAGAATCGTAATGGCACTTTTTGGGTGTGTTCGAATATGGACGATTTTGGTATCTACGAACCGCAAATGACGAGTTTAGTGGGTGTACGCGTTTTCGCTACGCTACTATGTACGGTTCGTCTCATTTCTGGGTATGTCCATCTGAACCCTTGGGTTCCATCTTAGATACGGCATCCATTTTGTTTCTTGCACTCAAGTAGCCAGCGAACGGACCTTGTCCGCTTCGTGACCCTGGGATTCCCAAGCTTTTGCGGAAGACACGTGTTCCTTTGAAGGTGTCTTTATGATGAGGGGGTTGACACGGCAAGGGCAGATGGCTCCGCTCGAGGCTCATCTTGCCGTGCCAGTCTATTGTTTCAGTCATGAATGCATTAGGCACGAGTCCTTTGATCCTGCAATCGAGTTTCCGATATTGCTCTTTACACTCTTTTTCCAATCTGTTGTGCATCCTTGTTTTTCCTTTGCATCTGTTTTGTCCCTTCTTCTAAATTCGTTTACAGTCGGAATGGAATGTGCTTAATGTGGGGATAATGTGCTTTTACAGTTGGGAACCGGCAATGCTGCTGTAATTATGTTCCGGGCTTCTGAAACGTGAGTGCGACCTTTTTGAAGTTTACTATGGGAACTGAGTTGTAACCTTTTGTTCGTCATGTTGTGCAATGACGAAAATGTGTATAAAAGGAGCGATCCACTTGTGCAATTTGAAGCAGTCTCTCAGAACCTACACGTTGTGTACTTCTTGCGATTTCTGTATCCCTGCAGTAAATAAACGCTGATCTTTGACGCCGCAGGAAGTGTCCCGTGTCTCTGTGTTTTGTACGCTGGAGCAGGTAACCCACGGAGGTTTCAGGTGTTGTCCCCTGGCACCGCTGGGCCTTAGAATAGCCCAGTCCTTCAGTTGGCGCCCAACATGGGGCGACATCAGCGGTACCGGTCCAAAGCCCGACGATCGTGAGGAACTTCGTGTGAAATCTCCGAGGGAAGGTGCACCCCGCTTCATCGATCCAGTTGTCGAAATAAGTGGCCCGAAGACTTTTCCCGCGAAGATTCCCGCCTCCTGACGGCTGCGACGGACTGATGCCCTGACTGTCGACCTGTTTTGGCGCCTGGCGTAGTCCTTTGTACGGCGAGACGATAGACGGGCCTTCCTGGTGACGCCATTGCACTTTCAGTTAAGTATTTGTGGGTCGCTCCCAGAGTTCTTGGTTAAACCTGGTT
Source organism: Triturus cristatus (assembly GCF_964204655.1). Taxonomy (NCBI): domain Eukaryota; kingdom Metazoa; phylum Chordata; class Amphibia; order Caudata; family Salamandridae; genus Triturus; species Triturus cristatus. The sequence continues at coordinate 329,494,643 of NC_140584.1, read as the reverse complement.
GTTTGCATGGTTCCATTGCATTTGTGGTTGTTAGTTGTTGGTTCTTAGTTGTTGGGTTTTATTTGACGATTGCAATTGCCAAAAACCGAGGGTCTTGCATTTTTTTTGCGAGGACATCGTAATTCGATAGCTCTTGAAGTTTGTAAACTCGGTTAGTGTGCACAATGCCTGGCCGTAGTACTTTGTTTGGTTTCCTTAAATGTTGCAGCACGGATTCCCGACTGGAGGATTCATGTCCGATACCTCCAGTTGGAACTCCAATTTATGAGCTCTATAGTCGCCACGGAGTAGGTCCTATTGTATACAATGAATATTGGATTCGTTACACTAAAAATGATGGTGTTCTTAGTTGGCCATCACATGGTAGTTTCGAAACTGCAATATTAGATAATCTTGAAGCTAAATTGTTTAAAAAGAAGGTTAGGCCGGCCATGTTTGATTCCTTTCGGTTATGGCGTAAAGAGGCCAAGCAGAAAGAAATCAAACAGATTAAGAAAAATAAGAGAGAAGGTGTTATTACGGTGATGCGAAATGCAGAACAGTATCAGCGAGACAAAGACGAGAAGGAGCAGGAAGTTTGTGCTAGACTTCATCATATGGCAGTGGATAAATGTTATCCGGTTTTACCGTCTGGTCCTGATAAGACGGGAGAAGAAGCGGTAGAAGATCCCATATTGTCTTATCTATTGAAATCACCACCTCCCTATGCACCAGATACTGTGGGTCCTGTGATTCCTCCTGTTCTTCAACCTGTTGTTCTGGCGGTTGCTGGTCAGCCTGTCGTTCCTCCTGTTCTTCCGAATCCCCTTGTGCCACAAATTGTTCATCCTCCTTTACCCGCTCTTTTTCCTACTGCTCCTTTGCCAGTATCTCATCAGCCTATTGTTACTACTACTCCCGTTATCCCGACTACCGCTACTGCTTCTACGTTTACTCCTAATGTCGTTGCTCCTGTGCTCCCTTCTTCTTCTCCTTCCGTTCGTAGTCGTATATTTAATGCTGTCGCAAATCTCTATTCTCCGCTTTTCGGACCAATACTCGGGTCTGATCTTTCTGATGTCGCTCAGAGGCGCAGTCAAATTCCTGATGGTAGGGAACGTGAGTCGTTAGTGAAAATGGCACGTAAATGGATTAGGCATCCTGCGAAGTACACTTCGCGTATAGTTTTTGAGACATTTTCCCAGTTCAATGAGCCCACACAAAGATTCGTGTTCGAGGAAATGTGTAAATCCTTGAGAGAAGAGTGGGATAATGAGGAGGTAGACAATGTACCGCCCGAGATCACTGAACTTCAGAATCAGTTTTCGACTGGTATGATTGTGGGTGGTAATGTCCGACGTGCTTTAGAGCGTCTGTTATCTTTTCGATCTACAGTACAACCTCGAGCATTGTTTAAGGACGAAACTGAGGAGCGGACGGCTCAACCTGGTCAGTATCCTATGCGGGAAGTTCCCCCAGTATGGATGCCAGGTGATCCTGCTGCTAATCCTGTTGTTCCACCACACTTTCAGAGAGTTTGGATACACCTCCCATGGAAGCGATCGGAAGTTTTGCAGGTAAAGCAAACTTTGCCTGACCCCCGCAAGAATCCTGCAGGTTATTATAAGGAGTTGTCCCAATTAGTGGATGCTACTGTTATGAACCATGCCGATATCGACATGTTGTTTGGTAACGTAGTCCCTCAACCGATTTGGGCGAAAATCCGTCAAGAGAATCACGCAGCTGAGTTAGGCGGTGATTGGGCTGCTCTTGCGGCGGCTGACGGACGGCAAGTTGGTGGGGCTAAACCTGAACAGATCATTGAGAATCTGCCCCAGAGGATAATTACACTTATGAAGACACTTATGCCAGCAATACGCGTTAATTGGGGCAAATTGTTTGCGTGCAAACAAAAGAAGGGCGAGAGTGTCTCCGATTTCTTTACGAGATTTGAGGAGGCATTTATCGATCATAGTGGTCAGGATATGAGCTCTGAGGGAGGTCAGCGATTGTTCGTTGATAAATTTGTATCGAATTTGTTGCCTGAACTAAGCAACAAGTTGAAGAATTCTGAAAGTTCGTGGGCCGTTTCTACCACTGCTCAGATATTAGCCACGGCCCAATACTACGAAAATAGAGAGAAAGAAGAAAGCGAGCGCGCAGATAAGAAAACGAAGGATCTTAAAACTAAGGTCTTATTGCAGCAAGCGTTTCCTCCGCGCTCGAATCAAAATGACTCGCAACAGCCAAATCGATTACAATCACAGTTTTCTAGATCGCAGTCGCGTACTGACTCCTCTACACCTCGCTCTATGTTGGGGTATAATCAATGCGCATATTGTAGGGGTGAGGGCCATTTGAAGTTTAATTGTCCAGTTTTGCGTGACCGAAACAATGGTGTTTCGGCTCGAGGAGGTCGTAGTGGTCCTCAACAAGCGTCACGTGGTAGAGGTCGTGGTGTTACTCAGAATCAGACTGAGCGTTTTGCCACTTCATCAGACTCGCAAAATTGCTTTGATCGGCGCGATCCATCGTCTGGTAGATCTGCGCAGTATCATATGGATGACTATTATGTCGAGCATGATGTTGATGCTGACGGTAATTACTAGGACAGCCATAGACAAAGAGAGGGAGTAGTATCAGTTCCGGTTGATCAGAGAGGGCCTTATGTCGCAGTTACCACATTGGGCGTAGTTGAGCCTTTTCTGTTGGACACTGGTGCAGCGAAAAGTTCCATTATGCATTTGAAACTCCCTGCCGCGCCTTTGTCTGGCTTAACAAATGTTTCCGTTGGATTCTCTGGCGTCCCTGTTAGCAATCCAGTTTCTAGCCCTTTGCCCCTTACAATTGGGTCTCGTGAGTTAGAAGCTCCTTTGATTTTGACTACTGGTTGTGGTGAGAATCTTTTGGGCCTGGATTTGTTGAAGCGGTTATATGCGACTTTGTACTGTTCCCCTGCGGGAGTGGAGTTTACGTTGGGTCAGAGAGTGATCTCTCCTATGTATTTGTCGACTGATAAGCTCCCACCGGAATTGAGTTCTCTTCCTGAGTCTTTGTGGGCAACAGGTCCCAATGATGTGGGCCTGCTGGATATACCACCTTATGTTGTTCAATTGAAATCCAACGTGCGACTGCCACGCATTCCCCAGTATCGTATCTCTCTTGATGGAGAACGAGCACTATTAGCGATCATTTACGATTTGATCGATAAAGATGTCATTGAAGAAACTCGGGGTAACGTGTGTAATAGTCCTGTGTTACCGATTTTGAAACGAACTGATCCATCCAAGCCTCCTGTGTATCGTTTTGTTATTGATTTAAGGGAGGTAAATAAAATTGTTATTCCACAGTTTCCCGTGGTGCCTGATATTACGGCTTTGCTGACTCTGATTCCAGCTTCTGCATCATGGTTCTCGGTAATTGATTTGAAGAATGCTTTCTTTAGCATTCCAATTGCTGAAGAAAGCAGAGATCTATTCGGTTTCTCATTAGGTGGTCGCAGTTTCAGGTTTAAATGCGCACCTCAGGGCTACTGTGAGAGTCCATCGATCTACAGCCAAGCTCTTAAGAGTCAACTTGATGCGTTTGTGTTACCGGCTGGTGCGGCCTTGATTCAGTACGTTGATGATCTGTTGGTAGCTGCTGACACCGAACAGATTTGTAGAACTGCTACAGTATCACTGTTACAGCATCTATGTGACTTACATCACAAAGTGTCACCTTCTAAACTACAATATTGTTGTCACGAAGTAACCTATCTAGGTCACTTATTGTCAAAGGCGGGAAGAAGGTTGACCCCTGAAAGAATCGCAGCAATTGCTCGAATGACTGTGCCAATAACTCAGAGAGATGTGCGTGCCTTTCTCGGTATCACGTCATACTGCAGGCAGTGGATTCCGAACTTTTCACTGTTAGCGAAGCCATTGATAGCTCTCACGTGCAAGGATGTTTCGACTCCTTTGCCATGGACGGAAGAATGTCAGAAAAGTTTTTCTGAACTACGTGATGCGCTGTGTTCGGCTCCTGTGTTAGGTACTCCTGATTACAGTAAGCCATGTACACTATACGTTCACGAGAGAGAAGGTTGTGCGTTGAGTGTTTTGACGCAACAATTTGGTGGTAAGCAGCGTCCGTGTGCGTATTTTTCCGCGACTTTAGACCCGGTAGCTAGAGCGTTGCCAAGTTGCTTGAGGGCGACAGCGGCAGCTGCGGTGTCTATTCGACAATCCGCAGGTCTGGTCATGGATAATATGCTCATAGTGATGGTTCCGCATGCAGTTGACACTCTCCTGAATCGGACAAAAACTCAGCATCTGACGAGTGCAAGGTTGTCCGGGTATGAGTTGACACTTTTGGCAAGTCATATACAGATCAAGCGTTGTAATGTGCTGAATCCGGCGACATTGTTGCCGACTAATATGGAATCAGATGATGTACCACCACATGATTGTTATTTACGAACTGAGGAAGAAACAAAGGGTCGTGTGGACCTGAAAAACACTCCATTGACAGACCCCGATGGCACTTTGTATGTTGATGGTTCATGTTTTAAGTTGCCGAATGGTGATGTGACGACTGCGTATGCTGTAGTGACGTTGAGCACGGTTGTGGAAACTGCGAGATTGAGTCAGAATTCAGCGCAAGCGGCAGAATTGATTGCATTGACAAGAGCGTGTGTTTTATCTAAGGGAAAGCGAGTGAATGTGTTTACCGACAGTCAGTATGCGTTTGGTGTTGCACATAGTTTTGGTCGATTGTGGAGAGAAAGAGGATTGATGACATCGCATGGTGCGAAGATCCAACACGGACAGGTCGTGAACGATCTTTTGGATGCACTTACATTGCCTAAACAGGTGGCGATCATTAAATGTAGTGCGCATCGAAAGGTTACGGATGACGTTGGTCGTGGTAATGCATTTGCGGATGAGATTGCTAAAGAAACGGCTAAGAATCTTGCAACCCGAATGTATGTTACGAGTTCAGTGAGGTGGCCGACGGAGACTGGTATGTGTGAAGACACTGTTGAGAGCGTGAAAGCAATTCAGAATGAGGCCACTGAAACTGAAAAGATCAAGTGGAAAGAAAGCACGGGAAAGTTAGACACGCATGGATGTTGGGTTGACTTGTCAGAATATCAGAGGTGAATGTTACCGGATGCATATGTGCTAGCTGTTGTGACTATGGCTCACGGCTTGTCACACATTAGTGCGAAAGGTATATGTAAGTTATTGTCCCCTGTATGGAAGAACGATGGTATTACTAAATGTGCTGAGAGGGTGGTTAAGAGTTGTATGGTGTGTTTGATGCATAATCCTGGCAAGGGCACCCCCACTCCACCCGGTCATTTTGCTCCTCCTGCCTGTCCCTTTGAGGTTATCCAACTGGACTTCATCCATATGGAGAGATGCAATAATCTGAAGTACGTTTTGGTTGTGGTTTGTGCGTTCTCCAGATGGATCGAGGCCTATCCTCTTAAGGATAATACTGCCCTGTCCACAGCGAAAGTCCTACTGAAGGAATACTTTCCTCGGTATGGAATGCCACGGATTGTGTGGTCAGATAACGGAAGCGAGTTTGTGGGAAGCGTGATGCAGAGTGTGTGTAAGGGCCTTGGAATTCGACAGAAATTCCATAGCGCCAATCATCCCCAGGCAGCGGGTTTGGTTGAAGGGTACAATGGTACTCTGAAGCTGAAACTTGCGAAGATACAAGCTACGACTGGTTTGTCATGGCCTGATGCCTTGCCTCTGGCTCTCTTATCAACCAGAGCGACTGTGCACTCTCGAGTAGGGCTCAGCCCATATGAGATTGTGTTCGGCCGCCCTGCGAACATTTGGGGAGTCCCGAGGCCTAAGGCCTTTGACAGTCTTGAGTATCCAATGCTAATTGATTATCTTCATGATCTGACTGCTAAACTGAGGTTAATTCATCAACAGGTCTTTGAAGCGTTACCGGCACAGACAGAGGGTCCTGGACATCGGCTTCAACCGGGTGACTGGGTTGTTACCCGCAATTTTGACAGAAAACGTAACTTGGAGCCGAGATTTGTGGGTCCCTTCCAAGTGCTGCTGGCTACAAGGACTGCAGTTCGGTTGGAAGGCAGGAAGAACTGGGTGCACGCCACACATACCAAGAAAGTTCCGATCCCTTCACCAGCAGACAGTTGGGTGAGAACTGGTATTGCGGCAACGGAAACCGAGACCCCTCTATGCTTTGTGCCGTTTAGTGATGCTCAACCTGTAAGAGACAATTCATTGCAGCCAGACACATCTGTTGAGCCGTCTGTTTTGGAGAACTCAAGGTCTGCATTGTCATCTGATCGACTGAACACTGTTTCACCAGTTGAACAATTATTTGAAGAACAGACTCGACCTGGAAGAAATCGATATTTTCTTCGCCCATGTGACAAAGACTAATAACATTTTTCTTATATTTTCCTTTACTGTTGCCACGAGCATTAAGAACAATTACATCCTTTTCTGATTTTTGAGTTCCTTTTTATGTGTGCTCTTTACAGCTAAGAGATTTTTATTAAATTGAGTGTTTGCTTAAGAAAACCTATCATCCGGGTTAACCGTAGGGCCGTGCGGGTACTCCTTTCTGTTTAGCAGGTTCCTGACACTAGGTCGGTTACTTTTTGTCGACTCCTGGGAACTCCTGGGAATTGATAATCGCTACTCAGAACGAAGTGCGTCAAGGACGTCACGGACGGTTTTTAGAGGATGGCATTCTCTAAGCTGTTGGAAGTAGAAAGGATGTCGGCGCAAAGATCAAAATTGCATAAGATTATACGAACAAAATGTTTTTTGTTTCTGGTATTCCTGCTGTTTCTGACTGTATCTATGCTATTGGTGGGTGGAGTGTATTTTGGAATACAGTCGTTATTGCCTTCCATTTCACCTACTTTTTCACCTAAACTAAGTTCTCCACATTCCTTTCATCCTCTGCCCCAACATGAACAGGTTAGGCGTGCGGAATTCATGAATAATTCCTTCGTTCAACTCCTACATCAGCATCAGTTGGTGATGAATACTACCAATTGTTGGGTGTGCGGGTTAATGCCACATACCATGGATAGGGGTATTCCGTATTTGGTTCTCCCTTATAGCTCCCAAGGGTCAGCTCGAGCATTCCAAACTATGTTCCGTAGTGCACTAGATTCCTACCCCAGTCGAGAGCCACGCTCTACAAACTTCGGTCCTGGTCCGTACCACAAGCCTTTGGCGATAGCGATTGCTGATTTAGATAGAGATATTTTTGAGGCATCGCTTATTCCAGATGAAGAGGTGCAAGCCTATAAAGATCTGAGTGAGGCTGAGTATAGTATGTCAGTGGGTGATAGACAGCTTAAGAGCTCGTCTTCAATATGGATCGTACCCCACCTCGGTAACTTCTGCTTGAAAGGTCTTGGTCGAAATCCGAGAGCACAACTTGGGAAGAGTGCTTGTACTGATACGTATGTTTTACCAACGCTCTCTTCCCCTGTTTTCTTGACTGCCAAGGGTACCTATTTCGTATGTTATGAGCGTGCATATACATGGTTGCCCCGTGACTTCTCGGGTACCTGTTATATTGCGAATCTTTTGCCACCAACTTTTACAGTTGCCTCAGACTATCACAAGACTAGAGTTGTGAGAGGCGTTATTAGTGAAGAGGACACTGCCGGTCAAGAAGCAGGAGACTTCTTTAAGGGTTTCTTGCCGTTTTGGGGACCTATGGTTAATAGTAGGAACCTGAGACAGTTGACACGTGTGGTAGAGTCGACTGCTAACATAACTGCGAGTGCTCTTGGTAATTTAACAGCAGAACTTCAGGCGGATAGACTTATGACGTTGCAGAACCGGATGGTTCTAGACGTTGTTCTAGCAGATAGAGGTGGTGTGTGCAAAGTGATCCATTCGAGTTGTTGCATTTTCATCCCTGACAACGCTCCAACTGTTTACCAAACAATCTCGAAGTTACATAAGATCTCCGAGTCCATGCACGTGGACGAAGGTGGTTGGGCACTTCTAGGATGGTTTTGGGGCCTGATATCAACTTGGGGTTGGAAGATTCTGATGATCGTAGGGGTTGTTGTAACGTTTTTGTTCACGTGTTGTCTTTGTGTGCAGTGTGGTCCTGCCTTATGTGGTCTTTGTGCCTCAATGTGTATAAGACGGCCATCTGTTACCAAGGAGACATTGATGGATAGAATGATGTTCCAGCAACAACTGAACGATTTGATGAATATCGAAATCGATTCTGATCTCGACTAGTGCTTGCCTACATGAGGGCAAAAGGAGCGTCTGAGGTTCCGTGAGAATCGTAATGGCACTTTTTGGGTGTGTTCGAATATGGACGAGTTTGGTATCTACGAACCGCAAATGACGAGTTTAGTGGGTGTACGCGTTTTCGCTACGCTACTATGTACGGTTCGTCTCATTTCTGGGTATGTCCATCTGAACCCTTGGGTTCCATCTTAGATACGGCATCCATTTTGTTTCTTGCACTCAAGTAGCCAGCGAACGGACCTTGTCCGCTTCGTGACCCTGGTATTCCCAAGCTTTTGCAGAAGACACGTGTTCCTTTGAAGGTGTCTTTATGATGAGGGGGTTGACACGGCAAGGGCAGATGGCTCCGCTCGAGGCTCATCTTGCCGTGCCAGTCTATTGTTTCAGTCATGCATGCATTAGGCACGAGTCCTTTGATCCTGCAATCGAGTTTCCGATATTGCTCTTTACACTCTTTTTCCAATCTGTTGTGCATCCTTGTTTTTCCTTTGCATCTGTTTCTGTCCCTTCTTCTAAATTCGTTTACAGTCGGAATGGAATGTGCTTAATGTGGGGATAATATGCTTTTACAGTTGGGAACCGGCAATGCTGCTGTAATTATGTTCCGGGCTTCTGAAACGTGAGTGCGACCTTTTTGAAGTTTACTGTGGGAACTGAGTTGTAACCTTTTGTTCGTCATGTTGTGCAATGACGAAAATGTGTATAAAAGGAGCGATCCACTTGTGCAATTTGAAGCAGTCTCTCAGAACCTACACGTTGTGTACTTCTTGCGATTTCTGTATCCCTGCAGTAAATAAACGCTGATCTTTGATGCCGCAGGAAGTGTCCCGTGTCTCTGTGTTTTGTACGCTGGAGCAGGTAACCCACGAAGGTTTCAGGTGTTGTCCCCTGGCACCGCTGGGCCTTAGAATAGCCCAGTCCTTCAGCAACCCTGCACATATGATGTGCTTCCCATTGTCCAATTTGTCATTTCCACATAATTTGTGTTCATCAACATTGGACCTACAGGTGTGGGCATCATTGTAATAGGAGCAACTGGGGCCTCTGTGCAACTTGCTAGACATATGGTTTGGGTATGGGCAGATGACTAAGGGGAGACTCACGTACCCAGGCTGTTGTGACCAGAGACTTCATTGTGTGGTAACTGATGGCTGACTGACCAAGTGTTCTGCAGACATGAGTGGGACTTGCGGTGAATATGTTTGGCACAGCTGGGCTCCTACAGGAGTTGTGTCCCCTCAAGTTAGTGTGTTGTCCAGTGACATGGCCTGGGCCCATGGTGTGTGTTGTATGAGCATGTGTGTGTGTCCACATCCCTGTTCATACGCAGACAGTGTTCCCTTGATATGTTCCTGTTGTTGATGCTTGCTGAGTGGTACTGGGTTCATCCCACTACTTTTCCAATGGGCTACCAGATGTGTGGGTGCATGACACACTACTGTTAATTGGTGTATCATCATTGGGATTTGTCAGTTCTGAGTGGTGATGATGTTGTCAGATACAGATGGGACACAGTCAGGGTTCCTCAAGGCACTTGTTTGTTTGCGATATCATGTAGTTGTCTCTAGGTGGTAGTTTTCAGTGATTGAGACATTTGTATGTGTGTGTGACTGCTCCCACTTGTCGGGTTCACGGCTGCGATGCTGGCAGGTGTCAGCATGTGTGCCTTGTGTTTCTCCTTGGCATCTGCATTGTCCTGGGACTGTGGCAGGGATTCTGAAGGTTACATGAGCTTTGAGGTCATGAATTGAGTTTATAGATGAATGAATGAATGAAGGAATTGAGTTTTATAGAGCGCACATAGCTGCCCTGGGGCGTCCAAGCGCTGAGATTACCGACTGAGGTTAAGAATGCTTTAGGGAAGAATGTCTAACCTAACTACTAATTAATGAACAAAAGCGTTTTCAGCTGTTTGCGGAAAGAACTGAAGTCGGGGTTGGACCTTAGATGTTGGGGAAGAGCATTCCACAGTTTGGCCACATTAAAGGAAAAGGAGCGGCCTCCCGATCTTGATTTCTTTATTTTCGGCACAATGGCCAAATTGGCAAAGGTTGAGCGCAGATGTCTGACGGGCTGATAGGGTGTAATAAGGGGAAAATTAATTGCTGGGCCTGAAGACCAAAAGGCCTGATGTGCAATGCAGAGTGATTTGAAATTAACTCTTTCCCTAACGGGAAGCCAGTGCAGTCTCCTTAGGCCGGACTTTACTGATGATCTGCGGGGAATTTGTAGAAGAGTCCGTGCAGCGCAATTCTGTATCAACTGCAGTTTGCGTAGTGTGAAGTCGGGAGCTCCCAGATATAAAGCATTCCCTAAATCCAACCGTGATTGGATCAGGCCCAGAACCATGGTCTTTCTTGCTTCGAAGGGGAGTAGAGGAAGGACCTTCCTGATGACTCTAAGAATGCCAAAACAGATAGCAGATAATCTTATTGCCTGCTGGTCAAATGACAGGGACCTATCCAGCCATACACCAAGGCTCTTAATGGTATCTTTAGCCACAGGGGCAGGTCCCGAACTGGGTGGCCAAAAAGTATCGATGGAAGAAGGTGCGAGACGACCTAAGAGCATAAGCTCAGTCTTGTCTCCGTTGAGTTTGAGACAAGACTTGGTCATCCAGCTCTTAACCATCTCCAGACAGCCTGCAAGATTCGCACACGCTAAGGATCCCCCTTCCTGTGCCAAAGAAACCACCAGCTGAGTATCGTCCGCGTAGGTAATGATCTTAATACCATACGGATGGACGATCTCAGCTAGCGGTCTCATGTAGACGTTAAATAACGTCGGGCTCAACGATGATCCCTGCGGGACTCCACATCCCAGAGGCTTACTGGTGGAGGTAACATTGCCCTCATATACCTGAAAGGATCTGTCATTCAGGTAGGACCTGAGCCACTCCAAGGCCTTGTCAGATATTCAGGTGTCCAGGAGACGTTGCAAAAGGATATCGTGATTGATGGTATCAAATGCAGCGCTCAGATCGAGGAGGATGACTGCCACCGATCCTCCCCGATCTAAGATCCTCCTGGACTCCTCTGTTACGGCCAATAGTGCAGTCTCGGTCCCATGCTTGTGGCGGAAGCCTGTCTGGGAGGGATCGAGCAGCTGGTTTTGTTCGAGAAAAGTTGTTAATAGACCGTTTATGTATTTCACCAAGATTTTAGCTGCCCAAGGCAGCAAGGAGATCGGACGAAAGTTGTTAAGATTCTTGGTGTCCAAATTGGGTTTTTTAACAAGGGCCCTCACCATGGCCTGTTTCCAGGCCACTGGGACTGTGCTGGTAGAGATCGAGGTGTTTAATACAGCTAACAGTGTAGGAAGGATGGTCTGAGTGGCAGAGACTAGAATGTGTGGAGGTGCTGGGTCCCTAGGGGAACCTGATTTCACCTGATGCATGAGGGAGGTGAGATGGTCCGCATCCATCTGGGGAAATTCCGCCAACACTGGAAGGCAGTTAAGTGTGTTTTCTTGTAGGGGACATAAAGGTGTCTCCTTCAAAGTAGTCTGCTCTGGGGATGGAAAGGAAGAGTAAATGAGATTTATTTTCTGGAAGAAAAAATTGGCCAAATCTTCACAGCGGAGCCGAGGATTTTCGTCAACAAGTGGAGGCGTTGGGAGGTTAATAAGACTTTTTACAATCCTGTAGATCTCCTTAGAGCTGGAGCTGGCCTCTGCGATTTTGTGTGAGTAATATAAAGATTGTGCGCTCTTTATGTCTTTTTTTATATACTCTGATAGCCTCTCTATAGATGGTTTTGTCTGCTCCAGCATATCCTAATCGCCATTTGCGTTCCAATCTCTTACAGTGGCACTTTTTCATCCGTAAATCATTCGAATACCAAGGAGCTGAAATCCTAGATCTTTTTAAGACAGTTTTCTTCATAGGGAGCGTAGCATTTAAAGAGTTGTTTATCCATTCATTAAACATTTCATTGCCCAGTGATGGAGTCTGACCAACTGAGGGAATTGAGTTTTGTAATTCCTGAGTCCACTGAGCCAGCGGGATTTTAGACCAATTGCGTGTTTCTCGCACTGTAGGTGCGAGGGACAGAGATTTATCAGTTTTCCATAGAAGCGGGATTAATGCATGGTCTGTCCAGGGGAGTGCTGTAGGGAGGCATGCTTTCAAGTTGGGACAGTTGCTAAACACCGGATCCAACAAATGACCTTTGGTGTGCGTGGGGGATGAAACCAGCTGGGACAGCTGTAAAGCAGAAAAATCCCCAATTAATTTATTGGCGATAGAATCATCAGGTTAATCGAAATGAATGTTAAAATCGCCCAATAACGTAAAGTTGGAGGGTGAACAGGCTAGGTCAGCAACCAGCGAGGGCAGAGATTCGTGAAACTGTTTGGCTGGGCCCGGAGGGCGATATATAAGTGCACCAGAATAACTTGTATTAGGAGAGAATTCAAGGGAGAAAGACAGGCTTTCGCAGTCCGAGAAGGGATTAGGGGTGCAGTGACAGGTGAAACAGTCTCTGAAAATGATTGCCAAACCACCCCCTCTTTCCTTCACGCGGTCCTGTCTCACATGGTAACCCTGCCCCAGGGTTTGAACCAACTCCGGGTTGGATTGCGAAGTTAGCCATGTCTCGGTGAGAAAAAGAACATCGGGTTTTCTCTCCTCGAGTAGCAATGATAATTCTGTACAATGTCTAGGCAGAGACCTACAGTTTAAAAGGGACATTCTAAACAATTGTTGCCTGTGTGTGTGGGGCTTAGTAGTGAGAAGTGTGTTGCAGTCCCTGCATTGAATAGGTAGGTCAAGCGGAAGGTACTTATGTGCGCAAGACAAATTTACCTGTGAGTTGATCATTCGTAATTCTGTAGAGGTGTATCTCCTAATATTTTTAGTAGAGATAAAGGTTGTGGCCCCTGGTCCCGGCCCGTCGCGGACGGGCGCAGACGGGCGCAGACGGGCTTGCCTTAAGCGCGCCTTCGGCGCGCAAACGGCGCGCCCGCTGCGCTCGTCCGCTGCGCCTCCTGAAGTGACACATTTTTATATGTGCTGGATGACGGCCAGGGGGGCGTGACCTCAAATGGGGGCGTGGCCCGCCGGTGATGGCGGCGGGGTGTTTGCCTCTGCCCAGGGTCCCGTGTCAGCGCTAGATCCGCTGCACGGCGAGGGGAAAGCGTGTAACCCCAAGAGGAGCAGTTGAAGCGGTAAGTACAATAAAAATAAACAAATGGATATTAAAATCAATAGCAAGTGTTAGCCTACTCCCGGCTTCCGCCTCAGGAGGTAAAGTTTCTAGCGTCGCTCACAATCAGTAACGTTTAAGTAAGGTGGGCGGGGGGCGTGGCCTCAAAAGGGGGCGTGGCCAGCGATCTCGCCGGTGATGGCGGCGGGGTGTTTGCCTCTGCCCAGGGTCCCGTGTCAGTGCTAGATCCGCTGCACGGCGAGGGGAAAGCGTGTAACCCCAAGAGGAGCAATTGAAGCGGTAAGTACAATAAAAATAAACAAATGGATATGAAAATCATGGCCATGTACCGCATACTGTGCAGTATGTCTGTCATTCCCCAGGTTTGTAAACTGTCCTTGTGTGATGTGTCTGTGCACCTTAGTTCATCCCAACATTCCTGGGTTTGTCATGGTGCATGTGCAATGTCACCTGTCCATGTGGGCTTCACAGATACACATTGTTGCAGTTCAGGGTGTGTGATGTTGAGGGTGGACTGATGTGAATGTTTGCATGGACGGTCCCCTAGCTCCCGTTTGTCCATGGATGAGGGGCCATGCTGAGTGATTTGTGTTTGTGTATGTGTGATGTATGTTTGTGGCACAGGACACATGTCTGGGTTACCCAGTTTGTACGACATCTGCCTTTGTCATCACAGTGGAGGTGTCATGCATGCTTGTGTCACCCCAATGTCTGGTCCTAGGGGGTAGTGCTTTTGTGTGTCAGTCTCTTGCTGTGTTAGTTGGTGTTCATTCCAGCTTGCGTCACATGTGTCTGTTGTGCTCCCTCTCATCTCCCAATGCCTGATTGCCCACTGAGGGTGTTCCACTGCTGGTTTACTTTTGTATGGCACTGTGTCCACATCTGTGTCACTGTGGTTCAGCCCCCCTCATGTGTTGTGTAGTTGCCTGGGGATACTGTGACATACACACACATGTTGTGTCCGATGTGCAGTGTGAGTTTGCCTGTTTGTGTTTGTGCATCTGCACCAGTGCGTTGGTATTGCTGTTGTGAGCCTTTGTCTGGATGCTGTTTCTGTGATTTTGCATGCTGTCCCTGTGAGTCATTTCACATCATTGTGCACATTCATCCTGGTTGTTGGGTGCCATTGCTGGCATGTGTAGGACCGGGGGTCACCAGGCCCTATGGGGGTAGCGTGGCGCGAGCAGGTAGGCATCCAAGGGCTTACGTGTAAAGTGACCATACAGCACACACATCCACTGAGACAGGAAAGGCACACAATAATTGACACCACACAGTGGGTTGAATAAAACCAATCAGTTTTATCTAGATCAACATTAGGATCAAAAGCATTTCTTTAGGAATAGATTGGCAGTTCATTAAAACATCAAAACCTGGCATGGAATCATAGCGCAGCACCTGGCGATCCTGGGGAGCGTCAAACACAGCATTTACACAAAGCGCTGCCCATAGCAATTCATTAGCGCTTCATGACATGGCATTGGAACATAGCGCTGCACATAGCAAATCAATAGCGCTTCATGGCATGGCATTGGAAGATAGCGCTGCAGATAGCAAATCAATAGCGCTTTAAATATGGCATTTTGACATAGCGCTGCACATAGCATATCCTTAGCGCTTCAAAACATGACCTGTAGACATAGCACTGCACATAGCAACTCATTAGGACACTAAGCCTTGTAATTCATGACGGCGCTAGGCTGGCAAGGACTCGGGGCACTATAGCCAGCCTCGGGCATCACAGCAGTAGCTGTAGCGTTGCATCAGTGCCGGGGATCAGAGCGCTAACCATTTACTTCCTTAAAGCGCTATTCCTTGCAGTGTATCCGGGCATGTCAGTGGGGCCTCAAATGTGTTCACCCCCTACAGCATCCCTCTAGGCCATGTAAGGCAATTACCCGCAATGTAGCCGGTAGGAGGCCTTCGGTATGGTAGGGGGGTACCCCGACTCTCCTGAGGCCCAGTTCACTCCTTCCACGAGGTACTCACGCCGCCCTGCACAGGGCGAGGAGCTGAGGGTGCCATAGCTTGTTTAATTCCCCCTTCTGGGGTCAATGAGGCCCACCGGCTTGTACACGAGTCGTCCCCGGGGGAGGGGCGAGTCCCGGGACTCTCCTCGGCCTTCCGCCCGCCTCCCCCAGGGGTTACCTGGATCTTCGACTCCTCGCGGGTCGCTGCTGACGATACTCGGCTGCGCGGGGGCTCGCTTCCTCCAGAGCCTCTCCCGCCAGCCCCCTGCGCCGCACGGCGTTGTCCGGGCCGAAGGTTGCCTGAGGGTTGCAGGACTTCCTCCACCGGAGGTCAGGGCCCATCGCACCCGCAGCCGCCGATGTCAGCGCGGCCTGCGGGGGCTCGGCCCTCTCAACGAATAGCGATGCGGCGGGGACGGCGCTTGGCAGACCGCCCCCGTCAGGTGACAGGAGTCGTGAGCTTCAGGCCTACGCGGCCTCGGCAAGACGTCTCGGCCTAACGAGGCCTTCCCGCGGATTCTGGCGGTCCTCTCCCAGCTACGGCCTGCGTCGCGTGGTCGTCTTCGGTCGCGGCGGGCCCCAGTCTTCCCCGCGGGCCCCCGGGAATGTCAGGGGACAGTCTACTCGGCCCCGGGCCACAGCGGTGAGTGCGTTTCAGGACCCCTCAGCGGTGGCCTGCAGCTTGGGGGGTGGCGATTGGTTTGGCGCCCAGCGCCCCTTTTTCCCCCCAGAGACGCCCCAGCTCAGGGCAGGTAGGTTGGGAGGTGGCAGGCCACACGCTAGTGGTAGAACAAGCTAGGGAGGGGGAGCCAGGTTAAGTCAGGGAGCGCAGGCGTGGCACAGCACGGGAACCTGGTCGATCCCCCAGCAGTTCTGTGGTAAGTTTCTGTGGTGAGTTCTTTGGTAAGTTCCTTGGCGCTGGTTGGATCTGGCGCCCTTAGTAGTTTGGTTCCTTGGAGGGGGGTAGGATGAGTTGGTGACTGAAGGGATTTCTCAGTCACGCTTGGTAGGTTGTCCCTGGGTTCCCCTCCCGCTGAGCCAGGTCAGTGGGCTAGTTCAGGATCCCTCACTCAACTTAGAAGGCAGCATCTAAGCCCTGTCACTTTCAGTGACATAGGTCCCTGACTAGGCCCTACCGCCTAAAACTTCTGCGTAGGTTCCCCCAGGTCTGCGTCGCCCCAACTGACTAAAAATGTTCCCTCCTTTCCTTAAGTATCCCTAGGTCAGGTGACCACTCTCTAAGGCGGCAAAAGTAAACCCCACCCTTCTTCTAGAAGGTTCCAGCAAGTTCCAGGAGCTTCCCCACTCTAGCTATAGGACAAAAAGGCGGGCTGGTGTTGCAACAATGTTGTAGGGTCCCAGGCAGCTCCTGGCAACTAGGGTGCTACTAAAAAGGCCACTCCGCAGTAGCAGGGGCCTGTGGCAGCCATATTGGGGGAAGAGAGCACCTGCACCTTAACACCGATTAGCAGTGAAAAGGCGCTCGGAGACCTAAGGCCAACGAAAAAGAGGGTGGAAAAAATGAGGCAAGGGCAAAAACACAGGGAAAGACCACCCTAGGGCTGACAGGTCTAACAGCATGGAATGTGAGTTAGTGAGCTGACACCTACAGTCTACACATATTGTTTTGGTTAGTGTGTCTATTTTCGAGATGTGTGCATGCTTGGTGATGGTCACTTCTGCTGTTGTGTCATTGTACGCTGTGTGCATTGTCAGCCCCCATGTGTGGTGCTTTTCTGCACATGGCCCAGAGTGTTATGTTTTCACAGCACTGTTTGCCTCAACACATCTCTGTGTGTATGGGACACAACCACTATTTTCCCCCAGAAGTGTTTGATGTGTTGGGAGCAGGGATCATACATGCTGTTAGTTATTTGCAGCTTTGACCATGATGACACTTACCTTTTGGTCACTGTGTTGAGGGGGGTTTGGTCCCCATCACCACAATGCTCCACATCAGCTGCATTTTGTGAGCCCCCACTTGACTTCTGTTCTACACAGTGAGGGGGTGTTCTTTTAACATTGCCACAGTGCTATGGTGATGCTTGCCTTGTGTATGTCACACTCATGTGTTGGTCACACATGTGCTGTTACTTACATTGTATGCTCGTAGCCATAATCACTGTTGTGGGCATTTGTCACAGACTACACACTGTTGTCATGATGTTATGGGGGATGTATTTGGCAGACATACCTGATGTTGGAGTATGCTGGATGTGTTGCTCATCACCCATCCTATGGCTGGGGGTTGCAGGGGTGATGGGCAACATAAGCCCTATGGATGGGAGTGGCAGGGGTGATGGGCAACATAAGCACTATGGGTGGGGGTGGCAGGGGTGATGGGCAACAGGTCCCCTGTGAGTGGGGGTGGCAGAGGTGATGGGCAACATCAGCCCTATGGCTGGGGGGGCAGGGGTGATGGGCAACAGGTCCCCTATGAGTGGGGGTGGCAGGGGTGGTGGTCAACATAAGCCCTATGGCTGGGGGTGGCAGGGGTGATGTGCAACATAAGCCCTATGGCTGGGGGTGGCAGGGGTGATGGGCAACATAAGCACTATGGGTGGGGGTGGCAGGGGTGATGGGCAACAGGTCCCCTGTGAGTGGGGGAGGCAGAGGTGATGGGCAACAGGTCCCCTGTGAGTGGGGGTGGCAGAGGTGATGGGCAACATCAGCCCTATGGCTGGGGGTGGCAGGGGTGAAGGGCAACAGGTCCCCTATGAGTGGGGGTGGCAGGGGTGATGGTCAACATAAGCCCTATGGCTGGTGGTGGCAGGGGTGATGGGCAACATGTCCCCTGTGAGTGGGGGTGGCAGGGGTGATGGGCAACATAAGCCCTATGGCTGGGGGTGGGAGGGGTGATGGCCAACATCAGCCCTATGGCTGGGGGTGGCAGGGGTGATGGGCAACATAAGCCCTATGGCTGGGGGTGGCAGGGGTGATGGGCAACAGGTCCCCTGTGAGTGGGGGTGGCAAGGGTGATGGGCAACATTAGCCCTATGGCTGGGGGTGGCAGGGGTGATGTGCAACATAAGCCCTATGGCTGGGGGTGGCAGAGGTGATGGGCAACATAAGCACTATGGGTGGGGGTGGCAGGGGTGATGGGCAACAGGTCCCCTGTGAGTGGGGGTGGCAGAGGTGATGGGCAACATCAGCCCTATGGCTGGGGGGGCAGGGGTGATGGGCAACAGGTCCCCTATGAGTGGGGGTGGCAGGGGTGATGGTCAACATAAGCCCTATGGCTGGGGGTGGCAGGGGTGATGGGCAACATGTCCCCTGTGAGTGGGGGTGGCAGGGGTGATGGGCAACATTAGCCCTATGGCTAAGGGTGGCAGGGGTGATGTGCAACATAAGCCCTATGGCTGGGGGTGGCAGGGGTGATGGGCAACATAAGCACTATGGGTGGGGGTGGCAGGGGTGATGGGCAACAGGTCCCCTGTGAGTGGGGGAGGCAGAGGTGATGGGCAACAGGTCCCCTGTGAGTGGGGGTGGCAGAGGTGATGGGCAACATCAGCCCTATGGCTGGGGGTGGCAGGGGTGAAGGGCAACAGGTCCCCTATGAGTGGGGGTGGCAGGGGTGATGGTCAACATAAGCCCTATGGCTGGGGGTGGCAGGGGTGATAGGCAACATGTCCCCTGTGAGTGGGGGTGGCAGGGGTGATGGGCAACATAAGCCCTATGGCTGGGGGTGGGAGGGGTGATGGCCAACATCAGCCCTATGGCTGGGGGTGGCAGGGGTGATGGGCAACATAAGCCCTATGGCTGGGGGTGGCAGGGGTGATGGGCAACAGGTCCCCTGTGAGTGGGGGTGGCAAGGGTGATGGGCAACATTAGCCCTATGGCTGGGGGTGCAGGGGTGATAGGCAACATAAGCACTATGGGTGGGGGTGGCAGGGGTGATGGGCAACAGGTCCCCTGTGAGTGGGGGTGGCAGAGGTGATAGGCAACATGAGCCCTATGGCTGGGGGTGGCAGGGGTGATGGGCAACAGGTCCCCTATGAGTGGGGGTGGCAGGGGTGATGGTCAACATAAGCCCTATGGCTGGGAGTGGCAGGGGTGATGGGCAACATCAGCCCTATGGATGGGGGTGGCAGGGGTGATGGGCAACAGGTCCCCTGTGAGTGGGGGTGGCAGGGGTGATGGACAACAGGTCCCCTGTGAATGGGGGTGGCATGGGTGATGGGCAATAGGTACCCTGTGAGTGGGGGTGGCAGTAGTGATGGGTAACAGATCCACTATGGGTGGGGGTGTTTGTGGTGCTGGCCATGCAACCCCTATGGTGGGCTGTTGTTAGTGGCCAGGATGTGGATCCCCTGTGTGTGTGTGCCATTTTGCGGGTGCGTGTCGTTTGTTTGTGTTGTAGGTGTCTGACTTACCGCCTGCGCCGTTGCTCCCTGATCCGGTCATAGATGTAGAGTACTGGTATGACCTGCGCGATGGGATTCATGATGTGTTTGTGTTGTACACGCTGCTTTTTGCTCCGTCTCATACCCGCTGCAAGATTGTCCGTCTTGTAGCCGTGGATTGAGTTGTGGCACGAATCGTAGCTGATATGCTTGTTTTCCGGATGCTGTGACGTCCCGTGCGTGACGACCTGTCCGGCACGTAGGAAGTACGCATCGTACTTGTCATGCCGGAAACTGCTATGGATACTGTTTCCGGGTGACACGGTTCATCTTTAAGAGTTACAGCTCGGACGGAGAATGGGGCTTGATTCACAGCCTATGTGTCGGTCGTGTTTTGGCAGTTATGCTCATCGTACTTACTCTACAGGACGGACCGGCTCTGGGTGCATGTCGGTCGCACGGTAAGGCTATGGACAGCTGTCCGACCGGCCATCGGAATCGGCCCCAAGGTGCGAACAGAAAAAGAACATCTCAAAATCAGCAGCAGAGCCAGAACTGGCCTGACCTCCTCATCAAGCTCTTCAGCTGAAACCGTGAGAGCGTGAGCACAGCCATCTTTGTTCGAGGCACTTATTCGCCGAAGGCCACAACTACTGCTAAGGTGACAGGCACTTGCCATATTAATCATAGTATGTAGCACAAGTTGTCTGTCAAGCAGAGGTTCCGCAATGTAGACATCTATTGTAATACATATTATCATACAGGAATGCAGAAAATGAGTACAGTGTACCAAGCCAGTAACCCTCTGGCAGTGCAATTACTTGAGAGGAGGGTGTTCCTGTGACTCTCTTATTAGTCAGATGTATGCTATTGAGGGAGAGTTAGCTGCAAGTAAAGTCTCTATTAAATATACATTTGGATTGTGTTTACATAGTGACTCCTATATATACAATTGTAGAACAAACAGGGCATCTACACATATATGTCCTAAAAGTGTAGATGATTCCCCTCATCAGACTGCTCCCGCTCAATCGAAATGAACTAAATATCACAAAATCTATCTTTTTAGTGCCAATTATCATAACTGAGAAAACAAATCAATTTATACTTATAATTTCTCTACATTTAACACCTCTCCAACTCCTTCTTGCCCTTTCACAACTACACAGACAAACTCACCGTCCAACCTTACACTTATAGAGTGACTGGCCACGTAGATTTAGCAAGTCTCCTTCCTAGTGACGTAAACTCAGCAAAAGAGGAGTAAAGATTTACCAAGCCAATACTAAGCCTCCTTTTAAAGTGAACAGCCCTCATTCTGAGTCGTCTGGTAATCGTCATTGGGGCGGTAATGGGAGTTACCAGACCCCCCGGAGTTATCACAGAGTATTTTTATTGTGAGTCTACAGGTGTGCCAGTAAAACACCCAAACAGGACTCGACTCCGAAGAAAGTTGAACAATTTGATGAAAATGTATTCATTGGAAGAGCCTAGAAGAAAGGAATCGCAGCATCCAGGCACAGATCATCAACTGCCGTGATCCGATTCAGAAACACCATGGTCCAAGCGAGACAAGCTAGTAGATAAAATTCACTAAAAACACAAGAAACATGGAACAAAATACTTAACCCATTGAGTTAGTGAATGCTAAAAACTAGAATACACAATAACACCAAATGGAGGATACAGCACTTTGGCAGCTGAAAGCAGCCGATATCTCCAGGTAATATATGGCTAAGGCGCCCTGTTTACCGTTTTCACTGATTTTTACAGATAAATACAGGCATAAAACATACATTTTCTTGCCTGTATTTATTTTTTAAATGTGGATAAAAACGGAAATTTGGTTGCTTTTTTAGTAATTCTAAATACTGTCTGCCATGACTGCCAGGCTAATAGATGTGTGGATTGATAGATAAGGGGTGTTGTGTCCTGCTGGACACAGTCTAGTGTTTCTGCCAGCCACTTCCCCGAGGGCTGGCCCACACACACACCTCCTCACCCATCCAACACGGACGTCACCAGTCAGGTGACCCCGCGAATAAAAGGGCCCGAGTGCACGTGCTCGTGGCTAGTACACAGTACCCCATACGCTGTGTCTGTGTCGTCCTTTCTCTGACATGTGGGCCTAAGGCCCAGAACGTAACACTGGCGACGAGCGGGATTTGCCCGTGTGTGCAGCCGCCGTTTATGAAGATGGTGACAAGGGAGAATGTGTGTTGCCTGTATCTAGGGCACCCCCTGTGAGGAAATGCCCGACAGCCCGCGGGGCGTGAGAAGAGCCCTGGGGGCGGAAGAGCGAGCCCACCCCGCACTACAGAGGCTGCTGGTGAGCCATCCGGCGTGAAGTGCCTCTTCCCCCCCCCCTATCCGTGTGTGCAGGGAAGGAAGGCGAGTGAGGCCGGACTGCCTAGTTTGCCAGCCGCCGCTGCAGACAGCACCTCGAGGTGGTGGCAGGCCGCGGAAGATAGGGGGCTGAAGGTGAGCCCTGAATGCGGAAGGTGGTGGGCAGCCAAGAGGGCGGTTTCAGATGGCGGCGAGACACTGCCGATAGGCAGCTACAAACTCCCAGCGCAGCCCGGAGGATGAGAGGTGCTGCGGAGGAGCAGCAGAGCGGAAGCCCACCCCGCAGTGGAAGGGGACAGAACCCTGGCCATCTAAGAGGCCGTCAAGAAGACTGCAGTGCGGCACCCCCCCCCCTCACCCCCCCTTCGCACCAGTGAAGGTTGGTGCGGAGAATGCAGCGAGGGGAGAAGTGGCACGTCGGCATTGTAAGGGGAATGTGAGCGCAGTGAGGCAAGGCCCAGCACCTGCCGAGTGGAACAGACGTCTGCGGGCAAGGCTGGTGCCGCTGTGAGCTGATGCAGCAAGTGACGAAACGGCATGGGGCAATAAAACAACCCGTGAGCGGAGGCACCCTGCGGCGAGGAGCTAGCAGATGAGCCTCCAAGCGTCCTTCCTCCCCGCTGCCCTATAGTGCATTAAGTAACGGCCAGCGGGAGCAGGAAATTACGCTGGTCACTTCGCTCAATCCAGCCCTGAAACCAGTAGGCGTTTTGGTGGCTTTTCAAAAGAAAAAAAAACTGAAAGCGCTGACAAGAGTACATAAATAAATTCCGATGGCAGCCTGGCGTCCAAACCTTTAAACGGAAACGAGACTGACCTTTTTCAAGCCCGCATGTGAGAGGGAGCCTTCGTTTTGTTGTCTGGCGGCAATAGTTGCTAAAACGGTAAAGTGACCCACGG
This sequence comes from Triturus cristatus, assembly GCF_964204655.1. Lineage (NCBI taxonomy): Eukaryota > Metazoa > Chordata > Amphibia > Caudata > Salamandridae > Triturus > Triturus cristatus. Next base: position 329,471,670 of record NC_140584.1, on the reverse strand, counting down.
AATCAAGGGAGCCCTCGAGGTTGCGAGGAAATCCGGGCACTGGCATCACTACAGGAGGAGAATGCAACAGGAGCTACAAAACGCACGTTGACTCAACAACACAGAGTTAACCTAAAGAGAGACTGCAAAGAAAACAAATATATGAGCAGCACTGCCACCTAGTGACCATTCAGCAATACTGCATCCGCTAAAGAGGGGAAAGAAAAATACAGTACATGACCAGGACGCACTGCTGGGGCACACAGACACTGCAAAGGGAGAGGCAGCCCCCTGTTTTGTCTCTGATAAAAAAAAAAAAACACAGTGAAAGGGGAGGATGCCAGCCCTACCGAGAATATTTCCATTCCTGATACGACCCCGCTAAGAACTCCTGACCCACAGCTGTCCTAGACCAAAACAGCATGTAGTAGCCAAGCAGCAAAGTGCAAAGGCAACAAGCCCACGAAAAGGCGCAAGGAGAACTTACTCGGTGCACATGCCCTACAGTGGTCTTCTGACCCCACTGCAAGGAAAAGGTGCAAGAACACCAGGAGCCAGCAAGCAGCTCGATATCAAGGGCCACAGAAGGTATGCAAGACTGCACCAGAGAAGAGAGAGAGAAGCCCATGAAGACACGGCGCACAGGAGAGACCGCCAGGCCGGTGGAGAGAAGAAGAGACCGCCAGGCCGGTGGAGAGTAGAGACCCCAGGCGGGTGGAGAGAAGAAGAGACCCCCAGGCCGGTGGAGTGAGTGAGAGACCCCCCAGGCTAGTGGAGCGAGAAGAAGAGCCCCAAGGCTGGTGGAGAGAAGAAGAGACCCCAGGCCGGTGGAGGGAAGAAGAGACCCCCCAGGCCGGTGGAGTGAGTGAGAGACCCCCCAGGCTAGTAGAGCGAGAAGAAGAGCCCCAAGGCTGGTGGAGAGAAGAAGAGACCCCAGGCTGGTGGAGAGAAGAAGAGACCCCTACCAGGAGAGAGAGAGACACCCTGATGCCAATACCAATGTCTTTCAGTCAGAGAATTACCTACCCTGGAAAGCTGAAAGTGTAGTGAGCCGAGAGGAGAAGTAACGCAACAGTAACAAGCTCTAGTGAGAAATGCGAACAGTTGCACGCCAACTCGCGGTGAATGGTCCCATCGCAGTAAAGAGAACCTGGCTGATATTTCTCAGAAAAGTGATAGATAAGTATATACACTAGTTGTGGCAAGTGACCACCACAGCAAGAAAAGCAAGTATGCAGCGCCACTGCTGCCAGAGCAGAGGCAAGGAAAAGAGGAGACGGAAGGGCGATTACCGGCCATCTGCAAAGCACCAAGGAAATTCCCAGAAGGGAGAGGGGCCCCGTGTGGCCCGAAAGCAGGAGGCAGAGAGATCGTAATCACCCCACCTGCACCAACGTCGCCCAGCAGTGGGCCAGAGATTAGTCAGGGAGTGCCCCTAATACTGGGTTAAGACTTTGGTGTGCAACAGTCTGTTGCCGGCATGAGGATAATCCAGCACTCCGAGTGGCGCGTCACCACTACTGACGCAAGAAAAGGGAGATAATTACCTCCCACAGCAACCCTAAATCACAGCCGGACTATACGGATCCCTCAAAGCACGCCTACTTCCACTACCATCCCTGAAATTGGCGGGCGCACCTGAGAAGACGCCCTATCCTACCTGACCGGACCGGTGAGAGATCGGTGGCGGGAGCAAATGTATAGCCCAGAGAACACAACGGAGTGAGCAGGAGGTCCCTGTGAGATTTTGTGGCCCTATCGCCACATTTCAGAGCAGGTGTAGAAGCGACTTGCATTGCGCGGCTACTGCAACACGATGCCACTGCAACACTATGCCATTGCAGCACGATGCCACTGCAACACGATGCCCTTGCAGCACGATGTCACTGCAACACGATGCCATTGCAGCATGATGCCACTGCAACACAATGCCATTGCAGCACGATGCCACTGCAACACGATGTCATTGCAGCAAGATGCCACTGCAGCAAGATGCCACTGCAGCAAGAAGCGACCTGCATTATGTGGTCTGTCGACACATTTTAGAGAAGATAAGGAGTGGCGAGATATAGGACAGTGAAAGTCCTATTCCAGGAAAACGGACGACAACAAGTGAGCAGTGGAAATCAACAAAAGGGGACTAGAACAAGTACTCGCACGATCACCTGAGTGCACCTTCTAAGATACGACAGCCACTGGGGTGGGGTGACATCATTCTTCATAGTGACCGTCATCCACCTGTCGCCGGCTGCTTAAAGGAAAGGGCATCCCTGTTCTACTTACGCAAATGCCAAATCAGAAGAGCTGCGCCAAGTGTCCGACGAGTATCATGACTGCCAAGATTCGCCAGTCATCCCTACTCACTGCCAGTTATCACCAGATGTGGTGCAAGTCGTCTCATGGCATCCCCTCCATATCTGTCATGTGCATCACTACCATCCTTGGAGCTTCAAGTACAACAACTGGAGTCCCACACCACTTGCCAGAACACTCGACGATCCGAAAATGCAGTGACCATCTGTTTAACCGGCGCATGTTCTGATCCTGGTAGCGAGAGCATGTTTCTGACCAAGACACATCCACCCCTGAAGTTTGCACGAGTGACGAGGCAGTGGCTCCAGAGTCAGAGCCCATATGCAGTCCCAGGGCAACTCATCCAAGGGGCCTCCCAGAGCGTGAGAGATGGACTTTACTGTGCCCCACCAATGGATTCCAGGAAGTAGCCAGGCCATCTAACCGAGAATTTCAACAGGTCACAGAATGCCAAGTCTGTCGTCGAAGGGTCAAGCGACGCAATCGTCCGGTGTGGCAGTGGACTCATCTATACGCTCCTGATGCACCCATGTTGAACAATAAGACACTAATCGCCTCACAGCAAGAGTACGCTCGACCGATAAACATCACGTAGGTGGACCATCCCTCAACTGAAGCAAAGCTGAAAGGTCCGGATATCATCAGCACCGTGTTCGTCCCCAGATATACCTGGTTAAAGTATGGACATGTGCCAAGACATCTGGGTGCTCCCAGCTGCACCTGTTCACCGCTGTCCTGCGAACTACATCTCTAAACTGTGAGGCTTTTTTCCATTTATGTTCGTTGTTTTTTTTCCTTCCCGTAGGTTGGACTTTTGTTTGTTGTTTTTCGTTTTATTAAAATTTGGGAGGAATGTTGTGTCCTGCTGGACACAGTCTAGTGTTTCTGCCAGCCACTTCCCCGAGGGCTGGCCCACACACACACCTCCTCACCCATCCAACACGGACGTCACCAGTCAGGTGACCCCGCGAATAAAAGGGCCCGAGTGCACGTGCTCGTGGCTAGTACACAGTACCCCATACGCTGTGTCTGTGTCGTCCTTTCTCTGACATGTGGGCCTAAGGCCCAGAACGTAACAAGGGGGTTGACAAAGGCAGGAATTTCAGTAAATATGTGTGGTATCTTGTTTTCTTCTGCACACTCTCCTTTCTTTGTGTCCTGTACTCAGCTGCTCAGCCAGTCACTGTGATATCATGGAATGTTGCCTCTGTGTATGTTCAAGTGTATCTGTCAGTTTATCTATGTAGGCTGAGCAGCAGGGTTGCTGCTCCTGGTGGGGCTTATTTTGCTGTACTTGATTATCTGGATTTAAATGCTGTTTATCCCACTTCATCTCTTGTAACTATCTTCTAAGAATAAACCTGGAACTTGGATACAGCTACAACGGAGTTTCTTGCTTTTATTGGATTTCACAATAGGCTTTAACAGCAGTAGATATGCCCAAGGTTGATGTTGAAATGTGCATGTTTTCATATAAGTGTCTTGATTTATCTTCTCTGGGTTGTTCACAGCACTGAAAACTTGCAGACATTCAAGCATGAGTGGATATTTATCGGGTAAATAAATATGGAAATCTACTAATTTCAGTTGAATTTTTCCACAAAACCCAATATAAATATGTATAAATACTGATAAAATTAGCAAAAAGAAATACGGATAAATACAGATGGAAATGGCAAAAAAATAAATACAATAAAACCGGGAGCCCTATATGTGGCCCAATGCATAAACAATGCAGAGACTGGTGCGGAAAAACGTAACATCCCATAATTTAAAGTATTTACACCCTCGGAGTCTATGGGGGAACACTGGAGAAATCTGCGCAGCTTGCAATGGTCATGGGCGAGATTGTGTTTGTGTGTGCAATAGAATAGTGAATATACAAAAAGTGATGGATCGAATTCTTAAATTGATCTCAGCCACTGGTAATTAATTACTTGGGCCACATCCTAGTCCATTGCTGTTTTGCACACCATGCCACCTCAGTGATTTGCAGATCAGTCTTGACCCTGATCCAGTGGCAACAGTCTAGATCGAGCAGCTACTCCAGGTCCTCCCTGATCCCGGACAGAAGCAACCTAGGACCGGTTTCATCCAATATTGGACTCGTGTGCCAGGTGTAGCTTGTGTTGTATTTGAGACATTGGACCTTCACACATAACAAAGTAACGAAGGGAAGAAAAAGTAGAAGAACCTACCCCATAATGACCCAAGTGATATTGGCTATGACGTGATGGGGAAGTAAATAAAAGGACCCGATGCCCAGACCTCGTGGTCAAATAGTGAATCTGATACTGGTGTTGTCTCCTGTTTGATTCTGGCTGTGCGCGCACTCATGGCTTCAGGTCATGCTACAGCACATAACAGCTTGGTTCTAGTGACGCAATATGTAAAGAACCGACGCCTGGGCATACCCTTCCCACTGAGGTGGCATGCTGTGCAAAATAATTATGGACCGGGATGTGACCCTGAATGAACACCAGTGGCAGCAATTAATTTAAGCATAGTCTTAAAGGTAGAAGGAGTGTGCTGTTCCTCAAGGTAAGACATGTGAGAGAAATTATAGTTCGCAAGGAAAGGAATATGCTCCAATAGGAGCACGGGTCTTCACACACCAGGATGGGTGTCATGCTTCATCATTGGGCTAGTTCCTCATCGGGCCAACGCTGCAATGCCCGACGGGCACCCACTAGGGGGCTCTTTGCAGGACATCTTTTTCTTAGCCATCTTGGTTGGTTGGTAAGAATCACATACATTGGATGGCTTGCCAGGCTTCAGGACCATGATTATTAGAGCCTTACAACCAGAGGGTGGTAATTGACCTGATTGCCTAGCCTCCTCAAACATCTCCAAGAAGCACAGAGCCAGAAGATCAGCATATTCCTTAAAAATTGGGCAGTCAGGCCTTCTAACCCAGGTGCTTTATCTCTGGCCATACTGTTGATGATTAGAGTGACATCTTACTGTGTAACTGGTATGCCAAAGTACATTCTCCTGCCATAGCAGTTGAACGGAGTCAAAGTAGACATTAAGCCTGTTAGGCGGGTATATAGCTTGTGGAAGCGTAAAGAATGGTATAATAGTGGAACACTGTTTGGGCGATGTCCTCTGAGGCGTAGTAGGAATTTTATCAGCTCTGTCTCCCTCACCGAATCGGCATGCTGCATCTTTCTTATGCAGGAGTCTGACTTCAGAATCGGTGGTGTCCTCGTATCCGGACATTTTGTGCCATATGTCCGTGAGGCATCAGACATTCAACTACTCAAAGATTCAAAGCTCCAGATCACAAATCACGGACTCTAGTGTCTGCAGCCATCTGCGTAGGTCTTGGAGGACCCCAGAATGTTTGATATGCAAATACCCCAAATGTAAACCTTGAATGCCTCTCAAAGAAGGCCAGGTGAGTTCACTGATCCAACATTGTGTGTAAAGTATTCAACCATGGCACCATGTATCTCGGATCTGAAGGAGAGTCTAGCAGAGCACATGCAGGCCACCTCCAAGTGAAGATCCAATTGGGCGTGCCCAGCAGGGTCAGCAAGAGGGCCAGCTGTGCATGATCAGAAAGTGTGCACGGCAAGTGCTCTACACCCTTAATGTAACCAGAGAGGTTTGGAGTCAGTTGTCAATGCATGATAACATAGGTGCCATTAATGACAAGGTGGTGCCTGGCTTGCCAGATGTCTACTAGCACTTGATCAGTGAGGGGGGACTGCAAATATGCATTGGTGTGGGGGGTGCAGCCTAACAGTAGAAGGCAATTTGTCCAGATGTGGGGCCAGTACTACATTTAAGTACCCTCCTCAGATCACTGTGACAAAGACCGGACACAGCAACCCAGAAGGGCACTGTCAGTTGACTCACCAGGGTAACCCAGTCATGCAGCAGCCCTCAGGTCCATTCCACCAGCCTCAGTGCCATCTTGGGGCCCCAGCAGTCACTGGCAACTGGGTGCAGCAGTAGGAACATCCAGCAGCCCGCAGTCCTGGATCTCTGGCAGACCGCCGCCCCACCACCACTGCACAGGCACAGCCCAAGGCTCCCCTCCAGGGTCCCAGGCAGCTGCCACTCTACAGATCTAAATAGGGGGAGGGCAGGCTTGGCAGGCAGCTTCCCCCAGAGTCACCCTTTTGCTGTTGCATAGCTGCGGTTGCAGTGGGCAGCCAGCCGGCTCTTCAAAGTCCAATCGTCCACTGCTCTCCAAATGCCAGGGGAGGGGGCAGGCTCAGCAGGCATCCATTCTCAATGTCTTTCTGGCATGGCTGCAACAAACACAGCTATGGGTCTTGTCTCCTCCAGGTCTTTCAAGCACCACCTCTCCAGAGCAGGGCAGGCCGAAGGCAACACAATGCACACAGTAGGTCCCAATCTCTGCAATCACTAGGGAGGTTCCTCAGGGCCACAAGTGGCCATTGACGTCAGCCTGGCTCTCCAGCATGCAGTGCTAGCCCACCTGATGTTTCAATATTAGCCCGATAGAATCACATTTGTGAAGGATAATGGGCTGGGCCAGTGGAGCCTCACCAAATGTCAGTTATCTTGCAGCTTGTCTCACCAGCGGCACCACTTTTCTGTAGAATTAAGTGTGTCGTCCCTAGGAGGGATGTGAATACCCAGACGTGGATTCGGTGCTGTAAGAATTACAGAAGCCAAATTAACAGATTCATCCTTCCCCAAAACTGAACAATAATGTGTTACAAAAAGATTTGTGGTGGACCAGATAGCTGTCCAGCATATCTCCTGATGGGAAATTCCAGCTAACTCGGCTCATGAAGTAGAGAGTGATCTTGTTGACCTTCCTTGTATTGTTTGTGACAGTTCTGCCCCTGTTGATAAGTATGCTTGGGCTGTAGCCTAACTGATCCATCTACTTAGTGTGAGTGTAGATACTTTCTTCCCTCTATTCACTACCTATTGTGAAACAAAAAGGGAATTTGATTACCTGAAGTACTTTCTCCTCTGAAAGTAGATTTGTAGAGCTCTTTTATTATCTAGCACAACTGGAATGGACTCTTGTGAATCAGTGGTCATTACCGGTAATACTATCTCTTGTGAAAAATGAAACTTGTTTTGATAATGGGGTTAAAATTCGTTCTGGTCTAAAGACAACCTGGTCTGGTAAAATGTATAATAGGCATAAATTATCGCAAGTGAGGTCATTTTCACCTGCCTCCTAGCTGATGTAATTATGACTAAGAATTACAGTTTTGATGAGTTCTGTGAAATGTTGGTTGATTCTAAGGGTTCAAATGGAGACTTCTGTAAGCCTTTTAATACTTTTGTGGAAGTGCTGTATGCCTAACATCTATCATCTCAAAAACACGCCCACAGGTTGGGTTGTTCAGGGATGGCACCAAAAATTAGACTAAGTCCTAAATATGCAACAAAATCAGTAAGGAATCGAACAGCATCCCTGGTAACATAGGAAACATCTCTGGCTCACCTTCAAATTCGAGGGTTTATATGGGAATTTTCCCATAGAAGGTCATGAAAAGTGCAGAATCATTGTGGTGTGAGCAAAGAAATTAATTTTCAGCAAATCAGATTACCGAATTTTAAACTGTAATAAAACCCTTCCACTTAAGTACTAACTCACTACATGAAAATTGAATTAGTATTTCTGACCTGATCATCCAGAAGTGTGAGAACAAACTAGTTACATTACCAACAGTGAACTATTTTGAATGAATGTAATGCTTCATGCAAGCGGAAGATCCTTGGAAAATGTTTACATTAGTGAGCACATGCTAGAGAGGCTTCCACAAGAGCATTGCCATTCACAAATAAACAAAACATTTCTTGCTTGACTACGTGCAGAAGAATTATAAAGAAAGCACAAATATGATGCAACATCCATTGGAAACAACATAGTGCTGAGGCCTAGTTAGCATAAGGCAGGAAATTGTAATTTAACAGACCATATTAAAATACTTTCAAAGATAATAGCTCTGTGTCAGTGAGCACATATGAATTTGAGTGTAGGGCATTGGTCCAGCACACTGTTAATAATGCACAATCTTGATTAATACATAAAGGCTCCCTTAGTATTGACAAATCCCATTTTCCTATCAAGTTTGGAACTACAGGTTTTATTGGTCTAAAACCTTTCAATAACTTTGGTGTTAATGGAATGATTTTTGAGATGTCTGAGGAGGTTTCCCTAAAAGCTCTTATGGCTGCCCACTGAGATGACAATGTTGCCGGAGGTAAGCCCATTAGAAACCCATCTCTTAGGAAGCCTAAAATTTGTAACTGATCACAAGTCTTTGGATCTAAGGACTCGGTAAAACACCACTTTTCAAGATATAACCAGTATTGAAAGTATGACCTGAGTGTAGATATTCACAAGGATCTATCTCCGATTTAACAGCACTTTAGCGCAGCCAAAGTTGTGATAAATTTACCTCCCCATTCACAAGCTGGGGTTAACAGCCCACAGCGCCAGTTTACCCGCGATAGCAGGCTTAAAAAACATCGCCACAGAAGACCCCCGCAACTATCGCACAGTAGGCGTTCCTGAGCAAAATGCAGCAACAACATCACGCAACATTCTTAACGACCACACAGATCTGCGATAGGAACACAAAACAGGTGATAAGGCACGTTAGCACCACAAAATTAACACCTGCTCAGACCTCGTGCAAAGTAGGACCACAACCTGCACCAGACAAGGGAGCACAGCCCATAGCCACACATGAAGAACAATAGATGCCCAGAGCAACTGAACATGCAGCTCCGACACCCAAGAGGGCCACAACACCCACCGACATCAAACCTAGGCCAGCAAAACCCTCCCCTGGGCCCCCCCAATCCCAGCCAAAGAAACTGCACACCAACAACACGAATCCCAAAAGAAATATCTTGCCTGATGTCGCACAAGCAGGAAAATCAACATACATGCGTGGCCAGAAAATGGAGAATCAGTCATACAGCAATACAATCATCAACACAAAACAATATTCAAACAAAAGCCAAAACAACCATTCGAATGAGTCCTAGCGGGTCCTCACTGGACAAGCTGTAGGACACAGCCTGGAAGACAAAATCCAAGAGAAGAAGGTGTGCCATGCGCCCAACAAAGGAAAGAGAGGGAGAGAGCGAGGAAGAGAGACAGAGTGAGATTGCACAAGCAGTGCAAGGCCTCTCCGGCACCTGGCACCACATGCCAACATGTGTGTGTTTATTGCCATCCGTACACCATGAGCCCAAGGCCTCGTCCCTATCCCAGCGCAAAGCCACATGAGATTCCAAAAACGCAAGTAGCATTCAGACAAACATCAGGGATGAAAGCTCCATTGTTCAAATGCAGAAGGTGGGAGGACACCTGCACTTCCGGCCTTGGTCCAGAACGCGGCTGGAACACCCTGGAAGAGATGCCATGGCAGATGGGGACGACTCCCACACCACGCATTACACCATTGAACTATCCGACTTATCCACACCCCACACACAGAAGCCCCTGCCTGAGGTACCCCCGCATGGGATGCCCATGACACTCACGGAAACAGCAACCCATTCTCCCCAACATTGCACACACATTCAAATCATTGCTCAGAACTGTGGCATATTCTCCACACAACTGCAGCAATCCAGAAGAGTGCCGGCTCCAGGAGACGCACCAACACAATGGCAGGCCATCCCGGGCACATGCACAGCCCCCGTCACGTGGAACAGTACCGCATTTACTGGGCGCACTGCCACTGGCAGTGCTGCGGATCAGTTACCCGCTGAGCTTCCGCCTGGCCTATGTCACCTGTGTCCAGCCATGGTTCCACTGCCGAACATGCACTTTCGAGTGTCCCATGGATGTCTGCCTATCCAACACAACCGTAGATGAATTGGATTATGACTTGTGTCTGCGCCCCCTGTTGGATCACCAACAGGAGTGTAACCGAGACAGCCGTGCATGGAATGCATGACCTACTGTGTATGTATTGGCAGTTGTGCATGGGAGATTGCACAATTCCTCGTGTGCAGTGACCACATCAAGGTGCTCCCCTATTGGGCTGTGTTGCGAATTGGTGAAACCTGCCCGGACCAGTTAATGGATTGGCTCACCCTGGTGTTTCTTGAACACGACAACAATGTAATATTGGAACACATTGCACATGAAGCCGCACGGGCATACATGGACGAGTGTGCAATGGGGGTGACTCCCTTTTGCAAGCTCCACCTCTGTGAACCAGACATTGTTTTGGGATAGTAGCTGGCCTACCTGTGCACTTACGTGACCTCAGCGATATGAGTATGGTGTCCAACCTCTGACCATGTGGGGCAATGTCATATATCATAACAGAATGTGTCCACACAGATGTGTGTGAGTAGGTATACGACGTAAAGTTCTATTGCCACATGTGATGTAGGACACCACTCCTGGCCTGCTACCGATTTGGTCATTCCTACACACAGCCCTATTCAATACATGGACGTCTACCTACGTTGGGGGGTTGTGAGATTGTTGTTGATGTGCAATGGGGACACAGCTAGTACTCACCTTCACAGTCATCCAATTGCCCATGTGTCTCAGGGATATACATGCACATAGATGTCAGTTACCAGGGTGTACCTTCATGTGCAATCATTATCCCTACATTCAGCCATACTTCCATACGTGAGTGAACATAGTCATGACACATCTGTGTGATTTAGAATGTTTTATTCACATTCAGGTGACTGATGGAGCTGGAGCTGTACATGGCCATCCAAGCCCACATTACATGGAAGCTCAGTGGTAGGTCAACCAAAGTCCTTTAGGGATTGAAAAGTGATTAGGAAGAGGGGGAGTGCAGTCCACAGCAGGATTTCTGTGTAATTGTCCAGCAGTGAAGATATGGCAGTCCGTGTTGGGGTCTGGGGGAATGTCGCAGAGTGTTCCGGGGGTCAGTGGGAGGTATTGTCCCAGGGCATGATGCATAGGGCAGAACCAGGCAGGTACAGGCCATTTGGCGGTGATGGATGCTACTGCCTCCTTCCTCACACAGTAATTGCCATCTCCATCTTACTGTTTGTGGCGGGGTAATGGCTGCATCACTGTGTGCCACTGACACATCAGACTGCGAAGGTGATGGGGCAGCATCACTTTGTGCCACTGACACATCAGGGGTTGGAGCTGTGTGTGTCAATGTTCTCGCTTCAGTCATCTGGGACAGGCTCAGTGGCAGCAGTGGCAAGATTATGAACCGCAGGGCACTGAAGTTCACAGCTACTACTCACTGGTGTCCAGCTGTGGCAGCCATGCTTCCAGCCACCATCTGCTCCATGGTCTCCTTTGACCTCCGCATCTGTGCCAACTCTGTGCTGTCACAGCTGGTGCCTGTCTGACCACACAGTACTTGTATTCGATTAATGGCCCCAGCGAGTTCAGCCAAGGACTGTGGTGGAGTATGGTGCGTACAGAGGCTGTCTGAAAGGGACTGTATGTGGTCCCTGATGGGACTCAGACTCCCACGTATGGCATCGAGTTTGGCTGCCCCGAGCTCGAAACCCACCTGCAGCTGTTCAGCCAACTCCACCTGGCAAACCCACAAACGCTGTTGGAACTCCATGTATTGGTTGGGTGGGTCCTGGGTGACAGCCGTGGTGGTGCGTGTTCCTGCTGTGTGGTCTGTGCAGGTGGTGGGGTCACCTTGGGGCATCTGGCCTGCCCTGCTCCTGGGCATGGGGTGCGGAGGCTGTCCATTATCCGTTGGAGGGTGTCTTGACATATGTGCAGGTTGTCCTCTTCATCATCAATGATGGGAAGTGTGATGTGCTCTTCAGGAGGTGTTATTTGTCCCTCTGCAATGTAATGGGGAGATGCAGGTTAACAGAGTTACATATGAAGGTTGTAGATTTGCAGATGTTTCCATTCAGACTGCATGCCAAGGTACACTGTGACTGTTTTTGTGGAGCTGGCTATTTGATGGCAGTCAGTGTGTTTTTTGACAACATGACGGATGTGTGACAGTACCCGTACATTGTCATCACACAGTGTTAGGCAATGCCAGATGTGAGTGGACGGTTACTACACACGTAGGGAGACCTGTTGTGAGCCCTGTCCTGTGGTGTTGGTGTTGCACTTTGTGCCACATTGCCGTCATTGCTGATGTTCTGTGCTTGCTATGTGTGTGTGCTGCATTGTGGGTGAGTTGTCCCTGCAGCTCTGATTTCGTGTAGCCTTCTCCCTTTGTGGCGGGGTGCCTTTGAATTGTGTGCTTTTCGGGGGCTGATTTGTTTTTGACTTGGGCCATCTGTGCTCTCGAACAGATTTTGTGGCCTGGTGCATTGGTCGTCTGCTGCGTGTATTGTACGGCATGTGTTGTGAGTGCACGTGGATATGTCAGAGTGTGATGTGCTCCTTTACGGATGTGATCCACACTGGGCCACCTCCATGTCGAATCATGGGCCATGTCATGTTTTTTGGCTGCTGCCATGCTATCGGGCATGCAGTGTCACTTGCATAGCCTGTGTGGGTCACAGAGCCGCTGCTTTGCTGTGTGCAAGGGTCGGTTGTGATATTGGTGATAAAGAGGGTGGCCCTTTGGTGCACATTGTGGACGGGAACCTACTTGGTGTTTCTATGTGTGCTGCAGTGTGCCAAGGCTATCAGGGACATGTTCCACGATCACTGTGGGTGTGCAGTGTGCAGTGTGCAGTGTGCTACACATAATTGTGCATGCGTGCCATTGTGCCCATCTTCCCCAGTCCCCCCAGTCCCTGGTCGTTACTCACCCTGTTGCTGTTGGGTCAGGTCGTATCGAGCTTTGTCCAGGGCCCCAAATCCTGCCCCCGTCTCCACACTGCTGACTGTGGCCACAATTTCCTCCAGCTCATCCAGCTCCTCCTGTGTCGCAGGACTCCCACCTCCTGTCGCTGTCGCTGCCTTCCTGTTGGCTGCAAGTTTCTGTTTGGTTTGGTTGTGCACTTCATGCCAGCGCCTCTTGACCTCCTCCATTGACCTCCTCGACACTCTGACTGCATTGACGCTGGTGACGATGGCCTGCCATATTTCCGTTTGGGTTGCCAGTGCAGCACTGGAGGTGCCGAACAGTTGTTGATGGTGTTCTGTCACCTCCGTGACGATGATCCGGTCTTCCTGCGGACTGAACCCCATCTTCCTCTTCTCCTTGCACTTCCCCGAACACGGGGTTCCTGGCTGGCCCTCCGTGGGGCTTATGGGGTTGAACTTGTCCTCTGCACTCGGTCCGGATGCATCCATGGTGCTACACAGTTTGAATTGGTTTTGGTGTATTTCTTTCTTTCTTTTATAGGGTATTTTCCCGCCAGACGCGTGGGATTTACAGGCCTGTGTCTGCTTTTCGCAGATTTTTGTATGACGATTGGCCTCATGGCATGATTTATTGTGTTCGCATTTCGCATTTTGCGGCGTGGCGTTGATTTTTACGCTGACGTTTGATGCGTCATCTGGTGACTCGCATGCTACCGCCGCGTTGTGAATACTTGGGGGCCGATTAGGATGGGGGGCAGAAAACCACCCTGACCGCCGTGGATCCGTAAATCGACCGCCCGCTGGCACCGTGGAAAATCCAGCGTCCAAATTAGGAACAACCTCCAAAAAGCACCGCGGCGGACAAGGCCACGAAAAACCGCCCGTAGCAGGCGGAGATGGCAAAAAACGTCCGCGGCATTCGCGGCGGTGAAAAAACAATCCGCCGCCAGGACAGCAGAGAAACCGCACGGAAAATTAGGATAACCCCGATGCCCACGCTGTACGTTCCACAGTTTCCGACCGCTGCGGTCGTAAACAGTGATGAATGGGAGAGCTGGCAGAAGAGCTGCAGCACAGCCACCTCTGCGGACGCTCTGTGACAAATATGGCGGATTAAAGAAAAAACCCACAACAAGGCTACAAAGTGCACACAGCAAACTAGCAATGCCTCCAAAAACACAAAACACACCCCAATGACACAACCACAAGGCAAATACAAAAATACAAATCCCAGGACAACCCACACAACACACCTGACAGCAATACCCCATTTGGACACACCCACATAGCTGAGTATAAAACCAGCCCCTTCCCTGACCACAATCCCTTGCAACATTCTAAGACTGAAGTCCACTAACCCTGACAACAAAGGATAGGCAAAGCAACACACCATCACTACTCACACCACACACAGCACCACCACCACTTCCACACCTGTACCTCTGAACCCCCTGCCCATCACACACCACACACATCAACCCCACCACTCACACCCCTGCTCCCATAACCCCTTTGCACATCACACACCATGGCCACACATAAAATGCCAAAATTCAGGTGAGTTGACAGTCATGGTAGACGAGATAGTCAGAGTGGAACCACAACTGTTTGGTAGCCTGGTCAAACAGACACCATTAGCCACAAGAGCACAAATGTGGTCAAGGATAGTCGATAAGGTCAATGCAGTAGGGACCACCCCATGCTCAAAAACTGAAATCATGAAGCAGTGGCATGACCTGAAGAGGGTTGTCAAACAGAAAAGGAGCAAGAACCATGAGCTGGCTCAGAGGACTGGCGTTGGCCCTCCCATCCCACCAAAACCATTCAATGCATGGGAGGAGAAGGTGCTTGCCATACTGCATCCAGAGAGTCTCACAGGAATAGCCGGGGGAGTGTAGGCTGGTAAGTACAAACAAATGACTACCACCACACTGCTATGTACTGTCTTGCACAACTACAAAGCTACACTACTAGGCCCAAGTACATTCACATGCACCACACACTACCCAACACATGTCTCACAGATCCAACATTCACTCACTCACATCCACCCTAAACGTAGCTAGCAACATCACCATGGGGGCATGTTCACAGGAAGCCAGCACAACAACTTCCACCAGGCCTCCTTTTCCCACAGCTCAGCAAGATGGAGCACTCCAAACCCAGAAGTAGTTGGAATCCATTGGCTCACCACAAACAAACTAACAGGTGGGTAGCCATCTTGCCATGGAGGCTGTGTGGGGGTGGGAGGACTGCACAACAACTCCCACCATGCTCCCTGTCCCACCCCTGAGCAGGATGTAGCACTCAACATCACCCAGAAGCATCAGGAAGCCATTGTCCCACTACTAGCAAACTAACAGGTAGGTAGCCATCTTAACAGTGAGGGGTGTTAGTGGGTGTGAAGACTGTACTACAACTCCCATCATGCTCCCTGTCCCACCCCTGAGCATGATGGACCACCACCCCCACCCAGAAGTAGTTGGAAGTAATTGTCTCACTACAAACAAACTAACAGCTAGGTAGCCATCTTGCCATGGAGGCTGTGTGGGGGTGGGAGGCCTGCACAACAACTCCCACCATGCCCCCTGTCCCACCCCTGAGCAGGATGTAACACTCAACACCGCCTAGAAGCATAAGGAAGACACTGTCCCACTACAAACAAACTAACAGATATGTAGCCATCTTGCCATGGAGGCTAGGTGACGGTGGGGGGCCTGCACAACAATTCCCACCATGCCCCCTGTCCCGCCCCTGAGCAGGATGTAGCACTCAACACCACCCAGAAGCATCAGGAAGACATTGTCCCACTACAAACAAACTAACAGGTAGGAAACCATCTTAACAGGGAGGGATGTTTGTGGGTGTGAATACTGTACTACAACTCCCACCATGCCCCCTGTCCCACCCCTGAGCAGGATGTAGCACTCAACACCACCCAGAAGCATTAGGAAGACATTGTCCCACTACTAACAAACTAACAGGTAGGAAGCCATCTTGCCATGGAGGCTGTGTGGGGGTGGGAGGCCTGCACAACAACTCCCACCATGCCCCCTGTCCCACCCCTGGGGGGATGTACTACTCAACACCACCCAGAAGCATCAGGAAGACATTTTCCCACTACAAACAAACTGACAGTTAGGTAGCCATCTTAACAGGGAGGGGTGTTTGTGGGTGCGAAGACTGTACTAAAACTCCCACCATTCCCCCTGTCCCACATCTGAGCATGATGGAGCACCACCCCCAACCAGAAGCAGTTGGAAGCCATTGTCTCACTACAAACTAACAGCTAGGTAGCCTTCTTGACAGGGAGGGATGTATGTGGGTGGGAAGACAGCAGTAATACTCCCACCAGGCCCCCAGGCACACTCCTGAGCAGATGGAGCACTCCACACCCAGAAGCAATTGGAAGCCATTGCCCCACCACAAGCAAACTAACAGGTAGGTAGCCATCTTGCCATGGAGGCTGTTTGGGGGTGGGAGGCCTGCCCTACAACTCCCAGCAGGCAGCCCTGTCCCAACACAAGCAGGATGGAGCACTCCACACCTGAAACCAGTTCCAAGCCATTGGCTCACTACAAACAAACTAACAGGTAGGCAGACATCTTCCCTGGGAGGTCTGTTTGGGGGGTGGGATGCCTGCACAACAACTCATCCCAGACCCCCTCATCCCACAGACTATTAAGATGAAGCATACCCTCCTACCCAGATGCATGTGTCAGCCATTGTATCACTACAAACAAACTAACAGGTAGGTAGACATATCATGCTTGCTTGTCACACCCCTGAGCAGGATGTGTCAAGTCAAAGCCAAATGGGAAAACAGAACAGGTAAGTAGCCAGTATGTGCACACAGCCATTCTCCATAAAAAGCATGGTGCCACATGACAACACCAGCCCTCTCATTGCACACACATACACACAGATCCTATTGCCACTCACAGTGTGCACACAGCTAAGCAAATGAGACTGTCACAGCAACCAAAGTGTGACACCAATGCACATGTTGAAGAAAGTCTGGGCACAATCATGCACAGCACTGAATTCCATGTGTAAGTGTCATGGGGTCAGAGCAGCAAGGACCAAATGAGAAACAAGAAAGCATTGTTGGTGGTACAAATCCAGATATGCACATGACAAGACCAAGGTATGCAGGAGATGACAATGGCCAGTTCATGCCCAGATGTCAGGTCTGACAGGGCAGAGTATACCCTAAAATATTCCTCACCGAGATTTTATGTTGCGCTAGTCCCTAGATGGCAACATGTCCCTGCACTCACAAATTATGCACGTTGTGCATGGTAGGTATTGACAACTCGCACCATGGACAAGTAATGTATGTACCACAGCATCATGTCAGGAGGCACAGTAGTGCACATAGAAAAAAATGTGATGAACAGGCAACTGTGTGGTGTACAAACAGCGAATGATATACAGCTAACACAAAGCTTTCGGGGTGCACTACAATGACAATCTCCCATCTGACCCACAGAACTCACTGCAGAGGGAAACCTGCAGAGCCAGTCTCCCCCCCCCGGTACATGGACTCTTGGATGTTGACTCCCGGGATTCTCTGGACGATGAGCTCAAAGCCGGCCCATTTGGTGTGCCACGGCGGAACAGGTCCCAGGGCCCATCGTCCCCCCACCACATCTACTGCAATAACAACGTCTCTGCAGACCCCTGCTGTTACGGCCTGTGTGTCCTCCACCACCACCATCACCACCACCAGTGCTGCCTGCAACACTCCCCCTGTCCCAGAGGATGGCCACCCCACCCCACCAACTGAGGAGGGCAGGGAGAGGATGCGGGTGCCTACAGTGGTGAGGCAACAGGTCTGTGGCAGCAGGGAAGGTGGGAGGTGCACGGTCACTCACAGAAAACAAGAAGCTGGGACCCAATCCCTGGACCACATCAACAGAGTCCTTGGGGCATATGAACGGGCCCAGGGACAAATGGGCCGGTCGGAAGAAGTGTTCCGTGAGCTCATCCTGCTGATGAGGTCCATCGACACCCGCATGGGACTAATTGTGGACCTCTTGGGCCAGCAAGTGGCGGCACTGAGTGACAGGCCTGCGCCACAACCAACACCTCCACCTCCCTCTGGTGGGCCACAGGATGACAGTTCACCATCCTTCCCTGCGCCCACAGAGAGGGGTGAGTCCTCAGACCCCACTGTCCCTACAGCAGGGGCCCCCCTGCCAAGCAACGAAGGGGCCATCCTAAGAAAACCCTGGGAATATCTGGAGGCAAGGCACCTGCCAAACGCCAATCACGGAGCCAGCCTTGATGGCAACCCACTTCACCACTGCATTGACTTATTGGACTGTCCTTCCCCACACTGCATTGTGAATGGCATCTGTCTGTTGGACTGGGTCACCACATCAATGTGGTGGCTACTCGATTATCTCATCCACCATACCTGTCAACTCACTGCTCCACTAATCACCTCAATGTAAATGTTCACCCCCTCACATGTCACCATTGTAAATAAAAAATCCTTACACAAAAGTTGTTGTGTCTGCTCCATCTTTATTCCAGGATGTGCTGTCTTCAACATGATTACAATGTACCAGGAATATCGAATGTATGTAGGCAAGGAGAGGTTGAAGGCACCTAGGAAAACACAAAAGAACAACATTCACTAGTCTGGGTGTGGCATCACAGACATCACACAACACCTACCATCAAGATAATCCAACATGCACACATCACCTACCATCAAGATAAGCCAACATACACATCCTGTCGAAGTACAAAACTGCCCTGTCCCAGAAACATTGTCAGCCACCACTGAGTCAACAACTGGCTGCAGTCACAAACCCCACATACACCTTCACAACAACCGCAACATCATCAGACAATGGATCCGTTGTACATTGTCACTCACCTTCAAGTGAAGTAGCGGGTGATGAGCTGTTGACGCAGGTCAACACCTTCCTCCTCTCCACTGTCCTCATCACTGGACACGGGTTGGTGTGCAGGCGGGGGCCTTTGCTGCTCATCATCATCCTGGATCAAGGGAATCTCCTTGCGAATGGCTAGGTTGTGGAGCATGCAGCATGCCACAATAATCTGACACACCTTCCCGGGCGAGTACATCAGTGCACCTCCGGTCTTGTCCAGGCATTGGAAACGTGACTTCAGCAGACCAAAGGTGAGCTCCACCACACGACGTGTCCTCCCATGGGCATCATTGTAGCGGACATCAGCTGGTGTCCTGGGATCCCGCAGTGGGCTCAGCAACCAAGGACGGTTGGGATATGCAGAGTCACCTATGTGTGACAAACACAGAAACACATTGCAATGTTGCTGGGTCAGAGGACAGCATGTCACACACACAGCACGCTATTGACTAGGCATACTCACCCACAATCCATGCACGCTCGGGAAGCAGATTAGCCATCAGCTGGGGTATAATGCTATTCCGCAGGATGTAGGAGTCATGGGCCGAGCCTGGAAATTTGGCACACACGTGCGAGATGATCATGTCTGCCTGGCACACCACCTGCACATTTATGGAGTGGAAATGTTTGTGATCCCGGTAGATGTGCTCACATGCCTGTGGTGGTACAAGCCCAACATAGGTGCAATCAATGGCACCAACTACATGGGGGATGTGTCCAAGGGGATAAAAATCTCCCTTCACAGCAGCGAATTCCTGCCCTCTGGTAAAATGGATATATGTGTCCTTGTATATCATCATGGCAGACAGGACATCCCGTAGCACCATGCTGAACATCGGTTGCGACATTTCACCTGCGCTGGACACCGTGTGCTTGAACGATCCAGTGGCAAAAAAATGCAGGGCCACCATCACCTTAGACGTTGGGGTGAAAGCTGTTGGATATGTTCTGCGAGGCTGCAGGTGGGGCTCCAACTGAGCACAAAGGGTCTGTACGGTGGCTCTATCCAGATGGAATTTCCGGATGATCTCCTCATTCTCCATGTCTGCCAGCACTGTAAAGAGACGATGCAGATTTGAGATGAAAGTGGACACATGTCAATGCAATACATCATGAGATGGGCCCAGCATCTCACGTTTTGGCGGACACAACGCCAACAATGACTGTCATCTAAATTGTGTTACAGACCAGCTGACATGTAGGGACTCCATAAGCTACACTGATCGTACACCTGTCAACTGACACACAGCAAGTACATCCAAATCATACTCGCCATATGAGAATGCACATATGGATATGGCCACGTTCACCATGGGCACGGCTGGGAGTATATCATCCAGCATTAGTGTAAAAATGCAACACCACTGTCTCACACCTAGGTGCTGCACCTGACACACCTTCAGGCGTTAGTCGAACCTGGCACACATCAACAACACCAATGACCACAGGCTGAGCGTACGTGATGAGTGTGTGCATGGTCAAACATAAGTGAACAGGCACATATGGGCAATCTTCAACTTGAAATACATCACAGTGATTTTCCCTGCATATTTACACCTTGACATGTGTACACATTGGGGAGTCCATAACAACACTGTCCTGTGTACAGGCCCATCAATATCACATATGACATGTGAGGGAGTACAAGCCAATCTAAGAAATTAGATACACAAACATGGCATATGTACTCAGCAGTGGGGTACATGGCACATTGGCATTGTGTGCACTATGACGTGCCATCAACCATGGGGACACTGTGCACTGTGGATGACTGCCAGATGGCCACTGACACAGCATGGTGTGCCCTTTGGTGCTGTCACAGTCACAGTCACCCGCACCCAAATCCCAGTCTCCCATGTCTCTGTATGGCACCCAACTCGTGGTAGCTACTGCCTGGCCCCTGTGGTGTGTCATTGGCAATGCCCAGGACACAATTGCGGTAGTGATTGATATATATGTATCGCCAAATGGCTGTTGGCATGCTCCACCACCCAAATCCCGGTCACCCCTGTCTCTGTATGGCACCCAAGTCGCGGTAGCTACCACCTGGCCCCTGTGGTGTGTCACCGGCAATGCCCAGGACACAATCGCGGTAATGATTGATATATATGTATTGCCAAATGGTGGTTGGCATGCTCCGCCACCCAAATCCCGGTCACCCAAATCTCTGTATGGCACACAACTTGCGGTAGCTAACGCCTGGCCCCTGTGGTGTGTCACCGTCAATGCCCAGTACACAATCGTGGTAGTGATTGATACATATGTATTGCCAAATGGCGGTTGGCATGCTCCGCCACCCAAATCCCAGTCACCCATGTCACTGTATGGCACCCAAACCACGGTAGCTACCGCCTGGCCCCTGTGGTGTGTCACCGCCATGGACCATGCCCTTACAGCCAATAGGTTCCGCTATTGCAGTAGCATGATGCAATTTTGAAAATCGCGGTAGGCATGCTCCGCCACCACGGAGCCGGTCATTGGATGCAGTTGAAAGATGCACCACCGCGGTAGTGCCCGCCTGGCCCCTTAGGTGTGTCACCACCATAGACCATGCCCTTACAGCCAATGGGATCTGCTATTGCGGTAGCATGATGCAATTTTGAAAATCGCTGTAGGCATGCTCCGCCAAGGCAGAGCCAGTCATTGGATGCACCACAGCGGTAGTGCCCGCCTGGCCCCTGCGGTGTGTCACCGCCATGGATCATGCCCTTTCAGGCAATGGGATCTGCTATCGCGGTAGCATGATGCAATTTTGAAATTCGCGGTAGGCGTTCTCCACCACCGCGGAGCCGGTCATTGGATGCATTTGACAAAGGCTGACCTGGAACACCAATTGCAGCAGTTTAGAACCACTGAAACGACACCAGGGGGCTATATATGTGTGGAAGAGAGCCCCACATTTCCACTGCTCACAGAGCCTGCTGCCTGAGACCCCTCACCTGCTGCTGCCTCCTGGGACTGCTGCCTGAGACCCCTCACCTGCTGCTGCCTCCAGGGACTGCTGCCTGAGACACCTCACCTGCTGCTGCCTCCAGGGACTGCTGCTTGAGAAACCTCACCTGCTGCTGCCTCCTGGGACTGCTGCCTAAGACCCCTCACCTGCTGCTGCCTCCAGGGACTTCTGCCTGAGACCCCTCACCTGCTGCTGCCATCTCTGTAGTCTCATGTCCACAGTGATGGCAAGGACTGAGAAGATCCTTGCCAGTCCCTTCACAAGCAAGGAGCTGGAGGTCCTGGTGGGCGAGGTGCTCACACAGTACCCAAGGCTATATGGTGCCCCAAATGGCGTGGTAAGTCTTCAACAGTGGGGGTGAGAGTGCAGGGGGGCACACATGTAGTCGGTCTGATGCAGTATGTGCCTGAGAGTGTGGGGTTGTGTCATGCACTGCCTAACATGGTGAGTCCTAGGGTGAAGGGGGTGTACCCTACTCCACACGTTTCCCTGCCTGCACATCAAGATTGGAGGGACATGTCTTGTCTTGTCAGCCATACAGTGACGCAGCAAGTTGCTAATGCAGGAGTCATGACAGTGATTGCTTGTGTGAAAGGCTGTGTGGGTCCCAGTTGTCTATCTCAGTGTGAATGCACCTGCCCTGCACAGTCACCACCCAATCTGACATGGACACATCACTGAATGTACAAAGTGTTACATGTGTGTTTTTTGCAGGACTCTCCATCAATGAGCCATATCAGCCCTGTAGATTGCACATGACTGGCCCTGTGAGAAGGGTGTGGGTTTGTGAGATCATGTCCCTCAATGTGATATCCATGACACAGTGAGCTATTCATAGGACAAGGTCGTTGAGTCCTGTGCAGTGTTGGACACAGTGAGTCTCCCCCAAACACATGTTGATATGTGACGTATGTCTTGCTCTACCTGGAAATGGACAGTAGATGTGGGCAGACTACACATGGCTTTCTGTGCTAGCATCCTGCTTGAATATGAGATGTGCAGGTACAGTGTCCCCCTCACACCTGCATGCATGTACGTGTGCTTATCACATGCAGATGTACCCTGTGAGATGCATTCCTGTCTCTGCAAGACATATCTGTGGAGTTGGGATGAGTCAGTATCATGCTACTTTACTGAGAGATTTTGTTACATAACACTGTGTAACTGACGTTTTCCCCCTCTTGTCTCCCATGCCTGCAGCTCAAAGTACACCAGCATAAGGCCATGTGGAGGGCCATTGCGACCAAGGTGTGGGCTCTGGGTGTGTCAAACCGCCGGCGCTCCCACTGCCACACGGCTGGCAAAGAACGTTGCGGAGAAGACACTGGGGCTGCTCCCTCGCAGTGGCAGATTGGCACGGCGCTGCATGACACCACTAATATGCCGCATCTTGGCCGTGACACACCCTTAGCTGGATGCATGATTGAAAGAGCATCAGCAGCAAATTAGGGGTGAATATTCTGGGAAGAGTGACTTTGGCTGTGTGTGGCTGCATGTGTACCAAGCCTGTGCCAGTGCTGGCCTATGTGATGTTGGTAGTGTGATGCAGTGGCTTGTGAATGGCCTCTGTGCTGGGTGCAGTTGTCATGCATTTGTCCTACCTGTACTACCTAAGGGAATTCGAGTACTGGGTATTTCAATAGCATTCTGGGTGGTGGGCTTCAGGTCTAAGCTATTTGTGTACTGTTTGAACTGAGCCACATACAGGATGTTGTGCTGTGTGGTCATCACATGGCTCACTTATGGCCGGTTTTCTTGCTTACACACACTGTTTGAGTAACAAAAGTGTGTTTGCACAATGTTATTGCACAGGTTGGCGTGCAACATATAGATTTAGTAATCCTCAGTGTTGCTTTGCTTGCATATGTTTGTTCTGTTGCTGCCACTGAACTGACCCTACATCTCTCTCTCTCATGCAGCATTTGCCGTGGTCACGGAGGGACAGGGGACGGACACCAGTGGTAGGGAAACAAGCACAACAGCTGCACAGGAGCCCAGTGACACAGATGTGACCAGCGCCTCGGAGGGGGACAGGAGTCTGCTGGAGGAATCACAGCCCGAGACGCAAAGTTCTACGTCATCTGATGCCAGCGGTGACACATCCATGTTGGCGGTCACAGGGAATGGGGAATCTGCATCATCTTCCACCACACAGCGAACAGTGCCCACCCTCCCAGCCACTTCCTCTGGTGCTGCCCGTGTTCGCATCAGTAAGAGAGAAAGTGTCCTTCACCCCAGGCACCGCTGCCCCTGCCCCTGTCCCCCCTGCTGCCATCAGTGCTGAGACTGTGGACCTTTTGCGCCAGCTTTGTGTAGGCCAGACAGCTCTCCTCAATACATTCATAGACCACGACAAAAAATTGGCACAGGTGGTTACTTTCATGGAGGGCGTACATTCAGACATGTGTGAGCTACACCGGACGGTCCAGTCTTTGTCCTCGGCAGTGACAGCAGCCCTTCAACTGGCACAATCTCATATTCCAGCTCCAGTCCCTTTGGCCACCCCCATGCCAGTGGCCATGTCTGACAATAGTGACCACACTCCACAGACCTCAAGGTCACGATACAGCACACGCAGCACACAACAGCAGCAGCCCAAGCGGTCCAGGCCGCAGACACCATCCCCACAGAAAACCAAAGCCACCCCAGAGCGCAAAGAGAAAAGCCCGTCAGGCGACACCACGGCCCAAAAAGCAAAGAAGCAGACCTCAGGGTCACATGCCTCAGAGCCATCCCCAGCCAAGGACTCCCCTGTCCCAAAAGCGTCTCGCAAAGACAAGCAGACAGTTTCCGTGCCCAGTGAGAAAGTGGTGCCTGCCAAGGCTACACATAAGAAGGGCTCCAAGGCAGATTCACCCACTACCTCGACTCCCATTCCAATCCCAGTGAAGCAGGGAAAGGAGGGCACTGTTGGGGGAACACCTGGTAAACAGGGGATGGAGGGGCAGAGGCAAGGCCAGTCGAAGCATCCTGCTGGATCCAGCACGTCCCCAGAGGGAGGGCCAGCGTCTGCACCTGCTGCAGCCTTGGTGTTGAGTGTGCCTGTTGTGTCCACACTACTTCCCATTGATCCAAAGTCAGGAAAGCCATTTAGAATCCCCACAAAGTGGAAAGGCACCCCTCCACAATCTCTCACCGACACTGTCTCACGTCAGCATGACTCCACCTCCACGTGCCACTACACCACCTGGTCCAAGCAGCCCTCCGGCTTCCCAAGCCACTAATAGCTCTACCTCAGCTGGGCCTCTCTCTCCCCAGTCAAGTGCTCCAACTGTGCTGGACACACAGACAGCTCCCAGTCTGACTGACAGCCAAGTCTGAATGCTGGTCAACCTCACATACCTGTCTCTCCCACAGCAGGGCCTGTGCTGCCCATCGTGACACCCCAGACTGTGTTGCTGACCATGGCAGGGTACAGTCACACACATTCCTTGTGCAGCTTCTCCTGGACTCACTCTGCACTTTGTCCTTCCCACTGGCATTTTCGTTAACTGCTGTGTGCCCCCTGCCTGTGCAGCTTCTCATCGACTCACTCTGCACTTTGTCCTGCCCACTGGCCTTGTCGTTCACTGCTGTGTGCCCCCTGCCTGTGCAGCTTCTTATGGACTCACTCTACACTTTGTCCTGCCCACTGGCCTTGTCGTTCACTGCTGTGTGCCCCCTGCCTGTGCAGCTTCTCATGGACTCACTCTGCACTTTGTCCTGCCCACTGGCCTTGTCGTTCACTGCTGTGTGCCCCCTGCCTGTGCAGCTTCTCATGGACTCACTCTGCACATTGTCCTGCCCACTGGCCTTGTCGTTCACTGCAGTGTGCCCCCTGCCTGTTCAGATTCTCATGGACTCACTCTACACTTCGTTTTGACCACTGGCCTTGTTGTTCACTGCTGTATGCCCCCTGCCTGTGCAGCTTCTCAGGGACTCACTCAGGAAGAACTGAAGACTTCGATTTTGTGGACATCGATATTTTGGCTCCGATATTTTTGTCATCGATAATTCGGTAGTCGATATTCTGTCAGTGATTCTGTCTGTTCTTACTACAACAGTTTTGTGGACAATGTGGTGAGAGAAACATTGAAGTGCTCACTGCTCTGCCTTGAGCTCTAATCAATTTGATGAACGAGTCAATTATTCTTCTGACCATTTTTCGTTTATTTCTAACCTCTCTAGGACTGCTCCCCAGCCAATTGCAATTGCATCAGTTGTTATGATGTGTGTACCGGGATACTGGAAACATTTTTCCTTCTTGAGATGGTTTGTTTGACAACTACTACAGTAGTTTGTTTGTTACCTCCATGGCTGGAATGAACCTGTTGCAATGCAGAGTCTCAGGAGACCAGTGTTTCAGTAGATGGAACACCACAGGATTCTAACACCATTATAATCTTAGACATAAGTCCCTGAATTTTCAGCCACATCCTTGCAGATGATTAGGGCAATGTAAACAGTCTCGACAACTGCTCCTTTATATTGGAGATCCGGAGCCTGGAAGATAAGCCTTATTTAATTCTGGATCCAGCAACGCTCCTACGACGTTCTTCTTCATTGTGGGTTGTAGGCTCTATTTGAGGAAGTTGACTTCATGACCCAGAGATTGTAGTATTGCACATACTTGGTCCATACTGGTCTGCACCTTGAAAAAAGATGACCCACACACAAGCTAATCGTCTAAGTAGGGAAACATCTCTATGTTCTGTAAACAGAGGTATGCCACTGCTGGTGCTAGTACCTTTGTAAATATCCTCAGTGAGGGTGATAGGCCGAATGGTAATGCCATGTACTGAGAGTGGTTGTTCTGTTCTCCACCGCTTACCAGAGCTATTTTTGTTGGCAAGGGTAGTCAGTATGTGAAAATACACATTTTGAAAGCCTAGTGTTGCCATAAAATATCCCTCTGAAAGGAGAGGAATCATGGATTGCACAAATTCAGCATCCTGAATGTGGTGTAATGTCGTACTTTAATCTCTGGGACCGCGTAGGGGACAGGGCCCTACCCCTGTCTATCTTGGTATTAGCAAACCGCAAATGGTAAATGCGGCATGTACGAGTGCTTTATATATCGTTCTAGCTATGAATGCACTGTGTACACGTTATTCTGCTTCAACTACGCGGGTTCCATTTTGGAAGCAGTGGCCATCTTGTCATTGCCCTCACATAGGCTATGATGGAGTAAATACGGGCCTCACAGTACATGGACTTTCCCTCTGACTTCTCTGTGACCTGGGCAGCTGGCTCTGCTGCCCCAGGTCAAACCGGTCTCACGAGCTCCCCTTCCTCCGTCCACCTGTGATTAGCATCAGGGCTTGACCCGTCATAAAACCCTTTCATTCTATACAATCCCCCGGCTAATCTCTTCCACACCTGCTTGTTCCTGCTTTATGACTTGTTTCCCAAAACAGGAGATGCTCGTGTTTATTGGGGGGTCTATTGACATCAAATGTGGGATCTGAACCTTACTGTGTAAATCATTATGGGCTGGCCGAACTGGAATGTGGGATGGTCATCATGACTCTGCTTTTTCGTTTGAAATGTATACATGTAATGGCCGTATCATAAAACCTAGGAATGTATGCTTGAGGCAAGTAAAAGGGTATTTAAGATGAAGTCCGTTCCTATGATTTTCAGCAGTCTCCTGAGAACATACACGCTGTTGTACTTCTAGGATACCTGTAATTGGTCTGCAGCCAATAAACGAATCTTTAACTTCACCCAGAAGACTCTGTGTTTCTGTAGGTCTGGAACAGGGTGAACCCAGAAGTCATAGGGTGTGTGCCCCTGCACCGCTGGGTCTAAAATACCCAGTACTTCAGTTTGGCGCCCAACTCGGGACGATTTCAGCGGTACCAGTCCAAGCCAGAGGTTCGTGAGGAGCTTCGTGTGGAAATTCCGGAGGAAGGCCGCCACTTCATCGACCCCTGCATGTCGACGTGGTCCGAAAGTCTTTTCTGCGAGGTTCTCCGCGTCCCGACGGCTACGAAGGACTGCTGCCCTGATTAATCGACCTGTTTTGGACCCTTGACGAGTTTTGAGAGAGCGAAACAATCGAGAGAGTCTTCTGGTGACGCCATCGATCAACAATATTCAGTTAAGTATAAGTGGAGCGTCTCCTATTTGTTTTTGGTATCCTTCGGGATCGTTTGATTTGGTAATTTGGTACTTTGGAGTTTGCAAACGCCAAAGCCAGAGGACTCGTGTATTCACGAGGCTATCGTAATCGATAATCCTTTGACGTTTGGATCTAGACTAGCGAGCAAAGATGCCTGGTTCTGGAATATTTGGTAGATTATTCTGTTTGGGTTGTGGAAAGGATTTCCAGCTAGAGGAATCATGTCCGGTTCCTCCGGTTGGAACTCCAACTTATGAGCTCTATGTAAAACTTGGCGTAGGCCCCATTGCATATAACGAAGTATGGATCCACTACACCAGGAAAGATGGTGTTTTAAAATGGCCCCAAAATGGTAGTTTTGATACCGATATTTTAGATAATTTGGAAATTAAATTGTTTAAGAAAAAAGCCCGGCCGGCGATGTTTGACTCTTTCCGCTTATGGCGAAAGGAAGCCAAACAAAAGGAAATTAAGTTAGCGAAAAAGAATAAGAGAGAGAAAGTATGACAGTAATGCAAGCAGCTGTACAATTTAAAGACAATGAAGAGGAGCAGATGAGTGAGCAATTGCATAGGCAGCGCAAGTTAGGGATTGACAAATGTTACCCAGCCTTACCACATTCTAAGCAGAATGAGTTAGAAGAAAAGGAGAAAGATCCCCTGATGTCACATTTGTTGAGTTCGCCACCCCCGTATGCTCAAAATGCCACGGCGCCTCCCCAGCTTGTAAATATGCCACCTCCAGTGAATATACTGCAAGCCTTGCCGCTACCGCCAGCTGCTTTGCAGCCGGTTCCTATCCATGTAGCGCAGCCCTCTCAAGGGCCGCCAGTTGTGCTTCCAACTGCCCCCGCACTTCCTGCGACTTTGCCTAATACAGCAGCTGCCTCCGCTGACACTCTTCCTTCCACCACTCCAGTACCTGTCTCTACATCCTCTTTTCTTCCCTCTGTTTTTCCCCCTGTTCTCGCCTCAGCTTCTCCTTCAGCGCGACAGCGCTTAGCTAATGTGGTTACTACATTAATGTCGCCCCTCTTTGAGTCATCTGGTGCAACTCCTGGTTTACAGCGTAAGCAATTGCGTAGCCAATTGCCTAACCCCGATGAGAAAAAGGTCATAGATAACATGGCGCGTAGATGGATTGTTTTTCCTTCACTGTATGATGTGGAATCAGTTGTCAACGTTTTCCATCAATGGGATGCCCCAAAACAGAGATATGTGTTTGAGAAAATGTGCGAAATTCTCTGTGAAGAATTGGAGGATAGTGGTAAAAATCCGAGCCCGCAGGAATTGTGTAGAGTGAGGTTTGATTTTGGAACTGGTATAATTGTGGATCGCGAAGTAGATAAAGCAGTTGCGGTTGTATTGTCCTTTAGGAATGATGATTGCCAACAGTCATTGTTTGAACAAGATGTCCTTGTGGGGAAAAAGGTAAAAGCACGACAATACCCTATGAGAGAAGTTCCCCCGGTATGGAAGGAAGCGGTTGCAGCTGCCGGTGGTAACCCCGCTGTGGCAGCGCATTTCCAGCGTGTTTGGGTGCATGTTCCATGGAAGCGCTCTGAGGTGTTAGCGCTTAAGCAGTCCTTGCCTGATCCCCGTAAAAACCCAGCAGGTTATTATAAAGAGTTGTCACAGACGGCAGGGTCATGCATTATGAATCTGGCCGACATAGACATGTTGTTTGGTAATGTTGTTCCACAGCCTCTATGGGGATCAATTCGTAATGTAGATCACAATGCAGAACTAGGGGATACATGGGCTAACATTGTTGCTGCTGATGCTAGACAAACTGGTGGTGCGAAACCAGAACCTTTAGTAGCTGAACTGCCTGGTAGAATCATCACGTATATGAAGACAATAATGCCTGCGATGCGCGTAAATTGGGACAAGTTATCTGCATGCAAGCAGAAGAAAGATGAGACAGTGTCAGACTTCTTTACTAGGTTTGAAGAAACATTTATTGACCACAGTGGGCAGGATATGAGTACTGAGGGTGGCCAACGGTTATTTGTGGATAAGTTTGTGCAGAATCTACTCCTTGACCTGTGTAAAAAGTTAAAGGATTCGGAAAGTTCTTGGGCTGTTTCTTCTTCAGCGCAAATACTGGCTACTGCACAGTATTATGAAAATAGAGATAAAGACGAGAAAGATAGAACAGAGAAGAAAACGAAGGAACTAAAGACAAAGGTCCTTTTACAGCAGGCCTATCCGCCACGTGGAGGTCAGAATAATTATAGGCAACCCCAAGGTGTCTATCACCAACCCCAACAGTTTCAGAACAACCAGCAAATGAATGGGTATTATCAAACACGTGTCCCTGTAGGTCCCAACCAATGTTCATACTGCAAAGAGGAAGGTCATTATAAATATAGTTGCCCTAAATTAATGCAGCGGAACGGTAATGCGTATGGCGCAAGAGGTAGGGGTGGTCAGCAAGCTCCTAGAGGCAGAGGGCGTGGAAATGCTCCCCAGAATGCGCGTCCTCTGCCGCCTCAAAGTACCATCAATAGCTTTGATCAGCAAGCTAACGCGATTAGTAATACGGCCCAGTATTATAATAATGATTATTATGCAGAGGACGGTGATGCAGAAAGTATTGATTACTAGGACAGCCATAGACAGAGAGAGGGAGTTGTTTCAGTGCCAGTGGATCAGAGTGGACCGTATGTTGAGGTGACTACAGCAAATGTAACGGAGCCTTTTCTGCTAGACACTGGTGCTGCAAAGAGTTCAATCATGCATTCAAAACTCCCTGGCGCACCTTTGTCTGGCGATATAAATGTTTCAGTAGGTTTTTCTGGCGCCCCAGTTAGGAACCCGATTTCTAGTCCCATGTCACTTTCTGTTGGACCTTGCGAGCTGAAAGCACCCCTGATTCTGACAACGGGTGGTGGTGAGAATTTGCTGGGATTAGAGTTGTTGAAAAGATTGCATGCTACACTGTATTGTTCTCCTTCAGGAGTACAACTTACATTAGGTAAGAAAGTGATTTCCCCAATGTACTTGTCTAAAAATACAATGCCACCTGAATTGTCATCCCTTCCGGATGCCCTTTGGGCTACTGGTCCCAATGATGTGGGCCTCTTGGAGATACCACCATATGTGGTGACTTTAAAGGCTAATGTCAGACTGCCACGTATTCCCCAGTACAAGATCTCTAACGAAGGCCAGAAAGCATTGTTAGACATTGTCAGCGACTTGATTCATAAGGGCGTGATTGAAGAGACAAGAGGCAACGTTTGCAATAGTCCGATTTTACCTGTCTTAAAACGAACGGATCCTTCACAGCCACCTGTTTACAGATTTGTGATTGATCTCAGAGAGGTTAATAAGATTGTTGTGCCACAGTTTCCGGTTGTCCCTGATATAACTGCCTTGTTAACAATGATTCCAGCCTCTGCTGCATGGTTTTCAGTGATTGATTGAAAGAATGCTTTCTTTAGCATCCCAATTGCAGAAGAGAGCAGAGATATTTTTGGTTTTAGTCTGGGAGGCCGAAGCTTCCGCTTCAAACGCGCTCCCCAGGGCTACTGTGAAAGTCCATCAATATATAGTCAGGCTTTGAAAGCGCAGCTTGATGCACTTGTTTTACCTAGTGGCGCTATCCTGATTCAGTACGTGGACGATTTACTGATCGCTGCGGATACTGAAAAGATTTGTAAAGAAGCCACATTGTCACTGTTGCGCCATTTATCCGCTTTCCATCACAAAGTGTCTCTCTCTAAGCTGCAATATTGTCGACAAGAGGTGACCTACTTAGGTCATCTCTTATCGAAGGAGGGAAGGAAACTGACCCCAGAAAGAATTCAAGCCATTGCACAGTTGAGTGTGCCGAAAACACAGAGAGAAGTGCGTGCTTTCTTGGGAATCACCTCATACTGTAGGCATTGGATCCCTAGTTTTTCTTTGTTGGCAAAACCTTTGTTAGCATTAACATGTAAAGACACACCGAATCCTATCCCATGGTCTGAAGAGTGCCAGAAAAGTTTTGTGGAATTGCGTAATGCATTATGTTCAGCACCTGTGTTGGGTACCCCTGACTACAGTAAGCCTTTTACATTGTATGTTCACGAGAAAGATGGTTGTGCGTTATCAGTGTTAACACAGCCTTTTGGCGACAGACCGCGCCCATGCGCATATTTTTCATCAACCTTGGACCCTGTAGCGAGGGCATTGCCAAGCTGTCTGAGAGCGACAGCTGCTGCAGCGATGTCTATCCGACAATCTGCTGGTTTGGTAATGGACAATACATTGATTGTTATGGTTCCACACGCAGTAGACACATTATTAAATAGGACCAAGACACAACACTTGACTAGTGCGCGATTATCAGGTTATGAGCTTACACTGTTAGCAAATCACATACACATAAAAATATGCAATACGCTGAATCCAGCTACGTTATTGCCAATTCCAGCAGACTCAGACGAGATTGAGCAACCTGATTGTCTGTTCAGAACAGAAGAAGAGACGAAAGGGAGAGTAGATCTTAAAGATACTCCCCTGATTGATTGTGATGGCACTTTATGGGTGGATGGTTCATGTTTCAAGCTCTCTAATGGTGACACGACTGCTGCATATGCTATCACGACTTTGCACACGGTCGTGGAAACTGCACGAGTGCCACATAATTCGGCCCAAGCAGCAGAATTAATCGCCCTCACGAGAGCATGTGTGTTATCTGAAGGAATGAGAGTGAATATATACACAGATAGCCAGTACGCCTTTGGCGTGGCTCATAATTTTGGGCGACTGT
This sequence comes from Triturus cristatus, assembly GCF_964204655.1. Taxonomy (NCBI): domain Eukaryota; kingdom Metazoa; phylum Chordata; class Amphibia; order Caudata; family Salamandridae; genus Triturus; species Triturus cristatus. The sequence continues at coordinate 329,438,950 of NC_140584.1, read as the reverse complement.
GGAAGGAGCGTGGGTTCCTGACGTCGCATGGAGCTAAAATTCGGAATGGCAAGTTGGTGAATGATCTCCTTGAGTCACTGACCCTACCGTTGCAAGTTGCGATCATGAAATGCAGTGCGCACAGGAAAGTCACAGATGATGTTGGACGTGGGAATGCGTTTGCTGATGAGACCGCGAAAGAAACAGCACAGAATGTGAAGACTAGAATGTATGTTGCAGGCCCCGCAAGATGGGTTAATGATGTGGGAATGTGTGAGAACACAATAGAGAGCGTGAAGTCGCTTCAAGCTGAAGCCACAGAGGAAGAGTTAAGCAAGTGGAGAGAAAGTATGGGTAAGTTGGATGAGAATGGTTGTTGGATTGATCTGACAGAACATAAGCGATGGTTGTTGCCTGATGCATATGTGCTTCCAGTGGTTACAATGGCACATGGAATGGCACATATCAGTACGAAAGGTATATGCAAGTTGTTGGCTCCAGTATGGCAGAATGCTGGGATTCCCAAGTGTGCAGAGAATGTGGTCAAGAATTGCATAGTATGTTTGAAGTACAACCCTGGTAGGGGAACCCCAACTCCAGCTGGTCACTTTGCACCCCCATCATGTCCATTTGAAGTTTTGCAGCTGGACTTTATTCACATGGAAAGATGCAACAACCTGAAATATGTACTGGTGGTTGTTTGTGCTTTCTCAAAATGGATAGAGGCTTATCCTCTGAAAGATAACACTGCCCTATCCACAGCCAAAGCCCTTGTGAAGGAATTTTTCCCTAGGTTTGGGATGCCAAGAACGGTGTGGTGTGATAATGGAAGTGAGTTTGTGGGTAAAGTGATGAAGAACGTATGTGAAGGGCTAGGGATAAAGCAGAAGTTCCACGCTGCAAATCACCCTCAATCAGCTGGATTAGTAGAACGCTACAATGGAGCCTTAAAGCTCAAGCTGGCCAAAATTCAGGCGAGCACCGGTCTTAAATGGCCTGACGCTCTGCCTTTAGCACTCCTGTCCACCAGAATGACCATACACTCACGAGTGGGACTTAGCCCTTACGAGGTTGTTTTTGGCCACCCGGCCAACGTATGGGGTGTACCGAGGCCTACGAAGTTCAGTGAGATAGAGCATCCAGTACTGCTCGATTACCTGCATGATTTGACTGTTAAACTGCGTGTTTTGCACCAACAGGTACATGATACTCTTCCCCAAGCTTCTGAACCTCCTGGACACCCTATCAACCCTGGCTCGTGGGTGCTAGTCCGAAATTTCCAGCGCAAGAGCAACGACGAGCCTCGCTGGATCGGCCCTCATCTTGTTCTTCTTTCGACAAGATCAGCAGTGCGAGTAAAAGGGAAGAAACACTGGATCCATGGTACCCACTGTAAAGTAGTCCCCTTGCCTCTGCCATATGACCAGTGGGTCAAGGAGGGTATCGCCGACTCTGAGACGGACACTGTGCCTCGTTTTGTACCCTTCAGTGACGCACGCCTAAAAGACACAGTTTCAGACCAAGAAAGTGACAATATTCTGCAAGAAGCTGTGCCACCATCAAATCGATTGGACACCACTGAGCCTGAACTTTTGTTTCAAGACCAAACAGCACCTGGCCGTCTCCGCTATAATTTGAGACCTAGGCCCATGGACAAATAAAGATTTTCTCACTATTTCCTTTTTAACATTTTTGCTCTCCCATCTGAAGGACTTTCTTGATTTTTATTTTTCGAACCACCATCCGGGTTCTGCCGCAGGGTCGCGGTGCCAAGACTTTGGGGTACAGGCCGAAGACGCTAGGTCAACAGTTCTGGTTGGTCTAGGGCGTTTCCCTGGACTGACAGGCGTACTCCTTAGCAGAAGAAACTCATCCGCCGTGAGCGGCCCGAGTAGAGGATGGAGTTTTTTAAGATGGAGAGACCGATTGAGGAAATGAACTTTAACGCAAGGATGTGTAGAATTGTAAAAAGTAAATGTTTTGTCTTTTTGTGCCTTTTTACACTGTGTAGCATAATAATGTTTATTGTAGGATTTGTGTTTTTCTCCGCTCAAAAGCCCATTGCACCCACTGAACAGCCTATACCTCTTTCTACTGCCTCCTCTCACTCTTTTCACCCTTTGCCTGAGCACGAACAGACCAGACGATCAGAGTTCGTAAATAACTCGTTTATCCAGCTCTTGCACCAGCACAAACTAGTAATGAATACGACCAATTGCTGGGTGTGTGGGTTAATGCCACATACCATTAACAAGGGTATTCCCTACCTGGTGCTAGTTACAATGGATCGTCATGGACATTCCAGACCATGTTTCTCTATGCTCTAGATACATACTCCCCTCGCCAACCGCGTTCCATCAGACCTATCACCAATAATAAGGCTTTGATAAAAGGAGTTGCCGATATGAGTAGGGATATCGATGCATACTCATCCATTCCCAAAGAAGAGTTGAGACCTTATGTAGGATGGAACGCGACGGGGTATAGTATTAGTCTGGGTGAAAGACAGCGAAAAATTTCATCTCCAATCTGGGTCGTACCCCACATGGGTCGGTTCTGCTTACAGGGTAATGGTCAGAATCCTAGAGCTCAACTGGGAAGAAGTGACTGTACTGAAACGTACACTTTCCCGTCACAGTTTTCCCCTGCGTTTTTGGCTGCCAAGGGCACATATTTCATCTGTAATGACCGAGCATATACATGGCTGCCCCCTGATTTCTCGGGCACATGTTATATTGCGAACTTGCTACCGCCGACATTTACTGCTGCCTCTGACTATCACAAGACCAGAGTTGTGAGAGGTGTGATTAGTAAGGAAGACACTGCGGGTCAGGAAGCGGGAGACTTCTTCTTGGGTTTCCTGCCATTTTGGGGACCTATGGTGAATAGTAGGAACCTGAGACAGCTGACTCGTGTGGTTGAATCCACTGTTAATGTAACGGCTGGTGCCCTTGGTAATCTGACAGCTGAGCTCCAAGCGGATCGCCTTATGACTCTGCAGAACCGCATGGTTCTAGACGTTATTCTTGCAGACCGCGGTGGGGTATGCAAGGTCATCCAATCCAGTTGCTGCATTTTCATACCAGATAATGCTCCAACAGTGTATCAAGCCATCTCCAAACTCCATAAAATATCTGAATCCATACACGTGGATAAGGGAGATTGGTCACTGGTGGGGTGGTTCTGGGAATTGATATTTGCCTGGGGTTGGAAAGTTCTGATGGTCATTGGAATGATCTTAGCCATTCTTTTCCTGTTCTGTCTGTGCGTACAGTGTGCTCCTGCGATATGTGGCCTCTGTGCTACCTTATGTGTAAGGAAACCTGTATCGAGGGACGAACTAAGTAATAGGATGATGCTACAGCAACATCTCCATGACTTCGTGAACATTGACCTAGACTCGGATTAAGATGAGTATAGTGATTGCCTATGTAAGGGCAAAAGGAGGGTCTGTCGTACTTTAATCTCTGGGACCGCGTAGGGGACAGGGCCCTACCCCTGTCTATCTTGGTATTAGCAAACCGCAAATGGTAAATGCGGCATGTACGAGTGCTTTATATATCGTTCTAGCTATGAATGCACTGTGTACACGTTATTCTGCTTCAACTACGCGGGTTCCATTTTGGAAGCAGTGGCCATCTTGTCATTGCCCTCACATAGGCTATGATGGAGTAAATACGGGCCTCACAGTACATGGACTTTCCCTCTGACTTCTCTGTGACCTGGGCAGCTGGCTCTGCTGCCCCAGGTCAAACCGGTCTCACGAGCTCCCCTTCCTCCGTCCACCTGTGATTAGCATCAGGGCTTGACCCGTCATAAAACCCTTTCATTCTATACAATCCCCCGGCTAATCTCTTCCACACCTGCTTGTTCCTGCTTTATGACTTGTTTCCCAAAACAGGAGATGCTCGTGTTTATTGGGGGGTCTATTGACATCAAATGTGGGATCTGAACCTTACTGTGTAAATCATTATGGGCTGGCCGAACTGGAATGTGGGATGGTCATCATGACTCTGCTTTTTCGTTTGAAATGTATACATGTAATGGCCGTATCATAAAACCTAGGAATGTATGCTTGAGGCAAGAAAAAGGGTATTTAAGATGAAGTCCGTTCCTATGATTTTCAGCAGTCTCCTGAGAACATACACGCTGTTGTACTTCTAGGATACCTGTAATTGGTCTGCAGCCAATAAACGAATCTTTGACTTCACCCAGAAGACTCTGTGTTTCTGTAGGTCTGGAACAGGGTGAACCCAGAAGTCATAGGGTGTGTGCCCCTGCACCGCTGGGTCTAAAATACCCAGTACTTCAGTAATGGGCAAATTTGCTGAGTAGTTTCAAGTTAGACACTAGCCTGGACCTTCCTTCTAGTTTTGGTACCAAGAAGATTATAGATGAGATGCCGGACACTTTCTGTGCTGGTGGAACTGGTAAGATCGCTCACTTCTGAATCAGGGTTTGTACCCCTGATATCTTTGCCAGTTTCTCTTCATCCCTCTTGAGAAGTGCTATGCTTTGTGTACTTGCAAGTCACACTAACACCCTTGAGGGTACCCTGGCGCTAAAGTGGTGTCAATGCGTAATGATTTTTCTGGAGGAGTTTCTGTGAACTCTGTCATGTATCATTTTTGGTGAGTTTGGAGAACCCACGGATCTTGAACAATCTTCTGCCATCCTGGATAAAAGCTTAATATCCTGCCGTCAATGTTCTTTTTCTTTAGTCTTTTAGTGTGGCACTTGGGCCCCAACCTTCCCGCCAAATGCCATTTTGATTACTACAGAGGCAGCTGTTTTTTCTGTAGGAAATTGTAGATCCTTACTGGTGCTTTGAAATGATATAACATTGTCCTTTCTTCCACTGACGTTTTTGTCATAGTTATGCTCTGAACAGCTTGGAACCTGACAATGGCAGCTCGTAAATTAATGACCTTTGGGATTGGTATGCTTTCCACATCTTTAACCATAACACTCTCCTTCCAGCTGCGACTTATCCTTTTGCCTGGCTGCTTCCCAAAAAGAGTCAAAGGTGATATATGAGAGGATTTGTGCTAATAGATCTATCTTCCTTAAAATCTTGGTTGGATCTTTTTCTTCCAACAGGCAGATGTAAAGCTATAGGGATTGCTTGGTTGGCCGGTGTTAGTCATTTTTAATGAATACTAAATTAAAAAACAACTGTTGTTGTGCTCATCTTTAAATTTGAAAGACAGCACCGTCATTTGGCAGACTGTGGTAAGTGCCAGTGTTGATAATTAAGGGGCTGATTAGGATGACAAGCAGACTTTCGTCCGAATGCCACCCTATCAGAAACAGGACCGCCTGACAGGCTGTCAGCGGTTCCGACATAGGCATTACAATGCAACCACCACCATGCCAGTTGCAATGGATATATATTACATTGCAGCGGGTGCTGCTGACTGCAGCACATGCCGCAATGCAAAAATTGAACATATTAGATATATCTGTACCACATGGGGTGCCGGCCACATGGTGCTGGATATGTAGGGGGGGCACAGTAGATGCCCCCATAACCCACAGCTCAGGGCAAGGGGGGAAGAGGGGCTCCCTGGCGGCCCCCAAAGTACCTTTCCACCTGCCTTTTACTGGCGGGTTACCCACCATGAAAAGGCAGGTGGAAAGGGACATCATAATCCCAATGGCGGTGCCTGGTAGGCACCACCACCGTTGTAGGAATATATGATTCCCCCGACACACCGTCAGGCTCAAGGAGCACGTTGGATGCGTGGCTTCGGTCTTTCCGAATGCCATGCATCCGCCCGCCATCGTAATGTGGCAGGTGGTGATACAGTCACCGATGGTGGAGGGACCACCATTGACAAGCTGTCGATGGGGGTACCACCGCTATCCTAATCAGCCCCTAAGTGCCGGTCCTGAGCACAGGAAACCACCAACTCAAATTAAGTACTCTTGAAGCATAAAAACATAAGTGAAAACAATTATGTAATTAATGTAAAAGTAGCACCAAAGTATAAGCATGACACTTACCTTGAAACTGCACGTATCGAACAGGTTATAACAAACCGGAAACCAGCATGATGCCAAGGGAGGGAGGAGGGATCATTCATAGCGACTAAAACTTGTTGAAGATTAAACAAAAGCATCTTCGATTAAAAGCTTGTGGATGGGCTTTTGCGAGGTGGGAACACCACAATATTTTTTGACTGGGACTTGGAGCACTGGTAAGGGGGTAATGTACATAATTCTGGGTACACTTATATTTAGCCATATGACCTGTGGCCCTGGCTGAATTGTTCTCTGTAGGAAATTGGGATTCTGGTTGAGGGTTTGAAACACTACTCAAGCAGTAAACACAATATCTGTCAGGCTGAGACGCAAGCAAGCCCCAAATTAACCTGTGTTCAACCTTCGTAGTTTGGCACAAAGCACTCAGGCTTAACTTAGAGGCAATGTGTAAAGTATTTATGCAGCACTTCAAACAGTAAAAAAGTGAAAACACAACGCAAGAAAAAATCCCATACCAAATTTGAAAACTAGAGTAAAATGTATAATTATTTAAGACCAAAACAACAGCATGCAATTTTAAAGTTTTCAATGAAAATAGCGCTTACAAGCACAAAGGACCAACTGTGGTTATTTGGTTGTGCCGGACTGGGACAAAGTCAAAAGTTTAGGCTGACCACGATGGAGTGTGGATTGGATACAGGGACCAAGTTAAGCCTGTATTGCATCATCATCAGGAATGCCATTGATGGGGGGTTTGCAATGTGAAGGCATGCACTAAGGATGCTGTTGAGGGGCTGCTATATGGAGTTCTGCAGCATCGTAGAGGATGCCATTGATGAGAGGCTTACGTCGAGGCCTGCGTCGAGGATCCGTCACACAATGGAGGTTCTGAGGATGCTGAGAAGAGATGCATCACACAGTGTCAGTTCTGTACCCATGACCACTGCTGGGTTGGCAGGGCACTTACAGGCCCTCTTCCAGGTGTCCAGGAGTGGGGTAGCACCACTTGAGGGGTAGGACTCACAGCAGACAGAGTCCAGGTGCTGGGTTCAAGGTGGTTGGAGCACTTCCTGTGCATAAGGCTCCGATCTGCAGTCAAGCCACCTGACCCTTGGAGTCACTCTGGTGGTCCTGGGTTCAAGATGCAGTCCTTTCCACTCAGGCATCTGGGCAACAGTGACAGTCCTCCTTGCAGAGCAGCTCAGCAGTCCTTCTGAGTCTTCTGCAAGTCCAGAGATTTATTGAAGAGTTGGGTCTGAGGGTCCATTATTTATACCTTGTGCCCACATTAAAGTAGGAGACATTTCTAAAGGCTTCCACCTCCAGTTTGTCTGAGCTAACTAAAGACTAAGGTCAAACTGTTTGTGAGAGTGCATAGCCTCTGTGATGTGCAAGTGTGGTAGGTGACAGCACTCCCCCTCATCAAGTTACAGATGGCCCATCCTGCTAACACCTATTCCCCATTTGCCTCACTGTCTGAGATCATTACGCAAAGACCAATTGCCAGCTGAACCTAGTCATGTGGCACAGGATACAGGCAGCAAATGGTTAGGATAACAAAATGTCAACTTTCTAAAAGTGGCATTTTTAAAATTGTGACGAAAAATCCAACTTCACCATTAAAGAGCTTTATTTTCTTTTAGAAAGAAAAGCAATACAGAAGATTTACCGTACCTACATCCATAGACCGGAGAGGCATAATATAACAGATAGCAAGAGACAAACTGTGGGAGGAAGAGGGGAAGGTGAGGAAGTTGCGAATGTCCGCTAGGGACTGGGAGGTGGGGATTTGGGTAGAAGGTAGGAGAGTAATGTCCAGGTGAGGGAGAAAGTGCTGCTTGACGAGTGCTGCCCCCTCATGGTGTACTAGCTATAATTCAGGGGATGAATGCAGTTGTCCAAAGCTCAGTTTCACTAGCTCACCCAGCATCATTTGCAGAGGGTGTAAGTAGAAGAATCCGCATATAGGCCAGACAGGACAGTTCCCTGAAATCTCATGCCAGGAATTGTTTGCATGGACCTCATGTCTTATAAAATTGGGGCAGCCTGTGTTCAATGGCAGCTGTCAGTTTCTCCAGGCTGAGCAATCCCTATTTCTGTGCCCTAGTTGGACAGAATCACTTGGCTGGCTGCACATAGGGCAAGCGGAATGGCCCTTCCTGCTGCTGTGCAGAGGGGTATGTTGGAGCAATTGGGGGGGGGGGGCACAAAAAAATATAGCTAGGAAACTTGGGTAAATTTGTCTTATACATTTCATTAATATCTGCCAGAATGCCCACTCAATAGTGCTGTCATTTAGGGCATTGCCAGAGAATATGGGTCAGCGTACCTGGATGTCCGCAGTTTCGCTAGCAGCCATCATTCCCATTTTGTTTCCACTTAGCCATTCCAGCTGGGGGGTAGTACTAGTAATTTGTCAGTATGAGGAGGGTCTCTTTCCTGGAAGCCCTATAGGTGCGGGACAAAGCCATGAAATCAGCAGGCCTGGGAGTAGCAGTCCATCAATGTTAGTGTTCACTTGTTGCCACCCCACTGCATCAGGGGGCACCCCTCCTGGTGCACCCCTAGAGTGGATGGAGGGGGAGGGGAGGAAGAGAGCCCCCACCAACACTCAATGGCGGTGCCGTCCAAAAGGCACCAGCTGTCCCCATTGCTAGCCGCAGTGCGCAGCCCTTGGTCACTGCAGCCAGATGGCTTCTGGGCACTCAGTGCAGTCCTAAGCAAAATTGCTTGTCATGCAATAGTGAAAAAAGAATTTAAGCACTGCGCCCTGCTCTCTGGGCTATTTAGGGCTCACCCTTGTGGTGACTTGTGTGTGTATTAAAAAGGAAGATTTAGGAGCATGGGAAAAGATTTATTTTGCCAGGTATGAATGGCAATGTAAACTGCATGTACAGGCTGCAATGGCAGACCTGAGACATGTTTAAAAAGGCTACCAAAGTAGTCGGCACAATAATTGCTGCAGCCCTAATAGAATATGTACGCAAGGAAAACCCAAGGATCGTTAGGGGCCAAGGGAACCTGAGTAATTTTAGAGACAACGGCCCCTTAGCAAAAACTTAAATACAGTTGTTCTGGATACATAAATCAGTTCCATAAATACATTCAAGGATCAGAGTTTTCAATTTTAGTACTACAATTCAAACAAAAATTTGAATGACCCCAGCCGGAATAATTTCAAAATCCAAATATCAAGAGAGCAAACAAACAATAAACTGGACCATACAATAAGCAAAAAAACAATAAAGCACAGAAAACCAGGTGTTAAAAACTGGCAACAAAAAACATATAGACATATACAGGCAAGCAAACAGTGACCAACGTTAATAGAACACATTCAGGTCAGTTCTTATTAAAAGCAAAACACTACGGCACCCAAAAACAAAAAATACTACAAAGCATAGTGTAACGGGTCAGAGTGTATGTCAACGACATTTCAATGCCGTAAAAATATGGGATCATCATCAGGACTAAGGATCAGTTGCCTGGCATTGGTATCAATTGATATATTACATCACGTGTCTGATTTTTTCAACAGTCTGTAACTAAGCAAACATCAGGCTCTTTCAACACAATAAGGTCTGTTCATGAGTATCATATGAAGATGAAGCACCTACAATAAACAAGGAGAGAAAAGGAAGGAATGGGAATGAGAATTAGGAGAATGAAGAAATTATTTTTATGTTTAAGATATGGATATGAGGGTCGTGCACCCAGAGAGATGTGCACTGCGAAAATTTTTTTTTTTTTTTTTTTTTTTTTAATTTTTATTGAGCAGATTCAAGAAATACAAAAAAGCAATAATGATAGAAACTTTTGGGTGGCAGGACGAACAAATAATGAATACTAGGCGGTTAAATAACGCAGTAGACATCAATGGGAATCCAATTACATTTCTGAAAGCGAGAAAAGCGGAGAAAGAAAAGAAAAGAAAGCCATTTTTAAGGATAAAATTAACATTGAAGCGAAATTCACCTGAGGTATTATAAAGCATTTATAGTGAACAAAGCCTTCAAATATACGTATATACTAATGTTTTAACAGGAGAATCGAATTAGTCCCTCAGTGACTCATACCAATTAGTTATTGGTAACCAAACTTGTTCCCCATGAAGTCGAGACTTTTTCCCTCTGGCTCCATAGATAGCTATTTCCTGCTTGTATATTGCCAGTAGTCTATTTAGCCATCCCTGGAAAGTTGGTGCTTCGGGATCTTTCCATCTTGTTGATAAAATTATTCTATAGACCGCAGTGCCTATGTAAATAGCAGGAATTTCTAGGTTGGTGAGACCGAGAGAATCATCATATCCTAACAAAAACAAAGTAGTTGATGTTTTTATCTCATGCCCAAAAATTTCGGCCCAATACTTAATGATGGCATTTTTAAGCTGTTCCAGTTTGGGGCAATCCGAAAACATGTGTATAAGGTCAGCCGGACCTAGAGTACATCTGGGACACTTGTCATGTTCTGTCTTACCCCAGGAGAACAGTTTGAAGGGGGTATAATATAAATTAAATGTAGTTTTATAAACTTGGGCCTTTAAATTAGAGGCGAGTAGGACTTTGGAAGACAGGTAAAGAGTCATATCTATATCTACATTAACATTGTTCAATTTATTGGCCCAGCTGGTTTCTATATGTTCAAGGTCGTCGGGGGGATTTCTTATGAAAATATCATATAGATGACTTATTCTGGTACGGTGTTTTCCTAAAAGGTCTAGAAGTGGTATGGGTTTCAGTTCTATGTCGGATTTAATTTATCTAAGACTTGTATAAATTTGAATAAATTTTAAATAGTCTGTGGGTTGAATATGATATTTCACATATACTTCATCAAATGTTGTTTTGCCCTCACTATCCAGAAAATCCCCAATAGTTATGATGCCCAGGTTCGCCCACCGCCTTGTTATATTATCATTGAGGAATTGCGGTATGGCTGCGCTATCCCATAACGGTGTATATGTAGTGAATTTTGAGATTGAGAGCATTTTAGTAATTCTATTCCAAATTTTCCGGGCATCTATAAAGGTCTTAAATTTGATTTTTTTAAAGTAAGAAGGTTCTACTTGTCTCAATAGCAGACCTCTTGCTTTACTGCCCAGCATCAACTCATAGATTGATGGTATATAATGATCATGATTGTTGTTGTTACTGTTAGTACCTGGTATAAGCAAAACCATCATCGGTTGTAGGAAAGTGGCCCATAAATAATAAGTTAAATTTGGAATGGCTAAACCACCTCTGGAAGATGATAATGTCAGTTTTGCTAGGGCTCGCCTTATCTTCCCATAGCTCCAGATAAAGGATGATATCGCACGATCTAAAGTTTTAATTGTGTCGATACTGGGAAGAAGGGGAATTGCTCTAAATAAATATAAAATCTTTGGGAATACCACCATTTTAACGTAGTTACCTCTACCAATTATAGAAAGATGAAGGTTATTTATTCTAAGTAAGTCTGTTTTTATTTTTTTAATTAGGGGATCATAATTTATTGCATTAATTTCACTTATTTTTGGTGAGATATTCACTCCAAGATATTTTGCCGAATTAACTCTATAGAGGCTTATAAAGGGAGTATTGGCAGTAGATAGCACCATTGTTTTATCTTGGTTCAATGAGTATCCAGAATATAAACCAAAAGTACGGGTGATTTCTTCAATATTAGTTATAGCCTCAGTGGGGTTAGTTGATGCAACATCATCGGCATAGGCAAGAACTTTAGTGTCATATATGCCAGCATTGATAGGTCTGATCGATGGTGATGTTAATAATTTGAGGATTAAGGGATTGATATATAAGGCGAACAATAATGGAGAGCACGGGCAACCTTGACGTGTACCCCTTTGGATATTAATAATTGCAGACTCACATCCACCCGTCATTACTTTTGCCTTGGGGTCTGCATAAAGGGCTTTAATAGATTTTATAAAGACCGGGCCAAAGTTGTTAACGGCTAATATTTCCCAAAGAAACTGCCAAGAGACCCGGTCAAAAGCTTTCTCAGCATCAAGCAAGATCAACGACATCTGGTCCCCCCTTGCTCCCACGATGTCAAAAAGGGAGATCACTCTACGCGTATGATCCGTAGTGCTCTTACCGGGTATGAAACCATGCTGCCAGGGAGAGACCAGACGTTCGATGATCCTGCTCAAGCGATTAGCAAAGATTTTAGCATATATTTTTGAGTCTGAATTAATCAGGGATATTGGTCGATATGATGTTGTTAATTCTGGTGGCTTGTCTTTTTTAATAAAGATGACAATATTCGTTTGTTTCCAGGATTCAGGAGATTTACCAAGCCATTGTATCCCCAGAAAAAGATCATGCATAAATGGGATAATTAAGTTGCCCAATATTTTATAAAGGTCAGTAGGTATTTTGTCTGGCCCCGCCGCCTTTCCTGCTGCTAATTCGGCTAAGGCAAGTTCTACTTCAGCTATGGATATGTCTTTATCAAGCTCGTCTTTTGTACCATCATCAATGCTGTTAGTCAAATTAGTCTCTTCCAACCAGTTCTCTAAGAAATCCTTGGTATCAACGGCTGAACCTTGATCTTCATTTTGATACAATTTTTGATAATAATCATGAAAGCATTTAGTGATGTCCTCTTGAGTGGTATATTCCACTCCCCCATATTTGATACTCTGGATGGAATTACGAGACTGTGATTGCCGAGTTCTAAGGGCAAGGTATCTCCCTACATTCTCGCCAGTCTCATAGATCTTACTCCGATTCGATTGGAGAATTTCGGCCGCCTTACGAGTTAGGTCGTTGTTAATCTCGGCTTTGAGCACTAAGATTTTACTTAGTATGTCTTCGGCCGGAATCCCCAAGCGCAACTGACTAGCATGTAAGTACTCTAATTCCATGAGTCTATTGGTCAATTGATTTTGCAATTTTTCCTGCTCTTTTTTTCGACTGGCGACAAAGGTAGCGGTCTCTCCCCTTAATGCAGCCTTGAAGCAGTCCCAAACATTGAACCGAGATGCACTATATTGATTAATATCAAAGAATTCTTGGGTCCATTGCCTGATATGAGCGATGTATGCTTGATTGACAAGAAGTTTGCGGTCAAATGTCCATTGTGGATAGGCCCTCTTAAAGTTGGGGACATCACATATTAAACAAAGTGCGTTGTGATCTGATATTGTCTTTGGGGCTTTAACAATGGAGGCATTAGAAGCAATATCGGTGGTTGTGTATATATAATCAATACGTACATATTTCCTATGAGGATAGGAAAAATATGTATATCCGGGATCTCCGCCATTCTTTAATGACCATATGTCACGAAGATTATGACTATGAATCAAATTTTGTAATGCCCTGAACACTCTTGGTTTTCGACCCAAATAAGTATGTTGGTTTTGATTATATTGTAGTTGGTCACTTGATAAATTGAAATCGCCACATAAGATTAGAGGGCCAGTCCATAATGCTAATTCTGAGTCTAGCTCAATCAATAATGTAGGGTCATCGATGTTGGGGCCATAAATAGAACATATGACAATTCCTATATTAAGTTGGGCAATGGCCCATCTACCGTATATGTCAGCCTTTTTACGTGTTGGAGTGCCGAATCCTGTTCTTGCAAAAATAGTGACCCCCCTAGTTTTAGAGGTTTGTGTGGTTGCAACCAATAGGTTAAAGCCCGGGATGTTCAAATTATCAATCTCCCCAATCGGAATATGGGTTTCCTGTATACATATAATATCCCAGGAGTTTTGATTCACTAGTTGATTAAATTGAGCCCTCTTTCCTTTGTCATTAAGTCCTGCCACGTTCCAACAGCCTAATTTTAACTTCCCCATTTTATTGTTTTATTTTTTAGACAGTGCACATGAAGCGTAAATAGTGGTTTAATGTTCATACATAATCTTATAGTATTCTCAGATCTGCTCATTTTACAACACATTTTTTCCCCCCTTCCCCCCCCCGTCCCTCCCAACAAAACACCCACCCAGCTCCGCCCCCTACACACCCCCCCCAACCCACCCAAACACCCCAGAAAAAGGCAACAAGACTCCATAAGAGTCTTTTGTGATGGTTTAGCAGTATCTGACCGACACCGGAAAACAATACGACCCAAAAAAAAAAAAAAAAAAAAGGAACAAACAAGCAGAAAGGGAGAAAAAGCAGAGCAAAGCCGCGCGAAAATCAGAGAGAGAGGAGTGACCAGAAATTGTTTGTCCTTCTCTCTACAATGTATAGTGCAATTAAACAGTCAATTAAACAGTCATTTAGACACCGTGAATCGCCCTCGCTCTAAGTTTTGCATACTAATTGCAGATTTAAGAGAGGTAGTCCAACAATGCCGATGATATAAGGCGTTTATAAAGTGGTTTAAGCATTTTACTTTAAGCTGTCAAGGTACTCTTTAGCCTTAATCTCGGATGTGAAAAACTTAATTTGCCCACCATTGATCACTTTTAACTTAGCCGGGTTGTTAAGATATACCGTTACATTCTTCTCTTGGAAAGGTTTATTAGCTGTCTTAATCTCCATCTGCGTTCAACTGTGTAATGGCAAAAGTCAGGGCGCACGAAATAGGAGATGGTATCTTTGCTGCGAGGTTTATCCGGCTTAGCTTTATCGGAGATGACTTGTCGAAGCATAAAGTTTCCAAAATAAACTAAAATCGCTCGTGGGTATTTCCCAGCTACAGCCGTAGATTTTGGAATTAAAGGAACTCTGTGCGCTCGCTGTACCTCGTAGTTCCAGTCCCAGGCAGCAAGTTCAGGTAGTGTATCGCGCAGCAACTGTATGATGAAGGATCGACAATCTTCGCCCTCGATTTTCTCTGGAACACCAAGAACGCGAAGGTTATTCCTGCGAAGTCTATTTTCATAGTCCTCCAATTTCCATCTAGTATCTTTAAGTTCTGCCTCATGTGCCTCAAGCCGATCATTTACTCTGGTAGCATCGGTTTCATTCTGAACGATCCGCGCCTTTATGTCGTGCAGCCTTTCTGTAAAAGCGCCCATCGTTTTTGATAATTTTCGGACAACCCCTTGGACCTTCTGCACAGCTACTCTCGCTTTGCGACTGTCTCTTGAGGTCTCTTCACGATGAGAAGCAATGGCCTGTAACACTGTTTCCATGACTTGAGATAATGTCGCACCAGTTACACCAGAGTCATCAGGTTGTGGACCAGCTTGCTGACTATTTGCGGCTTGATTTAAATTTGATGCCTGTGGCGTGACAATGATATTTTGATTTTGACTAGAATTCAAAACAGTTGGAGTGTAATCCCAGGTTAGTTCGTTTGTTCCTTGACAGCCTGCTTTCGCCTTTTTAAGTACTGTCCGTTTTTTATCACGTGGTTCCCTTGAAGGATTGAAGTCAGAATCGGTACTGGTGTACGAGTCAGAATCGTTCTCACCCTCATCCACCTCGTCCTCTGTGTCGCCGGACAAACTAAAGTCTTCTGATAATGAGTAGAAGTCGGTTATATCTTTATCTTTATCTTTATCCGCCTCAGTTGTCTCAATATGATCAGTATAATGATCGCTTGTCTCGCCATTGACTATTTTGACTATTTCAGGTTCTCCATTCCGATTTAACAGAAGTTCAGCTGTCTCTTCCCTCTCAGTTGTTGGCCGGACCGTAGTATAGGGTGATTGAGTTAAAGGATCTATTGAAGTTCCCCTGACCGGCTCTAACGGCACTAACGGACAATTGCTGTCACTGCCACTGCCAACATGAGGATAAGGACTGTCTGGTCCTGTGACTGGAGCGAAGGTAGCTAGGGTCTGTGGCTGAGTGGCTAATGTCTCCAAAGTCTCAGAATTAAATACAGAGAAATCTTGACCATTGGTGATCTTAGTAATCATAGGAGCAAAAGCAGAAGCAGGAAGAATCGCTTGACTTACCGGGGTGTTCGCAGCATCCGACCCCTCAGCAGTTAGCAGAGCGTCTTGTCCTCCATTGCAACCTTTATTATGCTCTGGTATATCAGAGTCAGGAATCTTCCTCATCTGCTTCGGGCTATCAGTATTCTCGATATTATCAATATCAATATCGATATCAATTTCAACAGCTGTTAAGGCAGCCACTCCGGCTGTTGTAGTATCGCTAGCATCTACCTCCTTCAGCTCCTTTGACTGGCCACGCCGAGTCTGCCTGTGTTGGAGTCTCTGATTGGCAGCACGCATCATTGTCAGAACAGTGGGAGCACTTACAGAGGCGGAAGCAGACGAAGATGCGGTAGCCTTTTTGTTAAGGACCTCAGAACCATGGGACGAGACTCTTGTAATTGGACCCCCCGCATACTCCTCTCGGGACGTCCCGCGTCTGTTGTTCATTTCTTGCTCACGCAGTGCTAGACGGGTCGTTCTAGCTTTGGCGGCTGCAGAACTGAGAGCCGCGCTTTTGGGAGGCATGGTATCAGCGCCGTGCTTAACCTGCAGTTCGTGCTCGGAGCCACTGCCGCCACCGCTACCGCCACAGCCGCCGCAACTCTGGTGTGAGCGCTCAGGGAGAGGATGAGTGCCGAGGAGGAGGCGGCCACCAACCAGTGAACGCAGGACGGCACGTCCGACGATAGAAGCAAGAAGCGAGAGCGGCGTCCTCGAGATTGAGATCACGACCTGCACAGGTAGAATCAGGGGCTTGGTAGGCATCTCTTCCTAGAATCCTCTTAAACTATTGCAATGCTTTTTTTTTTTCAATTGATCCGGGGAAGCATAGTACATCTCTTGTTTGTTACAATCCGATCCGGGCCGGTCAGGAGCTGCTACCGGCGTCTAGCTCGACGCCTCCATCTTGCCGTGTGTTGCAGCAAGAATTTCCTATTTTTTTTTTATTTTTTTTTTATTTTTATTGAGCAGATTCAAGAAATACAAAAAAGCAATAATGATAGAAACTTTTGGGTGGCAGGACGAACAAATAATGAATACTAGGCGGTTAAATAACGCAGTAGACATCAATGGGAATCCAATTACATTTCTGAAAGCGAGAAAAGCGGAGAAAGAAAAGAAAAGAACACTGCGAAAATTTCTATTGAAGTAGTGGAAGCAAAGGACCAAAAAACAATCATACATGAACCTTGAGAAAGGGTAACATGCTAGCTTGTGCCCTGGCAACAAATGATTACTAGTAATGCTCGATCAATAATTCATAGTGCCAAGGTGACTGGAAAAAGTGTGATTGCACGAGTGAAGGATCGAAAAATATAAGGGCAGATATACCTACAAGGTAGTGAACTGTTGTATCGAAAAATTGAGGCGGATTTGGGAGAAATGCAAATATACACTCAGTGGGCCCGATTTACAGAACTAACTTAAGGCACAATCCTAAACTTACTACTTTTGGTATTCACAGAAGGCATTTAGTAGTAGTAAAGATAGGATTTTGTCTTAAGTCTGTCTTAAGTCTGTCGTACTACTTTTGGTATTCACAGAAGGCATTTAGTAGTAGTAAAGTGAGGATTTTGTCTTAAGTTTGACTTAAGACAGACTTAAGACAGTCCTAAGACAAAATCCTAACTTTACTACTACTAAATGCCTTCTGTGAATACCAAAAGTAGTACGTTTAGGATTTTGTCTTAAGTTAGTTCTGTGAATCGGGCCCAGTGAGTATAACATATATTCTGGTGTAAGAGACTAGTATAGTAATAATTCAGAAGACCCTTACTAGTGCTGCTTCTATTGACAAGCGTTTTCAATACGATGCGAGAGTAAACCACAAGTGGGAATAAATGCCTGTTCAGGGAGGAATTACAAAAACAAATCTAACATGAGAGCAATTTGTAAAAAAAATAGCTCCTCCGATTTTGGAGAGCATCTTTTCGGCAAAAGAGAAAGAAATTATCAGTGTGGATGGTGGGTCTTACCTTAATAGAGAAGTGGTCCGAAATGAAAACGTATGTGTGTCATGCTGACCCAATAGAAATGTGCAAAGCAGAGCATGCTTACAGAGGGAGTAGAAATAGGACAGGCTAAACATGGAAAGCAGAACATTCTTACAAACAGAGAAAGTATAAATCAAGCTGGTTCAAATAGGAATAGTAAATGTTTTTGAGAAGACGGCTGCCATCTTGGAAGGGTCCTTAGTATCGTTAGGCCTTATTAAGAATTTTTTTTATTTTATTTATTTTTTGTTTTTTATAGAGCGTGAACTTGACCCGTCAGGGTATCAGAGCGCTTTGCAGGAATCCGCAGTTGTAGACAAAAGACTTGGAGTGGGGGGGGGGGGTGCTGGATACATAGGAGATAAAAGGACAAGTAATTACATTTTACATTTACAATATACGAGAAACAAGGTCCCAGGGTACATGGCGTGATGCCCGGAGGTGCTGGGTGGATGGTGTATGGGTACTCCATGGGGATGCATTAGACAGAAGTGGAGCAAGGTCTCTGGATGATTAGAAGGCAAAATTTAGGTGAGGAATTTGACCATTAGTAAGGTTTTGGCATCTTTTTTGAAGTGAGCAAGAGAAGGGATTCTTCTAATGGCGGGCGGGAGTGAGTTCTATATTCTTGGTGCGGCCCTGGAGAAGGCCCGATTGTAAGTTTTCTTTTTCCGAAAGCGTGCAGGTTGGAGCAAGAGGTCTCTGGTGGACCGGGAGTTTCTGCTTCCTCCGGATATCACGAGTTTCTGGGCAAGATATACAGGGGAGTTTGAGTATAATGCCTTGTGCGTGATCCATGCCTATTTGAGTTGGATTCTGGCCTGTAGAGGAAGCCAGTTCAGAGCTTTCAGATGTGGTGAAATGTGGTCGAATTTCCTTGAGCCAGTTAGTAGTCTAGCGGCCGCGTTGAGGCAGGCTTTTACAGGTGCCAGGGAGATCTTGGGTAGACCCGAGAAGGTACAGGAGCCATATTTAAGTCTAGAGATGACAAGTGACTGGACTGCCATTTTTAGGTCGAGAGTATCAAGGAAAGGTTTGAGTTTCCTTAGGTAGCTCAAGAAGAATCTGGCTGATTTGACCATCGAGTTGATGTGGTCCCGCATGCTCAAGTTACAGTCAAGGATTATTCCAAGAGATTTGTTTTGTAACTAAAGAATGGTGCTGTCCTGATATGTAGACCAGGAGCCAGGGATGTAGTTAAGTAGATTTATTGGTTCAGGTAAGATGGTACAGGGTGCCCCACCGGGAGCAGCATCCTGCTGCTCAGCCCCACTCAATATAACAGATCTCTCCTTCAAAACATGCACACACTCCCAACATTCCATGACATCATACTCATGCAGGCTGAGCAGCCAGGACTCGGAAGTATAGGATGTAACATATCTCCTTCCTTTAAAACAATTAAAACAACAAAAAGCAAATTGCAGGAACAATATCACATTTCGTTACTAAGGAAATAAAATCAATTAGATCACGAAAATCACATTAGATGGGTAAATGCATACTTAGATCACAACATCAATCAATTAGCATTCTCGGATATTAAGATCGACCAGATCAAATAAAATGATAAGATAAATGATTTCTCTCTAGTTCACATAAGAACATATAGCATAAATAATAGTGTTCTTCATAAAGAATAGTAATGAAACATGTAAGGGCACATTAAAAAATTGCACATGTTTCATGCAGTGTGCAATCAAAACATATGGCAAATGTTTCAGGGAAAATACAATCACAATACTTGCCCAGTACACCCTGTAGAACACCGCAGGGAAAATGCGATCACCACACTTACCCAGTACACTTCAGAAGAACCTCACAACACACCTATCTCCCTCTGCCAAGGAACATGAAAAGAAAAAAAATAACAATCACACATGTTTTAGCATGGATGTAATAACGCACACTAAATGACGTGCGAGGGAGAACTAAAAAAAATGTAATGCACGCCAAACATTACATGTTACCAACACAACCTTGACGTGCGAGACAGAAGATAAAATATATGCACTCGGCAACTACAAAACTAATTATTAAATACTCTGCCAAGGCAACCCTGACATGCAAAGCAAAGCACCTTCCCAACACAACCCTGACGTGTGAGGGACATTCCCAACGCAACTTTGGCGCGCGAGGTACACTGCCAACGCAACCCTGACGTGCGCGGCAAATCATATTCTCAACACAACCATGACGTGTGAAGGACACTCCCAACGCAACCCTGACGTGCGAGGGACACTGCCAACGCAACCTTGACGCGCGAGGCAAACCACATTCCCAACACAACCATGACGTGTGAAGGACACTCCCAACGCAACCATGACGTGCGAGGGACACTGCCAACGCAACCCTGACGTGCGAGGTAAATCACATTCCCAACACAACCATGACGTGTGAAGGATACTCCCAACGCAACCATCACGTGCGAGGGACACTACCAACGCAACCCTGACGTGCGAGGCAAATCACATTCCCAACACAACCCTGACGTGTGAAGGATATTCCCAACGCAACCCTGACGTGCGAGGGAAAAGCAAAGATACAACAATACAGCACGGGGTACTCGACCCACCAAACATGCTTAGACAAAACACGGTTCATACCCCCAGGCCCGTATAGAAAATCTCAGCCTGTAAATAACAGAATTGCTATAATAATACATAAGTACATTCACATTAATTTATGGTTGAAAGGTCTTGAATAACATTACCACAGTACAACATACATTAACTGTGCAGGTAAACTATGTAAATTTCTTCTTGCTTGTTTAGCAGAATTTTTCAAAAACAATAAACTAAAACTACACAAAGGTAGTCACCGTTGTCGTCAATTCCAGAGTAGTTTGAACACGATCTCAACTAGTTGGCGAATTTTTTGAATAACGTAGAGGAAATCACTGGTCCACAGTTTTCATAAATATGTCATGCCCTGATGAAGAACTCAGCATGCAGAAACAGAAACCACTTCAAAAGCAACCATCAAACAAATCTTACTTAGTTATCCATGAGGTGCAACAACATCGTGGGCACATCGCATTAAAAGTTGAAAAGTACACGAGGCTGGACCGTGACCACGATGCTTCGAAAACTTTACTGTCCTTGACAAACAAAAAAAAAAACGTGGTTGGCCAAAATTTACGTAGAGAATAAAGGAATCACTGACTGCAGGCCTCCACAAGATGGCGGCACGTTTCAAACGCAAAGGCGGATGGCTCACGGCACAAACGTGCTTTCACTGTCCATGCACATGATGCAGACATCACAAGGAAATAATAACGCAAGAGGCAAGGTGAAGGTCAGTGGTGCGTGCACCGAACACCTCTCGGATTCAAAAAGAATTAATATTGTTTAACTGCAGCGAAAATGTTAGCACATAGGCAACCTCGTTTAAGGAAATAAACATACTCGTTATAATCAAAACTGCGGACATAAACACACCACAAAGTACTTAGCAGATGCTTCCCCACGGTTTTCTCCATATTGCGTGCACAATTTTGCACAAATCTATACGTGTTTCCCACGCAGTTGATCAATATCGCAACCAACTCCTCTATGTGCCTCATTTAACTGTCCTTTCCCCGGTTGCAAATGCTCGACAGACTCTTGGTTGCGCTCTTGATGCTGAATAGGAAAACCCCATAATTTCTGCTTCTACTCACTTATGTCATTTCATATCTACTCTCCATTTACACGGACCTGACCAGCATTACGTGAACAAACATATGGCCCCAAGTTAAACGCTTCACGGGACCCGACTCATGCCCCCGATTTCGGAATGCTTTTTAATATGTACTCTCCCAGCTAAAGTGAATGTTCCAAGATCCGTGTGTTACTTCAAAACCCACATTGCCGGTTCAGATGACTTCAGCTTGGCAGACCGCTTAAACCTCACATTTAAATATCTTCTGGTCTTCAGTATGTCGTACAGGCATTGTGCCAATTGTCACTACATGTGGATTGTCAAATCAAAATCCAGAGCAAAACGTTCATTTCATACTGTCTGAAGGCAGTTCAAAATCCCACGTCAAAAGGTTTCATTTAATACAGTCTGTAAGCAAGTTTCACGCCACTCAAGCCACATAATGTCCAACGCCAAACACATACCTCGGTGGACTGTCTGTTGGAAAAGACACCGGTGGGGCATCCAAGGCGTTGCGCAGGCTTAAATTTCAGGCTTCTTTTAGATACTGGCCATCTTCTTTTAGTTCCATCTGTAATTTCTTGGTTCTTCGCGCGTGGTTCTTTTCAAAATCGTCGCCATTTTTGTAACTAAAGAATGGTGCTGTCGTGATATGTAGACCAGGAGCCAGGGATGTAGTTAAGTAGATTTATTGGTTCAGGTAAGATGGTACAGGGTGCCCCACCAGGAGCAGCATCCTGCTGCTCAGCCCCACTCAATCTAACAGATCTCTCTTTCAAAACATGCACACACTCCCAACATTCCATGACATCATACTCATGCAGGCTGAGCAGCCAGGACTAGGAAGTATAGGATGTAACAATTTAGCCGAGTTCACGATGGTCGAAGCATAGTTGAAGGCTGTGATGGCCTCAATCCATACCTAAGTCTCAGGGTTGTTTTTAGGAGGGGAAATTAGTAGAAATTCTGCCTTCTTTGCGTTGAGTTTGAGTTGATTGGAGGAGAGCTATTGGACAGTCAATTTCAGGGCTTTATTCAGGGAAAGAATATCCTCGAGGGAGGAGATTTTGATGTAGATCTGGGTGTCGCCAGTGTACATGTGGTAGGAGATATTTGCAGTGTGTACTACTTCAGCAAGCGGCTCGAGGTAAAAGTTTGAAGAGTGAAGGAGGAGCCTCATCAAGATGGCCGCTCGGAGCTAATGCTCCATGGCGAACCCTCTGACCAGCTACCTGTGCGGCGTTCCACCACACTGTTATCCTACCTAAAACAACGATTCTGGAACCAGAATGCAGGAGGATCACCTATAGCTCAAAATCACCCTTCTCCGATCTTGCATCACAGAGAAATAAGCCGTGACGTCCCTGCCACCGAATATGCCAAGATGGCTCCTGGGGAACTGTGAGACCGCACCAGGTGGTTGAAAGAAGTGCTCTGCGATGCAGCTGACCTTCATTTATCCAGCCGACAGTGCCCCCCCCCCCAAAAAAAAGTGATTTGCAGCTATCGTAAGACCTGTTTGCAGATCGGAGAGACCTACCTTGTGGCATGTAAAACATAAGATGGTGCCTCGGATCGATCTAAGCTCGCTGTGACAGTGAGGGTGTGTGGTAGCACGTAATCATGCACCTCGGCTTGGCGGTGGCTGGCCGGGACATCGAGACTGGAGCTCGTACCGCAGAGACAAGACGCGTGCAACCAGGTGGCCTACAGTAGCCTGATTGTGAAGTTCGATCCGGCAGCGGATTGAGTTTGCAGCCGCAGAGTAATTGCGACACAGCAGGATCCGTAACTACGGGTGGACAACCGTGACATCAAACGGCCCAACGGCGGGCGGAGCTCCCTCCTTCCCTGCGGTACGATAATTGCGAGGGAGTGGGAAGTATTTTTGAACGCTGCCGGGGGCTCTCTCAACACGCTATCTGCAGGGGCTGTGTCGATAGCGTGCTATGGCGGCTGTCCAGTGACATGGGAAACAGCTGGATGCAGCGTTGTAGTGCATCGCGTAATGTAAAGAACTGCCAAGTAAGGTCATGGTGACTCTGCATACGTGACAAAGCTTTCCTGGGGACCAGTATGAACAGCGCTGCTGGAGTTGCGTAAACATTATTGTGTGGGAAGCCTGCGAGGGAGTGGAGGCAGATGGCCATCAACAGTGCAGTGTACTCAGCAGTGAGGGAATAGGCCGCACTGCAGACAGATACTGAATGGAGCCTGAGTGGTCATGCTGAGCTGTGTTATCTGAAGTCCGGGAGGAGCTGTGACCCACAAAATAGGCCCGCACTTCCGACGAGAGGGCTGCGAGTCCAGTGACTGCACCAGTAACCGGTAAAGACAACAGGCGAGTGGAACCACTGTGTAGTGTGTGTCAAAGGTGGGGACAGTGAGCAGAAATGTGTGTGGAGAGCGGCAGGAGGGTGTATTTGTCTGAACAATAGAAACCCCTGTGCATAAAATACTAAAGTGCAGTATGGGGAGGTCTGATAAACAACTTTCCAAGCTCTCCTTTGAATCACGCCGCACATCTTGGCCGGTGGGCGAGCACTTCGACATTGAGTTTGAGATGGGCCAACCACATGTGCCTCTTCACTAGTGCTCCCCCTCTCTACAACTAAGTTGCCCCGGTGCGGAGAGAGTGCCCGTCCCCGGAACACAACTAGACTGTGGACTCATTGTCTTTGACCTTTGGAGGACCCCCTGATGTTTTTACCTTCCCCATTGCCGGTAGGCTTGTCTTTGTCTGTTTGCCAGCTTCTAGCTCAACTCCCCCCCCCACCTCCCTCTATGCTCCTTGGGACTTGTTTTTGTTTCATCTCTTCCCTATGTAACCGATGTTATTCGGTGTTTACTGATATTATCCTATGTAACCGACAGCGGAGCCCTAGAAACATGGTCGTTGCCTGGTGGAGCAACCCTGGTAACTATAGAGGAGATTGGGTGTGGATCTCCCCCTTGGCCTTCACCTTCCCTCCTGACCTGGGCACTGTTTCTCGTCTCACCGCTTATCTGCTCCATAGGACTCGTTTCTATATTATTTACTGTCCCAGTAACCGATGTAATTATGTATCTCTGTTTTTATCTCCGTTATGCTATGCTTGAGTAACAGATGTAACTATGTAACTCTATTCCTTTCTAATGCTCTTTTCTGAGGCCTGGGCAACATGGCTGATGTCCAATGGAGCTGCTAGACAGCTATAGAGGAGATTGGCCCTGGTTCACCCCTTGACCGTCACCTACCCGGCTGGACAGTGGGCATAGTTGTCCATGTCTCCCCACTGTGTCTACTACCTCCCTCACTGACCTTACCACCACTCATTGAGACCTTGCTTTTTGACTGATGCCCAGTGGAGCTACCTTGATAGCTATAGAGACGATGGGCTGTGTACTCCCCCCACGGCCGTCACCTACCCAGCCAGACTTTGGGCAGACTTTCCTTCGTCTCTACGCCGTATCTCCCTCCCACCTGTTTACCTCACCCTTCTACGCTCCTTTCATCTTGTCTTCCCTGAAGAAGGGAGGCGTTAATTATTGCAGTCCAGCTAGGAATGATGGATCGGGCAGCAGCAGCTAGGCAGTTAGAGGGGAGTGGGTCATTAAAGTGGTTGTTCGGATTTAAGGTGGATAGGATTTTCGAGACGGAGTGTTCGTCATAGATTTTGAAGTCGGTCCAGTGGGCTTGGTTTTTGGGTGAAGCCTGTGGAGGCGGCTCAGAGGGAGGCAGAACTGGAAGAGGTTGAGAGTGGGTTGCGGATCTGAGTTCGTTTCCTAAGGCTGTGATTTTGTCTGAGAAAAAGGAGGAGAATTCCTCGGATGATATTAGTGACTTGGAGGTTTCTTTCGATGTTTTGGCCAGTTTCTAGGAATGGTGTTTGACCAATTCGAAGAGTTTGCGGAGTCTGTTCCTGGTGTTGCCCAGTTCAGATCTGAAGAATTCTTTTTTTGAGTTGAGGATGTTCTAAATGTGCGGCTGAGGGGTCCTGTCTCCAGATTCTTTCTGACTGCTGGAGGGATTTCCTCTCGCTGTTGAGGGACTCATTGAACCAGGGGTTTCTGTCTTTGGTTTGAGTACTTTTTAGTTTTAGCGGGGCAAGCTCATCAAGGACGTTAGTTATGGTCGCAGAGTAATGATCATTAAGGTCACTGACTGATGTGATATGGGGGGGAGGTCAGACTTACAGCGAGCTGCCAGTTCCCTGGAATCAAGGTTCTTGCTGTCTCTGACCCAGCGTTTGACACAATTGACACAATCAATTGTGTAGTGAGAAACCAAAAGAAGAGAAATGGGGGTTATATTATTATCAAAATCATATAAAATATATTGTTAAACAAAGTCATTCTCTGTGCCAAGGTCATTTAGTGCAATCAGCGAGTAATGCAGTTATATGATTAATGATCACATGAACGTAGACCAGTCCTTCATCCGGTTTAGTCCTTTTTGAAAACTATCCGCTTTCAGAATCCATTTTAGTTCAGTTTTATGGAGAATGGCTGAGATGTCTCCTCCACGCATAGGGACCTTAATGACTTTAACTACTTGCCATTTAATGTCTTTCTCATCATGTCCACACCTTTGGAAATATTCCACCAGTGGTGCATTTGCCACCTTGCATTTTATTCAACTTTTGTGTTGGTAAATTCTGATGCATATTTTTTGCTTGGTTTGCCCTACATAGATAATTTTGCAAGGACACATAGTCACATAAATACCATTCTGAGTATTGCAGTTAAAAATTTCTGTTAAAACATTTCTTACATTGTTGTGAACAAATTGTTTTGTTTCAATTGTGTATTCATACCTATTGCATTCTCTGCATTAGAAATATCCAACCAAAGATGTGGATCCCCATAGGCCGTGCAATGTTAAATTTTTCTTAGTAGGAGGAAGGCATGCCCTAGCTAAGTGCTCTTTTAGGTTCTTGCTTTTTTCAAAGGCAAAAAGTAGGCATTTAACCTCTTCAGTGCCCCGCCCTTTCCACGCCCTGTGCCGGGCGTTTCATTAGCGGGCGGGGTTCATGACGAGATAGTCTCGTCATGGGCACAGCGCAACCGCGCTCCATGACGAGACTATCTCGTCATGGGCACTGAAGGGGTTAATGGATAATTTATCTGTATTTATGGTATGCCAATAATGTTTGATAATTTTCTTTGAGTTCATTATAAATTGGTGAAAAAGTGGTCCCACATACCATGTTATGTGAGCTTTTTTTAGTGTTAGGGGAGAGTAGTATCCCACGCGGACTGTACCATGCCCTCTTACTGGATTTGGTGATAAGTGCGTGGGCAAGCTCTGGCCAACAGTTTAGTCTTGAGCACCTCTGCTTCTTTGAAGAAATCCTCTTTGAAAAAGCAATTTCTATGTATCCTAAGAAATTGTGAGTATGGATGCGAGTCTTCAGTGCTCTGGGATAAAAGCTTGAGTATGCTAGTATTGTGTTTCGTACAGTGGGTTTGTTGTATAGGGAAGTGTACAGCTGCCAATCATTGTCTTTTATCAGTAAGTCTAGAAAGGAAATTTGTTGTCTATTAGATTGGAATGTGAATTTAAGTCTTTTACAAGTTGTGTTGAGCCAAGTGATAAATGTGGTTAAGGTGTTCTCATCATCCTTCCAAATCATGAAGATATCATCAATATATCTCTTCCACATTAATGTGTTTTCATTGTATGGGTTCCTTTCTGTCAAAACCGTCTGAGACTCTATTGCATCCATAAAGAGAATTGCAAAATTTGGGGCATAGATATCCCCCATGGAAGTGCCCTTGATTTGTTGATAATAACCTCCTTCGAATAAGAAAAAAACTCCTTTTGGGAGTCAATTCCAGAAGATCCAAAATGAAATCTGACAGGCCTGTATGAGGCGGTTCCCTGTCCTCAAGGATCTGTCTAATAACGTCTATTCATTCTGCTTGGGGCATGTTCGTATATAGAGACTCAATGTCCAAAGTACAAAGAAAGCATGTTTCTCTGTTAAAGGGCATACGCTCAATTTGGTTGATCATATCAGTGCCCTCTTTTACATGGCATCTTGTTCCAGGTACATATTCTTTGATAAAAAAAACCAATGTATCTTCCAAGTGATTCTAGAATTGAGCCACACCCAGAAATGGTAGGTCTGCCCAGGGGAGCTGTTTGATCTTTATGTATTTTGTGAGGGTGTATATCACAGGAGTTCTAGGATTCCTGGTGTTAAAAAAAATCTTCATTTTTAGAAAGGAATCCTTCTTTCCGACCTTTTCTAGTAAGTGATGAAATGGCGGTCTGTAGTTCCTTTTTATGGTTTCCATTGAGTCTCAAGTAGTGACAATTGTTTGAAATCTGTCTCATGATCTCCTCTTTGTATCCTAAAGTTCAATCCCTCTGCCCTTGTTGGTAGGTTTACAATAAGAGTGTTGTTCATTTTCAGGTTATTGAGTGCTTGTTTTTCCGAAAGAGTTATATTGTAGGGAACAAAATCTTTTTGGGGGGTAACTTAGAGATATCTTTCAATACCAGCTTTTCAAATGTGGAACTTCATGTGGAATGGCCGAAGATGGGGCGAAAATGTAGATGGGGGTTGAAACTGTTATATGCCTGAGAAGGAGTGAAATAATTATTCTTAAAAAAGCATGCAGCCTGATTTTCCTAAAAAAACTGAATATGTCCAATTGTAATTCCCAAAAGCTGGGGTGGGTCGTGGGCACGAAGGATAGTCCTTTGCTCAATATTGATATTTCAGTTGTGGATAAATTGTGGGTAGACAGATTAAATACTGGGATGGTTTGGTCATTTCTTATATCTGTGAAATTAGAAATGGGGATGTTTGTTACTGGTCCCCCCATTTGTAGTATTTATGACAAGTTTGTCTTTCCCCTGGAGTGTCAAAATACCATTGACTCACCCCTTCCTCTCCCCCTCCCATGTCTCCATGGTCTGTCTGAGTCAGCCCATGAAAAATTAGGTTTATGAGTGGTTTTCAAGGAACTCGGACCCTCTCTGGGGTCTGAACGGTCTGTTGATTCCGCAGATGAATCAGTAAAGGTTATCAGATCCGACTAAACTGTTGTCCAGAGGTTACCCACGCAAACTTATCACCAAATCCATTAAGCGGGCATGGTACAGTCCCCCCTGAGATAGTACTCCCCCCTAACACTAAAAAAGGTCAGACAAAATGGTATGTGTGACCACTTTTTCACCAATTTCCAATTAATTCAAAAAAATGATCAAACGTCATTGGCATGCCCTAAATACCGATGAATTATTCATTGAACGCCCACTTTTTGTCTTTAAAAAAGCAAGAACATAAAAGAGCACTTAGGGGCTCACTAGGATTGCAGAAGGACCACCACCACCAGCCATGCGGTGGCGGTCCTTCTGTCCTCCAACCGCGATTTCCCCTGCCACATTAGGATGGCGGGCGAATCCGACCGCGGCCGTGGCGGTCACAAAGGCTGTCCGCCACGGAACTGCCACAGGCAATCCTTATGATTGCCTGGTGGAGCAGTCTTCATGAGTAAAATGCCGGCGGTGTCTAGCAGGCACCGCCTGCCCAATTACGATGCTGGCTGTAGCCAGCCTTTGGCATGGAAAGGCTGGTGGGGATTGGGTTTGGGGGCCCATTGCAGGCCCCCTTTGTGTTGGGGAAGGTGAGGGTGCACTTGGGGGGTACCCATGGTACGCCCCTACATTTCACAACACTACGTGGCAGGCAACATGTGGTAGTTGCCACGTAGTGCTGTGAAATGCGCAACATGGCATATTGACATTGCGGCGGGTGCTGCTCTCAGCAGCACCCACGGTAATGTTAATAATCAAGATCCGACCACCATGTTGGCAGTCGCATCGTGTGCGGACTGCTGCATGCAAGGCGGACCGTCCCAGTTTACACTAGGATGGCGGAAAAGCTTAAGTACGTCCGCTATCATAATGAGCCCTTTAGTTAGGGCATGCCTTCCTCCTACTAAGACAAATTTACCATTGTATGACCTGTAGGGATCAACCCCTTTGGTCGGACATTTCAAATGCGGAGAATGCAGTGTGTGTGACTACACTATTGAAACAAAACAATTTGTCCAAAACAATGATGTGAAATGTTTTAACAGAATTTTTTAACTGCAATACCCCAAATGTTATTTATGTGATTATGTGTCTTTGTAAAATGATATATGTAGGGCAAACCATGCAAAAAATACGGATCAGAATTTGCCAACACAGGAGTCTAATAAGATGCAAGGTGGCAAAGCACCACTGGTGGAACATTTCCAGAGGTGTGGACATGATAACAATGAGATTAAATGGCAAGTTGTGGAAGTCATTAAGGCCCCTTTGCGCGGCGGAGACATCTCCGCCATTATCAACAAAACTCAATAAAATGGATTCTGAAGACGGATAGCTTTCAAAAAGGACTAAACCAGATGGAGGACTGGTCTACGCTCGTGTGATCATAATTCATATAACTGCTTTACTGGCTAAATGCGCTAAATGACCTTTGCGCACATTCACACAAAATGATTTTGTCAGCATTATGTCCATTTGCTAAATCTTGATTACAATATAATTATATGCACACCTGTGGAGATTATGATGAGATGAGAATGACTTTATTTAACAATCTATTTTCTTCGATTTTGATAATATTATGACCCGCATTTCTCTTCTTTTGGTTTCTCACTATTCAATTGATTGCTTCTCGATGAGGCCTATCGATACTAAGGGAACTTCCAAGATGGCTTCTGTCTACTCAAAAACATTTACTATTCCTATTTGAACCAGTCCTATTTCTACTTCCTCTGTTTGTAAACATGTTCTTCTTTCCATTTTGAGCCTGTCTTATTTCTCCTCCCTCTGTTTGTAGGCATGCTCTGCTTTCCATTTTGAGCCTGTCCCATTTCTCCACCCTCTGTTTGTAAGCATGCTCTGTTTTGCACATTGCTGTCGGGTCAGCATGACACGAATACATTTTCATTCTGGGCCACTTCTCTATTAAGTTAAGAACCACCATCCTCACTGATAATTACTTTTCTCTTTTACCGAAAAGACGCTCTCCATAATCGGAGGAGCTATTTTTTACACATTGCTGTCATGATAGATTTGTTTTTGTAATTCCTCTCTGAAAAGGCATTGATTCCCACTTGTGGTTTACTCTTGCATCGTATTAAAAATGCATGTCAATAGAAGCAGCACTAGTAAGGGTTTTCTGAATTATTACTATACTAGTCTCTTATACCAGAGTATATGTTATACTCACTCAATTCCTTAATTTGAGAAATAGAGTGTATTGTTTTATGGGTGTTTATTTGGATTTCTTAACTATCCGCCGCAATTTTTGGTTATAATGGTGCACTACCTTGTATGTATATCTGCCCTTTAATTTTTCAATTCTTCACACATCCATGGGACTGCAATCACACTCTTACTAGTCACCTTGACTCTATGGATTGTGGATCGGTGTGTTACTAGTAATCAGTTGCTGCCAGGGGACAAGATAGTATGTTGCCCTTGTCTCACGGTACATGCATGATTGTTTTTTGGTCCTTTGCTTCTACTACTTCAAGAGGAAATTTCGCAGTACACATCTCTCTAGGTGCACGGCCCTAATATACATATTTTAAAAATAAAAATGATTTCTTCATTTTCCTAATTCTCATTCCAATTCCTTCCTTTTCTCTCCTTGTTTATTTTAGGTGCTTCATCATCATATGATACTCTTGAACAGACCATATTGTGTTGAAAAAGTCTGATGTTTGCTTAATCACAGACTGTTGAAAAAATTAGGCGCTTCATGTAATATGTCAATTGCAGTGGCGGCTGGTGGATTTTGAAAGTGGTGGGGCGAAAAATTTTCTACCCTAATGTAATAAGCGAGCGAAGGCCGAACTGCAAAAGGAGAATGCCCAATCCTCAAACTGGTATGCTTGCAAAATGACCCCCAAGCCAAGCACATACAACCAACGGAAAGAGGCCCTCTAAGTGTTTCCCACCTGTAACACATCTCTGAACCACCTATGTTTTCATTGTTTATAATAATGAAAATGCTGCAGTTTGTTCTTATTTATCTTATGCAACTTACAACCATTGACAAAGCCTATAGTCCTGGCTCGTTATAGGTTTAATATCACTCATATTATATATCTGGAGGCAATGACAGAAGAAGCAAATTCACAAGGTGGCAATAGGAGTGAAACTTAGACAAAATACCTGTTTCTAGGGTAATTTTCAGAAAACTATATGCAACACAACTGCTTTAAGAAATCCTTAATATTAGAATTATGCCTAAAAATGCTTTAGTTGAAAAAATTCTGTTTACCCCATCAAGTTTTGACATTCTTGTGTGTTTAAGGCGTTATTGTGATAGCAAAGTAAAACAAATCAATGAGCACCGGAGATAAATGAGAACCAGGACTAGGTTGTCCCCACATCACTCAAACCCCATGGAAACATAAGTAGGTCATTGTCACCATCTTTAAAGTGCCATAGCCTTTAGAGACAGTCCATCCAAACAATGGCAAAGTATTAAAAAAACGCAGGCAAGGCTGTGGCCGACTTGGGCTGACCAAGATAAATACATTAATCAATCAATCCATAAATCCATCTATCGGCTTAAAAAAAAAATAGACAAAAAGGAAGTCACAACCATATAGACGTTCCATAAACAGATAAGGCCTCAGCCAATTCTTCTGCCGGATTTTCTCCATGCAATAAACTGCTGAATGCCTTGAGGAGCTTGTTTTTTTTCACTGAAACATTTCCAGGCCCTGGGGCTACCATTGTAATCATTGTGGGGAAACGTTTTAAAGCAATGTTAAATGCATACCACAATGGCATTGCAAATTAAAGAAGTTTAATGCCGTTTTTCCCCAGAGTGGGTTCCAAGAGCCAGAGAAAGTAAATTGCGAGCTGTCCATAATGTCACATCTTCAAACAATTTATTTGTATTTCTAATTTCTGGTGCTTTCGTTTGCTTTGCAATGCGAACATCTATCTCATGTAGGCAAAGTCAGCCACTCGGCCTAGTACATACATTAATCATCTAAGATATTTTAATTTACTCGTTTTTAGGTCTCGCCTGACCCAGCGCATGCGCTGGTCTGGCGAGACTTATTGAGAGGGCTCCAAAAAGTGCTACCAGGCCAGCCTAGAGCTACAGTGCATGTGCGCGGGCACGCGCGCCGCTTTACCGCGATTACTTTCGCGGCCGAAGCGCCGCAGCACCGCTTTGATGTTTGATCGTGATTGCGATCACTTTCACTTTCGCGGCCCTACGGCCGCTTGGCATAGCCAATAGGTCTCGCTTTTGGGACCTTATAAGTATTAAGTTATGCAACTGTTGCATGGCTAAACACTTATAAGGTCCCAAAGGCGAGACCTATTGGCTATGCCAATGCTTGTTTGACACTGTCATTTGTTTTATGTAGTACTGTGAACCATCCTCACTTAGGGCGACACCAAGTGACGATGGCAGCATCTCTGCATCGACTAACTAACGAGAGGAAACTGAGGCCCACCAACGAGCTGAAAGGCGGAAAATGTGGAGACACAGCATAAGGCCCTTCCTGGAAGGTGACCGCTTCATAACCACCGCGCGCTGCTGACCTCAAGCAGGTCTGTGCAAGGCCCTCTCAGGTCTCTGTGTACACAGCGCTCCGCGCCATTGCTGGTCTGTATCTTTAAACACCTGAGTACTAGTGCGTGACTATTGGTTTAACATGGGACATATCTCACACTTTTACCCACAGGCTCGCTATTGAGCTTGTGTGCACTGCACAGGGTGGGCTATTTGCGGTCAGTGACAGTGTCGCGTTGGCGATGGATGACATATAAAGGCTCAGATTGGCCAAAGATAGCATGAGAAGAAGTTTAAAGATTCGTGTCTCAGCAATGGCCATAGGCTTTGATCCTCCTAAGGGCAAAGTATTGCAAAGATGACACTTTAATGGTCTGGTGGCATCAAGCTCTAGCCCAATAGTTCCAGCGCCCTTGCAGAGGCCCGAGGTATATTTTAATTCAACGCCAGGATACCCCCGGCGGGTGATAGTGTGCTTTGCAAACCCCTGTGGTGCATGCTAGTGATCATTACACAGGGCTTTCAACAGTAAGAAGCGGAGATCGTGCAAATACTTGCACACGCAAAGACACTATCGGAGACTATTGGCCTACACTCTAACCCGGTTTGCCGATTCTAGAACACTATGTCACGATGCATTAACTGTACACAACACAGCTTCCTCTGCTATTACTCGTTTCTCTATGGTTTCAACGTTATTTCCTCATTACAATGCATCAAATGTTTTCAAAAAAAGTTTACTACGCCATGCCCCATGGTTATCAAGGTTCTACAGTTTAGCCAGAGGGGAAGAAGGTCCATACGTCTTCCAACATTGAGATTTGTAAGACTATAAATCTGCTGTCCCCGTGGCTTCTGCTGTGAGCAGTTATTGCGAGCCTGCGGAGCACATGCCAAGACTTGGTGGCACATTTTGTACTTCTAAGGATAGAATTTAATGTTCTGTTCACATTTGAGGTAGTCTGCCATGCTAAAGGCACCACTTTCCTTTACGTTAGATTAAAGTATTTGATTTTCAGTTGCTTCCTATCTGACATTGTCACCTATACATCCAGTTTACCGACATTGCTGGTAAATGCCTGTGTCTGTCTGTGCTTGTGTGACGCGTGCACACTTTGGTTTGTATACACTTGCAGAGACGCAGACAAGAGTCTGACATTAGCATGTACAGACTACGCACTTAGAAAGTCATGCAGACGGCTATGTTCTAACCCCACTCTGGTGCCCCTGTGATTATTGAATATAGCGCCATGTGCGCCCAAAATGCCTCTTGAATGCTTCTGCCAGACAAATCTACTATGCGATGCGAAGGAGTAACAGATGTTTATTGTCACTCAACAGTACCAGTCACGGACGGAATTACGGGTGGGTGGGGGAGGGGGGGGGGAAATGGGGTTGTTGCGGGGGAATAGTGGGAAGCGGGAGGGGTTTAATTAAATACAATTTATTATCAAATAAAAAAGTACTTAGCTTATGGAAGGGTCCGGGTCCGACTCCCGCCGTCCTACGCCATGCCAATTCCTGCAGGTCTCCTGAGTCTCCTTGTGACCTCGTCACCAGGAAAGGAAGCCTCCCTTCCTCTGCCTCCGCCAATCACGGCGCTGCTGAGGCGCTGGGGAGAGCGCCCCAGCCGCGCCATTTTCGCCCGCATAGAGAACAAGGGAGAGTGGGCGGTAGTGCTCGAGGGCAGGGGGGAGTGGCTTACCCAGTGTTGTGGGTACTGGCTGTTTGGTCGGCTCCATGGGCCGACCAAACAGTCAGTACCCACAACACTGGGTAAGCCACCCCCACTCTGCCCTCGAGCACGTCCGCCCACCCTTCTGTCCCCAACAAGGCACTTCTGCTTTCTCGCAGTGCGAGAAGCAGAAACATAAAATGGTAGTTTTTACCATTTTATGTTTCTGCCTTCTCGCACTGCGAGAAAGCAGGGGGGCGACGCCCAAACGCCGCTATGAAGGAGCCGCCACTGGTCAATTGATACCATGCCAGGCAACTGATCCTCAATCCTGATGACTATCCCATATTTTTACGAGATTGAAATGTCATCGACATACACTCTGACCCGTTACACTATACTTTGTAGTATTTTTTGTTTTGGGTGCAGTAGTGTTTTGTTTTTAATAAGAAGTTACATAAACGTGTTATGTTAATGTTGGTCACTGTTTGCTTGCCTGTATATGTCTATATGTTTTTGTTGTCAGTTTTAAAAACCTGTTTTTCTGTGCATTCTTTTTTTTTTGCTCATTGTTCGTTTCAGTTCTTTGTTTGTTTGCTCTCCTGATCTTTGTTTTTTTTAAATTATTCCGACTGGGGTAATTCAAATTTTTGTTTGAATTGTAGTAACACAATTGAAAACTCTGATCATATAATCTGTTTATGGGACTGATTTTTGCATCCAGAACGACTGTATTTCATTTTTTGTTAAGGGACCGTTGTCTCTAGCATTACTCAAGCAGCCCCACTAGTAGTATTTCATTTACATGCCCCGGGTACATGTGGTACCACTTTACAAAGGATTTACAAGTAAGTTACATGTCCCAATTGGGTGTAATCCAATGTTGCCATGTTTAAAGGAGAGAGCACAAGAACATCAGCACTGGTAGCAGTGGTAAAGTGCTTAGAGTCCTAATGCCAGCAAAAATGAAATCAGAAGAATGGATGTCAAAACATTGGGGGGAACCACACAATGACAGGCCCAACATTCTTCTTCCGTGAACTGTATGACAGAGCACGTGCATCTGCGCCAATATAACTGCAGAGCATTCCAGTTAGCTTGAATAAACAATGAAAATACATGAGTTGGGTGGCCTCATTGCCACCTAAAAGTGGTGTGGGAGGATTTTTGCCTCCAGTGGCGGCTCCTCTCCTAAGGCACAGGAGCTCCGCCCCACTGCATTTTTTGCAGTGGAAAGAATAAAAATAAAATGATAATAAAACTACGTTATTATAATTTTATTTTCCCTTTGTAATGCAGCTTTACAGGGAAAGCTTAGCTCTCCTCACAGCCAGCAAGGGGAGAGATGGTGGGCACTTAATTGAGCATCACTGATTGGCCAGCCCTCTGGGGTGGGCCAAACAGTCCTGCACACTTTGCATGTTCCTCACCAGGCTGCATTTCGCAGCCTGGTGAGATACATGTACAGGCTCCCATTCCCTGTCCTTGCGCTGATTCGCGGTGCTCAGACCAATCACAATGCTGCATTGCAGCATTGCGATTGGCTTAGGGGAGGGAGCCTGTACTTCTGAGGATGACAGGAGTTGAAGCGGTGGTCTAGCGGTAGGCCGCAAGGTACGTTTATTTTACTTTATTTTTCAATCTCCCCCTCCCCACCCGTGTTACTCGGTGGCAGCCGCCAATGTTTGCCTCTCTAGCCCATGTATAGCTTCAAGCAACCAGTGACATTCTTCCGCTTCCTGCCACTCTTGGGGTTGATGTCACAGAATAAGGCTGCTACTGAGAGCTTCACTTCATGCCCCTCTAGACCTGCTTGTGGCTCATAGGATCTATCAGGTAAGATTTAGCTGCCACTTTTGTAGACCCCCTCATGAAGAATAGTTGCTGAAGAGAAAGCATTGGCAGAGTCAACAGGCCTCGCCTATGTACAGCATATAAAGAGGGCAATGGCAGAGCATATAGGTTCAAAGGCGAGAACTATTGGCTTTATCAATGCTTATTAGATCGTGGCGCAATACCCTGTGATTCTGAGCAAGTCTGATAATCTCCCCAAACATAAAAACATGTATATGACATTTGACAAAAGATCCTATCACAAAAAGAAAGCAATTGCGCCTATGTCCATGCCTTTGTGAAAATACATTTGGAAGCAGATAACATCTGTTTTCACAAGAAACATCCATTTTAGAGGAGAAAAGGGAGTCTTTGAAGTGTGTGTGACACAGACAAACATAGCTGCAAATGGCAAGAAGTTCAATGAGGTGAACAGAGTAAAAATAAAAATAAGTATCTCAATTACAGCTCGATCAGTTGAATGACAGTAATCAATCTGCAACCATCAGTGCTTGGTCCATGCTCCAGCCAAAAGAAGAGGAAGTGAAGCCGGTCCCCGCTGGCCAATTAGAAGGCAGCACATAAGAGTGACAATGAAATCAACAAATGAAATGTTAAGCAATGCCAAAGGCAAGACCTAAAAATTATGAAAGAATATTATCGTAAGTAATAACTTCGAGCAGCGCTTGATGTACTGTTTAGAATAGATCACCAGTTGCTACTTCTGTTAAAACTTGAGAGTAAATCCTCTACAGTGGCTAAAAGAAAAATCGGTATTAAAAGCCATTTTATGACTTTAACCATTCATTGGAAAAAAATAGGAATGTGAGCTTGATGCTGCAAGTCTGTAAATGGGGCATGGGGAGGCACATAGTGATAACAGAAAAAATATGATTGAATAAAATGAAATCTGCTGGCACAGTGGCCGGTAGGGCGTATACAGTGCTCTATACTGGAGCTTTTCAACTTCAAACAGCATTTTGCATTGCATTGCATATTAATTTAATATGCAGCAGTCAGTTTACTTTTAATGGAAACAACAAACTTTGTAGCTAGCGAGGGCTGCAAATGCTTTCATCTCTACAGCCGTGTCATACCCTAATTTCTTTATTAAGAAGTAGGGTAACCAGAATTTGAAAAAAAAGAAAAAAAAATAATTTTGCAAACATAAAGGAAGGACTACAAGTTTCCATCACGTGATGGGGACAGAATGACCTAAATAACAGAGCTCATCAACATAGAAACACACAGGATGAAGCACTAAGTGAATACATTATTTGCAACTTTTAAACCCAGTATAATGGGTGTTTGTTAAATTGCTTTCTGAAAACAGCTGCTACCTAGTCCTGTCTTGGAAGGCAAAAAAATGTGCCCTGGTCTGTTTTCAATCATCCCTCTCTGAAAACTTGCCAAGATCTACTAGGACAACTCCTAAAAGCCCTGGACTAGCCCAGCAAATCCGAGACACCTGATCACAAGGAGGGATGAAAAGCCTCACCAATAGAGGTGCTCCACCCATAAGCTTGGTGATAACAGTACCCTGCTCCGAAAAAGTGAGTTAACCTCAGAACGGCAAGCATTCATTAAAAACATAAATATGTTATATCCATTTAATCTAAACAGAATTAGAGAGCAAACGGGTATGCTAGGATACAGGAAAGTTATTGGCCACTGTCTGACCTCATCTGTCCATGTCTTTGCTGACCTGAAAAGAAATGTGTCAGAGCACCGTCATGATTAGGATTTCGGATTCCCACAGGCTTTTCATGTTGGGCTTTCTGACATGAAAAGCCTGGCAGAAAACGACTTTGGGGGCCCCTAGTAGGGCCTCCTTGCTACAGCGTCCTCAGGTTGGGGCCCTGAGGGCACATACGGTGCACCCTTTCAATTCCTGCACGTGTGGTCTCTTCCACATGGTGCAGGGATTAACAAAAACTCCAGTTTTTCTATGGAAGCTTGTGCTGTGGCCAGTTTACAGCTGCAGCACAAGCTCCCATACAGAAATGGGAGTTTGCGACCGCACCATATAATTAGATGGTCGGAACCGCCGACGTACTGTCAGTCAGTTCCAACACCGAAACGGTGTCCCCGACATCGTATGAGGCCCAGAGTGTTCAAACCTTCGGAACAACAAAGGCCCTTACTTCATCACTTACATATGTGGGCTAGAGAAACTGTCCTCTGGACAGGAAAGGAAGAAAAAGCCCTGTCTAAAATCCAGGATTTGAGCCACAACATTCCTATGCAATGCTGTCAGGGACTCCTTTAATTGAATACTCACTTTCCCTGGAAACTTTCAAAATAAACTGTTTGCTGTTACTGTTCCAAAAACCAACATTTTCAACTCATAACTAAGTGATATTTGCTCTTTATGAATGCTTGCACATGAACACAAATTCCCCAAAAAGCCAAGGGTACAAAAAATTACATTATTCACCCTTTGACGTCCTTAATTATATCACAGAGTTGACTCTTTACCTCACATGCAGCTCATCAACAGACTTCTGTTTGCATTCGAAAAGATATCCCAAATGGTAAACCATAGGGAAATGTAAAAACGTTTATTAAAATTAAAAACAAAGAACACATATTTTTGTGTTAAATATTAATGTAAATGAATTGTATATATTGTATTTTACATGTACAACAAAATAGAAAAAATTCTGCAGCACTAATAAATTACATTTCAATAAAATATTTAATGAATTTATATATTTAAATTAATTCGAACAATTTTCCATTTAATGACAAAATACATATTCTTTCTTTTGTATTAATAATTATTAAAAGCGATGTATAGAAATAATTTAAAGAAATGTAATTATACCTTAATAGAAAATAAAGTTACATTCATTTTTTTATTAAAAAGGTTAATAAAATATTTAAAATAAAATAATCTATATGTTTTAGTATAAGAATGTTTTAAACAATAAATCAAATGTATTCTTATTTTGAACTTGTTAACATTATTTCCAATAGGGCTTCATTTTAAAGGCCTACCTCCAATATTTCCTATGGGAGGGTGTTGCAGTACCAGTGGTTGGCCATGTGTTGTGCTGGACTTACTCGAGCTGTGAAATGAAGTGCATTTACTACAGTGTTGGACCCATTTTAGCCATAGTAGCTTTTGAAGATTTAATTTTAAAATAAACAGTCTCCTTCAAACGCCCATCAAATACACAAATTTAAAAGACATCTATTATAATGAAAAATATTTGTGCAATGGTAGAAAAAATTAATTCTACATATTTTATATTTTCATTAATTCTAATGTAATAGTGTGTTTTAAGAACAATACTCAGCCATTGCTGAACAATATACCCCACAACCTGTGATAAATAGCTAATAAATCATTATTTAATACAATATGTAATCACCTAAGTTAATTTCTTTAAAAAATGTAAACAAACCATTTTCTGTTAAAACGTAACATAATTTATAGATTAAATACATTAATGTTCATTTGCATATATATTCAAGGCTATCCACAAAATTCAGAACAAGGCAAGGAGAAAGTTCCTCTATGAAACCGGTGCACTGAGAGTTGCTACCTGGCAGGGAATCAAGTCACTGGGAGATCTGAATTTCAGATCATAATGCCCTCACACACCTGTTAGGGTGTCATGCTTCATCATAGGGTGCTCCTTGTCAGACCAGCGCTGCAATTTCTGACGGGCCCTTGGCTTCCTTGGCGGAGATCTTCAGATCTGAGGGTGCCGTGTGTGGTGAGTGCATGTGGTCTAAAAATAGTGAATTGTGATGTGCATAACGTGACTTAAAATAGGCACCGGACCCCAGCACCGTTTAATTCAATAAGGGCACAGGACTAAGTAAAAGTAGTGGTGCTATCAAGATGTCCTAAGGTACCAGGATAGCTTTTTATGTGTGCATGGTCAACATGTTTCGTGCCCGTGGAGCCCCAATGTCTGGCGACACTTAATCAGGACCTTCATAAACAATAGGATTGAGCCTCCTAGTGGGGCCGGGGGACTCCTCGTAAATTGAGGATGTCCAGGTAAAGTGTGTCTGATCCCGGATAGGAATCAGTGAAAAGTCTCTACCTCAATGGTGGGGTACACTACTTCATAGGCGAAGGGGAGGGACCCGACCACTGTAGGGACCACCTAGCTGGAAGATCGGGCACTGCCGTCTCACCTGCGCATCTACCCCACATCTGGATATCCACAAAATTCCCCAATAATTTCCCAACATCAAAAATAACAAATTAATTGTAAAATTATAAAACATATGCACTAATAAATAACAGCGTCAAACATTACAAACTGAAAACATTAAATAATACAGATAAATAATATGCCCTTCAATATAAACATCACTCCCCATAGCTCCCAAAAATGGTACACCTGGGTAAAAAATATTTTCAAACTATCTAAACAAATAATTTTTAATGTAAAATTAATTAAACATATTTAAAATAATGTTAGGTTATGAAATGGCACAATTAATACTCTACACAATGAATATCAAGTTATACATTTATTTATATTTTAAACACTGCCCACCCAGTCCCAAAATAAACTCTGCAATCAGAATTATATGTCATTAACAAATTAAAAATGTTAGTACACATCAAACCAATAAAGTATCAAGAATTAGCACATCAATACAGTATCATTAAATAATATATAACTAAATCTACTACTCAACTAATACTCCCAAAACCCAACAACCTGAGAGAATTATACATTACTGTATTTGTTTAACAAATAATTAACAATATATATTTCACAATAAAATAAATAATTTAAAACATCACCTAGTTAATACAAAATAATCAATTATACTTTAGTTCACAGTATTTTAGACTCCAATATTAGTGCATAAAAAAACAATATACTTTCCTTTGATATTTTTTTAGACAATGATTTGTTTTACCACAATATCATGGTTAGATGATATTATGGAGTCGATATCTGGGTGGAATAACATAAATTGGTCACCAAACGTTGTTGGGTGCAGTAGTTTGTAAACTAGTTTCAGATTTACAATAACCTATAAGAGAAAGCCTAATTTTCCGCAGTGCCACGTTAACATGTTCATGCACAAATCAAATATGCCTCTAACCAGTTCACATGTGAATGTCTTTCAAGTAAGGGAGTTGGACATGTGCATGGCACGCATTTAGCTGTGTTTCTCTCTTTAACTGCACCACCTGCTTCTGGCTTTGCCTTTGTTATAAACCAACGAGCTTCAAGCTAAGCACATGATTTCCACAATGACTGCACACGTAAATGCCTTGGTGAAACATCACAAGGTGAAGCCAGAAATCGGTTGGCAAAGCATGCCACTTTACTCCTCTCTTGGGATAAAAAGTATGGTGGT
Source organism: Triturus cristatus (assembly GCF_964204655.1). NCBI lineage: Eukaryota > Metazoa > Chordata > Amphibia > Caudata > Salamandridae > Triturus > Triturus cristatus. The sequence goes on along the minus strand of NC_140584.1, from coordinate 329,397,103 downwards.
ACGGTCCTTGTCACATGAACTATCGACTTGTATCATGGTGGCTCCCTTGTCTATGGCCTGCAAGGAATCCTCCCAATTACATTTCCACCCAATCTTTCAGATGACCCCACTCACCACAAAAACATCAGAAACTTGCCTATTCATTTTTCCTCTATAGATGCAGACCACGGGAGTGTGATAATCTAGCGTGCAATCTGCTTAGTGGGCTTTAAGAAGAATTTGCTACTGAAGGTCTGATTATGATGATGGTGGGACCATCACCGACAGCTTGTCGGTGGCGGTTCCACCGCCATTATGACACTGTTTACCGCCCACCCCATTAGGATGGAGGGCGGATGTCTGGCGGTCGGAGAGACCGACTGCCACGCATCCGACCGGTTGTGTCCGTCGGTGCATCGCAGGGAGTTGTATCCCTACAACAGTGGCAGTGCCTGCTCAGGCACTGCCGTAGGGATTACAATGTCCCTTTCCACCAGCCTTTTCATAGCGGTTAACCTGCCATGAAAAGGCTGGTGGAAAGGGACTTTGGGGACCCATAGCGGGCCCCCTTCCCACCTGAACCTCTGATATGGGCCCAGGTGCCCCCTACATATCCCTGCACCATGTGGCAGGCATCTCATGGTGCAGGGTGCAGCACATGCTGCAAAACAAAAAATACACTTTGCGACGTCATTGAAGGCGGTCGCATTGTAATTACCATGGTTGGACTGCCGACAGCTAGTCGGGCGGTCCCATCCTCAATATGATGGCGGTCAGACGAAAGTCCGACAGCCATCATAATGAAGCCTGAGTTTCTAACTCCTTATTTATATATATAATGTGTAATGGACACTCTCCAAAGGGCACTCTTTCACTCATCCTTTTTCTGTCTGTCTCTCCGCTTGTCTATGCTTTGTCATCTCTGCCATTCCTTCATTTCTCCCACTGTCTCTGTTGCAGCCTTTCTCTCTCCAACTCTCCTCTACTCTTTCTGCTTATTCTGTCTCTCTTCTTCTCAGTCTGCATCTTGCTGTCTCTTTCAGAGTATCTCTGGTTTTCTATCTTGCCATCTTTCTAACAACTTCTCTTCCATCTCCTGTCCTCTCTGCTTCACTTTTTGTCTCTCTGTTTCTGCCTCTCTTTGTTTCTCCCTGCCTGTCTCTCTCTGTTTCCCAGTTTCCTATCCATTTTTTGTATATGCTTCTTTCTCCATTGTCTTGAGTGCTCTTATTGACTGCATGTGACACAGTGGCATTATATAAAATAAATTGGCTGACCTGCTTTCAGTGTTTAAATTTGTGGATTCCAGCAGTGTTTTCTGTGTTTTCCAAATCTTTTGAAATCAGTGCTTATCAGGGTTTATTCAGCTGCCTAACCCTCAAATTAGACATTTGTTTCCAGTTTTTACAAAACATTTTGGGGCCTATTAGGATGGTGGGTGGATCGCCACTGCCAGGCCAGCGGTAGCCACCGCCGGCCCAGCGGGGGCGATACGCCCGCTATCCTGCCATGAATGACCCCCCGCCACATTAGGATGGCTGGGGGGTCCACGGCGGACGGGAAGACCGTCAGTCGCTTTTCCACCGGTCGACTCGTCGACCTAGCAGAAAACTGCCACAACATGGTGGCAGGCACCACGCAGTGCCTGTCACCTTGTGCATGCGAATGGATGATGTGCATCCACAGCATTGTAGCGGGCCGTGCTGTGAGAACCCCACCACAATGTTGTGGATGGGGGATGCCACCATGGCGGTGGCATCCTAATGGCATCCTAATGGCCACAGCGGGATCGCCGCACCTCTGGCGGGCGGTCCCGTTCACCGTTACGTTGGCAGGCGGACTTTGTCTGCCCGCCATTGTAATAGGCCCCTTTGATTTTTGCAGTGATTGTTATAAAGCGCATATTTACTTTAAAGTAGAAGTAATGAAGGCTATGTAGTGTCTTCCCATTGGCAGTGTGCCAAATTGACTCATGTTAGACTGTTTTAAGTATAGAAATTCTGCCTATTGCACACTCACTCACACTCACATCTCATTACTCTCTCTCACACATCACATTACATCTCACTCTCGTTCTGTCAGAACTCCTTCTGGTTTACAGGACTACTAATTGATTAAAAACATGAGTGCTATATACAAATGTTTTATTCAACAAATTCCTGGATGCAATCTGTGGTAATTCACCCGCTTCTTACTGAATATTATGACATTGAACTGGTGGTCAAATCCACCAACAGCATTGCACCTTGTCAAACCATTAGAATTTTGAATTAGACCAGATTCATTTGTAGCTTTTTATTCTGCGTGGGCATTCTTAGCACCCAAACGGCCCCTGTACTAATATTTCACTTTAAGTCAGTCCTGACCTTATAACAGATATCATATTACATTCTTGGACTTGACATTTAGCTGGTAACATTGTAATTTATAAGCTCTAAAACTTCAACAGTAAAAGTAAGTTGCATATAAATCCAGGATTAGCTAAAGGTTTCACACATAACAATGGGCCACCTTGCACCTTTTGATAAGTGGAAAGTCTTGTTATATTTTCACCACTATTCCATGTGCATGGTGACAGCCCTCTTTTCACAGGTGCCTGTTGTAAGGAAATGTCTCTTTTTGCATGATAACCCCCAAAGGTTTGGACTTATGCTGCTGTTTCTTCGAAACTGAGATTGCACTGAGGCCTGCTAACATGACCTCAGTGTCAGTGCTGTGATTCTAAAAAACTATATGTCTGATTGGCTTATCCACAATTGGCATAGGTTGACTTACTTTTAAGTCCCCATTATATTGTGCCACGGAAATCCAGTACCTACAAGTTAAAGTGCCACTCGTGCAGATATGCTAAAAATAGGTAGTGATTTGGAGAGAAAGGTTTAGCTACATCTGTTATTGGTTTTGAAAAAATAAAAAATAAATTCTGTTTTTAGGGATATTCTAGAAATTGCCATGCGTCAAATACACCTGCTACAGTTTAATTTGAAGCTAGTAGTATTCTGCTTACAAAAAGTAATGTGTACGTTTGACCTAGTGGTAGCTAGGGAGTGCTGCTAACTTGGTCACCTGGGATATGGAGCAAAAAGAAAATGGGGGAAGGGAACAAAAACGACTACACTGTGCATCTCAAAAAGAGTAGTGTGAAAACATTGATAATTAGGGAGTGTTTGGCTTTTATTTTGAGTAGTTTTTACAAAGTAAGACATAAATGAGCATAATCGCAGGTTGTTAAGTGATTTACGGGCTTCCATGCACCTCCTCAAATCCACCGCAAAGTTGCACAGGAGGGCCACACTGAGCATCGTGAAGGATCAGCGGAGTTCCGGAAATGACAACCAAATTGATCTTCTACCCAGCAAACATGGAAAGGGTTAAAAAAAATACTGACCATTCAAAAGTGGTATAACGAGAATAAAAGGTTAAAAGAAATCTGTGATTTGTTGACTACAAGAGAATAAGTAAGAAAACATGGCGATGGGTAGCCATTTTAGCTGCTTTTGCATTGAGAGTGGAGGAGGATTGCCATACTTCTGTAACTTGAGATTTTTAATAAAAACAGATGTTAACAAAAATAGAAATTAAAATTGGAGAACAGCAAAGAGCTTGAAGTATAAAAAATATATTTAGATAAACAATTGTGAGTGTATACAAGGTGAAATGAAATGTGTAGCTTCTAGACACTACACTAGAAGGAAGCTTAGATGAGAACATTAACTAAAAATAGAGTGTGCAGGAAAGGAGAAAGAAGAATTGTTATACTGAAAATATTGTCATTTTATTAAGTCAGTATGAGTTAATATGCTTGAAATTAGATGTGGGTGTTTGCCATCGCATGTAATTTAATAGTATGTAATTTCCAACCACTCACAGTGAGGCAGGCACTTACATACCCAGTTACATTCCCACAAAAGCACTTATGTACCCACCACTCATACACCCAGACAGTGACCGGAGACCAGCAGACCAGTGGAAACTTTTTTTTTACTGAATCTCAATTAGCAAACTACTGCCCGATCTCCCTGCAGCCATACCCAGCCAAGATCCTGGAGAGAGCAATCAACAAGTGACTTGCAGACCACCTCTACCTTCACCAACTACTGGGCTCCAATGACTCAGGTTTCAGACCCAATCACAGCACCAAGATCGCAGCAGCCGATGACATCAGGATGATCCTTGCCCAATGAGAAACAGCAGCCCTCATCCTGCTTGACCTCTTAGTGGTCTTCGAACGGTCTCCCACTTCACCCTGATCAGAAGACTTCACAGAAAGTCATCATGCCACCCTACGCGTCAAAAGTCAGAAACCTCATATGTGGAGTCACCCAAGCGGATGTTGCAGCCCAACCTTGTTCAATATCTACATGACCCATTTGGCTGACATCACCAGATTGCATGGCATTAACATTCTCTTAGATCCAGAGGACACTCAACTGATATCCTACCTTACGGGCAAGACTCCCATAGCAAATAACAACTTCACCACCTGCATGTTCACAGCAGTTCCAAATGCCTCAAGTTCAACTCAGACAAGACGGAAGTTGTGATTTGGTGGCAAGGGGAGAGAAGTTGGCCTAACGGCTAGGGCGGTCGCCCTTGATTCTGAGGAACTGGGTTCGAGTCGCGGCAATGACGCTGAACATCCTGTGATTCTGGGCAAATCACTTAATCTCCCAGTGCCTAACAAAAATGAATGTGTCCTCATGTAATGCAACTAGTGCTAAATAAACCGCTCTGATACCCGACTCGGGTCAAGTTTGCGCTATATAAAACTCTGTAAAAAAAAAAAAAAAGACCTCTCCGTGGGACTCCACCTGGTGTCAGGCAGAACTCGAACCAACCCCCATCGCCCATGGAAGAAACCTAGGAATCATCCTTGATGACAAGCTTGACATAACAGCCCAGGGCAGGATGGTGACCTCCAACTGCTTCCAAATCCTTAATAGGCTGCAAAAAATCTGCAAGTGTCTACCAGAGAACACCAGGAGAAGGCACCCATAACCATCAGACTTGACTATGGCAAAGCACTTTAAGTAGGAATCACCAAACACCTCTTGAACAGGCTCCTAACCATCCAAAATGCTGCATCAAGTCTTGTCCTCAACCTACCATCACTCCACACCTAGAGGAACTTCATTGGCTCCCCATACACAGGCGCACTCATTTCAAACTCCTTACATGTACAAACACACACACAAAGCACCTCACAACATAGATCTGCCTACCCACCAGCACATGTACTCCGCATACATGGAGCAGGAGATTGCGCCTTCTCATACTCTGTGAAAGCATGGAGCAAACTCTTACAGCACATCAGATCCTCTTCATCATTTCTTGAGTTCAGCAAGAAGCTGGAGACCTGGCTTTTTGAATAAATAAATGGGAGATCGCCGCCTGCGAAGCTCCTGGATACCCTAATTGGTAATTTGCGAGCTATACAAATATGCATATCACCATAAACACCCCAGCCAGACTTCAGGGGACATCGACCACTGTTAGCAAAGTGCTCCACTGTGTTCATGGATCAACAGCCACAGCATCTTTTAGGATCTTAATCATCCTGTATCCCCTGCATCAGGCCCTCTCTATTAATGTCTATGGCGGTTTGCCCATAGGACCTGGAACTGCACTGGAGACTGCTTTTGCTGCATGGTAATTCTCCTGCCAATCATTATTGGCCCTTATGACTCACTCACTGCTAGAGTTGGTCGCCCAAAGTGGGCCAGAGCAATCGAACACAACTTTACAAAAGTAAAGCAGTACTTTATTTGCTTAATAATTTATATCTCTAGAATCCTCTGCTGGATTGTATTCATTTTGGAGTCTAACAATTCTAAAACCAAGAGCTATTTTTATAAATTGGTGTCAGATTTCCTTTGTGTTATGCTTCTTTCTTATTCAACCATTTCGATATTTCTAAATCCTTTACACTTGTTCCTTTGACAAAGCCTGACAACTCGAAGCCAAACTACCCAGGGTTGAGCTAAGGTCCTGCAAACAAACCTGACTGGACCCTAGACGGGGCTGTGAGTTTATTACATGATGAAGTCACAGAAGCACACCAAATAATAAAATGCTTTCCTCAGATTGTTGCCTAGTGGTGGGATCCACCACTTGTAGCAAGCAGTGCCATACAGTTAATAAGGATATAACTGTCAAAAAGCCACCCAGGCAATACCTGAAAGGAAGTTCTTGTAATTTACAACAAAGTTGCAAAGTTTTGGAGTCTCCCAAGTACTGTTTCTGAAAGTTTTCAAACTTCTAAAACGTTTTGAGAAAGTAAAAAAAGTTTTAAAAGTTTTGTCACAGTTTTTGCAAAGTTCCAAAAGGTCACAAAAATGGCTAGGAAACATGAAAATAGACTTGGTCACCCTGTCCACCCTTCGATTCAATGACTTGAGGGATATGTACAACGACAGGAAGATCAGCTTGGGGGCTTCAGCAAAAGAAGAGGCTCTAGAGAATATCCTCAGCGCCTGGGAAGAGACCCACAGAGCTAAGCACTATCAGAAAAATGAAATCACCCCAGACAGTAGGGGAGGTAGACCATGACAGAGAGGCCATCAATAAGGAGGGTAATATTGATGATGACACCCTTACTCCCAGTTTCTGCAGCAGGCTGCATCTTGCAGTGAGTGGAGCATGAAATCAGAGATGAGGTCAACAAACTTCGAGGGCCAACTAAGTCTCTTCTAGCAGGAGTAGTGCATGCTGACTTTGGAGGAAAGGAGACTGGCCTTTGAAGAAAGAAGGTTCAAGGTAGGCTTGAAGTCCCAAGAGAAAGGTGGCAGCAACAAAGGCAGTGAGGTAACTGCAGAGGGTGCCTGTGATTCGAGCTTGCCCAGATGCCGCTTGTCAGTTTCATGAGGGCAATGACACTGACAAGCTGCTGGCATCCTATGAATGTGGTGGACTTTGAATAGTGGGGGGTTACTGGCCTAAAGAAGGAAGCTGTGTCCCCTGCCACACCAGTGTGGTGTCTGCTGGGAAATGACCTGGAAATATCTGCTGTGAAAGGTATGGAAAGGAGGTCTCATGCAGCAATGATTGGCCTCCCTGAGAGGGTGGGTGTCAAGTAGAGCTCAAACAGCCTTACTGGGAAGTTAAGACTCTCTTGGGTTTTGGAAGAATGACCCAGGTCCTTAGTAGCAAGAGAAAGGGCAGGATGTCTGGTCAGCCAACCTCCCAAAGTCCTCAGGTTCAGAGGGAGCTTCACCCTGTAGGGAAGAGTCTGGCACCTGAATAGGAGGATGTTTCCTTGACAGACCTTCCAAAGATGGCAGAGCTTCTGAAGCAGCTGGGCCCTACAGAGAAGACGAGCTAGGGAAAGAAGACGTGTCACCCTCCTGAAGACTTAAGGCAACTATCTGAAAAGAAAGAACAAAGGGATGGCAATGGTAGCCATACGGTATACTGGAAGGAGGGATTTCTGTACAGTGAGTCAAGGGACCCATAACCAGGGGCAACCAAGAGAGAGGTTGTCCTCCAGCAGTACAGAGAATTCCCCCTTAACCTAGCCCATGAGATTCTCTTAGCTGGCCCTCTGGGACAGACCAAAACCTGGGAGAAGTTTGTCAATCACTTTTACTAGCCACAGATGTGTGAGGAAATAAAGGAGTTTTGTCTATCCTGTGTCACCTGCCAAGCTTGTGGAAAGACAGGAGGCAAGTCAAAGGGTCCCCTCATATCACTCCCTGTGGTGGGGACTCCCTTTAAGACTATGGGATTGACATTGTTGGTTCTTTAGACACACAAACTGCATCTGGAAATTGTTTTATCTTGGTGGTAATGGACTATGCCATCAGCTATCCAGAAACAATTGCTCTGAGGACAGTGACTACTCCTGATGTGGCTAAGGCACTGTTTGGTATGTTAAACAGAGTATGTTTCTGTTAGAAGGGCGCTCTCTGGGGAGTCAGAGGGTGTCGGACTGACCACCCCGAGAGCCAACGTTCCGTAGGAAAGTAGCCGAGCGCCGCTGAGAAGCCTCCTGGGCGAGGTCCTTCTCCTATGATCGTACCAGCCAAGCAACCCCCACCACCACAAAGGGACACAACAAGGGTATCACTTCTCACAAGTCTTTATCGGTATCTCAAAGGCAGGTTTCTGTGGCAATATTTACAGGTGGATCGAGGGATCCCAAAGAGTCTCAGGGTCGTTCAGGGACGGGGTAGCGGGACAGTCTCAGTACCAGCCTGGTACGGGAACACCCTGCACCTAGCTCTCAATCCTCTCGCTGGGGGGTTTCTGGGAGCCGGAACGTCGTCCGCCGGGCTCGGAGGGTTGCCTCGATGAGGTCGAGCCGCGATGAGATCAGCAGGGCTCCGATGGTTACTTCTGCGAGGTCGAGCCGCGACGAGGTCAGCAGGGCTCCGATGGTTACTTCTGCAAGGTCGAGCCGCGACAAGGTCAGCAGGGCTCCGATGGTTACTTCTGCGAGGTCGAGCCGCGACAAGGTCAGCAGGGCTCTGATGTTCCGTGAGGGTCTTCTTCTCAGCAAGGGGGAGCTGCGATGCAGTCAGCAGGGCTCGAGTTCCACGTTCCAGGCAAGGAGTCTCTCTCCGTAGGGTCAGCCGCGATCCGATCAGCAGGGCTCTCGACTCCAGGATACAACTACTGTCCTGGTTTTGGGCTGCCCCAGATATAGGTCTGGAGCCCTTTAATGCCCGGACCCTCGCACCTGGGGAGGTCGGAGGGGCCGGGAGAGGAGCGTCCAGACACCCAGCGGGGGGTGGAGCCAGCGCCCAGGGAGGCCGGAGGGCGATCGCACCCAGGCGTCGGGGGACGGCTGGAGGCCCCATCGAAACTCTCCTCCTCCGGAATCTGTGGAGTGGCCACTCGACCCCCTCCGGTCAGGTCTTGGCACCTTGAGGTCAGGGCTTCGCGGGGACTGAGGCCGGGGGCGGGTCGCGTCACGGCGGCTGGAGGGTAGCGGGGTAAAATCCAGGGGGACCCCGAAGGATTTGGGTAGCCCCTGTTTAGTCTGGTAGGAGGGTTCAGGACCACGCCACGAGGCCGGGTCCAACAGTTTCCCTAAGGAAGTTATTTTAGACAGCAGCATTAACTGTATGTGTGCCTATCTGAAAGCAATGTGGGATGAGTATTATAAGTACACCACCTCCTTTCATTCCCAAGGTAATGGTTGAGACATTTAACAAGACCCTAAAAGGCATGATAATGAGTTTGCCATAAAACCTCAGAAGGAGACGGGATGTTCTCCTTCCATGCCTCTTCTTTACCTACAGGGAGGTACCCCAAAAAGGAGTGGGCTTCAGCCCCTCTGAGCTCCTCTTTGACCTCCTCTGTTTACTGAGGAAAGGTAGGGAAAGGCCCATCAAGCAACATAAACAAGCCATTGAGGATTATATAGTAGGCCTTCATTACAGGATGGCAGAGTGCATGAAGAAGACAAACAGAAAATTGGAGACTAGCCAGGAGCTTGCCAAGCACTGGTATGACCAGAAGTCCTTACTGGTAGATTACCAACCAGGACAGTTAGACTGGAATTTAGAGCCCGTACCTTCTAGGGCCCTCAAGGACAAGTTGACTGGAGCCTATCCCATTTTGGAAAAGCAGGGGGGTGTTACCTATCTAGTAGAATTATGCACCCCAAGAAACCTTCACAGCATTATCCATGTTAACAAGCTAAACTTCCACCATGACACATCAGACATGACCATGCTCATGGTGACAGATGATGGGGAAGAAGAGCAAACAGAAACTCTCCCTGGCCTACTATCAAGCAATATCAAAGATGAATCAATGGATGGTGTAGTCCTCTCCTCCACTTTAACCAACCAACAGCAAACAGATTGTTACAACTTTCTGAAACAGTTTGCTGGTCTGTTTTTCTTGACTCTAGGTCTGACAACTTGGTGTACCCATGAGGTGGACACACATGACAGCTTGCCTGTCAAAAGCAAGATTTATAGGTAATCTGATCAGTTCAAAGCCAGCATTAAGGCTGAGGTTGCCAAGATTCTAGAGCTTGCAGTGATTGAGATGTCCAGTAGTTCATGCACCAGCCCAGTGGTTCGCGGGCCCAAACCATACCAAAAAGGGGGTAAACCTGAGATGATGCTCTATGTGGACTACAGAGGTCTAAATGCAGTCTCCCAGATTGATGCTCACCCCATACCCAGAGCTGATGAGCTCATTGACAAATTAAGGGCTGCCAAGTACCTAATAACATTTGATCTGCCTTCAGGCTAGTAGCAGATAGCCTTCACACAAGGAGCGAAGCAGAGGTCTACCTTCTCAACTGCTGAAGGCCACTTTCAGTTTAAGGTGATGCCCTTTGGGTTAAAAATGCAATTGCCACCTTCCAAAGTATGGTAAAACAGAGTTCGTTGAGGTTTGGAAAGTTTCAGTGCAGTGCAGCAATTTGTACAGATGTTGACGTTATACATATGTCAAAAATTGGTGCTTGTGGGCCCGATTCACAGAACTAATCTGAGACAAAATCCCAAACTTACTACTTTTGGTAATCACAAAAGGCATTTAGTAGTAGTAAAGTTAGGATTTTGTCTTAAGTCTGTCTTAAGTCTGTCTTAAGTATGTCTTAAGTCTGTCTTAAGCCAAACTTAAGACAAAATCCTCAGATTAGTTCTGTAAATCGGCCCCTGTGAGTCCAATAGAATTTATTTTAAGATTCATGTGCAGAGCCACACTGGCCACTGCTGCTCCCTCCTCCAACCATTAACTGCTCACCCCTCCACGCACACACTCACGTCTAGGTCAAACATTCTCATTCACTCAGGAGGGCAGCATTCTATGCGATGTCCACTCGTTAGCAGGACATTGTGTGACCAACCCTGGAAAAACAGGACAGCAACTGCCAGGCCTCACATCACATATGATATAGCTAACGTTCCTAAAACTATGACATCACTTTGACTAATCTGAATCATCTTGAATCTAGTTACACTATATAACATATTTCCCTTCCCAAAAAACATTTGTAAACCCCAATCCCATCAAAACTATAAGCATATAAAAAAAAACAATTCTACAGTTAATATACTTTTTTTAATTTAACAAATAATTTCTCAGATATCCTGGCAATTTCACATCTCTTCCACGTCTTCTTCTCTCCAGGCCATCTTCACTTTTCTTCACCACATTTTGTTTTACAATATTCACTTCTGTTTTCTTCCTTTTACTTTTCCACTTCAGAATTACCTCATTTAACCTCACTCTTCATATGCCACTCTTTTCCATCTTCCAGCACCACACTGTATCTTTTAACCTCCATTACCCGCTTCGGGGCAGACCACTTTGACATCCCTTTCCTCACACTTCCCAACATCCTGGTACACACGCAGTTTTGTACACATCACACCTGGTATCTCCTATTCTCTTTGTGGTGTACTCGTTTTGCTTACACTGCATGCTTCACGCAAATCCTTCTCATTTACATTCCTTCTTCCCATGTTACCCATCCACCCTGGTACAACTTTAGTACAAGGTTTCCTTCATTTTAGCAACACAAACAGTTCTTGTAATGTAGTGAAATGTGGGGTAGTGCGATAACTCCTTAACAAATTCTTTAACTCCTCCCTCCACTCTGACCTATTTCGTAATACCAATTGCACCTTCTTACTTAACACTCTATTTAATCTTTCCACTAGTCCATTTTTGCAAGGGTGCCCACCAGCAGTTTTAACATGCTTTACCCCACACTATGCCAAATACATCTCAAATTCTTCTGACACAAACTGTGGTCCATTGTCCATTACTACCTCCTCAGGATACCTTTCTTTCCTCCACACTTCCTCGCAAAACTCTTTTATTCTTCGGGACTTGACCTCATTCACCATGCTTACTTTTTGGCAGTTTGAATGGTAGTCCACCATTATTACAGCAAACTTCTTTCCTCTTCCTTCAAATTTGAAGGGTCCACTAATGCCCATGGCATCCTTCTGCCAAGGTTTACAAGGAAATGGAATGAGAACAACTGGTATCTCCTTTACTGCATGCGTCTTGTTACTGCATGTACAATTCTTACAATTTCTCACAAACATCTCCACATCACAGTCAACTTCCAGCCACCAGAAATCTTCCCTCACTTTTCTTTTCATTCCAGAAATACCACCATGCCCTTCACATAAAGCCCACAATACTCTTTCTCTCAACTCTCCAGGCACTATATATCTGCTCCCCCTTCTTACAACTCCCTCCTGATACAACAACTCGGACCACACGTCTATATAGTTCACCAAATCCTACACATCTCCCTCTAACTTGGTCCAATCCTTAGGTATCTTTCTCACAAGGGACTGCATCTCTGCATTACTAGCCATAGTTTCTTTCCACTCCTTTTCAGACACTGCCTTGACCCCAGTGTCACTTATGTTAGCTACCATCCTTTCTTCCTCCTCTTCCTCATTCTCTCTCTGCACCGGTAAATGCGTCAAACAATTAGCATTTACATTCCTTACTCCAGGAACATACTTCACTTCAAAAGTGTATTTATGCAACCTGTACATCCACTTAGCAATTCTTGGGGAGAAGTCTGATCTGCTCCCTTGGTTGTAAATACATCAACCAAAGGGTTATGGTCAGTACGCAAACCTTCTCCCCCAAACAACATTTCTCAAATGTTGGACTCCCCATCAGCAAGCAAATGCCTCGTTCTTAATCGCGGAATAACTCACTTCTGCCCCCTTCAACGTTCTTGATGCAAACGCCACAACTCTTTCTTTTCCACTTCTTACTTGCATGAGCACGGCACCCAAACCATGCATGCTGGCATCTGTGGATACAATAGTATGATTATGCCAATCAAAATGTTATAACTCTACAGCATTAACTATGCTCATCTTTATATCATTGAAGGCAAAATTACACTTTTCTGTCCAAACATATGTTTGCCCTTTGTTCATCAGAACTCGCAGAGGCTGCAAAATACCAGCAAAACCCTTTACAAGCTTGGTGTAATATTCTGCCAAGCCTAAAAATTCTCTCAAATGGTCTTTATCTAACGAACATGGCGCCTTCTCAATTGCATCCATCAGCTGGTGTTTGGGCTTAATTCCTTTATATGAAATAGTGTGGCCAAGGCACCCTTCAAAATACCCCACACTTTCCTCAACAACTCGTCATGCTTTACCTTGTCTTTCACCCACAGCAAAATATCGCCCTGGAAAAATCGTACATTTCCTACCTCCCCCAGTAATCTCTGCATCACCCTTGCAATTACTGCAGAAGCAATCTGAATGGCATATGCACAAACTGGAATTTCGTCTCTGGTGTTATGAATGAAGTCAAGTGCCTTGAACCTTGCTCGCTGCATCGCCAATTCGGCGATGCAGCGAGCGCAAGGTGAATAGTTTTATTTATTTAATTACTTACCTTACTCCTGTCCGTCGTATGTCCAAGTCCACTACCCACCACCCTGCCCCTCCCCTGCCTCACCTCACCGCCTGCAGCATTCCCTCGGCGAGCCGCCACTGGATGCAACAATATCTGGTGGTATGCGTTGGATAAGTCAAGCGTCGAAAACATTTTCCCCCCTTTCACTCCAGCCAACAGCTCATTAATGTTAGGCATAGGATGGCGGTCCACCCATATATTTTCATTGAGTTTGCGTAGGTCCACACACATTCTAATACTTCCATTAGGCATGCAGGCGATAATTACCGGACTTAACCAATCTCATGACTTGAAAAGCTCAATCATCCCAACTCCAACAATCTCATCAATTAAACTTTCAATACATCCTTCAACACTGCAGGTACACCTTCGTGGCAATAGCTCCTTCCTTTATCATGATTCTGAGCGCAAATATCTTCAACTAATCCAAACCACTTCCGAACAACTTTGGGAACGTATCTTGCAACACCTTCACATCCCTGTGAGCTACTGACAACACTTGTTCCACCGTATTGGGATTTAGGACAATATCTATGGCTCTTTGCTCCCTACACCCTAGCAAACAATGCCCTTTCTTCACCACGTATATGCAACATGTGATTTCTCTGGGCCTGATTCACAAAGTAAAATGAGATAAAAGTCTAACTTTACGACTTTTGGTATTAACAAAGGGCATTTACGAGTAGTAAAGCTTGACTTTTTCCTCAGTTTTGGTCTCAGTTAGACTTAAGACCAAAATTTAAGTTTAACTGAGAGAAAAATCGAACATTACTCCTCCTAAATGCCCTTTGTGAATATCATAAAGTTAGACTTTCATCTCAGTTTACCTTTGTGAATCGGGCCCCCTGTGTTTGAACGACAAATTGGCTTAGAAACACCCTTCAACTGGTAACTTATTCCCACCATTCCCAACTAATTCAATCTTAGTAGTAGATAGCTCTTCTTTCCTTAAGCGTTCCCATATTTCCTGATCAATGAGTGTATACGGCGAGCATGAATCGGCTCACATTTCCACAGGAACCTCATTGATTGATACATAGCAGAGGCTGCCCCCGAAGGGAGCCTTGAGGGCCAGCGCCATAACAGCCGCCTGAGCCCCTAGGGAACGAATCCGGTTGGCGCTGGTTTGCGCCACCCGGCGAAACGCGCCGAGGCCTGCTCCCTTCCCCCTTCCAAGGACAAAGGGAAGAGAGAAAGGAGGAAGGGGATATAAGGCGACACTCTACCTGGGCAGCTCACCTTTGCATCAGGGAGCTGGGGGAGCGGCGCCGGCGAATTGCAAATAACCGTCTCGTCTCCGTCGCGACCCAGGGAACAGTGAAGAATGACCCCGGCCAGCAGGAGAAAGCAAGGAGCCCGGCGACCATGAGAAGTACCGGGAGAAGGAGGACGGCGCGGCCTCCACTGGGGCATGGAAGGTCGGGGCAGAGTGGACCGGAGGCTCGAGGTTGCGAGACGCAGGCATGACCCCCAGCTCCCCAGGCAGCAGTCGAAGACGCTTTTGCTGCCGAAAGTAGTGGCAGGGTAAGGAATCAAGGAGAGAGGAGTGGCGGCGTTTCAGGCTGGTCACCCTGTGAGTTATCATCTTCGTCCTGCTCTGACTGTCTTAGCAGTCGAATTATGTGCGAGATATGAAAAAGTAAATAATAGTAGCGACAATGGTTGCAGATGCTGGAAACCCAGTGGGCTGAGAGCGGGACTGATGCATCAGAACGCCGACACCGGCGGGTGCCCTACCACAATTTACCCCGTAACAAACCCTCCTTAGCGTCTATGTTTAGCGGGTATGTCGTGAAACCCTGCACCATGGTAAACAGTCCTTTTCCGGGCCATAGTCATAAGCATGGCAGCCCCGGCAGCAAACCTGGTCCCTGTTCGTCTGCTGTTTTATTTACCAGAAGTGTGTGTTTGCATAATTATACAGGACCTGCGTCAACGTTTAATGAAAAGGCCGTCTATGTCCCGTGGGCGGGATGGATGGTGCGATTTACTCATCTCTTACCGTCATTGTTGCTCCCTGCTGCTTCCGTTTGTTACCCACCTATGCTTTTCAGTCCTCCCGCTTGGAGCTGCCACTGTGTTGGTCGGTCTTTCCAAGGTCTGTTACGAGCAGAGGGGGTGGGGATCTGCAGTGCAGGTCAGTGCTGAGCAGCGGGGCCGGTGAAAAGGAAACTGGTCACAGCTAGCATCATAATGTGACTCCAAGGGCTGGAAATGTTAGCACACGAATCCGGAAGCCTGGTCACCAGCCTTCCTCCCTTCACTCTAAAAGGCAGTCTTCCTTCAGGAGAGCTGCAGAGGGCTGCACCAGAAGTGTTGGACGTCAGTCCATGAAAGAGGATTGTCTGCCCACTGCCAGCATTGCATTAAATGTGGTAGTTGTCATAAGTGTCTTTTAAAGTGGAGGAATTCAGTGATGTGTGATTCTGGGGCCCTCCTATGCCTGTCCGAAGCTTCATAGGGCCCGGGTCACCTAATTAATGCAGCGCCTTTCTCTGATTTTCCTGCCTCTGGGCACCTGTTTCACAATGGAAATATTTTCCAGGGAAACATTCAAATGCTGCTCTAGCAATTTGCCCCAGTTAGTGGAGGCTGGGCTTATCCCCTTGGTTTCAATACTATAGAACACAATAGCATACCGCGCTCACGTGTGATGTGTGGGCACATTTTGCTGAGGGAAGTGTGTCTGTGAATAGCGCCGGGGGACTGTGAGTGTTGCGCACGCTGTTTTGAACCCAGCAAGCGTGCTTCGGCCCTCGGCGATGTGTGTGCTGAGCCGAGTGACTCATCACGACAGCTGCAACACCTGCACAATAGTACAAAGTGATGCTCCATAAATGGTTGCCATAAAGGGTTAGAGGCTAGAATGACATTTACGAAAATAAGTTGCTACCTGATAGACTGAATGTCGATTTTGAGGCATTTCTGGCTGCCCCCCCCCCCCGGATTTAAACCAGGTTACAATACTTCTTGCGGAATGTGACCTTGCGGTGTAATAACAGTGACATCTAGTGGCCCGAGTGCAAGGGGGCATAGTATCACTATTGGCATCCTTTCCCACCCCTCCAACATAACATACATGCAAATAAATAAACACACCACACATTTTTTGTTTGGGTAAAGTTGCTGCAGGTTTATTACATACACCGTTATGTAATAGGTGGGTTATCTTCCGGGTGATCCAAGGGCAAGCAACCAACTGGGCCGCCTGATGAGCCAGGCAGCAATGGGGCAAACCCCACCTGTGCTGCCCTTCCTGGTGATCCTCTTCCCAGATCACGTGACACATGGTCCGTTATTACTCACGCCCCTTTCAGGGCGGAGCGTAGCATAACAAACCCCCGGTTGTTCAGGCCCACAACCGCCCGAAGGACTAACAGGCCGCCAACACGGTATCCCAGGAACCTCCCATGAGTCTCCTAGGATTTGGCTCTGGCACCCCCTATGGTGCCGCGCAGAGGTACCCTTCTGTACCCGTCTGCTTCCAGATCGCCCTGTAACTCCGCCACAGCTCTGGAGGCGGCCACCGTTGCTGCCAGAGCCCCCCACCAAAACAGCTATAGTCTTACCTCCAACCTCTCCTGTCTAGAGCCTCCTGCAACTCTTGATGAAAGTGAACCATTCCTACTGGTTATAAATGACCCCATCTATATTCCAATAGCCCTTGACGTTAGCCTGGTTCAGCTAGTGTCTGATGAAACAGAAGGCCCTTTTGGCCTGTGAAGTTGTGCCAAGAACTATTCACCCCCTGCGGCGAAGTTCACTGCGTCGCATGACTCAGCCCCACGCCAACTCTGGGTGTGACGGTTTCAGACACCCTGGCTCACAATTCCCCATCTATTTGCTGCTCTTACCTAGCTGCCGTCCTTCTAGCACGGTGTGTAGCTGAACAACTGTGTCCAACATCTATGGGACTGCAGCCCACTTGCTGGGTGACCACTCCCATAACCCACCTGCCTGCATTGGCTATAGGGCGAGAAGGGATGTCCTTAACATTTGAGCAGCCCCTTTAGCTTTCAAAATCATGACGCACAGGAATGTTCATAACTAGAAGTATGTGACAATGAGCAAGGCTGCCCTACAGCACTTACCCTGCATTCCTTATGGGGATTTTTCCCGCTCAGCTCCCTCTGTGGTGAAACCCCCTAGGAACACCCGCTTCGAGAATCTGTCTGATTTGCACAATGCGCACTGTCTGCAATAGTAGCCCATTGTGCTTGACACCTTATTACCCCATTTATTGGGACGGCAGCACACTATGTTGGCTGACCGCGTCACACCAAGCATGACTAATCTAGCTGACCGTGCGGGACTTTTGAGCTTGAACACAGGAACAGGTCACTTAGTAAAGTGACCTGTCACTTAGTAAAGTGACTTAGGGAAGTAAGTGCACTGGGGTGCACTTACTTCCCCCCGTTGACCAGACAATTGCACAGACCTCTTTGGGAGCTAACCCTGGTGAACGCCTTATTGTTGTGAAATCTGGTTTGACACTGTATGTATTATGCCCGCTATTGGCGACACCTCACCCTTTCATGTCGGGACAACTTCTGCAGTGCACCTCGTTTGGGTCACAGATGCCAATACCTGCTAACCTTTTCTGACCCTGGAGGCTTAAACTCGTAGAAGTTTCGGAATCCCAGATTCCCAGTTTCATGTTAGCTGCAGTACACTTTCAGTGGATCCGCTGGGAGATACCACCAACCGCATTGGTCATGAGAACATTAAGAAGCACCCAATTTTCACCTGGGCGTACCTCGAAATGATACTGGCTTTGCATAGCTGTAAGGCCAGAGACACACATCTTAAACCGGATTACTGGTTTTTGCCGGGGAACAACCTTTACAACGCAACTTTTACAACGCACTACCTTTACAACGCATTTTTTACAACGCATAATCCATTACAACGCATGCCATTACAACGCATGACACTACAACGCATTTTTAAAAACTACCTTTACAACGCATTCCATTACAACGCATACTACCATTACAACGCATACCATTACAACGCATAATATTACACTACACTATCCAACACTTACCCTACTGTTGCACCCCCTGGAGTTAGAATAGTAATTTTTACCCCTATACTATCCAACACTTACCCTACTGATGCACCCCCTGGAGTTAGAATAGTAATTTTTACCCCTATACTATCCAACACTTACCCTACTGTTGCACCCCCTGGAGTTAGAATAGTAATTTTTACCCCTATACTATCCAACACTTACCCTACTGATGCACCCCCTGGAGTTAGAATAGTAATTTTTACCCCTATACTATCCAACACTTACCCTACTGATGCACCCCTGGAGTTAGAATAGTAATTTTTACCCCTATACTATCCAACACTTACCCTACTGATGCACCCCCTGGAGTTAGAATAGTAATTTTTACCCTATACTATCCAACACTTACCCTACTGATGCACCCCCTGGAGTTAGAATAGTAATTTTTACCCGTATACTATCCAACACTTACCCTACTGTTGCACCCCCTGGAGTTAGAATAGTAATTTTTACCCCTATACTATCCAACACTTACCCTACTGATGCACCCCCTGGAGTTAGAATAGTAATTTTTACCCCTATACTATCCAACACTTACCCTACTGATGCACCCCCTGGAGTTAGAATAGTAATGTTTACCCCTATACTATCCAACACTTACCCTACTGATGCACCCCCTGGAGTTAGAATAGTAATTTTTACCCCTATACTATCCAACACTTAGCCTACTGATGCACCCCCTGGAGTTAGAATAGTAATTTTTACCCCTATACTATCCAACACTTACCCTACTGATGCACCCCCTGGAGTTAGAATAGTAATTTTTACCCCTATACTATCCAACACTTACCCTACTGATGCACCCCCTGGAGTTAGAATAGTAATTTTTACCCCTATACTATCCAACACTTACCCTACTGTTGCACCCCCTGGAGTTAGAATAGTAATTTTTACCCCTATACTATCCAACACTTACCCTACTGTTGCACCCCCTGGAGTTAGAATAGTAATTTTTACCCCTATACTATCTAATACTTACCTTAAATGTAATTTAATATAATGCGTTGTAATGGTATGCGTTGTAAAGGTAGTATGCGTTGTAATGGCAATGCGTTGTAAAGGTATTTTTTAAAAATGCGTTGTAGTATCATGCGTTGTAATGTCATGCGTTGTAATGGATTATGCGTTGTAAAAAATGCGTTGTAAGTGCATGCGTTGTAAAAGTGTGCGTTGTAACGTCATACATCCGTTTTTGCCACTTGGCACCCTTCAGGTTGCAGCTCTATGTTTGTGAGTGCGCGTGCCCCCAGGGCACAATGTCACTGAACAGCCGGTGTCTGTTACCCACTCGCTGTTACTTATCTATCTCCGACTGCCCTTACTTGGATTGAAGGAAAGCTGGATGCTTCCTAAGGACTGTAGAATTAATGCTCCAACCTAGTTTGACCCCAAAACTTAGGGAAAACCCAAGTAGTACTCATGCCCTTCATGGTGCATCTACCCCAGCGTTGACCATCGATATATTTGGGACACTGGTAGCAGGAGATGCCCCTTCCAATCTCAGGTTCTAGCCCATAGAAGGATAACCCACGGGGCAGGCAAGCCTGTGGGAACCAGAGGGGAACATTCTGTGCAACTACCTGCCTTTTCCTGAATCAAGGTGATGCCAAGGTCAGTAATACCCTGTCACTATTTGGCTCTAATGCAGTGTTTACCAAACTTTTTATGCACCGCAGCACACTTGATAGATGAAAACTACCACCACCCGCCTGCTGCCCTGGCTAAAGCGTGGGTGAATATGTCTTACTGAAGAGAACTGAAACCTGCCCATGGTTGCAGAGGGATGCCCACCCAGAGTACATGGTACCTGTCTCTATATGGTGCCAACAGATGTTCCTCATAAAGGCCCTTGTGCCGAATTGCCCAATGCAGCTCAGCATTTTGTAGCGCCTCTCGTTGCGTTGTAATTTCCAGAATAAGTGTAGAATTATACTTCCCATCTTTGGGCTGGTAACCGGTGGCAAAGGCAGACAGACCCTGGGCATAAGATTAGTTTCCTAGAGTAAAACAATAATTATACCGCACCATGACCACAGGCAGTGAGTGCGCCCCCTGAGACATCCCCCAGTTCTGTGTGACACAAACCCTGACGCGCCGTGTGCCAGTTGTGTGTATCATTCTAGGGTGACTAAGGCCTAATGTCCCAGGTTGATCCCCGTATGAGGGTACAGACTGATGATTAAGCGCTGCGCCAGCCAATATCACTAGAGTCAGTGCAACCATTGCAAGGTGACATGCCGAGGTAAGCCCACCCAGAATTCGCCTGCCAATGCGAGAGGACCAAGCATTCATCGCTTCTTAAGCCCTCACTGTCGATGGTAGGCACGCCCCGCGTATGAGACCACTCTACATGGGCAACGGTTGTCTCTCACAAGGACTGTGTTACCTCAGCCTCAGTCCTCTGGCAGCACAGTGCCCCACAGGCTCCCTCCTGTTTGCGCGGTCAATGCAATGTGGCATGGCTGACCCGTACGCTGCCGTTTCGTGCTAGGCTTAGTGTGCTGCCGGCTTGTGTTTTGCGGCATCTGTCATTGCATCCGGATATATACTACAAAGCCACACTACACCTACAACACGCCAGTACCATTGGCTTTAACCATGCTTGTTAGTTGTATAAGATCATTGAAGCCACAATTCTGGCTTGGCATCGTAGCATACTGAAATTCTTTCATTCTGACATAGTGAGACTGTCACCTTTATGTGTTGAACATTGCATTAAATGTCTCCCTTCAATGAATAGCAAGCTCAACCGCAAATAGGACCACAACACCACCAATCAACGGAAATCAACCATAGCCCCCTGTAAAACAGGTAAATGTGTGTAAAACCCAGCCATAGCCAAACTAAACCATAGAAGCAGTTTATCTGGGGAATTGTAGAGACGTAACTGATTCTAGACAACCTGTCCCTTCTATCTGAAACTCGATAATCATTAACAGAATGCCAAGTGACTTAAAAAGAAGCATATCAACTGTACTGCTCCACGTGGTGCAAAGGCTCTTGCTATAAGAAGGGACTCAAATATGGTGCTTTCTTTACCTGCCTTCACATAATCTGCAGTCATGTGACCTTAGCTTGATAACATTAACAGGATGCCAAGTGACTTAAAAAGAGGCATATCAACTGTAACAAGCTTCACGTGGTGCAAAGGCTCTTGCTGTAAGAGGGAACCTCCAATAAGGTGCTTTCTTTACCTGCCTTCACTTCATCTGCAGTCATTTGACCTTGGCTTGTGGCTATGGCATTCAGACTGGCCATCGGCACACCGCGCATTTACTAGATCTTCCGCTCCCTGAAACCCTGACCGATCTGCCATTCATAGCGTTATTCTAACGCGCATTGAGAATTACATATTAATTACACAAATGTAACGTGTATGTAAATGCAAAGGTATTGAAATGCTATACATGAGCGCCATCTCTTCGCAGATGCTGCTATACACCAACCGCAGACATCCAGCTGCAGCACACGCAGTGTGTGTCCTGTACAGCGCAGCACAAAGCATGTGTGATTAACTTGTACAACCACCGACATTTGCTTCTGGTTGAGTTACACCTTTACGACAATGAGCTGACCATTGCATTGTGAATCCACAAAGTGTCGCTGGGCTATAACCTTTTGACCGGATGTATGACGTTACAACGCACACTTTTACAACGCATGCACTTACAACGCATTTTTTACAACGCATAATCCATTACAACGCATGACATTACAACGCATGACACTACAACGCATTTTTAAAAAATACCTTTACAACGCATTGCCATTACAACGCATACTACCTTTACAACGCATACCATTACAACGCATTATATTAAATTACATTTAAGGTAAGTATTAGATAGTATAGGGGTAAAAATTACTATTCTAACTCCAGGGGGTGCATCAGTAGGGTAAGTGTTGGATAGTATAGGGGTAAAAATTACTATTCTAACTCCAGGGGGTGCATCAGTAGGGTAAGTGTTGGATAGTATAGGGGTAAAAATTACTATTCTAACTCCAGGGGGTGCATCAGTAGGGTAAGTGTTGGATAGTATAGGGGTAAAAATTACTATTCTAACTCCAGGGGGTGCAACAGTAGGGTAAGTGTTGGATAGTATAGGGGTAAAAATTACTATTCTAACTCCAGGGGGTGCATCAGTAGGGTAAGTGTTGGATAGTATAGGGGTAAAAATTACTATTCTAACTCCAGGGGGTGCATCAGTAAGGTAAGTGTTGGATAGTATAGGGGTAAAAATTACTATTCTAACTCCAGGGGGTGCATCAGTAGGGTAAGTGTTGGATAGTATAGGGGTACAAATTACTATTCTAACTCCAGGGGGTGCATCAGTAGGGTAAGTGTTGGATAGTATAGGGGTAAAAATTACTATTCTAACTCCAGGGGGTGCATCAGTAGGGTAAGTGTTGGATAGTATAGGGGTAAAAATTACTATTCTAACTCCAGGGGGTGCATCAGTAGGGTAAGTGTTGGATAGTATAGGGGTAAAAATTACTATTCTAACTCCAGGGGGTGCATCAGTAGGGTAAGTGTTGGATAGTATAGGGGTAAAAATTACTATTCTAACTCCAGGGGGTGCATCAGTAGGGTAAGTGTTGGATAGTATAGGGGTAAAAATTACTATTCTAACTCCAGGGGGTGCATCAGTAGGGTAAGTGTTGGATAGTATAGGGGTAAAAATGACTATTCTAACTCCAGGGGGTGCATCAGTAGGGTAAGTGTTGGATAGTATAGGGGTCAAAATTACTATTCTAACTCCAGGGGGTGCAACAGTAGGGTAAGTGTTGGATAGTGTAGTGTAATATTATGCGTTGTAATGGTATGCGTTGTAATGGTAGTATGCGTTGTAATGGAATGCGTTGTAAAGGTAGTTTTTAAAAATGCGTTGTAGTGTCATGCGTTGTAATGTCATGCGTTGTAATGGATTATGCGTTGTAAAAAATGCGTTGTAAAGGTAGTGCGTTGTAAAAGTTGCGTTGTAAAGGTTGTTCCCCCTTTTGACCATATACTGCCCATCCCAAATTAAATACACAACTCGCACACTTCCTTATACAAAACAATCATTGTTCTAAGGGCCTCGCTGGAAGTGCGCCTTTTTAAAGAATAGCTGGAGAAACCCCCTTAAATTGTGAACGTTCAAACTTGGGTGAACAACAAAACAGAGGGGCAGTGCCCCCGTTGGCCCAGACACCTCATTGTGTTTTTTACACACTAGCTGGCACATGCATCAACGTAGGCTTTTGCGATTCCTTAATTGCGATTATTAAGAAATCACAATTAAGGAATTGCAAAAGCCTATGCATGTAGGAATCGCTATAAAAATGAGAATCTGCCCGTTTGTGACCGGTTTTTCATTTGATGCATGTGCCTGTAGATCACATATTGGCTACCGGAAAGGAAAAACTACAGAACCGTAAAGAAAGCGGTTATACTGATGCTGCCGTAATAGACGAAGCAAAACTTACACCAGTTCCCCACACTGGCCTCAAATCTTGATTTAGCTGGTCAATGAATGAAGAGACCCAAAACCAAAGTACACAATGCTCCTCATGCCTTAGTACGCCCGGGAGCTGTTCATGCCATCCATTGTGTCATTTTCAAGCCGGACTGAAGTTCAATTTAATAAAGAGGGTCTAGGTCTCACTGAATTGGAGGTCATTATGTTTGGTTTATTTGTTGCTGTGGGCTCTTTCTGAGGTTAGGATCCCTTATGCTCGCTGTTCACAGGAGCTGTGGGGCTGATCACTTACTTAAGCCCACCAATATCTGGGGTGGGGGAGGGGGAGACTGTAAAACATAGAAGTACTTGTGAGCGTCAGTCACAGGCTACACTTAGGCCCAACTGCATGATTACCAAATGTGGTGGGAGCAGGGTCAGAGTGACTTAGGGACTGTGACATGCGTCTTCTGCAAACTGAGATTAGAACGCAATGGGAAACAGCTGGAGCTATATAGTAGATAGTGCTTCCTAGAACCCTCCCTACAACGAGCATTTTTACCACCCGTCCGTGACTCACTTCTGAGCAGGCAGCATGGACCGGACTGAGGGGGCCCTGCTGACTGCCTGCCTCCAGCTACCGGGCACCGGCTCCGTCCCTAAAGGCAACTGAGCCTGGGCTATGCACCTGAATTTAGAAAGGCGCCCAGCACCACTGCTGCCACTTGCAATACACAGAGCCCGCCGCACACCCCACGGTATGCCTACTACTCTCCGGCACGCAGGACCGACTGCCAATGCTTAGCACAGACTCCAAACTTCTCAGATTTCAGCCCGCACACAACGAAAGGCACTCTGCACTTCAACCCACTGAGGAACACCCTTCTATCCAGTGGACGCCGAACACTGCCAATCATCGAAATGTGTCAGCAACAAATAAGGCGGCGTATACAAAATATTACAGCTGCGGGACAGGTCGACCAACTCTTCCAGACACACTTGTGAAACTCAAATCTCAACCCGTTTGATTTGGCAGGCATCGCATGCCGTCAGGGCGCCAGACCTCAGCAGGTCGAAAACAGTGAAGGTCACAGACTCAATTGCAGGGACCCGCGACCAGCACGCAACACAACTCACCCCAAACCCCCCAAGGATGACCGCCACACCGGTTCGAAAGCGACGTGCACACCGCGTGTCCCTCCTGACACACCTGGACCACCAGAGACCCTGCACACTGCCTCTCGTCCCCCAACCGTGCAGGCATGGCTGCCTTGCCAAAGGCCCCTCCCGGCCTCAGACTAAACACTCGAGCACTCGAACATTACTCTCCAGGGGTGGAACTGGCCGGCTCTGCACGTGTGAAGATGCGCTAATTACTCACATGACCGAGCCCGCGACCTACACACAACTCGGCTCGGATGCCCAACTGACTAAAACCAAGCCAGTATTTGTCCACGATCACACAATTTAGAGGAGTGGGAACAGAAACCCTATTATCGGGTCTCGTATGGTCAACAATAACACTAACGCAAAAAAAATCCGACATCAGGGATCAGAGAACCTAGCTAGATGGGAAGGGAGGGGTCTACTTAGTGAGTAAGACGCACCTCAAATAGAGAAAAGAAAATACTTTTCTTGAGTCCCCTCACTCACCAAAGGTTTCCCCTAGGTGACATGCTTCATCATTGGGGCCATCCCTAGCATCTACTGCTTGGGGCGTGCTGCGACTTGCGACAGTTACGTGGGAGCACTATTTAGTGAAGACTATGTGTAGTGCAGTGAGAGGGGAGTGGTGTGGTTTTAAATTAAAAATTACCTAGCTAGTGAGCGTAAATGAGTTTATTCGTGCTCCTAGTTGGTAAAGGATAAAAAGGGGGGTTAATAAAAGGGAGGAATTAGGTAATAATGTGCTAATAGTCCCTAATATTGAAAGCCAACATGTTTCGAGGTTGTCCCCTAAACCTCTTCTTCAGGACCGCATGGGGATCAGCCCCATGTGTACCACTCCGTGCAAAGACCTATAATAAGGTGATAAAGTAAAAAGGAAAAATAAACGCGCACATTAGTGTCAGCGTAAATCTATTACATACGGTTAGATTGAACGCGTAGTATTTAGTAGTTAATCAAAATTTGCCTCATGGTCTGCCGGGGTGGAGGAGCCTAAATAACCTTGACACGGCTTGCCTCCGTCAAATTGACCTATTGGATCCCATCGGCGGACCACATCTTGATGTCGGATCTTTTTTTGCATTATTAGTACCTAGGAGGACGAACCTAGCCATATCCTCCTCTCCCCTTTCCCCTCTCCTTATTTCAACAATAACACTAGACAGGGATATTAATGCGAATCTTAACCAGTTCTGTAGCATGACATCAAAAACACGCGGAGAGTATTGCAGACGTTAATACTTAATTGTAAATTGTGTGCGCACTTTTGTTATCCGTGAAAGCGGTTGGCACAACACCAGCAACCGTGAGTTGGGGTGGGGGATAATGCAAAACATCCCACCCCACACAAGTACAAGGGAGAGCAACGACCTCCAGTGGCACATGAAAATATACGCGTTTAAGTAACAGTTGTGACTGTCGGCGAAAATGGAAGAGAACGCAAACACAGAATTGAGGGAGGCCATCCTCAATGCCGCTCGTCCTGGGCAAGACACGCCCCCACATCAAGAAAAGCCAACAAAGCCAATACCACCCTCACGGGGCGCAGGCTAACCCACGGAAGACCGCCCCGGTATCCCAGAATCCCGTTGGGCCCAGGCACACCCAGGCCGCAGGCCCCCATACATGTCGCTCCCTAACCCTCAAAGAGCCAAGAAAACAGTAAGTCAATGGGGCGGCCGCTGGCACCGGCCCGTCCCCAACTCCCGCAATACAAATCGAAACCACGGCATCCGGGACTGCCTCAACCCCATACAGCAACAACCAAGCGGTCGGTGCCACCGGGTCCCTTAAAGGGGAAACAAGTGGAGGGAGGCTGTTCGGTTCACACACTGGCCCCTCCCGGTCCGCACCAACCGTTCAACCCTGCATGCACCTCCACGCGCCGCCAGCCAACGGATCAGCGTGCATGTCCCCCGGGGAACTAAGAAGACGGCATCAACGCCAACGAGGCCGGCCATCAATTACGGGGACACAAGACCAGATGGCTGAGACAGCCCCCGCACACGCAAAGCATCTCCCAACGCCTCCCCACACGGGCTCGAGAAACTGGCTGCCCGACCAGATGGAGCATTGTTCTGACCCCGTAGGCCACCTTCATGGCACAACACTAACCTCACAATCCGCTGAGAACCCGGACCATGGGTTGAATAGGGCCCCACGATGCAAGAGAACAGTCGCAAAGCCCGCAAAGAGGGCGCTAAGTTGGTCGGAGGCATATATCCTCTCCCCAAGTCCTGGCGCCGAGGAAGGGATACCCCTAGCGCACCGCAACCAGGCTGGGGGGACTCCACCTAGAGTCCCTGCCCCTGATGGGGGCGGGGGGTGTGGGGTGCCCAGGTGACAATAGAATGCTGACCTCTCTAGTGGCCCCCTGCGGGGGCCTCGGTCAGCCACATAGATATCAATAATACACAGGGTCCCACGTTGTTCATGTGGCCTCACCGCTATTGCTGCCGACTTTGACACAGGGAAACCAAGTTTCGAGTCTTGGGTCAACTCCACATCCCGTGATTCGGGGCAAACCACGGACACCCTGCATCCCAATGACAGTAGGAATGTGTCTGGGTGTAACGGCATTGATGCTCATGTGAAGCGCTCCAATACCCGAGTCATAAACCTGCAACAATTAATAAATAAATTAATAAATAAACCCACAGGAAGGGTTCTTACGGTTTGCTACCATAGATTAGAGGTGACCCTTTGCGCGACGCACAATATCATTAAAAAGTGAAAGTTTTAAAGTGAAAGATTTAAACATGAACATGGAAGCATTTTTGTCTTCCGCCCTGACGCCCAGATCACTAGTACACAAGGTGGGCAATCGAATTCACCCATCTAATTGCTTTTATGGAAGATGATTCAAGCGGGTGCATATATAAACCGAGGATGTGGTCCGTTGGCTAGACTGCCGACTTTGGTGCTGGCAACCAGGGTTCGAGCCCGGGTTCGCGTCCAACTCCTGTGATTCTGAGCAAAACACTTAGGGGCATATTATCAAGCCAGGCGATAAAATTATCGCCGCTTTAGCGGCAGAAAACTGTTGCCAAAACGGCGATAATGGGCTTGATAATATGCTCTATGGAATTCCAATTGAAGCTCAGGTTAGATGTCCTTCACATCTAACATGGGCTTCAATTGGAATTCCATAGAGCATATTATCAAGCCCATCATCGCCGTTTTAGCGGCAGTTTTCTGCCGCTAAAGCGGCGATAATTTTATCGCCTGGCTTGATAATATGCCCCTAGATCTCCCCGTGCCTGAATGTGTAATGTAAAAACGGTGCTCAGGTAACGCGCTCCAATACCTAGGGGTCGAGTTCGCGCTATATAAATATGCAACAAGAACTTATAAATTTTAAATAACGGCCGGGAACGCGTGACCCTGTTTTTAAATTTGTTTTCGAGCCCAATGAGCATGAGCGAGCAGCAGTATGCTCTTCGCATTCACTCCAAGGGTGTTGACTGGGTGTAAATAAATATAGTACAAAGTTATGCTCCATCAATAATTGCCGGGGAGCACTGCTGCACACTGAATTACTGGGTGTAAATGAAGGTCGGCTAAGTACAAAGTTATGCTCCATAAGTAGTGGCAGGGGAACACTGTTGTTCGACCGAATTGTTGTGCACGCGGTATTTTGAGCCCAGCAAGTGTGCTGCAGCCTTCAGAGTGGTGTGCTGAGCCGATGTGATGCATCACAACAGCTGCAGAATCTGTACTATATAGTATGAAGTGAAGCGCCATAAATAGTTGCCGGGGAGCACTGTAGTACACGGAATGACCAAATTGTTGTGCAATTGGTATTTGAGCTCCGCATTTCTGGCAAGAGTCCGGATAATTAAAAAATAAAATAAAAATCAGGGCAGGAGTATAGGGTCCATTAGCGAAGGTCCCTCGCCTGCCGCAGTAACCTTATGTCCTGGGTGTACCGAAAGGGATCGTTTCCCCTTGGAGATATTGGCTAGTCCATAAATGAAAGGCAGTGATGTCCCTGTCTATCGCGTCATTGCCTCGCAAATTTAGTCGCAGTACTTTAGCGGGGAAAAAGATGGTGTCGGGAAAAAGCAGTTTATTGTGAGTAACGCATTACACTCCAGGTGTAATTGTGGTGCTGTGGTCTATACCAGGATTAGCTGAATATTAAATAACACAGGGGTGAGCGGTGACCTAGCGGTACACCAGAAGTCAGCTGAGTTAAGACTAAAGAGTATAAAATCTTCGAGCGACAACTGAATTAAACCGGACCACTGAAGCTCGAGATCGCGGTGAGGTCCCTCAACCCATCCAGTAGTTAATGTAAGCCTACGTTGCGGTGCGTGGGGAGAAGTTGGGCGCAGCGGCCAAAGCTTCCTGACCCCAGACTAAGAGGTTCACGATTCGAGCCCTGGTGCCGGCTGCAGGTTAGCCCAGCTCCATGTGACTCGGGGTAATAGCTTACTTAATCTCCCCGACGGCCCCCAGCGCCGGAAAATAACAATAAAAAAAATCACTCTTTGGAGCTGGCTGCGCGCTTTGCAAAAATGCTGGTATGTCATTCCTCGATTCGTTTATGTTTTCAATCAGCATCAATGGACAACCTCGCGATACCACAATGCCAGATAGTGATATTGAATATTGGCCAGGCGGTCACCGTCCTTCAACGGACACCACAAATTTAGAATGAAGAGGGATGCATGAAACCAGGGTGTATGCCAACCCGGGAGGTACGGCCTGATGCAATGTGCAGTGGTGCTGGCATAGAATCATGTTTCTTGCTCACTGGGGTTACCGAGAAGGCGCGTTTTGGGCAGTATAATGTGGGTTGTCTTCCTCCCAGTGTAAGAATTAAGCACAGTGGATTGGGTAGTACAGTCGGCAAATATGAATCAGGCTCACTGATTTTGCAGGGGTGCCTAGCGCTTGAATGGGGCAACAGCAAGGGCAGGCTGAACAGAGAGCAGCAGCAGGCGCATGGGACGACATAGAGAGGGGGGAGCCGCAGGAAGACAGAAGCCTCCCTGGCGGCGTGTCGGAAACAAAAGGTGTATTGGTTTAGTTATGGAAACACACCAACAGGGCGGTGTGTAGAAGGAGGGCCACTCACTCTGGGATGCCTTACGGCTCAGTGAGTACACCTGACAAAAATCGGGGTAGCAAACGGAGACGGCACTCGCAGCCCAGCCCCCGCCAGACGGCAGGGCACTAAAGGGAACTAGCAAGGTAGTGAGTTGGGGCCTACCACCGGGGAAAGGATACCCCCCACATGCAAAGAGGCGTGGAAAACAATAAAGAACAATCTACGAGCTGTCAGGGTGATTTACGACCCTAGGAGATGCAAATGAGCAAAAGACAAACCAGTGATTTATGGCCAAACGATGATTTATGGCTGATGATTTATGATGCCCAGGCAGAATGATTTATGACAACAGAATGATGACAGATTGTGACAGGATGATTTATGACAGCCGATGATTTATGACCCCGATTTATGGCTGATGATTTATGATGATCAGGCAGAGTGATTTATGACAGCGAAATAATGGCCGGTTGCGGCAGAATGATTTATGACACCCGATGAATTATGACCCATGAGTTATGATGTCCTATAGCACCGAGTGATAACTAATTTGTGATCATGTTTGATAATGAATTATGACCCCGGACACCAGAAGGTGTCCAGGGGAATGTACATATATGATGTATGTAATGAGTAATAAAAACTGCGGCCAACAACCACCACAAAAACTGCAATGACTGTTGGCTGTGTTCATAATGCAGATGCACAAGTATGGTACAGTTCCCGGAATAGGCGCAGTGCGGGGGTTAATACACTTAGCGAGGCGATAAAGATTGTCACCCGACATATCCACTTTGTTTACTGTAAACTCTTGCTCAGGTTCCTCTTTTGTAATCTCATCCAACATCAAAACTTCAACATCATCATCATATGAGTCCTCATCCTCTCCTCCATTGGCACCTTATATACAATTTACACTACTATTCCCTTGGAATTTCTTTTGACTACTTACTCTAGAAAAGTGTTGAATTCTGTTACACTAAAAATATTTGGCCTTCGTAGCAGGACAGTTACTTGAAGATGTTATATGTCTAATGCTCCCACATCTATAACACTGTCTTTGTGCTCCTTCATTCCTTTTGCTATACCCTCACTCTTCTTTTATCTATCATCCTTACGTTCTTTATATACTATTTGCACAGATTGGTTGTCATTCCACTTTCTTTGTAACTGCTTCACATAATGCGGTGTCTTCAATACGTTTAGCAATTGCAATGGCCTTATCTAATGATGGATCCTTTAAACGTAACAACTTTTCTTGTACCTTCATATTCTTTGTGCAATCATTTGATTCCTTTTATTATTTGTGCCTCACTTCAACAGTTACAGCTTCCCCTGTTGATTCAGCGCGCCTCAGCAGAATTATGCGCCTCTCACCCAATGCGCTCCTCTCCCACCATTTTAAGTTCATACCCCACCCAGCTTGGAATTCTCCTGCTCCTGACGTCATGCATCCCAATACGGAGCTGTGCACATGTTCCTCTCTGTGCAGGGCACACCGTACTCCAGCCATTGTAATTGCTCCAGTCAGCATTGGCTGGCAACAAAAAATGTGAGCTTGCGCTATAGGTGCCCATGCTCCTCCTATGCGGCACTTAATTTCTCTTAACAACCTGGCTCACTTGGAGTGACCCTTGTGCCGCTACCTCCATTTTCTTCCTTGCCACAAGAATTTTTAAAATGTAAGCTCACGCTACAGGAGCACGCGCTGCTGTCACGCAGCACGTACTCTAAACAGCCTGGCTTGTGCTGAGAGATGCTCGTGCCGTTACCTTGTGCTTCTTCTTTGCGGCAAACCTTTTAAATTGGATGAAATATTTAACAATTTCACCACCTCTTCAGATCGCTCCTACTCCAGGCAACCCACACAGCGGTCGACACTGTCCTCAGAACTTCCCCACAGCAAAACAGCAGTGGTCACACCAACCAGCCCACGCACAAGTACAATTTAGGGTTGGTCTTCCTCATGGGAAAATCCCATCCTTGTCGCCATTGAAAAAGAAGGCAGACTCCAATCTTCTTGATTTCTTTATTTTTCTTAAGAACAAGTGTGCGACCAACCCGGGTAAGCAAGGACAGCAACTGCCAGTCCTACCATCACATATGGCATAGTTAACATTCCTAATAATATGAGATAACTTTGAATAAGCAGAATCATGTTGAATCTAGTTACACTATATAACAGCTATTACTACAACATTTGTAACAAATTATTGATTCCTTCTGTGGTGTTTAGTTAAAATTATAACCTGGTCTTTTTTTGTTTCTTTTGCATCTTTCATTCTAATAACATTTATTTCATGAGAGTGTTTACTCCTTGTCTCTTCTACAAACTTTTCTGAATGTTCAATACTCTTGTCTTAAACTACACCACCCACAGAATTCTTAAAAGAAGCTACTTCCTTTAATTTGATAAATCATCTCCCCGTAACACTTCAACATAAGCTAGAAACATTTCCAGCCAAATCGCCCACCTTATTATTGACTCTCCTGGTGACAATAAAAAGAATGGTGGCTTCTGAATTCCAGCCATGATCAAATAGGTGCAGAGAAGGATAAAAATAATAAACTAAAACAAATAAAAAGTCACCGTTGACAATATGGATGCAGTTTGCAATTTATAAAGTATGCTTGTCACCATTGGTAAGTAACAGCAACATGTTGTATGTAGACAAGGGAACCCAATTAGATAGGTGAGGGACCTTGGGTGCTGGTATTTTATATGAATAGTGGGCCCTCACATGAAGGATAAGGTAAGGGAATTATTATAGAAGTACAATGAGAGCTATAATGTGTTGTCCAGCCGGACAAAATATATTTAATATTCCAAATATACACAAAGAAAACAAAACAATGAAGTGGAAACACAAACCCTGCAACAATTAAAACATGAAAGGAAGCTCAGGCATTTCTTGGTGCTTGAAGGAAATCATGGGATTGCCAAGCATAAATTAAGGAAAACACCTTAGCACAAATAAATAATGCATAAAACAGTGTCAAGGTGTTAAGGAGTCAACGACGTTTCGATCCCATACACAGAGGTACCAGGATCATCATCATGACTTAGTCATATTAGCATGAGATTAGTACCTGTTAAAGTGAGGAGAGAGAGGGGTAGGGGGAGGAGAAGAGAAAAGAGTGGGGGTAACATTAAAGAATTGGAGTAAAAATAAAAATAAAAGATTTGGAGTAAAAATAACCATGAAGCTCATGGGCAGTCATGCAGGCGTAGTGATACTTTTCGGTATTTATCTCAGTGGATGGTAAACAGGTCTATTAAGGAACAGAATAGCTGTGAGTAAATGTGAGTAAAAATTAGAAGAGACGTTTCTAGTTAAGTATGGTGTGATTATAATATTAGCAAGCACATAGGTAAAGCGTTGCGCTAAGAGGTAAAAAAGTGAGACATATCCTTTTTGTAAAGAACAGTGCGTGAAGGAATGCTTACCGCTTGCAAAAAACAGTTGTAGTCCCGCAGGAGACTAAGAAGAACTGTGAAGGCAATCGAATGCCAACTCTAAAGCCTAAAATAGGATAATATGGAAGGTTTAGATGGAGTGTCAGTGTAAAATAAACAATAGCGTGAGGAGTGAAGGTGGGGGTGTGAGCATATGTTTCTATTTTCCACATAATCAGATTCATCCAATAGGATAATTCCTTTTTTGTAACACAAGACAATAATCACAAGCAATTTGAATAGAAGAAGTAATTTTATTGGCATCAGCCACTTTTTCATTTCATTTAGAGAAAAGGAATAGCAGACACACGTTTTGCCTTTCTTGACAATTTAAGCCAGGGCTTTCTCAAGGCTAATTATTGTATTCAGCAATCAACAGATCAGAAGGTGCATATGCATTCAGATTTGCTTCAAAGGACTTATGTCAACATCAAAGGTATTTGTGTCCATGTACTGTCTGTACACTCGAAAACGGTCCCGGGGTAATCCCGTGTAGGGTCGATCCAGCGTGAGGAGTGAAGGGGAAGAATCTTACCATAATCGTGATCCAAAAATAGGGTACAATTTAAATGGCCACAATGGGCAATCTGTGAAGGAAGTCAGAGGAATCAGAATACGGTAATGAGGGCGCTACATGCTCAATACAACGCTCAATACAACGCGCAATAGTCCTTTTGACTTACCAAATTTGTAGAAAGCCGGGCAACAAGTGCCAAATCTCAGCAGCAAGGGTGTTACGACCGATCAAGTAGACCGCGAGTGTCAGAGTGAAGTGATCGCGGTATCCATGTTTTGAAGAAACAGAGTAAGGTATCTTGTGACGGCGGCACGTCGGTCACATGGGGGGTGATAGTGTGCGGTGAGCTGGTGAATGAGAAGAGAAATTAGGCAGCCATATTGTTAGTAAGGAAAAGGGAGTTGAGACAATGAGCTTGTATAGGAACGATACCACAAAATGCCGCAAAGCAGCCATTAAAAATAATCCTGGAATTTTGGCATCGCATACATTTCTGCAACACACATATTGCCATCATACAAGGGCAAAAACTGTCTCCAGTACTTGGCAATACATAGACTGTCATCATATGAGGGCTTAAAACGTTTGTATAAATACACTGACTAGATTTACATACATGTGCCACAATCAGAGTAGTAGAACAATAATAATTCCTAAGAACATGAATCGCATAAAAACTGTTTCTGAACGCTATGGGAATAGAAGATAATGGAGCTAGTCAAGACTAGAAAAGACAGAGGCATATGGCAATTGTGCCTCTTAATAGTGATGCGCTTTGCGTAGGTGAAGCAGAGCAGTTTTTGAACTGCTAACTCGACTTTGCCATTTAAACTAATGACAAATTTCAGACCATCCCTTTTTTTTATATATATATAAGTCAGCCCTAAGACAGGATGCTATATATTAAAAATCAGAACATGCACTTTATGTGTTCTTACAGTAAAAATAACCAACATGTTTTTTGCTGTAGATAGGCTAGTTGCCCCATTGGCAAGTACAGGGTTACAGCTGACAACTGTGCTAACATCTGAATGTAACTTCTAACATTGGTACTTCAATGTAACAAAAGAATTGTTAAATTTAACTCGACTTAATGCCCAAGTCAAATTTAATGAAAATGCTAATTTAGAAAGTTGTAACTATGTTACCCATGTTTTACAGTGACTGTTTAGGGTTGCTGGCCACGAGACAGCTTTCTTCTCTCCAGGGGAGATGGTTCAGCGATTCACAAGAAGGAACACAAAAGGGGCCTGCCATTTGAAGAGGTGTTACCTCTGCACACCATGAAGGCCACACAGGGTGCAAGCCTGTAAGGCAGGCTTTAAAAGGGAATCCACCTTTAAAAGACAAAATATGGACACACACGAGAGGAGTTGCTAGTTTATTCTGGTAGACAGGATGGTGTTGGGGACAGAGAGAAGGAAATCGTTGCCAAATAAGTTGTTCTGTGGGCCCCAACTAGCCACACTTCTAGGGCAGGCTACCAAGCTCCACACATGGAGAGAGAGGGTCTGTCATCTTGAGAGTGGGCAGAAAAGTTCACTCTGAGATAGCTAGATGCCACACTTTGCAGGAAGTTGTCATCAGGTGGGATGGGATCTGGTATCCCATTGGCTAGTGGACACTGCATCCCCAAAGAAAGGTTGTGGGCATGAAAGTGGCACCACTGGCACCCAGACCGCAGATTACATCTGCACTGGAGAGAGGACGGAAGATGGAATGCCCTGCTGTTCCCTGGACCTGGCACAGACAGACTGCATTAACGAATGGACTGCAGCTTAGGCTCCTAGGGCTAGCAAAAAGAGAAGTTTGACTTTGGTGCCCTGCTTGAAGAAAAGTTATCCTCGAGCCCCAGACAAAAGAGGTAAACTCCAAGAGTCATTTGGCTGACTTCCTGCTACAGCTCCAGGGCCATGAAAGATGAGGAAGCCTGCCTTGGTAAGTTTGTAGCCACAAGTGTTGCTGACTGGCAAAGTGCAGCTGGGAGATGGAATCTTGATGCAAAAGTTGCATCCGAGTCTCCTGGACCTTGGAGATTCATTGGAGTATTGTTTGGTTGCCCAGGATGGACACTAGCCTCAGTGAAAGAGAACTGCTGATTGTGCTGTAACTGGACACTAGTGGGCCTCTGGCAACTGGTTTTTGGCTGGGCTTAAAGTGGACTTTGAGAGACATCATCCTCTGTTCCCCCCACCTAGTTCGTGAACCAAGGGTGGCCCCAGGAAGCACCCAATCAACCGGATCAGCATTCACAGCATCCTTCAGCAACTTCAGCTTCCTACATCTCTTGCAACAGGACTACTCCATTGATGCATATTGCGGTTCACCCATAGAACCTGGAACAGGAGTGAAAACTGCTTTGACTGCAAGATAATTGTCCTGCCAACCCTCATTGGCCCTTGTGACTCTCTCCCTACCGGAGTTGGTCACCCAAAGCAGGACAGAGTGATCCAATAGATTTAATTTGTTTTGGTGTCTGAAAAGTCATAAAAATAAGTGCTATTTTATAAAATGGTATCAAATTTCCTGTGTGTTGTGCTTTTTTCTTATTCAACAGTGTGTTACTTCTAAATACTTTACATTTTCTGTTTTGACAAAGCCTGACTGCTCAAAGCCACAGCTACCCAAGGTTGAGCTATGGTACTGCAAACAAACCTGACTGGGCCCAAGATGGGTTTGTGAGTTTATTGTGAGTTTATTACATGGTGAGTTCAAACAGACACACCATATGATAAAACGCTTTTCTCACACCTGTCACCACACTTTGCATTAAATGTTTATAGTCTGGGGTGTTTGGCAGTTGACCTGCTACGAATAGTGACTTGTTAGAACTGGGGGCTGATGTATCAAAGGGCTTTACCCATTCTTTGTCTGTGAATAATGTCATAGTACATATTAGCCAAGGATCTAAAGAACCAGCCATTTCACCAATCAATGAAAGAATTAAATAGTGCCAAAATATCAAATATGATTTTAATAGTCCCAGATTCTCTACAGTTTCTATAATTCTTAGATCAAACCTAAACCATGCTTAGAAACCCTGAACCTTTAATCAAAGCACCCAAAACTGGAAGAAACAAAAGGAAGAAGAAACAATATTGTAGGGATATCACTAAACAACCAGACTCAAATAAAATAATCTTAGACCAATCTTTCTTTCTGCTAACTTATATAACAAAGTTACATTGTGTTGGCCCCTTCAGCAAGAAATAAAATTGACTCATTCTCTCTCATTTTCCTTTCTTTGAATTACATTTTGATTTATAGTTGTATAAGTGTTCATCGGTTCTTATACGCCGTACCGTTTCCTTTTCACTGGGTTTTTATCAAGAATTATAGGTTTATACCTCAAAGAGGGCAGCCTAAAAATACAATAAAGAAATAAACATATAGACTTGCGACTCAGGAGGTCTTGGGAGTGTTCAGGTAGAACAATGAGACTGTACTATGACATTCTATACCCAGGGGCTCCCAAGTTGGTCTCAGACCTGCCCGTGGTCCTCGCACAACATGGATACTAGAGAACCTGGGAGACAGTGAAATGCGTAATTTGCTCTTTTCTTGCTAGTCACCTGTCAAAACACCATTTACACTTAGCAAGGAATACTTGAGACACATGGCCAGAGAGTGCAGAAAGGGGTCCACAAAGTTAAAGCGTGTAGCGCTTGGATCACTTGCACAGCATGTATGAGGCCCTTGTGGCGAACAAACAGACAGCATGAGGATCTTAACGTACAGAGACAGTGTGAGGAGTTTGAGGCATAATGAAAGATATTGAAAGGAACTTAAGGTACATTAACAGACTGTAGGAATGAAGGAAGTGACCCAATTAGGGCCACCTGGGACACTCGCACCACCTCTCAGCCTTCCATACAAATGAAGAGTCGGTCAGACAGTAGAGAATACAAACCAAGTATGTTTTATTCAGGATACACTTGAGTGGAGTCCAGTCTGACCAGTCTTCTTGGATTGCTGCAGAGGGAATGGGCCCGATTCACAGAACTAACTTAAGACAAAATCCTAAACTTACTACCATTTTGGTATTCACAGAAGGCACTTACTCATTTCGGTATTCACAGAAGTTAGGAGTCCTAACTTTAGGACTCCTAAATGCCTTCTGTGAATACCGAAAGTCTTAAAGTTAGGATTTTTCTCAGTTTAGGAGTCCTAAAGTTAGGAGTCCTAACTGTACTACTCCTAAACTGAGAAAAATCCTAACTTTAAGACTTTCGGTAATCACAGAAGGCATTTAGGAGTCCTAAAGTTAGGAGTCCTAACTTCTGTGAATACCGAAATGAGTAAGTGCTTTCTGTGAATACCAAAATGAGTAAGTGCCTTCTGTGAATACCAAAATGGTAGTAAGTTTAGGATTTTGTCTTAAGTTAGTTCTGTGAATCGGGCCCATTTACTTTGGCAAGCATGGTAATACAATATGTACAGTTTCAGAGTCAATGAAGACACGCCCCAACTGGAAATTTCCAGTTGGTAGCTGGTGAACAAAGGAGATACAGAAGAATGGGTTTTAATCCTGAGACCGGGCACATCCTATGTCAACTCCAAGGTCACTCTGCCTGCACCCGCCGCTCTAAGGGTGGGAACAGGCTTATCTAGTGAGAGAGGTGTGTACAGACAAGGACAGTGCATTCATTAGTAAAGTGAAGCTCAACCTTGGAGAAACGAAGACTATCGCAGCTGCTTTCAGCTGGGGCAGAGAGAGAGAGAGACAGAAGTTAGTCTTGATCATGGTTCAAAATGGCCGCTGTAAATAAAATGGTGCTGGGAATGCTAACTTAAGACATGCAATGCATAGACAAACATTTTTACTCCAACAGGAATCATGAGCAATAAGCAACAAGTTCACAGAAGGGATGCTTAAATTAAAATATCCATTGGCAATCACTTCCATCTGCATTCCAGACCGTCATTTTTCTCACACTATGCCACTCTGGACATAGGCCTACTATATGCAAATCATTCTTGCTCCAGCTGCAACAGAAACAGTCCAACCTTAACTGCCGGGCCAGGTCACTACCACACAGGAACGTAAACAACCCCAGACCGGTTTTGACCTACGTACGTTGTGCCGGTGAGATGTAGCCTGAGTCCTGTGGCACAGTGAGCAGGAAAAGCATCACTGGGGATACCCTTCAGACCTAGGGCATCTACTACAACAAACAACATGGTAATGGTAGAAATGCTTCAGTTAATGTCAGCTACTGACAATCTCTTAAGGTTGTATTCCAGACCAGCATTCCAGTCAAAGGAGACCTAACCTGGCAGTCAGGGCTGGATTGTTTTTATTGGAGCAAGACCAAGGCTGAGCTGAATATGACTGGTTCATCTCTGCGGTGGTATCATGGACAAACAAATGATTAACTTGATTGCTGCCCAGAGTAATTATCAGTGTCTGTTATTAATTTGATCAATCCACCCATCACATTTTTGTTTTCCTCAGTGTGATGTACTAAGTGTCACAGGTGTACCCAGATATGGATCCTGGGCTCACTCAACCACTGACCTCAAGCACC
Organism: Triturus cristatus; assembly: GCF_964204655.1. Lineage (NCBI taxonomy): Eukaryota > Metazoa > Chordata > Amphibia > Caudata > Salamandridae > Triturus > Triturus cristatus. The sequence goes on along the minus strand of NC_140584.1, from coordinate 329,357,516 downwards.
CTGCTAACTAGGTTCATGTAGGTTGAATCCAGTCTGGGGTTGCATGTGTCTGGAGTTGCTTGTGCTGCCATTGAGGGGGAGCCTGACAGTTTAAGCTGCACTGTTATTATTGGAGCATGACCAAGGCTGGTTTCCACATGGCTGGTCTCTGCTTGAAGTAGCATGGCGGCCAAAAAAGGATGCACTGGAATGTGGCCCACAGTAATGGCCAAGTGGCTGAGATGAATTCATGCAATCCACTCATCACTTTTCTGTTTTTCTCTGTTAGAATATTGAATCACATGGATAGATGCCGTGAGTCACAGAGGTAGTGCAATAATCGTGGGGCACGGAAACAGACAGTGTTAGGACCTTGACACTTGTGGAGAGATAGTCCAAAAAGCTTGGAGCACATCAGAAGGCAGGATGAGCAGCATCTGGCCCAGGGACTGCTAGTATGATGAGCTCAAGCTACAGAGACAGTGTGAGGACCATGAGGTATATGGGAAGACTGCCCAGGACTCCGCAGGCACACGCCGGGAGCACTTTAAGATCGAATATTTTTAAAATCAATGTGATATTTCTGTGTATCTGTTTTTAAAACAAACTAAGCCTACCACAAACAGCTGAGAGCGCTCCTTAGTGCCGGCTGCAACGATTCCTTGACGCCATTCCGGCGAGACTCTAGGCCACGCCCACTTCCAGGCCACGCCCCCTCAGGCAGCATATTTAAGCGCCAAACCGAGCGCCGCACTCAGAACTGCCCAGGACTCCGCAGGCACACGCCGGGAGCACTTTAAGATCGAATATTTTTAAAATCAATGTGATATTTCTGTGTATCTGTTTTTAAAACAAACTAAGCCTACCACAAACAGCTGAGAGCGCTCCTTAGCGCCGGCTGCAACGATTCCTTGATGCCATTCCGGCGAGACTCTAGGCCACGCCCACTTCCAGGCCACGCCCCCCCCAGGCAGCATATTTAAGCGCCAAACCGAGCGCCGCACTCAGAACTGCCCAGGACTCCGCAGGCACACGCCGGGAGCACTTTAAGATCGAATATTTTTAAAATCAATGTGATATTTCTGTGTATCTGTTTTTAAAACAAACTAAGCCTACCACAAACAGCTGAGAGCGCTCCTTAGCGCCGGCTGCAATGATTCCTTGACGCCATTCCGGCGAGACTCTAGGCCACGCCCACTTCCAGGCCACGCCCCCTCAGGCAGCATATTTAAGCGCCGAACCGAGCGCCGCACTCAGAACTGCCCAGGACTCCGCAGGCACACGCCGGGGGCACTTTAAGATCGAATATTTTTAAAATCAATGTGATATTTCTGTGTATCTGTTTTTAAAACAAACTAAGCCTACCACAAACAGCTGAGAGCGCTCCTTAGCGCCGGCTGCAACGATTCCTTGACGCCATTCCGGCGAGACTCTAGGCCACGCCCACTTCCAGGCCACGCCCCCTCAGGCAGCATATTTAAGCGCCAAACCGAGCGCCGCACTCAGAACTGCCCAGGACTCCGCAGGCACACGCCGGGAGCACTTTAAGATCGAATATTTTTAAAATCAATGTGATATTTCTGTGTATCTGTTTTTAAAACAAACTAAGCCTACCACAAACAGCTGAGAGCGCTCCTTAGCACCGGCTGCAACGATTCCTTGACGCCATTCCGGCGAGACTCTAGGCCACGCCCACTTCCAGGCCACGCCCCCTCAGGCAGCATATTTAAGCGCCAAACCGAGCGCCGCACTCAGAACTGCCCAGGACTCCGCAGGCACACGCCGGGAGCACTTTAAGATCGAATATTTTTAAAATCAATGTGATATTTCTGTGTATCTGTTTTTAAAACAAACTAAGCCTACCACAAACAGCTGAGAGCGCTCCTTAGCGCCGGCTGCAATGATTCCTTGACGCCATTCCGGCGAGACTCTAGGCCACGCCCACTTCCAGGCCACGCCCCCTCAGGCAGCATATTTAAGCGCCGAACCGAGCGCCGCACTCAGAACTGCCCAGGACTCCGCAGGCACACGCCGGGAGCACTTTAAGATCGAATATTTTTAAAATCAATGTGATATTTCTGTGTATCTGTTTTTAAAACAAACTAAGCCTACCACAAACAGCTGAGAGCGCTCCTTAGCGCCGGCTGCAACGATTCCTTGACGCCATTCCGGCGAGACTCTAGGCCACGCCCACTTCCAGGCCACGCCCCCTCAGGCAGCATATTTAAGCGCCAAACCGAGCGCCGCACTCAGAACTGCCCAGGACTCCGCAGGCACACGCCGGGAGCACTTTAAGATCGAATATTTTTAAAATCAATGTGATATTTCTGTGTATCTGTTTTTAAAACAAACTAAGCCTACCACAAACAGCTGAGAGCGCTCCTTAGCGCCGGCTGCAATGATTCCTTGACGCCATTCCGGCGAGACTCTAGGCCACGCCCACTTCCAGGCCACGCCCCCTCAGGCAGCATATTTAAGCGCCGAACCGAGCGCCGCACTCAGAACTGCCCAGGACTCCGCAGGCACACGCCGGGAGCACTTTAAGATCGAATATTTTTAAAATCAATGTGATATTTCTGTGTATCTGTTTTTAAAACAAACTAAGCCTACCACAAACAGCTGAGAGCGCTCCTTAGCGCCGGCTGCAACGATTCCTTGACGCCATTCCGGCGAGACTCTAGGCCACGCCCACTTCCAGGCCACGCCCCCTCAGGCAGCATATTTAAGCGCCAAACCGAGCGCCGCACTCAGAACTGCCCAGGACTCCGCAGGCACACGCCGGGAGCACTTTAAGATCGAATATTTTTAAAATCAATGTGATATTTCTGTGTATCTGTTTTTAAAACAAACTAAGCCTACCACAAACAGCTGAGAGCGCTCCTTAGCGCCGGCTGCAACGATTCCTTGACGCCATTCCGGCGAGACTCTAGGCCACGCCCACTTCCAGGCCACGCCCCCTCAGGCAGCATATTTAAGCGCCAAACCGAGCGCCGCACTCAGAACTGCCCAGGACTCCGCAGGCACACGCCGGGAGCACTTTAAGATCGAATATTTTTAAAATCAATGTGATATTTCTGTGTATCTGTTTTTAAAACAAACTAAGCATACCACAAACAGCTGAGAGCGCTCCTTAGCGCCGGCTACAACGATTCCTTGACGCCATTCCGGCGAGACTCTAGGCCACGCCCACTTCCAGGCCACGCCCCCTCAGGCAGCATATTTAAGCGCCAAACCGAGCGCCGCACTCAGAACTGCCCAGGACTCCGCAGGCACACGCCGGGAGCACTTTAAGATCGAATATTTTTAAAATCAATGTGATATTTCTGTGTATCTGTTTTTAAAACAAACTAAGCCTACCACAAACAGCTGAGAGCGCTCCTTAGCGCCGGCTGCAACGATTCCTTGACGCCATTCCGGCGAGACTCTAGGCCACGCCCACTTCCAGGCCACGCCCCCTCAGGCAGCATATTTAAGCGCCAAACCGAGCGCCGCACTCAGAACTGCCCAGGACTCCGCAGGCACACGCCGGGAGCACTTTAAGATCGAATATTTTTAAAATCAATGTGATATTTCTGTGTATCTGTTTTTAAAACAAACTAAGCCTACCACAAACAGCTGAGAGCGCTCCTTAGCGCCGGCTGCAACGATTCCTTGACGCCATTCCGGCGAGACTCTAGGCCACGCCCACTTCCAGGCCACGCCCCCTCAGGCAGCATATTTAAGCGCCAAACCGAGCGCCGCACTCAGAACTGCCCAGGACTCCGCAGGCACACGCCGGGAGCACTTTAAGATCGAATATTTTTAAAATCAATGTGATATTTCTGTGTATCTGTTTTTAAAACAAACTAAGCCTACCACAAACAGCTGAGAGCGCTCCTTAGCGCCGGCTGCAACGATTCCTTGACGCCATTCCGGCGAGACTCTAGGCCACGCCCACTTCCAGGCCACGCCCCCTCAGGCAGCATATTTAAGCGCCAAACCGAGCGCCGCACTCAGAACTGCCCAGGACTCCGCAGGCACACGCCGGGAGCACTTTAAGATCGAATATTTTTAAAATCAATGTGATATTTCTGTGTATCTGTTTTTAAAACAAACTAAGCCTACCACAAACAGCTGAGAGCGCTCCTTAGCGCCGGCTGCAACGATTCCTTGACGCCATTCCGGCGAGACTCTAGGCCACGCCCACTTCCAGGCCACACCCCCTCAGGCAGCATATTTAAGCGCCAAACCGAGCGCCGCACTCAGAACTGCCCAGGACTCCGCAGGCACAAGCCGGGAGCACTTTAAGATCGAATATTTTTAAAATCAATGTGATATTTCTGTGTATCTGTTTTTAAAACAAACTAAGCCTACCACAAACAGCTGAGAGCGCTCCTTAGCGCCGGCTGCAACGATTCCTTGACGCCATTCCGGCGAGACTCTAGGCCACGCCCACTTCCAGGCCACGCCCCCTCAGGCAGCATATTTAAGCGCCAAACCGAGCGCCGCACTCAGAACTGCCCAGGACTCCGCAGGCACACGCCGGGAGCACTTTAAGATCGAATATTTTTAAAATCAATGTGATATTTCTGTGTATCTGTTTTTAAAACAAACTAAGCCTACCACAAACAGCTGAGAGCGCTCCTTAGCGCCAGCTGCAACGATTCCTTGACGCCATTCCGGCGAGACTCTAGGCCACGCCCACTTCCAGGCCACGCCCCCCAAATCCGCCTATAATATGTGCTACCAGAGGAAGCGCAGCGGACGAGCGCAGCGGGAGCGCCGTTTGCGCGCCAAAGGCGCGCCTAAGGCAAGCCCGTCTGCACCCGTCCGCGCCAGGACAGAGCCCAGGGCCAGACCCCCTGCACAAAAGGATAAAGAAATCGTTCATAGGAAATACACTTCACAAGAAATCTTGTCGTTAAGATGCTCCGCAACTTGCCCACCAATAGATCTGCAGAAAGAAGGTAAGCAATGTCCTTGCTGCCCTCTTAAATTCGATTTCGCCACAATAAATAACACAAATAAGATTTCTATAAATAACAATATAGAGAATACTAAAATGTGTACTATCAAGGCAGGGCTAATAAACGCCAGATCAATGGTAAAACACAACACCCACATCGCCTATTTGATCGAAAACCAAGAAGTCGATGTATTGTTTGTAACGGAAACATGGGCGGATGAAGCATCCGACGCCGACCTCTCATTAGCAATACCCGAAAAATACTCATTATATAGAGTAGATAGAAAAATGAAACGGGGAGGAGGGTTAGCGATTATAGCTAAAGAAAGCCTCAGGATTAAGAGCTCTGAAAAAGGTAGCCACCCTGACTGTGAAACCATGACATTTCAAATTATGGTTACAAACAAGTATACTTTCAATGGGCTACTAATTTATAGACCACCAAATGCAAAAAAACCGCTCATTGAATTATTAAGTCCCTTCCTTGAATCTTGTGTAATGAACCAGGACTATACAATATTGGGAGACTTCAATTTACATTTGGAGAAAACCACAGACCCCAGAATCAACACCTTTAAAGAGGCAATGGCTAATTTTGATCTAGACCAAAAAGTCCATTTAGATACACATGTAGCAGGACATACACTTGATGGTATCTTTACATCCTGCCAAAAATTAACAAAGGTAGAAGTCCACCCGATCGCATGGACAGATCATAAATTAGTATCCTTCCAGCTAGAGACTATAGAGGACCTGGGAAAACCAACTGAAATTCCCAAGAGAGTCACTTATCCTGATTGGTCAAAAGTAGACCCTCAAATATTAGTAGAGGTAATGAACTCCTCATTTCCAACGCTAGAAAGTGACAGCAATATAGCCTGCACGCAATTCAACGATTGGTTAAATACAGCCACTCAGAGTTCCGTACCACAGAAAAGAGCGACCTTCAAAAGGAAGTCACCTTCACAACCCTGGTACTCGGAAGCTTTAAAAACACAAAAACAGACCTGCAGAAGAGCAGAGAAAAAGTGGAGATCGCAATATGACCCCAAATTAAAGGTAGACTATAAAAATGAACTGGCCACCTATAAAAATATGATAATCGCAGAAAAAAGCAAATTCTTTGTACACAAAATAAATGAATCCAAGAACTCGAGTAAAGATCTGTTCGCAGTATTCAAAAAACTTGCCAAAATCGAAAATAATAATCCAGAGGATATATCATCTGACTTCTGCAATACTTTAGGCCACTTCTTCGTAAATAAAGTGTCTTCAGTATATGAACTATTTAAAAACAATCAGATAGACCATATAACTCAAAACCCCACAAATAACACAAAACTAGACAACCAACCCAGCGGCACCCCATCCTTTCACTGGTCCTTACCTACAGTGGAACAAATTATTAAGGAAATAACGACAACCAACTCAGGCAGTCCCTTAGACCCATGTCCACCGAAGATATTGCAAATATGTTCAGAACAAATAGGACCAGCACTTCAAAAATTGTTTGAAGTAATTCTGAACACCAGCATATTTCCAAATGACTGGAAAACCATTTCAATCAGGCCACTACTGAAAAAACCTCATCTGGACAGTGAAGTCCCCAGCAATTACAGACCCATAGCTAGGATTCCTTTCGCCGCAAAAGTGCTGGAGAAACTGCTGAACAAACAGTTCTCAAGGTACCTACTGGACAACAATTGGCTTGACCACTCTCAATTCGGATTCCGGGAAGGGCACGGAACAGAAACAGCCCTCCTCACGGCCACCGAGGAACTTAGAAGTATACTAGACAAGGGGGAAAAGGCCGCCTTGATGCTATTGGATCTCTCGGCGGCCTTCGACACGGTCAGCCACGAGATACTAATAAAACACATTAGGGAAGCCGGAGCTAGCGACCACGCGTGCAATCTCATCGTATCCTACCTCAAGGACAGAAAATTCACAGTTGAATTAGGAGAAGCAAAGTCAGACTCCTTTAAAGTACCATGCGGTGTCCCACAGGGCTCTTCATTAAGCCCAACACTTTTTAATTTATACGTGGCCCCCCTTGCTGAAGTAATAAGAGAAAATGGCTTTACACCAATATCCTACGCCGACGATACACAAATTGTCATTTCCATAGGCAAAGACAATAAAGTAACAGCCAAGAAATTCCAACTATGCATGCTAAAAGTTAGTCAATGGATGCAACAAAATTGCCTCAAACTCAACGGAGAAAAGAGTGAGGTAATGATTCTGGGAGGTAATGCTGATATCTGGTCCCCAGAGTGGTGGTCTCCTGAACTGGGAACAAGACCAGAACCCTCAGAGAAGGCTGAAAACTTGGGATTCATGATAGACACCAAATTAACATACGAAGCCCAAGTAAACAAACTAGCCTCGTCTTTCTGGCTGATATTAAAAATGATAAGAAAAATACTCCCATATCTGCCTCAAGACACACGCAGAACAGTAGTGACAGCCCTTGCACTGTCTCGATTGGACTACGGTAACGCATTATATGCGGGAGCCAGAGTAAAAATCATGGAAAAAATGCAGCGACTCCAGAATGCAGCGGCACGACTGATACTGGAAATTCCCAAGTTTCAGCCTATTAGTCATAAACTAGAGACACTCCATTGGCTACCTGTGGCCAAAAGAGTCAAGTTCAAATCACTGTGCTTAACCTACAAGGCACTGCAGGGCAAAGGCCCTCACTTCCTGAAAACACACCTGAAACATTACGAACCTTCAAGGCTTCTCAGATCTGGTAAAAAAAAACTGATAGCGATACCCAAGTTTAAACGATCAAACTGGGGAGGAAGAAGTTTCCTCGTTCACGCAGCACGGACATGGAACTTACTACCACTTGATGTAAAAAACAGCCCAACTCTGGAGATATTTAGAAAGAAAATCAAGACTTGGCTTTTCACCGCATAAACTACACTAACTCCAGACCTGCACCGTAAACTGGACAATTCATAGCGCCAAGACACCTCCGGGCATTCGTGCGCTTTAGAAATGGACAAATCAAATCAATCAAATCAAGACAGTGTGAGGACCTGGGACACATATTGAGAGTATTTAAAGGCATGTTCAGACAGTGTGGGGAGCTTGAAGCACATTAAAAGATGATGTTACCATCTTGAGGCACATGAACCATGTGAAGTGACTGAGACATTGAGACAGACATTGGTAGGATCTTGAGAAGCAGACAGAAAGTGTGAGGAGCTTATGGCAACTAGAGAGTGACTGTAAAGATCTTGAGATACACGGACAGAGAGTAAAAGAAGCTTGGGTGAACTGACGAGGCAGAGTGAAGAGCTTGGGGCTCCGGAGCAGACAAGGTGAGGAGCTGGAAACATATGGACAATGTGATAAGCTTGATGGACATAATGTGAGTAGCAAGAGGCACATTAATTGGCAGTGGGAGGGGCTTGAAGCGGCGTTTAGAGACAGCATTAGGATCTAAAGGCAGATTGACAGACAGTGTGAGGAGATTGACACACAAGATACGTTTTAGGATCCTGAAGCACAGAAGCTCGAGGCACAAAGATGGAACCACAAGCCTGAGGCACATAAATAGTGTGAAAAGCTTGAACACTTAGTGGCGATTGCGATGTAGTTTGGAAAGCATTCCAACTGAATCGGTTCCGGAATGCTTTTCGAACGACTAGGATCGGGGGAGTCTGACCAAGTGATTTGGATGCATTTGGATACGAGTGGGTCGGACACCCATTGAAGTCTATGGAAGCCTGTGTTCCGAACAAGAGCACAGGCTTCCATTCATCAACTTGGGAAGTGCAAACAGATACAAGGAGGAGGAACACAGTAAAAGATACAACTCCTGAGTGACCATATAAAATAAATACAACATCATGCGTACCATCACCCTGCACACCTTCAGGAAGAGCCTTAAGACCTGGCTCTTCGACTGACTGGAGCTGCTCCCCCCACCCCCCCAGTGCCTTGAGACCCTCACGGGTGAGTAGTGCGCTTACAATTCCCCTTATTGATTGATTTGTCCTTGACCTAGTTGGATCACACATATTGATATAAAGCCCAGTATAAGGCACTGATTAAAAACCTTTTTTGCAATTTTCAAGGGCTCCTGTCTCAGATAGGCACTAAAGGGAATGCCATGTTATATCAGGCTAGAGGATTTTTGCATACAAATTATTTGCCATTTGGTTGGTCTCTTGGAGCTATTGGCTGTGTCAGCAGAATTTGGAAGTTTATGGCAAAATATTATAATTGTGGACAGTTTGGCAGGCACAGGTACATGGGGTCCAGAGGAAGATAAGGTAGCTTCCCTATGGTAAAGCTATCATTACTTTGGCAAGTGAAGGGAGACAGGGCTAGGGCTGCACCCCAATTATGGTAAAATGTTGACTATAAAACTGGGTGCTCAAGTGCCATTTCCCTTGCTTGTGTTGGGCCCATGGCACCCTTTCTGTGCAAAAAGGATCTTGGGCTTCACTCTGGTACAAACAGTGAGCTGCCGGTCACTGCTCAGAACAGGAGAAAATGTGTCCATTTGAATGGGTGCCCTTGGAGAGCATCGAATTCGTTTTCTGGAAGTCCAGACATGGCCTTCACTTAGTCTAATTCAGACTTTATCAACAATCAGAATGCACTGTGGTCGAGGCTGTATGGAAATAAGGTAGGATGCGTCTCCATTCACACTCAAGTCTGCAACATTAATCCTGATTTTTAGCAGTTTTACATAACTGAGTGACGTGTGCAGGAGTTCTGGGTGGGGGTGAGGTGCTGGGGACTGGATGATGAAGATAGAGGGTGTGGATCTGTACGTTAATAGAAGATTGGAGTGAGAGGGCGGACAAGAGGAGCACGTCCATTTTAGAATGTTTCTCTGCCCAAAGAGTAAAACACAAACTTCTGTTTTTCTTCAGTATCTACCTGGACGATCACCTTGGAAACTGTGGCCACGGCACATTCCTTTGAGAGACTCATATAAATCCATAGATTTCATTGTTCCCTGTGACAGCTTAAAGATCACTTCCTCTAGCCCTCAGGGTTCCAAAGGATGGGCAATGGTTTGCGTGTAAGGAATTACTACTGAAAGGAGCAGTAGTGCAAGTTGCACAAGATTCTAAGTATGTTTTTCAGCAACAGTTTCCTCGTTGGGAAAAACCTAAAAATGTTACGCCCTGTCCTGAATTATGAATAGGACATTTTTGCCCACTGTGTTACAGAGAAACTAGTTGTTTCTTTGAGAGTTTTTAGAATTAAAACGATTTTTATTGGCAGAACTCACATCATGACAATACAGAGCGTCGTTGCCTACAACCCAGCACAACTGATGGCGCATGTCCTTCTGTGGCTCAAATGAAATTGTTTCAAGTTTGCAAACCCAACATTGTAAATCATTGTCTTGAGCCACAACATCCACTGTATATATTTGTTCACATCCACACTTTGCGCCGTTTTCGCTGATATCACAATTGTCACTTGCGTCGCCACCTGCTTGTGTCACATACACAATTGAGCACCAAGTCCAACTCGGGTTGCCTCACGCATTATTTGCTTACAGTGCTGCTACAACTGTACCTTTTAATTTTGTACATAATTATATGATGCCATGTGCACATTTCAAAACCATCTCTGAGTCTCCCTCTTTCCTTTCCACGTGATGTATTATACATACGTATCTAATTGTCCTCTTTAGTGCTACCAGTTGGGATATTGTCTTTTCCTTTATTCCAGTGTGGAGCAGAAGTTTGGATGAATATATATATATATATTCACTTAAAAAACCATAGGTTTCACACATGTTATAGTTAGGTGGACATTTCACTTGTAAAAACCAATGAAATTCCCCGGTTATAGTTAGTTCAGATAACTATAACTCGCGCGACCGCCACTCTATCACAAGGATGATGTCATCAGTGATGTCATGAGTGATGCCACTGACCATGTCATGAGTGATGTAACGTCATGAGCAGTGGATTGCGGGCGCGCGAGTTATAGTTATCTGAACTAACTATAACGGGGGAATTTCATTGTTTTTTTACGAGTGAAATGTCCACCTAACTATATGCTAATTCCTAACTATAACGTGTGTGAAACCTATAGTTTTTTTAAGTGAATTTGTACGTTTTTTTAAATGCTAAGTTATGTATGTATTATTATATATTTTTTTTAAGGTTTTTCACCATGCACGCACCCCGTGATTTAAAAAAAAAAAAAACAGTTTTTTTCACCCTTCGGGGTCCTTCAGGGACCCCCTGACAAAGGCTAGGGGGTCAGGAACTCTCTACCCTGCCCCCTTTTCACGTTCGCCACCTCTCTTCTTCAGTGTCGCACCCAAAACAAACAAAATGGCGGCCGACACTTCCTGATTTCGACCGATTCGAATGTTGACTGACATGTAACCACCAATCAGAATTACGCTCGCGCACGTAAGGGTGCGCGCACGGTGCGCGCACAGTGCGCGCATAAAGATATTTATGTACTTTTAACTGCAATTTTATCAGGAACTACTGTACAGATTGACTCCATATATGCAAAAGGCACATGCCTGACCTGAGGACTACCTCTCTGCCAAATTTCAAGTAATTCTGTTCAGCCGTTCGGGCTGTACCTTCGACTAAAGGTCCTATGGGAAAAAGCATGGAGAAAACGCGTTTTGGGACCCCCCTTTTTTCTCGGCCCCCGCTTGACGAATCACCCCGAGACTTTCAGGGTAGGAGCTGAGCGGAGCGCCCCATTAGTTTTGAAAATTTCGCGAGGATTCATCATCCGGCACCAAAGTTATTCAAAATAGAATTTTCAGATTTCCTATGAAAACACGGTCCTAACTATAACTATCTACTGGCGACCGCCAGTTGATAATATATATATATATATATATATATATATATATATATATATATATGATCGCTCACTCCTTCCTCCTTCCAGAAACAAGGCAAGCACTCGTAGGGGATTATTCTTTCAAATTTATTCAATTCTCCGCTCTTAAAACATGACGCGTTTCGGCTGACGCCTTAGTCTTATGTTTTTAAGTTTCGCGCCACAACACGGCTCACCTTTAAAATTACGGTATAGGTCACATGATGCATTTTACAATTAGCATGGAAATCAAAGACAGACCATTGAACTCGTATGTCTTAACGCCATATTGGAGTATGCAATTCCTCAATTCGCCCGATATACGGGACAGACCTCACTAGGTAATTCACCAACTGCTATCAGAAGATTTCCAAAGATGTTTATTTGGACAGTATACAAAGATATCACGATATGATCAAACTATGGCTGGATAAATCGATGTTGGACATGGAGGAATATTTATTTCTTCGTTGCCTAAATCCAGTAGTACCGACTTTTTATCATATCCCCAAAATTCACAAAAGTTGCACGAAACCACCAGGGAGACCTATCGTTTCCTCACAAGGAGGACTTACTGAACATTTGTCATCATTTATTGATTTCTTCCTTTTTCCTTTGGTTAAGACATTGCCCGCGTATATTAAAGACTCACAGGATTTCCTCATGCTCATTGAGAAACAACAGTGGAGTCCGGGATACAAATTGATTGTACTAGATATCACTAGTTTGTACACTCGAATACAACATGAACATGGCCTGGAGGCAGTGACACATTTTTTGAAAAAGAAACCATTAAAATTCACTGAGCATAATGTCATGATTCTCCAATTCACATAATTTTGTCTGAAGAATAATATCTTTGTTTTTGGCGAGGATTTCTACCGTCAAATCTCCGGTACAGCGATGGGCACCTGCTTTGCTCCCAGCTACGCAAATTTATTTGTGGGCTGGTGGGAGGAGCAGGTGTCCAGAGCGTCTAACGATGCCATTATGGGAAAGGTAATCTCCTGGCATCGTTATATTGACGACCTCTGTATAATTTGGGATGGTTCGGAACAATCAGCCAGACAATTCATTGATGATCTAAATGAGAATGTAGTGAATTTGGAGTTTAGTGGAACTATTAGTTCAGAGTCAGTGAACTTTTTGGATCTTAAAATTAGTATAGACAACAACCAAATACATGTGTCACTATACCGTAAACCAACGGCAGGTAACTCATTGTTACACGCGACTAGTAACCATCCATCAGGGTTAATTAAAAGTATCCCCTATGGGGAATTTTTAAGATTGAAGCGTAACAGCACTAGAGAAGTGGACTTTGAAATAGCCGCTCAGGCTAGTGTTACCAGGTTTCTTGCCAGAGGCTATAATAGAGCTCTTCTGGACATGACCCTTAATAAGGTGAGGAGTATGTCCCGACAAGATCTATTTACCAATGGAAGAATGAGAAAAAACGAAATGGGAATCAACAAATTTAGGATGACAACTACTTTTTCGAGTGATGCCAACGAATTAAGAGCTATTATGAGAAGAAATTGGCATATCCTCACAACTGATAACATCATAGGTTCAGATATTCCATCTACTCCTTTGTTAACCTTTAGGAAGGCCAGATCGTTAAAGGATGGCCTTGTCCAAAGTCACTTTTTCCCTAAACCAAACACAAAAGGGGAACCTTGAGGGATCTCAGGGGTTTCTTCCCCTGTGGTAAATGTAAGGCCTGTGTATACAGTAGAAGAACTCTAACGTATCAAGTTATGGGTCTTAAAAAGCCCAAAACCATAAACAAGTTTCTCACATGTAACAGCGTTTATGTGGTCTACTGTCTTGTATGCCCATGTGGACTGCGGTACATCGGCAGCACTATTCATCCAGTGAAGATAAGAATTCTAGAACACATGAGGGCAATAGCTAAAAAGGATGCAACCTATTCAATGGCAAGACATTTTTCTGAGAAACATGGTAGCGATAGGGAGCTGCTAAGGTTTTTCGGGCTAGACCAGGTACCTGCCAATGTTAGAGGAGGAGACAGGATCAAACAACTACGTAGACTTGAATCGAGGTATATCATTGACCTGAGCACTAAGATACCAAACGGATTGAATATAGGAGAAGAATTGGCTGTGCATTTGGGTGATTAATTAATTAATTTCTGTGACAACAAAAAAATGCTATGATTAACAGATATTTTTTAATATTGAAAGTGTAATTGATGTACTCATGTTGATTGGTTTTATGATTGGGTTTGGATGTACAATGGAAATGCGAAATGTAAGCCGATACACGGCAGGATAAAAGCATTGAACTCATAATCTCAGCCGATACACGGCATGATCATCATTGAGATGAGAATGAGGTTTAATATAACCTCTTACCCGTGAAGAATGTATATATACATTTTGGCCTCGCTGTGTGAATTACCTAGTGAGGTCTGTCCCGTATATCGGGCGAATTGAGGAATTGCATACTCCAATATGGCGTTAAGACATACGAGTTCAATGGTCTGTCTTTGATTTCCATGCTAATTGTAAAATGCATCATGTGACCTATACCGTAATTTTAAGGTGAGCCGTGTTGTGACGCGAAACTTAAAAACATAAGACTAAGGCGTCAGCCGAAACGCGTCATGTTTTAAGAGCGGAGAATTGAATACATTTGAAAGAATAATCCCCTACGAGTGCTTGCCTTGTTTCTGGAAGGAGGAAGGAGTGAGCGATCATTTGAACGCGGATGCACCTCCGCGAACGAAGCACCCGTCCGTGAGTGCGCCGGTCTGAGGTGCAGTCGGAGCTACTATATATATATATATATATATATATATATATATATATATATATATATAGGCTGTCTGGTTTTAGGTTTAAACCTATGATAACTAATAAAACACCACCAGAAGGGAATAGCTCTCACCAGTGTAAACATATAAACACTGAAAAAAAAACATGCACAACCTAAATGCCATTCAAAGAAAGGAAAAGGAGAGTGAAAGAGTCATTTGTATTTCTTCCTGAATGGGCCAATACAATGTAACGTTGTTATGTAAGATAGCAGTAAGAAAGACTGAGCTAACATTATTCTGCTTGAGTTTTGTTGTTTAGGGATGTCACTAAAATATTGTTTCTTCATCCTTTTTTCAGTTGTGTAGTATTTGGTCTAAAGATACAGGGGTTAGAAGCATGTTTTAGGTGTTGTTTATTTATTTTATAAACTGTAGAGAATCAGGAAATATCTAAATCATATTTGATTGTTTGGCACGTTTGAGTCTTTCACCGATAGGAAAAATTTAGGTTTCATAAGAATCTTTCCCAACATGCACCATCACATTTACCCACAGAGAATGGGCAAAAACCCTCCATACATCAGTCCCCTTTTCTAGTGAGCCAGTATTGATAGTAGGTGAATTGCCAAACACTCCAGGTTTAAACATTCAATGCAATGTATAGTTACAGGTATATGAGCGCAGTCACAAAGCATCTGGGATACTGGTGAAAACATGACACCAGACTTTTGGAAAACATGGAATGCAGTGTCACTTGGAATGCTGCTGCAAAAAGTTGTTACCAAGTTCAACAAAGATTGGAGTGATATTGTTTGTATGTGCAGTGATTCAGCTACGTATATGAAAAAGTTGTGTGATGACCTGTCAAAATCAATACCTGAGCTGAAGTGCTTCCCTGTAAGAGATCCTTGCCACTTGTTAGATGCAATCTGAAAGCATCTTTACAATCTTCAGAGTTAATGAAGAATGCTATTGACTTTTTAGTCCATTCTGGTGCACTGTTTTGTTATGCGTGGGAACTAAAACACAAATATTTCTCTTTTTGTGCTTTGTGTGGCATCAAAGAAAGAGTCATCCGAACTGTGCCACTTAGCTGGTGGTTCTCAGTCCTAGAGGCATGAATGTTATATTATCCATGTGGCAACCTTTTACACAACGTTTGCTGAGTGATGATGCAAACGGCAAGAAATGTGAGGATCTTTGTTCACATATTGATGGTGATCTGAAAAGAGTACACTCTTCTGCACTCTTAGATTTTTACAGGAAAGCATGACTGCTGTAGTGGACATAATAAAAATACTAGAGTCTGAAGACACACTTGTCTGCCAAGTGTTCAGCATAATTTGTGTAGATGTGAAACATCTCCTTGAGAGTAAGCTGGGTGACACTTTTAGTGACTTTGGCACTGCAACATGTTCCATGTTAGAGTGCTTGCCACTTGGTAAGCATAGAAATGTTGGGGAGAAATTTAGGAACTTTTATTTTACAATGTATGAGAAATAGCCCTTCACCAACCATGGCATTTGAAGTCAATGAAGCCTCCCTATGGTACTCTGCACAAGTTATAGATCCCTCCAGTAAAGGGAAATTTTCTCCAGAGTTTCAAAAGTGCTGCCTCATTTTTGACTACTTCTATAACTCTGAGGGCATATGCGCCCAGTTCAACGCATATGTTGCAGAACCTCTTGTAGAGAATCACAATTTTCAGGTGCACCAGTATTGGCATGGAAAGCGGTGCCAGTGGCCAGAGTTAGCAAATTGTGTACAGGTTATTTTGACTATGCCTGTCTCAAGTACCAATGTTGAGAGGACCTTTTCACAGATAAAAGTTTACATGAGAAGGAAAGAGCGAGCGTGCATGATCAAATACTCACTGAAGAAGTATTGTATGGTGTACTACGATAAGTTTGATTTATAAAAATGCATTTGGACCTCATATATACTATGCGTACACTGTCTATATACCATGCACTATCAGTGCAGAAAGAAAGAAATAATAAAAGCAAAAAGTTCCATAAGCACCGGAAAAACACTGTTTCTATTGTTTTTAATGGCACAAAATGTGTAACCACTGATAACCACAGTTTTTTTAAGGTACTGAAATCACTGGAAAACACTGAAAAAAACCACACCAGAATTTACCAAAAATATAAACTGAAAACAGGAAAGCCTATATATATGGCTTATATATGTTTATATATATATATATTTTCTTTTTCGCTACCGATTCCTGCTTTAAACAAGGAAACCAGCACTCACGGGGTCAAATTGCAGCAAGTATCCTTTATTCGGAACGCGCAACACACAAACGCGTTTCGGAACTTGTCCTTCGTCATTGTTTGCCATTCTCAATCATCAGCCACATGTTTTAAAGCACCATGGTTATAGGCATGAACACAAAGGAGGGGTAATGCTCGTAAAATACAAGCGCCATTTTATAATGGTGTTTCGATGGTAACATCAATGCCCAAATTTCATGTTTATAAAAACTTTTAACAATTTATGATATATATAACAAAATCACTTGTC
This sequence comes from Triturus cristatus, assembly GCF_964204655.1. NCBI lineage: Eukaryota > Metazoa > Chordata > Amphibia > Caudata > Salamandridae > Triturus > Triturus cristatus. Next base: position 329,340,441 of record NC_140584.1, on the reverse strand, counting down.
ATATTGATATGTATAGACATACAGAAGGAGAATAATGCTCATAAGATACAAGCGCCATTTAATAATTGTATTGTGATGTTAGCCTTGATACCCAACTTTCCTGTTTATGTAAACTTTTGACAATTCATGGTAGGCCTTACATTTACCACATGGGTAAACCCCCTTCAACTCATTTAATGTTCCCTTGATCACTGGCTGGGCTCGGGTGGAAGAAGTCTATCAGACTGCCCTTTCGGGGGCCTGTCCTCGCTGTGCATGCTGGTAAATGCAGTTCAGGAAAGTGTAAAATCTTTAGTAGACGCTGTCCTTCTTCCACCCGAGCCCAGCCAGTGATCAAGGGAGGTTGTCCCGGAACGCGTGTGGCATAAGTGGCAAAGATCATGCTGGGAGGTCCGTTACCGGTCTTGTTGCTGTCATTCAAATAAAGGAGGCAGAGTTTAACATTGTGTGTGGTTTCCTCAACGAACGAGCAAACTTCATTTGGAATGTTTTGTGGCCCGCTCTGGCCACGAGGAGACCCCCCTGCAGACTGAACAGGTCCGTGTGCCATGGATTTTGAAGCACACAATGGAACAACGTGCTGGTTTGGCTGACAAAAGAAAAGCAGCAAGCAGGTAGTGCACCACACAGCAACCCAATGGATTTTTATTTTTATTTTGGTAGGGAAAACGGACAGTGTCTACTAAAGATTTTACACTTAACTGAACTGCATTTACCAGCATGCACAGCGAGGACACGCCCCCGAAGGGGCAGTCTGATAGACTTTAAAACATTGTAAAAAAATGAACACGCTGTCCTTCTTCCACCCGAGCCCAGCCAGTGATCAAGGGAGGTTGTCCTGGAACGCGTGTGGCATTAGTGGCAAAGATTATGCTGGGAGGTCCGTTACCGGTCTTGTTGCTGTCATTCAAATAAAGGAGGCAGAGTTTAACGTTGTGTGTGGTTTCCTCAACGAACGAGCAAACTTCATTTAGAATGTTTTGTGGCCCGCTCTGGCCACGAGGAGACCCCCCTGCAGACTGAACAGGTCCGTGTGCCATGGATTTTGAAGCACACAATGGAACAACGTGCTGGTTTGGCTGACAAAAGAAAAGCAGCAAGCAGGTAGTGCACCACACAGCAACCCAATGGATTTTTATTTTTATTTTGGTAGGGAAAACGGACAGTGTCTACTAAAGATTTTACACTTACCTGAACTGCATTTACCAGCATGCACAGCGAGGACACGCCCCCGAAGGGGCAGTCTGATAGACTTTAAAACATTGTAAAAAAATGAACACGCTGTCCTTCTTCCACCCGAGCCCAGCCAGTGATCAAGGGAGGTTGTCCCGGAACGCGTGTGACATTAGTGGCAAAGATTATACTGGGAGGTCCGTTACCGGTCTTGTTGCTGTCATTCAAATAAAGGAGGCAGAGTTTAGGGTTGTGTGTGGTTTCCTCAACGAACGAGCAAACTTCATTTGGAATATATATATATATATATATATATATATATATATATATATATATATATATATATATATATATATATATATATATATATATATGTTTAAATGAAAAAGTTGTATGGAAAGCATAAAGGAGAGAGTAGAGTGAGAAGAGAGAGTAACATAGAAAAGAAGAGAGAGAGGAAGAGGGGAAAGCCTCACACCATAATACCTGAGTTCTCGTTCAATCTTCCAGGCTTGGGACTACATTCCAATCTCTCAAAACCCATCACAAACCTGATTGTTATGTCTCTCATGATGCACTTTATTGCAGGGGTAGTTCACAAAAGTCAGTCACCTACAGGGCCCTGTGCAATGAAATCCACCACGGTAGAGCCCAGGACTTCCCATGCACACTGCCAGAGGTGCCAAGAAAGTTATCAAGAACTAGTCCTCTACGAGGCGCTGTCCGTGCACAATCCCAGAGGTGGAAGACGGTGCCGATGTAGTTCACAAGATTCAGTCACCCACGAGGTGAGGTCAATGCATTTTTTGTTTTCCAGTTTTATGTAGCACAAACTCGACCCGGAGGTATTGGAGTTGCTTTACATGAGCACCAGTTACATTACACAAGCACACAAACATTTTAGGTCAGGCATGGGGAGATTAAGTTATGTACCCAGAATCACAGTGAGCTGAGCCAAGGCCAAAGCTCGAACCTGGTTCCCCAGCGACAAAGTAAGAAGTTCTGCCGTTACGCCACATTCTCTTCACAAGTCAGTGACCTACGGGGATCTATGCAGTGAAATCCACCACAACGGTGCCCACGACTCATAGTATGCACTCCTACTGGTGCTGAAGTAGTTCACAAGAGCCTGTCACCTCAGGGGCACGGTGCAGCGAAATCCAGCCCTACAGAGCCAACGGCCCACGGGCCAGTGCACACTCGCAGAGGTGTAAGCTCACACAATCCTGTCACCTATGGAGTACTGGCGAAATATTCACCCACAAAAAACCCTGCGATGCACTAGGCACACTCTTCGACTTGGGTGGCGGCAGTTCACAAGAGCCTGTCACCTATGGGGCCTTGTGCAGAAAATTCAGCAGAGCTCCCAACGCACCAATGCACGCTCTTGGAGGTGCTGGCAAGGTTCACAAGAGCAACTCACTTATGGGTCTCTGCGCAGTGAAACCCACCATCCACGTGTAACCCCACGGCACACTAGACACACTCCCACTGGTGACTGGGTGGATGTCGAGACCTGGCCGGCTATAGGCCTTTGCCATAGGAAAATCCGTAGCGGGTGCTGAAGTAGTTCATGCGAGCCAGTCACCTCAGGGGCCCGGTGCAGCGTAATCCAGCCCAACAGAGCCAACGGCCCATGGCCCAGTGTACACTCACAGAAGTGTAAGCTCACACAATCCTGTCACCTATGGAGCTCTGGCGAAATATTCACCCAAAAGAAACCCCTCGATGCACTAGGCAAACTCTTACGACGGGGTGGCGGCAGTTCACAAGAGCCTGTCACCTATGGGGCCTTGTGCAGAAAATTCAGCAGAGCTCCCGACGCACCAATGCACGCTCTTGGAGGTGCTGGCAAGGTTCACAAGAGCAACTCACTTATGGGTCTCTGCGCAGTGAAACCCACCATCCACGTGTAACCCCACGGCACACTAGACACACTCCCACTGGTGACTGGGTGGATGTCGAGACCTGGCCGGCTATAGGCCTTTGCCATAGGGAAATCTGTAGCGGCTGAGCACGTGACTCACCAAGCACCCATGCACGTGTTCGGTAAGGGCATCAGATCCAAGGTTACCCCATTAGGGATTTTTCACCACAGATAAACAAAGCCTAGAGACACCTCGCGCTCTGACACAACCGCTAGAGCCTAGAGATCGTTTGAAGGGCAGGAGGTGCTGTATAAAGACCGTGCAGCATAGAATAAACACACACTCCTCTAGCAGGAAGCAGAAAGCTGTTTGCAGAAAATAGCGGTGCCGGTGTAGTTCACAAGATTCAGTCACCCACGCGGTGAGGTCAATGCATTTTTTGTTTTCCAGTTTTATGTAACATGACCTTGACCCAGAGGTATTGGAGTTGCTTTACATGAGCACCAGTTACATTACACAAGGACACATCCATTTTATGGCAGGCATGGGGAGATTAAGTTATGTGCCAAGAATCGCAGTAAGATGAGCCGAGGCCGAAGCTCTAACCTGGTTCCCCAGTGACAAAGCCGGAAGCTCTGCCATTATGCCACATTCTCTTCACAAGTCAGTGACCTATGGGGATCTATGCAGTGAAATCCACAACAACGGAGCCCACGACTCATAGTACGCACTCCTACTGGTGCTGAAGTAGTTCACGAGAGCCAGTCACATCAGGGGCCCGGTGCAGCAAGATCCCGCCCAACAGAGCCAACAGCCCATGGCCCAGTGCACACTCGCAGAAGTGTAAGCTCACACAATCCTGTCACCTACGGAGCTCTGGCAAAATATTCACCCACAAGAAACCCCGCGATGCACTAGGCACACTCTTCGACTGAGGTGGCGGCAGCTCACAAGAGCCTGTCACCTATGGGGCCTTGTGCAGCAAATTCAGCAGAGCTCCCGACGCACCAATGCACGCTCTCGGAGGTGCTGGTGAGGTTCACAAGAGCCACTCACTTACAGGTCTCTGCGCAGTGAAACCCACCATCCACGTGTAACACCACGGCGCACCAGACACACTCCCACTAGTGACTGGGTGGGTGTCGAGTCCTGGCCGACTATAGGCCTTTGCCATATGGAAATCCGTAGCGGCTGAGCATGTGACCCACCGAGCACCCACGCACATGTTCGGTAAGGGCATCAGATCCAAGGTTACCCCAATACCCCATTACAGATAACACAGTCTAGAGACACCTGGCGCTATGACACAACTGCTAGCGCCTAGAGGTCGTTTAAAGGGCAGGTGGTGCTTTATAAAGACCGCGCAGTATAGAATTAACACACACTTCTCTAGCAGGCAGTGGAAAGCTGTTTGCAGAAAATAGCCATGCCGGTGTAGTTCACAAGATTCAGTCACCCACTAGGTGAGGTCAATGCATTTTTTGTTTTCCAGTTTTATAGGGTTTCAGAGAGGGATTGTGTAGAGGTTACTGAATGTCACAAAGCCTGCACTTCCATTAGACTGCGCCAGCACAACTGAGCGTCACAGGAAGACTGTTGAAATGGCCGTCAATGTTCCCCCTTTCTGAAGTGGTTCATTCTAACCAACGGCTTCTAAATAACAAGCGCGGCGGGGTCCCGAAAGTGAAAGAGGATCCCTTGTCTTTATGGGACCATGTGTTTAAACACATGGCCCCATAAAGTTAAGAAATCGCTTACGACAGAAGGAAAGCAGGTGAGCCAGTCCAAGTGGGCCGGAACAAAAAGCCAAAGGAAGGCAACATACATAGCTAATTTCCAATGGCTGGCCACCATTTAGCATAAACGGTGACGCCAGCCAATGGAAATGAGGGGCGGGGCTTCAAGCCCTTTTCTAAAAGTCCTCATCTGAATTAAATATTGCCGAGCGAGATGCGCATGTGTGTAGCAACGCTAGGCGAGACCTAAAAAGAACATTCCCAAAACCCAACCAATAAAGCCCTACACCCAGCCCCACCCCCGCCCCTCCTCTCCCCCGGTGATCCAGAATTATAGGCAGAAGATCCTATATGTTCCTAAGTGGCCAGTTCCCTGGGTATCAAGTGTCTTTGAGAGTTTTTACGTCTCGCATAGGGCAGCACATGCGCTGCCTCTACGAGGCATCAGGTAATCTAAATGTGTTGGGTGAAACTCCGCCTATTGGCAGTAGTTTTTGCTGCCGCTTGCTATTGTTGGACGTTGCCATAGCTCCTGTTAGCTTGGTTTTTACAGGCTCTTTAGTCCGAAAGCAGCGGCACCTAACTACTGTTTTCGTCCGCCATTGGAATGCAATGGCTGTTCTGCTGAATCCCAGAATATGTAGTCCTTTTTTCCTTTGAACTGCTCTAAGTGCCCGAATAGCGGGAGTTGCAGGGACTACATATCCCATCAGGCCAAGCGCTTTCTTACCGCACGTTGATATCACCACCATAATCCACATGATCAGTTCATGGACATACATGGGAACGCTGCGTGAAGACATCGACATCATGATTAATTACATCGAACACCCCCTTTGGAGAGACCCCACAGTTTTGTCATCCCACTTAAAGCCCTGGAAAAAACACCATGCCACAGTAACCTCATGTCCTAGCACTGTGCATCATGCATGACTTCCAAGGCTTCAGATTGACTATGTGCAGGGCATCTTGAACCCCTCCCTTTGCTTTAGGAAATACAGTAAGGGGTGAGTTCCTGATGGGTCTCTTCTATCTGCAACTCTGCAGACGAAGGCTCATCTCACAATTAATGTGAAAAGGTGGGTGAGAGAGTAAGTAAAGGGATGGGTGGATGGCTGGATGGATGGATTAGTGAAAGGGTGAGTGGATGAATGAAAGTGTGAATCGATGGATGATGAGAGAGAACGGATGGATGGATGAGTGAAATGATGGATGGATGAATTGATAAGTGAAAGGGTGAATGGACGGACAGATGTGTGAAAGATTGGATGTAAGGATGGATGAGTGAGTGAAAGGGAGGGTACATGATCAAAAGGTTGGATAGATGAGTGAAGGAGTGAAAGGGTGGATGGATGAGAGAAAAGATGGATGGGTGATTGAAAGGATGGATGAGTGACAGGGTCAATGGATGGATTCATGAGTGGATGAGTAGATGGATGGTTGGTGGATGGAAGGAAGGATGGATGGCTAAGTGAAAGGGTTGATGGAGAGAGAAAGGGAGGATGGATATGTGGATGACTGAAAGGGTGAATGTGTGGAAGGGTGAGTGACTGCGTGGATGGATGGGTAAGTGAAAGGGGGGCTGGATGGGTAAAAGGGTAAATGGCTGGATGTATTAGTGAATGGATGGATGGGTGGAAGAGTGGATGGATGAGTGTGCGGATAGATAGGGTGAAAGGGTGGATGAATGGATAATGGATGAGTAAAAGGGTGGATGGAGGGATGGATAATTGAAATTATGGATGGAAGGATACATGATGGATAGGTTTGCAAATGGTTGAATATAATTAGATTTGGATTAGCCGCATCTTATGCTTGCCACTTTACATCTCACAATGTCTATCCGAGCAGATCTTCCCGACCATTTCTCTCACCAAACATGCCTGCTTAGGACCATGAATTGTAAACAAAATATCAGACTGGACAACCCAGTGCTGTAACCGTATATTTAGATTATTATCATTTGAAATACCACAAAAAGACCTGCACAGTTGATCAAAGCTGTGGGCATACTGAAAAACTGTGAAGTGCACGATTGTTTCAACATAATATAAACGTATTTTGACTAGTGCTTAAAAGGTTGTCTATTTACATACTTACATCCTATTGCACAACCTCCTCTGATGTGTCTGTAAAACTTACCTTTTGTCCTGAAGTTTTGTCCTGAATTTTGACCTCCTGTCCTGAATTTTTGTCCTGAATTTTGACCCTTTGTCCTGAATTTTTACACTCACCGTCCTGAATTTGCACCCATGCCAGTTGGTCACCCTAGTGTGTGTATGGGAAGCTTCCGCTACTAGTATACAACCTATATATTTTAGTGTGTGGGAGAAGCCCACACCAATGTTTCCCGTGCTGTCTATGTTCTCTAGGGGCGCTTGAATGTGTTGCAGTGTGTCTTGTATGTATATGGGGCACTTGCACTGCTAATCAAACGACAAGGTAACAGTTCCTATAGCGGGCAGTCCCAGTAAGGTATACTGCCTGAAGGGTGGCGAAAAAGAGGTAGAGGAGGTTCGTGGTGATGTCTGAGATGTAGGCCAGATACTCCTGGGTGGTGTTCCAAGTGCCCTCACACACCCTTGCGGGTGCAAAGCATCATCATCGGGCGTTGCTCCTCGTGGGGGTGGCGCTGCAGTCCCTCACGGGCCCTTCAAGAGGGCTCTCGGTCGGAGATCTTTTTGTTGGAGTAGCCGTAGTTGTGCGTGCGGGTGTGTGGGGATAGTGGGTGATGTGGTGAGACTAAAAAGACCCGCAGGTACCTCAAACGGTTTATTAGTGAGTCCATAGGGTCTAGTTAAAATCTAACGGGGAGTGGTGCCTGAATAGCACTCTAAAAAGTAGGGGAAAGGTAGATTGTTCTGCTACTCTCAACCCGTGTGTGACAAAATTAGAGTGAGAGTGAGAACGTGAGGTGGGTGGTCAACATGTTTCGCGCTGCCCGCGGTCCCTAACGGATCGATCCTGGAGGCACGTAGGTTTTCGGAATAGATTACCCGGGGCTTAACTGGCGCCGCCGCCCCAGCTGATCTCTATCCGGTACAGCTTGGACCCACTTAATATTGGGTTCGCTCTTTGGGACACGAACAATACGTGTTCCCTCTGAGATGGGAATATAGGATACACTTGCTCCTATATCTCAGTTTTTGTTATTCTTTTTACTTTTGGTCCTGACGAAGTGCTACGGATCCGTTGAGGTACCTGCGGGTCTTTTTAGTTTCACCACATCACCCACTATCCCCACACACCCGCACACACAACTATGGCTACTCCAACAAAAAGATCTCCGACAGAGAGCCCTCTTGAAGGGCCCGTGAGGGACTGCAGCGCCACCCCCACGAGGAGCAACGCCCGATGATGATGCTTTGCACCCGCAAGGGTGTGTGAGGGCACTTGGAACACCACCCAGGAGTATCTGGCCTACATCTCAGACATCACCACGAACCTCCTCTACCTCTTTTTCGCCACCCTTCAGGCAGTATACCTTACTGGGACTGCCCGCTATAGGAACTGTTACCTTGTCGTTTGATTAGCTAACTTAGGAGCGTTGGTACAGGACCTTCTCTTTAACCCTTGCTCCTGGTCCCCCTCTAGTGTGTTTAGCACTTGCACTGCTACCACCTGTTCTGTGCCTATTCGGTGGTCGATTGATTGCTTGTTCACCGAGCTGTGGTGTGTTGTAATAAGGCCGATTGGTTTCGCGTTTTGTTTTTTATGTTTGGGATATTCCCGGGTGCTGTTTCCCAAATGAAACATTTGCTTTTATTTTTGGACTTGTTAAGATTTCGTTTTTTTAAAAACGGAAATGAAAACAAACATTTATTGTTCCACTTTGACGTTTGTATTAAACACAACCTGCATTGCTGTAACATGTAGGAATACGTGTTTTTTTATACATAACCTAAATTTGTAAAGCGCACAGTCACACGGGTTTCTTGTGGCTGAGTGACAGGTTTTTTTGTTTCTTGTTTTACATAGCACTTCTCATCGCAAACAGCGTTTGTTGCAATCAATGTCTTTTAATGGTACTCATTTTACCTACCTTGCAAGGATGAAATACTAAATCCTTTTGCCAGGTTTAAACTTGTGATCGTCAAGCTCCAAGCATTTCTTAGCAGCCAGCACAAAGCTATTTTGCAGTTGCAGAGGTCAAAGTTGAGCCGTTGCGACTACAAAATAGCCTTTTTACGGAATCGCAATTAGGGTTCCAGGATCAATACAGAATCAGTATTTGGAAAGGGTGTGTAAAGAGCATAGCTTCCAAATACCGATTCCTAAACTTATGTATTAATGTTTTGCAACCTACATTACGGTTGCAAAACATTAATATTTTACAACCAAATCCAAACTGATGGTAACCATTTACAAAAGAGAAGGGGCCCCTTGGGATTGTCGATAAACATTTTTAGTAGCTTTGGTCCCTTGGACCACTGCCTGCTTCTAAAACAAGCATTTGCAATGCAATAAGTCTCGCATTTGCGAGAGTTTAAGCTATTGGCATTGTAAATGGCAACGCCTTTTATTTATGTTTTAAAAACCAACACGTAAATAAAAGACATTGTCATTTACAATGCCAACAGCTCAAACTCTTCCAAATGCGAGACCTATTGCATTGCAAATGCTTGTTAGAAATGGAGATATAGACTTCAATGCGGTTTGAAAAGAAGTTTTATTCATGTAAGCCCCAGACACATCTGGTTCAGAAGAAGGCCGAAGGAATAATGACAAGCAACTGATAAGCAACCGTCAACTGTGGAATGTGAGGTATGGTGTCACAGGCAGTGCCAATGAGGATAGGAGAGAGGTATTGCATCACAATGGAACATTAGCATGTTTATACATCATCACAGCAGAGTTATCTGCTGAAATGGAAATTCTGAGTAGAGGGGTATTTTTGCACGGGCAATATTACCGCGGATTTTTTTAGACACATGTCATATTGTGAAATTTGTCTCTGGAAATTGGCCCGGTAGTGGGTCCTTAACCTTTTCAATCAGGGTGGGAATTATAATTTTTTCTGTAAATTCCCATTCCCATGAAATGACATTAAATTCGAAGGTAATTTCTCACAGGCTCTTGCAATGAATGGCAGTGTGTGTATGAGTGTTTTTTTTCCCAGAAGCTGAGAGGACACAAATCAAGCTGCAGCATTTAAAACCCTCTTAAAAAGGAATGCTCAGGGAAGATAAACGAAAAGCAATTGAAACCCAAATTAAGGTTACTCATAATCCTGCAGTTTTGAGGAAGCTTTTTTAAAACTGCTTTTAGAAGGTTTTTTTCTCTAAGAAAACCAAAAACATTGCTCAGGTGCAGACAGACAGCTCATTGGAACAGTGTTTTGGCAGATGTGCATTCAACACAGATCAAGAAGCACTCGTTTTTTCAATATTTCTTTTTGTTAATAGATCATCTCTCAGTGTCCATTATACATTCTGATACTCTTCTAGTTGTCTCTCGTAGGTTCTCCATAATCATCAAGAAGTCAACATCATCTTCAAAACCCGTAGTAGGCTCTCGATTTACCCCACACTACTTTGAAATTTTGTGGGCATCCCTACTTTCATCACTACCGTCTCTGCTGCTCTGAATATGTCAATACCCTTTTGCTATCTTTGTTTCCCCAACTTGGTAGTTGTTATGTATCTTTCCCCTATGATAAATTCCGGTACACAAAACAATAGTATACTCCTGGGAAAGTCTAAGAAATTTGGATGTAACTGCTGATTTTGCCTGTCACCTCTTACAGTGTTACATGTTTCTCCCATTCACGTGCCAAGCCTAATTCTGTTCTAGGGCTGGACTCTGCTCATCTGCGGCTCCACCGCTTGTCTTTAAGATCCCGTCCCTTCTCCCTCAGCCGTTGGCGCTCTTTGCACTCTCCGCTGAGGCGGGAGTAAGCTGCCAGGGCCACTTCTTTTCTCACTGACTGTCTCATTCTTCCACACTCGCGTCTCTCAGCCAGCAGCATTCGAGTCCAGGGTGAGTCGCAGTCTCACTCAGCCACACAGGCTCACTACATAATGGAGCCCTTGGCCAGCTATTTGCAGTGAGGTGAGATGTACCAATTCTACATTGGGCCCTGGTCTTCTTTTTTGTGTTTTTCCGTTACCACTGTCATGGATCCTCTTTATACTAGACCACACTTCTGTTCACCCCAGTGATGTGCTTTGATTTCCTCTCTATTGCACAATCAATCTTGTCTCACCGCCTGATAGTCAAAGACGCTCCTCATGAATTTTTTTTAGATGCTTAGTTTAGAAGGCTGTTTACTGATTAATATAGGAAGTCGGTTTGAGCAACAAAAAAGAAAGTTTGCCATGCTGGCTGTTAGTCCACGCCCCCAATTTTGGGAAAACTGTAGTTTATTTTTCAAATCATGTACCCAGACACCTTGTCCAGCCTTGTCTGTGTCATTGTTGGGGCCTACTTGTCTTTAAGTTGAATTAGAAAGGATTGTCCAGAAAGGGTTTAATGCTGACATGATTTGAGTTTTTTTCTGTTGGAACTACAGTTCAGGGTACAAAGTCCAGCCTCTCTGGATTGAATCCTTGAGGGCAGAGTTGGTTAATGTACTGCCCACCCAGAGAGGTAAAGACTTCACCACCTTTTATGAACGGCACCTCTAGTATTGAGTTTCAAGCATCACTTAAATGGTGTTCCAGTTCTGTTATTTGATTGCAGCACATTGGGAATGCCAAACACAGAAATTCTTTTCACTAGGATTGGGCTACATCAATAGCGGGCGGTCGAAGTTCGAAAGGCGGGGCCGAGATCGGCCCCGCCGCAAATATGGCGGGGCACCGACCCCCTCCTCCCCACGCCCTTGTGTGTCCATCAGGCGGCGCGGACCACCGCGTCATCATGACGCGGTGGGCGCGCCGTGTGTGGGATTGGCTCACAACGGTGACCCATGGCCCGGAAGCGGTTAAGGCGCTTCCGGGTCATGGGGGAGTAGGGGGGGGCTGGGGGTCAGACCAGTTAGAACTGGTCTGACCCCAGGTATGAGGTTAAAAGGCTGGGGAGCGCGGGACTCGGTCTCTTTGTCCCGCGCTCTCACAGCACCTGGTCGCAGCCCTTTAGGAGACTGCTTAACTTCTTTTGTTTGCTTTTTCTTGCAGGCTCGCTTTACAGGAGGACCGTGCAGCGCCGGTATCAGTTGCCGTGGTTCCGGGTCTACTGGCTTTCGAGAGCATCCTGGTGGCAGCGCGAGTACTGCGGGGACAAAGAAGCATTGGTCGCGGTCGCGTGAGGTGTCGTGATCGTCATCGTCCTGGTTCCAGCACGGAGCAGGGAAGCGCTCGTCTCGTGGTTGCGTGAGGGGGTGGTGAGGCTCGTGAGCCCGGGTGCACGGCGCGCGTACGCGCCGAAAAGGTATTCGTCAGGGGGGGGGGGGGGTGTACGGATGGTGTGTGAAGAAAGCCCCGGTGCTTAGCATTGTTGTTGTCTCCCATTCGATTCGCGTAACGCTACGGGTGCTCGTGTAAGGCGCTCTGATACCACGAGGGTGCAATTTCATGTGAACAGCTATTGAATTGAAGGGTTTAAGTCACGGTGATAACTCGCAAGGCTTTTTAAAACCGAATTCATTGACTCGAAGTCAATGTTTGTGATAGATTGGCGCTTTGTCTGGGGCCCTTGCTCTCAAGGTGACAGGCTCAATCTGCAGGGATTCTATTCAGGGGGACCTTTTTTAAATTACTGCTCCTGTGAGGCTACGCATTGGGTGTTTATTAATTTTGAGCAATTAAGGAGTTTCATTGGCCTAGGGGTAGAGCGGCTGACTCTCACTCTTAAGGTTAGGTGTTCTAGTCTGGTGTTTCAGTATCCTCACTTAAGGGGTATGAGAGGGTAAAACTTTTATATTTATCCGCAATTACATTCTTTGTGTTTGTGAGTGTGAAGGGGGGCAGGGGCAGTGTTTTTTGCAAAAAATTGTAATTGTTGTATTGCGCTAAGGTTGTGTCGCTTGTTTCTTTCTCAGGTACAGAGCAAGTTGAATTGAGTTAGGGAGGGTTATTGCAGGGTCGTGGTGTGGGACATAGCACAGCATGTCAGCTAAGCGGGGAACTAAGCGTTCGCGCATGGAGCATATGCTGGAAGCAATGATGCGTAGGATGGCGACTATGGATAGGAGATGGGGCAAGGTTGAGCAAATGGGGCATAGCCTAGCTGAGCTCAGGCAGAAGGTTGAGGATCAGGGTGGGCCGTCTGGTAGGCCCAAGCGGACAATAGTACCCCCAAAACCGAGGGGGGAATTGGAGGCTCTCCCCAAACGGGTCAGACATAAGAAAGCGAAGAGTCAGGAGCCCAAAATAGTGGGACCTATAGAGACACCGGGAGGGGGTGGTCCTTCTGGGCTTCCAGCAGTGCCAGAGATTCCTAGTTTAGTGCCCAACGTCCCAGGGTCAGCAGTCCCGGTACCTACACCGGTTCCGGTGACCCCTGTGCCGGTACCAGTAGTGCCAAGTATCATCCCAGTTGTGCTCCCAACAGGCCCCAATGTTCCTGCCTTGAACCCGGTGGCTCCGGTACCGTCACCAGCAGGAGGTGGGCAGGTCCCGTCGGAATTAGCCAATCAAATAGCTGCAGTACTTCCATGGTTAGGAAAGGGGGGGGTGTTGCAGTTGGCGGCGGGCACTGACCCTTTGGTAGAGGCGCAAGGAATGGTGGCAAAGATCATGGCGGCCCAGGGCGGGGAACAGAGCCTGGGTGCGGAGAAGGTCCAGCAAGCACAGCCAGGGCTTCAGGAAAGCGACAGTGGAAAGGCCAAGACGGCAGACCCAGCGGGTAAGGAGCTGGCGTTACCTTTGTTGGGCGCCGGGGTGTTACCTTCCAGGAAGGAATATTTAGCGTGTCATGTGGCAAAAGATGTGAAAGAATTGATTTGGGCTGGGGCGTATGTAAACATGTTTTCCTTGTTGGTGGATAACAGGGAAATGGAGTATGCAAAGAGACAGAAGGATTGGATGCTTCCCAGTGAATGGCGGGCAGAAATGTCTAGATTCAGAGTAGAGGAGACATTGACTAATTGGATAAGGGCATTTTCTGTGTATATGGCCATAGTGGCAGAACGTACACCCAATATGCAGGCGGAAATGGCTTGTTATCAGAGCAGGGTGGCAATGACGCATGATAAATACGGGGGTGTTGGTTGGAAGGAATATGATATGAACTTTAGGAAAGCGAAGGAGTTTGACCCTTCACTCACTTGGGACAGGGTGGATTCTATTTCCTGGTTTGATCAGTTTGCCCCAGGGCAGCCGGGCAATACAGGGCAGAATTGGGGCAAGGCGCACATTTCACCGGCACATCAGCCCTTTCGGGCAGGGCACCCCGGGGTGGCTGCGCCGGCCACTGAGAAAGGGGGAAAGCGAAAGGGAGTGTGCTGGGACTTTAATAGGAAGTCTTGTACCAGAGCCCAAGGCACCTGTAAATTCAAGCAGCCATGTGCCATATGTAATCACCCCTCTCACCCGGAGTCAAAGTGCCTTAAGAAAGGGAACACCTTTCCAGGGTCAAGAGGGGGAAAAATGCAGGAATGAGGAGGGAAGAGAAAAGGTAACGCATTCACCCATTGATGTCTTTGCAATGAATCCCTGGTTAAATCGGTATCCAGATCATGCTACAGCCAGAACGCTACAGGAAGGGTTTTTGTATGGTTTCAGGATACCAGTGGGAGATTACAAGGGGACTTCAGAGTGCAAAAATCAATTGTCTGTCAGATCAAACACAAAGGTTGTAGTGCAAAAGATTAAGAAGGAATTGGGCTTAGGTAGAATTGTGGGTCCGTTCGATGTCCCCCCGGTGCCTAATTTTGTCTGTTCTCCCCTGGGGGTGGTACCAAAAAAGGAAGAAGGGGAGTTTAGGTTGATTCATAATCTATCAGCGCCCAGAGGCAAGTCATTGAATGATGCCATCAATGAAGAACTTTGCAGTGTAAAATATGCGTCCTTTGATCAGGCAGTAGAGATGTTGAGGGCTGTGGGTCCGGGGGCCTTGTTGGCTAAATCTGATATCGAATCTGCATTCAGACTGTTGCCAGTGCATCCTTTAGATCATCATTTGCTGGGTTTTTCATTTCAAGGACAGTTTTACATGGATAGGTGCATGCCTATGGGTTGTTCAGTTTCTTGTGCCTATTTTGAAAAATTTAGTTCTTTTTTGGAGTGGGTTTTCAGACAAATTACAGGACATCATTTTGTGATGCATTATCTTGATGATTTTCTCTTTTTGGGATCGGCTGGTTCTCAGGAATGTGTTGTGGCCTTGGAGGAATTCTGTGGACTCATGCGTACATTTGGGGTCCCCCTGGCTCAGGGAAAGACAGTGGGCCCAACAACCACGATTGAGTTCCTAGGCATTGAAATTGATTCAGTACAGGGATGTTTTAGGTTACCTGAACAAAAGATAATGAAGTTCCGTGCTGCTTTACAACAGTGCTTGTTAAAAGACAAAGTGACGTTACATCAGTTGCAACAGGTGGTAGGACAGTTGAATTTCGCACTGAGAGTGATACCTATGGCTCGACCATTCTCTCGTTCCATTTCTCAGGCTATGACAGGCTTACACGAGAAGCACCATCACACGCGACTGTCATCTGAGGTTCGCCAGGACATGCGTATTTGGATCGCATTTCTGAAGGGTTTCAATGGCAGAATAGTGTGGCCCGGTCCCCCCACTACTTCGGCTGCCTTGGGATTATGGACCGACGCGGCGGGTAGTGTGGGTTTTGGTGCCATACTTGGGAACAAGTGGGTGGCTCAGCAGTGGCCGGGTTGGTGGTTTGAGTGTGGACTAACAACTAACATAGGTTTTTTGGAATTGTTTCCCATTTGGGTTGCTTTAACGGTATGGCCCCAGAACCTGCAGAATCAGTCTGTAATCTTTTGGTCTGATAACATGACAGTGGTAGAATCCATCAATTAACAGGCGGCAAGGTGTAAAATGATTCTTCGCCTGTTTAAAGAAATAGTGCTGTTGTGTATGAAGCTAAATGTACAGTTTAAGGCGAAGCATGTCTCTCTCGCTTCAAGATGCAGGTTTTCAGGGAACATCTACCATCCGCAGAAGCATCATCAACACACTTTCCAGAAGTTCTTTGGCAGATTGGTGCCCCCAACTACAGAACCTCGTGGCTGCTAGCCTAGCTCCTGGGACCAGGAAAGCTTATGAAGGGGCGTTTTGGTCTTACTGTAATTTTCTGGGTCAGGACTGGGAGGAGAGATGGGATACTTCAGGCGCTTTCCTCTTGTTTTTAGACAGCTTACATAGGGGGGGGCGCACAGTGGCGGCAGCCAGGCGTCATGTAGCGGCAGTTTCCTTCTTTGCGCAGATCAGAGGCACGAAGGATCCCACAAATGGTTTCATTGTAAGAAAGGCATTGAAGGGTTGGCGACGAATTCAAGGTACGATTCCGGACACCAGGCAGCCAATAGGGTTGGAGCGGCTGAGCGCGCTGCTGATGGCGCTGGGCGCCGTATGCAGTTCAGTGGGGGAGACTCTATTATTCAGAGCTGCCTTTGCATTGGCTTTCTATGGGGCACTCAGAGTTTCTGAATTGGTAGCACGCAATAAGCGAGATGGTCAGGGCGGCCTTTTAATGGAATACGTGAAGGTACAAGGTGACATTTTGCTGTTGACCATCAAAAAATCCAAAACCGATCAGGAGGCTCGGGGAGAAGGGGTGGTACTGCATAGGGCGCGTAATAACCCGTGTTGCCCGATAATGCATCTGAAAAATTACCTCAGTTTGAGGAACAGCGCGTTGGGAGGAGCATTGTTATTACATGCGGACGGTACCCCACTGACCGTGTATCAGTTCAAAAAGGTATTGAATATGGCAATCAGCAAGGCAGGCATGGAACGCATTCTTTCAGGATAGGGGCTGCCACTGAGGCAACGGCTAGGGGGTTGCACTTCAGTAAGGTACAGAGGATCGGACGATGGGTGTCCAATAGTTATAAACATTATGTGCGGCTGCACATGTTGTGATTGCACATTATGATTGTGTACTGATGCTTCATTGTCTGTCATTTTCTTCACAGTTTCTCGAACCTGTCACGCAGGAGGGGAACTGCCATCATCACAGCAGCAACAGTCTTCGCAGCAATCGGCAAAGCTACAGGTCATAGGGACACGTAATGTGTGGATTGTGGGGCATTCATATGTACGGCGTATGAAATCTGGTTTTTTTGCAGGTAACTATAGGCAAAGGGCAGAGCAGAGGGGTTTCACAGTGTCTTTCCATGGGAAGGGGGGCCTTTGCCTTAGTCAATTTAGGGGATTTATGATGGATCTGCTGAAGAGGCACAGTTCTCCCTCTATCGTTATTCTACATCTGGGGGGCAATGACTTGGTAACGTTGGGCAGGAGGGTTTTGTTGGAGAACCTAATCTCAGAGATTAGTTGGTTAGCCAAGGCCTGCCAGGGTTGCTACATAGTTTGGTCTCACATGATACCTAGATTTAAATGGAGAGGGGGGGACTCTGTGAGGGCCTTGAACCACTCGGTAAAGAGGGTCAACAATAATTTAGGGAAACTTTTCAGATCCTCCAAATTGCAATGCATTGCGCATGGGTGTGTCAGGGGGGAACAGTGCTTCTTAAAAGACGGGGTCCACCTGACTAGGTTAGGTAATGACATAATGTTGGAGAATTTCATGGCCTGGCTAGAGGGTCTGAGGGAAGGGGCATGACCTTTCTGAGGGTTAGTTTGGGGGGGGCCAGATAGTCGGGCAACTATGCTGGCCTGTGGCGGTAAGGTCATGACTAGTGAGCAGTAAATTTAAGGTCCTTTTGGGGCGGCCTCATTCTCGGATGGGGTCGCCCAGGGGGAGGGACAAGGGGTCCCTCCTATAACTCCAGGGGCGGTACATCCGGTTGGCTGGATGGGTGCGGGGAAGGGGGGAGTCACGCTTTCTTTTAGGCTGGTTGGCCACCCCGCACTGGCATGGACGTCATTAAATGGCGCAGAGTGCAAGACCCCCCAAATTGGCGTGGAGTTCAGGGAACGTATGGGGGTAACCGGGGGGGGAAGTACCCTCTCGGTAAGCGGGCCCCCTGCGCATGCGCAACCCTACGGGGGGGCGCGGTCAAATTGATAAGGATCTGACACCAGTTAATGACCTTGCCGTAGGCCCAAATAGGATACGTAGAAAGTAATTAATGTATGATTATGATCTTTATGTTAGATTCGGATAGGAAAACTATGTATTAGTGATATGTTAAGGTTAGCCATCAGAAATCTGTGCATATTAATTGTAATCAAATGTCGTGTTATGTTTCTGCGTATAAAATGTAAATAATATTTATCTCTTAAAACTTTTTGATTTGATTTCATATTTTAATAAATACGGCCAGGGGTTGTTCGACCCCCGCCTCCAAAAGTCATTACCTTTTCATGTGCCTCATTACAAATGTGTTTATGTCCAGGGGGGGGAGGGGGAAATTCGGTAGTCCCTGCCCATATCGAAAGGCGGGGCCGGGATCGGCCCCGCCGCAAATATGGCGGGGCACCGACCCCCTCCTCCCCACGCCCTTGTGTGTCCATCGGGCGGCGCGGACCACCGCGTCATCATGACGCGGTGGGCGCGACGTGTGTGGGATTGGCTCACAACGGTGACCCATGGCCCGGAAGCGGTTAAGGCACTTCCGGGTCATGGGGGAGTAGGGGGGGCTGGGGGTCAGACCAGTTAGAACTGGTCTGACCCCAGGTATGAGGTTAAAAGGCTGAGGAGCGCGGGACTCGGTCTCTTTGTCCCGCGCTCTCACAGCACCTGGTTGCAGCCCTTTAGGAGGCTGCTTAACTTCTTTTGTTTGCCCACCCTCCATCCCCTGTTGCAAGGTATTTAATGGGTGTTAGTAATTGACGGTGTGGTTCCTTCCTTAGGCGTTTTCTCCCGCTTGCAGGTCTTCAATCGTCGTATTTATTGCTATTCCTTGGTCAGGCGGTAAGGTCATGACTAGTGAGCAGTAAATTTAAGGTCCTTAGGGGGCGGCCTCATTCTCGGATGGGGTCGCCCAGGGGGAGGGACAAGGGGTCTCTCCTATAACTCCAGGGGCGGTACATCCGGTTGGCTGGATGGGTGCGGGGAAGGGGGGGAGTCATGCTTTCTTTTAGGCTGGTTGGCCACCCCGCACTGGCATGGACGTCATTAAATGGCGCAGAGTGCAAGACCCCCCAAATTGGCGTGGAGTTCAGGGAATGTATGGGGGTAACCGGGGGGGGGGGGGAAGTACCCTCTCGGTAAGCGGGCCCCCTGCGCATGCGCAACCCTACGGGGGGGCGCGGTCAAATTGATAAGGATCTGACACCAGTTAATGACCTTGCCGTAGGCCCAAATAGGATACGCAGAGAGTAATTAATGTATGATTATGATCTTTATGCTAGATTCGGATAGGAAAACTATGTATTAGTGATATGTTAAGGTTAGCCATCTGAAATCTGTGCATATTAATTGTAATCAAATGTCGTGTTATGTTTCTGCGTATAAATTGTAAATAATGTTTATCTCTTAAAACTTTTTGATTTGTTTTCATATTTTAATAAATACGGCCGGGGGTTGTTCGACCCCCGCCTCCAAAAGTCATTACCTTTTCATGTGCCTCATTACAAATGTGTTTATGTCCGGGGGGGGGAGGGGGAAATTCGGTAGTCCCTGCCCATATGAGTTTCCTATCATTGTCGTCGTTGGAACCGCGGGATGCCGGCGCACGGGAGTTCCACGCCTCCACGCCGCTAGCGTGCTAATGGCCCCGCCCCCTTCCCACAAGCAGAACGAGAAGCGTACCGATGGCGGCAGCGGCAGCGGGGAATTGATGCGGTTACACGCGCGCTGCCTGAGGCTGGTTAAGCAATGATACTAGCTCCAAGCGCGTTGAGAGGAGAGGGGGAAAAAACGGGCTTCTTTGCTCCAATGCTGACGCCGACGCTGACACCAGGCTGCATCGATGTCTGGGAATGCCAAACACAGAAATTCTTTTCACTAGGATTGGGCTTGTGTGGGAATCCAGCGTTTGGGTATCTTAAATGGTCATCAAACAATACTGACAGCTACCAGCCAGTCTGCAATGAGTCAAAGTCTGCACAGACACTCTGCCACCCTTATGTGCCTCAGGGTGAAGTGTAGCTGGCTGTGGTCTTTTGTGGAGATTCGGCCACTTTGGACAAAATGCAGATGCTTAATATCTCCTCCACTAGGTTATCTGAGATAGCATTGTCCATCAATAGCTAAATATCATTTAAAGAATGTCTGCCTATTGTAGGTAATAACTGTAACTGAACATCCTACTTTCAATGGGATTATATTTTTTGTAAACAGTAAGTAGGACACAATAGAGCCTATTGACAAAAGCGTTTTGGAGTTCATGAAGCAGTACACCTCTAGTACTCTTTTATGTACTTTTACATGTCTGTGTGAATTAGCCCCAAAACTTCTCAAATTGGAATAACATGGGAATATTCGGCGAATATTCATATACAATTTGTGCAAACAGAAAGTACCCCCTTTGCACTTTTACTATTAGTGGTTTGTACTTTTCGGGCACCATTCACAAAGGGATGTGATAAAAAAATATATGCCTTTAGAACTACTTCCTGCAGTCTCAAATGGTTTTGTTTAATTATATTTTTAAATAAACCACCCGAGATACCAGGGTGAAAGATTGATACAGGAATGCATATGAGCACCAACATTATTTCATCTTTAAGTGGTGAAAGCATTCTGCAACGCTGATGACGGTGAAGATGAAATTGCCTAGCTTACATTTCTCTTGCTTTTCCTTTTCTCAGCATCAGGGTCCATCACATTCCATGGATTGGGATATTTATGGATCTAGGTGGTATCAAACATAGACTTCTCTCCATTACCCTGACTGAGGGTTTTTTTTTCGTTCAGGGAAGAAGGGACATATTTGGCAGTCAGCTTCTTTTCACTAGGCCTGGGAGAAATTTAAATTAAGCCGTCATAAATCTGGAAACTCCACCTTACGCCAATTAAATGCATAATAAGGTCACCGTTCTTGGCAAAATGATAGTGCTGGAACGTGGGAAAAGTGCAAACAACCAGAACACAAGCAGCTGTTGTTCTTTGTGGTTTTTGCACTTTTTTTTAACTGCGAAATGCATCTTTGCATCTAAATTTGCACGATGACACATTTCGAGCTAAAATATATTGCTAAATTATGAATTTTCATAATGCATAATTACTTGCGATTTCACCTACTTTTCCTGATATTTTGCATAATTAAGCAAAAGCAAATTACTCAAATTCTGCACACTTCCACTTTTTCACCAGCTGGAATAGTGAAAAGATTCCACATTGTTGACTCAGGTGGAGTTTTTGAGAGGTCATCTGCTATTATTTGAGATCTTATTCCTAATTTACTCCTTATTCTATATTTCTGCCTCTCTCCTGCTGTTCTTCTTCTGCAGAAGCCATCCTAAATGTGAAAAAGTATTTTAGTTTTCCCCAAAAATATAAACCACACCAAAAAACAGTACAATCTTCTTTCCTGAAGGTCTTCAATGAGCTATTACAAACTCAATAACTATTTGAATGCGAATACGACTGAAGAATAGGGGGGCGAGGCCAGCAGCCAACGGGAATGGCCGCAAGCTAGTGGAGCTCCGCAGCCCTCGCCCATTATCCTGCCGTAATCCTGTCTCACAATCGACCCTGAGTGCCACAGCCGGTGGAACTTGAGCCCCAGATGCGACTGGACCCAGTTGGTTGCAGCCTTGGTGCCTGATTGCGGCTATATCGACTCCCAAGTGATGAGCCCTCCAGAGGAGCGACAACACAAAATGGTGGCACGGCGATCACAGTGAACTGCCTCCAGCTTCTGGAGCCAATGGAGCCTCCACTCACACTGCCACCTGGCTGCAATGCCTTGGGTGCTGTGAGGAGCAGGGGCAGGACCCGCAAAGACTTCCTTCTCGGCGGTGAGTCGGCAGAGCCGGGGTGTGTGCTTAACGCCAGCAAGAGTCTGCAACATGCCGGCCCGCAGCGTGGAATGGTAGCGCGCCGGCCCGGGAGCAGACGGAGTGGAACTGCAGCTTTCCAGGGCCCGGCGGGTGTTAAAAGGCCTGAGATGATGGCGGAGTTCGGCTGTGGCCGGATTGATGCCTGTGTGGCCGGAGGGGACATTTATTGCTCATGACGTATGGTGCAGTGGCGCAGCTGCTATAGACTGAGTCAATGGATTCCCTCGGCGGCAACACCAAAAAAAGGCCGTGGCTTTGCGAAAGGACACCCATACCAGCTGAGGAATCCAGCCGACAAGGTGGAAATTGAGGCCACGGCACTGCCCTGGTGGGCGCAGGCGGTGGTGAAGATGCCCGGTTAGCCTGCCAGCCCTGGGGAGCCTTCTGACTGCACCCCAGCGACCTGTGTGTTGGCCCCCCTGCCCTGGGAGATCTGTGAGGGTGCCAGTTGCTGCACTGTGCATGTCCATAAAGGCGACCACCCAATAAAAACTGTTTGAAGAGGACAATTCGGCCCACCGCGCTTCCTGGGGCTTGCATATTCCCCAAGCCTAGAGACTTCCGTACACGATGTGGCGAGGACTCATCACTCACTGTTTTGAGCCATCTGTGAATGCCTGGACTGGAAAACCTGACAGGCCACCGGAGGCACGTGCGCCCCGGACTGGCGACAGCGATTACCGGTCTCGACCCTAATTCTGCTCTACATACTTGGCCACGCGCCAGGAACCATGGCAAGGGGAGAGACACGAAACCTGCGATGCAGACCAAACTTGAAAAGTTTGCCTGGTCAAGAACCGGTGAGAATCAAGAGCCCCCCCCGCTCAGAGGTCCGCAATGAAGCAGGGCAAGCATCCGCCTCCAGAGACCTCACACTTCAGGACATCATGACTGCTATTAATGCCTTGCGTACCTCGCTAGAGACTCAAATTGACGTGGTGAATGTTGAGGTCTCACTTATCAGAGCGGACCTCCGAAGGATGGACAACAGAGTCAAGGAGATTGAAGAGGTCACTACTGAATTAACGAGGGAGACCTCCCAACTCAAACGTGAAGCACAACTACTGCGAGAAACCCAGGCCAAAATGGTGATGCAACTGGACGATTATGAAGGGCGGGCACAGCAAGACAACCTGCGCATCCTCGGGGTCCCAGAACGAGCGGAGGGTCCGGCGACCAATCTCTTTGTGGTGGACTTGATTTCCAACCATCTGAAACCAAAGGGATTATCCAATTACTTTTCTATTGAACGAGATCTCCGAATCCCAGAGGGGCGACCTAAGCCTGGAGCTCCACCTCGGCCAATTTTAGCTCTGGTTTTTAACTTTCGAGATCGTGATGATATTCTTCCGGCCGCATGTTCCAGCCCGCCACTTACTCTGGAGAACAGCGCCATCACAATCTTACCGGATTTTACAACGAAAGTCCAAAACCAACGGCACCATTTTTTAACGGTCAAGAAGGCGCTGAGGGATCGAGACATTAAGTATGCAATGCTCTTCCCAGCGAAGCTGCGTGTGGTTGCAAAGGGTAAGACCTGGTTCTTCTCCACCCCTGAGGACGCATGGGACTGGCTTGAAGGGTGGCGTCGAGTGGGAAGGCCTGCCACCGAGAAACCTGATGATCCACGGCAAAACAGACTGAAGCCCACCACAGCGTCCCAGACCGAGTCCGCCGCTGCGGATCATGAGACTCCTTCGGGGAGCTGAGGAATGGTTAGACCCTGACTTTCCTATGGGTCGAGCATCATAGTTAAGTGACTCGGGCTGCACATGTGTTGTATCTATGAGTAATCATTTGGGGTCCCTGGTTGGAGTTCTGTTGACACTATGCTGAATTGAGACCTTGGATCGAGTACGCCTAACTGCTGGCTATCTGGGGGAGGGAGAGGTATCACTTTTCGATTGTATTCACTATATGGCCCAATCCGGGACGAGATTCCTGTCTCTTGTCCGTAACGGTTTTTCATGCTTAACATTTCGAGTTGAAATACCAACAAACTTGCCAACAAACTTTTGATAGACACTCATACGGGCACAAGTAGTCTACTCAATGTGACCTGACTGTATTTATTTCAAAAATGCTTTTTATTCAATTTTTTAAATAATGTTTGCATCTCCTATTAGTTAAAATGCAATTTTACTACTTCCACACATTACAAACACCCCACAAAAATACCAAATACATTCAATGAATTGGGATCTGCACAGCAAATAATTTTTAACAACATAAATAAAGACAAATCCTACACATGACTCAGACAAGACATATAACATATAACAAACAAAGAATTTGCTCCAAATGGGTTAAACTTGATTTGCACCTTTCTTAAACCTCACAGTAGAGCAAAAACAAACAGTGTGTATTTTTCAAAAAAACAATTTCTGCACTGTCAAAGCAAAACAATATGCTAAATTTACAAATTTGGTGGAACAGGCAGGAATAAAATTCTTTGTATCACATATGTTTGAGGAAACAGAGGTCGACTCGTTTCAAACCACACATTTGTTAGTTTGGGGTTCTCTTCAGGACCAAACACTAAAAAAGAAGAGTATTTTACTCTTATTGCCCTGTCTAGCTTTTTTCTACTGTCGTGAGACAGCAGTGTGTGGCCCCTCTTCGAAGCCAGTTTCAAAGAGGCTCATCGCTTACCTATTTGGAAAGATCAGCCGATCTTGCGTAGGGATCAATCCGATATTTTTTTCGCAATTCTATTTTAGAAGAAAAATGGAGAAAAAAAAAAAGAAAGCAGTCTAAACCTTCAGTCTTATAAATCGTCTTGATAATAAAACTTGGACCCCACGTAGTAGTTGACTTACTCAATGTCTAGAAATAGTTGTGTCCGTGCTGAGGGTCTGTGATGTTTAGGTTGACACCTCTGGGGCAAAGGAAAACATGCGTTAAACATTAACGTACGTTAAAATTTAAAGTTGGTATTTTATTTTCCGTGTGTTGTCAGCCCCACTTTACGTACTTTGTGAAATCTTCTTATGTGCAAATGGAGGCTATCTTCGTTTTTTTCAAATTCAGGAACCTGCATTGAGAAACAATACTTGGCATAAGCTGTCTGAGTTGCCTACTGTATCTCCTAAGCTATAAGCGATGTTAACAATTGGCTGGCTGTAATTATTTTAGTAGTATTAATGGAATGCAGTCTTAACTGGGATTCTTTTTATGCAGTGGCATACCATAAGCCTCGCGGCCAATAACGAAACTTATCTTAGAAAATACTGAAAAGTGCTGACATCTAAGTTTGCCCATTAGTTCAGCTTTTCTACAATTGCAGCAATAATGACAGTATGCTAACATTAAGCAGACATTAAAAATGTGTTTCCTTCTGTTTCTCCGGTGCGAGTTTATACCTTTTAGGAGTTTCTTACAGGCACCGCAGAGTCCATTATTTCATTCTCCGGAGTCTATCACGGTCGTAATGATTGCGGATCTAATCCCTCCGGTGTTGTATTTCATCTTCCGGGTGATGGGGGGAACAGTGTCACGTGGTCGTTTCCCAGAATGAATTGTGGGAGCTGTAGTCTTTATAGTGCGAGACTCGGTGAGTTCATTCATTTAACTTGCTAATTTGCCTCTAAGCTTGCTAAATGAATAGATTGGAGCACACCATAATGTTTAAAGTTGTTTATTGGCAGACTTGTAAGGGGAATCTTCTTACTTGTTAGGCATATATACTCACGTCAAAACTGAGATATCAATAAGGGGTGAAAATCAAATTGTTTACAAGAGCACCTTCTTGGTTCATCTTTATAACTTGTAAATTTCCAAAAGTTCATTAAGACCATCAACTGCTGTGTTAAATTTAACTATAAGCAAAGCTTCTCTTTGGATCAATTTTGCGTCTTTGTCCCCTCCTCAAGGGTCATGTTCCACCTTTGATATGACCGTCCACGTAAGATCCTTCTATAGATGGTTGTTATTCTTCCAATGATTGACCAACGGGGCTGATTGTACATTTTTTCTAATTCTCAATTTGTGTTGGGAGATCCGATGGCGGACCTCCTGATTGATTTTACCAATATAGAGTTTAGGACAAGGGCATAGAATTCCGTAAACCACATTTTTTGTTTTGCAGTTAGTGTATGTCTCATGTTTCCGATTTATATTTCTATAAGAGAAAAGGGAACCAAATTGGAGTTGGGGCAAAAATTTGTGACACAAACAACTCTGTTTGTTGTTGGTCTCTCCTTCTTCTGCGGGAAAACTTACCCTATGGACAATTTCTAAGGATTAAACGTAATTGTTCTTTTAAGGATGAGTATACCTGCCATGCCAACAATCTACTTGAAAGACTAATGGATCGAGGATATCCTAAGAAACTTCTAAAAAATGCCATGAAGAGAGCATGGTGGACACCATGATAGTCTCTTCTACAGAAGAAAGAGAAACCAACAACAAACAGAGTTGTTTGTCTCACAACTTTTTGCCCGAACTCCAATTTGTTGAAAAGAAATATAAATCAAAATTGGCATTTGATCCAAAATCTTGACCCTTCATTTGCAACGTACCCTTTGTTTGCCTTGAAGAAGGAAAGAAGTATCGCGAATCAAATTGTTTGGGCTGCATTACCAAAAATTCCATCAAAAAATACACTGCGAGAACATTTGTATTTACCTGCTATCAAAGGACACCACAAGTGTGGGACTTGTGTGTGCTGCGATACAACTATTGAAGGTTCCATTTTCTCTTACAGAAATATTAATTGGAAACATGAGACATACACCAACTGCAAGACAAAAATTTTGGTTTATGGCATTCTATGCTCTTGTCCTAAACTCTATATGGGTAAAACCAATCAGGAGGTCCGCCATCGGATCTCTCAACACAAATCGAGAATTAGAAAAAATGTACAGTCATCCCCGTTGGTCAATCATTGGAAGAATAACAACCATCTAGAGAAGGCTCTTACGTGGACGGTCATATCAAAGGTGGAACAAGACCCTCGAGGAGGGGACATAGACCGGAGACTGATCCAAAGAGAAGTTTCACTTATAGTTAAATTTAACACAGCAGTTGATGATCTTAATGAACTTTCGGAAATTTACAAGTTATAAAGATGAACCAAAAAGGTGCTTATTGACATCTCAGGTTTGACGCGAGTACATATGCCTAACAAGTAAGAAGATTCACCTTACAAATCTGCCAATAAACAACTTTAAACATTGTGGTGTGCTCCAATCTATTCATTTAGCAAGCTTAGAGGCAAATTAGCAAGTTAAATGAATGAAGTCACCGAGTCTCGCACTATAAAGACTACAGTTCCCACAATTCATTCTGGGAACTCTAATGTTTAACGGATGTTTTCCTTTCCCCAGAGGTGTCAACTTAAACATCACAGACCCTCAGCACGGACACAACTATTTCTAGATGTTGAGTACATCAAGTACTATGTGGGTTCCAAGTTTTATTATCCAGACAATTTATAAGACTGAAGGTTTTGACTGTTTTTCTTTTCCTTTTCTTTTTTCTTCTAAAATAGAATTGCGAAAAGACTATCCGATAGATCCCTATGTGAGATCGGCAGATCTCCCTAAATAGGTAAGCGGTCAGCCTCTTTGATGCTGGCTTCCAAGAGGGGCCTTGCACTGCTGTCTCGCAACAGTAGAAAAAAGCTAGACAGGGCAATAAGAGTAAAATACTCTTCTTTTTTCCTTTTTAGTGTTTGGTCCTGAAGAGAACGCCAAACTAACAAACGTGGGGTTCGAAACGTGTCGACCTCTGTTTCCTCAAACATGTGTGATACAAAGAATTTTATTCCTGCCTGTTCCACCAAATTTGTAAATTTGGCATATTGTTTTGCTTTGACAGTGCACAAATAGTTTTTTTGAAAAATACACACTGTTTGTTTTTGGTCTACTGTGAGGTTTAAGAAAGGTGCAAATCAAGTTTCACCCATTTGGAGCAAATTCTTTGTTTGTTATATGTTGTATGTCTTGTCTGAATCATGTGTAGGATTTGTCTTTATTTATATTGTTAAAAATAATTTGTTGTGCAGATCCCAATTCATTGAATGTATTTGGCATTTTTGTGGGGTGTTTGTAATGTGTGGAAGTAGTAAAATTGCATTTTAACAAATAAGAGATGCAAAACTTTTTCAAAAAATGTAATAAAAAGCATTTTTGAAATAAATACAGTCGGGTCACATTGAGTGGACTACTTGTGCCTGTATGAGTGTCTATCAAAAGAGATATCAGTATTGGCAAGTTTGATGGTATTTTGATTATTAGGCTCAGCCTTACTGATAAGAGCCAGACCCTTCATTGTTAGCTAAGGTTTCGAGTTTGGCGGCGGCGGCTGCTCACCAAGCACCTCTGTAATTTTGGGAAGGGCGACAGGCACTCTGCCTTGTTGGGGAGTGGGTAGTTTTAGATCCACTGGCAGAGGGGCAGGGAGGGGAGAAGGGTTTGGGCGGTGGGAGGAGTCATATTTTTCTTTTTGTCTTCACAGTTTGTTATTTGCAGCGTTACACCCAGTCACTGATACTATTGTCACTCATGCCTCCCATGGCCTCCGGCCGCTCTTCACCTTCGGTACATCTATGTACATCCTTGTTTCTGATAATTGGTTGGGGAGATAAGTGACGATCCAGGTGGGCCCACATCTCCATATTTTTATTTGCTCTATGGCTACTACCTCAGTTGAGACTTCATTGTCAGCACTGATGTGGAACGTCAATGGGTTGGGGGACAAGCTGAAATGGGGTCTAGTGCTGCAATATCTCCGGCCCCATGCCCCTGATCTCGCCCTAGTACAGGAAACTCACTTGGTGGGTAATAATTGTAAAGCTTTGTCCCACTGGGGTTACAAACTCCTTGTTCATGCGGGGTACACCTCCGGGTCCAGAGGTACAGGTATTCTGGTGAGAAGGAGTTTTGCACTTACACCGAACCGTACATGGGCGCACCCACAGGGTAGATTTGCGGTGTTGGAGGCTAGCTGGGAGGGGAAACCCATCAATGTTGTTTCAGTCTACATCCCACCAGGCCTGGGCAGGGAGGCATTGGCCGACCTGGTATGACTCCTGTTGGACCTCTTGGAGGGTCCGCTTCTCCGGGGGGGGGGGGGATTTTAATATGCCTCCCAATGACCTATTGGATAGATACCCGGCGCACCCCCAACACCGCTCTGGTACACACATGTCAGACTTGTTTGCAGCCATAGTGGTCATCGACATATGGAGTATTTCCACCCAGACCTGACACAATACACCTTCCACTCGGGTGCACATGGTAGTCTCTCTTGGATAGATTTTTTCCTGACCCAATCGATCCATATTGGCAGCTTCCGGAATCTAAGCTGTCTGATCAGGGGCATCTCAGATCACTCCCCGGTATGGGTTGAATTCACACATTCTAATTGGCGACAGCGCAACGCGATAGTCTTCGCTCCCTGGCTGCTCCGTATCCCAGATGTTAAAGAGAGCCTGGTGTCACAAACAGAGAATTACTTCAAGGAGAACGTCGTGTCGGTGGACTCGGCGCAGATAGTGTGGGAGGCCTTTAAAATGGTGGTGAAGGGTCGGGCGCTAGCCCTCAAGGTGGGATAAACTAGGAAACTAAATCTACACCTAGAACAGCTTGAAAGAGAAATACTGCATCTTGAAACAGAGTATTCTCACGCCCCTATTGAGAGTACAGAACATAGCTTAGTTATGAAGCAACTTGAATATAAAACCTTGGCCAGGGAGTGGCCAGGGTTTTATATTCTAAAAATACCGCACTGAATATCCGTCGTCTCCATAATGTCTTGGGCCGTCAACACGTCACAGCAGAAGACACAGTGTTGCTGTCCTTGGACACCAAGATGGCATTTGACTTCATCAAGTGGCCTTACCTCTTTGAGGTGCTGTGATGCTTCGGGTTTGGCCCCAAATTCCTGGGGTGGGTCAAGCTGCTTTAGACAGACCTTAAAGATCAGGTAAAGGCTAATAACCGCCTCTCATGAACATTCCCACTGAGAAGGGGGACGAGACAAGAGTGCCCATTGTCCCCTTTTATCTACTCTTTGATCTTGGAGCCACTAGCTTCGTAGCTCCGGGACCATCTGGTGTTACGAGGGTTGAAATGGGCAGAGGGGACAGAAGACAGAATATCCCTGTACGCCGATGATATTCTCCTGTATCTGGCATCTCCAAAGAGATCAGTGCATAGACTTTTAAATATCTTCACCAACTTCGGCAGGTACTCAGGGTACTTCATTAATTGGTTGAAACCCATGATCTTTGCCATCCATGGCTTGCTTTCTGTACTCCCACCTGATTGTGACATTGAAATAGCTACCGATGGGTTTCGGTACTTGGGGATCTATGTCACCCCGATCCCGTAAAATTCCACGCTAAAAACCTAGCTGTGCCTCTAGACAGCCTGAGTGGCGACGTTAAACACTGGCGCACACTGCCCCTTTCTCTGTTGGGTCACACTTTATAAAATGTTAGCTCTTCCCCGTTCCCAATATATACTTCAGAACTGCCCATACAATATTTCAATAAAATCGAGGGTGAGGTTCGGACTCTGTTGTGGGATGGGAGGGTGCCCAGTTTTGCTTTGACTGAACTGACCAAGGGCTGGTACGATGGGGGGATAGCACTCCCGGATATGCGTCTGTACTATTGGGCCTCACAGCTGGTGGTGGCGAACCACTGGTTGTTCCGCCCCCCTGACGGACCCAGCCTTTTTCGTAGACAGTTAACATATTGGTCGTGCAGGCTAATTGGGGGCCCTCTATTCGATGGCCGGGAAGGGTCACTATCTGGGACCTACGGCCTACACGGTGGACGTCTGGCATTGGGCAAAGCAGAGACTTGGCTGGCTTGATGTGTTGACGAGGGCTACCCCACTATGGTCAGCCCAAAGGCTGGGCACCCTCTGTAACCAACCCGGCTTTGACAGATGGGACACTATTGGCATTTTGACAATAGATCACCTATGGAAAAAGGGCAAAATACTGAAATTCACAGAAGTGGAAAAGGAATATCAACTCTCACGGGGAGAGGTCTTTTGCTATCTCCAGATCCGGCATGCTCTCAAGACAGCCCTCCATGGGGCCGAGGAACTACCGGAATCGGCTCCCCTTGAAGAACGGCTCCTTTGCCTCTGCCAAACCTCTGCCAAAAAAAGCAGTGTCGCTCACATACCGGAAGCTCTGTAATAACTTGCCAGACTAGTTTCAGTCGCTCCGGGATAAATGGCAGAGGGATCTGGGGCTGCTCGAGGATGATGACTGGCAGTCAGCGTTGATGCCCCCTAGGGAAGTGGCTTTCTCTCTCAGACTCCACCTTGTCCAATTGAAGGTTCTACACATAGCTTACATGACGGGTATTACCCTTGCAAAGATCGTTAGGTGCCGAGATTCCCTATGTCTCTGTCGCTGCAATGGGTAGGCAACCTTCTATCACATCATGTGGGACTGCCCGCACATTCAGGCCCTATGGGATATGGCAACACAGTTCATGCAACGAGAACTGCACAAGGACATCATTTTGACACCACAAATGGGGCTCCTCAACATTTGGGAGGCTACTGACCTCACCGAGATTGAGCAGCAGTGGGTTGCCCTGGGATACACATTGGTAAAACGAAACATAGCTACCAAATGGGGAGTA
Source organism: Triturus cristatus (assembly GCF_964204655.1). Classification (NCBI taxonomy): domain Eukaryota; kingdom Metazoa; phylum Chordata; class Amphibia; order Caudata; family Salamandridae; genus Triturus; species Triturus cristatus. Next base: position 329,309,068 of record NC_140584.1, on the reverse strand, counting down.
GCGGACACTCCAACCTCCAGAACTTGGGCGAGAGACCTAGATAAATATATGATTGCCGAAAAAGAGGTTCTTAAATCTAGGGGTTGCCCTCGGAAGTGGGATAAGAAATGGGGAAAGTGGAATGTTGATAGGGGGGACCTGTGTGTATCGCCGACTATAGAAATGGAGATGTCAGAACACCGACGTGACAGAAGGGATATCGATGGCTGAGTGACACTGATATTTCAACAGATAATGTGTGTAAAACATCTGTTTTTGTCAATGTATTGATGCTGACTATATATGTGACTGATGCTGCCTTATTTAAAATAATAACAACTGTTGAAAAAAAAGACTGAAGAATAATCGCAAGTGCTAAAAACAAGTACCTAAAAAAATCACAGTCGTGTTTGTAGTCATAAGTTTGTAGTTTAAAAAATGTGTAAACATATTAAACACTTTCTTTATGAAAATGTTTTCAGACAAAAACGATTCTGTGGAGGATCACAAAAAGGAAAAAAATTCTCAGTTAAAAAATCAAAATCCCATAAAAAGGTTAGATTAAAGAATCCCAAAAATTAACAGAAAAAAAGTTTAATTAAAGAACCAAAACAAAAATCTGCAAAGCACGTATTGCCTAACTGAAATGGGTTATATGGAGGGCAAAGCTATAAGCCAGGCACTGCAGACCACACCCGTTTGGTGCAGCCAAACGCTATGAACAATTGGTGTTGGTCGACCCCAGCATGTTGGACACACAGCCAGGGTCTGCAGACAGCCACCACTGCACATGCCTGAAAGAAGGAATTGACCACATGCGGAGGGTTGGGCTCTGACCCTGACTATAAACCAGGCCTTGTGGTCCGCAGGGTGTTAGCTAATGGGCAGTATTATTTTGATCCATTTCACATAAAAAAATGGTAGACCATTCACCAAAGTATTTTCAGAACATAAATAAGTACGCCAGTACTTTTACTTTACTTTCTTGAAAATTATATTCAAAAAGGTCCAGCCAAAGATCACTGCCACTCTCCTATCTCTTATAAAAGTTCTCTGCTACCAGAGAAATGCAGAGTTCTACTTTTTGGGTGTTAATATGTAGTTATGACTTTCTGCATCCCAGGATTAGTTCATATCTGTCACGGTGAGAGAAGGTGGGTTGCGCAATTGGAAGTTCAAAAAATAAGAGTTTTCCATTTTAGCTCCCATAGGCAATTTTTCTCTCTGCTACAGCAGAAACCTATAACCGGTGGCTGCTGCTGCCAAAGCAAAGCTCTAGTACAGGGATTTAAATAAAAATAAAATCACTTACCTGCTGCCTGCCCCCGGCCACCTGGGTGACGCCCCCTTTGCCCACCACTCTGCAAACAAGCTCCCTGGTGCATTATTGGATGGGGATTAAAGTGTCCTTTGCTGCTGGGGGTCCTTAGGGGCCAACTAGCCTACCTGCTACCTCCAGAAGCCCCACACAGCTGGATTGCTGAGAGTGGTCAGACGCCACACACCCTTTTTACACCACTCTGCAATCACGCCTCCTGGCGCACTCCTGCTTGGTCCACTTTAGTTCTGAAGCACTCAGGACCCAAGGGTAGATCATTGCCCCACCAGCAGTGCGCCAAAAGGTGCGTTTGCAGAGTGGAGGAAAAAGGGGCGTGGTCTCAGACCACCTCTCAGCAGTCCCACTGTGTGGGGCTTAATGGAGGTTATAGGTGGGCCACTTGGCCCCTAAGGACCCTCAGTAGCGAAGGGGACTTCATCCCCCAACCTAGATCGCACCAGGAGGCACATTTGCAGAGTAGTGCTAAAAGGGGGCGGGGCTTCTGGGAAGTTGCTGTAGTCGTCCCTTATTTTTTTTTTATTTTAGGAAGGGGGGCTTTGTGGCCCCCTTTTCCTTGCCCCTTTTGGGCCGTGGGACCTCATCCCCCGGGGCCAGATCCATCTGTCTCTTATATTTTAAATACATAGAGAGGGGGGTGAGCAGCCTCCCTCCCAGGCCATTTTTGGCCCCGGGGACCCCATCCCCCTGGGCATGGCCATTTGAAAAAATGAAAATTAATATCATTTTCAGGGAGGGGGGTGCGTGGACCCCCTCCCCAGGCCAATTTCAGCTCTGGGGACCCCATTCCATGCTAACATGCAGCTTCCTGGGGGTAAAAACCAAAGTGTACTCGCTTTGAACAAGCAAGAGCAAAGTGCTCTCGCTTGTTCAAAGTAAGTACACTGTTTGCTATGGCAGCTCCCGCCCTGCCATAGCAAACTGCAATGTCCCGGGGGTGGGTACCCCGTGACATTTCTGGCACCGTCCCTGGGGGGTGGCATTCCCCAGGGCTATAAAGAGCTTTAGGAGGGGGGCCGCTTGGCCTCCCTTCCATCGTGTTTAAAGCCCTGGGGAGGTGGTGGTCACCGGGGCCGAGGGTCTGCAATGGACCCTCGCACATAATTATTTATGTATGCCTCAGGGAGGTGGTGGTCTGTGTGGGGTGGCTCGGGCCCCCCCACACAAAATTTGCTTTCAAAGAAGAGCCCTGGGGAGGTGGTGGTCCCCAGGGCTGCGTGGGGGCCACGTGCCCCGGCACATAATAATTAAAGCCCGGGAAGGTGACGGTCCCTGGAGCCCCTGCACCATATTTTGACATTGCCCCCGACATCTGGCCCACCTGAGGGGCTTAATTAAATGGAGCGCGGGAGAACACGCTTTGTTTTTTTTGTGCAGGATCCTGCCGATTAATTTTGTTTTTTAGGCTTTTTTGGGCCTTGGGACCCCTGAGCAGGCCCAGGGGGTCATGGTGTTTCTATCCTGCAACCTTTTCTTTTTTTATCAGTTTTTTTACTGTTTTTCTTGTGACTCAGTTCAACCGAGTCACAAGATGGCTGCCAGCACTTCCTGGTTTTAGTGTTGACAGCCAATCAGAGTCAAGCTCGTGCTCAAGGGGTTCACGGATACACCGCTGTCACCAGATACTAATATTTTTAAATATATCAATTTCTCAGGAACTACTGAACAGATTTACACCATTTAAAGCAAAGAGTGAGCTCCGGACCAACAACCACCTTTCTGCCAAATTTGGTGTAATTCCGTCCAGCAGTTTGGGCTGATAGAAATTAACATGGAGAAAAAAGCATTTTGGGGCCCTCCTTTTTTTCTCAGCCCCGGTTTGAAGAATCACCCTGAAACTTTCAAGACAGGAGCTGACAGGAGCGAGCCATTAGTTTTGAAAATTTCGAGAAGATTCATCAAAGGCACTAAAGATGTTGGCAAAAGAAAAAACACTTTTTCTATGGAAACTAACTATAACTCGCGCGCCCGCAATCCACTGCTGATGACGTCACATATTACATCTACTGGATGATGTCATCAGTGATGTCATTTGAGATGTCATCAGTGATGTCATCAGTGATGTCAGTGACCATGTCATGAATGATGCAATATGTGACATCATCAGCAGTGAGTTATAGTTAGTAGAACTAACTATAACGGAGGAATTTCAATGGTTTTGTATGAGTGAAATGTCCAGCTAACTATAACACCCCTGAAACCTATGGTTTTTTCAGTGAATTTCTAAGGTTTTTTAAATGCTAATTCCTAACTATAACATGCCTGAAAACTATGGTTTTTTCAGTGAATTTCAAAGGTTTTTTAAATGCTAATTGCTATCTATAACATGTCTGAAACCTATGGTTTTTTCAGTGAATTTCAAAGATTTCTTAAATGACAATTTTCAAATGTAATAATAGTTATATTTATTTTTTTGATACTGATTTTCTACATTTTTTAACTATTTATTTTTTGTTATTATTTAGTTTTTAAATGACATATATTTTTTATATAAATTGAATTTTTTTTTTAAATATTGAAACTAATTTTTTTTGTTTTATAGTTTTTTTTAAATATATTTATATTATTTTCTTTATTGTTTTCTTTTCCAATTTTTTGGGGGGAGTTGCGCACCCAATGCGTACCTTTCTCGATTGCTGAGCGGAACCTAGCCGCCATTTTAGGATTGTTGTGTAGGATCCGTGTAGGATGTGCGATGGGTGCATATTTTCGTGCGCGATCGCTATGCAACCGGTACGCGACTCCAGGCGCCTACGCGACACATACGTATTACTTTACCCAATGCTTGCGTGCATGTGCGTGACGTCATATACGTGTTCGACGTGTTAGGAGTCGCGCACCCAGCTCCTGCACACCAGGGGGCCGCGCTGAGCGCCGCACTGGGTGCACGACTCCTAATTTGCCCGTAAAACAAAAATTTGCACCCGTCAATAATTTCTATTTACCCCGGGGACCCCATCTCCCGGGGCCTATATACAACGTTGTGGACCGTGGGGGGAGCCCCATTACCCCCACGGTCCAAGTCGGGTTCCCGCGTCCTCCGGGAGCCGGCATTGCTTTTCCACACGGGGAGCTGCTAATATGCAGCTTCCCATGTTGAAAAGCACTATGGTTTGCATTTTGAAAGAGAGTGCAGATATCCCTGCTCTCTCTTTCAAAATCCAAACCAACTTTGCTATGACAGGGCAGGAGCCTCGGCTCCCGCCCTGCCATAGCAAACAGCAGTGTCCCAGAGGTGGACACCCCGAGACACTGCAGGAGCTGGCCCTGGGGGTTGGCGGTCCCCAGGACCATCGACGGCTCCAGGAGGGGGGCAAAGCCCCAGGGGGGTGGTGGTCCCCGGGGCTTGGGGGGGCGTTTGAGCCCCCCCACCCATTTTTTTGAAAGCCCCAGGGGGTAGCAGTCCCCGGGGCTAGGGGGGGCCTTTGAGCCCCCCCGCCCATTTATTTTGTAGCCCCGGGTGGTGGCAGTCCCTGGGGTTGGTGGGCCCCTCTGGGCCCCCCATCAAATTTATTATTTTTGCCCCCGGGATTTGGCCCCCCGGGGGCTAATTAGTAAAGAATTGCAGGAGCCTGCACTTCGTTTTATTTCATTTTTTTACAGCAGGATCCGCGCACCCTGCACGCATTTTGCCATTTTTTCAACAATTTTTTTTTTGGGGGGCGCTGGGGGTCCTTGTGGGACCCCCTAAGCAGGTCTAGAGGGTCGGGGTATTTCTACCCTGCCCCCTTTATACGTTTTGCACACTTGATGCACTGATTTCTTGATCCTCGCTTGGCTGCCAACACTTCCTGGTTTGGAGTGTTGACAGCCAGTTGACAACCAATTAGCATGCAGCTCGTGATCGGGAGAGTGCGCGCTGGGTGCGCATAGGGTGCGCAGATCCTCCGAGGCCATAGATATATATGTGATTTTACTTTTGATCTTCTTAGCAACTACTGAACGGATTTACACCATTTAACCAAAAGGCACGAGTGTGAACCAAGGGCTACCTCTTTGCCAAATTTGGTGTAATTCCGTTCAGCAGTTCGGGCTGTAGCTGCGATTAAAGGTTCCTAAGGAAAATTGTATGGGGAAAACACGTTTTGGGACCCCCCCTTTTTTCTCGGCCACTGCTTGACGAATCACACCAAGACTTTCAGGATAGAAGCGGACCGGAGAGCCCCACCAGTTTTGAAAATTTCGCGAAGATTCATCAACCGGCGCCAGTGTTATTCCAAATAGAATGATGCGGATTTCCTATGGATAATAGGTCCTAACTATAACTCCCTACTGGCGACCGCCAGTAGTATATATATATATATATATATATCGAATCCTCCTTCCGAAGTACCAGCCGGTACTGCCAAGAAGACACGGACACTCTGATGCTGGTTCAAATTCTCATGCTCGGTTTATTTGTTCAACAAAATTCTGGTTCAGACGCGTTTCGACCGACACAGCGGTCTTGATCACATGATTAGCATCTACTGAACGTGGCTTTTTAAAGGAGCCTCGCCCCCAGTTACGTGTAGACATAGACAAAATACTCTCAATTTGGCTGTGTATATCGGTTATACAAACATACGAGGATCATGTTCCATATTAAAGGTAAAAATGCATAGAGATCTAATAAATTGTAAAATAACGCATAGATTAGCTTGATAGTTGATTCCAGTCCAAGAATAAATGAACACAATTATATTTTCCTCATTGATATTTTTCAAACCTATAATTATCATTCATATTGCTCATCGCTGCTATCCGGATAAAAATGCCTGCACTGCATTAAATTACAGCCATTGTAATGGGTGGAAATGAATCAAGAGCGAACTCTCCTCACCCATTGTGTGCAAATAACGCATATCATGTGCAAGTATAGCATCACTGATGACATCTCAAATGACATCACTGATGACATCACTGATAACCTCATCCATGTGATAATTTGATGCATCTTCTCACACCCTAGTATAACCTTTGATACACCGACTCTAAATTACAGACTGCCATTCTCAAAACCATGGACACTCCAACACAAATAACTACATACCCACTCACTGATTCTTAGGTTTACACACACATCCACTCACTCACCCATACAGTCACTCATACTTATGGTCACTCAGTACAGGACTATCATATGCACTCATACACTTATATAGACACTCACACACTGCCACTCATTCATAGAGGTACTCACACACCTAGTCAGTCATGCAAATAATTAATCACACTGCCATTTACTCACCTATGCAGTTATACACACACCAGCTCAATTACTCATACAAATACTAGCACTTTCTTACGCTCTTATACAATCACTGATACAAGCACACACCCATCCATACAGCCACTCTCACAATCACACACTCTCACTTATAGCCATTTATATACTCCAACACACATATATACTGCCTTTGACATATGTAGTTACTCATTTACCACTGAGATATACATTCACTCACTAACACACCCATACACACACACACACCCACCCATACAGTCCATCACAGATGCACTCTTGAAACCATGCACCCAGTGAATCACCCACTCACACATCTATGCACAGAGTCACACACACCCCACCCACACAAACACTCAGGTACCCATACAGATACTCAGAACAACCAATCAATAGCCCATATAGACACTCATGTAGCTATTCGCAAACTCATGCAGCCGCTGACACACCAACAGACAGACGGATACAGACATTCACACAGTTTAGTCACTAACCCATGCATTCAGTAAGATATGTTTAATCACTCACTTATAGAGTCAGCCACGCAACTACTAAATCATCCATTCAGATACTTATACACCCACTCATTCTTCAATACGCCATTCCCTATATATATATTGAACATATTTAAACTTTACAGAAACACACAGTCACTCGATGATGTAATCAGTGATGGCATTTGAGATGTCATCAGTGATGTCACTGACCATGTCATTCATGAGTGATGTAATATGTGACGTCATTAGCAGTGCATTACGGGGGCGTGAGTTATAGTTAGCTGAACTAACTATAACGGGGAATTTCTCTGGTTTTGAGTGAAATGTCCAACTAACTATAACTTTCACTAAAACCTATGTTTTTTTCCAGTGAATTTCTAAGGTTTTGTAAATGCTAATTTCTAACTATAACGTACCTGACACCTATGGTTTTTTCAGTGAATATATATATATGTTTAAGGGTACTTCAAACTTTTTATGTGTTTAAACATACATTTGCGTAATATAATTGATATGTGCTCTGGGGACCCCACACATGGGTGGGACTATTCGGTGCTTCTGACTTTGATGAGTATCCCCTGTAAGACCGCGCTGTTGCGGCCGAAACACATCATGCAAGGCAATTGCCTGGATTATGTGACTGTTGGATTACTTTTTGTTCCTGAAATAAAGCACTTTTTAAATTTAACTGCAGCGCCTTGTGGTTCGTACCTGTTTGGCCGCAGCAAGCAATTGTGAGGAGCCAGGACTGTTGTAATATATATATATATATCAGCTCTCATTCCCGTATTATAAGGAAAGTAAGCACTCACGGGTGACGTTCCTCAGGATCTTTTATTCAGACCAAACAAATGCGTTTCGGCGAACTGCCTTCTTCGGTGTTACCGGCACAGCCGGAAGTCGCCATCTTTAAACTCTTACAGAAATACATCGTAGTAAACAATGTTGAATGTTTGTATAGTATGGAAAAAAATAATTAATTTGTTGCCATTCTAATTGCACACTACAAAATGGCGCCGATATCGGCTATTATGTGCAGAGCCCCTTGTTTATTACGATGTATTTCTGTAAGAGTTTACAGATGGCGACTTTCGGCTGTGCCGGTAACACCGAAGAAGGCAGTTCACCGAAACGTGTTTGTTTGGTCTGAATAAAAGATCCTGAGGAACGTCACCCGTGAGTGTTTACTTTCCTTATAATACAGGAATGAAAGCTGATATATTTTTTGTGGAGTGCACCGCCACTGGATAGCACCCGTCTGCGAGTGATTTCAATTGAGTGCAAAGAGAGCGTTAATATATATATATATATATATATATATATATATATATATATATATATATATATATATATATATATATATATATATATATATATATATTATCTACTGGCGGTCGCCAGTAGATAGTTATAGTTACAACCTAGTTTCCATAGGAAATCTCAAAATTCTATTTTGAATAACTTTTGTCTCTCGCAGTCTGAGGGGGTGAAAAAAAAAGGTGGAGAACGTGAAAAGGGGGCAGAGTGGACAGTTCCTGACCCCCTAGCCTTGGTGAGGGGGTCACAGAAGGACCCCCAAGGGAGAAAAAAACTTTTTTTTTTTTTTTTAAATCGCGAGGTGCGCGCACCCTGCACGCACGGCACCCACTGCGAACTGTGGGTGCTCGGTGCGCGAAGCGCACCGAGTGCCCACAGTGCGCGCACGGTGCGCGCAGGGTGCGCGCACCACGCGATTTAAAAAAACAAAATACATTTCACGGTGCGCGCACGGTGAAAAACCTGAAAAAAAAAATTATTAAATACATAACTTAGCGTTTAAAAAACCGTACAAATTCACTGAAAAATCCATAGGTCTCCCACACGTTATAGTTACGAATTAGCATTTAAAAAACCTTGCAAATTCACTTAAAAAACCATAGGTTTCACACATGTTATAGTTAGCTGGACATTTCACTCGTAAAAAACCAATGAAATTCCCCCGTTATAGTTACTGCAGGCAACTATAACTCACGCGACCGCAATCCTCTGCTGATGACGTCAGATATTACATCACTGATGACATATGTGTCTTTATGAAAAATAAATATTTGTAATATATGTATAGCTAAAGATTAATGGAAGAAGACATGGGTAAATAAGTGTCTAAACACAGTGATGTAATATCTGACTTCATCAGCAGAGGATTGCGGTCGCGTGAGTTATAGTTGCCTGCAGTAACTATAACGGGGGAATTTCATTGGTTTTTTACGAGTGAAATGTCCAGCTAACTATAACATGTGTGAAACCTATGGTTTTTTAAGTGAATTTGCAAGGTTTTTTAAATGCTAATTCGTAACTATAACGTGTGTGAAACCTATGGTTTTTTCAGTGAATATATATTACCTACTGGCGGTCGCCAGTAGGTAGTTATAGTTAGGACCCCTTTTCCATAGGAAAACCTCAACATTCTATTTTGAATAACTTTGGGGCCGGTCCATGAATCCTCGCGAATTTCTCAAAATAGGTGGGGCGCTACGCTCCGCTCCTACCCCGAAAGTCTCGGGGGGATCCGTCAAGCGGGGGCTGAGATAAAAGGGGGGTCCCAAAACGCGTTTTTCCCATGCATTTTTCCATAGGACCTTTAGAACGAGCTACAGCCCGAACGGCTGAACAGAATTACTCGAAATTTGGCAGAGAGGTAGTCCCTAGGTCAAGGAAGTGCCTTTTGTAGGTTTGGTGTAAATCTGTTCAGTAGATTCTGAGAAAATAGCCTTTAAATCAATATATATATCTGAGCCCGCTTACGGTACGCTTACCGTACGCTTACCGTAAGCGTACGGTGGCGTGCGCGAGCGCGATTCTGATTGGCTCTTAGATCTTAGTAAACATTCGAATCGGCCGAAACCAGGAAGCGGCGGCCGCCATTTTGTGTATTTCACTCAGAAAAAAAAGAGTGAAAACAAGAAAAGGGGGCAATGAGGAGAGTTACAGACCCCCTTACATTTGTGAGGGGGTCAAAGAAGGACTGTAAAGTACAAAGAAAACATTTATTGATTTTAAAAAAAATCACGGGAACGCGTACGGTAAGCTTTACGGTAAGCGTACGGTAGAAAAAAAAAATGAAAATCAGATTTAAGTGTTTAGATATTAGGGGGCTCTAAAAAGAGCCGTTGTGTTTATGAAATGATTTTTTAGTGGTACCTACAAGTAAGTACCGATGCAGAGTCTAAGGTTCAAGAGGAAGACTCTGTTCCCTTCATCATTGAAGTGCACACCATCTCCTCTATAAATGTCTTGCAGGTCATAACGCAAGTTGTTGTGGTAAATGGCACCCATACCATAGTCACGGAGGAAAGCAGAAACTGATTTGTTGACGTGCTTTCTTGCTTTGTCATCGCACCGCGTGCCCACCGTGCGTGCACGGCACTAACTGCGTAAAGTGGGCGCACGGTGCGCGAAGCGCACCGTGCGTGCACGGAACGAACTGCGTTAAGTGGGCGCGCACGCCACGAATGGCGTAAAGTAACTTAGCATTTAAAAAAACGTACAAATTCACTGAAAAAACCATAGGTTTCACACACGTTATAGTTAGGAATTAGCATTTAAAAAACCTTGCAAATTCACTGAAAAAACCATAGGTTTCACACATGTTATAGTTAGCGGAAATTTTACTGATAAAAAACCAATGAAATTCCCCCGTTATAGTTAGTGCAGGCAACTATAACTCACGCGACCGCAATCTTCTGCTGATGACATATGTGTCTTTATGAAAAAAAAATATTTGTAATATATGTATAGCTAAAAATGTATGGAAGAAGACATGGGCAAATAAGTGTCTAAATCCAGTATTAGCATCAGCAGAGGATTGCGGTCGCGTGAGTTATAGTTGCCTGCACTAACTATAACGGGGGAATTTCATTGGTTTTTTATCAGTAAAATTTCCGCTAACTATAACATGTGTGAAACCTATGGTTTTTTCAGTGAATATATATATATATATATATATATATATATATATATATATATATATATATATATATATATATATTACCTACTGGCAGTCGCCAGTAGGTAGTTATAGTTAGGACCCTGTTTCCATAGGAAATCCGCAACATTCTATTTGGAATAACTTTGGCGCCGGTGGACGAATCCTCGCGAAATTTTCAAAATAGGTGGGGCGCTACGCTCCGCTCCTACCCTGAAAGTCTCGGGTGGATTCGTCAAGCGGGGGCTGAGAAAAAAGGGGGGTCCCAAAACGCGTTTTTCGAATGCATTTTTCCATAGGACCTTTAGACACAGCTACAGCCCGAACGGCTGAACAGAGTTACTTGAAATTTGGCAGAGAGGTAGTCCTCAGGTCAAGGAAGTGCCTTTTGTAGGTCTGGTGTTAATCTGTTCAGTAGTTCCTGAGAAAATAGCATTTAAATCAATATATATATCTGTGGCAGCTTACGGTGCGCTTACCGTGCGCTTACGGTAAGCTTACCGTACGCGTACGGTGACGTGCGCGAGCGCGATTCTGATTGGCTGTTAGATCTTAGTAAACATTCGAATCGGTCGAAACCAGGAAGCTGCGGCCGCCATTTTCTCTCTCGCACTCTGAGGGGGGGAGTAAAAACAAAGGGAAAAAACATGTAAAGGGGCTGTTTAGACAGCTCCTAACCACCTAGCCTTGATGAAGGTGTACCCAAAGAACCCCCAAGGGCAAAAACAAAAAAACAAATTTTTTCGAAAAATTTCCAATTACGCTTACCGTACGCGTACGGTAAAAAATAAATAAAAAAAAAAAACGATCCATACTCTCCCCAACCCCTGTTCAAATGGTGCCTGCCATGCACCATTTGTGCATGGCATATTAAAATAATGAAAATGTAAAAGTTTACCTTGCACAACGAAGCGCATAATATGCCCTCCATGTGCGCACGGTGCGCGAAGCGCATCGTGTGTACATGGCCCATCCAGCGTAACGTGGGCACGCGGTGCGCATAGCGCACCGCGTGCCCACCGTGCGTGCACGGCACTAACTGCGTAAAGTGGGCGCGCGGTGCGCGAAGCGCACCGCGTGCTCACTGTGCGCGCACGGTGCACGAAGCGCACCGTGCGCGCACGGAACGAACTGCGTTAAGTGGGCGCGCACGCCACGAATGGCGTAAAGTAACTTAGCATTTAAAAAAACGTACAAATTCACTGAAACAAAAATTAGGTTTCACACACGTTATAGTTAGGAATTAGCATTTAAAAAACCTTGCAAATTCACTGAAAAAACCATAGGTTTCACACATGTTATAGTTAGCTGGACATTTTACTGATAAAAAACCTATGAAATTCCCCCGTTATAGTTAGTGCAGGCAACTATAACTCACGCAACCGCAATCCTCTGCTGATGACATATGTGTCTTTATGAAAAAAAAATATTTGTAATATATGTATAGCTAAAATTTAATGGAAGAACACATGGGCAAATAAGTATCTAAATACAGTATTAGCATCAGCAGAGGATTGCGGTTGCGTGAGTTATAGTTGCCTGCACTAACCATAACGGGGGAATTTCATAGGTTTTTTATCAGTAAAATGTCCAGCTAACTATAACATGTGTGAAACCTATGGTTTTTTCAGTGAATATATATATATATATTTATATGTTCACTAGTTTTTGACATGCCTGTACTCTCACCTAGAATAACTTAAGGCGACATATGGCTGCTTTTTTTTTTATCCTGTACTCAAAGCAGAATGACAATGTCTGCAAAGTGTGCTGTTACTCGAAAGTCAAAATGTCAAATCCCATTTTACTGAACGCACTCTATCTTTCTAAAATTAGGAAATTCAAAGGAAAATGAATTGGGTAATTGAAATCATTCTAATATGCAGTACTATGAAAAGCTAAATGTTCAGCAAAAGTGTTCTGAGAGAAACAAGTACTATTGATGTAACAGACCCTAACGGTTTCATTTAAGACTAAGTGCTAAATCAGGTGATAGCACTCCATGGCACAGTCAGAGTTGTTGACTACTTTAAACAGCTGATTGAAAGCAAAATTTTCGAAGGCTTTGCAACACGCGAGGTGATGCAAAGCAATGCAATGCAAAGTGGCGCACAGTATTTACTATTCAGAGCAAAAGTTGTTTTGTGCTGGAATGGTGTATGTTTCTCTGTCCAAAAATCAATTTGAGCTGCTTTGCTTCACTTTGCGTCTAGGGGCATTATTGAGACGGACCACCGCAAAAACTCACAGATTTTGAAAGAAAGCCTAATGCACTTAGGTAGCACAGACTATGTGTAGAATTAATGGCTATTTGAAGCAGATACAGACATGGGAAATTTGTTAATTTCTCAAACAAAAGGGACACTTTGCATGTGTGGCAGTGCAAGCAAGTTAAAACACATGTTTCCCGTCGAGCACCGGGCCCAAGAGAGTGCTAGTCTCTTCTCCAATCTTACTTGCTATAACCAAGAGGTGATGGTCCTCTGATGGATCTTTCTCTATGGTAGTCAAGAAGGGGAATCTAGGATAGCCCCACTGTTAGTCTACCCAATGAGGACCACCAACTGGTAGCCTAACTCCATGCACAGATCAAAGGAAATAAAGTAATCTCGAATAAAGGACTCACAAAAGATTAGTAAAATAAATGATTTATTGGATTAGTGATCCAAAATACACAGCTGAGTAATATTTTTATCAATTCAGTCATGCATCCTAATGCATGCAGCAAAAACCTTAATATTTGGACAGAATAGTCAAGGAATACAAAGGATAGTTCATAAATCAATATAATCTCTTTATTTAGAATCTCTCAAGAGTGCACAGGGTTCAAATAGCGTTGCCATAGAGTCCTCAGAAAGCAAATGAATAGCTCATAAGTGCAAGAGCAAGTTTGTGCAAGAAGAGTTTTTTTCCAAAAGCCTTAGCTTCTCCTCAAAATCAACAAATTATATAAGGGGTATTTGTCATCATGACGTTAATTGTCAGTCCACTGTGGAGTGGCCTCATGTGATCACTCTTCCGTTCAGCAGGTACAAATTGATACTCCAAGAGATTTTACCACTTGTATTATGTGAAAGTATGGAAGATTACATCCTCACAAGTGTATCGACAGTAAGCCTTAACATTGTTGAATTATCCAGGGACACAGTCAATAGACTAAGTTCCCATGAAATCCACACAATGGAGAATTTAGAAAGATGTCCAACTGTCCTTTAAGGAATGTGACGTGATCAAAAGAAATAAGCAACATTGGGAAAAGAGTAAAAAGTTCAGCACATCATGTCATAGAAATACAGAGCCTGAAGAGAAAAATTAATTCAAATGTCTTTGAAAATCATTTGTAATTTATACAATTATTTTTTATGTATAAAACTCCTAAATTATGCAAAAAAAATCCTAAAAACTTTCAAATATTTATATATGAGCATATCACAACATTTAGGAACTAATTACGATGTCGGGCAGACTTAAGTCCGCTCGACACCGTCTCGGTTCTGGGAGCAACCGACCTCTAGTCGGCAGTCCCGACTGCCCAATTAGGATGCAACGAACACTGATTGGTTGCATTCCTACATTTTCCTTTGGGAGCATACATTACGGTGTAAACCGGCCGTGATACATGCTCTTATGGGGAAATGGGAGGTGCTGTTCCTCCTTCCACCCTGTGGCTGCCACCTCAAGGTGCCTCCCACAGGGTGCAGGGATCAACAGGAGGGGCACCACAGGTACCTCCTTGGCCCCCAACCGCAGGTCACTCACAGAAGAGGGCACTGCTGGGGGTCCCCAAACATCCTTTCTGACATAGTTTCCATGTCACAAAGGCACAGCGTGCAAATGACGTCGCCACTGCGTCACTGCTTTCACCATGCATGCGTGGGAAGGAAACAGTGCCCTCACGCATAGCTCATCTACAACTCTGGTGCAAGGGAAAGGTACAGGGACAGGGTGCTCTTTCAGAGGCAAGTGGATAGTGTCAGGAAGTATAAATAATATTGTGTGGTGGTACCTGTGGCTGGAAGCTGACATTAAGGTAGGATTTGAGAAGGTACATTTAAGAGCAAGAGAAGTTGCTGCCTAGGCTAGTGCGGCCAGGTGAAAGAAGAAGATGGAAGCGCTCAAAAGCAAATAATTTCTGGCTGTTAAATTGGTATTGGAATTGAAAATTTACACTGCAGTGGAGAGGGAAGCGTCAGAGGTAGGCAGTGTTCAGGGAAGGGTGGTTGGGGCTGGAATATTTTGTTAAATCATATGTTAATATTTTTAGAGTGTGCAGCTAAGCCGGAGGCTGTATACCGAGAGCTCTGCTTGTTTCCAATATATTAGCCTTTTTCATGTGTACAGGAGTGTAAGAGTGGCCTTACACGGAGGTGATGGAACCACCCTCTCCACATGGAGTATTTGCGGAGGACGCACAAGCACAGTATGCAGATGACATCGCTGGTCTTTTCCTCATCACGGAGAACGTTAGAGTTGCCCTTCCTCAAAGACCGCCAGCCCGGCCACCTTCAGTTCTGGGCCTAAGATAAAACACCAAAGACCATCTGGCCATGGTTATCTCTACCTTTGTCCTGCAACCCCTAAAATGATCTGTCTGTAACCTGATGGTTGTGGCCTTCTCAACCTAGACATTCAGTGTGTGTATTGTGCTTGCCTGATTAATAATGGATCATAATAATGAATACATTTTAATATCACCTCACTCCCCACTGATTTTGTTGGGCAATATTGACTGTCGAAAGTAGTGTTGCGCGGACAGGGCTTTAACTACCAGCGGATATCTCTCTAGTGTTACACAACCCCTAACCTCATCAGCAACCCCGCGAAACCACTTTATCCTGTTTAAGATCACATCCTGGCATGCATGATGATTTTCTCGAGCACGAGTATTCCAGAGACCTGTCTGATGGGCTCTTGGTGATATTCAGAGACAAGGCGACACATCACGCCCGAGGCTGCGAGTGTTGTTTTTCTTTGTTGAACTTTACCATGGTATTTACCTGTTAAAAGGATATTTTTAGCATGTAGACAGCATAGAATAAGAGAAGGTGAGAAAATCAACACATTTTCCTGCTGCCTGGGGCATAAAACCACATGCATTCTTGGTCAGGGTGGGGACTAAGAGAGATAATAGCGCCGGGGTGGAGGAGCTCAGTTAATGGCCGGATTTCTAGCCTCGGTCTTTACTCTATCAGGCAGACACATCGCCTCCTCAGGCCAGGAATCCTTTGTAGAGCTCTTTAAATTATTTTTAAAAGTAGATATTTGCTTTAATCCCTCCACGGCTCACAGACGGTCGTGGGCATAACCTACCTGCCAAAAACAATAAAGGGCATATTATCAAGCACGGCGTTAACATTATCGCCGCTTTAGAGGCAGAAAACTGCCGCTAAAACGGCGATAATGGGCTTGATAAAATGCTCTATGGAATTCCAATTGAAGCCCATGTTAAATGTGATGGACATCTAACATGGGCTTCAATTGGAATTCCATAGAACATATTATCAAGCCCATTATCGCCGCTAAAGCAGCAGTTTTCTGCCGCCAAAGCGGCGATAATTTTATCGCCTGGCTTGATAATATGCCCCTAAGACTCTCTAGACAGGGCCTCTAGGAGGCAGGAAAGGAAGGCAGGTACAATGATGAAGATTACCATCAAGCAGTCTACCTGCTCACCCTCTTTTTCCTCCCCTTCATTTCTCCTGGAGGATATACAAAAGGGTGACTACATCTTGATCCATGAAACCTCCAGCAAAACATACCGCCAGCAAAGGCAATGCAACACATATCGCTGTTGTGCCTCACCAAACCACAGCAAAGAGGAAAGGGTAACCCAGGACAATAACCAAGCTGACAGTCCCACTGCCGCTCTCGTGACACAACAAACCTTCAGGGGGAGAGCAATAAAGTTGAAACTGTACAGACATCTCCCAATGCATAGCTTTAAATGGGCAGGTACTGTCCGGTTTGGAGTACTGGCACTTTTTAATTTTAAGAGGGAGAGTACCAGCACTTCTCAAGAGAAATGTAATACTTTTAATTGGAGAGTTCCGGCACTTCTCAGAGACAAGCAGGTAGTCTGGTACAGAGTACCTGCAGTTCTGTGTTTCCATTTCAAGCACTGTCCCTATGTATCAGATAGGCAACACCTGGAACTCCACCCTGGATGGCAGTGGGCACAAGGAGAATGCCCAGCAATCCTGCCAGCAGGGAAATAAAAGAACAGAATTATACCAGCATATTGAGGGTAAAATATCATCTAGCAAAAATAGTGTGGCCTAAATATCATCTAGAAAAGTATCTCTCAATCAGAATTAATAATAGAAAATGTACTCAAAGTGGAGCAATATTCTATCCACAATATTCATACCAGATGACATTTTTTTTATTGATACTGATAGAGCGAACCTAAAAGCTACAAAGAATATGAAAAAATACCAGTGTCAGACAATGCAAGATGCAAGGGCCTTTCAGACAAGTCCCCCTTGACACCATCAAGTTGCATAGGAACTCAGCACTATAAGAAATACCAGAGATAACAATCTCCCACGAGGAAGGATGCCAGCAAGTATCCAAACCAGGGGAACAGTCCAAGAAGTAGCTAGTTGATGGTTCCAGTGCTGTGACCTCAGCCAGCCACTCCAAAAAGCAAAGTAGCAGACTGCATTGGACAAAAACTTGCATGGAAATTCCCCTGAGGTCCATAACATGGAACAGTGGAGCCACCACAAAATACAAGGCCAACGTTATTGAGGGCAATATGAAAACCAACCCAGGTATGCAGTGCAGATAAGTAAGGATCGAACCAGATAGGCAACTTTGAAAAAAAGACCAATGGATAGAGAATGCCCACAGTGATGCCTGCCTCCAGGAGCCCAAACACACCCAGGAAAGTAGGTGAAGAAGCAATGCATTACCCAAGGAACAAAGGGAAAGCCCAAGACATAGGTAGGAGACCATAGTAGAGGGCAGATGACAAAAAGCACTGGACAGGGTCAATCCTGGTACACCAAAATCCATATAATTTGACATAAGGCTACCAGATCAACCCAGAGGACCCCCAATAGCTCCATCCAAATGCAGATATCTCTCAGCAGTGGCTGGGACTGTAGAAGAAGCTGCATGTATTGAAAGCCCATCCACAGGCCACAAGCACAGTAGTGCAAACATTTCCAAGGAAACGTGACCCAAAACCAGAACCAAAGAGGAGGGTAGCAGCGTACAAAATTGCAGGTGACAAGTGGACAATGAAACATGCACCATGGACATATGCTGTCATGACAATCAGAGAACATTACCACCCCTAGCAAAACAGAGAAAATCCCAGAATAACAGACAAACTGAAAGGATGTAACCAAGAAGGGAATTGCAAGTCCCCTCTGACACAGGGACCCATTGTCAAAGCCTGCCTTGTCATGGAGTTGCAAGTCTCCTCTGATGCAGGGACTCAGGGTCTAAGCCTGCCTTATCATTGCCCAATGACTACCACAAGAGACAAGCATCTTTATTCCGTTGGGAAGGAAGGGCTGGTCCTACAGTGGCCTACTCCTGCAGCAGGAGATCTCACATTGCCAGTCCCAGTGACAAAATGACAAACATGATCACCTGCGCCCTGCCCATGCAGGACACCAAATGTAGATGCTAGGGACCGGAAACCAGCCCAACAGATCAGAAACAGGAAGTGCAACAATGGGCACTGACACAGGAGAAATTAAAAATAAGTACACGGCACCTCGAGCAGGAGAAGCAAAGGGCAGTAGTGTTAATGCCATAAGAACACCAGACCAGAGGAGAGAGGGTCAGAGGGCCATCCAGTCCCCCAGTGGGAGGACTTCAGAAGAGGTACAAAAAAAGAATTAAAGGGATCCACTCCTCACCTTGCCATATCTAAGATGAGACCATCAACGAGTAGCTGCTGAATGCATGAGAGAAGACCTGAGCAAATACTGCCTTCACCGGGGAAGCCAAAAGAGAGCCCTCTCTGACCATAAATGGTCACACCATGCATACCCCAGCCTCTGGAACAAAGATCAGGAAGCCTGTCACCATGGCAGTGACAGATGGGTTTTGTTATTTTCCTCCGCAGAATGCACTGCCTTTATACATATAAAATAGAATTTTAAGTTGTTAGCATGTGGGTCGAAATATGAAATCAATAGAACATGTAATGGTATGAATATTATCCCTAAGGAATATTGGCAAGTTACATCGACCAGTCTAGACAGACCAAGACAAAAGAAAATAGGATTCATTTCACTGTGTAATTGACCGCATCATAAGGGGCAGTCTACATGTTATTGCCCCATCAGAATCCCAGAAATGATTTCCAACTTGTAGGCCATCTGACATAAAATTATATAAGAAACGTCTGACATTTGACTCTAAATTGGCCTGCATTTCTTTTGAGCTGTCATAGTTTTCCTGCCGGCTGATGGTGACAAGGATGAGGATACCACTGAATCCCCAGGAACAGATGAGGGAGCCAGACAATCCAGCCTTGACTCTGCTACCTGGAGGCTGGGCACATGGGACCTCCATAAAATGAGGAGCAGTTGTGAATCAACATCGGAGCAGTCCACCAAGGTGCTGAGATTTGAAAGCGATTTTCTTTTACACTTGATGGCATCACTTTCACATGTTTTGCTTGTGGTTGTTTCAGTTTAAAAATTTACGTTTTTACCTGCCCCTGATTGCATCATTTTTTATCTGTTTTGTTTAGAAATTTGAAGATTATACTTGCTTGTGACTGTTTCATTTTACCTGTTACATTGTGGGCTTTTCGGTCAAAAATCTGGTGTATCTGCAAATTGCCTGTGACAACCTGATTTTTCTTCCTAGTTTCCCCCTGTATCTGTGTTCAGACCTGTGTGTGAAGCAATCCACCCCAGCTCCCATTTTGTCTTAGCAAGTGATTGGAACCAGATGAATCCCCCCCCCCCACCTTAGCAACAGAGATATTGTACTCCAGAGACTGAACAGAGGGTGCTCTGAGATTGTAGTAATCTTCTGTTAGTTGTTTAAGCTGTATTTTAAGGGATAGTAAAACTGGTTTTATGGCCTGGAGAGTGATTTCAGTGTTTGAAAAGCAGTATTGTTAGAGGGCAAAGTTTTAGGCCCTTACCTGCAGTACTTCAGAGTGTGGATTGAGCCTACTTGTCTCCTAGGAGATTCAGAATTCAGGAGCAGCTTCCAGTCCCCTGGCCAGTAAACATTGCCTGAGGTCGCTGGTGCCTTATATAGGCTGCTTTTGGATGTTACATGCGTGCATTGATTGGTGGCTGTATCTGATGTTTCTACTGGATTAGGGTTAGTGTTCTCATTGGCTGACTATTTGAGGGTGCTGATTGGTTCCTGGGTTAGTTGTTCTATTGGATGTAGGGCTTAGGGTTAGTAACACATATGCAGCAACAACGCATCTCTCTTTTAAACACCTCTCATCAATTGGACAATTTAGAATCATACTACATGACTCACATGCTGCACCACCACCCCAACACATACACCTTCTGCAATAAACAGACGCATACAAAATAAGCAACATGCCACTCTTCACAACTTTACTTTTTCATGTTTGCTGCACAACAAGTTTACACTACAAAAACAACACAGCTCACCAACTCACTCTCAAACACTGTGTCCACCACCTACACACGCCAACCTATTAAAATGTCTTCTTAGCCTGCTGAACGAGGAACATGATACAGAACAGCTACACGATTGATATCCTCATACAGCTAATTCTAAAGACACACCTGCTACAAGCCCACAGCATACTGCTCACTCTTCTACAGGACAAAGTCACGCTATCACCAAAGCACATTCTCTAAACTGTCTACTAATAAATGCTCGACCACTCTCTAAAAACAAACATGACATCTACAACCTTCTCATTGACCCAAAACCTGACATACTCTTCATCACTAAATCATTATTAGGGCATGACATGACTCCAGTTCTGCATGAAGCCGTTCCCCTAAGCTATCAAACTATCACGCAAAATCGAATACACAAAGATGGAGGTGGCCTAGATTTTGTGTTCAAACAAACATTACATATCACTAAAGCTGACAAAGTCTCCATACAGGGTTGTGAAGCCCTTTTCACCAGATGCAATCCTACACCGTCTTCCTCGCGTAACTTTCTGCTCCTTTACAGACCTCCACCTAGCAATGCAACATTCACAGGCACAATTCTAGACACTCTTTCAAACCTGATAACACTACACTTCAACCTATGCATTCTGGGTGACCAACATTTGGTTTGACAAACCCAATATGCCACATCCAAAAACAATCATCACTGGCCTAGACACACTGAATCTGCATCAGATCGTCCACAAACCCAAACACATCACTGGACACATTCTAGATGTCATTTTTGCTAATACAGAACCAGTTACCTTTCAAGCAATGACTCCAGTTACATGGTCAAGCCATCATTTTCTTGCTTTCCAACATAAAACAACACAAAGCAATGCACCTAAAACCACCTTATGTGCATCTACCTATTTACGATGGAACAAACTCAGGGTTATATTTACAAGAATTGCCGCTAAGCAAAATTGACGTTGCTTAGCCGCAACTTTTTAATGCGGTGTATCACCGAAAACTATCCCCATGTGAGCAACGTATTTACAGTACATCTCTACATGGTGATAGGCACAGCTCACTGAGCCAAAAGGTGCCACTAACCAGAGTGTCCCTTCGATAAAAATCTTGACCCTAACGTGAAAAAAGTGCAAGCTGGCCAGTCAATTACCTGCTGAAAACTCACGTTAGCCGGCGGGCCGGCACTTTTTTTGCGTCTGGTGGGAAAAAAGTGCAGAAAAACGCCTAAAACAAACAAAAAGCAACCCTCAATGCAAAATGGAGCAGCCTGGAACCCGTGTAGCAGCAGACAACGACCACCCTAATCCCCCTAACAACCAGGATGACAAGCCAGAGTACCAGGGGAAGAGGAAAAGGAAAACCACATTCAGTTAGGAGGAAAATTAGATACTGATTGCGGAGGAGATGGAGAATCAACACCAGCGCTTCGTCAGCTCCAGGGTATCATTGGGGACCAAAAATGCCATTTAGCAGTCCATTGTCAGCAAGGTGAATGCTGTAGCAGAGGTCACGAGGACAGTGATTAACGGCAAGAAGCGCTGACATGATGCCAAGTGCACGACTAAGCAGAAACTGGCCAGCAATCGACAGGCAGCACTGCAGACTGGAAGTGGGAGTCCAGCACCACAGGAGGAGCTTGATGCCTTTAAAGAACAGGTGTCCACAGTCATCTGTGAGGAGTCAGTGTTTAGAGACAGGATAGTGCTGAATATGACCAGCTATATCAGCAACAGGGTAAGTACCAACTAGGAACAGGGGGGAGTAATGTTTTTCCGTCCATCTACAAATGTCTCAGTGTCCACCCACACTGTTTGTTGACCAAATTCCAGCTACAAATGTCCTTGTGGGTACATGCACATGTCCCCTGGGATGCTCAGGTTATTAAAAAACATTTAAACTCATATAATGGTGGGGTAAGGGACTTTTAATCAAGCACACCTGCATGCACTCAACACCAACTGACCAGTCAAGTGTCTTATAACTCTGGGGCAAATTAACAAGAAAAGTGATGGAGTGTGGCATCAGTTCCCTTGGCATAAAATAGTGCTCTGCCACTCCAGAAATGCAGGCCTGTGCTATATATACCACAGTACGTCCCAGTCCTGGTTTCCACCATGCACTGCTGAAAAATGTGTCTGCACAGTGTCAACGCTGGCACTCTTGCACAATGCTGCAAGAGTGTCTGTATTAGTACTAAGCCGATACATTTCTCTGAAGTGCTGCGTGAAATACAATGCTGCACTCTATCGTTGTACATACAGTTCTGAAATGTGTGTCAGAAGTAGGTGAGTATGGCGTCAATCCAAAAAGGCTGGTCTGTCACAGTCTTGTACAAATGCCCACAAGTACAGTGTGAAAGTGTGTCACAATTACACATTGTCGAAAAAGCCACATCAGGTGGCTCTACACTACCTGTTAAATGTTGTGAAGCACGGTTTCACACAGTAAAGTCCAAAAGAGTGATGGTCCTGTTGCCACAGTGGCTTCGAAAAATGCCACAGGTAGCATGAATGCGTCATCTGCTGTTTGGTTGTGTGCAGGTGAATACAGCACATAAAATCACTTTCTTAAATGTAGGACAGAACTATTTGCAGGTGATTCACCCTTGTTGTTCACATGAAAAGCCACAAAAACAAAGCAAGCACCTTGCTTTGTGGATGTGCACATTCCCCAATGATTACACATTACATACTGGAAGTGCAAGTTGCTTTCAATGTTTGCACACGTGTCCTGTTCAATTGAGTATAGTTCACTGCCCCAGCATTGTAGGCATGGGTTAATCATAAATATCCACATGCCTGTTGTGTATGCAATGCTCATTTAACCACACATTCCTATCACGGTAAGTGAAGGGTGAGAAGGGCCCTCATTCACAATGTTGCAATTGTGCAAATTACTTGGCTACACGCTGTCTTGCTCTTATTATTATGAAATCTGTTTATTGTCCTTTTAGTTGTGAACAAATTACATAGTACAATGTAGAATCCAATTGGTTAATAATTGCAATAAAGTCAGTAATACATCACTTATCTTGTACACAGTAATGAATGGAATCTGGTTTGACGCCCATTGATCAGAAGGGAATAAGATTACGGTCCCCTGCGCCAGTACCATCTTAAAAATGTCCCCTTCGCCGTCTTGTGATCAGGTGCTTCCCCCACGGGGACTGGTAGTATTGCACCCAATTATCCCCGTCAGGTGGTCACTTCTATTTCATTAGCCATAAGAAAACGAGGCAAAACAACAAGCGCCCCAATTAAACCAAAACAACAGCAGCAAATTCTGGCCTTACTTCAGCATCCCCTCACATTGTCCTCTGTGCCATCCCCCCTCCCCCCCTCTCTCCCCCGTCATCCCCGTACCCGTCCATTCAGGTCGCTCATTCAACACCATCTCTGGCACCCTGAACCTCTCCTAGTCGGCTAATCCCTAAGCGCCATATTTCGAGCCCAGTCCGCCAGCTAGGTATCTCCCCTCCCCTCCGCAAGGGCATCTCCGAATCGACCCCCATCATGCCCCAGAGTGTCCTAATCCAGGCACGTCAGAACCCGTAAAATTGTGTCCCATTCGGCCGCCATTGGCGTTCGCCTGAGGCCTAGTGTTTCCTCCCTCAGGAGGGCCGTGCTCTCTGCCCTTGCCCACTCCAGCAGCGAACTCCGACACGCTTGTGCATGAGGAGGATCTGCCGCCTTCCAGCGTTTAGTAAGTAATCCCTTCGCCACCACCAATCCCAAGTCGATAAACCTCGACGTGACCTTCGTAGCTGGAGTTCTACGAAAAAGGTGTAATAAGCAGGCTGACCATTCAAATGGGACCTGGCGGCTCGTACATGTACTCAGCGCTCCGTGAATTGCCCGCCAGTATGAAGTCAGCGCGGAGCAGCTCCACAACATGTGGACCAGCCCAGCGTCCAGCTCTCCGCAACGGGGACAACCCACGTCCACGCGATGGAAATACCGGTTGATAGAGGCAGGTGTGAGGTATGCCCTATGCAGAATAAAATATTGGATTTGGCGGAACCGCACGTTCCTTGGGATCCTTGTTGGGCCCTGCAGTGCCCTGTCCCATTCCTTGTCAATCATGGGACAGACCAAGTCCGCTTCCCATTTCCGACGCAGCGGAGTCAAGTCGACCACCGTGTGTGTGCGCAATGAAGCCGCGAACCATCTGATCAAATGCCACTCTCGCCCCATGACATGGAGGTATTGCATAGTGAGGTGTTGCCCAGGCTCCTCTCTGATGTCGCCCCACCGACTCGTCAGCGACGCTATCAGCGAGCGGTGACGAAGAAACACGCTGTCTTGCTCTTATTACTCAAAATGCATTTATCAACATGAACGTTGCTTAATGTGATGTTTTGTTGGCAGTATGTCATTGTATTCATGGTTCAGGGTTTGGTGGTCAATGACTCATATAGACATGTGTGGAACATTGGTCTTAGCTAAAGTCAATAGTGGCAGGAGAAAATGCATAGCCACTGATGTCTGTGATCATTCAGCCATTAACTACTGCATATAAGGACTCTGTACACTACAGTACTTATCATCCATGTGCACACCTCTGTGCTGTCCAACAAAGATCTCCTGCTTGCATCAGGTCATCATTGTCACTGCTGTGGGAAACACAAGGGGAGGGCATGCACTTCTCCACTCTGGTCCACTCCTCTGTCTGTTGACATATGTTTGAATTGGCACTTTAACAATTTGCCAGCACCATGTGCAATTTAAATCTGGTTTAAGGGGCATATGTAGTCAATATAGACCATTAACACAAATGACACATCCCTGGGTGTGCTGAATGACACATGGCACCCTCTAACAGATTGCAACATCTTCCTGTTGTGGCAAGACGCAAAAAATGCAAGAAAGTAGCCACATTACACAATACTCAGTAACTGTCAAGGAAATCATTCCTTGGGAGCACCATCCTCAAAATGCCCAACTTCTGGCAGCACCAATTCTGTTTGTTAAATGTACCAAAAGATCAGAGTGGCCAGATAAGGGGAAGAGAATTAGGGAGGGTACTGCGGGGAAGGAGGCCTGGAACAAGAGATATAGGCGCTTTTACTTGTAATCAATATGAATCATGATTAGTCACCGAATGATTGTAGAACCGAAAGGACGTGACAAAACGTAATAGTCTCTTACCTGTGGGAATAAAGTGAAAACTGTTCTATGTTTAAACACTCCTAAAACATAGAGTGATTACACAAGGAAAGCTTGATATCCTCAGACTCTATATTTATATCTAGAGCAGTAATTAATTCAACACTCTTAACTGCAGAGTGTTTCCATTCATAGTTTCATTATTGTTCCAGTTTAATGCTCAGAGTCGTATCTTCTTTCAGCAGAAGAAAATATACACTGCTTGATATTGACACTGCTTCAGTATTTTGAGTGGGCAATATGCTATAGATGTAACTGTTATCGTAATTTCCAAACAATTAGTCCGTACTTCTGCACTTATTCTGTAATTATGCTCTTTTTTCCACAACTGTTATTGTCACATAATCATTAGTTTTCAGGTTCTTTACTGCCCAGATGTGGGTCCCTTGCTCACTGATTCAACCCAGATCTGTGACTGGGGGTGAGTGTCTGAAAATGTTCAGCGTTCCGTCAGTCATCTCCTTCTGTTTGCTTTGTTGGCCCTAAGCTGGCAGGGTATGCCCAGACGTGGGTCCCTTGCTCACTTTGCCACTGAATTCAAGCTAGCCATGCTGATGAGGGCTGTTACCCCAAACCGGTCCCATGATGCTTGTTTCTGGTCCAGGGAACACATGGCTTGGCAGTTCAGGCTGGACTTTTCCCATGAGGCACAAGATCTAGGCTGATTTGCATATAGCTGTGTCTGAACTGGGGTGACGAAGTGAGCTAAAGAAGGATGATGGAATCAACCCAGATCTGTGACTGGGGATGAGTGTCTGAAAAGTTTCAGTGCTCCTTCCATCATCTCCTTCCGTTTGCTTTGTTCGCCCTAAGTTGGCAGGGTATGCCCAGATGTGGGTCTCTTGCTCACTTTGCCACTGGATTCAAGCTAGCCTGGCTGATGAGGGCTGTTAGCCCGAAACCAGTCTCCATGATGCTTGTTTCCGCTCCAGGGAAGACATGGCTTGGCAGTTCAGGCTGGACTGTTCCCATGAGGCACAGGGTCTAGACTGATTTGCATATAGCTGTGTCTGAACTGGGGTGGCGAAGTGAGCTAAAGAACGATGATGGATTCAACCCAGATCTGTGACTAGGGTGAGTGTCTGAAAAGTTTCAGCGCTTTGTCAATCATCTCCTTCTGTTTGCTCTTTACTGTTAATGTCACACAATTATTAGTTTTCAGGTTCTTTATTCATTACTCATATCTTTTCTCTCTTTGATTATGAAATTCCACCTTGGTAGTTTGTACTAGTCTCTATTTGACAGAGATCTCCATTCGTATTCCAGAGAAATCAATGGGGGTGGGGCAGGAAGTATCACAGCGAACAAGGTAATGCGACGTCCTTACTAGTGAGACTTTGATCTGACTCTGAACGCAAGATAAATACTCCTATCTTATCTTCCTGAATGCACAAACTCTGGAAAAACAGCATAGAGACAAAAATTCACCTGTTTCTTCTGACCGCGGCAGGAACTCCTTCTTCTACAACGAGCCGCAATCACAAGCGATTGGCATCGGGTGCGGCCGGTATTTATAATAGTGCCACACCCAAGATGGCACCCATAACGAGAAACACGTACCTGCATAAACAGAACAAAAGATGCCGGTTAACAAAGGTAACAATAGGTTTCTATGGCATAAGAAAACAAGGCTAATGGTGCAAGATGACCTTTACAAAGAATGAAAGCGGCAATAAATACATGTGGGTCAATCACAACAAGGCACTATTACTGGGCATAGGTGACAATAAGAGCATGTGTGCCATTCACAGTAAAGCTACTAATGGGCTCACAGTACAAGTTACACACACTACAAGCTATCAGTTACTATGAAGGCACTAATGGGCACACAATACACAAAACAAGTTATATAGTAGCTATCAGTCATGACAGTAACATGGTCACATAACTGTATAACAGTCAGTTGTTTGTCCTGATCTCAGTTTCAAATATACAGAGGGATCAATGGACACATATCCGTGTTCAGAAGACATACCTATGATGAATCACATCTTGCTAAACACAATCACTTAAAACAATGCAATACAAAAGATGTCTGTGATTTCCATTTGAAAAATAGGTTACGTTGTAGCCACTTTGTCTACATTAACCACCGAAAGGCAAAGTGAATATTTACGTTTGATTTACTAACAATGTCCTTCACCATCTTGAATAATCTGGGTTGTGTAGATTTCCCACTTTAAGCTTCACCCCTGCACTCATAATTGTATGTGTGTGTATTGAATTTACCTGGTATCAACCAAGGTACACTTAGACCAAAGGGTTAGGGGGTCTGAGTAGAGGGTATGACTGTCAATGAACATGAAGGTGTTCCTTCCTGCACTCAAACATCCCTTAATGGGACTGACCTGGGTCAATGTGTGCCTCACACATGAACACACATAGACACATCTCAGATCATGCTAATTGGAACAAATCACCTTGTCTCAACAACTTTGAAATTGCTGTCTCCCTGGGCTCAAGTTCATGAGTGGCCTCATCCTCAAGCCACACTAGTAAATAGGTGGCATTGGCAATATCAATTATTATTATAACATTTGTTAAGCGCTACTGTTACCCGTAGCTGTCCTGGCACTATGTGAAATCTTGCCCAAGGCTCAGAGCAGAGGTCAGATTAACCGGTAAACAGCCAAGTTTTTAAAGCTTTTCGAAAATCCAGTAAGCTGGTCATACCTCTGAGGTATAGTGGAAGATTATTCCAAGCCTTGGCTGCATTCACTACAAAACTTCTTCCACCCCAGGTGGCCTTTTTTGCAAATGGCACATGGACCAGCTTAGCATCAAATGACCGCAGTGATCTGATTGGCGTATACCAATACAGCACTCTTTTAAATAAGCCGGGCCGGTCCCATGAAGTGCCCTGTGAGCCAGACACAAAGCTTTAAATTGGGTACGCTTCCTAACTGGCAACCAATGAAGCTTCTGTATCTCCTTCAAGATTTGTGCATATTTTGGAATGCCCGATACCAATCTAGCAGCAGCATTCTGCAGGAGTTGCAACTTCTGCATTATTCCTTCCTGGATATTAAAATACAAACTGTTACACTAATCCAGCCTAGACATGGTGAGAGCAGTGATGACTGTTTGGCGACATTCTTTAGGTAAAAACGGCAGAATTTTCTTGCAGGACCTGAGAGCAAAGGACGTAGCAGTGGCCACTGAATTCACTTGGTCTCTGAAACTAAGCTTCTGGTCAACTCACACTCCTAGGATTTTTACCTTCCTGTTAGGTGAGGGGAGAGGACCCAAGATGTCTGGCCACCATTCTGGGGTCTAAAAATTAGGATCATTGTCAAAACATACCACCTCCGTCTTACCAGAGTTCAATTTAAGGCAGTTTTGGGCCATCCAAATCCCTACGGCATTCATGCAGTCCTTAAAATGGACAGCCGTGCTCCGCCACTCAGCTGGTTGTAATGAAACCACGATTTGGGTATCATCCGCATAGGAGGTCAAGCTAAACCCAAATGACTGAATAAGGGGCGCCATAGAGGACACATATATGTTAAATAGTGTCAGACTCAATGAGGACCCCTGCGGGACCCCACATGGCAATGAAAAAGGCTTGGATGAGAATTCCCTCAGAGACACTGACTGACTCCGGTTTGACAGGAAAGATTTCAGAAGTCTCCAGGCGGAGCCCTGTACTCCGATCTCCTGCAGCTGGTCCATCAACAAATCGTGATGGGCCGTATCAAATGCTGTAGAAAGATCTACCATGATCAAAGCAGCCTTGCCCCCTTGATCTAAAATGGTCCGGATCTCTTCAGTAGATTTTCAGGAGAGCAGATTCGGTGCTATGCCCCCCTCTGAAGCCATACTGGGTTGGGTCCAATGCTTGAGTAGACTTCAGAAGTTGCGTATTTAAATTCCTCTCAACAATTTTTGCAGGTACCGGGAGTCTGGATATAGGCCTGAAATTGTTGGGGTCTTTTGCGTCAAGATTCGGTTTCTTTAGTAGTGGCAGAATAGAGGTTTTTTTCCATTCTAGCGGGAAATACCCCTCTGAGTATGTAGTAATAAAAATGGAGTTCAAGACTCGGGAGACCGGTTCTGCCACTAACTTTAATATCGTTATCGGGCAAGGTTCAGAAGGGGAGCCAGATTTAACCAGCATATGAAGATTAAAGGTCTCTGTAACTGTAAGCTGGGCACATTTTTCCAGGTGAGCTTTCTTTTCTGTATTTAAGTCATCCATTTGGCCCAAAGTAGTCTTAGGTGTTACATTAGAGAAAGTGGAGAAGATAGCATCCACTTTCCCATAGAAGAATCTGGCCAATTTTTCACAGAGTTCCTGACTAGGCGTAGCTGTAATAGCCACTGGTTTGGCCAAACTGGTGACTGTGATAAATCTTTCCCTTGCTAAGTTTTTTGCATTGTTTATCTTAGTGGAGAAGAATATAAGCTTTGCATAATGAATCAGCTGTTGGGTTCAGTGGAATGTCCACATCAAAACTTTGGGCATCATTCATATGTATCCAGCCAAAGGACAGCACAGCGGGCCTTGCTTCTGTTCTGTCCTACGGCTAAAGAAAAGGGCATGAAAGGGCTGTATCTCATAGATGTTACATTCCAGTAATTTTCTCCTGCTGTGGTGCACAATGTGCTGCGTCTTGCCAAAGCAGGCAGCCTTTGCACCATGGTCAAGTCTGCCTACATTGAGTGGACGATCACCTTTTGTGCAGGAACCGAAACCTTCTTGCACAATATCAATCAGAATAGGCTTTTCCATCTTTGCATGTGTGCAAAGTGTCAAAAAGCCATGGATGTTCCTGGGAATACCCCAGCAACATCTCAGGAATGTACCTTTCACACGTTTTTCAGTGTAAAAGGGATACAGATTCATACGCCCTTGAAAAACCACATACCATGTCCTTATAAATCTGCCTGTGTCACAATGCACCACCGTAACGTCAAACAAAGTGATTGACTGTCAGCACAATGATACCGGCTGGCCCTCATAAATGAGACCCTCAAGGATCCCTAATCATACACACCTAGAGTATGGAAGGGTGCATATTCACCAGTGGGGTGTATCCATGTGAGGTAGCTCAATGCAGCATTGTAAATAAGTTTAAATAACAAGCACCACAGGAAGGTCTGCATAGATGAAGTTTTAGGTACACTTATAGTACGGAGTCTGCTCTGTTGGAGGTGACAGAATGTATCATGGGTATGCTAGACCAAGAAGGAAAGGCTGTTCGGATCCTGCTCTATTTTTCGGCGGCCTTTGACACTGTTCCACACAATAGGAAGCCTCTTGATAGACTAGCAAACATTGGTTTGGGCGGGACCGCCCAAACATGGATGTCCTCCTTCTTGGAAAACAGATCACAGGACATCTGGTAACCCCCTTTTTCATCTCCCATATCTGCCATTAATTTGGGTGTTCACTAGGGCTCTATTATCAGTCCCACCATTTTCAATATATACCTATCACCCCTTGAATTTGTGGTAGAAGAAGAAGGCGATAAAATTGTGTCATACGCGGATGACACTCAGCTGATTTTTACCTGTGACAAAGGAACCGACTTTGACAGCGCAAATAGCACAGCACAAAGGTATTCAATTGGCTTAAGATAAATCAGCTGAAGTGTAACCCGGATAAAACAGAAGTCGTCTTCTTTGGACAACCTGAAACGTATAACTGGAGCACTTGGTGGCCAAAAGACCTGTCACTCCCGCCTTCAGCTAAGGAGAAAGTCAAGATCTTAGTTATTGTCATTAACAATACTCTCTCCATGTGTTCACAGATTCAAACTCTAACCAGCGCGTGCTTTGGTATACTTCGCATGTTAAAGAAATTCCTGCCACTGCTATCACTAGACAGTAGAAAGATAGTGGTGCAATCCTTGTTGACATCTAAACTAGACTATGTCAACAGTTTGTACCACGGTTTGCCAAAATGTCTCATTCAGCGCCTGCAAGTGGTGCAAAACACGGCAGCCAGAGCATTTGTGAGGCCTAAACCCAGATCTAGTATGACCCCAATTCTAAGGTCCTTCCACTGGCTGCGTATGAAAAAAAGGATCAACTTCAAAGCTATGGAGAACTTTTTTAAAGCTTTCTACGTATGAGGGAAGATCATTCGGTTTCCTTGGCGCAAGGATGTGGAACAGTCTTCTAGATCCTCTGAGTTCAACCACAGACCTGCTAACTTTCAGAAAGAATCTTAAAACCTGGATTTAAAAAACGTACCCTTCTCCATCACCCCTCCACTCCTCGCGCTGTTTTGCACCAGGACACTCTAGTTTGAGTGGCTGTGCGCTATATCAAATGCATTTATTTCATTTAATTTCATATTTCATAGACTTTGAACACTGACATACAAACCTGCGTGCAACAGGTGTTACGTGTAACACAAGAGAATGGAAAGTGTCATGAACTCGAATTGTAAAATGCTAAAATGCTTGGAACAGTATCTGCCCTTTACAGTGCAGAAGATGGAACATCACCTCCTGCTCAGAAGTCTGTCCCACTCTTCAATGATGGCATTGATGGTGAAGAAGAGCTCACAATCATCGACCAGGACACCCTCCAAGAGCTGCTCAACTCCATAGGTAGCCCTTCTCCGGACCCGGAGAGATCCAGCAGCGTTGTGGCATCTCCAGCGGGCCCGCCAAACATCCAGAAGGCACCACCTATCACCACAGCCACAAACATGAACTCTGAGGACCCACAGATACTATTTCAATGTATTGCGGTAGGAGTCCAGCGTGAGGTGGCAGACCTGGTGCAGCGGGGTTGGAGAGCCTGGCAGCCAAACCATAAGGGGATCCGTGGGTACCTTAGTTCCAGTAGGGACCCCTCCGCTGCCATCAGAGGC
Source organism: Triturus cristatus (assembly GCF_964204655.1). Taxonomy (NCBI): domain Eukaryota; kingdom Metazoa; phylum Chordata; class Amphibia; order Caudata; family Salamandridae; genus Triturus; species Triturus cristatus. Next base: position 329,276,472 of record NC_140584.1, on the reverse strand, counting down.
CCCTACAGTCCGCTCTATAATCTCCAGCAGAACCTGGCTGACATTGCCGGTGTTACGACACAGAGGCAACAGCAACTGTCCTGCTTAAGTGGCACCAGCGATGTGGCCAAAGAGTTGGGGGCATTGCGGAAGATCATGGAAAACATGGAGCAGAAGCAGGCTTCCCACTTGGCTGCCATGGCTGCCTACCACCGTGACATTGCTGGAGTCCTGCAAGCCCTGCAGCCCATTCTCGCTGTAGAGATATCTCATCTGGTGGCACAAATGAATGCTGCTGCACCTACAGCATCCACCTCTTCTGCCTCTGAAGTGTCTGTGTGCCCCTAAGCTGCCGCAAATCATACAGCACCTGCACGGGAGGCACCAGACATATCAGAGGAGGAAGATGTGGATGAAAAATCAATCACAAGGAGAAGCCAGCAGTAGTGTTCATCTGTGTCAAATGGCTAGTTTCTGCTTAGCCCTGTGCTTACCATCATGCCTCGGAATATCACCAGTACCACACTGACGTTGCTACGTTCACCTTGGACATTTCATGGACTGCCAATGTGGCCATTGATCCTCAGTGACACTGCAATCATTCTCCTAACTGAAGTTTTTTGATTCCTCAACATATCTCATGTCATGTCGCCCCACAATTACTCTGTCTGTCCATCACCTGGCTATGTATACAATTTGGGGGTTGTTCTCAAAAGAACCGATCCAACCAAACTATTTCAAATTCACACATGTAAATAAAAGCACTTCAATTTCCATGATGTGTGTTGTCAGTGGTGATCAAACTTGAGAGTTGTCAACAATGTGCGTAAGCAGTGCAGCTAGCACAACAAAGCCAGAGGGCATTACCAAAAATGTGGTCTGCTGAGTCTGCTTCCTTGTTAGGCAGTGAGATGACAGGAGATGTGTGAATGACTCACTGGCTCAAATCTTCAAGGCAACATTGTCACTGGAATGCCACTTTCACAACGTTCGTGTGGGGATAGGGCCTTGGCCAATTAATCAAGTCTGCATAAAGCCAGTTGAAGTGGCCTAACCTTACTTAGGTAACGAGGCATAGTTTGAACCTATACTAGCCAATGTGGTGTACAATGGGTGTTGTGATGGCTGTTCTGCCAAAACACAGTGCCAGATAGATTCTTTACCACATTCACAAAGATAATGTACTAATGTTGCTGTAAGAGGAGAAATGGTGGTGCAATAAAACAGTGACCCACATACATAGTTTAAAAACAAATGTTGTAGTGGCATTTCGAAGTTGATATAACACGTATACATTCACTGTATCTACTGTCATAATTACTTTCGTTGTTTTCCACATCTCAATCTCCTGACATCAATATCTGTAGGATACTTGATCCATATACATTTATGTTAGAAGGTACTATGCATTTTTCATTATAAACATTGTAACCTCCCCCCATTGTTGAGTCAGATCATCTAAAAGGAGAGCTAGCAGGAAGGTCTTCACATTAATCACTTCTAGCCTCTTTGTCATTCTCAAGTATTACCTCCAGTGGTCGGTTCCACTGGACCTGAGCCCTCTTCCCTTTCTCCCAGTGATTCCTCATCCAGGGCACGTGGTTCTTTAGTGTCAGCTATCATGAGGAACCACTCTCGTGCATCCTCTTCTAGCCTTTCATCCCTCCTGAGTTTTTTTCATTCTAACTAGTTCCGCTATCGCCCATTTGCCCATGTCATTTAGTCAACCCTCCAAAGTGGTGAGGTCCGGGCTGAGCCACTTCATCGCAATCCTTATTTTTGCCAGTACTAGACCCAATAGAACAAACTTTCTACTAAACGCCTTAGTTTTAGGCATGTGAAACAGCCCTAATATTACTACCATGACTGTTCGTGAGATTTTCCATCCGGTGGCAACTTGTATCCTGTCTATTACGTTCCCCCAGTATTGTGCAAGTGTGGGATAGTCCCATATCATGTGGACAAAATTCACTTCTGCCTGTTCACAACTAGGGCATTTGTTAGTGCGGTCCGGGTATATTTTGTTAAAAGTTTTGGGGGTCAGATAGTTCTGATGAATAATATTATATTGGATAGGCTTAAATCTCGCATAGGAATTTGTATTCCTGACTCCCTAATGTACTTTAACCCGATCTTTTTCTGACAGGGGTTCGCCTACCCTATCGTCCCATCGTGCCTGGACAGGAAGGTTTTTTTTTTGGAAGATCATCTCTTAGCACTCTCTATAAATGTGTGACTAGTCTGCGTCCCCCGGTCAGGTTAAGTAGTGCCTGTAGGGTCAATGTGATGTGCGGCTCCTGTTGAAATGAGGGCCATATTTCCCGGGCGACAGCTGCAATCTTTGAATATTGTAAGAATTGGCCCCTACCTACTTCATACATATTTTCTGCTTCTTCCCTAGTTATAAATTGATTATTACTATGTAGATCTCCCATTGTATGGCATCCCCCTTTTATCCATCGCTTAAGGGACATTGACTCCGCTATCTTTTTAAAAGGTTGCACCTTCCATAGTGACATATCCGGGGCATAGGGTGCATGTCGGACTACTTGTTTAATTGCCATTTCCCAAATCGCTGCTACATGTTGAATAATGTATGGGTATGATTCGGGGATTTCGGTCCCCCTCATAAAGAGCTCGGGCAAGGGGATCTCTCCATATGTACCCACCAATAATTGTTTCTCTCAATTCTTATCTTCATCCATCCAGTGTACAGCATGCTGAAGTTGCGTGGCCATATAATAGAGCTCCAGACGTGGGACCTCCATTCCTCCCGCTTCCCATTTTTGTTGGAGGGTGTCAAGTTTTACACTTTTCCTTCCATTGGCCCACAATAGTTCTATCAGTAAGCGCTCTATTGTTTAAAATAATGTTGTGGGATTTTATATATTGAATTCTGCAAGATGTAGAGGCATCTTGGTAGTATGACCATCTTTGTTATAGCTATTCTTCCCATCAGAGATAGCAGCAGCTCCTTCTAGAATTTAACAGAACGACTGATGCCTTCTATCATTTTCCTAACATTGCTCTCTAGATAGGCTGTGGGGGTGTTGATTAATTGTATCCCTAGGTACCTGACCTGCTTTGATACCCACGTCAGCCCTACACTGGGTAAGTCGTGTTCCAGTAGCTCAGTCAGTCTCCCCATAGGGAACAATTTCGTCTTCCCACAGTTAAGACGGAGACCGGACACTGCTCCCAATTTTTCAAGTTCTGCGAATAGAGCTGGTACTGCTTCATCTGGGTGGCGCATATATTCTAATGTGCCGTCTGCGTACATCAAGACCACATGTAAGGTCTCTCCTAATTGGATTCCCCACTTTCCCAGCTTCTATCTCAGTGTAATAGCCAAAAGCTCCATTGCAATGGCGAATATGAGAGGAGATAATGTGCAGCTCTGTTGGTTGCCTTTCGTCAAAGCAATTGGTCTCAAACCTGTCCTCGTAGTTTCACTCTGGCCGACGGTCGGTATAGATTATTTTATTTTAACCCATTGGATAAAGTCCTGACCCAGCCCCATTCTTTCGTGAATTGCCCAGATATATTCCCACTCAACTTCGATATCTAGAAGCGCCAATGCACTGTTCCCACTCACTAGACTGGGAGCATGCCATACATGTACCAGTCTACGCAAACTGCGAGTGATATTCCACCTGGGTATGAACCCAGCCTGGTAAGAATGAACAAGTTCGGACATATATGGAAGCAGGCGGGACGCCAAAATCCAGCTTAAGATCTTGGCGTCCATATTTAGGAGAGATATTGGTCTGTAGGTGTTCGGGATTAGGGTTTTTAATCTGGTTTAAGTATCATAGTTACTTCTGCTTCTTTCATTGTTTTTGGTAGGAATATTTTTGCTAGTGCCTCATTAAAGACCTCCAGTAACTGGTCAGCTATCAGTGGGGATAATCTTTGGTAGAATTCTGCTGGAAGTCCGTCACTCCCCGGGTATTTTTCTGTTTTTAGTTTCTTAATGGCTAGTAACAGTTCCTCTTTTGTAATTGGCCCCCAAGGGCCTCAGCCTCCCCTCTTGTTAATGTGGGTATTTTCATAGTGTTTAAAAAATCTCGCATTATTTGCTTGGGTGGGTGAGGATTTTTGTTGCATACTGATTCTAAGTGTAGTGCAAATTCCCCTAGGATCGTCTTCTGTGTACAGAGGGTATCCCCATTTTTATTTTGCATTTGTAAAATAGGTGTAGCTTCTTTATCCGATCTTAGAAGTCTCGCCAATATTGCGCCAGTTCTATCTCCTTCCATATATATCCTCTGTCTATGTGTTGTGTATGTACATTTTTCCAACCTAGTCCAGGATTCCAGTAATTCCTCTCTCACTTTATGCCATTTGGTGCTATATTGTGTTATATTGTGTAAATCGTCTTCCATTTTTTTCAGCTGTCATTCTAGTGTTTTAATATATCTCTCCAGTTGATGTTTCACCCCATAGGTCATCTTCATACATACTCCCCTTATTACCACCTTCATAGCCTCCCATTCGGACGATCTGTTAGCTGTACATCCCTAGTTTTCCTCGAAGTAATCCAATATAGCCTGTGATATTTGTGACGCATAAGGTAGATCAGTATGCGCCTCCACCTGTAGTCTCCATAGTGGAATAGCAGGGCAGCCCTCTCTCAATTTTTCAGTGTCAGTAACAGTGGCGAATGGTCAGAGAGGTAGTGAGGCAGATAAACTATACCTTCCGTCGCTGCTGATAGCTCAGGTGTCAGACATTAATGGTCAATGCAGCTGAATGTGTTAGCTGCCGGGGTGCAGCACGAAAATGTTTTCCTATGTGGGTTCCTAGCTCTTCATTCGTCTCTCAGCTGCATGCCCTGCACTATTGTTAGTAGTGATGCTGTCATTCGGGGCTTTGTGTTATTTCTAGGGGGCTCTCTATCTAACATACCATCAAATATGCAATTAAAGACTCCTGTGAGTATAATCTCCGCACCCATATATGGCGTCACCGCCTTCATAATTGTCAGAAAAAAATCAGAACAGTCCGAATTGGGTGTGTAAACATTAATAATACATACTTCCCTTCCCTCCAAATTGCCATGCAAAATGACAAATCTCTTCTCTGATTCTAGGACATGATGTAAGTGCTGAGAAGGAGTCCCAGATGTTACCCATATGAGTGCTCCTCTCGCGTATCCCGAATAAGAGGTAATATAGATCTGTCCCCTCCATCTCCTCTTTACACTAGTAATTGTATCTCCCCATTTGTGAGTCTCTTGCAGACAGGCTATGGCCACCTTATATCGAGTCAGAAAGGCATGTATTCTGCGTCTTTTATCAAATCCTGCTATACCCCGCACATTCCAGCTAGCAATCTTTAGAACTTGTGCAGCCATCATTAGTTGTTGTAATCCGCATTTTGCCTGTTCCTCCCATAAGTTTGTCACATCCCTCACTCCATACATACTGGATTTTAAATGGGACCGGTATTTTGGACTCGACAATGTGATCTACCCCCAACTCAATATAACATTGGAAACTGAACTTTACCTTGCCCTCTCCGTCCCCTTGGGCAGTCGTTCGACTCTCGCCTCCGTCATTATAACTGATGCCATTTTCAACACTTACCGCCTTATCACCCTCCCCCCTCAACAAGTGCGTACTTTTGGTTTCCATAACATTACTTTCCAAGTACATATATCGTATACAAGTATTTAACTCTGGTTTTAGTATTAAAGTTCCTATAGATGGTTGCTGTGACAGTGGACTGGTCTCCGCCGGGGTGTGAGGAAACTCCTCAAGCTCCCCAAGTGAATCTCAGCCTCTGTTGGGGGAAATGCTACCCCTCGACTGCCGCGCACCATCCTAAGTTATTTTTTATGATAGTGTTTTCTCCGCCTCATTGTCCTTATTGTTAAAGAAAGAGATCTCTCCCCTGATGTAAACATGTTCGTTGATCGCTTATCTGTGTTTATCCTTATGTCCTCTAGATTCTGTTCATTCATGCCCATTTCCAGAGCCCCCCGGATCTGTCATCATATCCTGTGATGTCATATCCGATTCGGGTACGGATCTGTATCAGAGGCATGAAGTGTCCCATCTTGTAGAACTTTGATCCGCCCAGGAATGCCTTGCCATCTTGGTTGAAGCTGTCTCTTTGATCTCCGTGCCCCTGCATCTGATTCCTGGTCTCCTGGGTTCTGCTGATCCCGTGGGTGGCACCAGGCAGTTCCATCCTTCTCCCCTGGCATCTAGCCAGTCGCTGGCTTCAGAAGCTGAGAAAGACAACAGAACACGGCCCTCCTGTTCAATGCGTAGCTTTGCAGGGAATATGAGACTATATTTTAAATGTAGGTCTCTAAGTCTCCTCTTGACTGCTATTAAGGTCTTTCTCTGCTCTTGAACTCTTTGTGTGTAGTCTGGATATATTGATATAGGGTGTCCCTCCTAGTGAATTTGTCCTCTAGTGCGGATAGTCTGCAGAATGACATTGCGGTCTTTATAATTAAAAAATCTAGCACTGATGGCTCGTGGAGGTGTGCCTGGTTTGGGCGGGGGAACTAATGCCTTATGTGCTCTATCCACATTGAAAAATTTGGAGAGTCTCCTAGGGGTCAATTCCTTCGTGATCCAGACCTCTAGAAATAATTCTGCTGAGGGGCCATCTGCTTTCTCTGGAAAACCAAGAAATTGTAGGTTGTTCCATCTTGATCGTCCTTCTGAGTCTTCTGTCACTGAGATTACGTACTTCCTTCTGTCCGACACTTTCCTTAGGTCACATCGTAGAAGATTAACATCTATGGCTATTGCTTCAATTCTGTGTACCATATCTTCTCTCGTTATCTGGATCGCTTGAATTACATCTGCTAGTGTAGGGGGAGCTGTGTTAGTCTGTTCATGTGGGTCCAGCCTTCCGTTGGTGTTTTCTTCCCTCGTTTCTGCACCTTGTATAATTGGTTGTGCATAATTCGATATTTATTAGCTTGTGCTTTTGTTGCCTTTTCCTTCACCATTGTTTCAGGGAGTGCCACTTCTTGTATTAGTAGAATTAGGAAGTCCTCCCCCCCTGCACTTCCTTAAGTGTGATATTTGATCCAAATATTTTCCCTATGAGAGTGTTATATTCTATGTATCCTCTTGGGCTCAGCCTTCCTTCCGCCCCTCCAGGAGTGCCACAGCTTTGCCTGGTCTTGTAGAGAGTCCTTACCAGCGGCGCTGCGTCACTGGTCTAGGTGAGCAGCTGCCGCCCGCCCTTGCTACTCCCCTTTGGTCATTGTCATTGTGATGTCCCGTTCTCTTTGTGTTTATCTGCTTGCCTGTTGCCGACTTTGCGTGCCTTGGTCCTCACTACTTCATATATTTTAATGTTATTTTTTTCAGGGTGCCGCCTTTCTTTTGTGTCCTGGTTGTTCAGGCCTTTGCAGTGTCTCTTAGGATGGTCCACAAGAGAATCGCACCCTCCCTTCCTTTGCTACTGTTTTCCTTGTTGTTCAGGATGGGTTTCTTGAACCCCCTTCCCCATTAATCAATGTGGGGCCGTGGGCGGGCTTAGTGCCACATTATGTGTTGTCAGTTGATGCACAAATAATAAACCTGGTGTGTGTGTGCAATGTTATGCAGGCCCAAACCTCAGCTTTTAATTTTCTCCCCTTGCTCTCTTGAAATATTCAATGCGTTGTGGGCCCCTTGTATATCCACCGCATCTAGGTGTGGTCTACCCTCGCTGCCGGCACTCCTTACCCTGTGACGTGGTCTATCAGGACTCTCCCCGTCGTCGGCTTGCCCATGAGTGCACCCGCACACCGGCCGCTCGTCACGGTCACAGGCCTCTTCCCTTTTTGTCAGACTTTGGGTCTCTGTCTCCACGCACTATCGGCCCTCCGGGTACCATTCGGCACCCCGTGTCTCCTGCGTGTCTTCTTCAACTCGGAGCTTGTTGGACTGCTTACTCTGCTCCTACGGCTCCTCAGCTCTCAAGATGGCGCCGACCGGCTCCCGAGAGCCCACCACTCGTCTTTACGATCTCTACACACTCGGCTGCTCTCCGTTTTGTATAAGCATCAGGGAAGGTCGGCACCGTGTTCCGATGACTTTTGGGACATTTTTTGGAGCAGGATTCGGTAGGATAATGATAAAATTAACAGGCAGTTGAGAGGAGCTCTGACGAGTTTGTCTACATGGCTATCTTGCTTGGCCACGCCCCCAATTCACATACATAGTTGTGCAGCATTTTGATGGACACATCCATGCAGCAAAACAAAATGACTCTCAGTGTAAGGGTGTCTGCGTTGTAGGTGAGGTAATTTTCATGTGCAGGAAGGTGTCCCTTCCTGTACATGAAACAACAATTGTGTTTTGCTGTTTCCATGGGTTCTGTTCAACGCATCACACATGGAAACAGCAAAAACAAAGAGAAATTGGACATTTATACTCATTGTTCAAGGATAAGTCCAGGTTTACCCTGGTCTCAGTTTTGACCACTGCCCCATCTTTACAACACCCCTGTAAATATGGGGCAGCCTCAAAATCGGGGTGTTTAGTGGTGGAACGGCCAATACAACACCCATTGCCTTCCCCTTTCATGCTAAGTATAGCATGAATTTGTGCCTCATGTACAAGGCAGTGTTAAGCCACATTAGGTGGCTTACCGCTGCTTTGCAAATAATGCAAATCCCCTATCGCCAACCAAACATCTACAAAAGTGACGGGGTGACAATAGGGGCTTGTAAATATGACCCCAAGTACCACACAAAATACCTAGATCATGGAACCAACGTGGTGTGAGTCCAGTGCCTCCATTGTCTAATGTATTGTTTTTTACTTGGTGAGTTTCATTGAAGATGGCAACTTATTCAGCACACTATCCCAATGCAATATCTACAAATAACTTTGCAATCCTACATATCATGCGTTTTTGTAACTCACAATGAAACAGCAGTATGACAGTAGCCTGTCCCTAGAAGAAGACGTGACTCCGTTTTGAGATAATCAATAGAGTTTTGGTGAAATTAATCTGATGTATCCAAATTCTAACTCATAAGTTCACAGATTTATCTTAAACACCAGGGACACCACTAAACACTATAACTGTATTAATTAAAAAAGATACTACCTAAAATAAACCTAATACTAATAAACTATCCTAACCTACACTAACCTAACTTATGTGAGTTAAATAAACACTAAACTAACTATTTTACTTTAAACTATACACATAAGAACATACAATATACATCAACCCCCTTTTAAGGCATATCTGTAGACGGGACCAAGAAAACGTAACCTGCACAACACTAACTAAACCTATATCCTAAACAAATATATATTTTTTTGTATTTTTCTTTTTTTTAAATTAAAATACAAAAATATTAACCTCCAACCCAAAGGAAGAGGAAACTTAACACAAAACACTATATAAAATGCATAAGAAATATAAAAGCTAACCTCCACCTAACACTAATCTAAACCTACTCTAAAACTACACTCAACACTACCTAATATCCTACAAGAAGAAAGAAGAGAAAAGTTAACATAAAGGAATAGGAGGATTGTACAAGGAGGATTGTAAAATTGGTTTTGGGTCAGAAGGGGACCCCCAGGGCACCCTTTATGGCCTGGAGGTTGGACATCGTCTCCAATATGTCTCGCTCCATAGTAGCCATGTGCACGTTGAGGTCCAAAATGAACCTTCGGTCATCATTGCTGTAGCCAATTATCTGTCTAAGTTGTTCTGGTGCAGCCGGTTGAGATGCTGTGCTTTGCGGGGCAGGTTGTGATGGGGAGCCGGTAGCAGAGCGGATGTCATTGTTGCAGGTTTTACCCTCATAGAGAACAGTCCTTTTCTGCCTGATCTCTGAGCACACACCCTAAACTAGCTTTTATTCATTCCGTAGGCTGTATACCCATTTGCACTGTCCTGAGGAAGACCCGCCGTGACGCTTATTATATTTTGCGCAGTACACGGGGTCGAAACGTCGACGCACCCTTATATGTCTACACAATGCTTCTGATCACAGATTAATTCACATAGGATCTTGTAGCATATGTGAAAAACCATAAAGACATATCAAGAAATAATGTACCTTTCTATTCTACTTATTCACTTTTACCTCATTTGAAATATATTGTATGTACTATTTATCATCACATGTCACTTTATCACCACAAGTCACCAATATTTTGCTCTTTTGAACTTATGTATTACGACAGCCCATAATACTTTATTCCCTTAAATTACCAAATTGCAAACTTTTTATTGGTGTGTGCTTTTTTCCTCATTTATCTGATATCTGTTACATGTAATGAATATTTTTTGAACTTTCTAAAAGAAATTAGAAATTCCCGACAGAACCATTGTATTTATATAATAACTTGTAGCAGGTTGGGCAGGTGTGGTAGTTTGGTGAGCAGCTGATGGGTGAGAATGTGTACCCCCATGTCGGACATCAGAAGGGCCTGACATTGCATCATTGTCTCTCTGCTGCATTGAAAAGCAGGCATGACACCACTCTTTTGTCCACTTATTTTTAAATAATAAAAAATCCGACCCTCTCCTCACAGTACCTCCTCGTCATGGCATGGTACCCCTTAGCCACTTGATAAATGTGTTTATAGCGGTCCTTTCGCAGATTGAACAGCCTGACCTCCTCAGGTGGACTCTAGTCTGTAAAGAAATACACACATGACAAGATGTAAGATCCAAGACAAATAACAACGTTCACCATGTATCTCATAAACACAAGTGAACAAAAACATGAACTCTACACTTTTATCAATTGTTTGCTACTTCTGACATGATATGACAAGTTCAATGTGAAGGAAAACTCTTTATCACAACCTGATGGTGATACCAACATGGCAATATATGGTACGGTACATATCAAGGGAAGAGTAGAGCAACAAAAGTGGTAGATTAGCTGAGTTCAATGATGACGCGGACACAGAATCAGACTGAGTCCACCATGGTAATGTCGTCAAGGAGACAGCTTTACAGGCCCATTGCAGAGCCAGGGCATGACATTTACACCAAGACATAGGATGCACTGGTTGAAATAGTGGCAGACCACTAAACACCACAGTGCTACTCATGTACAACTGGAAACCAAATAACTTTTCATTAATTCACTACAAAGTTGGATGTGTCTACACAGCTACACATCCATGAGTCATGCTGTATACATCTACTTGAAACATCTAAGTAAACGTATGTCACAACTCTGCTTTTTGAAAGACAACGGGCACATTTACCAGGAAGTGGCGGAATGCGGTGTTAGTCTGCTTGGCATCACGCTGCCCTCTGCCACTACTGAAACGCAGGGCTGCACCTTATTTGCATCAAATTGGTGCAGCAATGCATATCTCCCTGCACGGGTGCTAAACTTATCAGGCTAGCGCCAATGCAGGCACCCTTGCACAAAAGTGCAAGGGTGTCTACTTTGAGCGGAAGGTTGTTTATGTGCAGGAAGGTGAAACTTCCTGCACATGAGCAATCAATGGCCCTTTTGCTGTTTCCTTGTGTGCCGCACAACACAGCACACATAGAAACATCAAATATGAGGAGAAATTAAAAATTTCTTATTCTTGTACATGTTTAAGAACATGTTTCCCATGGTTTTAACTATTCCGCACTCCCCCCTATTTATGCTGCCCTAGTAGATATGGGTCAGCGTACAAAAAATAGGGTTTGCGGTGTAGCATTGCCCACCCCTTTCACCCTAAGTATAGAGTGAAAGGGAGTCTTATGCACAAGTTAGGGTTAAGCCACATTAAGTGGCTTAACGCTGCCTCGTGACTAAGGCAAAGCTCTTATCACCGCTACAACATTGTGAAATGGTACGTTGTGGTGGCGATAGGGGCTTTGAAATATACCCCGACATGTCAAAAATTCACTATATTTGAAGCAAGACAGGGATTAATGTCTGAAATTGAAGTTGGGCACCTAACTATGACTTATGGTTGTATTGACTCATTCAAACAAGTTGTGGGTCTGGGTTAGGCCACTCATCCAATGTTGTCACATACACTAGCTCTCAGCTTGTGTATGAGACTGCCTCTTTGGAGTAATACTTGTCACAGACAACTGTTGCTCCAATGATCTGATCATCAGTAACTGCTACATCAGGCCAGTGTGTAGATGGATTCCATGTCTGGTCACACCCATCACCAACATCCCTCAAATGTTTCCTCTTTTGTATGTACACTGTGAGACCCACCTTCATCGGTTGGAGTAACATACACAATTTGCACTTATGGCCTCAGTAAAAGTGCTACCGTAACTTCACAAGATTCACTGACTCAGTCAATACAGACAAACCCAACCATATTTCATGTTGCTGTAGCCAGACAATGTGAACTAATGCTTCCATGTACACATGCCACTATATCAAGAAGGCATATTCACTTTGTGAATTGAATAAGAATTTACACCTGATATCACAATACTACGCAAATTGCAGGCCCATTGTATGAAAAATCCATACAGTATTAATCTTGCTATTAGCATCCACAGCGCACAGCTTCCAACAAACATTTAAAGGAGGGACACAATGAGTAACATAGAACCCAACATCAGATAAAAAGATTGTATATGGGCAACCTTTGAGTAGAATGGTGTAGGGCAGTGTCTTTCCAAATTGGTTGCCAATCTGCTCCAACATTTTCCAAATGCATGGTAGCAACGAATGTGCCATGATAAGGGGCACACACCATTTTTTATTGACAACAGTGTCAACTTTTTCTGCCTAGCACCAAAGCAGGCCCCCTTGCACAATGGTGACAGAGTGCCTACATGGTTGGAATGCAGCAAAATATGTTCAATGACAGGGAAAAACACTGAAAAGACCATATACTTGCTAGTACAGTGCAGGGATGAATTTACAAACTGGGGATGTGCAACATAAAGTCTAGATGACTTATGATCTGTTCTATCAGTACATCATAAATATGTGCGAAAATCTCAACTTTATGCTGCCTCACCACACTAGAGGCCATGTCCATGTAATGCACACCCAAACTGTGTTCAGCAACATACAGCAGAATTCATCTAAAAGTATCTGTTTTTACAAAAAGCAAACATATGGCCTAAGACACTCAACAGTGGCGTGTGGGTCCATAAAAGCATCAACGTCAGCTTGAGTGAACAGTGGTCTACCAGCTGTGACAGTTTTTTTTTTATCAGACATGAGTTTTCACATGTCATGTTCATTATTGAATTCATCTTCATACAATTTTATGAACGATTACAGTAATGTCTTTGTTCATGTTGCCTACATGAAGGGATGTGCTTTGCCTATCTGACACACAGCACTTGGCCATTGCAGGCTTGTGGACTACAAAACAATCCTGCAAGTATACGTGATCATATTGTGACTACAACTTGAAGGACACATTTACCAGGCACTATTGCCTCAACAGCCTGACTTTTCTTGACAATGTGTAGTCAATATGGAGCTAGCATTTTTCACAAAGCTGTGTTAAGACACTTGACGTGGTTTTATCCCGCCTTGTGTATAAGGCAGCTTTTCACACTCAACTTTGTGTGAAGTGTTTCTTTGTGAATGGGTGTTGTGATGGGCGTTCCAGCACAACAGCCATAGTATATTTCAATGGAGCATATTTAAAAGGCTGGTGTACATATGGTCCTGTGTCGACATTAGGAACTGTCAAAAACTGGTTAGACCCTTGTTCAACAGGGATAGACGAGTGATTCCATCAGGTTTGGAGTTTTGCCATGTGTGTTGCGTTGTTCAGCTCACATAGGCCGTCCTTGCACATTGCAAGTCCTCATCGACAAAACCCGCTGTCCACTATCTATGTATATTGCATGATACCGCACTTTCTAATTGTTCATATGCGGGAAGCAACACATTCCTGCACATGGCCAATCATTCACTTCAATGCAGGCACACTTGCACAATGGTTCAAGTGTGTCTACGTTGGAGCTAGGCAGCTTCTATTTCCCCAGAGTTGATAGCATTATCCTGTTGCACACATTACATTGTGTCACTGACTACAGTTGTTAACAGAGAAAACACACTGTGTTATATACTTACCACCTTGCCTGCCAACAATGATCCCCAGGTGATCCAGAAGGTCTCCCTCACGTCCGACCAAATCCTGCCATCGGTGGTTTCACTGGTGGACAGTCCAGCTAGAGGAACCCCCACAATGCCCCTTCTGACATACAGCCCTCCCTATCCTTACCCAACATAACTAAACCCACTATTCCCAAAAAAGTAAACACCCCAACCAAGTAACTAACAAATATACCCCTTCCACAAACACCTGACACGATAAACACAAATATGTAAAAACACAAAAAGACAGCGACACAGGACTTGACAGGGACAGTAGACTAGACACCAAACCACTCTCTCACAACACAAAACCAGCAGACACTTCTAAACACCTCCACAACTCTCTACAGACACTAACAGTGTGGTTAAAAGAGGAAGTGAAAGTATTGAGCCCGGGCGTAGTGCTCCGCTCCGCCCACGGAGTGTACGTAGCGCTGCCTGCTTCGCGGTTTACGAAGTAGGCATAGCAGGCAGCGCTACGCACACGCCACGGCGAAGCAGAGCTGCCCGCCACCCGCCGCCCGCCCGCCCTCATTTTAAAATAATTTAAAGAATTTTAAAGTAAATAAAATGCCTTACCTGCGGTGCGGCGTCCCGGGGCCCGCGAGAAATGCGCATGCGCGGGCGTCCGCGCATGCGCATTTGTGAGAAGAAGTTGCAATCAACCAGGAAGAGGGAGCCCCGGGACGCCGCACCGCAGGTAAGGCATTTTCTCTTACTTTTAAAATACTTTAACTTATTTTAAAATGAGGGCGGGCGGGAGGCGGGCGGCGCGTAGTAGGGCTACGCGGAGCGCGCGAGTGTGCTTAGATTTGGCCACACTACGCGATGCTCCACGTAGCCCAACTACGCCCACTACGCCCAGGGTTAGAAAGTATACAGTACTACTACATGAAACATGATGCATACTGACATCATTCCCTGGGCGTATGCGGCATGTTTTTGGACTCTGTGTGAACAAATTTGCCCTTTAAGGTGTAAGGTTCATTTGTCATTGATGACACAGGTACTTAGCGAGGGTTTCCCACGGGGGTATTAAAAAATGTACTGCTTATGGGAAAACACAGTAAAAAGGTTGCTGCTAAGTGCTAGTTGAACAGCAAATGTAGCTTGCGATCTGTGTTCTGTAGGTGACTTCAGTCATTCTGATATGTCTTGAAATCAGTAATCCTGAGCTGACAACATGCACTCATTCCTCACACTGATGCATATCTAGATATTGTCATGTGTGATAGATAATGGATGCATCAGTGGTAGTCATACTGATTACCATTGGTTGTATGTGTGACTATATATAAGGCTGTTACATTACACATTGCTATGATGTTTGTACCAAGTTAATGGGCTTGCAACACACAATAACTTGAACCACAAGCATTCACTACTTGTGTTGAGGAATTTTAATACTGCATACAATAAAGATTGACTTCAGAATCTCATTTGAGTATATGCCTAGGTGGAGGCAAAGACGTGCATATTTACAATGGTTTGTGCTAAGGCACTCATGGCCATATTTGCTACACATTTTTGAGGTTGCTAATCACAAATATTTTTTACGGTGTCTATCGACCACATCCACCGACATGTTATCGACTTATGTAGAATATGTCATTACATGGCGTTAGGATCAGCTCACAGCAGACTAAAATGCCCCTCACTCTAGCGTAACAGCGATACACATCTTGCAGCTAAAGTGAAAAAAAAGAAGGCTGGAGACTCAGCATTAAAAAATATTATGCAACTCGGCCCTCTGTCACTTTTCTACCTCTAGAGGCAAAAAGAGCTTACAAAGTCACTTCTGATGAAAAATTCCAAAATGTATACACCAGAATGCAGAATGGTTCAGCACAGGTCAACAACCCCAACAAAGCCAGTAACAGCCATGATGTCCAGCCAGAGTCCCTGGGGAAGAGGAAATGCTGAATCTGTGCCTCATGTCTGAAAAGTGGCACAACGTTTGGGAAAAACAGCATTACAGCACTTTACATTGCGCAATCATTCCAACACCATAGTGTCCAATGCCTGGAAGCGCAGACAGTCCCCAGGGCCTGGAGACCACGCTGGGCCTTTGTCTGAGACCCGGAGTGGTAGACACAGGTGCTGTGGAGTTGCTGCAGACTAAGGGTGGAGGCGGGGCGCGTGTCATGCACAAGCCTGTGGTCCCCAGCTGTAGGCATTGAGGCGTCAGTGATCACCCTTACCTGATTACAAAGTCTGTCAGGTCATATGTGGACACATTGCTGACCTGAGAAGCCCACATGGTGCACCTTGGAGCTGTGATCAGTTGAGGCGCACCTGCACAACAACATAGGGAAGTCTGCATTGCATGACTCGCACCAACGCTACACTGGGGTGACAGGGGAGATTACCAATGTTGAGCTGTCCCTCTCAGCATCACGAGGCCGGAGGAAGTTGCGCTGGCTGGATGCTGTGGAGGGTGAGGCCACTGAGCTGCGCAAAACTTGTGTGGCAGGAGAACCATGACAATGCACCTAAGAGGGGCCAGTTGCATCACCTGCATCAGGAGGTTCACCTGCCGACTCGGGATACACTGCTGTACCCAGGCTTGTGAAATCCAGACTGGCTGATGATTCTGGTGGCTGAGTCATAGATTTGGAATGAGCGCAGTGGTTTGAGGCATGGTGTCGATGTTCAGGTTAGGAGAAGGTTGGACAGGGAGTGGAGGAGGCCCAGGGGTCGTGTCTGGGCAAGAGCCGTGGGTGCACTGCTTGTACCACCGTGATTTCCTGGTCCTCTGGGGAACATGGAATCTGGTTGCCACAGTTAGATCGGAGGAGGCGATTGGGTGGTGCATCCTTTCCTCACCCCATGGTAGTGAGCTCTTGTGTGTACAGGTGATTTCCCTAGGTGCCGCTTGAATGGAGATTTCTGTCTAGCATACACCCGACTGGGGGAGAGGGGCTGGTTGGCCACACTGGACTGCAACACATGTCATCCATAGTGCATGGCCATCTGGCGCAACGATGTGTGTTCATGAGTATTTGGTACATTCCTTGAGAGATACAACCGTATGTGACATGCTCATTTCATATTAGATGCATGGTTTTATTTGTGTTCAACTGTGCCTGCAGATGTAGGGATATTTTGACTTGCCCCTAGATTACACACATTGTGCAATTGGCATTTGTAAGCTTATAGTGGCAGTCCAGAGGCAGGTAATGCAACTTCATTGTGCTACCATGTTTACGCAGTCCATCTTACACAATACATTGACCATTGCTAATGTGATTGCAGCCGCGGTCTGTGCAGGTAACAGCGGTGGGGCCAAGTGGGGGGGAGGTTTTCAAGGGATGATGCTGAGGGAAAATTAATGATTTATTTAAATTTCCCTCAGCATCATCCCTCGAAATACCACCAAGCGGCCCCACCGCTGTTACCTGCACTGACCGCGGCTGTGTGATTGGTTGTTTGTTACTTGCATGTTTTGGCTATATTTATCGGTATTCCTGTTGCAATTCACTCATGTGTCTGTCTGTTTTCTGTCTTTGGGCTGTCAACACAGAGTAAGTGTGATGGGATGAGGATACTGCCAGTTCTCAACATTTATTACCATGCCACACTCATGTTGTTGGACATGTGACATCCACAGTTTCTTGTCATGGCATTGCCATGTCTATAGTCCTACATACACGTTGTTGATTGATGATGTTTTCCCAGTTGTCCCATGTCTGACCTATGTGTCATTGTTTGTGTGGATAAAAATGTAGCATTGTTATATCAGTGCAGTGTTGAATGATGAGTCATGAACAGTGTTTGTGATGCAAGACATTTGCTTATTTGTCATTACAGTGACACATGTTTCAGCTAGGGAGTTAGTTCACTTGCTAATGCTGAATATGTGTATGCTGGGTGTTTAAAGCATTCCCTTCACTGTATTGATACATTCGTTAGTTTGGCTCTACTAACTTTTGATTCTTCAACCTCCACACCCTAAAGTTGTTCCAGTTCACCTTTGTCATGTATCTTTGAGACTTTTTTCAGTAACCATTTTTTCAGTGTCACAGATTACACAGAGATATTGTTTGTCAAAAATTTAGACTGGAGTAGAGCTGTGTGGTCCCAGCTACACTGATGCATCATACACACATTGTATAGAGTCCTACACTCTTGTGTTAAGACAGACCTGATTGTGCTTAGGACACCACACAACAATCCCCTTTTTATTTCTCAATGATAAACTAAATGCAGTCTGTAGTTCCGATGCCCAAAACATTTACCCATTCCCGGTCATACTTTAGTTGGTGTCATATCCCCTGCTAGGTGATTGATCTATGTGAAACTCTTGTTTTTTTCACTTAACTTTACATGATTGTTGACCTTCTGAAGTCACAAACCAAGCATACAAGATATTATTATGCTACATCACAAGGTGGCACCATTTGTGCACAACTATAAGTGATGCAAGAAATTTGAGAGGTGACATTAGGAAAAGAAGTTACGGATGATGGCATCCCTCTTGATGTTGCAGCTTCTGAAGTTGTAGGTTGGCTTGGATCAACTTCTTCCTCCTGCCCATCCTCAGGATTGTCCATCTCTTCCTGGTCTTCAGGCAGAGGTTTATTTGTCCTCACACAAATGTTGTGCAAGATACAACAGACTAGTATGATCTTTCATACCTATTCAGGTCTGTACAGGAGTCTTCCACCAGAAATGTCCCAGCAACAACAACTGGATTTGAGGACTCCAATGGCCCTTGTGTGGCCCAGTGCCACATTATAGTCTCTCTGGGCCTGTGTGTGGGGCACTTCGATGGGGGTCATTACCCATGGTAATAGTGCTTATCCTTGGCCAGCTGAAACAGAACATGGAGAAAAGGGTACATTATGTACTATCCTGATGTGTTAGCGGTGTAGATTTTTTGACTTTGTGTCCATTGTGCAGCTTTGCACATTCTCCTTCCACTTGATGTGGTTCATACAAATGGTCTGCATCCATACCATTGAATTGCCAATAGTTTTCAGCCTTCAAATCACTCGAATGCAGTTGGCCCAATACTGTGTAAGAGCTCCAAGTTGTAATTGTCAAGTCAGGATGTATGGGTACCTTTAAAAAAAAAGTTAACACTCATCGTCCTTACGCTCACATGACACATGGCAATGGCTGTAGGGGTTACCTCAATTTGTGCCAAATTTGTTATTGGCTGTGATAATCTTCATGTTAAACTTGCAATGGGTCAGGCATGGACATGAAAGCAGATCATTTTGACCCTCTGAGTTTTGATCATCACATGTTAGTGCATACTGAACATTTTTGGGACCCCATACATTTTCCTTTGTGCATATGGAGTTTGGACATTGACATTGTCACAAGTATACAGCATACACTGCAAGTCAAGACAACTTGGCGCAAGTGTATATAATATCTTAAGGTAAAAGGAATTTCTCTTGGGTAAGAAGTTACGGACGTCAATCCAAGTTACAACCAACCATACATCAACCTAAAAACCACTCAGATTCCCATTTATATTCACAGATAAGGACCCAAAGAACAATTATATGCACATGGACAGAAACCAGTCCTGGTATCGCAAAATTACTTTATTTTAAAATCACAAATTGATACAAATAAGAGTCAAATACAAATCAAATATGGAATAGCTAAAAAAATGTATGTTGACAAAATCATACATTAGAAAAACAAATCACTTAAAATACACAAGAGACAAAAAAAAAAGTGAAACATTAAAAACATCATAGTTCAGTTATTTCGAATAAATCAACTTTGTTGGAGTCTATCCATATTCATATGATTAGATTGAAATGTTCCAGAATATTTTTAACATATAGAGGGAGTTTACTGCGGTGACCAAGAGAGATACCGCCACTTCTGTGTTAAACTAAATCTCAAATACAATTTCTCTACGTGTGGGGAATTTGACATAATCAAAGGTATGTAAGATGCCTCTTTACTCAAGGCTCACTAATATCATAATATAACTTAGTGAGAGATGTGTGTGGGGGAGTCTAACTTCCTCACACAGATATTTATAGATATGCATCTCTATATTTCTCCTTTATAGGACTATTCCAAAACTACAGAGGAGAATTAGTGGAATGAGCTCGAGGTTAGCAACGCCCACGGCCCCCCAGTAAGGCTTGAGGACTATTCAGCCTCTGGCAGGAGAGGCACCATAATTAATGGTTGGTGTATTACTATAAGACACCTCAAATTAGGATATATTTGAGTAAATTGTAGAATAATATCTCTCAAAATATATATATTTAGTTCTTTTGTAGGATCATCATCTTCCACTATTTGTTAAGATTCTTTAATATTGCCACGTCTGCACATCGCACAAGGATTGTGGCTTACTATTGAGTATCAGTCTCAAAGGTGGGTGTCATTGAAGACAGTTTTAACAGAATCAAACCCATTTGGGTGGTTATCTTGGACTTTAATGTTCTATCTTAATACACTAGAGGACATCTTGAGCGTGGATAAGGACTTACAGTTATTATATGAAGTTATCCTTACTATAATGAGGACATCTTTTGGAAGACTTCTTAAATAGATATTCCTCTATATGTATGAGTATGATAACTGTTGAATGGGAATATGTGACATTTGCACTGCCCGTTTGGGAGATGGAGAATTATATACATAGCTCAGTTAACTTTGGTTTTGTAGAATGATTGGTGGTTCTATATATGTTTTCTCTTTATAGAGTGTTGAGTGTGTTATGAATGGAATGGTGTCTTTGGGCCCTTAAAACAATTGTAAAATCACAGCGCCATTATGGACCATTCATGTACAGTTTATAGAGATGGATTAATGTGTTTAGTTTTAACTCCATATTGATTCTAGTTTTAATTCTATTGTGATGCTATATACATTTTTCTTGATTTAACAGTATTTTTATGTGGTTTTTGTTTCATTTCATTATTTCCTGTTTTTTAACTAGGCATATATGAATATGTATCACAGATAGGAGAGACAATAATCATTAATGTCCTGATGACGGTGGTTTACAAATAAAATACAGCCACCGAAACGCGTCGACGCTCTTTGTCACATGGTTATGTTCTAGGAACATTTGAGTCTAATCATATGAATATTGATAGACTCCAACAAAGTTGATTCATTTGAAATAACCGAACTATGATGTTTTTAATGTTTCACTTGTATTTTCTGTCTCTTGTGTATTTTAAATGATTGGTTTTTCTAATGTATGATTTTGTCAACATACAATTTTTTATCTGGTCCATATTTGATTTGTATTTGCCTCTTATTCGTATCAAATTTGTGATTTTCAATAAAAGTAATTTTGCGATACCGGGACTGGTTTCTGTCCATGTGCTTATAATTGTTCTTTTGGTCCTTATCTGTGAATATAAATGGGAATCTGAGTGGTTTTTAGGTTGATATATGGTTGGTTGTAACTTGGTTTGACATCTGAAATTCCTTTTAGATTAATTATTCTTGGTACCCTGTCTCTTGGAACGTGGGGTCACTTCCGTTTTGTTTTACATATATAATATCTTGGACACTATTTGTTATTCATTCATTGTGTGTTTACTCTGGTACGTACAGTTCTATTTACCACTGACACACACACAAAATGCCCTTTTTATTCTCAGTTATGATTAGATGAGATGTGTTGTGTGCATGTAATGTGATGTGTATTGGCTGCACAGTGTGTTCCCTTGGATGAGAGCTAGGTCAATGTAGTTTCTCAGCAAATGTTCTTTTTTTATGTTGCCTGCTATTTATGTCAATATTTTTGTTATGTTAAGCAGTATTGTCTAGCATGACTAGTGCAGTATGGGTGTCTGTGATTCATTAGCTTACTCAGGTGAGTGTGTTATGTCATCGCTCCTCTTGAACTTGGGAACACCGTTGGACCCACAGCGTTCACAACAGGGAGCATTTGCTTTCTCATTGGCTAGCTATAGCTGTTGAATATGAATTGTGCTTACATTCATGTCCCAGACAATATCCGGATGTGCAGATGTTTGCCATGATAATCTGTGTGCCACTGTACATCGGTGATTGTGTAGAGAGCTGAGCTTACCTGAATGCATAGCAAAGTGTAGTGATGTGCTTTTGTCTCACATACACAACATCCATGTTGTTAATACGCAAACATATTTGACGATTAATGTAGTTGAATGATTGAGCTGTTGGCACATTGTGGACATGTAATCTTGTTGGGTGGAGTGGACATTAGGTAATATGATACATGTTTCAGAAATCATGCTATGTGATCTGAGTTACTCTTTCTTACATTATGTGATATAAGTACCATGGACTAATCATGGTGTATATGAGGATGACCCTTATGCTTCTGTATCCTAATTTGGGATTCAGGAGGGTGACCCAACACTTGGAGCCTCTTAAATGTCTGCACTGCTTTTGAGGGCTATTTTGAGGTTGTTGTCTCAGGATATCTTGAATGTTGAGGACTGACAAATTGTCTATGTAAGCCAATGTTGCCGTTTGCTAAGTTTGTGATGGCCTTCGCAGTGGGTTGCCTTACATGATTAACTATTGTTATTTTGTACACTCAGCATTAATTCTGCACATGACCAGGTCGTGGGACAATGGCAATGTCCTTCACCAAGGCAGCATGCTAGATGACTATCCCTCATCCCATGAGACTGGTTTGTGTGGTCAACAATGTCTTGTTGAATGTCACCATGACCAACACCAGGGTATACGGTAGCACACGCTAGACATAATTGAGCATGGGAGATTGTGACAGATGTGTTTGACTTCCCATAGCTGGCTGACATCTGTGGCAGCACTGGCATTGTATGGACAAAGGAGAAACTTAACAACAGTGGGAAAAAAATAATATTAGGCTACGATTGTGATTCAGAGGGTTTATTGACTATGAACCACTAAACAGGAATTATGAACACTTGATGGATAAACTATTGTTACTGACATGGCAATAGCAGGACAGAGTGATGATAGACTGAAAATGAGTGTGAAAGCTAAGGAATTTGGAGATGGTGGGACCTTGACTGAACATGTATAATAGATCATGGTTTGACGATACAAGTGTGAGGCACGTAAACAGTCAACTTCAACAAATGGATTGGGTTATACACATATATTTGAAATTTGGAAAGCAGACTAATCAGATTTCACATGGGAATGAGTGGATGAATTGAGGTCAAGACAAAGTTGATGAATGAAGGTAAGAAGGAACGATGGAAGGGCTTGAGGTAGTTCATCCAACTGGACTCCACAACATGGGAATAAATGATTAACTGTGAGGCAGATCAGATTATTTTAACATGAAAATAAATGAGCAATGCCGAAAGCTAGGAGGTGTACAATATGTTGAGATAATAGACCAAGGTGAGGTATGACTTTAAATGAGATTCTACTGCACATGAGATTGGAGGGATCGATTCAGATGTTTTTGTGGTGCCCATATTTTGAATGGGTGAGGTATGCAGTGATCAAATGTCACTGACGAATGTGCACTTTCTGCACATTACTATGAATGTGCATCTGCAAAATCCATCATTGTGAGACATTGTAATAAGGGTATCTGGCACCAGAGGCAATTGAATGCTAAATGTTGAACTCAATGCGGCTTAGTTATAAGCCCCTTTCACCACAGGTGGGTCACCATTTGAGACACACCAGCAGAGCTACCTGCTGCACTCTACTTACTGGGACATGCAAAGCCAAACCCCATGTCTTTTCATGTCCTTTTTCATATCTTTGGGCATATGGCAACTTTAAACCAGATACTTTTTGTATTGGTGGCAGACCATGGGTGTTGACGTGGGTGTTCCCACACAACATCCATTTATTTGACTACATTCAAGCTTCCTGAAAAATTGTACACCTGGAAATGCATCAGA
Source organism: Triturus cristatus (assembly GCF_964204655.1). Taxonomy (NCBI): domain Eukaryota; kingdom Metazoa; phylum Chordata; class Amphibia; order Caudata; family Salamandridae; genus Triturus; species Triturus cristatus. The sequence goes on along the minus strand of NC_140584.1, from coordinate 329,252,616 downwards.
ATTATACGAATCCCCAGGGGAGGCATAGAGATGTGCAACATGGAGATACGTCTACATTTCTCTTTCTTTTTTTAGTCTTTCTGAGCATGCTGCAATCTGACACAACACATAGGAAGAGAAAATAACCTTTTATGATTGTTTATGTGAAATAAGGTGTCCCTTCATGCTGAAGTACTTTCATCACCATGACGCTGGCACACTTGCACCATGGTACAAGGGTGCCTGCGTTGGTGCATGTCAGCTAATTGAGCACCAGCACAGGGGAGAGCAGAGTGATCCATCATTTCATTGTACATATGACGCATCCCTCTGTTTCAGAATTAACACAGCACAGCACAGACATATGGCTTGTGGCGCCTGCTGCATTGTTTCCTTGCAATTTTTGGCTAATGAGTTCTGCAAGATTTGTATTCCTTGAGTGACTTAGTGGGTTTCAAGTGCATTTCAAGCCTACTCCCTTGTCGGAACTAATCACATATATGTTGTTCTTTGCCATTATGTGTTTATGTATGGTAGTTGGCCCAGAAACAATATAAGCACAATGCGATTCTCTACATGTGCATTTTAACATTGTTGACCTCCATGATTGAGTGACTTGAGGTGTGTAGTGTGTTCAGTTTGTACTTACCAACAAGCAGTCCATTTCAATAGATGCCATGCTGGAACCGCTGGTTGATGACCGATTGGCGGAAGATAAATGAATCATGGACACTGCCAGGGTACTTAGCCATGACATTCAGGAACACTCCAAGATGATCAATTATTCCCTGCACATTCATTGAGTATGTGTGCTTCCTGTTCCTGTAGATGTGTGCAGTGTCCGCAGGAGGCACAAGTTGCACATGGGTGCAGTCCATTGACCCCAACACATGCGGAAAACTAGCAATAGCATTGAAGCCTTGCTTATTGGTGAGTTGTTCTTGCACAGTGTTGGGAAGGTGTAGGTGCTGCGGTTTCTGGCTAATGATGGCATCCAGGACAGTGTGGAGAAACCTGGAGAAGGATGCCTGGCAAACTCCAGCCACTCTGGCGGAGGTAGGTTGGAAAGTGCCGGAGGCCAACATGTGCAGCACAGAAAGTAGTTTGGTCTGCGGAGGGATGTTTGTGCTGTGCTGGGATTTGACCTGCAGCCTTGTCGCTATCTGGTTGAGGAGGCATAGAATGGAGAATCTTTTTAGCCTGTAATGAGCTATGACCTCATCAGGATGGAGGTGCATAAAGGTGATCCCTTGGCGGTAGACCTGCTCTCATCTGCGCCACTGCCTCAGTGGTGGTGGGGGTCTTCTTGGTGCTCCAAGTTGCAGTAGCAGAAGCTCCATGGCATCGTTGAGGTTGCCAATGATGATCTGGGATTGTCTTCCTTATATACAGGTGTGTTTGCACGATTTAAGACCAGGTAAGTATTGACGTTAGAAAACTGCTGCTAATTTGACATAGAAGCAGTTTTGGGGGTTAATCGACATACTGGGATTTCCTTGTAAATGTTGTGTTGTGTGTCTTGCCTCAGTTTTTTCATGGGAACGCCTACATTCATCCCCTTTTCATTCCACCAACAGAAGTGGTGATCTTGAAAATTCCCATTTCTCTGGGAAACTGCCGCTAACATGAGTTTGCGACAATTTGTAACTATGGCGATAAAAAAAAATCCACTGTAACATCAAAAAACGATGCTATGCCAGTGTTAAGTTCTTGTAAATATACCCAAATATTTTTCAAACTAACCAACATTTTTAAACCCTACAAAACGGAGACAAGAGAATGAGAGTGTGTGTTTTGTCTGTGTGTATGTGAAAATGTCAGTTAAAATCTAACAGACACCTCACCATACCTAACTGTAAGCACCTGTTCCCAACTAATTACTACAGAATTTCGTTTTAGGGGTCGCACACCCCAAACACCTCCATGAAGCTATGCCCCTGCAGAAGACAAGTTCCCTTTCCTTAGCTTTAAATAAAAATTAAACGTATCACGTTACCCAAGTGGATCTTTTTTAAGTGCTTTACTTTAAATGCTATGTTGACAAATTTGTCGTTTTAGGACAAATCATTGGCACTTTTCACTTTTGTTGGTATTAGGCATTTTATCCACTGCCCACCAGAATCGTTTTAACTGTTTTTAGTCTTCCTTGTCATTTTAGAGGATGAACTATTTCCACTAGCCACATTTAGTTGCCAAGCAGTTTACCTATTATGTAGATTGCTTTAAGGCTTGTATTAACCCAACATATTTTTCACTTCCTGCTGCATTCACTCTTTCCCTTATCTTTCCCCCTTCTATTTCACCACACACTAAAAATTCCCGTTGTGTACATTGCTCCATTATTTGAAGCTGCGTTTGTGTGTAAATCTGAAAAATACATTAGGTCAATGGTGGAGCATGGGAATTTTGCATTTGTAGTCGGATAGAGTGTGAATCCTGCCACTTTCGGCTCAGAGTGCCAGCCCCAGTGTTACAAATCAGAACAAGCATTGGCATAGCCAATAGGTCTCGCCTTTGGGACCTTATAAGTGTTTAGCTATGCAACAGTTGCATAACTAAATACTTATACGGTCCCAAAAGCGAAACCTATTGGCTATGCAAAGCGGCCGTGAAAGTGATCGCGATCATATATCAAAGGGGCCGCGAAAGTGAAAGTACTCGTGGTAAAGCGCGGCGCGCGCGCCCGCGCACATGCACTGTAGCTCCAGGCTGGCCTGGTAGCACTTTTTGGAGCCCTCTCAATAAGTCTCCCCAGACCAGCGCATGCGCTGGGTCAGGCGAGACCTAAAAATGAGCAGCCCTCATCTGTTGTCAACAATGATGTACCTTAGTCTAAATACCAGAGAGGAAGCAGCTCTTCACGAGAATCATGAATCACCAGGCAGGAAGCATTTTTTCTTTCTCTATGATAAGATCTAGCCCTGAGAAGCTCTGCACTCCGGCATGTTTGATACAAATGAACTTCAAGTCCAAGGCAGCAAGGCAGCAAAACATAGTTACCCTGAAGCTTGGGCGTTGCTAAGAATGTCAACATTTCTTAAGGCTGTGCTAGGCTGTGTCCTAGCTTAATGCAAATGCCACAGGTTTTTCTGGGTTTTCTCTCATACCGCAGGAGCACTCTCTCCCTAGATGTCTCACTTACTTCACTCACATTTTAATACAGGGTTCGCCCAATAGGGGGGTATTACTATCTGGATTAAGGTTTCAATTAATTGACAAATTAGCTAAAAGGACAAATGTTATAAAGATGTTTTACTGCTACATTTGTGGCCCTATTCCACATTTGTAATAGTGGTACGACAAAAAATCCCCTAACCTGTATTAACTTGATAACATATTGGCCAACAATACCTATCCAATCATCCCAGATGTACTTGGAGATTTTATCACATCACATCTGAGTCCTTAAATGGGTTTTTGGTCTGACTGTAAAGAATGATTAAATATGGGGTATCTCTAATTTATCAGCTCCTTATCTAAGAAGATGATCTGTAATTGCTCTACAGCTACTTACCACCTTCATGGTCTGAAAGCCTGTAAAGGCAGATCATCATCAGATGAGAATGTAGAACTCACTATTAGAAAATGGGAATTGTCTAGTAACATTGATTAAGTTTAATTGCAACAATGAATAGAAAATAGCGGCTGCGTAACCTTGGTGCACAGAAACGTAGCAACCAAATTACACATACAAAATCAAATACTTCACTGGATTCTCAAAGACGAAAAACACTAACAAATTGTCTTCAGAAGGACAATGCCCATGAACATAAACGGTAGTCTTGAGCACTCCGAAAATAGTCAGAATCTACTCTTCTGTAGATTGTCTTTACACTCATTTATTCAGAAATCAAGGTCAGCATCTACACATCTTCCTAGTCAACGCGTGTTTCATCTTTTGATGGGTACATCCCACTTGACTTCATCAGGGCTAAAAATCTAGTGCATTTTATTACATACATATTATACTTATATGCAACATGCCTCCACTATGTACCCAGTAATAAGTAGTATGTCGTTGAGTGTAAAATTTAAACAACAGATGGAAAGTAAAGGATACATTTAGTAATCTATTAAAAAAGCACAAACAGAATAGACTTTAACCAATGCACAGCGTGGGAAAAGTGAATTAATATATCATAGCTACATTCTCACCCGAGATAGCATCATATATAGCCATATGTTTCAAAATTAAGAGTATTCTACAATATAACGACTGTAAATTATTAATAAAACGTATTTAAGATCATTTAATCTCAACAAATTGTTTACACAATGATCATCCTGCTGATTTGGCACCCTCAAACTAAATCTATTAAAAATCATGAATAGAATGGACTTTAACCATTACACCACATGTGAAATGCAAAATATGGACGCATATTTCATAATAATATGACATACAAAGACCACCTCCTCGATCTAAAGAAAGGCGACGAGCCACTCTGATCAGGTATGCAGCAAATGTATTTTTTAATGACGGAAAAGCATGAACACAGCATGTTTTAACCCTCTCTGGGTCATGCTCATGTGACCTGTGATACTACTCTCTGTTTTAAATGCCCTCATCACCGTAGACAGTGAAGACACACTACATTCACATTTAGTATCGAGCAGGTGGGTCAGGAGGAGGCTGTCAGGGCCACTTGGAGGAGGGTACAGGCTCCCGGGAATGGATCTGTGATCACTGGGTTGAGCTGCTACCTCTAGGCCATGGAGGCTATCCAGCTGTGGTGCTTTCTTCTGGCAGGGCAGAGTTGCGTCGACACAAATGTTGGTCTTCTACCTCTGTGGTCCATTTTGTAGTAGTGAGTCGTTCGACACAAATGTCGGTCCTCAACTACTGCGGTCTTTCTACCCAGGGACTAGTGCCTCTAGCCCTCAGGAAGGATCTTGGAGATTGTTTGAAGGCTGAAAGGTATCCAGGGTTTCTTGGAGGCCTGGCGGGGATTCTGGAAGGACAACCAGTTCAGTTGTCGAACCGGCTACAGACGGCGGGGTTCTTTCTGCAGTAGTTCAGTTCCTGGTCCAGCAGCAGTCTCAGGAACAAGGTTCGGTAGAGCCCTTAAATTCTAAATTTAAGGGAGTTACTGAGGTCGGGGCTAGTAGCCAATAGCTACTGCCCCTAGGGTGACTTCATCCTTTGGGTGACCCCTCCCTTTGGGAAGAGGGGCATATCCCTGTTCCTATTGGGCCTGATCCTCCAATTCAAGGCCGGCAATTTCTAAGAGAGGGGTTTACCTCAACTCCTGGTGACCCTAAGGATGTGCCATGCTAAGACGGACACTCCTACTCTGCTTACTAATTTTCCCACTGGTCCGGCCCCCAAAAGTGGGGTCTGGACAGGGTCTGGCATCGCAACTATTTGGAGCTGCCCAAATCAGCACATCACATGGTGAGAGCCTTTAAGGGTCACTGGCAAATGTTGCTTCTCCTGCCAGGGGAAGGTGTGATGGAAGCAAATGATGGACGGAATGCTGAATGAATCAAACATTTACCGCCAGTCAAGAGATCTGGGTTAAATCCATTATTCTTTTGCTCACTATGCCACCCCACTGTGGACCAAATGGAAACAGTCCAGCACAAACAGCCAAGCCAGGTCCTTCCTGGACTGAAAAGAAGCATCCTGGGACCAGTTTTGGAGTAACACCCCTCATCAGCAAGGCAAGCTGGAATCCAGAGGCACAGCAAATAAGGGATGCACAGCCACTCAGAGCAGGTTTTGTTTCGGACCTCTAGGAGTGCAAAGGCTCTCACCCCATGAGGTCAGAAACCTGTCTGGTTGTGTCTGGCTGGCGGGGACCAGTTAGCCAATATACTATAGGTCTGTTGTTTTTCTAAGATGCCCTCTGAGTGCATTTTGTAATAAATCCACAACTGGTATCAGTGTGGGTTTATTATGCTGAGAAGTTGGTACCGTACTTCCCAGTTTTCAGTTAAACCATCATGGAGCCATGGAGTTCATAATGATGACCTTCCAGCCCATGTACTCAAAATGCTTCACTGCAATTACAATGTCACAGAGGGTACTTTGCTCATGCAGGTATGCCCTCACCTGTGGCTTGGTGCACCCTGCTTTAAAGCTGTAAGTTCTGCCAGAGGGGTGGCTTGACCATGCCACAGGCAGGGTTGGGGAGCTTGGCACACAGGGATGTGTGCCATCTCAACTCTTCAGGTTGCTCTGCACTAAAACACACATCCTGCAATGGTAGTGAGTGGATGTTAAGGTGAGGGGTCTTTGAGTGTGGCATAATGCATGCTGCACCATTCAGATGGCCCCCTTTGGTCAGAAGGCCCATAGTACCAGGGATACTTTTTGCAAGGGACCTACATGTGGCCCAGGGGTGTGCTATTTTTGGGAAAGAACAGAGGTGCTGGGCCCTGGTTAGCAGGGTCTCAGCACACACTTGGTCAAATTGGCATGTGGCATCTGGCAAAAAGGTAGGGGGTAACCAAGCAAGAAGAGGCACTTTCCTGCAGTTGTTTCCTAAGTAAATCAAATATCCTTGTAGGCCTTCATCCAAGCATAATTTATGGTTTGATAGTCCTTGTAGGAGGCCAAATTCAAATATTTTAAGTGGATTTAAGAGTAAAGACTAGAAGGCTATAGCTGGTACAAGGCATGCCTAAGAAACTATCTTGAATTTGTGCAAGGGAAATTAGGAACAGCAACAATGGTGGAGCTTAATGGTATTGTCAAGGGACAAAGATTCAATGTATTTTGCCAGATTTTTGCATGTGGTAGCCTAGCAATAGCGAATAGAGATACACACACATTTGGCAGTTTATATACTCACAACATTCATACATCCACATACATACATCAGGCAGTTCATATATTTACAATGTTTGGATACCTCAAGGTTGCAATTAGGATCCCTCACTCACTCACTCATAACCATAAATTGATCTACCACCCTCCTAATCTAAAATCAGTATTTTTACAGCAAATAGTAGATTATGTTGCCTCCGAACAAACACTATCTCAGAAAAACATCTTCCTAGGAGATCTCCACATTGACTGCAGGAATTTCAAATCAACTCACTGAACTACATCATCAAACACATGATCTCCAACAATGCTCTTTCCACCCATGTCATGTTCTTGATCATGTAATGTCAAAAGCAATACAGGCAAAGTGTCAACATCTAAAATTAACTGGGCTGACCATTTCCCCGTCTTGTTTTCGCTATTTCTCCCTGAGACTTCTCTCATCTTTCCTGACCTGTTAGAGGTAATGAAATCACACAGACTCCACAACCTTACTGCTAAAATGGAATTCAACACACTTCTTAAGAAATATAACAGCATTATTTCCAAAGCCATTAATTTTTTGGCCCCACTGAAAAGGAAATGTTTACATCCCATTCCCTCCCGTCTTTAGTTCACCCCTGAACTAAATTACAGAATGAAAGAAATATATGCATTTTAAAATCAATGGATACTTACCAAGTCACCAATAATGCACATAAAGTTGAAAACTATACAGGCATCACATTTAGCAAGCTGACTTCAAATCTTTCAAAATCCTTCCAGAACTGTTTTCAATTCCATTCACCTCTCCCCGTGTGAAGACTAGCCTAAACTCACCTGTTAAATTATGTAAGACCTTCATGAACTTTTTCACCCTAAAAATCTCTTTGTCATGCTCAACTACCTCCACCTTAGTGACCGGGCCTCCAATCACAACCAAATCAAAGAGCACATGGAAGACATTTAAAGCCATCTCACAAGCTCTCAGTATGACCTCCTCGAGATTGTCAAAACATGAATTCCACCCCATATTGCAAGAGCGTCATCCCAAATATCATGGCCAACTTCACCTTGGTCTCTGAAATCTGGGTCAAATTTATCAACTCCTCCCTTCTATAATTAGGTGGCATTTTATTATACTGATATGTTAGAAATGTGGGTGAATCCAGAATCCATAATTGAACAACAGTGTAGAATCAGTGAAAAAGATACTAGGGCTGTTTAAGATACAAATTACTGATGGAATAGTCTGTGATGGTCAGATTGAACCTTTTTGAATTTTAAATCTGTAATGAAATTTAGGAACTGTTTAGAGTAATTTGAGATGTCACTAGCAAAATAACTTTCTATAAAAGTTTGACTGGTCATTTTACCACTAACTTCAACCTACCATACCTGGTCTAAAGTGAATAAATTTTGACTTGTTCTATTTTTTAACAGTTTACCATAAATTTAGAAATAAAGGACTTATTTTGGTTAGGGTATCCGAATTATATTATTGTTTAAGAGAATCTGATGATAGAGGCCCTTTGTATTTGCTATTTTTCATTTCCAGCTGTCGGTATAGCTGGTGAGACACATACTCCTAGGGTCTCTTCATGAATTTCCAGAAACAATTATGTTTACTTAGTTGTTATCACATGTTTAGGCCAATTGCATCATTTGCATTGTAAATAAATTGTTTGCATTTACTTTAATGCTTTGGCTTAACTTTAAGTGTGGTTGCATCTGTATTTGTATGTTTGTTGGGCGTTGAACCCAGCTGAACATAAATGATTAAATATACAACAAAGTCAGTTTTTGATTTATTTATTGTTCTCTTCCCATTGTGTTTGTAATGTAAGATCAATAATACTTTTGTGTGTTGCACACACACAATGAACATCCTGGGAATTATGTTGCACTCTTGATAGACCCCACAAAGTATGTTGTGTAGTCTCTGTATATGTTCGATTGGTCTCATGTTTAACATGTGGTTTTTCAGATTCTGTTTTCAGATGCCGAATTGAAGAAATTCCTCGGGTGTGGCAATACGGATCCCTCTGAAACCCCTTCTTGGCGCAAACCTTCAAAGACCTGCTCTCTACATAGCTACATCCCCTGAGGCAAGGAACATATTCAACAGCTATCTGGCCTTAGTAACCTTATCTTGTAATTCAAAACCTTTTGCATTATAACACTCGTCCCAAAAAAACCTCGATCCATCAAATCCTGCCACTACCGACCAATTACCAGTGGCCCATTCCTAGGAATACTAATTGAAAATACTGCTTTCCCTCAGATTTCTGAATTAATGAAAGGAAAAAATCTTCTTTCAGATCACCAACTGGGCTTCCATGCAGGCACAGGAAATAAATCTGCACTGGTAGCTATTCTAGGTAAATCTATTAATGGTGATAGCCAGAAACAGAGTAGTAGCACTATTAATGTTTTGTCTAATTGATGCTGGTCACACTTTGAACACTGTTATCTACTACTGAGACTAGAAAAACTAAGCATTTGAGGAAGCATCCTATAATGGCTGTCCTCCTATCCCAAAGGCGAGTACCTCATAGTTACAACACCCTTGTCCAAATTAATCCCTTTCGTTGCAGTCCCTGAGGAACCCCAAGGCTTGGATTATCTCTCCATTGCAGTCCATGCTCCTTATGACTTCTATAACAGAATGGAATAGTTTCTTCATCATAATCTGCTACAACTATGCCAGTGATACACAGATCATCTTAAAATTGGAAAAACTGGAGAAGCTAAAACCAAAACCTGACCACTGTCTCTGAGAGATTAATAAATGGATGCTAACTAACCAAAACTGAAATCCTGACCCGTGAACAATGGGGAATTTTGAAATCTACTACAATATGGCCAAATAAATGAAAGACCTGGCTATTGTCATCAAATGAAACAAGGAACTTTGAAGTGGATATAGACTCAGACCTCTCTTTGCTCGCTCATGTGAATCAAATCAGAAGTATCTTTCACACAACATGAACACTCAGACACCTGGGATGCCATTAAAAACTACAGACTATTTTCACCCTCATTTTGTAGCATTTAAACAATGTGTATGCCCGGTACCTCTTTATAAATTGCAAAGGATTTAAAAAAACTTGCAGCAAAGCATCTAATACACCCGCACCTTTAGAATAACACCATGCCAATACTCCAGGCACTATTCTATCTTCTTATAGCCAGATGGTCTGCCTTTAAAGCACTGACGTGTGTGCTCAATAAGAGTTAGGCAAGTAACTCATGGCTTGAAACAGAAATGATGTCTGACCTCTAGATTGTGTCTCTTTTATAATAAACAATACAGTGAAATCATGCAGCAGGCATATATTATGATTGAATTCTTACATAGGTTTAACAAATCAGGATACAGGATATAATGTAGCGTCATCTAACAAGATCCCTTAAATAAATATAGTAATAAGAACCCTTTTAGCCTAATGTCATTGGCTGTGATAGTTCAAATTGTTATGTTTTGTAATGTACCGCAATATAGGCCTGGGTAGTCACCTAACCTTTCACCTACATTTTCCCTGCAATTGTGCTACATAATGGTTTGTGGCTTGGACCGTGTACCTAGTTAGGTGCTGCACAAAATGTAGTGTGGTTTTCCCAGAAAATTAGCCGTATTAATTATGCATGAGGATTCTCAGAATCACAGCAGGATTATCATCTTCTGCATTATAACTGTGTATAAAGGTCATCCCTTCCGTCATCCTGGGCCGACATGACACAGCAAGGTAGTACCCCTGAGGGTACCGTTTGGGTATATATACACCAAATCTTTGCTGGGGTGGGCAGAGGAGAAAGATTTCTATGCTGACACACTGACGCGAGATGCTGAGGTTCCTGCACACAGACACTCCAGCACGCAGTGGTCTGACATCTCTTGCGTTGTGTCCATCTCGTAACCAAGACGGGGTCCTTCATTCTCTCACACCAGGGAATGGGGTTCGTCTTATCCTAAGGGGATTCTTGGCTCAACACCTTCATTCATGCTAGGTACACTTAGGTATATCTAGTTGCATCGTAGAAGTATGCATTATTTTTGTCATGTATTTACATACATGCCTATAGTCATTGTTTGAGCACTATGGCAGAGATCTACCATCCATTTACTCTATTGGTGCTTATAATCATTTATATCTGTTTCTGTCTTATGGTTGTTTCAGCAAACCTATTTTACACTAGAATGACACTGGTTCAATAAATACTTATTAAAAACATCCGCATTGTGTATTCTGTGTATCTCTCCAAGACAAAGTGAGCACGAGTGACTGAGCGAAAAGTACTGTACTGTTTCCACAATCCCTGATGGGACAGGGTTGTCATGTTCGAAAAATGCAAGAAACTATTCTCTCCTTGGTAGGAGGAGTTTACAGTGGCACTGTGAGCTAGCTGGTATACAGGCGAACATACACGGTGGGGGTGTCTGGAATCAGCCTGAACACAAATCCCACAGTTTATGTTGTCTAAATGTGCAGATCCTATATAGATTTATAGGAACTACACAACAAAATCTAGTCACACTCAAAACAATGACAGACCCATATAATAAATAGACTTCCTGTAAGCAGACAGTAAAAGGCCTAGACCAGTAACAATTTGCTGTAAGGCTTCCCTTTAGTTCACAGAGAACAATATATTTGTATTTATATTTATTGAGCGCAATATTTATCCCAAGGGACATCACAGCGATAGGAAATCGTTATTGTGGTATGAGAATGATGATTAACCTGACAATTTCGGGATTGAGACTTCAGTCAAAGTGGAAGTAAGTGGTTTGGCTATGTTTTGGGGAACAGCCATGTTTTTAGTTTCTTCCTAAAGGACAAATATTCATCCGTTAGGCGAAGGTCTAAGGGTAGCTCATTCCATTGGACGGCCGCCAGATTAGAAAAGGACCGCTGTCCAGCTCTAACCTTCTTGATCCATTTGGTCTTGGCCATGGCCTGATGGCGAGATCCCACATTTCGAGTGGCCTATAAAATTGAATTTTATCTCTTAAGATTCGGGGGACATTCTTATGTAGTGCTCCTTGAGCATAATACAGGAGCTTGAACTTAGCCCTTTGGCGTACGGGCAGCCAGTGCAGTTCCCTCAGACTTTCAGATGCCGATCTGTATTTGCTCTTGTTGCAGACCAATTGAGCAGCAGCATTCTGGACCTCCTGTAATCGGGAGAAAAGATAGTCAGGCATGTCCACATAGAGCTCATTCCTGTAATCAAATCTGAGTAATGGTTTCTTCAGTTTAAGGGGATCCGTGAGAAAAGTCTGCGTAGTAGTTTAATCAAAGCGAAGCTTTTTCCACGTAGCGCTCGGAGTTGGTCTTGCATTGTTAGAGCATTATCAATGAGAAAGCCCAGTTTTTTTGTAGCTCACTTGGGTTCTATGGCAGCCCCCAGTGCCTGGGGCCACCAGGTATTGTCCAAGATTAAGTGTGCTTCACCACAAAACAGGATCTCAGACTTTTCAGCGTTTAATTTCAGGCTGTGTCCCGTCATCCAGGTTGCTGTTTCTGAGAGAAGGTTAATTAGATTGTGTTTGGTATTTTACTGCCTTTGTTCAAAGTCAATTAGCAACTGTGTTTTATCCGCTTAGAAGCAGATGTCGAAGCCCCATGTCCTGCTGATCTCCGCTAGGGAGGAGACATAAGCGTTAAAGAGAGTGGGGCTCAAGGAGACCCCCCTGTGGGAATCCGTATCTGATAGTTCTTAAGCTGGAAGGATGTTATCTGATACTGCATGTAGGGTGGCTTCTGTATGTTTGTCAGCTCCTAAACCGGTCTGAGAGGGATCTAGCAGTTCATTTGTTTCTTTGAAGTTGTTTATTGACCAGTTTCTCCAACAATTTAGACAGGTAAGGTAATTGAGAGATTGGTCGGTAGCTTGCAGGATTATAGATTTCTAGACTGCTTTTTTTTAATAATGGAAATACAATGGTTTCTTTCCATTTGTCTGGAAATTATGCTGAGTCCAAGGATTTAAAAAAAAATGAGAGTGACATGCCGGCTTAGGACTGAAGCAAGTCTTGAGAAAATATCAACACAGCATTGCATATTCTGCTGTTTGTGGAGAAAGAGTGAGATCAAAACGTGGATGCTTATAAAGACAGCATGGCGTTAGGCCTACTTTAGCCCTTTGTTTGGCTAATGTTAAAAAACATGGTTAGGTGAACTACAGCATTTTTTTTTCAGTGCAAACTATTCATGTCCCTACTCAAACATTATATATGAATCAGAAATATCTCTAACAAATTTCCCCTATTGTGATGATGATTCATCATCATAATTCATGCGACATTTCCATCATCTTCAGCTTCATGTGTCTCAATTCTTCTATATTTATTATATCATCATAGACCCGTGCTTTTATCTTCTCCGTTAGACCAGTCAGACTTAGTGTGGTCTTTCCCCAAACTTTTTGCCTTACCTCCTTTGCCTTACCCCCAAGGTAGGCCCTAGGTAGCCCATAGGGCAGGGTGCTGTGTAATTAAAAGATTGGATGTATACTTATAAACTTTGGATGCCCTGGTAGTGAAAAACTCCAAAGTTTGTTTTTTACAACTGTAAGGCCTACCCCACCCATAGGTTAACATTAGGGATTACTTGTTATATTTAAGAAGCTGTAATTTCTCATTTGGAGTAGGTAGCTATATCATGTTTGGTGTCTTTGGAATTATAGTGCCCTATTCAATGGAAAAGTCAGGTCTTTGATTACAATTTTAAAATTGGCACTTTTAGAAATGGCATTTTTCTTCCCTTAGCCCTTTTGTGCCTATAGCCTTGCCTACGTCACATGCCTGGGTGTAACTGACGGTTAGACTTTGTGACTTATTTCCAGACAGTCAAACAACAGGATGATTAGGTGTGCCTGAATTGACCATCTGCTGGCAAGATGAGGAGGTGGAGCTGAGCACCGCCGGAATAGCATGTGCTCTGCCTTCTCACAAGGTCTCCATCCTATTGCCACTGCAGCCAGCTTGGGCAAGGGAGTCAGGAAATTTCATTCACTTCAAAGTCACTGTCTAGAAGCTTCTCCTATCTTCTAGAACCAGGGCACCACCTTATAAAAAGATGACCTCAGACACCAACTCTTCCATACACTTCTGGACCTGTAGATAGTCTGCCAGGAAGAAGGACTGCTGTGCGGCTGGAAGGACTGCCACTCTGCAGGATTCCTGCTCAGAAGGACTGCTGCCCTATTGGATTGCTACCCTGTTGTCCTGCATTCTGCCAGGGTACAAGAACTGGACCTTCAACTGCCCCAGGACCTCCAGAGTGACCCACAAGGGCTAGTTTTCTGGCCTCCTGCTCAGAACCAATGGGACACAAAAGGCTTTCTCCATCTTGAACCTGCCCCTGAATTCAGCCTATGTGAGTCCTGACCCTCTAAGTGGTGCCCCTCCAGTCCTGGACTCCTGGAATTAGTGCTAACGGCCCCTAGATTGTCACAATCCGAAGGTGGGGACTGTCCGCCTGAGGTGCATTACTGGTCATATTGATTTCACGGCTACTCCCACTATGCTCTTCTCCATAGCAGCAAATCCTTTTCAGCGGTAGTTCACCAAATGGGTATCCAGCCTCATGGAAATGTTTTTAGATACATCCCTCTTTCTCGTCCCACTGGAGATTTTCTACTTCCATTTCAGAAACTAAGTCCAAACATAAAAATCTTTAATGTAGCATCAACCCAAGGCTATCCGACAACAACCTTCCCTCCTTGGACACTTACTGCAGCCTTGCCCCGCTAAACCTTATGATCTCAGGGCAAGTTTATCAAATAATTTTTAAGTCTGAAGGCAAGCACTGACCAGGTTCAATCCTCTTCTTGTATCCGAAATGTGCTCCATTGTGTTCAGCCATATTTATTTACTTTGACCTGGTCTTGTGCAGCTAGATGTCCGCGGTTGACGAGTTGATCTTTAAGGCACTTGTTTTTACTAAAACATTAAACAATTCATAACTCCTGTTCTACTGATTGGATGTTTGTCATTTTAGTGTAAAATAATTTATTAAAAGTTACTCAATTTTTCTTAATTAGCTTAAGATTGTTCTTGCATTGTCTGTTCACTTTTTTGGTGTTTGTGTGCTGCATAAAATACTTTACTTTTTGCCTCTAAATTAAGCCGGATTGCTTTTTGTGCTAACTACACAGGATTCAGCACAGGTTAATTTAGTGACTTTTTGTGGTTCACCCTGCAAGGGATTGTGTCTGTTGCTCGACCAGGGCTCATCCCCAGTCAACCAACAACCCAATTTCTCACATTGGTGTTCAGTGGTGTGGATCAGGACTTGTGTTTGTGCACTTTCATAAAGTGAATTTTGTTACACATAAATCCCAGATAAATAATTTGACATCAGAGTGACCTCTTTTTAAATTCTTCCTTAGTTTTCCTTTGGCGGTTCCCCCGTTTCTAAATTTGATTAACCCTACCTTCCTTTTTTCTTCAATGAAGAAAGAGCTGTGAAACTTTGATAACCACAGCAGGGCTGAGCTGCTGAAACTCTGCAAACAAAGGTACCTGAATGCAGACAAGAGGGTTAACAAACAGGATCTCCAAGTAGCCCTCAGAGCTTGGAGGAGGCACACATGTAGCAATCGGCTTCAGGAGAGGACGATGGAGAAGATGATGCGCAGGACTGGGACTTAAGTGAGGATGAGGAGCAGGACCAGGAGAGTAACCCTGGACTGCCTGGATAGCTCAACTGCCCCACAGAGAGAAACCAGGATAACCACGATGGGACTGGGGCCGGTGTATGCTCCAGAGGCCTGTCACAAGTGGAATTGGAAGACAGGAGGGAGGAGAGGAATCTGGAGCTGGCCAAATTTAATCTTGAAGCTGAGAAGGAGAAGGCTGAGGCGGAGAGGGCCTTGGCAAAGAAGAAGGCTATGGATGAGAATGCCTTAGCTGGGAAAAAGCTGCATTTGGAGCATGAAAACAGCATGAGGGAGCTAAAGCCAGGCAAACCTCAGGAGCCAACAGTGATGTTTGCAGTGTACCAACAGTGTCTGCTGGAGAGGTGAGAGTCTGCATACCTCAGGAACTGGTGCATAACTATGTGGTGGGAGACGATATGGGCAAGTGGTTTGGTGCTTAGGAAGTTGCACTTAGGCTACACAAGGTGCCAGAGGAATACTAGAGGGTGGGGAAGCCTGTAGAAACATATGCCCACAGAGAGGAGGGATACACTTTTCACACTAGAGGCAGAGGTTCATTCCAGGTATGCCCCAATTAAAGTAATACTTGTTAAGTTTGGGATGAATCCTGAGATGTACTGTATGAGGTCAAGGGACAGCTACAAGCTCTCAATCCAGTCTTGGGTAGATTTTCTAGACTATGCCAGCATGGTACTGAAGGGCTCTGTGAGGGGCAGCAAAGGGGATGATCATACTTGGCTGTACATCCTAATTCTGAGGGAGCACCTGCTCAAAAGTTGTGGAGCAGCGGAAGCCCCTGGGAGATAGCAAGCTTACTGACCCCAGGAAGCTTGCTGGGGAAGCAGACCTCTCGGTCAGCACCAGAGTGTCTAAGAAGGTGTCTGGGGGGACTCCGTAAAGGATGGTCAGGGTTCCAAACAGCAGGAAGAGGGGGAGTTAAAAATAAAACCAAGGAGTTCTCTCAAGTCCCCCAAAACAGTTTACAGGGGATAGGGGCCCAATCCCAATGTGGCCAACAGAGGAAATGCTTCATAGATAAGCATCCTGGAAAGTTCATCCCTAAGTGCTATGAGTGCTAGCAATATGGGCATGTCAAGGGAGGTGACAAGTTCTCCAAAATGGTATCAACCCCCAATAGCCCGGAGCACAGCAGCTGGCCAGTATGGCGCTTGGGGAGGAGCTGGCCCCAGTTAGTGTTGTGTAGCCTAGTGATGGCACCATAGTGTCTCTGGGTGACACAGAGATGGTGCCCAAAGCCCACAGTTCTTCCAATACTTCAAAGTATGAGCAGTGGGTCACCATCAATGGGCAGTAGGTGGCCGCTTTGAGGGACACAGGAGGCAGTATGATTACTGTCAGGCATTATCTGGTGTCTCAGAGTATGTGATACCCTAGACATTCTACCAGGTTGTAGCAGCAGGCAAATAAGAGAGTCACAATCCTGTGACTCTGGTTCCCTTCTAATGCGGTGGGAGGGTCTCAGGTCTTCTGAAAGTTGCTGTAAGTCCTGCGATGCCCATGGACTGTCTCTTAGGGAATGACCTGGAGCACACTGCCCTGAAGGAAGTGGAGCTCTGGTCAACCTGGAAATGTTAGGGTTACCTGAGTGGATCTGTGTGACTACTAGGTCCATGACTGCCCAGGAAGGGAGTCAAGAAGGTCTACAGCCTGGGAGAATGGCCCAGAAAGCTGCCAGGAAAGAGAAGGGTAAGGGACGTGGGAAACCAGCCCTTGAATGTCCAGCAGCACAGGTGGATAGGGTGCTGGAGGAGGCCACTTCGGAGCTAACTGTGTAGGACATTGCCTACCTTGGTGACCTGTTATGTTATGTTATCTTACCTTGTAAAGCGCGTCAGCTGCCCCAGCAAGGGGGTGTCCCGGCGCTAATGCAGGAAAGACAAACACAGCAAAGAGCCCGCCAGAAAACTAAGGGGCAGGGAAAAGATAGGTCTTAATGGCCTTTCTGAAAGCCAAGTATTTGTCAAGGCCACGGATCTGCACAGGGAGTGAGTTCCAAAGGGTGGCGGCTCTGTAGCGAAAGGAACGGCCGCCAGACCGAACTCTACGGGGTCGGGGAACCACCACCAAGTGCTGACCCTGTGAGCGAAGTTGTCGCGAAGGGACATAAGGCAGCAAGAGATCAGCCAGTATGGGAGGTGAGGCCAATTTCAAAACCTTGAAGGCGATGCACAAGGCTTTGAATTCAATGCGTCTGGCTACAGGTAGCCAGTGCAGACGGCGAATAGCATTAGACACAGAGCAGAATTTGCGGAGACCTAGAAGTGTTCTGGCGGCTGCATTCTGTGCCCTTTGCAGCCTCTGGACCTCCGCCTTGTTGGACCTAAATAAACGGAGCAGGCATAGTCAAGTCTAGATAAGACCGTCGCCTGAATGATGACCTGATGCGTAGAGGCGTCGAAAAGGCCTAGCAGTGGTCTAAGCCCCCGAAGGAGTCCAAAACATGTCCCAGACGTTTTTTCATTTGCACTTGATAATTCAAAGAGGAATCAAGCCATACCCTGAGGTTTTTTACTACCTGTTTTGGGGAAGGGGGCTTGCCAAGGCTAGTTGGCCACCAGAGATCACTCCACCGACCATGGTCCCTACCCACTAACAATACCTCAGATTTATTGGAGTTCAGTTGGAGGCAGTTACTGTTCATCCACTCGGCCACTGCTGCAAGGTCACCCTGAAACTTAAGGGCATCCTGCTCGGTGTCATTAGAGAGTGACACCACCAACTGAGTATTGTCAGCGTAGGAGACCATGGTCAGACTTCTACTGCTGGCAACTGCCGCTAAAGGCTGAACATATATGTTGAATAATAGGGGGCTAAGGGAGGAGCCCTGGGGCACCCCTTGTTTAACTGGATGTATGGCAGAGGCGAACGGGGGGGCAATAACCGTAAATTACCTCTCATGGAGAAATGAGCAAAGCCAGTCCAAAGCAGAACCCAAAATTCAAACCTCCGAAAGGCGTCTCAGCATTATGTCATGCGACACCGTGTCTCATCAGCAGCTGACCAAAGATGTTCCGTAACTGCTAAAAGTGCTGACTCCGTACTATGGCCCGGCCTGAAACCATTGTGGGAAGAATCCAGAAGATTATTAGCGGTCAGATACTCTGATAGAATGGAATTCACATAGGCCTCTGTAATTTTGGCTGCCCATGGAAGCAGAGAAATGGGGCAATAGTTCTCTGGTCTGTCTGGGTTAAGGGAAGGTTTCTTCAGTAAAGGAATCACATTAGCCTGTTTCCAGGCCCGGGGCACTACAGCTGTTCTAAGAGAACAATTAATCAACTGATTCAGGGGCGGTAGAATTGTTGACAGTACCTTCTTAAACTGGTCAGGTTTAAGTGGGTCGGCAGGAGAACCTGACTTGATCTTATAGCAGAGAGCAGAGAGTTGATCAGCCGTGACAGGCGGAAAAGTGTGGAGAGTGTTGGCCTGTTGACAGCCATGTGGCTCCAGCGTGATGCTATTAATGGACGTAAACGACTGATAAATGGAGTCCACCTTTTCCACAAAAAAAAGGGCAAGATCCTCACACTGCTTGTTGGACTTAATGGTAGACCCAGCTGCAGTTTGTTTAGATTGCAAACTGGCCAGAATAGAGAAAGTACCTGCCTGAACTTGTTGGATTGCAAGTAGAAGGGGGACCAACCAAGGAGGATTTAATCAAGGCACCGAAAGAGTGCCCAACCCTTGGTGGCCTGAGGGGGAAAGCTACAGCCCAGGCAGCTGGTGACACCTCTGGATTTCACCTCTGGATTTCACCTCAAATATTGGGAGAATGACCTGCATAGTGAGTCTGAGGCAACTGGTGTATTGGTATTTCCTCAATGTTATTGTTTTTTCCTACTGGAGCTGGCTAATTAGATACCCCTAGCAGAACTTCTAGTTCAGGAAAAGATCTTACGCCATCTTGAACACACACCTGTACCCACCCTGACTGAATCCTGGCCCTCTAAGTGGTGCCCTTCCACTTCCCAACCCTTGGAAGTGGTTCAAAAGGTGCTCAGATTCTAAAGTGGGGCCTAAAGTGTACCAGGAGGAGACCGGGACCAACCTGCTCACTTACCTGCCTGAGGTGCATCGCCGATTGGATTGACTTTGTGGCTTCTCCTCTATGATTGTCTGCACAGCAGCACATCATTTTCAGAGGTACTTTACCAAAGGGGTATCCAGCCTTGTGGAACTGTCTTCAGCTGCAAGTGCTCTGCCTCATCTTGTTGGAGATTTTTGACTTCATTGAACAGACATAGGGCCTGATTTCAATCTTGGTAGATGAGTTTCTCCATCATAAAGTTGACAGATATGATCTCAACTGAAATAAAAAACACATAGGACATAATGGGATTTATATTTTGGCGGATGCGATATCCCTCACCTTTGTGACAGAGTACTCACCCACAGAGATCTAAATCAGGCCCTATGTCCGAAAGTGAAATCTTCAACGCAGCTTCAACCCAATGCTATCCAACAATGGTGCTCCCTCCTAGTACACCTCCTGCAGCCTTCTCAAAACATTTTTTCTAAGAGGTTTTTATAAGTCCAAATGTAAGCGCTCCGACTGCGCTCCATCATAGACGGTCTTATTTTTTACTTTGACCTAGTCTGGCACGGCTAGATGTCATCAGTTTGGGCTTTGCTCTTTTAGGCCCTCATTTTTATAAAAATATTTAAAATTCATTACTCCGGTTCTATTGATTGGCTTTTTGTCACTTTTGGTGTCAAATAATTTGTTAAAATGTACTCTATTTTTCTAAACTGGTTTGGGATTTTTGTTGTGTTGAACTTTATTGCTGTTTGTGCGCTGCATAAATATTATACACATTGCCTGTAAGTTAAGCCTGACTGCTTTTTGTACCTAGCTACCGAGGGTTAAGCACAGGTTAATTTAGTGACTTTTTGTGGTTTACCCTGCAATGATTGTGGCTGTTACTTGACCAGGGCTCACAGCCCAATCAACCAACAAGCACATTTCTCACATTTTTCAAATTAATCTAGTTGTTTCTTTCCCTTATTTATAGACAGTGCTGGTGACTTCTTTTTACAACCACAATGTAAATACATTTTTAAGAAAATTGCTACTCAGAATTTAGGCAAAAGAATGAAACCAATCATACATAGAAGAACAATGATTAGTGGTGTAAGCAAAATGTCCATAGGTAGGCGATTTTGCATAATCACTTAATGCATTGCCATAACCTCCTTATTAGTGCAGATTACTGCAACAGCAGTATTAGAAGTCAAACAATTTACTAAGGGAAATAGCTTTCTAATCTTCACATCACTAAAAACCACACAGATTAAGAGTATCATAGCACCAAGTGCATGTGGACTGGGAACAGCAACCAGCCCTGGCAGATTGCGGCTCGGCCGGCCTTAGGAGCGGGGTGGGGATAGTAAAAAGCACTACCCGCCCTTTCGCTACAGGGGGCTGAAATAGCAGCACTGCAGCAAAACTGTCCCCGAGTGACAAACCAGCTCCCTTCGGCCAGAAAATTGGCCCCGCCCCTCTGGCCCACCGGGGAAATGCCCGGTGCCCACTATGGCCAGTCCGGCACTGCATCTAACATATTTTGTCGAAAACCACATTCATTCTCTTAACTTTCTTATCATCCCTCTCACCTATATCAATTACATGGTAAATATGAGGAAAGGCTAAGGCAAGATAGCAGCTTCCCACCAAATTAAGTGGGAAGTTAAAATGAGCAGTTTTACAACAAACATAATGAATCCCTCTAAATATCAATTCTTCTCCTGACTAAAATTTATCATCAACAATATAACTCTGATCACACGCACTCTCTTCAACCATTTTCTTTGGCTCCTTTTGTCATTTGCTCCATTCTCAGTCTAAAATCTATTCTTGATTTCCTGAACTTTCCTTGCGCCTCACCCTGCAAATGAATCTCTTTCACATCTTCAATCAATCAGGGAATTAAAACCGCACTACTCACCCGTGAGGGTCTCAAGATGCTGGGGGGGGGGGACAGCAGTTCCATTCAGTCGAAGAGCCAGGTCTTGAACGCTTTCCTGAAGGAGTTCAAGGAAGGGGCGCTGATGTTGATAGGGAGCTCGTTCCAGGTTTTGGCTGCAGTGTAGGAGAAGGCTCTTCCCCCTGTTCTGGCTCTGCGGATGTGCAGGATTTTGGCGAAGGTGAGGTTGGTGGAGCGGAGGTTTCGTTTGGGTACGTGGAAGGCGATTCTTCCTAATTTCTGATAATTTTCCCACTTGTCCCAATATTTTCTTCAATAAACAAATGCATCTCATCACTCAACTTTCACACACACAAGCGTATCTATGGTCGTATTAGATTTCAGATTAGAATGTATTTCTTTATTAGCCTCAAATGACTAGAAATGGATTTTAGATTTTCATTCTCAGGAATACTCCTCCCCCCCCCCCGAGAAACATTGAAGTCTGTGAGGTAGGGTGCAAGTAATTCATGATCAAGATGAATGTTTGCATAAATATTACACAATAAATAATAGGATAAAGGAAATTTCAGGTAAGTTACCTCTCTGAAACAGAAGCAGGCAAAATATTACATACATAACAGTTATGAATCTACATCATTTCAGAATATGGCACTAACAGATTAGAATATATGTTCTTCTCAAAATTACCTATAGATCTATCCTTATGTGTTACCTTCCTATCTACTGTACTTTTGTGTGCAGTGGTTAAATCACTATACCTAAAGCGAGGTGAAGCATATGCAACTGGCAGAATTAGATGAAAAATGTTGTCCAAATAATATTTTGCTTCCTATTAACTTTGACTGGATAACCAAGGTAAAAAAAACCAGGCTCTATCACTGAAAAACTTTGCACACATTTTTCCCAAAAGAATGTTTTTTTATTTCCAATTGTTCATGGTGGGTTCTTATTCAAACATAAATTGGCAATTTGTCAAATAATATATATTTTCACATCTAATTCAACATCTGCCAAGTAGAACCACTCTGGACCTGCATATGTTTTGTTCAGGACTCTTACCTTTGTTCATCTTTTGACTAACGTTTGCTCACTATCACACTTCTTGCAATCTTTTTTTTCCATCTCTAGTTCTTCTCTGATTGTGGCTCTTTTTCCACTTCTCACGGGCACAGGCCACTTATCTCCTTGATGCACATTCTCATCTTCGGTTGTATGTTTAGATGCCTACCTTTACCAGGCATGTTGTTACTTCACAGTCTTTACACCAAATGTGTCTTTACCATGCATATTGTTACAACGACATGCCTTATAGAAAGCAATGGACTTTGGAACTGTGTAATTTACTATTCCAACTCCGGTTTGCGCATCAGTAGGAAAAGAGTTGAACTTTAAAGTCCAACGCCTCTTTCCCTTTGGCATGTCATTGTAATGATATGCGTGGTAACACAGCACGTTTTAATGGCAGCACGTGATACGCACCTTGTTGTAAATGTGGTTTCCCCTTATCTTCAGATACTTTTATGGCTACTTCTGTATCTTCCACGTTTTCACTTATCTGATTGTTGGTGTCAGCAGCATGATCCATCATAAACTGATATCCTTCAAATGCAATCACTTTTCAGCTTCACGCCTTCTCATTGAGCTTGATTCTCTTGTTGTTCTTAAGTTAGAACTTGATCTTGAGTCTGATCTTCACCATCCTAATCTGGATCCATACAGCAAACTGTATGAGAACTTAAGCAAAAGAATGAGACCAATCATACGTAGAAGACCACTGATTAGTGATTTCACGCTGTGAAGCATTCGTCGTTGTCACCACTTCTTCACCTGCACTCTTAACTTTATTCATTTGAGATGTGTGGATCCACTGTGGAAAGCCTCCATAATTCAGAGCAGTATTTGACACAAGGGTCACCTGATGAGGGGCATTCCATCTTGGCTCTAGTTGTGAACGGTTTCTACTATTCAGTAAGACTGTGCGTTTGGGCAACATATGCATCAAAACTGTGTGAGACTGAGTCGGCTCATACCATCAGAACATGTTGACCTAATTCTGGCTAGCTCACAGTGCACCATCTAGATTTCTAAATCTTACAAGATAGCGGATAGTGTCTGCAGCTTCAGAACATGACAACCCTGATTCTCGAAAAATAAATTGTGGAAACAGATCTACCCTTTCGATGTCAACTCAGGCATAACCAAAGGGAGACACAAGAAGTACACAAATATTTATTGGAGCTATTGGATTCTTGTATAAAATATGTGCAATGATGAATAGAATGAAGCAAAATAATATTACCAGCGCTATAAAAATGGTAAACAAAATAAACAATTCAACTATTGCGCATTTACATTGATTATATGCATACACATAATTGTACTTCTACCTAGAACTGCCTATCCTATAAAGCATAGGCTGTGCAGATCTGCCTGAATACCTTACAGTGGTCTAACTCCCCATTTACCTGTGGCTGTGTGTCATTTGGGATCCAAACTTAGTGTAGAACAAGCTGCCATCCTTATCAGGATAGTGACGAGATTCTGCTGAGCTTGAATTCCAGCGTGGGGCGACCTCGACAATCCATTAAAATGCTCCTTTGTCTAAACAAAGGCTGGGTGCAGTTTATATAATAAACTCGACCCATTCTTTCTATGCAATAGCTCTGGTCCATCTGTCATTGTTGATTCTTCCTGCCCAGAGCTGTCGCCGAACGGACAACAAACAACTACATTTTGCGCAGTGTACCTAGTCCTTGTACAGAATGTTCGAGGGCCTGATAACGGCCCTACAGAGAAATGTAAGTGTAAGTTATCTATTTCCTGAGAACATTATCCCATACGGGCATGCATGCAAATGTGTGCTAAAAGTCATTATTTAAAAATATGTCAACATTAAACGTGAAATGTAAAAGGGAAGTGTTTGTGTCCTATGTAACCTTATGACACTAAGCAAGATTTATGGACATGCTTTTTCACAGCTCCCCAGGCTGCTAGGGTGTGCAACACAGTTTTTCTTTTGCTGATGGAGTTGCCAAGTTCATATGGTGAAAGTTAAAGCATACAACATCAATTAGACCATTACAGTAATCTCACACATTGTCACCACTCATAGATATAAGTGCAGCTGAAGGAACAGAAGAAATTGTCTTGGCTTTCACCATTAGTACCTTGTATTTTGCTACCTCATCCGCACATCCACATACATGTTATCCTTAGCAATTATATTGTTTATTGTTCATGGGCAGTACATTTGACCACTGAAATCTCGTAATGTTACTCTAATGCTGCCAACAGTTTGAAAATGTATGTCCCAATATAGATAGGGACACCAGAAATGTCATATCTGACAATTGTCCAAAATTGTAGATTACTCCAAAACTGTCTGTTAGTGTGAATTGACATATTTAATTAATTGGTTAAGCAGCATGCTCTTGTTAATGCAACCAGTTCTGCAGCGTGTACTGAGGTAACATTACAGAAGTATGATGCTTCCATAATATTCTATATGGTACAGACTGCATATGGCGCTCTCAATATTCTATTATGGTCTTTTGGAATAGAACCATCCAAAATAAAATGCAATCATCTTGTTCAAGCGCATTATCCTGTTAGCTTGGACTTGGTTGTGTATACAAAATCCAGTTAAATAGATTTAATCATGATCACAGTCATCCTCATCATTATCTTTACTTTTGCTTACAAAAGCATTGTAGGATTTAGGACAGTTCCTCTTCTGATAGAAATATTGCCAGCCTCTAGAATTGTTTGGTCATAGTTAGTCTGCTGTTTGTCAAATGCTGAGTTGGAGTCAGCAAATTCTCAACTGAATGAGAGGCTAATACAATAATGGGTATAGAATCACAAACCGAGAGGATTATGATGATCCATCACGTTCATCTCGCTTTGTTCAGTTGCTAGATTACGGCTGGTACTGAGTATTAACAACAACCAGGAAGTGCTGTGGGCACTGGATCTAATGTGGTAGAGAAGTAAGCCACTGGTTGTTTCACTTGTCTATGCATTTGAGTAAGTATTGGCGATAGACATCCTTCTCTTTCATGGCATAATATGTAGAAATCCTTTTTGGGGGATTCCTACAGTGGTTTTTCTCTGAACGCGAGGAAGGCATGCATACCTTTATCATCAAATGGCTCTGGATCGTTAACATTGGTGTGAATAAACCTCAATAAAGGCTTTGCAATCAGGGAAAGGGTTGAAATCCACGGTCTTCAGTAACCAACCATTCACAGAATCATCCTCACTTCTCTTTTTCGTAGTTTCAGAAACACATTGTTTTCACTCCTTTCTCAATAAGTTGCCCCAAATAAATAACATCTGTCATGCATTACTTCATTTGTGTGGTTGACACTTTATGCCCATTGTCTGCAAGATGGTTCAAGAGTACA
Organism: Triturus cristatus; assembly: GCF_964204655.1. Classification (NCBI taxonomy): domain Eukaryota; kingdom Metazoa; phylum Chordata; class Amphibia; order Caudata; family Salamandridae; genus Triturus; species Triturus cristatus. The sequence continues at coordinate 329,226,862 of NC_140584.1, read as the reverse complement.
ACTGCATCTAACTTGCAATCCTCTCTTGTTTTAGATTTGAGCATCAAGTCACATATATACTGCATCAGCACTGAGTTACAGGGCAACTGCAGATTTTCCAAATGTTTCTTTAAAATCTGGCTAAGGATTGAGATACTCTATATATACCTTATTGCATACACATCAAATGAGAGCTTTATTTTAAAGTGTAAATGCAAAGAGATATTATCTAGCCACATGAAAAGGAATGGAGTTGAACGCCTGGTACAAGTCAATGACTGTATACCATTATGGATCTGAATTAATCTGAAAACAAACTCAAAGGAGGATTCAGTACCACAGCACAACATGGGACTACAGTTTTATTAACTTGAAGGGGTTCTTAGATCACCCTCCGCAATATGCTTATTTTTGAATTCCCATGACAGGCAACTCGCAGGGGCTACCTAGTAATTTACCATGTTCAATCACTTTCTCAATCACAGCTTCCAAGCCTTCCTCTGCTTCTTGAGTAAGCTTGTATTAGCAGTTCAAGGGTAAACTGCATTTGGTTCACTACAGTTTTTACTTTCTCTGAACTTGAAATCAACCCAATTTCTTTGCTTGCACAATTCCATATCTCCCCTTTTGCTGTGTGTCTTAAACCAGGAGGTCAATTCACTTCTGTTAGAACTTGGAATAGATGAACCTTGGATTCCTGTGATTTTTTTTATTTCAGAGTCCTCTTCCTGTGTTTGAACTGTTATCCCTTGCATAAAAAATCACACAATTCTTTTTGCAGAGTAAGGGTCTGATTTAGATCTTGGTGGATTGTTTTACTCTGTCACAACACTAATGGATATCTCGTTCACCAAAATATAGATCCCATTGAATATAATGGAATTTCAATTTTGGAACAAGGGTTATCCGTCATCGTTGTGACAGAGTAACCCATCTAGATCTAAATCAGGCACTGCATCTCTACCCAGTAAATTAACAGGACTCATTTCACATATTAAGAATTGGTGGTTATTTTCTATTGACCGAGTTTTAACAGGGGCGTTCATTGAGAATTAGTATTTTTTCTGTTAATGATGCCTACAGCTTGGACTTCTGTTCCAGAGAGGGGTAGATTTCAACTCTCCATGGGTTGATTCTTGAAGCGGGTAGCAGTTGTATCAATCAGAAATTATACTGGGTGGGCATTCACCTCACTTTGTACATATGGGGCATTCTGATAAACCTCTAGAACTACACCAAGCATGCAATCCTCTTCCCCCTCAGGGACTGTCATTGTGACTGATTGAGTCAAGTAGAAACTCCAAAAGTTGCTGAAATCTAGAGAAATGTGTTATTTAGCCATTAAAAGATTTCATTGAAAACTTGAACTCTGTTGGAAATTAGGCATTCTATTTTGCATGTTTTGCTGCATCACTAGAGCTACAGGCATATTCATCACATTGAATTGCCTTTGATTCTGCATGTTCTGCTCAGAAGCCTATTGAATACATCACATTCTGCGCTATCTGATTATGCAGCATTTGAGGAACCAAATAATTTTAAATTCTATATGGATTCTGTCTACATTCCTGATTTCAGAGCCTAAGGCACCCCTAAGAATAAAAAAGAGTACCTTTTTAAGCATCTTAATGTTCAAATTCATTTCATTAGAATTATTCCACAAATCCTTTATAGCTACCCTGGGTAACAACTTTTCCAACCTGTGTAGATGACACACTATTTCCTTGAACACCTATTGACCGTATGCTAGGATTTACCTCACAATGTGTATCTTCAACATAACCAGAGTCAAAATCTGAATCCAACATTTGATTTCTAGCGCCTTTCTCTTTTAAGTTTAAAAGCTTTATTAAGAAAACTGGCAGAGGACAATACATTCAAAGATCAAGAAAAATGTACAATCAATACAGTAATTAAAACATTGAAAAATGCAGAGCATATAATAAAATAAAATCTATAGCAGTCGCAAAAATATTAAATATTTACTTAGTGAACAAACAGCACGGTACAAGTTTTAAAAAAAAAGATTTTGTAAACGTAGATAAAAAGGGAGGAGGGGAATGAGGAAAATAAATAAAGATCAATAAAGCTCATATCATCCTGTGGATGATATAATAATCATTAGCCAATGAAGATCAAGTAACTAAGTTAATATCTAAATACTTAATAAAATATTAATAAATATAGCATGTCAATATATGAACTTAGTGGACAATTCAAACATCCAAGGAGGTTTAATGTTTTCAGATCTGTAAAAGTAGCTTTTAGTACAATGTTTACTAGATTTAGTAAAAAATAATGTGGGAAGTAGGCATAATAATTCCCTACTAGGGGAACCAGGTGAAGAGTCTGCAAATGCCCTCTCTAATCTGTGATGATAGCAAACCTTTTACCACCAAGCCTTAAAAGAAATATTGGAGGTACATTCCTAGTTGGTAGTAATCTGTTGCAAAGCAATAGCTAAGAAAAGATCTAGCAACATATTAGCATCACAATTTGATCACTAATTATTAGCCAAACTGCCTACAAATATAGACGTTGTACTAAACCAGAATGGAAGATTGCAAGAATGAGATTAATTTGCTTCCAAAGTTAGTGTAAAAAAAGTAAAGTATTAGGGCACAAAAATACCATATGCAAATTATGCATCAGATTGCTATGTGTACAGTAACAAGACCAACTAACACCTTTAGCAGTTTTGGAAACCTTTTAAATTAGGGGAGTAAGATGTAGGTAATAATAAAGGCAAAACCGATCCTGGGTAGCTTCTGTTCCGGTTCAGGGAGGACCTGGCTAGGCAGGTCGGGCGGGACTATTCCCATCGGAGCACGATGACGACTAATTGGCATATAGCTCGGTCTAAACTGTAGTTGCATGGTGTGCAAAATAAAGATGGACTGGGATGTGGCCCAGTAATTACCATTGGCTGAGATTATTTTAAGCATTCCTTCAATCACTCTTTGTATACTTTGCCATGGATTTGTTAACATTAGTTTTTTTGTATAATATAATACTTGCACTGCTCCTTCCCATTCTGAATCTGTGTTGTATAAGTGTAACTCAACAAGTCTTTTCACTTAAGAAGAGCCAAGACTTTGCAATAGCTATGTGTTTTTTGCTAATATAGTACCATAAGAAGGTCCACTGGAAATATGCAACTATGCAGCTGCAGCGTATCCCACATAATCAAAGATTCACCACATTTGTTACATAATCCATCATCTGCTGCATAATTTGCAGATTTTAACAAAACAAAATGTTGTTTCTAACCCAAGCTCATCAAAAGTTACTAAAATGCAGTGACGTGTTGCTGTGTAATGGAAGGCCATTTGCAAAGGTTGCCTGGTCATCTTTGAGTTGCTTATTTCTGTATTTCAGTGTAAAATTTTCCAATATAGTGTAAATGTGTAAAAATCATGAATACTATCACAAAACATGCCAGATTACACCAAGTAATATGCCTTTATTGAGACATAATATAGTCAACCCTGGTGATTTATTTATTCTTAGCCACATAATTCTCGCAGCCCTGGTTTAAGTCAGGAGCAACAACACAGCAGAACGAAATACATATCCTGATTGTATGCTCATTTTCACTTACTTTTCTTGCAATGACAAGATCCTTAAAACTGTTTCTGCCATAAAACTGTTTTGATCTCTTAATTCCTCTGTGACAGGAGCTTGTCCCCTTGATATAGTGAGGTGTCTCAGGTACGCCTTCTGTTTACATGTGCACAACAAAAGCACCCAATCCAGTGGCGTAACGAAAGTTCAAGGGGCCCCCCTGCAATATACACGGAGGGGCCCCCGCTCCAGATTTATTCCAGAGCACTCAGGCATAAGTACTGTGCTGAGGGGGCCCCCTGCAGCTCAGGGCCCCCCCGCACCGTGGGGGCTGCGGGGCCTGTGTTACGCCCCTGACCCAATCCTGCGCCGCCACCCTTGTAACCAGGCTCTTAAACTATCCCAAAGAGTTGGCAGCTCAGCTAAAAGTTGCACAAATATGCTTTTATTGCAAGCCTGCAGGCTCATTTGTTTTTCTCTCTGAGAAAAAGGACAGAAGAGGATTTTCTGTTTGTGAACTGGCATTGGGTGAGACACAGGGCTATCTTGGGAGGGCTTGTCTAACCATAGCAGTGACAATGAGATGAAGCATTTAATAACCAAAAAAATGCCTGTCTAAGACAGAAGACCTTGTTGTATTGTATAAAGTAAGGACAATTGAAATCTCCTTCAAGTCCTTTAAGTTTGTATAAAGTAATTCAAGACTTCCTTTTATCCTATACAAAGTTTAATAGGAGTGAGTTAATTGTCCTTAAATATTTCTGGGGAAAAGGAACAGGGATAATGAAGGTACTGAAAAAAATTAATGGGGAAATCATCATTTTTTTGAGTCTAGGTGACCCCATCAAGATAAAATTAGAGGGGTCCAATCACAGATTCTGGTTTTAGAAGATCTTTAAATAAGATTAATGAAAACTGAGTTAGTAATTCACTTGGTGATTCAAATCCCTGTATATTTAATTTTTGTAAAATTCCTGGTAAATCCTGAAGACTCAATTTATTTATTGTTAAAATATTTACTTAAGGGAAGCATTCCCATTTTATCTTGGTGGGCCATGGGCGTATTTTGGGTCCAAATATAAGCAGAAAAACTGAAATCTTGCTAGGTAGGGATGGCAAATGTATTTCCAGATTTAAAACAAAGAAAATAATATCATGCTCATAAGCTGCTATTTTCTAATGATTGGTATCATAATCAAAGGCTGAAATTAAAGGGTTTTGTCAGGTTTTTGAATAAAATGGTAGAATAATAGACAACCATGGATAAACAATAATGGAGATACAGGCAGCCTTGCTGTACATCGTCTTGGAGATTGAAATAGTCAGAGACTCTCCCATTAACTAATATACAACTTTAGGGGAATCATATAACTAAGATATGAATGAGATTATTTTATGAACCAAGGCATGACAATGTCGTGATTTAAGTATAAAACCCCAATCAAACCTAGCAAAACCATTTTCTACCTCAATGGTCAATACAGCCAGAAGCTATCTTAGAGAAGAGACTTTACTTAAAACATTGAAAAACAATATTGTGTTATCTGAGCCAAGTCTTTCCTTTATGAAGACAACTTGGTCAAGTCTAATTGACTTTGGTAAGATGGTATTGGGTCATAAAGCAAGGGCTTGGGCAAATATTTTATAGTCATCATTACCTTATGATGTTGATCTTCAACTTTTACATACAGAATGATCTTTGCCCTCCTTTTGAAGAAGACAAATAGCTGCTTTTTGAAAAGTTCCTTTAGTTGCATTAATAGATGAAAACGATGAGAATAAATGTAACATTTGTGGCACTAATATGATGGAGAAACAACAGTAAAATTCAACAGAGAAACCATTGGGGCCAGGTGACTTACCATTTTTTTAAATTTTAATTGCAGAGGTGATTTCTTGAAGAGATATAGCCTGTTCTAGAAAAACCTGAATTAGTTTGGTAATAGAATTTACCAAACATTGGCAGAGCCATTAGGTTTAGCCCCAGTAAAATCCATTGGTTTTGTCAATGTATTTTTAGACATGCTGCACAGCAACATATTCTGCTGTGCAACATGACTTAAAGTTGTATGTTTTTTTAAAGTATTGTGACATGCCCAGTCTTGACCACTTCATAGGACTTTTTCTTGTAAGACTAAGCAGTTCCAGCGGCTGTGTATTTGTGTTAAAAACAGGGCGGGGTGAACAGGTGATCAAGCAACACGAGGGCAACATGGCTTAAAGTAAAAAAAAAGTGGTGCGCTTAGCTCTTTTTAAAATTTTAAGCCACGTTGCCCTCATGTTGCTTAACCACCCCCTCCCCCATACTGTTTGTTATACAAATCGCACACATGCTGCTGTGCAACTGGTCATAACAAAAAGTACTATGGCACGGCCAATGTTGGCCATTGTCATAGCACTTTTGCAATTTGTAAGTGTTATGATAAAACTGAACAAGAATCCAAAGCACTCATTTGTGAACCAATTGCAAAGCCCAGGGTACACTTAGCAAAGTTCTATGAGGCACAGTCTCTTGAGATCTGATTGGTAAATGTTCAAAATACATTGCTGGAAAGTAAACTTGTAGTTGAAGAATAGCCTACAATAGTGTATCGTCAACAAAAGTAAAAACCCAGCAAGGGTAATGGGGTAGAAATTGGCAATCTTTCCACCGTGATAGAAATGAGAGAAAAACAAAACTTTCCTAAAAAATCCCCAACCACCAGAGTTGCCCCTTGGTCGCATGCTTCATCATTGGGGTTCCTCCCGATCCGCTGCGGATCGAGGCGTGCTGCGACTAAGTGAATAAGTGGGAGCACTTGTTGGTATTTCTATGATAAAATAGTTACAGTAGCCGGGGAAGGACATTCATTTTAACCAGGTTGATGCGGCCTAACCAGGAAATGTGAAGTGGTCTCCCCCACCAAAAGCCCTCCAGAATTGAGCTCCACCGACGTGGCCAATTCGCCACTGCCCAGATGGATAGAGTGTTTGTGATTGTGAGGCCTAAATATTGGATAGAGCAGGAGGTCCACTCAAAGGGAGAGTGTAGATAGATGGCAAAGGCACTGTGGTGGGAGAGCTTGAAGGTCTACAAAACTTGGACCACTGCAGGGAGGGAGTAGTCCAGCTCTGTTATGGTAAGGAGGAGGGCATCTACATAAAGCAGAACCTTATGGTCCTGTCCTCCAAAGGAATACCATTGATGTCAGCTGCTTGCCGCAAGTGTATAGCGAGTGGCTCTACCACAAGGGCAAAGATCAGGGGGAAGTGGGGGCAACTATGTTGGGTGGCCTGAGAGAAGAGGAAGTAGCTGGTGAGCTGGGCATTAATGCAAATGGAGACTGTAGGGGCCAGGTATGATGCCATAATCCTTCTAACCATGACCAGTACTAACCCTATGTTCTGGAGGACCGCGATGAGGAAAGTCCAGCTCACCTGGTCAATAACCTTTTCAGCATCTAAGGAGAGCAGAAGAGCAAGGATTGAGTTTTGCTGGGCCTCCTCAACAAGATGTACAAGACCTTGTGCATTGTCTGGTCCCTGCCTAGGCCATATAAAGACCACGTGGTCCGGGTCAATCTACAGAGGGAGGAGATTTTCAAGGGGGTTGGCCAGCGTCTTGGTACAGAGATTTGCATCAATATTCAGGAAACTGATTGGGCGGTAGGATGAGCAAAGCATCAGATCCGTGCAAGGCTTGGTAGTTAGCATAATTTTTAAATTGGACATAGTCGGCGTAAGGCCTATTGTATGAGTAAATAAATTATAGAGGGGGCAGGTGGTCCGGCAGCTAAGACAAAAAACAACATATAGGTCGGGTTGAGGCCATAGGGGCAAGGGGATTTGCCCTTGAGGAATGCTTCAACACCTCTGCAGAGCTTAGTAATCGTGAAAGGTTCCTCCAGGTGTGGAGCAAGGGAGGTGTCTAGTGGTTGACAAGGGCAGCTCTGGATGTATGCAGCTACTTCAGTCTGTTCTTCACTTCCTGAGGTGTATTGGTTAGTCGCCCACTCAAACCTTTGCTATGCGTGACCTAGCGTGTTCAAGTCTTCATTTATATGGAAGCAGGGAGCCCGCTTTATCCCCACCCTTGGAATATTTTGCTTGCGAGTGAGAAGGGAGAGCTCAGCTTTGTTGATCCAGTATGGCTGAAGCTGGCCACGTAAAATTGCTGATTGATGCTTACTGCGCAGTTTAGGACACTGTTTATCAGTATGCTCTAGCAAGAGAATTTCTTCTGTGAATGCAATCCAGATAGGCATGCCTCCCAGGTCCAGGCTACAGAGATGGAGGTTATCACTCTGCAAATGGTGGCTCTGAGTCCATCCCAGAGAACATGGGGAGGGGTATCAGGTAAAGAGTTGAGTGTGAAGTGTTCTATGATGGCATCTTGGATAGCTGCCTTGTCTACCGGGTCCCTCAAGAGTTGGTGGGGATATGCAATGTGAAAAGTTGGCACATGGTATCTATAGGAGCTCAAAATGCATGTGATCTGAAATGGATATATCGGAGATCTGCACAGAAGAGAGAGTGTTTACTAGAGAGGATGTGAAAAACAGATAGCCAATGCAGGAGTAGGATAAGTGCATGGGGGAATAAAAAGAGTAATCTTTCACCTCTGGATGTAAATAGCGCCAGTCATCAACCAGGACCGCATCTCGAATCTCTTTCATAAGTTCCCCAGACATTGCTTCTGTACCCTGCATGTGTGTTGTATTCCTATCCAGGTCGGGGTCCCCAAACAGTTGAAGTCCCCGCCCTACTACATTATTGCCCTTAATAGTCTTCAGCTATTCCAATAAGGTTTGAAGTAGGAATGTGTCTTGCACCTGATTTGGTGCATAGTGGCTGAAAAGCGTTAGGGTGTTCCTTCCCCTATCCACAGTCATAGTGAGAAATCTCCCACCTGGGTCTTTTGTTGATTTAATGTCTTTTGTGTGGAAGCCCCTCTTACCAAGTATGACAGCCCCCAGAGTCTTGGAGTCAGTAAATGCCCAGTGTTGGTGTGGGAACTTAGTGTAAGCCATGCGATAACAATCAGTGCGAAGCAGGTGGGTCTCTTGTAGAAAAAGAAAATATCAGGGTCATGTTGCGCCAGGTAATGCCAGATCTAATGTCATTTACTAGGAGAGTTAAGCCCATGGACATTGAAAGATAACAATCTCAAATCATGTGTATTGATCATAGAAAAGGATAGCTATTTGGAGCCCCCATTAAGAGATGGGGCCACCTTGAATGCGGGGGTTGGTGTAGCGAGGGTATCCCACGTTCCCATTACATGATAATGGTCGTGGAGAGCAAGTGGATAGGAAGACAAACGGGGGGAAACACAAAAGGCCAACAGAGAGCATCCATGTGAACTGCTCCATGACGGGTCAGGGAAAAGGTACCAGACCCTATTGATCTTCAACGGAGGAAAGTTCATGTAGTGGGGCATGAGACCAGAGGGAACATTGAGTAGAATTAGACTCAATACCCTAGCTCTAAAATAGGACAGAAGGAAAATGCAGCAAGTAGTCAATAAACAGTCACAGGCTGAGCCCGAGCCCCAAACCCTGCCAGGGGAGCCACAGTCCGGGAAGCCAGAGGGCAATAGGGACAGAGTAGAAAGAGGAGTTAGATAAGTTTATTGTGGATTTATTGTCTTGGCAGAGGAGTGAGCATGTTCTGTTTTCATCTGTTGGAGGCATGCAATGATGTCTGCTTTGGTTGAGTCTGAGTCCTGCACCACCCTATTATTGTGGACGCACCATTGAACCGTCTGCCACTTGGTTCATCAGGAGTCTGGGCGCACAGAAGGGGCAAGATATCCCTGTCAGGGGAGCAGCTGGAAACGCCGAAGATCAATCTGACCTCCACGAGGGAGCGAACCATGCGCTATTTCTCATTCCAGGCGAAGAGAAGTCCGAATGGGTGGGCCCTTTGATATTTGATTCCCAGAGTGCATACTTGGTCTGTTACTGGTTTCAAGTCTTGTCTCCTCTTCATTGTCAGCAAGGAGTGGTCTTGGTAAATCTGCATAGTGTGACCCCTGAACACTTTGTCTGCTTTGCCTATCGCTGCTCAAAGCACTGCCTCCTTGTTCGGGAAGTGGACCCTGATGAGAATGTCTAGGGGCGCATCTGACTGGTCCAGAGTGGTTGCAACACAATGGGCCCTATCTAGAATAAGGGGGATCTCCTTCTGCTCACCCTAGATTGCCATCTGAAGGTCCCTAGTGAAGGACACATAGACCTCCCCCTCCAACCTGTAAGGGATGCGTCTGATACGCAGGTTGTTGCATCGCCCCCGATTTTCCAGGTCCTTCTGCTTGGCCTGCAGCTCAATGTATTGTGCTTCAAAAGCATTGACCCTCCTCCAAAAGGCCTCCTGGTCCTCCGCATGGGATTGGATGGTGCATTCCAGGTCGTCCACCCTGTCTCCCACTGCAGTGATGTACTTGCATAGGTCAGAGAGGCAAGTCTTCAGAGACTATATCTCTTGTTGGATGCCATCAATTAATTTCTCTAGATAATCCTGGGTGATTGTGAGGGTGGGGAAGCCACAGCGGGCTGCGAGGGGGGTTCTTTCTTGTTGCCTATATTAGGTGTCGCTATCTTAGTCCATAGGGAGACCACTGAGCTGTCCCTGGCAGCTTAGCCCCTGGAAATATTCAAGAAGGCTGGTATGATGCACAACCCAGGGAAGCCAGGTAGAGAGCTGCAGGGTGGCATGCCCACCGGGGATCTGCAGGCATGGGCAGAGAAGGAGCAAAAACCTCAGTAGTTGAAGAGGTGGTGGTGCTATAAAGCGCCATGGCAGGAGAGTTTCGCAGTATACGGAATTGCCACAAAAGATGCAAGTTGGCCCAGCACTACCACTCCAGGTGGCAAAGGAGTAGAGAGAGTCAGTCAAGATTCTGTCTGAGAGGCTCAGTTCATGCTGGTAATGCCCCTCGCTTACCACCAGCCCTGTATTAAGGCAAGCTGCAGCAAAGTGACCTTCCCCAATGCGGCACTGATGGAGGGACCGCACCTTGCATCCCAAGGGCTGGAGGTGTTGCAATGGCTGCAGGTCTGCTTGTAGAGTTCATTGGGAGCCGCTGATCCCCCAAGATGGGAGGGAGAAACCAGATCAAGTCCCCGACAGGGTCCCCGCAGGAGGAAAATCTGACCCCAAGAAGACCACGCAGCCACTGATAAGTTCTCAGTGGGCAGTGGAGGCAGGCAGTCCAGAAGCCTTCAGGGTCCCCCTAAGCCCCAAGAGAAAGAGTACCTTTGAAGTATGGCTCCCAAGTGGCTGTGGAGAGGGGGCCAGATGCTGTGAGGGTGTTGTTTAGGACTCCCACGCAACGTCTGGTGAGCCAGTATCAAAAGAAGGGCACGCACTGCTCACTATTGATGAGGCCTCTGGCAGCTGGGCAGTGGGCAGGTCTCACCGGTGGTAGTGTGGCCACATTCACCTGGGGGAAGCAGGCCTCGGTGCCGGGAACCCTGCAAAATCTCAGGCGGGTACAACTCCCCTCGCTACCCAGGAGCATGGATGGCCCCAATGAAAGTCCTTGTCACCAGTGACAGGGAGGTGGAGGTGCTGCACTGTTGAAGGCCCCCAGCCAGTCCAAGTCCATCTCTGGTGAACCCCTCGGGGTAAAAACGAGGCTTTAAGAGGCTATCAAGGCCTGAGGGTTGCAGGAGCTCCGATGAGCCATGTCCTACACCATTCCTGGTCAGGCAATGATGGCATAGCACTTTGAAAAAAAAAACTTAAAGCCATGTTGCATAGCAGCTGTCACTGCTGAACAGCATGTCAAAAATACATTAACAAATAAATTGAGGTGAAACTTATTGACTTTGCCAATTCTTGTTGTTGAGGGCAATAGCTTTTGTTGACAGCGCACGCACGTAAAAACTAGAGGCATTGAAAAGCAAAGTGAAATAAACCAGAGACACCATTGAGAACCACAAATACAATAGACCAGGAGTTGTGAAGATAACAGCCAATGCAATCAACAGACATTGAAATTATAGGATATGGGGTGGGAGTGGTGATGGTGATGGCAGTTAGTTGGGGGCAGTGATGTGGCAACTTCATTTATCACCATTTGATAATTTGTGAGTGCATTTTACCATTTTCAGAGTCTAGGAATATTGCACTTTATAGCAATGGAAAAAAAAACTAAGTACTTTGCAAATCAAATAGAAAGGTGGGGTGCATACGTATAAAGAGATTTGTGATGTATGCTGTAAGCTCACCTTATGCAGCCGCTCCTTCTCCCTGAGTTGCTATGACGCTCTCTTGTCTTTCAAAATGTTTTGTTTCTGGTTTTTAGGGATTCGGGTGGGTCGATTTAAAGAATCTCGACTTTCTGTGAAATAAGAAACTTTTATCTAAAAGGGGCTTGAAATAGAAGAATGCTCTTAATCACGTTTCCTTATTTTACAGGCTTTGATGGTACAAAACAAGGTGGACTAATGACATTTAAAAATGAGCATTACATGCACACTAAGGACCTGATTAGGAGTTTGGCGGTCCATCTGACTGCCGAACCCGTGGTGGCGGTCTGCCCAGAGTATTACTAATACGGCAGTGGGACCAACACAGGATCGCTGCAACTGCCGGGGATCATGGATCCCTATGTTGTGGCTCCGCGATCAGAGGCCCTATTATGCTTTGAGAGGCAGCTGTGGCACAGCCGAGCATATTAGGAGTTTCCTGACCCCCTCACCTTCAATGGTGGTGAGCCAGCCATTAAAAGTGTGTTGGTGAGGAAACGTAGTGGTACTTACAGGGTTCCTGTTTCCTCAGGCCACTAGATTCATGCAGGGGGGCACATGGTGTGTGTGCATGTCCCCCTTTTACTGTACGGCATAGACTTCACAGTCCATGCCTTGCAGGAACAAGCTTTGGCATTCCAATTGCTGTACCTTTTTAATAGGAACCGCTGTAGAAACGCCAAAGGATCGCCCACCAGACCAGGAGAGAACTTCTAATCTGACAGGCGATCTGACTACAGGTTTGGTTGTCCTGGAGCGAGATGCTGGCATGGCGACCCGCTACAGGACCACCAAACTCATAATCAGGCCCTAAGTGTTAAAAAAGCATGTTGGATATCATGATCTGTATGAGCGGTAGTGACTGGCTATGAAACGAGTACAGCCTTGCTAAAGAAGCTGCCAGCCCTCTGCCAAACAGTCATTCACACATAAAAAATTTGTTTTTAACAACATATAAGGGTATGTGTTAGGAGACCATACAATGTCTGTACTACCTGGTTTTGCTAAAAGCACTTTCATAAAATACATCTCTTAAAGATGGCACCTTTTCTTCAATATTATTACTATATTTTTTAACAATTTATGAATAAAGTAATTTAATTGATCAAGCTACCCATAATCAGTTAGAAATGTGTCCGGTAATGCACTTAGTACTCAATGGTAAATACTAAGCATATTTTAACGCAATATGGCACAATACTTTTGACAAGAAACCATCCTTCTGTTTCCTGTTCTCTCTGAGTCAGAACAGGCAGAGTATCATTAAACTGAATGTGGAGAGATAAAGGGACATCTGTGTGCTGTCTCATCTACACAAACTGCTCACATTTACAGTCACCACGAAAAGCTCGTTCTGTGGGTTACATGTTTACTGCAGTAGTATTGTGTTTGATTAACAGCATTTTGTGTGCATGCCGGTAAGTTAAAATAATGTGTCTGCTGGTCAGTGAAAGTACACTGGCCAGAGGAAGCAGTATTTCGTCCTGGCTCCATGGCAGGGACAGAAGACTCCGAATCCCAGGAAAAAGCCGGACGCCAATAGGATCAGCTCACCAATGGGAAGCAAGAAAACAACTGTGATGTGAGAGCCAGCCAATTATAGGTAAGGGTAAATAATGGCCAAGCTTGAAGCCCCCTTTAAGATTTTTTTTCCGTAGAGTGGCTTTTTTTTGTCAGGGCATGCGCGATGTAGGCAAAACTAAAAATAAAGTCAACAGTGTATTCTGGGGTATGTAAATTCTCATACAATTGAACACATTTCCCAAGAATATCACTATTTTTAAATATTGGGATACCTTGACTATTTTGAAAAGATTCGAATTTGGTACCTTTTAATTAATTTTGAGATAATTTGCCAAACGTTCTCTGCTTTGTTACAACACCCATAGTAACCGGAATTACTCTTTAGCAAGTAGTCTGAGGCATTATTTTCTCAAAATTAACTTAGCAACTACTGGATCTTGCAAAGTACTATTTGATTTAGAGAAGTAAAATTGATGTTCGTCTTATAAAATTAGCAAGCAAATTATTGTATTCCTTGAGTAAATTCTTCTCTTTCTGAAAAATGTAATCAATAGTAAAACCACGTGCAGTTTCTTTCAAAGTAGCCCATAACAAACTGAGGAGACATATAGGAGTTGTTCTGAATATCAAAGAATTTAGAAGCAAAGGCAGGGATCGAAAATAAAGTATCTGATAACAAAAGCATTGTTAAATTTCCATCTCTTAATTTATGAACAGGAAGTAAATCAAAATCAATCACAACAGGGGCATGGTCTGAAATCAAAATTGGCTAAGTCTCAGCTCTAATAAGATTTTGGTACAATTGTTTGCCAAAAAAAAGTAAGTGATCTAATCTAGTGAGAGACCTATGGGATGACGAGAAAAGAGTATAATCATTTGATGCAGGATTACATAATCTCCAGGAATCTACCAGGGACCTATTTATTTATTTATTTCGTAAACTTATAAGGCGCAACAGCTACCCAAAAAGGGTTTCCCGGCGCCGAGCTACCATCAAGAAAGTCAAGGAAGTCAAGAAAGTCAGGGGTGAAGAGACTGGCTATTCACGTTAACATTCGAATAGCCAAGTCTTAACATTTTTCCGAAATCTGCCATAGTTGTCTTCTTTACGAATAAAAGGAGGAAGAGTATTCCAAAGTGCCGGACCCAGGTAGGCAAATGATTTGCCACCCATTCTTGCCAATTTAAATCTAGGAACACAGAAGTATGAGAGAGATTGTGACCGGAGGTTAAGTTTGGGAAGATAAGGGTTGGCCAAAGCAAGGAGATATTTAGGCGCTGTACCTGCCTTGATGCTAAACATGTACGTCAAGGCTTTGAAGCGGATTCTGCTGTCTACCCTGAGCCAGTGAAGCTCACGGCGGTAGCTAGAGACCTCAGAGTTTTTTGGAATTTTACACAGCAGTCGGACTGCGGCATTTTGAACAAGTTGTAGTCGACTGACAACAGCTTTATTTGACCCAAGATACAAGATATTTCCATAGTCAAGCCGCGAGGTGGCAAGGGCATTGACTACAGTCTTCTGGGTTGAAAGGGGCAGCATCCAGATAATTTTCCTCAACCATTTAATGATGGTGAGGCACAACCCAAAAACTTTATTGACCTGTTTGCTCATTGAGAGGGCACTGTCCAAAATGAAACCCAGATTTCGAACTTGGGTCACTGGTATTGGAAGAGCGGCCAGCTGGTCAGGCCAGTGGGCAGGAGTCCAAAGTTCTTGTTGTTTCCCTAAAAGGAGAACCTCAGTCTTGTCTCCGTTGAGTTTTAGTTGATTACTCGTCATCCAGTTAAGGATGTTTTGAAGGCCAAGTTTAAGGGGAGATGAAGAGGCGGTGCCTGGTTCGGATAAGGAAAAAATGATTTGGGAATCATCTGCATAGGTCATAAGGGAGAGTCCAGATTTTTCTGCAAGGTCAGCCAAGGGTCTAAGGTAGATGTTAAAAAATATGGGGCTCAGAATGGATCCCTGAGGTACGCCGTGGGGGGCACTAAATGATTCAGAGCAGGCCAAGGAGGATGTTATTTGGAAAGTCCGGTCATCCAAAAAAGAGCGAATCCAATCAAGTGCTTTCCCCCGGACACCATTTCTATATAGTGTCTTGACAAGAATGTCGTGTGATATAGTGTCAAAGGCCGCGCTCAGATCGAGGAGCACAAGCGCGACCGTCTGACTTTTGTCGAGGAGAGAACGGATATGCTCTGTAACTCCCGGAAGCGTGGTTTCCGTCGAGAAGCCAACTCGGAAACCAGATTGTGAGGGGTGTAGGAGAGAGTTCTTTTCGACAAAGGTGGATAAAGCCGTATGAACATGTCTCTCTAAGCACTTGGAGAATGCCGGGAGCAGGGAAATTGGTCTGTAATTAGCCAGGCATTTCGGATTAGCTGTAGGTTTTTTCAGCAGTGGCGTGACCATTGCGTGTTTCCAAAGGCTCGGAACTGAGGAAAGTTCAAGCGAAGCGTTGAGCGTATCAACAATGACTCCTAAGGACTGATCGTCGAGTTGTTTGAGGATTTTAATTGGGATAGGGTCCCTAGGGGAACCAGATTTGATGTTTTTAAGAATTAATTTCATTGTGTCAACCTCTATGAATGGCCACGCTTCCAAGATAGTTCCACCGGGTGGAGCACAATCCACATCAATGGAGGGGATAATTATGGTGTTGTAAGATTTAATGTCCTTGATAATTTTTTCAATTTTGTCAGAGAAGAAACAAGCAAGGTCTTGGCATTGTTGTGAATTGAGTGGAGGGGCCACGGCTGTGGTGTGGGCGCCAGCTAAATCCTTGACCATGTTAAAAAGAGTTTTAGATTTATTGGATGCTTCGGTAATAGCCTGGGACACGAAGGCCGCACGGGTTTTGGCACAGGCAGAGTGGTATAAATTCCTGGCCACATGATAGTTGTTTTTAGCTTCAAGGTCATAGTCTTTGCGCCATTTTCGCTCCAATGCCTTACATTTTGATTTTTCGATTTTTAAAAGGTCGTTAAACCATGGGGCAGGATGGCGATGTCTATTACTTTTAATGGAAGAGGTAGATAGGCAGTGATCAGCAGCAACGCTGAGCCATCTATGAGTGGCATCAGCCAGGCTATTCATGTTCTGGCTCATTTTAGGAGGATTTTCATGAAGTGCCTCATTTAGTTTGACTATATCAAGTGACTTCCACTTTTTTCTAAGAACGACGGGCGTATCAGATATCGAAGCAGTGGTAGGTGGAAATGTAATACTTAGTTCGATTAGGTAGTGGTCTGACCAGCAGATGGGAGACGTGTTATGCCATTTAAGCTCAATAAAGTTGGAAAAGATGGGGTCAAGTAGATGACCTTTGTTGTGAGTCGGCCCAGTGTTGATTAAGGTCAAGTTAAGGGCCTTCAGGTCATCAAGCAGATTAGTACAGGCGGAAATGGAGGGGTCCTCCAAATGCAGGTTAAGGTCACCGATAAGGGAGAAATTTTTAGAAGCCATATAGTAGGGAGTAATATGGCTAGCTAAATTTGAAGCCCAAGTGGCAAAATTTCCAGGGGGCCGATACATCAGTATGCCGGACATTGTACAATTGGGATTCAGGGAGATTTTAAAAAAGCCCGCTTCACAGTCCGGGATGGAAATTTGTTCAAAGGTACACTTCACAGTTCTATCAAAAATAATAGCAATTCCACCGCCGGACTGGTTTTGTCTATCAATTCTAGTGATAGCGTAGTTAGAGGGGAGGGCGGAAGCCACATCAGGGCCCGCACTCTCGTGGAGCCAAGTTTCTGTAAAAAAGAGGATACTGGGATTAGCTTCTAATAGGAGATTAAAAATGTCGAGTCTATGCTTGGGAAGTGAACGGCAGTTTGTGCTATACAGCATGAATTCCTTCCCCACGACAGGACGAGGTTGTTTGTGTTTCCTGTGTCGTCTAGTGTCAACAGGAAATGGTTGAAGAATAGTTGTGGTAAACTTACACTTGTTACATGACACCACTCTGGTGCTGTGGAGGTTTAGTGTGGAGCAACTTACGTTGGATGATGGGCGTAGCGCACGCAGTTCAAGCGAGGATCTGACCGACTGTCTGAGAATGGGAGGTGTAAAGTCTTCTGCCCCTAGCCCCGTACTGGCCCGGACGGGCCCAGACGGGCTAGTCTTTGGCTTGTCTTCGGCGTGCGGAGTGCGTGTCCGCTGCGCCTGTTAGCTGCGCTTCCAGGGCGTGTACATACTTTAAAGGTCGGGAAGGGGGCGTGACTAACTGAAAAGGGCGTGGCCAGGCGATTCGTGGGCGGCAATGGCGGGAAAGGACTCGCCCTCCTCGTCCCAGCACTGGCTCTGCTAAAGTGAAAGATGACCGGCCCTAGAGCACCGGCAACACAGGTAAAAACAAGTACAAATAGTAAACAAGTAACTCTGTGCAAATTAGCGTGTAAGGTTAAAAGTTAAAAAAGTCAACACCCCCGGCTTCCGCCTCAAGGGTAGCTTGTAGTAACACCGGCTCGTGATTCAGCAGCGGCGTTTAAGTGCGTCGGGAAGGGGGCGTGGCTAACTGAAAGGGGCGTGGCCAGGCGATTCGTGGGCGGCAATGGCGGGAAAGGACTCGCCCTCCTCGTCCCAGCACTGGCTCTGCTAAAGTGAAAGATGACCGGCCCTAGAGCACCGGCAACACAGGTAAAAACAAGTACAAATAGTAAACAAGTAACTCTGTGCAAATTAGCGTGTAAGGTTAAAAGTTAAAAAAGTCAACACCCCCGGCTTCCGCCTCAAGGGTAGCTTGTAGTAACACCGGCTCGTGATTCAGCAGCGGCGTTTAAGTGCGTCGGGAAGGGGGCGTGGCTAACTGAAAGGGGCGTGGCCAGGCGATTCGTGGGCGGCAATGGCGGGAAAGGACACCTATGTGTTGTATAAGAGCAAAAATGTTTGTGCATTCTATGAAGAACAAATTGCCAATCTAAAAAGGAGTGCATAATTTGATTACAATTACCTCCTGGATAAAATATTCATCATCATGTTGATCATTTGTTGTAATATGAGGCCAATATATAAACTCATTTTGAGAGGGATCATAACATTTGAATATTGTCACAAGAATATTGTTAAAATTAAGTTTGCCAATATAGTATCCCTTCCCAATTTCTTGAGAAATAACATTAACATTGGACTGTTTACTACACAGAGTACAGCACCATTATTTTTTATTCAGAGTTTGGGAGATGAGAACCTTGCCCACCCAAGACTTTTCAAGCCTAAAAGATTCTGGCTCTGTGAAATGAGTTTCTTGTATTAAAACGAAGTCAAGCTTGTATTTAGCAAGTTGGGAAAGAATTCTCTGTCTTTTAATGGGATTATTTAAACCTTTGACATTTCAAGTAATGGCATTGAATTATAATTGAACGCTATAGATAAGAGCTCTGATCACACTATGTTCATGAGCTAGAGTAAACAAGAGGATGAAAATGAATTAAGGGTAATGGGGGAGAAAGAAAGAAGAAAAAAGAAGACAAAGAGAAAATAACATACAGGAAAAATATGCAAGGGGGACAAACAAGAAGGAGAAAAGATAAACAAAATAGAAGAAAGTAGATAGTGCACACCACATAAATGGTGACTGAATACTGTACCTACTTGGAGCTGAAAATGTGTAGGGTGCTGACAGCACAGTATGAGGGCACCCAGGAGATGAAAGGTGCCAAACGACGGTGAACAATAATAGAGGGGTAATAACATGAGGGTGATACACAGCGAGTATACCTGAGATGAGAAAAATGAAAAGCTATACACAGAAACAACAAAATGTATATAATAACAGAAAACTCATAAAACAGCCAAGGAAAACAACATTGACTTCATCACTATGTAGAGTTTGAAGCATGACTAAATTGCATATCTAAAGATAATGACTAAAATTAAAAAAGAAACATTCTATATAAAACAAAAAAAATAAACATTAATTAGGTGAGGGACCAGCAGTATCCATGGATTCTCCAGAGTATTTTTCAATTTGTTAGGTTCTGCATGATCATGAAAGGTGAACGATTTACCCTTGTAGGTGACTTTGAAGAAACATGAATGAATCAAATCGATGCGAGCTCTCATGGGTTTGAGTAATGCATGAAGGCCAAGAAAGTCTACCATCTATTTGCTGTGGATTTGGCAACATCTTTGACAAGAAACGTTTTCAACCAGACCAAATAATTCCCATTTTAGCTGTTGTAGCTTTTAAAACGTTAAGGAGATCTGTGAACTCTAGGAAAAGAGTAATAACCCTTCGAAGTTTAGAGAAAAATGAGTGTGAGGTATGTTTGTGACCTAATCTGTAAGCCTTTTCAATGTTTAGACCGGTATAATATTCCATATAGGTACTATAATATGCCTCGGTAAACTCGTTACCCTTCACTTATATTCTCTCCCTACATTACACTTGTCACAGTTTACAGGGACTGACCGTTTACCTAGATATTAGACTGCATTCATAACACAGGTTTTCCCTAGTTCGAAATCTCATACATTATGCATGAGGGTTCTTGGAAACACAGCAGGACTACCATCTCCTGTATAAAATCTAATTACAAAGTTCCGGCCCAACGTCATCCTTAGGCTGACACAGTAACACAGCAAGGTAGGACCCCTGGGGAGACCTATGGAGATATATATACATCACATCTTGCTAAGATAGCTAGAGGAGACCAAGACTTCCCGGCCGACACACTGACCAGAGACGCTGAGGTTCCTGCATGCAGACACTCCAGCTCGCAGTGGTATAACATCCCTCGCGGGATGTCCAACTCGAGACCAGGACGGGGTCCCACAGTCTCACTTAAGGTAATGTGGTTGACTAGATCCCAGAGGAATTCTTGGCTTAACATCTGCACCCATGCTAGGTACACTTAGGTACATCTAGATAGGGAGGCATTGTAGGAGTACGCATATTTTATAATGTGTTCTATACACTTAAATGTATTCATGATTTTAGTAAGAAGGTAGAACTATATCATCCTTTTACTTTCATAGTACTGTTAATCATTTATATTCTATACTGTCTAAGGGTTGTTGCGGCACATCTATTCTACACCAGAATAACAACTGTTCAATAAATGATTATTGAAAATGGCAAGTTTGTTTCATTCTGTGTATCTCCCTGAGAGAAACTAAGTAAGCACGAGTGACTGAGCGAAAGGTAGCACATTGTTTCCATGGTCCTGAGGGACCAGGGTTGTCATGTTCATGTTGCCAGAAACTATTCTCTCCTTGGTAAGAGGAGATTATAGTGGCATTGTGTGCTACCTGATACAGAAAGGCTAACATACCCGGTGGGGGTGATCAGAGTTTGTCTGACAGCAATGCTACAGTGTATGTCGTCTAAACGCGCAGATCCTGTATATTTTCTATAGGAACTACATGACACCTGGTGAGTTTTGTAGATCTAAAATGTGCTAAAAGGTAGTGAAGCTAGAAATATCGTCACTGCCTACATCGTCTTCAGGAAAACCATAAATGCGAATATTATATCACCTATGTCTGTTTTTATAGGTATTACGCTTGCTTTTTAAGAGAGTTATTTCTTGTTGGAATGAAGCAATCTTATTAGACTCATCCTGAATGCTACTCACTCTTTGTTGAACCTCAGAGACACAAGTTTCCAAAAATGATCACTCTGCATCCAGATTCTGAATGCTTATGTTGATTTCTTCCACAAAAGTGCGAAGCTCCTATTTCATTGAGTAAAAGTTCCATGGAGTTGAATGAGGATGATGTGCCAGGTGAGGGAGCATTCTGGACTTTCACTGATGTATTGATTTTGTACTGGCTGAAAGGCATGGTAAGGCATAAATATTGGGAGATGACATACATTGAATGTTCACCTTGTGAGATAACAAAGTCAAAACGCACAGATTTAAAAATGTTGCCTGCCAATTTTAGGCTTCTTGTTTTTCCAAAGTAATCAAAGTCAAGAGAGATTACCTATGTGATCAAATATGAAGACTCAAGCAGACAATAATGATGCTGCAAATAAAAGATAATGCTAATCGAAAGTAGGAGGAGAGGTTTTGGCCTTTACAATGGCTACATGTGAAGATTACAAAAAGGAAGCTCTTGCACCAGCCAAAAATCTGAATAAAAAGCAAAAAGGGAGCATAAAAAGAAGTGAAGAATTAAACAAAGTCAATGCATGCATTTAATGAAGAATTGTGCCTTTGTGAGATATTTTCTGTGGTAGTGCTGTAAATAAAATTAGAAGACAATGGCCCCTGAGTCTGTGTGAGTGGGAACATGATTCAAAGCCATGCAGTGGAGCGCATCCAGAATGAAGAGAAAATCAATCCGCTCACCCATGAGAAGCTAGTTCTTGAAATATCATAATTTCAGTAACAGCAATGTAAGGGAGGTGCCCATAGCAAAAGAAAAAATCAGGTGCAGCACTTAGTTCCCTCAGCAAGCGACCATCCTCCATAGCGTCCAAGCAACATCCCCCTTCTAGCACCTTTCTGAATTTTTTTTATCCTCACAACCATTAGGTTTTCTTTCAGCTTCCCTGCTTCGCATCGAAACAGTAAACACAGAACTATGCATATTTTACCGTCTTATCAATACTTAGTCTGACAACACATTGCAATATACTGGATATGGAAACTAAGTTCCATACACAAATTCAAAACAAAATCTGACACTATGCTGCTAAAGCCTTCTTTTTTCATATCTTCAAGTCTGCTGTACTTTCTATAAATTTGCATTGGCCTCTCATAATAAGCATACACTGATTCCTTTGGATCCTGTGTGGCTGTCATAATTTCCGACCAATTCACCTCTTTCTTTGGCACATTTTGATTCATATATGTTATATGTTTTGTGCACTTCTCCAAAACGGCAGGTTCCTGTCCATTCTGAGGAAGGCCTCTTTGAGGTTCTTCTGTTGGCCATGTTACTGATGGCTTGCATTCGGTCCATAAATCCTTTGGAACAATGATTTCAAACAACTTATTCAAATCTAACCAAAACTAATGTGAAATTGTCATCAATGTTTCCATCTCTCTATACCATATATCTGGTTTCTCCCTCAGCTTTGGAAAGCTTATTATAAATGTAGAGAGATTCAGACCAAGTGCAAGGAGCATGCATACACACCCCAACATGCATAAATTGAAAAAGGAATTCAATCACAGCCATTTCCATTTCATTCATAGTCATACTCACTCCTTTTTCTGCTTTTTTCTTTTGTGCCTTACCGTCTTATTTAATTTTCCATTAATCTCTGTGTTACTTCAAGTCTCACAAATACCTTGTGCACTTAATTCTCTAATATGTACATGTAGGGTTAATAAGCCCATTTAATTCACCTCGGTTTGGCCCAAATCCATTCTGTAATTTCTGTGTAAATTTCATAAATCAACATCACACTGTTCTGCTAATTCTTCAAGCTTACTGTATGCTTCTCAAGCACATTTATCTGCTTCGTTACTAAAATATTTAAATTCATCTTTATTATATAATGTCAGTCTTTCTCCACCAATTTTACCCTGAAAAATGTCTTCAAGCTCAGGTTTTGATTGATGAATATTTATTTCTCTTCTTGATGCTTCATTAAATTGCACTGTAGAGACAATAGCAACAGTAGACGTAACTGTGTCAACAGCAGTTGGAATGATATTAGTAGGAGTAATCCTACTATAGCCTACTCACCTCTTATGTGCTGTTGGCACTCCCGATGAATACATATTCATGCTCCGCTCTACGGCACCTATATCCTGAGCAGGTGGTCTGGATGTCTATGAAACAACATTATATGGAGGGGGCCTTAAATTTAACAGATTATAAAGTACATTGTCCTACTTATCTGAATTATTCTGTATATTTTTCTTTTTTTTCTACTTCTAATTTTTCATTTAATCATTCTTGCTGTCGATTTTCTCAATGACAATTGCAGGAAACCCACCTAGCCACAGCATCACATCCTCTCTCCCTGCTCTTCTCTGCATTCCCCATTTAGAGTCTAACCAATGGCTCACAGTATTCTACCTTGGCTTTTCATTCTCTTTCATTTTTCCTACTTCCTACATGATCCCACTCATCTAACGCTTCTAATTGTTCAGGTCTAGGTGCGATTTTCTTTCATACACCACATGCTTCAAATGTTCAATCTTTCTCAGACTAAAGGTACCATTTAAAGGAAATTGCATCATCTTGTCATCAGATGTTATCTCATTCCATTCTCTTAACCACATACATGTATTGATCCCTAAATGTAACATCATTTCAGAAATAGGAGAATCATCCAGAGGAATATCTTCTCTTTCCATAGTAGGAACCATAGACTTTTAGAAAGCAGCATTCATTTGCAATTAGTCTCACTATATGCAAACCAGGTGATATAATAATAATCAACCAATCAGAGTGCCGCTACAGTACGGATTAACCAATCACAGCGTGACCTACAGTGATAACAAAGAAATAACAGATATTTTAATACAATTCCTTGTCTGCTTCATATAAATACAGGAAAGAAAGGACAGCAAGCTAGATCAATCTCACACAGAAAGAGAACAGCACCTATGGTACTATCAATCATTCTAAGGCAAGTTTTGACTACTGGCAACCCTTTGATCAGCTCATTTACACCCGTGCAGTAAGAAATACACAATCACCAATCCAGATTAGAAGGCATTTAACTAAACTTTTGGTAATTCAGAAAATCTCTATCCTGAAATGAAGGTTGTGCCTCACAATAGACCTCCACTTTCGGACAAGCTTAACATGAATATCTTGAGAACTTAGATTTCAACTAATCTGTTTACCAAAACCAAGGAAAACTCAACATTACTGACAATATTTCAATATTTTTGATGCACTAACTTTTGAAATGTCAACACATTTGACAATGATGCATAAAACGTACTTTAACAATCTCATCTAAAAGATCTGACAAAATTATCAAAATCTCAATAAGTTAGACTCCTAAATCTGCAAATCAAAATCACTTAATGAAAAAGCCTGTGAACAATATAATTAATGACACCACGAGAATTCACATTCTCTGACTACAAGTACTACAATGCATTCCCTAGATGGTAAAATTAAGAAAACATGAAGATACCACAGCACTCAAAATAGAATTCTGACAAATCAAAGTACATCATGTAGGGTTCATAGAAAATCCAGTATCAGTTTCTACAAACCCTACATGGTGGACTTTGATTAGTCAGACTTCTATTTTGAGTGCAGTGGTTTCTTTTTCCTCAAGTTTATACTGTAGACCCTTCTGGTCTGTTGTACTCTGTACCTTCTTGCAGAAGCGTGCATGATGCTAGGAGAGAACCAACAAAGTTTTTTGCTTAGTATACTTTATTCACAATATTGCATACCTCACAGTCTTCCAGATGCCAAAATTAGTTGCAATGCATTTGCCCTATTGATACTCACACTTCTTTGCTTGGGAGCAGCTCAGGAACCCAAAACCACTCCAAATAATCCAATGGATCCAGATCTTATGAACCAAGAATGTATACAGTATTCCAGAGAGAGGTGACCCTTATATAGGGCGAGATGTACGTATGCTTCGCTTAGTGATTCCCAAATAGTGATTCCATCCAAATCACAATTAGGAATTCTCTAATGGTAATGTATGAAAGTTCACTTTTCACAATTTGCGATTCAGTAAGAGTTGCTTTAGCTACTTTGCGATTTGATAATTGGGAATTGCAAAATCTGTAAATTGGCATTAGGAAATCACAATTAGGAAGAGTCACTTTTGGGGAACAGAATGATGACATCACTATGAGCAAGTGATCAAATGCATGCCCCTCCTAGTGTTCTGTAACACAGAGGAAGTGAGTGCAGTTGTAGGAGTACATCTTTGGACCCTTGTGGAATCTTTGCTTGCAAATAACTACAATTATGTCCAGGGAAGAGGCAGACTAAGATCTAGCAGGTAGAAAGTGCAAGCTTACATTTTCAGAGAAGGAACTGGAGGTCCTAACTGAGGAGTGTGTTGCCTATAATGAGGATCTGTTTGGTAAGAGCCAGAAGCCCAAAACACATAAAATCTGGAATTACATCTTGGAGAAAATCAAATCCCTTCGAGAGCTGCAATGTACCATTCTAGAAATCAGGAAAAGATAGTGAGACTGAAGATCGTGTACACAAGAGAAGGTAGCAAGTCGCTTGGTAGAGTAACATTGGACAGCCGGAGAAACATCTCAGCAGTCACCACCAACACCCATGGAAACAATGATTTAGGAAACAATTCTGCTGAAGAGTGCTGTTGGGGTGTCCAACATCAATTCCTTCAATTGACCATCTACATTGGAAGGCAACATTTCATAAGATTTTCATTAAATTGTGATGGTAAAAGAAATACAGATATTTCAATAATGTATATAAGAAAACTCTCTCCATTTAATGGTTGTTTTAACTTTCAAATGCATTATGGAAGTTGTAGTAAAAATAATCATTCATTTATCATATGCAGAGATACACATGTAAAATAGGTTACTCTCAAAAACATTGTCATTATCTTATCTAATAATGACAGAAGAAAATCTTAAATTTTCATGTAAAAAAACAGTATTTGAAAGTACTACTATATATTTTTCATATATATATATTTACTGAAAAAACCAAAGGTTTCAGGGGCGTTATAGTTAGGAATTGGCATTTAAAAAACCTTAGAAATTCACTGAAAAAAACATAGGTTTCAGGGATGTTATAGTTAGCTGGACATTTCCTTCGTACAAAACCCTAGAAATTCCCCTGTTATAGTTAGTTCAGCTAACTATAACTCGCGCCCCCGCAATGCACTGCTGATGACGTCACATATTACATCACTCATGACATGGTCAGTGACATTACTGATGACATCACTGATGACATCTCAAATGACATCACTGATGACATCACTGATGACGTCATCCAGTGACTGTGTGTTTCTGTAAAGTTTAAATATGTTTTATATATTTATAGTGAAAGGCCTGTGGAAGAATGAGTGGGTGTACAAGTGTGTGAATGGATGATTTTCTAGAGCGTAACTGACTCTATAAGTGAGTCATTAAATGTATCTTACTGCAGACTAGTGACTAAACTGTGTGAATGTCTGTATGTGTCTGTCTGTTGGTGTATAAATGGCTGCATGGTTTT
The DNA here is from genome assembly GCF_964204655.1 of Triturus cristatus. Lineage (NCBI taxonomy): Eukaryota > Metazoa > Chordata > Amphibia > Caudata > Salamandridae > Triturus > Triturus cristatus. The sequence goes on along the minus strand of NC_140584.1, from coordinate 329,200,462 downwards.
TTGAATAGCTATATGAGTGTCTATATGGGTTATTGATTGGTTGTCTGACTATCTGTATGGGTGCTTGAGTGTTTGTGTGGGTAGGGTGTGTGTGACTCTGTGCATAGAGGTGTGAGTGGGTGATTCTATGGTTGTATGGTTTTAAGAGTGCATCTGTGATGAACTGTATGGTTGAGTGAGTGTATATCTCAGTGGTACATGTGTGACTAACTACATATGTGAAAGGCAGTATATATGCATGTAAGAGTATATAAGTGGGTATATGTGAGAGTGTGTGATTGTGAGAGTGGCTGTATGGATGAGTGTGTGCTTGTATCAATGATTGTATAAGAGTGTAAGAATGTGGTACTATTTTTATGAGTAAGGGAACTTGAGTGTGTATAACTGCATAGGTGAGTAAATGGGAGTGTGATTAATTATTTGCATGACTGACTAGGTGTGAGAGTACCTCTATGGATGATTGGTGGTGTGTGAGTGTCTATGTAGGTGTATAAATGCATACAATAGTCTTGTACGGAGTGACTGTAAGTATGAGTGACTGTACAGGTGGGTGAGTGGAGGTGTATGTAGACCTAAGAGTTAATGAGTGGGTATGTAGTTATTGGTATTGGAGTATCTATGGTTTTGAGAATGGACGTCTGAAATTTTGAGTTGGTGTATCAACGGTTAAATTAGGGTGTGAGAAGATGCAGTAATTTATCACATGGATGACGTCATCAGTGATGTCATCAGTGATGTCATTTGAGATGTCATCAGTGATGTCACTGACCTTGTCATGAGTGATGTAATATGTGACGTCATCAGCAGTGCATTGCGGGGGCGCGAGTTATAGTTAGCTGAACTAACTATAACAGGGGAATTTCTGGGGTTTTGTACGAGGGAAATGTCCAACTAACTATAACACCCCTGAAACCTATGGTTTTTTCAGTGAATTTCTAAGGTTTTTTAAATGCCAATTCCTAACTATAACGCCCCTGTAACCTTTGTTTTTTTCAGTGAATTTCAATGGTTTTTTAATTGCCAATTCCTAACTATAACATGCATGAAACCTATGGTTTTTTCAGTGGATTTCAAAGGTTTTTTAAATGCTAATTCCTATCTATAACTTATCTCTGAAGATATCATGTTTAATGATTTTAATTGGATTTGTATATTTTCCAAATTCAGTGTGTCAATTTCATTAATTACGTTCTGTTTAAAATACTTTTTTATCACCATTTTTTAAACTTATTTTTTCAATTAATTCTTTTAAAAATTAAAAAATATTATTTGAACTTAATGGGTTTTTCAAACATTTTTTTAACTATCTGTTCAAAACTTTATTTTATATATATTTTTCAATGTTTTTGGATCCGCGCACCCTAAGCGCACCGTTCTCGATCCCTACGCGATAGCATCCGCGCATGGTAAGCGTTGGGTACGTGTTTAGTGCGTGATTGCAATGCGACCGGTACGCGACTCCCAGCCTATACGCGACACGTTCGATGTACGTGACGTTTACACGCTTCCGCGATGCGTCATCTGCGTCTATGACGCGGTAGGTGCGCGGATCCCGTGAAATATTTAACATTTAAAAAAACATATATATATGTATTTCATGTGAATATTAATTGAAGACAAATTCTAAACTAGTCTTAAAACTAATATATTTTTACATCTAATCCTATAACTTTTTTTAATTCAATTTCGCGGATGCGCGCTGTGTGCGTGCTGCGTACGCGCACGGTGCGCGGATCCCATGTGACCTGCAAAAAAAGAGATTTGATTGGTTCATTACACTTCCTCTTCTAATTATTAAAAGACCCCACCCATTTCAATCATTCTTCTTTGACCTTCTTTAGAGCACCATCTCTTTGGAGAGAAGAAGATTTTTTAGACTAAGTTTACACTTAGCTCTAACTTTTTTCAACCAAAAATGGCTTCAGGGCAGCAGGCATCACCTGCATCTCCTCATACTTCTGAGGATGAATTTTTGGAGGAGGCACCACCCAAAGAACGTTTTTCTTCAGTGGTGTGGAAATTTTTTACTTTTCCCGAGGGGCAGAATAAGACCAATGCCACCTTGGTCACGTGCAAGATTTGCAAAAGAGTGCTGTCATGAGGGGATCCTAACAAGAAATACTCGTGCGACACGGCAAGTATGATGAAGCACCTGAGGAGCCTTCATCCAAACAATCCTCGCAGCTGAGCACATCAAGAGTGCATCCATCAGCCCAAACCTTGGACATCCGTCCTCAATTTCAATTTTTAAAAGTGCTCTGCACTAAGTGCAATAAGACTTTGTGCTATGGTGAGCAGTCGATCGATCTGATCTGCCACTGGCAAGAAAGTCACATTTGCTAGTTTTTTTAATTTATTTTTTATTGTTCCCTGAAGTTCATTGTTTGGTTTCTCCTGTTTTTTTTTTTTTTTTTTTTTGTAGAAAAACCAAAATAAATTTAAAATTGATCAGAAAACCCCCAAAAAAGTTATAAAAGAAGAAAGAAGGAAAAAAAAAAGTTCTTGTAAGAACTAACTTTCCTGGTTTAAAAAAGAGCTAAATTTCTTTGTTAGTGTTAGTTTAGATGAATGTATGTGTAGTACGTAATTGACTGAATGAATGCATTAGTAGCGTATGGTGAATGTATAAGTGCAGAACTATGAGGAAGTGCTGCAGCATCACACAGTAACCTCTTTAACTGCAGTATGCTGTAGTACTTCCGAAGCTCAGGGATGCAACATATGTACATAAATATGTTGCAAATCTATGCTTCTGTCTGCACGGCTGCTTAAACTGCAGCCATGTGGTGACACAGGCACCCTTGCACCATAGTGCAAGGATATCTGTGTCATGTGCTGTTTGTTTTTCTACAGGAAGACAAACCTTCCTGCACAAAAACAATGAGAAAATGCATTTTTCTCCTTCAATGTATGCTGAACATTTCAGCATGCATTGAAGATATAAAAATGTGGAGAAATTAAAACAATTCTCCTTGTTGTGCTTTCCTACACCAATTTTAGAATGGTGCACCATTCACACACATATCGAGATTTATGATTTCTGATAAATCTAGACATGTGTCTTGTTCAATGAGTATTAAGTGCAATCATGCACAACAACACTTATAGAACACCCTTTCAACACAAAGTGGTCTGCATGATGAGGTTGTATTTACATGGAGTATAAAAAGTGCACAGAGTGCCTTTTCCTCTCTTTGTAAATATGAAAGAGTATCTTACACAATAACTATGCTACAAAAAGTGACATATTTCCGTTTTTAAAATTCCTTGAGAATGATAAAAGGTAAGCACAGAGTTTTGTCTGCAAAGATGTTCAAAGAAGAATGATTGAAATAATTGCGGTCCTTCAATAGCTAAAATAGGAAATATTATGAACCCCTCAAATCTCTTTTTTTGCAGGTCACATGATATCTGATTATGGTCAGATTTCAAAACTACATAGGTATAAACAGAGTGTTTTTAGGAACATGTTTCAACTTTGTAGCTTCTTGCAGACCTCCCCATTCTGCATATTGAGACTTGGTTAAACTTACCTTCACAGTAATAGGAATAAAAAATGGTACACATTTTTTTGACATTTTCATTCCAATCTAAATTCATAAAAATTGCTTATTTCAAAATTTGGATCTGTGAAAGAAAAGGAAAAAAAATTATAACATGTAATAATACATTTTTTACAACACAGCATAATTTCCACAAAGTAAGTTTTTTGTCTTTTTGCTGTTCTCAGAATATATTAAATTTCACTAAAAATAGTGATTTCAATCGTACTCATCACTTAACAGCGGGCAAAAAAAAAAACAATCTCAAAGATTGTTAAAAAAACAACAACATGCTATTCTCAAAAAAAAAAACAAGATACAAATCACAGATATATAAAATGCATACAGCTAACAAAATTTTATAAGTTTAACTTACAAAAACTGTAAATGTTGTCGCTTTAAAATATTCACCGAATCTAAGGATGAATGTTTGGAGGATGCACCACGCCCACAACGTTTTCCTTCAGTGTGTGGAAATGTTCTTCTTTTCTCGAGGGGCAAACAAAGACCAATGCCACGTTCGTCACGCGCAAGATTCGCAAAAGAGTTCTGTTACGAGGGGATCTTAACAAAAAATACTTGTGTGGCACAGCAAGTATGATGAAACACCTAAGGGTCCTTCATCCAAACAATCTTGCACGAGAAGAGTGCAAACAGATGAGAAACACTCCTGTTCTGTATCTGTATAAAAGAATCACAAATAAATGTAAATTAATAACTTTCAAATTTATACTATTCCATTACTGTACAAACACATTTTATATAAAAAACTGACTAAGAAACTATAGCCCTGAACCACAAGGTTAAAACACTACATGCATAGTGCATACTACTTTGAAGCAGTTCATGCCCTAAAGCCTACCTCACTAAAAGACTACATGCTAACTGACTAAATGATTACAGTACTATAAGGAGACACAATGGGTTAGTGACAGGGTGTTTGCTAGAAGTGTATGAATAGTAACTAGGGAATTGAAGGTGTGAAAGACAACTGTGTAGGTGATTAGAGGACTGCATCCATACTGCATAGGCATTTAAAGCAGTCCATGTGCTAAGGCATGTCTACTTGGGTACTGACTGAATGATTAGAGTACAGCAAGGAGAGTGCCTAGGTGAATTTATAAGTGGTAAGCTTTTCGCACAGGGAATGGATTAGTACTTGGTACTGAATGGGTCACTAGAGGAGTGCAAAGGGAGTGACAGGATGTTTGCTGGACTGTATGGATACTGACTAGGGAATTGAAAGTGTGATAGACAAGTGTCTAGGTGGTTAGAACACTGCAAACAGAGTGGATAGGGGTTTGAAGCAGTCCATGTTCTAAGGCCTGGCTCAGTGCATGAATACTTAGGCACTGACTGAATGATTAGAGTACTCCAAAGATAGTATCTAGGGGAATTTATAAGTGTTTGGGTTTTGGCACAGTGAAAGGATTAGTACATGATGCTGAATGGGTCACTAGAGGACTGCAAAGGGAGTTACAGGGTGTTTCCTGGAAGTGTATGGATACTGACTGGCGAATTGAAAATGTGAAAGACAAGTGTATAGTATGTTAGCAGACTGCATGCATACTGCATAGACATTTGAAACAATCTATGTGGTAATGTATGTTTCACAACATGAGTACTTGGAAACTGACTAAATCATCAGAATACTGCTAGGTTAGTGCCTGGGTAAAACTTTTAAATTTTCAGTTCTGGCACAGTGAAGAGAATAGCACATGGTACTGCACTTTAGTGTCAAACCCTGACTCATTTTATCAATGCATAAGCAAAGAATAGCTTCTGAAGCTACTAAAACTTGACAACATGACCAATTTTAAAACAGTTATCTGTCATCAAATACACTATGTTACCAAATGCTTCTCTCACAATCCTTACCCACATGTACACAGACTCACAGTGTGATTTTAGACAAGCAACACTATCCCTAGCAGTTTACCAAAACTCATTCACTAGTCTAGAAGAGGTAATGGTACTGCACACAATCTACATATTCAAGTACAGCACATTAGTGTCAAAGCATGACTCACTTGACAACATGACAGGTTTTAAAAGAGTTATCTGCTAAAAAATACACAATGTTACCAAATGCTTCTCTCACAGTGGTTCCCAAATGCACACAGACTCACAGTGTGATTCTAGACAACAACCACTATCCTTAGGACTTTACCAAAAATCATTCACTACTGTGGAACTGATAAGGGAACTGCACACAATCTACATATTTCAGGACTGCACTTTTCTGTCAAAGCCTGACTCATTTAATAAAAGCATAATCGAAAACTGGCTTCTAATTCTCCTAAAACTTGACAACATGACAGGTTTTAAAAAAGTTATCTGTCACAAAATACACACTGTTACCAAATGCTTCTCTCACAGTGGTTCCCAAATACACACAGACTCACAGTGTGATTCTAGACAAGCAACACTATCCCTAGCAGCTTACCAAAACACATTCACTACTGTACAAGGGGTAAGGAGACTACACACAATCTACATATTAAAGTACAGCACATTAGTGTCAAAGCATAACTTATTTTATCAATGCATAAGCAAAGACTGTCTTCTAATGCTACAAAAACTTGACAACATGACAGGTTTTAAAACAGTTATCTGTCAGCAAATACACGATGTTACCAAATGCCTCTCTCACAGTGGTTCCCAAATGCACACATACTCACTGTGTGATTCTAGACAAACAACACTAACCCTTGCACTATACCAAAACACATTTCTTCATCTGGAAGAAGAACTACATTTTAGTATAGAAACATAACATAACTCATTTCACAAATTCATAAACAATGACTGGTTTCTAATTCTACCAAAATATAAAAACAGCACAGTTATCTGTCTGCAAACACATGAAAAACACAAATGCTTATCACAGAATGGTTTCTACATGCACACACACTGTCAATAAGATTGTAGAGTAAAAAAGTACTCCCTACACTTTAGCAGGAGAAATACATTAGTCTGATTAAAATCAAAATAGTCTACATACATCCCCTCACAATTAAATAACTCTCCTTTCAATTTGTTTTGTAGATTAAGAAGTTTATCAGTCACTCACCATATTTTCTTTTACAGAATCTCTGCACTGTGCACCTCTCAGCAAAAACAAAGAATGGAAAAGTTTCCCTTTCATTTTCCACACATATACATGTAAACATCAAATCACAATCCTTCACACATAAACTCAAAAGCAAACACACATTTCTATTGGTTAAACATTTCAACCCTTTCCAACTGAAATACATTTCAACCCTTCCCCCAATCTGCCTTCTGCCTGTTACCATAGAAACAGGTCATGGAACACTGCACTGAGCACACAGGTCACAAGTTCAGCACACAATGTTGCTAAACAAGACAGGAAGTGTGCTTGACTTTTCAACATATCAGCTTATCATATATAATGTTCCTTACAATCTGTTTTTGTCAACCAATAAGAATCATACCTTTCAATAACAGCAAAATACACCCTACCTTTCAGTGTAGAAAGTAGTCATACAACCAATGATTTCTTGTCTTTTTTCAAAAACAAATTCTGTGGATCCGCGCACCCAACGCGAGAGAATCCATGCACCCAATGCGATAGGATGCGTGCACCGTGTGCGCATTTCGCTGTTTTTTTTTTTTTTTTTTTTTAAAGGGGACCCCAGGGGGTCCTTCTAGGACCCCCTAAGCACCTCTAGAGGGTCAGAGTATTTCCACTCTGCCCCCTTTATATGTTTTACACACTTATTCCCCTTGCTTCTTCAGCCTCGCTTTTACCGAGGCAGAAAATGGCCGCCAACAGTTCCTGGTTTTGAATGTAAACAGACACTCAACAGCCAATTAGCATTCAGCGCGCGATCGGGAGGGTGCGTGCTTGGTTCAGGGAGGGTGCGCTTACGGTGCGGGTAGGATCCGCGGATCCTCCCCGGCCATAGATATTTATGTACTTTTAACTCTAATTTTCTCAGGAACTACTAAACGGATTCACACCATTTATGCAAAAGGCACTAGGCTGAACTGAGGACTACCTCTTTGCCAAATTTGGTGTCATTCCGTTCAGCGGTTCGGGCTGTAGCTGCGACAACAGATCCTATGGGAAATTGCATGGGAAAACGTGTTTTGGGACCCCCCTTTTTTCTCGGGCCCCGCTTGACGAATCACCATGAAACTTTCAGGGTAGGAGTGTAGCAGAGCTGGCCAAAAATTTCGTGAGGATTCGTCAACCAGCGCCAGACTTATTGGGAATAGAATGTTGCGGATTTCCTATGGAAAATAGTCCTAACTATAACTACCTACTGGCGACCGCCAGTAGGTAATATATATATATATACATATATGACAACAGATAGAGCGTGACACAGAAGAAGCACTGACTTGTGAAATTGATCAATCCACAGACATACCTGCCACACAGACAGAGCAAGTAACAACCAGAAGAAGAGCTACAGTTTCATCACTCCCTGATGTCCCAGATATGAGAGATGAAGCAACCCCAGCCTAGGAAAGCACTGCAATATCTTTGAGAGAAAGACAGGTGCGTTGCAGATTTTTGCATTAGCATCGTCATGCCACAGTTTCTACTAATGCTGGTCTTCTTACTGCAGGAAATGCTTCACAGACATCTAAATTGTTCGAAGGATTAGAGGCCTCTATGCTCTCTGTGCAGCAGGTGCAGACCAATATTATTATAAATATTATATATGTAAATCGTCAACAAAAGGTTATCGCACAATGTCACATTTGCTCGATGGGCAAGGGAGCTTTAGGTAAGCAGTTGAAGTAGTAAGATCATGATGAATAGCAACTTTGCAAGGCTCACTGAATCTATAAATTAACTTGTTACAACAATACACCAGGACCACTCAACACAGGGCCAAAATAATCACCAGCACATGGTGAAGTTTGACATTAAGCCAATCCATAAACCCTCAAGCACAGGCTACTAGCAGTTGCTCTAGATGCATTGTTAACATTTAAAGGAGGATGGGTCACTTCAGTAGTTATGTACTTGTGACTTAGTGCAGGTTACAACTGCCTTGAAAAATATTCAAACCAGTGTAATATCAGGGCCTGCAGAAGTAGGGTTAGGGGATAGTGAAGAGACATCAAGCTTAAGTAGCCTCTCCATGCCTGATGTATCAAACCTTAGGCGCAAACGGCAACATACATCTAGTACAGATGTTGGTGATCCTCCACAGCAGGCAAGGCTGAGAAAAGTGGTGCAAGTAGCGATAGAAGAAAGAATTAATCTATTTGTTGTCTTTTTATGTGTATTTCACTTCTTGTCATGCTTGCTTAATGAAAAAACACTAAACAATGGTGAAAAAAGTTGTTCATGCTGTATATTTTTGATCTTTCAACACAAATTGATAATGATTCTTGATTAAAAGGAGCATTTTGATTTTAAACCATCATCAAACATGTGGTACTGTTTTTATTTCTAATATTCCATGTTTACTTGCATTAAAAAAAATTAGTGGTAATTTCAGCCTAATGTACTCTATCATCAGTAGCACTACAGGCATCTTGTTGGTGTTGTATTTGTGTTGTATTTGTGGTATTCCATCCTCAGGATCAGAATCTGATTCAATTTCTACATTGTGTAGACCCCTCCTAATTCCAAGATTATGCAAAATTGCACATGTAGCTATGATTTTCCAACATGTTTGGGGAAGGTACTGGAGGGGTCCACCACTCTTGTGCCGAAACCTGAAGCGTCCTTTTTGGATTCCAAAGGTCCTCTCTATGACAGCGTGTGTAGTTTTGTGAGCACTTCGTATTTCCACTCACTCCCTGTACGTAGATTTAAATAAGGCGTCAAGATGCAATGCCATAATGCATATATAATATCTCCTAAAACATTAAAAAACTGAAATTAGTATGGATTTTTAGTTTGCATGCTAAACTGAGCATAAAATATTTAATATTGTTTTACCAAGTAGAAACTGTGGCGAAAGTCCCCTGAAGACAGCCTATTGTATATCCCTGTGTGGCAGAACATATATGAATCATGAGGACTGCCTGGAAATCAGGGCACAAGGTCTGTTATTATACAGGATGCATCATACGCAATCTGTTCATTAAGGGAGTGACTATTTTTGCAGTTTTGAAAAATAAATTCATTAGCAGATGGTGGACAGATAGCAATATGTGTACCATCAACGCACCCAATGACATTAGGAAAATTTGGCTGACCATAAAATGATATTTTTGCATGTTGTAAGTCCTGTTGAAATGCATGAAAATAAATGTGCTCATTCATTTTAGACAACATAAAATAAAGAAACATATGGAAGAAACTTGCCAATGGACTTTAGGACACTGCCCCTGCTCCTGCCATTACTCCCTGGTAACACCCAGATACTAAAATGTGCAGGCAACATTAGCATTGCTTCTATCTGTGGGGATCTGTAAGACTGTATGTGAATCAGCAATCATTTCTAAAATTACCTTACTGCTGAGCCTGTATTTCTCAAATATCTCCTCCTCACTTTGATTGAACAGAGTTACCCTAACCCTAAAAATCCTCTCTTGTTTCCTCCCCTGAACATCAATCAAAATTCTCATCCTCTTTGCCAGAACATACAATGCTGCCATTGTGAAAAGGGTCTGATGCATTTTGGGCCAGTTTATATAGGTTGCACCTGATTAGCACCAGATTGAAATTGGTGGTAATTGCATTTCTAAAACTGCATTTTACGACAAGTTGCAATTAGGAAATACTTCATACATACAAATTACGAATCACAATTTGGAAATCCCTATTTGTGATTCTTTACTTGGAATCTCAAAAATAGCGATTTGCAAAATTAAGGACCAGCCAAATTGCCTTTTGTATATTCTGAAACGGGCATTTGCATTCACAAATAGCGATTCAGAAAATTTGCAGATGCAAAAGCCTTCCGTACATCTGTCCCCAAATATCTTATCAGCACCTGAATTCTCCACCAAAACTGAATCTGTCTGTCATCTTTAACAAGTTTATTTATCACCAAGCTCATCTGAGAATCAGTTCACCAGGGCTAGCACTCCTACCCACAGTCATTAGTCACCTCAGACTCAACACTCCATTGCTAGGGACAATCCACTGGAAGTGAGCTGAGGGGGAACAGCTGTGCCCCAGGGTGATGTAATCAAAGAAACCTAATGGGGAATGTAAAATATCTCCACAGCAGTACAGGTAAGAGGGGGCATAAATTTAAAGTAAGAGAGAGAATGCGGAAGAAGAATGGGAATGGAAAAGTGCATGTAAGAAATTGAGAGAATGGATATGACAGAGAGGCAGATATAACCAACTGTTATGACAGAAGACCAAGCTCTGAAGATCAAGGATATTTATGAATTGAACATACAGATACAAAATCTTTAAATTTTTGGGGCGAAAATCTTATTCCAGATAATCTTTGAGTGAATCTTCCATTGCTAGTTTGACTTTCCTTCATGTGTACTGAATTATCATGTGACATCTTAGACCTACTCATGGTAATACGCTCCATTCTCCATACTGGACCATTGTCAAGTTTGACCACATTTTTCCACCCATATGACGTGTGCTGGTGAAAAATGCATGGAAAACTTACTCCATTTTTTTTTTTACAGTTATAACACCCCCAACCTTCCAATCGATTACTCTCACATTGTTAGATGTATTGTATTGATAACTGTAGTTTTTTTTTGTTCATTATGTCACCTCGGTCAATATCAACCTGACAATACAGTCTTAGCTACAGAGGAGCTCATTTACATCCTGGTTATCTCCCTTTCAATGATGCATAGGGGAATATTTAGGTGACAATGTGAGGAGTGCTATGATGCCCTAATCATATTTTGAAGTGCAAGTTTCCCAGATTGCCCATTGATTGAAGCTGAGTCATCATGCAGTCTATCCTCTAACAAACCATTGTCCCTTGGAAAATCGGGATCAGTCTTTTGATGATGAATAGTGAGATGCAGAAACATGTTTTCATCTGTTGTGATGTGACGTGCACCCCATTTTACAATGCCAATGCATATGACACACCTTCTTCCATGAATGTTTCTTTGAGGAATTCCATCAACACCACAGTGGTAATGTGTTTATGACTCTAAATCGATCACTATGATAGTTGTTGGTCTACTAACTCGGGGACAAACCTTCCCTTTCGTTCTAAAACACCTCAATGGACCTATGCTATCTATCATGGACTAAAAGGCGCATGGAAAGTAGATTTGACTATGTTGTTGGCAGAACAAATTGTGCAAACCCTTACTTTGCGATCTTTCGTTGTATCCATTCCTGACTTTATAATGCCTAAAAACATATAGCGCCACACCGGGGCATCGGGAAGCATGTGATCGAGACAAAGTCAAAGTTTAGGCCGACTGCGATGGAGCCCTTGTCAGATGCACTAAGAAGTAGGTCCGGTCAATATTTCACCTTCACACTTAGAAACGTTTCTGGAGTTTTTTCTTCCAATTTCGATCAACCCTCCGCAGCAGTTCAGCTTCAATAAGGGTTCGCCAGCTGAACTTTGTGCGAGGCCCGATCAAATCCTGGAAGTCTGGAGCTCAGGAGCTTTCAGAGGGATGACCTGGAATCCTGGGTGGGTCGCGGTTCATGTAGTCAGATTGATTCTCAATGCTGGGTCGGTCACCACATGGAGCTTTTTTACAAAAGATCTCAACATTTCTCCAAACTTTAGGAGGTGCTTTCTGAAGGTATCCTTGTAGGTTTAAAGTGTTCAAAACACCAATCCAAATGTCTAGAATCTCCTAGATGGTCTCTGGGATGTCTGGACTACAATTCCCACAATGCACCTGGCCAAATCCTTGAAAGTTGTTTGTACACACTTGAGGATAGGGATTCTTGATGGAGATGATGCAGGTGGGCTCTGTTAACCTGTAGCTGGCAAATTGTCTTTAGATTACATATGCATGTCTCTAGTGCATGTCCTTGGCCACTTTTGTCCTGCAGCTGGAGGAACATAATAGGCTATTTATATAACTCTTTAGCCAGTCAATATGGCTGCCTGTATCCAGTGCCAGCCATTTTCTACACCCCAGTCACACCTAGGTTGACTCTTTAGGGTTTAACACTGCCTCACTTTTACTAACAAAGATATAGGTTGCTCTACTAACCCCACCTCTCTGGGCTCTCCTCATTCAGTTCCACACTTACCGCCACTATCATATCATCATCTCACTCTGAGGTTGAAACTTTAAAGCATTATCTTACTTGCCTTTACAAGTGAAAGCCTTGGCCACCCTCTGTTGCTCTGATCTATCCCTATAGAACATGTGATTTGATTGAATCCTTGTGTATCCCTGTAGGTAGCCCCGCTGGTTCCTAGACAGATCCTCAATCTCCCTGACCATGTCTACTAGGTGAAATACATGCCAATTACTCATTCTTGTGTCACTCTAGGGACTGGAACCTGCCACAACTGCCTCTAAATAGTGCATATCATGTAGTCATCCACTGCCATCTTTTATTGGACTCCTTAGAGAAGTGCTGATTTGTTTACAATAAATAAATGAATGTACATTGTCTTTGTTCAATCTCTCCATTTACTTGTCATTATCACACATATTATTGATGCAACTTTGCATAAGAAAAGAGCACCACTCTGATCACTTCCACAAAACATCAAAAGCTTCCCACATAGGCCCCAAAGAAAATGACAACATTTCCTAATATGTTTTCCGCACAGAGCGGAGTACTACTCTTCTCTTAATGCACTTCCACATCTCGTCAGAGGTAGTTAGTGTTATATAAGTTACTTTACAACACAATACAGAACAGGGCTCACCCTTTTTTAACTGAAGCAGCATATGTTCTCCTCATTAGGCTATGGGGAAGCTGAATTTAAACCAGGGCTGTGGGGCTTTGTAGCTACACTTGTGGGAGAGCAGCCTACTCCCTCTAAAAACATTTGTGATATTGTGAGGAGAGTACAAGAAGAGTTATGTGGTTAGTGCAAATGTGTCCTTTGCAGACCCGGATGACTGACCAGCTTCAAAAGATGAACAGTCCTCAGGAATAGGTAAGAAAATTATGTGTTAAAAATAAAAAGTTACACTGACGATGAAACCAATGATTTGGGCAGCTGACACAAACAGAAGACAATGCCCAGTATTTCAGATTTTGCTTATTTTTGATGTTGAATTCTCCAACATCTTCCTCTTTACGGAAAATATTATATTTAAATAGCCCTAAAGACTACACAATCAACCCAACGAAAGCTTGCAACTGCAACCTCATTAGAATGAAAAGCTCATTCTGTATGCAGAAAATATATCTTTTACACTCTCTCACTCTTCTTTCTAATGTCTCTTTCCATATGAGGTCCATTATCAGCCTTGGGAACACCCCGTGATCTATCACTTCCAACAGAACTAGAGACCTTGAGATGACCTACATTCCACTATTGGTTTCCCAAGATCCTAACAGAACTTTCTTGCATTCCCAGCACTTCAGCTGATTCACAATACCTGGACAAACCTTTATGCTCAAACAGAAGATCCTTCATCGGCACTCATCCACAAACATACACCACTTTGGACCTATGGGTTATCAAAAGTCTTCTTCATCAATGTTTGTCTCTCTTAAGGACTTCACTTGACTTACGCCATACATCCCACACAGAGAGACCAATCTGTCCCGGGTCACCCCTTTCCCTAATCCATAAGGCACACAAATCAGAAAAAGCTTTCCTTTCTCTTACTCCTTCTGTGGGAGAAATTCCAGCATCAGTATATGGGCCAGTCCTATTGAAGCGAAACATTTCCTGTATGAATTTTATAATAGCTTGCCCGTACCCCATCGTCATTTGTATAAATAAACTCTATAATAATTCTGTTGTACCCTTGCACTAATCTGTTGATCTGATGATGATATAATGCTGCCCTCACATGCACAATTCCCTTCTTGAGCTATAAATTAATCTCCATAGAGGTCATTTCCTTCCTATGGAATGCTAAAAAAGAAAAAAACAATAAAACTCAATCTTGGGTTACTTACTAAACGTTGCTAACACCCACCTTGTTAAATAATCAACTGCCGCTGTTACATACCTATGTTTCTCAGGTTGCCAGCTAATCAGTCCCAAAAATTGAATCCAAGCATGTCTCATGCCTTATCTACCTACTCAATTGGTGGAAAATTGGAAGAAATTTGTCACACATTGAACAAATACCACAACACCTCCCATACCTTTCCAATACATCGTTGGACACAAAAATTGCTCTCCTAGGGCCTCATGTAGGTAAATAAATTTTACCGGTTCTTAAATACCGAGCCGTACCGAATCGGTAAATTAGAATAGGTAAGTTATATGTAGGTAAAAATTCGGTAACAGTTACCGATTCGGTAACATTCGGTAATCACGAATCGGAATTCACCGAATCGGTAAATACCGAGGTGGTATATACCGAATCGGTAAATACCGAGGTGGTATTTACCGAATCGGTAAATACCGAGGTGGTATTTAGCCAATCGGAAAATACCGAGGATACTACCACCTTCCCTCAACCAAGTAGCCAATATCATAATCATGTCATAATAGAAGGTCTCCCCGGCTTGAATAGGGGACCCCATACCTCAAAAATCAGCTCAGTGAAATCACATCACAGGAGCATCAGGAGCCGTCTCGCAGGAAGGCACGTCTTCGGTCTGAACAATAAACATGATGTCTGTGATATGAAAAGCACCAACTTTCAGGTATTTGCAGCTGCGCGTGTGTCATGGCTAAATAGTGGGTCGAACAACCTAGAGTGGAAAACATGCATCGTGTAAAATTCCAGACTGTGTGTCACAGCATGTACAGACCAAGGTCGCTGCGCAGAGCTTGGGATGGGAACAACAGAATGCACTCGTCTGAAGGAAGTCTCGAGTCAGCAGTTTATTCAAGAAAGAACATGTAAACGCAGTGTCGTGTGCAAAGACAAAAAGATGGCTACATAATATTCAACGTGGTTATGCTAACTGAACAATGTATGTACGTATTCAGGGAGAACTCACTACACGCCCCCTTGAGCGAAGCAACATGTAATAGGCAAGAAAAGAGAGAACGCAGAGTTCAGTTTCGTCAGAGCAGAACAAGGCGTAACCAATGCAGCGCCAAAGTCCTAAAGTCCAATTCATTGCAGCATAAAATTCCAAAAAACACAATGCAAGTATAGTAAAAAACTCAAGCAGACCATCAGGAAGAGAAAAACGAGAAATAAGAGAAATAAATGTTGCGCCAGGGTGCTGTCCAGTAGCACAGGCGCAATGGACGACAATCCAGTTAATCCATGAATGTATAGGCAGCATATGTGGCCACGGCTTCCAACAAAAAATCGTTAGCAGGGCCACTAAAAGTCTCAGCCATCCAATTAAGTAAAGAAAAGGAACATACGTGTTCTCCAACCAACGGAGCCTCTAGCACAATCAGAGGGCACCCGGAAGGTTCCTCCAAATAGCTCATGGACAAGAAGTCGTAGGCTGCCGCTGAGATGTCCCAATTACCCAGGATACCATGCGCCGCACCACACGCCATGATCCGGACACCAGAACAGGACAACTCGTGAGACACTAAGGGCCTCATCAGTCGATCGAAATCCGGCACCGGAGACACCATGTTGGTCAAGCACAAATCCAGAGGCCATTCAAAGGGACAATCCAGGCAGTGTAATACAGGTTGTACGCAGGTGAAGTAGGAATACCTGAAGGATAATCCATAAGCCAGGCTCAAAGTCGCCAATGGCAAAGTACCATAGAAGTCAAGCATCCTATCACGAAGAAGATGCAGACGGGATAGGTGCTCGTGTGGCACAGAAGGAGCAGCCATTCCGGAGTACGAAAAGGTAAAGCAGCACACCTGCCACTAGCGCCAGAAGCAGCGGAACACCTCAAAAGATGCTCGAGAAAAGTGAATGAACAAATGCCGGAATTACACCAAAAATATTTCGGAAAGAGGTCACGGGGCCCTGAGCCCACATGTTACAAAAAAATGAGCCAGGCCGGTCGTGGACGAGGCATTGATAATAGTTTGGATCAAAGAGCTGAAATGCAGGGGGAGGTCAGTATTCAGAGGCGCCTGTACCTCAGTGCGCGTATCCGCAACGTGAAGGACAAATGTTTCACGAGAGGAAGTCAAAGGCACCTCTTTGTGGGACAATGGCGCTCTATTCTGCTCAACTTGTTGAACTCTGCTTTCAAGGTTGGAATCGAAGGCCAGATGGAAACATCCCGCCGCACATGCGGGGGTGGAAAAAAAAACAGTATTGCAGCAGACAACTTTATGCGAGACAGTTATGTACGGGATTCCCACTCACATCCCGCAGCAAGCTTCATTAATCAAAATTAAATAAATACCGTTTGCGAGCAGAGTGAAAGAAGGTGTAATCACAGGCACTGGGATACCTCGTAGGACGCACGCCAAAATCGGGGCTCGTACATTGCATGCGCCGTGTACTTGCATGTGCCTATTGTCTCATGTATGAATCCTAGAAGTGAGAGTGCTAAAGCTATTATCTATGACGGCAAAAGCCTTCTCCATGTTTGCTTGGTCAATAGCTCTCAATCTGGAAGCCGCCTCACTGTGCGACAACTTGCAGACTTCGTTGTAGGTAGCATACGCCCGCCTTTGGGTTCTGCCACCCACAGGACCATTCCCAAAATCATTCAATTCGGTATGCACATTGATGGAGTGAGTGGACTTCCTGATCCTGTAGATGTGCTCTGTGTCAGCTGGTGGACAGATTGGGATGTGTGTACCATCAATGCAGCCAATGAAATGGGGGAACTGTGCCATGTGATAAAAGTCTGTTTTTGTTTACTGCAGTGCAGCCTGTGTGTTGTGGAAGCTGATGTAGTGGTGCATTCTCTGCATCATGGCATCCAGGAAACTCCTGAGGGAACGGGACGGGCAACTCTGGGATACACCACCCACCGCAGCTGTCACCACCTGATAACTGCCGGATGCCAACAGATGTGGGCTGCAGAGCACCTGCACATGTGGGGGTGTGGCGTGCGCCCTTCTTATTGGCTGGTCCAGGAGTGGGTGCAGGTCCCTGATTAAGTCCATGATGGTTTCGGGGTGTAGCCTGTACCTCTCATGTATCTCTGCATCAGTCAGCTGGACTAGTGTGATGCGCTGTCTGTAGATGCGTTCCTCCTGTCGCCAAACCCTCAGTCCTGCTGCCTGTAGATGTGGGCGCCTTGCAATGACGTACATAGCGGGCATGTTGTCCACGCTGTTGCATTTTGGGATTGCTTATCTGCACTGTTGATGGTTACCACCTGCTTTCAATCCGTGTTAATTACCGACTCTAATTTACCGATTTTCTTGGATTTCTTAATTACCGAGTGCTCCTACATGTCATTTTCATTTTTACCACTTCATATTTACCACTTCATATTTACCGATTCGTTAATTATGTATTCGGTAACTCTGAATCGGTATTTTGGAATTCGGTAAATATGAATCGGTATTTACCGCCTCATATTTACCGAAAAGTCGTTTTTGGACTCCTACATCTCACTTGTCTGACTACCGGTCGGTAACGGCATATTTACCGAAAATCGGCCGTTACCGACCGGTATTTGGCTACCTACATGAGGCCCCTAATGTTTTATTTGCCAGCCTCATTCCTAAATTTCCTTTCTGTGACACCTGAACAGCTTCCCACATAGTAGTCCTTCTTCTGAGAGTTCAGTAATACTGTACCTCAGTCTCTAAAATACTTTTACTGGGGCCACCCTTAAAAAACATATTTCGAGAGAAATCACTTTAACAGCTCAATGCCATTCTACTCTAATCCTACCCACCATTCCAAAAACCACAAAACATGCTATCAAACACCTTTCCAACTCCTTATCCTCACACTGTCCCTCCTCCTCTATGATCAGTATCCTAGACAAACAATCTAACATCCATTTCTCACCACTCAGTACAAATTCTACGGTAAAGCTGTACTGAAGTAATGTGCAGGCCAATCTCAGCAATCTAGCTGTAGATATGTTAATTTGCTGTCACCTCAAAATATCTGTAAGTAGTTTGTGGTCAGTCCTTAATATAAATATTTGCCCCCACATATAAGTCCCCACCCACCAACATTTTGTTTTCAGTAATGAATTACCTCCTCTCTGTGTCTCTCAATGTATTGGAAGCAAAGTCCATAATAAACTCACAACTGCTCTCCTTTTGTGTTGAAACGGCCCCCAAGTCATATGTACAGGCATCAACCACTGCAATTGTTTCCCTGGCAGTTACATATGGTTGTAAGATAGGTGCTTCACTTAGTTGAGTTTTTATTAGAAATAGGTGAAATTTAAATTACGGTGATAAAATGTGCATAATTTCAGGAATTTCACATTACCCTTATGTGAAATTTACGCCAGTACCATTTGCTGCAAAAATGTACTGCGCATGCACAGGAACAACTGAACACGACCGACTGTTGTTCATGGTGGTTTTGGCTTTTAGCACTTTTTTAGTATGAAATGCGTTCTTGCCTTAAAAATTGCAAGAACGCATTTCATACTGAAATATAGAGCTAGATAACGGATTTGCATTTAGCGTTATTATGAGGATTTTTCTGCCATCTCGCAGAAATTTTGCATAATCGCGCAAAAGCAAAATATGTAAATTTGACACACCCCTATTTTCCTACTCGTCAAATATTTAGAGACTAACTGACATCTAACAGCAAGAAGCAAACTCTGATCTCACCGAAAAGCGTACAATTCAGAAGCACACTTCGGTTTACAACATTGAAAAAGACTTCACTTCCGGAGAACAATCCAAGCCTACAGTACCTAGATTCCATACTAAATACCTTGCATCAGCTTCATTGTTAGAGGCCTTTAGGTTTCATGGCATCTTGTCCTCTTGGTCACCACATAAGATCCTTATAGAGCCACCTATACCTTGAGTGGGAAAAAGAAGAAGAAACTCAGATGAGATTCCAAGATTAAACAAAATCCACTGGTCAGAATCTAGTCTCATCCAGAGGCATCCTTTAACGTCTAACATCTTGGTTCTCAGAATTGGACTGGTTTCCTCTCGGAAGATGGTCAATTTTTGGCAGCATGTGGCTCGTCAAAACGCAATTAAACACATGAATATTCTAGAATTTGAAGATTGTTCTTTACCCCTCATATTTTCCAACATGGTGAATAAGGAAGAGAGATGAGATCTTCCCATCTGCGCGTATAATACCACTGCAATTATTTACATGGAGAAGTAGAAGGGAAGGTGAACTAGCACCCAAAGTTCTTTGTCCATCCGGATAGAGCTTTGATCAATGGTCACACGGAAAAGGAACTCTCTGTATGAAAATCAAGTGGCGGGTCACCTCAACCTAGTGGCAGACAAAGACAAACTGAGCAGGATGTATTAGTTGCTACATATGTGATCTCCACATCCAAACATGATAAGATAGATTTTCATATTAGTGTTTCTGTGAAACACATCTCCCAATTTATCAGATACAAATCTTGGATAGGTTTTGGTCATAACTCCAAGAGACACTTTACTTGCAGCAAAAGAGTTCCTGGTCTTCTTTCATCCACATCCATGTCATCTGCAATTTAATAATCAATTTTAGAAGGAAGTCCTCTTGCAAAATGAGACACATAGATCAGTGTGGCCCAATGAGATCTTCTATAAAGATATATCCTAGAGGAGAGATGTGGAGTCATGTTCTAGCTCCCTCCTGCCAAGTGCTGAGCTTGACTACCTAATCACAACACACTGTAGAGAGGGGGGACGGGGAGCTATTAGAAGGAGAACAGGTCAAGTACCATTGCTCCCAAGAACTAACGTAGTATACACTAAGGGGTAGCTGTTCCTGAAGAGAAAATGAATGGCAAGGGTGTGTGAGGGCACTATATTCAAAAGGAGGAATTCCCCTTCATTCTAATCATCCCAACTCCATTTGAGATAGACAACTCTTATACCTATGTGCAAACCAGAATAGGTTGCCATTCCTTTTCTCTTCAGGAACAGCTACCCCTTAGAGTATACCTTGACTACCTAATGCCTTATAATTTAAGCAATAATCAATTCAACCTTTCTGATGAAAATGTGTTTTTTATTCTGGCTTTGCTAATTGTGCTTTAGAACAAGTCCTAAATCCACTGCTCTACAGACAGACTTTTTTCTTTGACTTTCCATTTAGGACCTTGTGATGCAGAGAGAGTCTAGGTTGTCTTCCTGAGCAGCTAAGGAATTTAAAACCACCGCAGGCCAATTGTACTCTTTGCAAAGATGAACTGCTCCAAAGGATATTGTGATGGGCATCTGACAGAATATATATGTAGCCCTGTTAGCTCCAGTTCACAAGTCATTTGAGTAATTGACATCTTTTAACAATTGTTGACATGGAAATCTGCTTTTTTTGTGGTAAGGATATATATAGGCTGGGGATGTTAGTTATATAGTGGCTTTTTTTGCCAAGGAATAAAAAGAGGTATTCATGAATTCTAAGAACTCAGCATACATTTTAAGCAAGGATGGCTTCTGGGTTTCAATCCTTCTATGGAATTAGTCTCTCGACTGTTTTATGTCCAAGAACAGACTTCTGAGCTGTGTGGAAAAAATGTTTCAAGAGTCTTCAGGGGTGTTCCTTATGAGGGCCCTGACATTGCAAGGAGCAGACAAAGTCTATATGGAGTGTTACACAGTCACCTGTATTCGGCAAAGCCATTGCCTTTGTTGGGTCGTGTAATTTAGGTAAAAAATACAAAATGAGAAACTTTTACCTTTTTTAACATTCTTATCTGTTTTTTTATCGGGAAAATATCACAACAAGAGACAGAAATGTTTCTCTTTTTTTGGGCTGATTTATATAGCGCAAACTCGACCCGAAGGTATTGGAGCGCTTTACATGAGCACTGATTACGTTACACAAGGACACATTCATTTTTAGGTCTCGCCTAGCAGCGCGCATGCGCTGCATAGGACGAGACCTTTTGGAATCGAATCAGTTTTTGGCCTATAAACGTGCACACGTTGCATTGCTTTTAATGGCAACGCATGCACGTTTGGCGATTCCCTTGCGGGAGCGAGCTTTGACACCATATGTTTGTAATTAACTTGCAAACACATGGTGCCCCTGGCTCGCTTCCGCAAGATAAACGCTCCCCCACCCCTCCCACTTGTTAACCCGCGGGCGCACACAGCAGCAGTCACAGCCGCCTGTCCAAGATCAGGAGAGAGCCCGCGTAACTCATTTCTTTGAAAGCCTCTGCCTGGCAAAGGAAACGTCTCAGGATGTCCCACCGTGGTAAGAATAGTAGAGCGCGGCGTCCATGTCAAGCGACTGTTCACAGCCGCCACAGCGGAATCCCTGCCTGGCGATGACTCACTCGCCCCCGCTCTTCCGGTACGTTAACTCCGCATAAGAGACTGAACATACTGCTTAGCAAAAGCACCTCACTTCTGACCGTTAGCAGCCCTGCCAACCGGCGTTTTTTAAAAACCTGTATCTTGTTCCTTTATCTTTTGTTAAAAGCGATCGCTACCTTGCGAGCACTGAAATTCACAAGTTGAACCTATTTCTTCAAAGCTGTTTTCAGTTCATGAACAGATTTTATGTTGTTCGGCGAAATAACATGTTAGAAGCCTTTTAAGTAAAATCACAAAATTGTTTAAGTTGTTTACTGTCCGCTTACACCTGGAGGCAGTTGGCCATACAACTTCTGCCCCTCAGGTGCTAAAGCATGAATGTGTATTGTCCTTTTAAGTGCAGGCATCAAAGGGCCTTAAAAGAGCAGCACCAGCAAAATCGAAGGATGACTGAGTTGTTAGCCGGTTTTCTGAAATTTACACCAAGACAAAGAGATTTTTTAATATATTTATTAAGCTTGTTAAGAGCAACGAATATATACTTTAGACATCGATAACTACTAAACGTAGCTCCATCTGTGTTTTTCTTCTGACAGTCAAAGGAGGAGATGTGGCTTAAAGACCAAGGCTTGAGACCTTAGAACACGGGCAAGGAACAAGGCACGAATCCGCAACATCGTGTGATTCTGAGAAACATCGCTTCATCCCCCATGCCAAAATAAATGTGTGACGTAGTGTATGGATCTGTCGCAGTGAGCTATAATGCCCTTGGGAGAGGATCGCGCTATTATAAAGTGTGTAAAGAGGCGCTATCAATAAAAACTCCCTTATGTATAAAGCTGTTGCAATGCAGAAGTTCTAGAGGAAACGCGAATGATAAAGCAGGGCTTATCTGACGTAAGCGGAGTTATCACAACCTTTGTCATGACAAGCCACTTAGGTCACGGACTGCCTCGCCCAAGATTACACTACCTAAGTGGACTAAAGGACACGTAAAACTGTTTTGGAAACAGTTAAATTTCGAGTGGCTCTGAAAAAACGTCCCCTCCATATTTGACCACAGATTAGGAGAACACGAGGTTCAAGACCGACGTAGCAACCCGCGTGACCTTTCCCCCACATCCACTGCAAACGGCCTTAGTTCACTGGATTTCTCAATCTATATTTCTTAATGTTTCTAACGCGGGACGGGTGTGGTTGCTACACTCTGGCAGAGGAAGTACTAGTCACGCTAGACAGTAGAGCTCTACCTTACTCAATCTTTCATTAAAGATCGGGTTAATTTAAAAACAAAGGGGCATATCAGCAACAACCGGCGATAATTATTGCTAAGCGCACTTAGCGCTAGGATAATTATTGCCGACTAACGTGAGATAGCGTGCTATTAGCAACACTTATCTCAAAAGCGACAAAAATCCTAACGCTAACTGCCTATCGTGAGATTATCGCTGGAAACCCAACGATAATCTCACGAAGTGTGGCGTTAGCTTGTTGATAGGGACTCACAAACTTAGCCATGATATCCACCTTCTGTAGGATATCATGGCTAAATCAGTCCTGAAGCAGGTGTAAGGAAAGTAGCGACAACAGGGGTTATCGCTGCTTTTCCTGCCGCTATGCTTCATAGCGTGGGGCTTGATGATAGGAGAAATGTCGCTTAGCGACATTTCTCCTGTCATGTCAGGTCAGGAACGCCCACTTTGCATCTCATTAGAGATGCAAAGCTGGGCGTTAAGAATCCCGGCGGAAAAGC
Organism: Triturus cristatus; assembly: GCF_964204655.1. NCBI lineage: Eukaryota > Metazoa > Chordata > Amphibia > Caudata > Salamandridae > Triturus > Triturus cristatus. The sequence continues at coordinate 329,176,856 of NC_140584.1, read as the reverse complement.
AAGGTTTCACGCGTTAGCGTGACCTTGCTAATTAGGCGATAAAATTATCTCCACTTTTTGGCCGAAAACGGCCGCAAAAGCGGCGATAATTTTTTATCGCCGCCTTGTCAATATCTAAACGTCCATTCATTAACTGCAACTGCAGTATCATTGCCGCCGTTAAAAAGGCTTCGTTCGCTTTGTACATACTACTAGAGATGTTTTCGTGAGTACGAAAATAGATTAAAAAATGTGTGTCTATTTGCTTCATCTCATGCCAGCATACGCCATGATTATGTTAAAAAGGCAAATACACGTGTATGCATCTGACTCTAGTTCGGATCTGTCAGTGGTCATGTTTTACTATTTTCGAGTAGAGAGATGCAGAACTAGTCATAGCCAGGTTCGATGCATTTATATGGAACTGATTATTAATTATATATACATGTTGGAAAGTAGGTCTTTCAAATGTTTTTGAATTGCAGTTAAATCACTGATATTTCCGTATATATCACTATATTGGCAAAATCAGTACACGTAATGCCGTATCAACAGGGAAAGAACATTATGGGGGAAACTGATTGATGCAACCGGCAAGGTCACCAAGAAAGCTCTCGGCTTAGATTCATAGGCGTGCACTGAGCGTTCCGGAATCCGGATTTGTTCTAGAGAATCAGGAATTCGGGTCGTAGCTCAGAAAAGTGTCAAGGACAGGGGAAGTTTTCCATGGCTAACCACATTCACTCCAACTTTACCAGTAAATAAGTGGAGTTTTACCTTTGATTCACCTTTGCATCTTTGTTAACCTGCTGTGGAAACTGTATACGGCTATGTCATATAAAATTTAATATATTGGCACAGATCACGTTTATGGGTGAACCACACTGCTCTTCCATCTAGTCTGATCATACACCTATCCTTTTCCAGCACCTAGACACCCTACTTACGTACCTACACCCCCCGCCCTCTGCCTTGTGATCCCCACTACCAGATTACACCTTTGGTGCAAATTATGTTTAAGGTTCAAATGCCCAAGTTAGGCAGTATTTACCCAGCTACTAGCTGCACATGGGCTTTTTTGCACAGCCTCTACCCAGTGCTATTTGTCTACAGGTTTTTAGGAGGAAGAACCTGGGAAACCACTTTTTGACAAATAGCTCAACAAGCATTTGCAATGCAATAGGTCTCGCATTTGCGAGAGTTTAAGCTATTGGAATTGTAAACGACAATGCCTTTTATTTAGGTTTTAAAAACCAACACGTAAATAAAAGGCATTGCCATTTACAATGCTAATAGCTCAAACTCTCACAACTGCGAGACCTATTGCATTGCAAATGCTTGTTTTGGTAGGCACGGGGAGATGTGGGGGCATATCAACAAGGGCTTTATCTCTGCTTTTTTGGCTTTAAAAGCCAAAAAAGCAGAGATAAAACTAGCACCCTATCAACAACAGGGTGCTAACATGAAAATTTGCATGTTAGCACCCTTTTACTCTACGCTTCCCTTTGCATCTCTAATGAGATGCAAAGGGGGCGTTCCAGAGTAAAATAATAGGAGAAATGTCGCTAAGCGACATTTCTCCTATTATCAAGAATATCGCTAACCCTGTTAGAGACAAAAAAAGCAGCGCTAACCGCGGTTAATGCTGCTTTTTTACATCTGGTATTTTTCTGACTTAGCCATGATATCCTATGGAAGGTGGATATCATGGCTAAGTTTGCCTGTCCCTATCAACAAGGTAACGTGAGATTATCGCTGTGTTTCCAGCAATAATCTCACGTTAGCCTGTTAGCGTGAGGATTTTTATCGCTATTGAGATAAGCGTTGCTAATAGCACGCTATCTCAGCGATAAAAATTCACGCTAGCCGGCGATAATTATCCTAGCGCTAAATGCGCTTTGCGATTATTATCGCCGGTTGTTGTTGATATGCCCCTAAGTGATTTGCCCAGGATCACAGGATGTGGACGCGACCCTGAGGCTCAAACCTTGGTAAAGAGGCCCACTGTACATTCTTCATGAACAATAAATAACAACAAACTGATTCACATTAGGACCCCCTGCTCGGCTCTTCTTGAGGCAGCTACCTCAAAGCAGTGACTGCCCATGCAGTGCCAACCACCTTCAATTTCTGGCCAAAATATTTTAAATGAAAACAGCTTCTTGAGGAGAAAGACAGTGCCTACAAGAGGTGTGCAACACTCATTCTGGGGGTCGCTTCATAGTGTGAATTAGCAACGGGTTGACAAGACGCAGAAGAGAAAGCGAGATCCTACTGAGCTCACACAGTTTTATTTGAGGCTCCTGAGACCCTCACACCCTTGTCCTTGCACACTAAAACCCCATCCCCATCTACCACTCAAACATCCCATCTTTATGTCCTTGGAACCAAGGGCAGGACAGGCCATTTATTCCACCTGGCATTTCCCCTGTGAGTTGTAGCTCTTGGAGGCTAGTTTTGAGATCTCAGGGCCACTCCTGGTGCCTCTGTCACTCTCCCCAGAACCCCGGGGTTAATTGAAGCAGGCACAAGGAGGCTTTTATAGAGAGAGGGAAAGAAAGAGGGGTAGGGTGAAATTAGAGCAAAAAGTGATCAGAGAGGTAGGATAGGGAGGAGAGCAGCAGGGAAAATGGATGGATGGAAAGCGAGAGATAGCACGAGAAGACGAAGAGAGCGGGACTGGATTGAGCATTTTTGCCAGAGCTGCTTTTTGTACCACAACTTGGCTCTGTTAGCACCCTTCATTCCCTGAAGGCCCCGTATCTGTGCACTCCGTGCTAATCACACCCCTTCAACTTTCTTACCGGCAGCTTTGTACATAGCATAGTCCCTGGTAAATCCAACAATTTACCACATCTATGACCAGGCTCCGGTACACTCTCAGCCCTTTTCATTTACACACCAATAACCCTTGTCTCCTAACACTCCTTCACCAACTGGTGTCACAGAGGCCGTCACCCCCCCAAAGGGGGGGGGGGGGAGGCTCCGGGGCCAGCGCCATAACAAACGCCAAGCCCTAGGGGAAAAACTGGTTCTGGCCGCCCAGAAGTGCCCAGATGCAGCGCCAAGTGTGCATGGCCCCCACTCATCATCACCACAGTGGCACCAGGCCCCCGTCCAATGGGGGGCCTGGTGAGATACAAACCCCCCAATGGGGGAACAGCTCCCGCGTGGCGGGAAAGGTGTGGGGGGATATAAGCCACCGCTCCCCAGGTAGCTCCTAACTTTGTGGAGCGGGGGCGCACTAGTTTTTCGGACCGTCTCTCAAAGTCAGTTTGCGGCGAGGCGAAGCGCTGCCGGAGGAAATCTGGACCCAGGGAGGAGCAAGGTTTGAATCCCTAAGCCCTAAGGTGCGCCCGCTCTTTGATCACCACCACGGCCGGAGTCGCGATCCGCTACACCGATCACAGCAAGGTTTGGGAACCCCTGAGCCTGAAGGTGCGCCCGCTCTCTGGTCACTGCCGTGGCCGGGCTACAGGGTGCGTGCCCCGGCTCGGTTCACGCCACAGTGCCCGGTCACCACGCTGGGTGGGCTTGCCCTGCTACATCGATCCCGGAGTGAGTCAAGCCCACTCTGCTCGGTCCCCGCCGCAGCCAGAGCCATGATCGACAGACTTACCCGGTGGCATCGCCCCCCTGTTTTAAACTCAGCTGCCCGAAGGGACACTCAGGCCCCCCTTTTCACCAGGCGCTGAAGCGGTGTGGAAGTCCCCGTGCCGGCACACGAGTGCACCAGCCAATACTCACGGTGGATGGTTCTGCAGAGCAACGCAGTGTACCACTGAGCAGCCGATCAAACCCCGCCCAGTGAAACCAAGGCAGGAGATTTAAAGAGGCCATCGCCAATTTTTTTCGGCATTCGTCGAGCAAGACAAAAGCAACAACTGAACACGTGGGGGCGCGAGGTTTAGGCAAAGAAGGTCTCTTTTTGGTGCATACAAGAGGGCAGCAGCACCCGCCAGGAGCAATGGAAGCGCAAGGAGGGCAGCCAGAGGAACTCACAGAGCTGCTAAAGAAGATCCGGGCAGTCTCTGCAGTGCATGGCAACGATTGGCTACAAACGCATTTGGGCCAGGAAGGCGGCGAAGGGTCAGGGGGCCAAGCACCGGGAGACGAGGGTTCACCAGCACCCAAAAGAAGCAGGAAGACAGTGCCCAAACAGCCCCAGAGGAAAGCCCCTCGGAAGAAGCTACAGAAGAGGGACATGCCGCCCGAAGCCATCCCGGCAACGGCAGGTGACCACGGCGAGACCCACAGCAGAGCTGCAAGTGGTGAGCATATTACTGCAATTGTCCAAGAATATTCAAAATCCATGGCACCCGTATTACTCAAGGGGTTTGGGTCACAGGGAACTGAGGACACAGGGGCGCAATGCGCAGAGGGGGTATCGGGACTGCCATGGCATTTATTTGACCCAGGCTAAGCGCGGCAGGAGAGGCTGTAGGGGCAGGTTGCGCAGGGCAAACGGGGGGAGCTGGGGTCCCCACTCGCAGCTTGGGGTTACACTGGCACGGCAAGCGACACAGCGCGAGAAGCGGCAGCCACAGAGGCATACACTAGACCATCGCCAGGTCCGGCCTCCATGACCACAAGAGCCACGGGTTTGGCAAGCCTCATACCTTTGGCAGTCAAGGAAAGAATATGGAGGAAAGAATTTGTGGACATTTTTTTCCCTGCTAGAAATCCAATTAGATGGTTTGGAGCTCACGACTTGCGAGAAGAAATATGAGAATAGAAGGGAGAGGCGCAGGGAGAGAAAGGAAATACATTTTGATAATTGGCTGGACGCTATTAGAATAAGGGCGTGCATAATTGTGGAGAAATATCCACGCTGCACAGCAGACCTTTGGTTATATGAGGCTGATATTCATTGGGCGCAAAGGCAATTTCCCGGGGATGCATGGCTGGAATACGACAAGGGTTTCAGGTTAAAAATGTAAAGGCACCCGAAGATGGAATGGAACGAGGAGGACGTCTCTGGTTTCATACAGAAAATGTTGGTAGCCAAGGAGGTGAAGTCTTGGGCAGGCAGGAGGGATCAGTCATTTCGGTGGTCATCCTACAAAGGGAAGGGCAGGGCGTTTAACAGGCCTAGGCATAGCACAGGGAAACCGACAGCCCCCAGTGGGACAACAGCAGTCTGCTGGAAATATGACGCCGGGGAATGCACGTGGGGTGCATCATGTAAATTCCAACATGCATGTTCCATTTGTGGGGGTGGACATCCAGCGGCCCGTTGTCGGTGCAAGCATAAGCACAAGGGGGACAAAAAAGATAAGAAAAGGAAACAATAGTGCAAACACGGATGCGGCGGGGGAACCACAAGTGTTACACAACTGCCAGCTAGCCACATCCCCAATCATCACTCAGCAACTTCGAAGGCTGGCAAACAAATACACTAACAAAACAGACGCAGCAATATTGGTGAAAGGTTTTGAGGAAGGTTTCAGGACTCCATTTATAGGTCCACTGCCATTAGATGGGGCAAACAACCTAAAATCTGCGCTGGCACACCCGGGGGTGGTGAACAAGAAACTTGGAAAAGAAAAGTCCTTGGGCAGAATAGAGGGCCCCCTCCCCGCTCATTTGCATAAAGGTCTAGTTATCTCTCCCCTTGGAGTGGTCCACAAAAAGGAACTGGGGCAATTCCGATTAATCCACCATCTCTCCTTCCCGAGGGGTCATCAGTAAACGACGGTCTAAGTCCAGAGGTTTGTACAGTGGGTTATGCGTCAGTGGAGGATGCAATTGACCTAGTGAGGTCAGCAGGACGGGGGGCACTCATGGCTAAGGCGGACATTGAGTCCGCTTTCCGCCTGCTTCAAGTACATCCCTCCAGCTTCCACCTGCTAGGTTTCCAGTGGGAGGGGAACATGTATATTGACAAAGCCATGCCTATGGGTTGCGCAATATCCTGTGCATATTTCAAACAGTTCAGCACCTTCTTAGAATGGGCTCTACATGACAGACACCCAGCAGGGGGGAAGCTGCACTACTTGGATGATTTTCTGTTTACAGGCCCTGCTGAGTCACCAGAATGCGGTAACACACTAGCAGCCTTTGAAGAGCTTGCGGGGGAATTGGGGATCCAGCTGACAGCTGACAAGACAGTGGGACCCACCACAAAAATCACGCTTTTGGGCATAGAATTGGACTCAGTCACAGGGACGGCCAAGTTACCGGAAGACAAGGTGGTAGACTTCAGAGCAGAAGTAAGGGGTCTATGCGGCCGCAACAAAGCGACTCTCCGTGATCTGCAGAGGTTGATTGGTAAGCTCAATTTTGCAGCTAGGGTAATCCCTGCAGGAAGGGTTTTTACAAGGTGCCTCGCCCAGCTAACTACAGGCCTCACCCACAAACACCAGCACATCCGCGGCAGGGGTCAATCAGGACTTGCTAATGTGGAACCAATTCTTAACAGACTTCAACGGTGTCCTGATCTGGAGAGAGGGTTGGGTAACAGCCAGGCAGATAGCCCTATTTACTGATGCTTCCGGGAACACGGGCTTTGGGGCAATTCTGGGGAAGAAAGGGTGCGCAGACCAGTGGCCGGATAAGTGGCACAGGCAGGGCATCACCAGTAACATAACATTCCTGGAGCTGTTCTCTATTGTAGTAGCACTGACAGTATGGAAGCAGGACTTAAAGAACATGAAGCTGACACTTTGGTCAGACAATAAGGGGGTGGTGCAGGCCATTAATAAGGTTCAGCGAGGTACCCTGACACTAAGATTAATGCGACAGTTGGTTAAATTGCAGCTGGAGGGGAACTTCGATCTGAAGGCCCGCCATGTACCAGGGGTGGACAATGCAGTAGCGGACGCCCTGTCCAGATCACAGATAAGCAGCTTCAGAAAAATGGTGCCTGGGGCAGACGAGGTGATGACCACTTTTACAGAACACTTGTAGAACCTGGGGGGGGTAGACCGATCTGCATTGGTAAATCAGGCCCTGACACCAGAGGCAGACAAACGATACAGGAAGTACGCAGCAACAGTGATGCAGACAGGGGGCATACAGACTCTGACAGTTATGGGCAAGACACAAAGAGCAGTGGAGCTATTCATACAATGGGCATTCACCATCAAGGGATCAAGGTCATAGGCGCAGGCCCACCTGGCGGCCATAGCCCATTTCACAAAGATACACACAGGGGAAGATCCCACGGCTTCCCTGTACCTAGAAGGTGGAAATGGGCTGAGGGGGTTAGAGCGGACAGCAGGCGTCCCATAGATTTCAGTAAATAGGGCCAGCTAATGGAGGCACTAGCGGTTTGCGCGAAGAACATATTTGAGCTCCACATGTTCCAGGCAGCCTTCTCCACGGTGTTCTTTGGCGCATTCCGCATCAGCGAACTGGTGACACCCAGGAAACATGGGCACGCAGGGCGGTGCCTCCAAGCGCGGACATCAAACCTGGGGCAGCATCAGTGGAGATAGTGCTGAGGAGGTCCAAAACGGACCAGGTAGGAAAGGGGGCAGTAATACGGCAGACGTGCATACGGGGGAGCGAGTATTGTGCAGGGTGCTGCTTGCTCAAATACATGGGAACTCGCCCGGCAAGGGACGGGCCATTTTTCAAACATCAGGATGGGAGCAACCTGAGCAAATTCCAATTCACAGCAGTGTTGTGTCAAGCCCTCACCAAAGCTGGGCTGTCACCGGAGGCATTTGCCTCCCACTCTTTCAGGATTGGCGCGGCAACCTCTGCATCGCAGTATGGCATGTCGGAAGCAAGGATTCAGGCAGTTGGCGGTCCCGAGCATACAAAAACTACATCAGGGCACAGTTACTTTAATCCCACTGGCAAGGGTGGGGGGGCCATCACCTTCGGATGCTGCACGGCAGGGTGAGTGGCCGAGCCTGTCACCTTGGGATGCCGCACGGCAGGGTGACGGGGTACAACTTCAAAGGGGGATGGAGGGGGAACGGGGCGCCACCACCGCTGCAACAGCCGCCTGACATTTTGATCCTTTTTCTAGCAGGGAAATGCCCCCGTCTGGTGTGGGCAGTAGACCCCTCCTTCGTGTCCAGGATGTAGACATGGTGGCAGCGTGCAGGTCACAGGATGGCAGGCAGACCCAAAGGCACATGCATTCGCTGGTTGGGGCAGCTGGGGATGGGATGGAGCCAGCTGCAGGAAACACTCAAGAACCTGCTTGCAGATACGGCATGGCACCCGGACATACTGATCATTCACCTCGGGGGCAACGACCTGGCCCAGGTCGGAAGTAAGGCTCTGGGGCAAGCCATATAGGAGGATCTCACAGGAGCAGCCACATGGTTCAGCAGCACGACCATCATATGGTCAGAGGTGATCAGTAGGATGCATTGGAGGGTCGCTGAATCGAACAAAGCGGTGGATAACGCCTGAAGAAAAATGAACATCGCGATTCACAAATTCTGCAAGACCAACGGTTTGGAATCCATCAGGCATGGGCTCATCCACCCTGGGCGCCTGGAACTGTATGGCCAGGACGGGGTCCATCTATCAGAAGAGGGGATGAGAGTCTTCTGGGATAACCTGTGAGGTGCAATGTCCCTGGCAGGCTGTAGATAAGAAGAACAAGAAACAAACAAATCGGGGGGGGAGCCGCAGGAAGACGTTAGCCTCCCTGCGGTGTGGCAGAAAAATAATGGTACAATGGTTGGCTAAGGAGACACACTGACAGGGCGGTGTGTAGGAGGAGGGCCACTCACTTTGGGATGCCGCACGGCAGGGTGAGTTGGCCGGGCCAAGGAGGGGAGTAGCAAATGGAGACGGCGCTCGCAGCCCAGACCCGGCCGGACAACAGGGCACGAAACCGTAGCGAGTTGGGGCCTAACTCTGGGGAGAAGCTACCCCTCCCTACACGCAGAGGTCGTGGGTGACCAACCAAACGGTGGTCCCAGAAAAGACAAGAAAAGAAGGATTACCAAGAGCTAACAAAAGAACTGGTTTGGGTGCCATTTACGAACTGGGGAAGTGTACAGAATGTACCGCAATATGATACGCATAATATGCTAATGATATGTATGATTTATGACCATGTGCGTAATCCTAATAAACTACGGCCAACAACCACTACAACTACAATGCATGTTGGCTACTTTATTAGGGGACGAAGGCGGTGGAGTGGGGAAGGATGGGCCCGAATGGGCTCAGTGCGGGGGTTATTAATATCTTGATAGTATAGCACCGTGTCACCCTCTTCTTCTCACACTCCACCCAGCCACACTGCTTGCCTCTCACATCTCTCCAGTGCTTGATTGGTAAAAAAACATAAGTGCCAGAGCCCTCATCAGGAGGCCGGTCCAGCTTGCACAACCCATTGCTCTTTCCAAGGCGACCAATGACAGTAGCGACAAAACTACTAACCATCACACTCCAACAATCAGACAATTCAGTCTGACAATTCAGACTATACCGGGTCCCAAAGCTATAACAAGCAGTTGCAATGCAATAGGTCTTGCATTTGCGAGAGTTTGAGCCATTAGCATTGCTAATGACAATGCTTTTTATTCATGTGTTTTGAAAACCTGCAAGCTGTGCGTTAACACGCATTTTGTACTTATAGTCGATGCTTACGAGAAGCAAGGCTGGCAGTAACTGTGCATCTTTTACTGCCAGCCTTGCTACTCCTAAGCAACGAGTATAAGTACAAAGTGTGTGTGATTACGCACCGCTTGCAGGTTTTAAAAATACATAAATAAACGGCTTTGTCATTTACATAATAGCTCAAACTCTCCCAAATGCAAGACCTATTGCACTGCAAGTGCGAGGTGCTGCCATCCAACCAATCAGACGAACAACAGTGTTTTAGAAAAAGACCAAACATCTTTATTAGGAGTGTAAACCAGTTTTCCTGAAAGTGAGAACACTGAAACTGCATGCATTTTGAAAATGAAGCACGATCAACTAATTTTCAAATTAATCACACTGTCGCTACAATTCCAGAACTGTTGACAAGAATTTTACAATTCCTGCATCTCATTTGAAAAATGCCCTGTTATTATTTTTTTCCCTAATCTTTTCAAATATTTTAGAGCTTACATAGTCTATCTTGGTCTCGGGCCAGCCTGGGATCATCATACGGACAGTTCAGACAGGGAGACACGTGATTTACTATCTCTGGGCAGAAAAGAGTAATGGAACCAATCTCGCACCAATAGCTGTTTGAAAGTACTTTTGGTATCTTATGTGCGTGAGTTTGCAAAAAGAGGGAATGAGAGCTGATCAAGGGAGGGACGGGCACAATGCATTCTCCAATTTGTTTCAGTTCATGTTCAATCCAGTCCAGCAACTAAAAACATCGAGGTTGTCACATGTAAAAAAAAATATTAAAACAAATAAAAGGTTTTATTATTTGCAGACGAGCAGAGCAATATCACTACTGTTGTGCCTGGGACAGGAAGCAGCAACTGCTGAGGATTTTGGTAACCCCCCCAAGACGGCTTCTCTGAAGATTGCTGCCTTTCTTCAACTCCATAGTTTATGTAGCGCCCCCTGCATAGCACGAGTTGTATAAGAGTGCAGTGAAGTCATGTTTTACAACAACAACATGGCAGTAACAAATGAATATCTCTAGATATTTATACATACAAATACACGCGCATGTAAAACCAAAAGCACCTTGCCTGTCTCTCATTCAGTGCCTGTTTCTGCATCATTCTTCGCCCGCCCCTGTCACTGCCTTTCCCGACATACTTAAAACTCAGAGGATAGTATGCAGGCATACACTGCACATCAAACAGATGAATTTAAAAGTAACTCCCCTGTCTTCTAGAAAAGTCGAATTTGATGTGGGAGTTTGGCTAAAGAATAAAAGAAATACTTTGATGGGAGCAACTTCTCATTACTTTAGAGGGCACACACTGCAGGCAAAACCCCTCCCATTTAGGGGTGGAGCCTCAGGCCGATCTGATCACTGACAGCCGAAGCGCTTTCATTTCCAGGAGTGGGACTGTGGTGTCGCGTGCCTTGTGTGACCCGCTACCGCTGGGGGCCTGGCCGGACAATAATGACAACGGACACGGAGCTTTGTGGTATAGTCCACCGCCGCAGCCTTTCTGGCGTACTCTATTTTATTATCCCACATCACGTGACCTGACGCGTACGCCTCAGCGTATCACTTCAGTGTCACGACATTACATTCCTCCCCAACACACAAAAACTTAAACATTCAAAAAACCATATCCTAATACTCCGGACTTCGGAAGACTGTCCACTCTGACATTGGCCCCACTTTAACATATGCCAACTTATCAACCCCAAATCAAAACAATCTTACTTGACGTAGTCCTTAAGGCGACGGGAAGGCTCGGGGGGCTGTCGCAAGTTGTAACGAGACTCCCCACTGTCCGGCAATGCACCTGAACTTCTGCCCACATAGTCATCGTTGGCATTCCCATCACCGACGGCTGGGGCATCCGGTTCACTTCGCGGTGACACATCTGGCTGGTGGTCGAGCCACCTTGAGTCAACATCCCGAGACTGGGAATCAGCTCCTCCAATCGCTGTGTCCATGGACTCAGTCTGTTCTGGCGACCTCTCCACACTCCGAGGGCGGCCCTGGTGCACCCCCTGATGCGAGCTTCCTGTTCCGATGGAGGGCTGAATCTTCTTGAAGTATGAAACAGTGACGCAGGTACCCTTGACCTCTTCCACAGTCCATGATTCCGTTTCGAACCTCAGTCTGAACTTGCTGCCAGGTGTTCTATTCTTGATAAGTACCACGTCACCTGGTACCATGTCCGGCACCACCGCTCGGCGTCGGGTATCGGCATGCACATAGGCTCCTCGGCGCCGGGTGTCAATGGCACGGTCGTCGGCGGCTTCAGGTCGCCACCCCGGATGATGTGGTATAGTGTCCGTGACTACCCTTCCCATCAGCAAGTGAGCAGGGGCAGCCCCAGTGGTAGAGTGGGGCGTCTGTCGATAGCTTTGGAGGAAGGTAAAGATGGCGAGCTCTACAGACTGGCTTTTGTCATGAGCAATGCGTATTACCTTGTTGAGGGTCCTTATGAAGCGTTCGGCCTCCCCATTTGCTTGAGGCCAACGGGGCGTGATTCGCCGATGACGAATACCCAAAGCCTGCAGATACACCGCGAACTCTTGGCTCTGGAAGGGGGACCCATTGTCCGTTCTGATTTCCTTCACCAGTCCATGGGTAGCCATCATCTTCTCTAGTTTTTTAATCACCTCACTGGCGCTTAAGGCCGCCAGTATTTCTACTTCGGGATACTTTGAGTGGTCATCGATGGCGACTAGAGTGTGCCTTCCGTCCGGTAGGCTGCCAAAATCCACGCTGATCTGGGACCAAGGTATTCTTGAACGAGGTTCCATCACAATGGGGGCAGGCCTGGGTGCTTCCCCGGTGACCTGGCAGGCGTGACAGGCCTGAACCGTGGCTTCTACTAGGTCGTCCATGAGGGGGAACCAGACCTTCGTGCGCAGTCTCGACTTGGTTTTCACCATGCCTTGATGGCCGACATGGGCTAGACCCACCATTCTTTGAGTTAATGACGTCGGGATGACCAGTCTATGCCCCCTCAGCAGACATCCAGTGTCATCCTCAGTCAGCTCCTCCCTGACATGGTAAAGGCTGTCCATTATCTGATTCGCCACGGGCGTCAGGCTCTTCCACTCTTCTCTGGCTCCATTCCAGTTGTTGTTCTGGACTGCTTGCTTAGCTCTTTGCAGACATTCATCCTGGCTGGTGGCACGTAGCAGGCTGGCCATGGACACCGGTATGGGACACGACCGAGCGGTGACACATCGTACATACTCCTCGGTTTCCGCCGCTTCTTCCATTTCTTGTGGAGAGGCCTTACGAGGGTGACGAGAGAGGTAGTCCGCTGGATTCCATGTCCCAGGCTGGTATTCTATTCTGCAGTTGTAATTTTGCAACTGGAGCATCCACTTCTCGATTCTCGGTGGTGGTTTGGTGGAGGTACCCGAGAAGGGGGCCACCAGGGGCTTGTGGTCAGTGACCACTACGAATGGTTTTCCGTACATATATAAGTGGAAATGGCGACAGCCCCAATGAATTGCAATTGCCTCTTTCTCTATTTGGGAATATCTTTGTTCCGTCTCGGTGAGTGACCTGCTGGCGAAAGCCACGGGAGCCCATTCCTCTTGACTCGTCTTTCTTTGCAGAAGGACTGCACCCAGTCCAACCGGACCTGCATCCACGGCAATTAGCGTGAGCTTGGCAGGGTCAAAGAAGGCGAGCATGGTTGCTTCTGAAAGCGCATTTTTGATTTCTTCGAAGGCCCGAGCCTGCTTGCTGCCCCACGTCCACGGGGTGGACTCTTTTGTCAGCTCTCTCAGAGGCGCTGTTAGGTTGGCCAAGTCTTTGATGAATCTACCACAGTAGTTGACCATTCCTAAAAATCTCCGAACTTCCGTGATGTTTGTGGGTGCAGCCGCTTCTTTAATGTTCTTCACTTTCTCCAGATCCGGGTTTACTCCCTCCGCCGAGAATGTGTACCCAAAGAACTGCAGCTTATCGCACAGGAACTCGCTCTTTTCTCGATGCAGTGTGAGACCCGCGTCTTTTATCCGCCGTAGCACTTGTAGCAGTCGCTCGTTGTGTTCTGCGATCGTCGTGGCGTGTACCATAATGTCATCGCTGACATTAATTGCCCCCGGGATCCCCGCGATGAGCTCCTGGATCACGTTTTGGAACACCTCGGCAGCACTCGATACTCCGAAGCTCAACCGGGTGTACCGTCTTAGCCCAACGTGTGTTGAAAACGTGGTAATGTTTCGGGACGCTTCATCCAGTACCAGTTGGTGGTACCCTGATCGAAGATCCAACTTCGAGAACCACCTGGCACCCGCCATCTCTCCAATGAGATCGTCGATGGTGGGGGTGATGTGGCGCTCCCTCTTGATGGCCACGTTGGGGAGTCTCATGTCAACGCATATCCTGACTGCGCCGGGTTGCTTGGGCTTCCTTGCTACTACTATGGGAGACACACACGGGGTAGGTCCAGATACCTTTTCGATTATTCCGGCCGCCTCAAGCTTCTTCAGTTCAGCCTCCACCAATGGTCTGAGATGGAATGCTATCCGCCGGTGTCGCAAGGCTATTGGCTGAACGGTGTGATCTATGTGTAAGTGGATTTCTTTGCCACAGAATTTGCCTATTCCTTGGAACACCTCTTCAAATTCCTCCAGGATATGGTGCATGGATTCCTGGTGCACTCCGAATGCGAAAGTCACTACTCCGAGGTCTTCCGCAGCTCTGCAGCCTAGGAGCATGCCTTGCCCATCTTCCGTGACGTATATGTTTGACGTGACCGACCGTGTTCCATGAGATATCGTGGTTTTGAACTTCCTACACACCTTCAGCGGTTCCTCCTGTCCATACGTGAACACCGTTATTGTTGAGGGGTGTAACACGGGCTTCGGGTCCATGGAGTTGTGCAGTGCGGCAGCCATGATGTTGATGCTGGCCCCCGTATCCACCACTGTGGTGATCTCTTGCAATCCTACCCGGACTTTGCACTGCGGGAGCCGTCGCGTCTTGCGCATTGCATTGCCTATCATGTGTATCCTGTGTACCACTTTCTCTTCTTCGCCATCGTCATCCATGTCGCTGGCCACTAGTTCTCCTTCATCCACAGCGTTCACTGTTTGGCGGGGTTTGCGGAATCTTTTCGATCGGCAAACCTTCTCGAAGTGGTTGAAGCGACCACACCCCAGACACTTCTTCCCACGTGCGGGACATTCCGCCTCGGCATGTGGCGTTCCCCCGCAGTATCCGCACGACTTCGGCTGTCCCGGAGCGGCAGGTCCCGCCCCCTTTTTGGGCCACCTCTGTTTCGGCCTGACTGCTACCGCGTTGACTGGCTCCACCTTCACCGGTGCCTGCAGGGCAGCTTCCATGTGCACGGCGCGCGCTTTCGACAGCTCCTTCATCCGACCCATCGTTAGTATCTCCGCCAGGGGTTTACCAGATTCTTCCAATATTCGCTCCCTCAGTTTGGCTGACGCACACCCCTGTATTGTCTGTCCTCTTATTTCTTCCGTCTCATCTCGGAACCCACAGGTGGTTGCTAGGTTCTTAAGGCGGGCGTGGAACTTGTCTAGCGACTCCTCGGGGAGCTGGCGCACCTGGCGGAATATGAATCGCTCATAATCGCGGTTCGCCATTGGTTCGAAGTGTTCATTTAACGCGGCTATCAGTGTCGTGTGAGTTTTGGGGGTGTTTTCCACGAGCGTCTTGACTATATTGTGAATGTCCTTCCCCCCGAGATGAATGATCATTGCGCGCTTTTGGTCCTTGTGGACCTTCGTGGCTTCAAAGAAGATCCGTAATCTGTCTTCCCAATCCTTCCATCGGGCTGCCACTGCGGTCGGGGGCCCCTCTACTGTGAATGGCTCAATTGGGGGAATGTTTGTCATGTTGCGCGTGTGCCGCCTACGCTAGGCGAGACCTGTCTCTGAAAAGGGTGTGGTGTCTTGCAGTGTCCCTCTCCCCTGTGGCAGACTGACGCCCCTTGATGTGTAATAGTGGGACCACTCCCGTACCTGTAGGGCTGTGCAGTCACTTGGGGGCCTTTTGTAGGGCTTTACAGTCACTCGGGGGCCTTGATAAGCTGGCCCACAGCACTCTTCTGAGCTCTAATCAGGGAAATCCCACTTCAAAGCCTTCAAAACGCAGGGCTCATTACTCACGGTGCTGATAGCTCCCAGAGTGCACCGCCCACGGCCTGCGCGTGACAGCGCTCCCGGCCGGCTTCAGGGGGACAGACCACGTGGCAGGCAGCGCGTCGAGGGTAATCACGGAGCGTTACAACAAACAAATGATGGACGGAATGCTGACAATGCAGACATTCTCCCCCAGTCAAGAGATCTGGGTTAAATCCATCGTTCTTTTGCCCACTACACCACCCCAGTTCAGACATGGCCATATGCAAATCAGTCTTGACCCTGTGCCTCATGGGAACAGTCCAGCCCGAACTGCCAAGCCATGTCTTCCCTGGACCGGAATCAAGCATCCTAGGACCGGTTTCTGGCTATCAGCCGTCATCAGCCAGGATAGCTTGACTCCAGTGGCGTAGTGAGCACGGGTCCCACGTCTGGGAATACCCATCCCACTTAGGGCAAAAAGCGTTACAACAAACAAATGATGGACGGAATGCTGACAATGCAGACATTCTCCCCCAGTCAAGAGATCTGGGTTAAATCCATCGTTCTTTTGCCCACTACACCACCCCAGTTCAGACATGGCCATATGCAAATCAGTCTTGACCCTGTGCCTCATGGGAACAGTCCAGCCCGAACTGCCAAGCCATGTCTTCCCTGGACCGGAATCAAGCATCCTAGGACCGGTTTCTGGCTATCAGCCGTCATCAGCCAGGATAGCTTGACTCCAGTGGCGTAGTGAGCACGGGTCCCACGTCTGGGAATACCCATCCCACTTAGGGCAAAAAGCGTTACAACAAACAAATGATGGACGGAATGCTGACAATGCAGACATTCTCCCCCAGTCAAGAGATCTGGGTTAAATCCATCGTTCTTTTGCCCACTACACCACCCCAGTTCAGACATGGCCATATGCAAATCAGTCTTGACCCTGTGCCTCATGGGAACAGTCCAGCCCGAACTGCCAAGCCATGTCTTCCCTGGACCGGAATCAAGCATCCTAGGACCGGTTTCTGGCTATCAGCCGTCATCAGCCAGGATAGCTTGACTCCAGTGGCGTAGTGAGCACGGGTCCCACGTCTGGGAATACCCATCCCACTTAGGGCAAAAAGCGTTACAACAAACAAATGATGGACGGAATGCTGACAATGCAGACATTCTCCCCCAGTCAAGAGATCTGGGTTAAATCCATCGTTCTTTTGCCCACTACACCACCCCAGTTCAGACATGGCCATATGCAAATCAGTCTTGACCCTGTGCCTCATGGGAACAGTCCAGCCCGAACTGCCAAGCCATGTCTTCCCTGGACCGGAATCAAGCATCCTAGGACCGGTTTCTGGCTATCAGCCGTCATCAGCCAGGATAGCTTGACTCCAGTGGCGTAGTGAGCACGGGTCCCACGTCTGGGAATACCCATCCCACTTAGGGCAAAAAGCGTTACAACAAACAAATGATGGACGGAATGCTGACAATGCAGACATTCTCCCCCAGTCAAGAGATCTGGGTTAAATCCATCGTTCTTTTGCCCACTACACCACCCCAGTTCAGACATGGCCATATGCAAATCAGTCTTGACCCTGTGCCTCATGGGAACAGTCCAGCCCGAACTGCCAAGCCATGTCTTCCCTGGACCGGAATCAAGCATCCTAGGACCGGTTTCTGGCTATCAGCCGTCATCAGCCAGGATAGCTTGACTCCAGTGGCGTAGTGAGCACGGGTCCCACGTCTGGGAATACCCATCCCACTTAGGGCAAAAAGCGTTACAACAAACAAATGATGGACGGAATGCTGACAATGCAGACATTCTCCCCCAGTCAAGAGATCTGGGTTAAATCCATCGTTCTTTTGCCCACTACACCACCCCAGTTCAGACATGGCCATATGCAAATCAGTCTTGACCCTGTGCCTCATGGGAACAGTCCAGCCCGAACTGCCAAGCCATGTCTTCCCTGGACCGGAATCAAGCATCCTAGGACCGGTTTCTGGCTATCAGCCGTCATCAGCCAGGATAGCTTGACTCCAGTGGCGTAGTGAGCACGGGTCCCACGTCTGGGAATACCCATCCCACTTAGGGCAAAAAGCGTTACAACAAACAAATGATGGACGGAATGCTGACAATGCAGACATTCTCCCCCAGTCAAGAGATCTGGGTTAAATCCATCGTTCTTTTGCCCACTACACCACCCCAGTTCAGACATGGCCATATGCAAATCAGTCTTGACCCTGTGCCTCATGGGAACAGTCCAGCCCGAACTGCCAAGCCATGTCTTCCCTGGACCGGAATCAAGCATCCTAGGACCGGTTTCTGGCTATCAGCCGTCATCAGCCAGGATAGCTTGACTCCAGTGGCATAGTGAGCACGGGTCCCACGTCTGGGAATACCCATCCCACTTAGGGCAAAAAGCGTTACAACAAACAAATGATGGACGGAATGCTGACAATGCAGACATTCTCCCCCAGTCAAGAGATCTGGGTTAAATCCATCGTTCTTTTGCCCACTACACCACCCCAGTTCAGACATGGCCATATGCAAATCAGTCTTGACCCTGTGCCTCATGGGAACAGTCCAGCCCGAACTGCCAAGCCATGTCTTCCCTGGACCGGAATCAAGCATCCTAGGACCGGTTTCTGGCTATCAGCCGTCATCAGCCAGGATAGCTTGACTCCAGTGGCGTAGTGAGCACGGGTCCCACGTCTGGGAATACCCATCCCACTTAGGGCAAAAAGCGTTACAACAAACAAATGATGGACGGAATGCTGACAATGCAGACATTCTCCCCCAGTCAAGAGATCTGGGTTAAATCCATCGTTCTTTTGCCCACTACACCACCCCAGTTCAGACATGGCCATATGCAAATCAGTCTTGACCCTGTGCCTCATGGGAACAGTCCAGCCCGAACTGCCAAGCCATGTCTTCCCTGGACCGGAATCAAGCATCCTAGGACCGGTTTCTGGCTATCAGCCGTCATCAGCCAGGATAGCTTGACTCCAGTGGCGTAGTGAGCACGGGTCCCACGTCTGGGAATACCCATCCCACTTAGGGCAAAAAGCGTTACAACAAACAAATGATGGACGGAATGCTGACAATGCCGACATTCTCCCCCAGTCAAGAGATCTGGGTTAAATCCATCGTTCTTTTGCCCACTACACCACCCCAGTTCAGACATGGCCATATGCAAATCAGTCTTGACCCTGTGCCTCATGGGAACAGTCCAGCCCGAACTGCCAAGCCATGTCTTCCCTGGACCGGAATCAAGCATCCTAGGACCGGTTTCTGGCTATCAGCCGTCATCAGCCAGGATAGCTTGACTCCAGTGGCGTAGTGAGCACGGGTCCCACGTCTGGGAATACCCATCCCACTTAGGGCAAAAAGCGTTACAACAAACAAATGATGGACGGAATGCTGACAATGCAGACATTCTCCCCCAGTCAAGAGATCTGGGTTAAATCCATCGTTCTTTTGCCCACTACACCACCCCAGTTCAGACATGGCCATATGCAAATCAGTCTTGACCCTGTGCCTCATGGGAACAGTCCAGCCCGAACTGCCAAGCCATGTCTTCCCTGGACCGGAATCAAGCATCCTAGGACCGGTTTCTGGCTATCAGCCGTCATCAGCCAGGATAGCTTGACTCCAGTGGCGTAGTGAGCACGGGTCCCACGTCTGGGAATACCCATCCCACTTAGGGCAAAAAGCGTTACAACAAACAAATGATGGACGGAATGCTGACAATGCAGACATTCTCCCCCAGTCAAGAGATCTGAGTTAAATCCATCGTTCTTTTGCCCACTACACCACCCCAGTTCAGACATGGCCATATGCAAATCAGTCTTGACCCTGTGCCTCATGGGAACAGTCCAGCCCGAACTGCCAAGCCATGTCTTCCCTGGACCGGAATCAAGCATCCTAGGACCGGTTTCTGGCTATCAGCCGTCATCAGCCAGGATAGCTTGACTCCAGTGGCGTAGTGAGCACGGGTCCCACGTCTGGGAATACCCATCCCACTTAGGGCAAAAAGCGTTACAACAAACAAATGATGGACGGAATGCTGACAATGCAGACATTCTCCCCCAGTCAAGAGATCTGGGTTAAATCCATCGTTCTTTTGCCCACTACACCACCCCAGTTCAGACATGGCCATATGCAAATCAGTCTTGACCCTGTGCCTCATGGGAACAGTCCAGCCCGAACTGCCAAGCCATGTCTTCCCTGGACCGGAATCAAGCATCCTAGGACCGGTTTCTGGCTATCAGCCGTCATCAGCCAGGATAGCTTGACTCCAGTGGCGTAGTGAGCACGGGTCCCACGTCTGGGAATACCCATCCCACTTAGGGCAAAAAGCGTTACAACAAACAAATGATGGACGGAATGCTGACAATGCAGACATTCTCCCCCAGTCAAGAGATCTGGGTTAAATCCATCGTTCTTTTGCCCACTACACCACCCCAGTTCAGACATGGCCATATGCAAATCAGTCTTGACCCTGTGCCTCATGGGAACAGTCCAGCCCGAACTGCCAAGCCATGTCTTCCCTGGACCGGAATCAAGCATCCTAGGACCGGTTTCTGGCTATCAGCCGTCATCAGCCAGGATAGCTTGACTCCAGTGGCGTAGTGAGCACGGGTCCCACGTCTGGGAATACCCATCCCACTTAGGGCAAAAAGCGTTACAACAAACAAATGATGGACGGAATGCTGACAATGCAGACATTCTCCCCCAGTCAAGAGATCTGGGTTAAATCCATCGTTCTTTTGCCCACTACACCACCCCAGTTCAGACATGGCCATATGCAAATCAGTCTTGACCCTGTGCCTCATGGGAACAGTCCAGCCCGAACTGCCAAGCCATGTCTTCCCTGGACCGGAATCAAGCATCCTAGGACCGGTTTCTGGCTATCAGCCGTCATCAGCCAGGATAGCTTGACTCCAGTGGCGTAGTGAGCACGGGTCCCACGTCTGGGAATACCCATCCCACTTAGGGCAAAAAGCGTTACAACAAACAAATGATGGACGGAATGCTGACAATGCAGACATTCTCCCCCAGTCAAGAGATCTGGGTTAAATCCATCGTTCTTTTGCCCACTACACCACCCCAGTTCAGACATGGCCATATGCAAATCAGTCTTGACCCTGTGCCTCATGGGAACAGTCCAGCCCGAACTGCCAAGCCATGTCTTCCCTGGACCGGAATCAAGCATCCTAGGACCGGTTTCTGGCTATCAGCCGTCATCAGCCAGGATAGCTTGACTCCAGTGGCGTAGTGAGCACGGGTCCCACGTCTGGGAATACCCATCCCACTTAGGGCAAAAAGCGTTACAACAAACAAATGATGGACGGAATGCTGACAATGCAGACATTCTCCCCCAGTCACGGAGGCACCGTGCAGCGGTCCAGTCTTCACCGGGCAACAAACGCGCGGCGCGCGCTTCAGACCTCGCACGTGGCCACGTACAACTCCAGGGGCACCACGCGATTTACTGCTCCCTGCGGGGGCACGAGCACCGCGAGCGGAGCTCGCTACACGGCTGCCACACCCGCACGAGGGACAACAGCGAGGGCACGCCCACCCTCGTCGCCACTCTGTGGTGTCGCGTGCCTTGTGTGACCCGCTACCGCTGGGGGCCTGGCCGGACAATAATGACACCGGACACGGAGCTTTGTGGTATAGTCCGCCGCCGCCGCCTTTCTGGCTTACGTGCGTGCGCGACTCTATTTTATTATCCTGCATCACGTGACCTGACGCGTACGCCTCAGCGTATCGCGTCAGTGTCACGACATTACATGGGACGATCTAATCGGCATGTGGCACTGAGGGAAAACTTGTAATATATTTGGAAGCAGTGGGCGTGGTGTTGCTGGGGTGAAGTGGGTGCATAAAAAAAGAAATATATAAACACGGTGGCCATAATCATTAAATAAAGGGCGGCACACAGTACGAGAAATAAGCACTCACAGTGTAACACAAACAGAAAAAAATTAGTAGTCCCCAAAATAGTACATAAACACTCACAGCGTTAGGAAACTGTAGGTGGTCAGTGCTCCTGGCCGATTAATGGAACTGATGTATCGAGTGCTCCTACCATGAGGAGCCAGCAAGCAGGAGGGTAGCAGGAGTGAAGCAACCCAAAGCAGCTGGTGGGATTACACTCCGTATAGTTATTACAGCAGGTCTTCCAGCAGGGCATGCATGCTGCTATAGGCTCAAACTCAAACTGGCTTTGCGTGGCAGGTTTTAGTCACTTTAATCAGTATTGGCTGAATAAACAACTATTGTTGTGTTTCTCACCAAAGCAGACTAACAGCACCACCACGTGGCAGATTGTCATAAGTGCTGGTGTTGACGGTTAATTACTGGTGTTATGTAAAATCTGGTATCCCTTTGGGATGTGTATACCCTGCTCTTATGCTATCTTCTGAGAATAAACTCCACACAGGCAGGATTAGACAAAAGCAGCCGATCTCTCCTCAGGGTGGGTGAGTGAGGAGATACAGGAGCTCAGGCTATAAATTACCTGACGCTTCTCTAATACTGCAGCCACTGCTGCACAAGAAGAGACAGGAAGCAAATTCTGAGTAATACAAAGAAGGAAACATGAAATGAATGAAAATTAAATGCATGCATGGAGTCGGGCAAGGGGAGAGAATGACAGAGAAGGGAAACAATGGCAGAGGTTAAAAAACCTATAAGGGTAAAACACATCAATAGGGGAGGGATATTAAAGTGTGATGAATAGAATAAAGACAATGAGAACAAGTCTCGCTTTTGGTACCTTATAAGTGTTAAGTTATGGAGCACAATATCCTTGGTGCAACAGCATTAACTGTTGCATGGATAAACACTTATAAGGCCCCATAGGCAAGACCTATTGACTATGCCAATGTTTTTTTTAATTAAAAGGACAAGCAGTGCTATCAGGCTCCAGCTGCCACTTAGAGGTAGAGAGAGAGAGGTGTGTAGAGAGATAGGTGTGTAGAGAGAGGTGGGTAGAGAGAGGTGTGTAGAGAGAGGTGCGTAGAGAGAGGTGTGGAGATAGAGGTGTGTAGAGAGAGGTGTGTAGAGAGAGAGGTATAGAGAGAGAGGTGTAGAGAGAGAGGTGTAGAGAGAGGTGTGGAGAGAGGTGTGGAGAGAGGTGTGGAGAGAGGTGTAGAGAGGGGAAGAGAGAGGGGTGTAGAGAGAGGGGTGTAGAGAGAGGGGCGTAGAGAGCGAGGTGTAGAGAGAGGTGTAGAGAGAGAGGTGTAGAGAGGCAGAGAGAGGTAGAGAGGTAGAGAGGGAGAGGTAGAGAGGTAGAGAGAGAGAGAGGTAGAGAGGTAGAGAGAGGTAGAGAGGTAGAGAGAGGTAGGGAGAGAGGTAGAGAGAGGTAGAGAGAGGTAGAGCGGTAGAGAGGGAGAGAGGGAGAGTTAGAGAGAGAGGTAGAGAGAGGGAGAGAGGTAGAGAGAGAGGTAGAGAGGTAGAGAGAGGTAGAGAGAGAGAGGTAGAGGAAGAGAGAGAGGTAGGGAGAGAGAAGTAGAGGTAGAGAGGTAGAGAGAAAGAGGTAGAGAGAGAGGTAGAGAGAGAGAGGTAGAGAGAGAGGTAGGGAGGTAGAGTGAGGTAGAGAGAGAGAGGTAGAGAGAGGTAGAGAGAGAGGGAGAGAGAGAGAGAGGTAGCGAGGTAGAGAGGTAGAGAGAGAGAGGTTGGAGGAAGAGATAGAGAGAGGTAGAGAGAGAGGTATAAAGAGGGTGGAGGAACAGAGAGATAGGGTGGAGGAAGCACGTGTGTGTATGGGTCTAGGAAATGGCATAGGGTCACACTCAGAGGTAGGAAGTACGCAAAAATGAAGGATGCCAGGGGTGTGTTAAGAAGTATATGTGGTGTGTAGTGATTGCCTCTTTGTCTTCAAAGTAGTGATCTCAGGGCGGTATAACGAGGAAGAATGAATGAGATTCATTTGTGCAATGACATGTTGGATTTGCAGAACCAGGATATTTTACAAGTGGGCTGACACATTTAGTATTTCCAAGTGATTTCTTAGGGCAAGGGATACGTCATGATGGAGTACATCCCTTAAGTATTGTACATCCACAGAAGTTGACACAGTCGATAAGGACACGTGGGGTATATCTCTAAGCTTATCTTTCCCACAATTTTGTTTTGTGTGCTTAAATGAATGTTCAATTTATAGATGCCCACAAAACCAACTGTGAAAACAATCTGCAATACTTGTAAACTGATAATATGTAGTCATTCGAAAAATGTTTTTACAGATGAACATATGCTTTATTATTGCAGCGTTCTGAAATAAAAACATTAATATGCTGCTTTCTCCGTGTCTTTGTATAGTTTAATTGTTCCAATTACAGTTTATTTGTGCACATTGGCTAACCTTGGGCAGCTGCTTTTGCGCAAACTATTGGTATGGACATCATCGTTTGTAGGTTGCTGAGGTGCTCATGAAGGGTGGTCTAAGCTTCAAAACACACATAAGTGGTTTGTGGAAGTGATATGAGGAATGGCCAAAAGGAACTGTGAGTGAAGTCGACTTGGGAGGGAACAAAGCACAGAAAGGAGGGTGGGTAAAGTTGAAGCCGATCGCAAAGGGAAAAAAACATGAACGAAAATTAACTAAAGAGCATAAAGACACATAATCAGGCCAGTCACAGCAGCGGAGCCCGGCTGTTGGAAATGTCACAGTGAAAGCCTCTGCTCTTTACGTCCAACTTAAGTTGTGTTGTAGGTGGTGGTGAGGAGATAAGGATGTGATTCTACGTCAAGAGCAGCTGACTGAGGAGCAATGGGTTTGAGACTTGGCGTTGCCTCATCAACATTATGTGATTATGGAAACTCCCGTATTTAAAACATTTTTTTCAAAATGAGGTAAAAAAATACATAAAAGTGATTTGGGAGGGGGTGGGTAGACTGGCAGTCTCACCCGCTTCATGCCGCACCATGGGCTCCTGCTGTCTGTCCATCAGGCGCCCTATCTGTCCTAGGCAGAGGGCCACCTCATGCTTGAGCAGCGCAGACGGATCCTGGAACGCCCCGCTGATACCGGTAAATACACTAACAAGCATTTGCAATGCAATAGGTCTCGCATTTGTTGCAGTTGGAGCTACTGGCATTGTAAATGGCAGTGTTTGTTATCAATGTTTTTGTTTGCAGTGGAGTGATTATTTAAAATTTACACACTATACCATATTATAAGCTATTCTAGCAACTGTACAGAAAAGCTATGGCTATTTTAACGTAAAGGAGTGTGAATGGGTGAATAAAAATACAAAAAACAGGATCTAAAAATTTTAAATGGAATGTATAGCAGGGGACAGGGACTACCGATCACAACAAATGTACTTGAAGTGATTGGGGCATCATATGCAATTAAAAAAATCAAAAAAAAATATCAAAAAAAAAAAAAAAAACGAGAGCTGTGCAGTGAAGCTGAACACTTACTTATGGTACTGGGAGCAGAGATGGCTCCGAAGCTGAACAACTGCCAATGACACAGGCAGGAGAAAATAACAAGCAACAAAAAGATGCGTGGCCGCGAGACGTGCTCTGTGGTGGGGGAGGGGGAGGAGCTTTGAAGGCAGCACGAGCAAGACGGAGAGGCGGAGCGAGGCGCGCGGCCTTGTGCGCGTAACCGCACGCTCTCTGCCTCACAAAAAGCTATGGTCGGCTTTTTGAAGCCCCGTAACGAAAAGTCTCGCCAGAACTCAGGCGAGACCTAAAAAGCAGGAGAGGAAAATGGAGGAATAAATTTTTTGGATTTTATACAATGAACAATTTACATATCTGTTTTCAAAACACATAACTGGCACTGTAAGTGCAACAACAGTGATCGTTTCATTATCTGAATACAATAATAAGGCTGCCACCTTACTGGCATATCACCAGCCTGCGTTATATTTCTGTGCCTGTGCCATTTAAAACAAGCATTGGCGAAGCCAATATGTCTTGCCTATGAGAGAGTTATTTGTCTATGTTGTGTAGCAGTATGGCTGGAGTGCAGCATGAATGAAAGTAAAAAAAAGGGGATGTGATATAGTCTTAGCCTTTTTTTATTGTAGGCGGAGCAGGAGTAAAGCCAGAGGACATGAGGAGGGAGGAAGGGGATGGGTGTGGTGTGGGGCAATATTGACAACGGAAGGGGTGGTAATAAAAGCACCTTTTGGTTTTTTTTAGGTTGGAGGCAAACATCTTCCAAGTACCATGCATTAGTGGTTAGCTTAATGCAGTTTAATGTGGTAGTCCTAAACACTGCACTAAATGCTTAGTCATGCATTTATAGTGCCTCCTAGCATGGCAGCCCTGCAAGGCCCAAGAAACTGAAAGTAGGAGCAGGCTGTTGCAAAAGCTCAATCCACGGGCTCCATGCTGGCAGTGCTGTGCATACAGTGCTGCCAGTGAGCATACATTATATAGTGCTGCCCTCAAGGTTGAGTTTCTTCACTCACAATAATGAACACAAATTGTCATCACACAGCACAGTGCCTGCCTCAGGCAATGCCTGCAGTGCACAATAAGGTCAGGCCTCGGGTACTCCACCATGCGACATGCCATGGCTCAGGCTGTCAAACAGACTCTGATAATTGCATCCACTCTTACTTTTTTTAACTCTTTTTATTAATCAACATGCCAAATAGCACAGGTTGCAAATCATCAATGACATACAATCATATGTAATATACAGGTAGGTTATTCTCAGCATAATTTTTACAAAATAGATTAATCAAACATACATCTCACCATCAATAAGTAATGAGCCTTACCGTCTTTCTTCACTGCATTGCGTTGTAGTTCCAAAATGGATGACAAGCACATCTCCCCCTGTAAGTATTCCAGGCAGCCCATTTACGATCCCATTTTTTGGGGCATCCTCTATATTTGAACACATCCTTCTCAGCAATCATGGCTCTATCCATATCAGCTACCCAGTCCCAGACAGTTGGCGTTTCACCCACACCCCATTTTTTTGCAATGTTTCGTTTTGCAGGGGCCCATCCCAGTGAAACCCATGTTTTCTCAGTCTGGGTGAGGTCTGTGGCTTCCCAAATGTTTAATAGGCATAGTATTGGGATAACCATCAATTTCCCACGGCACCCTCCAGGTGATCTGCGATTGCTTTACAGTATGTTTGGGCAACTAGGCACTCCCAAATAGTGTGAAAGAAAATTCCATCCTGGCGACACTGTTTGAGGCAATAAGGGTCAGCTCTCCTGCCCATTTTGACCAGAACTCCTGCGGCCAAGTAAACGTGGTGTAGAACTTTGAGTTGGACAAGCCGCAGTCTCATGGGGATGGCTACCTCCCTTAGGGAGGCCAAAGTGTCTCGCCAGTCCTCTTCCTCCAGCTCTCCCAGATCCCCCTCCCAGCGCTGCAATTGCATCCACTCTTGACAGTCATAATCAGCCTGAGACCACCCAGCAGTGGGCTCTCCTTGCCCAGGTTGAGACTGAGAGTGATGATCCATCCAAGCGGCGGCGATTTGCCATGTTGTATTTTGGAAACTGGCGCCACCTGCATGGAACCATAGGTGACAGTTAACTCACGTCCACAAAGAAGCCAGTGATTGTATGATGAATGACCAGTAACCTGGAAACTGGTGAGCAAAACTATGTTTTTGTGTTATGGCATGCCGATTGCACCCCTGCAGGCATGGAGTAAGTAGAGCTGCCAGCACCTATCAGGCCACTCTGCCCTACAGACCCCCGGCCTCATTTGGTAGTGCTGTACTTGTACGACCTTGTGTGCTAGTGTATCAGCACATTGACAGACTGGCACCAGAATGTTTTTTTTTTCAAAATCCTCCTGCTTGCTTCCAGGAAGGCATCACTGCCACAGGGCAGGGTCCATGGGGCTCACCTGCTGGTGCCAGAAATACAAGTGACTCATGCCACACGTGCTGCTCTGGACAGGCATCAACATGTGGGAGGGCAAAGGATGGCACTTTGCTTGTGTCCAGTCATGGCAATTACATGTGCCACAATGTCACGTTTTAAACAGCTGGAGCAAGTCAAAATCAACAGGGGTATACCCAAATGACCCTTTATATACCTGGGTAAGGGACGTAGTTTTATACAATCGAAAATGGTAAAAAGGAATAGATCAAAAATGTTTTTGAGTAGAGCACATTTAATTACCCTCTCTCCAATTATTATTTTTGAAGAATTGTATCAAAACATATTTACACTCTACATAGATAATAGCACCTAATCAAGAAGAAAACAGTATATATACACACAAAAAAATATATATTTATACACAAAGACATGACATAAATCACAACATTCTGCCAAAAATTCACAATATGCGGCAATTCCTAATTATCTAGATGCTCGGATTGCAGTGCACCTCCCTAAACCAATGGTGGTGCTCCCTCAATCAATAACTCATTCAACTTCTTCGTTTTCACATATCGCCATCTATTCAAATATCAGGCGTAACTTTTTTCACTTTTTTCGAGTCTAATCACTTCTCCGGCTCTCTATTAGTCACTCGCCACAACAAAGCATCCACTGCAATCTGAGCACCTAGATAATTAGGAATTGCCGCATATTGTGAATTTTTGGCTGCGGTGTCAGCCTGTGAGATTTTTTGTACAGTAATGTATTAACCCTGTCCTGAGGAGGCCTAAGAAGTATTAAGGCTGAAACGTGGTCGCGTAGACACTTCGTAAGGAGGAGTCGTCGGAAATATAGTGATTATTTGACATTGTATGATGGTACACTGGTATGACCTATACTAGTTGATAGACCTTAAGTGTACCACCTGGACTACCTCTTAGTGGTCCTTCCAGATCTGTAAGGAGGACACTAGTGGAAATAATTCTCTTAGGGTTATTGTGTTATACATTGATGGTTTGTGTGTATATATACTGTTTTCTTCTTGATTAGGTGCTATTATCTATGTAGAGTGTAAATATGTTTTGATACAATTCTTCAAAAATAATAATTGGAGAGAGGGTAATTAAATGTGCTCTACTCAAAAACATTTTTGTATGTATTAAACAGCTGGAGCGGCTGAAAAGTGTGGTGGACTTGCAACAGGCAGGGAGTTTGTACCCGTGTACCCCCATGAGAGTGCAAGGTCTCCACCTACTCTTACTCCACGCCGTCACCACCAGCAGCATTGAGCAGCAGAGCATGACAGCAGACTAGGGAGCAGCATCTCTGCTCTAGTTGAGTGGTAAAAGGCATCCAATGTGTGTCCACACACAAGAGGAGCTATTTTGTGAGCATCAGCCGGCAGAGGGCTAACAAAGAGAGGGTGGGCAACACGGACAATTGATGGAGGAAGGGTGGGACTCAGAGCAAGCCCATGGACAATGCATGTACGCAAACACTGGCAACAACAAGGACAACAACTGGCAGGAGGGTGAGTAAGGTACAGAATAATACAGGAAACAACCAAGGAGTGTGATTTGGGAAAGCAACAACACACGAAACAATGGAAGGTGCATGGGTGGGTGGGTTGCAAACAACAACACAAGAAGGTAGCGTAGGTGGAGGCAAGCAACAACACGGGCAACAACTGAAGGAGGGTAGATGTTGAAAGAAACTAAACAGGCAAGGAGAGTTGGTGGGGAAAAGCAACATTAAGTGGGGCAACAATGGAAGAAGGGAAGGTGGGTGGAAGCAAGTAACAACATAGGCAACAATGGATGAGATCCAAGGTGGATGTTGCAAGCAACAACTCAGGCAACAACAGACGGAGGGAGGGAGGGCCAGGAGCAAGCAACAACAAGTGCAACAATGGAAGTAGGATGGGCAAGTAGAAGCAAGCAATAACATGGACAACAATGGAAGTAGGGAGGGTGGGTGCAAGCAAACAACAATGCTGGCAACAATGAAAGGAAGGGGGTGGGTGGAATAAGCTACAATATGGGCAACAGCAGAAGGAGGGATGATGGGTGTTGCAAGCCAAAACACCGGCAACAGCAAAAGGAATTTGGATGGGTGGGGCAAGCAACAACATGTCCAACAATGGAAGGAGGGAGTGTTGTTGCGCAACATGGATGAGGAAGGGACCCTTAGGGGAGTACATGAGGAAGCCAGCTGAACAAGACACACTCTGTTAGAGTGCTTAAACACAAAGAAAAAGTAATGCTTAGAAAAAATGAACAGTGAAGGGACAAAAGTAACATGTCCATTCTCGAGTGATGGGACAAACACGCAAAAAAAAAGGAAGCCTACGGAATCTTACCAATAAAAAGCAAATAAATGAGAGTGACAGTGAAGTCAACCAATGGTAAGCAATGAGAGGGCTCTAAGCCCACTCTTAGAAAACAAAAGATCTAAAATTCACAGCGTAAGCTCTGTCTAGGTGGCAGATACAAAGCAAATGCATACAATTCTGCATGTTTTCTTTTAACATATGAACCTAAAGCAGGAAGCATGTGAATGAATCATTTAAGTGTAACTTTCCAATACTCACTAAAAGAAATGGAGGCATGATTGTTATAAGTAATGAGGACTGAGCGTTTCACACAAATTCATTTTCACCTACCAGCTCTTGGCTGTTCCAAAATAGCAAAGGTAAGCAAAGTATATATATATTTCTAGTGTAACCTGATTATCAGGTATCTGTACATGATGTGAGATAGCAGACTTCACTTCTTAATTTACAACATGTTGCAGTTTGGGACTTGTAGTTTCCCTTCCAAGATTGATAGCATAGCTGAAAAAATATAGCAAGCAAAGTACTGATGTAGCTAATTGAGAAGGTCACCAAAATATGCTGTGTGGGCATCAACAGTGCAATAGTCAACAACTTGAAAAGAATCAGTACTTCCCAGGCACCTGCAGCTCAAGCCTCAGTCAAACACAGAATAGCTACAGGCAGGTACACTAATACACCTATGCATTGTTACATGCCTAGGTGTCCTAGATGACTTCTTAAGGAGGCAAGAGAAGTACAAAAAAAATTGGAGGAAAACATTTTCAAATAAAGAAAATTAAATTAGGAACAATCCTTAGTCTATATCTATTGTTAGATATTGGAGTTGGATGCATCATCTATTTGGTTTGCTTATAGTGTCAGGTTAGTTAATGGCAGCTAGTCTGGTTTGGCAGTGGTTACAGCACATACTTGCTTTGCACTATAACGTGTATTTGACATTTTGCAAAAATTTGGAAATTGGTAGCTATCACAACATGCCCATATAAGCTAAGTGAACAGTGAACCAAAAATAATGGCCCATACGGGCTATTTTTGATAGCCCCTCCGTACCAAGTGTTATCACTTACCAGCATAGAATTTGACATACTCTTCACTTGTTGACTAAGTGAATACAGTACCCTTCCTAGTAATTTCCACTATGTTTTTTAAGAATACAAAATTTTATGAAATATACATTGCCATAGTATCTCTATCCCCTACTACTCAAGGGTTACCTTTTAGCCATAGGCCATTTGAAATTTCATTTAATTTTGCAGGGGACTACACTACGTCTATCTACATTTGAAATTTGTAACGCACCCTCACATCCAGTTGTTGTGGAGATTACCAAATGTAATGACCTGTACGCTGCTATAATATTTTGTATTAGTTACGTTTAAAGATTTAACGCTTACCTTGTTAAGATTTTAAACAATTTCATGTTGGCTTGGTGACTATAGTATTTTTCCACCACGTCACACCCTTCTTTGTGTTTTCCAACATCTTCTTCTACAGGGACACCAAATATTACAGCTAATTTATTGCAATATCTTGTATCCCCTACATTTCAATGCTAACCTTTTAGCCATTTGCCAGCTAAAATGGCTTTTTTTCAATAGGCAATTATAGTATCTTTTAGCAGTTTTGATATAATTACACAAGCTTTCACTTCTGATTCTATTAGGGGATACTAAATATAATGGCCCATACAGGCTGTACTATTTGGTATCCCCTATGTTTCTTGGGTTAAAACATACCAGGATACAATTTGACATGGTCTTATAGTAGTGTGGAGAACACAGTACTTTTCTAAGACATCACAGCCTTCTTTATGTTTTCCAATGCCTCTTTCAATGGGGATACCAAATATTATGGCACATGCAATGATATAATATCTGCTATCCCCTACTTTTCAAGGTTTACTTTTTAACCACTGACAAGTTGAACTTGCCTTTTATTTGACAGCAGATTGCAGTATCTTTTAGCACTTTTTATTGCATTCCACAAGCTTTCACATCTGGTTTCTTTGAGGGATACCAAATATAATGGACAGTGCGGGCTATATTATTAGCTATTTCATATGTAATTAGACTTAAGCTTACCAGGTTACAATTTGACATGGCCTTGTGTTAGCATGGTGAGCAAAGTGCTTTTTTGCCATCTCGCAGCATTTTTTATGTGTTCCAGTGTCTCTTTCTATGTGGATACCAAATATTATGGCTCATGCTTTGCTATAATATGTTGTATCTCCTACTTTTCAAGGTTTACCTTTTAACAATCGACAAGTTGAAACAGCTTTTTATTTAACAGCAGATTACAGTATATGTTAGTACTTGTTAATGCATTTCACAAGCTTTCATATAGGGTTCATTTTGGGGACACCAAATGTAATGGCCCATACAGACTGTAATAGTATCCCTTAGGGTTTAGGGTGAAAATGTACCAGGATACAATTTGACATGGTCTTATGTCAATTGGGTGAGCACAGCATTTGCCTTCCAACAGGCACCCTTCCTTGAGTTTTCCAACACCTTTTACTATGGGGATATCACACATTATGGCTCATACATTGATGTTATTTCTGTTATCCCCTACTTTAGAAGGTTTTCTTTATAGCCATTGACAAACTGAAGTTGCCTTTCATTAGATACCAGATCTCAGTCTCTTTTCGCTTTTTTGATTTCATTCCACATGCTTTAATGCCCGGTTCTTTTGGGGAATAACAAATATAATGTCCCATACAGAGTTTAGTATTTGGTATTCCCTAAGTTGCAAGGGTCATATCTTACCAAGATTCTTTTGGACTTGGTCCTATGTTGGCTTGGTGAGCACAAACTTTTTCTGCCAACTGGCACCCTTCCTTGAGGTTTTTACCATCTCTTGCTATGGGGATACCAAATATTATTTCTCATGCATTGCTGTAATATCTCATATTCCCTACTTTCATGGGTTACCCTTTAGCCAATGACCCGTTGAAGTTACTTTTTATTTGATAGCAGTCTATGGTATATTTTCCCATTTTTAATATAATTACGGAAGATTTTACATCCTTTTCTTTTAGGGTATACCAAATATAGTGATCTATATGGCCAATAATATTTGGTATCCCCTATGTTTCTCGGTTTAGAACTTTCCAGGATTCAATTTGACATGGGCTTATGTTGGATGGGTGAGCACAGTATTTCTATGCCGAATAGCACCCTTCCCTGTGCTTTCCAACATTGTTGACTATGGGGATACCAAATAATATGCCTCAAGCATTGCTGTGACATCTTGCATCCCCTTCGTTTTATGGGTTAACCTCTAACCATTGACCAGTTGAAGTTGCCTTTTATTTGATAGCAGACTACAGTAGCTTTTTTCAATTTTTTTACATCATTCCACAAGATTTTACTTCCCTTTGGGGATACCAAATATAATGGCCTATACACACTATGATATTTGATATCCCCTATGTTTCTCAGGCTAAAACGTACCAGGATTCATTTTGACATGATCTTATCTGGGATGGGTGAGCACAGTTTTTCTATTCGAAATGCACCCTTCCTTTTGCTTTCCAACATTGATTACTATGGGGATACCAAATATTATGGCTTATGCATTGATGTAATATCTCTTATCCACTACATTTCATGGGTTACCCTTTAGCGATTGACCAGTTGAAGTTGCTTTTATTTGATAGCAGACTACCATATCTCTTCAACTTCTTTTATATCATTCCACAATATTTTACATCTGGTTCCTTTTGGGGACACACGGCATATAATATTTGGCATTCCCTATGTTTTTTAGGTTAGAACCGAACAGGATTCAATTTGACATGGTCTTATGTTGGATGGGAGAGCACAGTATTTCTATGCCTAATAGCACCCTCCCTTGTGTTTTCCAACATCACTTACTATGAGCATACTAAATATTATGGCTCACGCATTGCGGTAATATCTCAAATCCCCTATATTTCATGGGTTACCCTTTAGCCATTGGCCAGTTTAAGTTGGCTTTCATTTAGTAGCAGACTACAGTATCTTTTCAGATTGTTTACGTCATTGCACAAGACTTTACATTTGATTCCCTTAGGGGATACCAAAGATAACAGCATATACTGGGTATAATATTTGGTATCTCCTATGTTTCTCGTGTTAGAACTCACCAGGGTTCAATTTGACATGGTCTTATGTTAGATAGGGTGAGCAGAGTATTTGTACACTAAATAACACCCTTCCTTTTGCTTTCCAACATCTTTTACTATGGGGATACAAAATATTATGGCTCACACATTGCTGTAATATCTTGTATCCCCCTACATTTCATGGGTTACCCTTTAGCCATTAACCAGTTGAAGTTGTTTTTTATTTGATAGCAGACTAGAGTATCTTATCACATTTTATTGATCATTCCACAAGATTTTACATTTGGTTCCCTCAGAGGATATCAAATATAATGGCCTATACCGGCTATAATGTTTGGTATCCCCTTTTTTTCTTGGGCTGTAACCTAGATTCAATTTGACATGGTCTTATGGTGGATGGGTGATCACAGTATTTCTATGAAAAATAGCACAGTTGCTTGTGTTTTCCAACATCATTTACTATGGGGTTACCAAATATTATGCCTCATGCATTGCTGTAACATTACATATCCCCTGTGTTTTATGGCATACCCTTTCAGCCATTGACCAGTTGAAGTTGCCTTTTATTTGATGGCTAGCTAGAGCATCTTTTCAAACTTTTTAACATCATTTGATATCCGGTTCCCTTTCAGGATACCAAATATAATGGCCTAATCCGGGATAATATTTGGTATCCCCTAGGTTTCTCAGGTTAGAACATACCAGGATTCAATTTTACATGGTCTTATGTTGGATGGGTGAGCTCAGTATTTTTTTGCCAAATAGCACCCTTCCTTTTGCTTTCCAAAATTGTTTACTATGGGGATACCAAAAATATTGGCTTTTATTTGATAGCAGACTACAGTATCTTTTCACATTTTTGATATCATTCCTCAAGATTTTACATCTGCTCCCCTGGATGATTCCAAATATACTGGCCTATACCGGGTATAATATTTGGTATCCCCTATGTTTCTTATGTTAGAACTTACGAGGATTCAAATTGACATGATCTTATGTTGGATGGGTGAACACAGTATTTCCCTCCCATTTAACACCCTTCATTGTGTTTTCCAACATCTTTTATTGTGAGGATATCACATATTACGGCTTTTGCATTGCTTAAATATCTGGTATCCCCTTCGTTTCAAGGGTTACCTTTTAGCCATTGGCCAACTCAAGGTGTCTTTTATTTTCATTATTATTGTTATTATTATGTTTACACATTTTGATTTTATTCAACAAGCTTTCACATCGAATTCCTTTAAGGGATAGCAAATATCATGTTGAATATAGGCTATAATAATTGGTATCCCCTTTGCTTCTTTGGTCCGAGCTTACCAGGATTTTATTTAACATGGCCTGTTGGCTGGGTGAACACAGTATTTTCCTGCCAAATAGCACCCTTCCAATTCAAGTTGCCTTTTATTAAATAGCAGATTAAAGGATCTTCCCTGCACTTTTATTTTATTCTATAAGCTTTCACATCAAGTTCCTTTGGGGGATAGCACAATCAATGCCTCATATGAGCTATAATACTTGGTGTCCCCTATGTTTCTTGGGTTAGAGTTTACCAGGATTCAATTTGACATGGCCATCTATTGGCTGGGAAAACACAGTATTGTACTGCTAAATAGCACCCTTCCCTTTGTTTTCCAACATCTTTTGCTATGGGGAAATGTTGGACATGGCCGTTCTTAGGGGGATTTCCCTAAAACATTTTTGCTTTTTGGCCTCCTGGTTTTTGCTGACTCTCTTTTCATGACCTTAAGACTCTAAGCAGTTTCCCACTGTACTGCAGAGGGAAAGTGCACGTGCCCTACCTACACATGCCAGGATGGGGTGCTTACTTGATTGGTGTAGGTGTAGGGGTCGTACCTGTGAGTGCCCTGTAAAAAGATACACCACATGCATACCCAGGGTAGTACTGCACTGGCTAGTAGTGGCTGTCAGTACTGATTGTGTGACCCACCGGAATAGCCTGTCAAGCTTGTATCATGCTCACGTTGGCTTTTTTCACTCATTTGCCAACCCTGAGGGGGCCTTTCACCATCACCAGAGCACCCTTAGGGTACGTCCTGAGGGGAGAAGCTCAGGGTAGGTAAGCGGCTGGGTAGGTACATATGCATGTGCTCTGCCCGGGTAGTGTAGAAGCCCCATGAGACACCTCCTGTGTTTGACTGATTCTCTCATTGTGGCCTTTGAGCCCAGGGCACTTTCGCACTGTAAATGCAGTGTGAAGGTGTGTGCACCCTTCTTCCCATGTTAGGAAGTGGTGCTTACTTGGTGCTTGTAAAAGAGGTCACCAGCCTGCCATTGCATGCAGGTGTGTGTGTACTTGCACCAGGAGTGATTTTAACCATGTGTCCAGCCTGCCACTGCAGGCCAGGTCGGCACACATGCACCTATGATGTTTTTAAACATGTCACGAGCTTGCAATTGAAGACTGGTGTGTGCACTTGTACCTATAGTGTTTTTAAGAATCTGTCCAGCATGCCAGTGGAGGTCTGTGCACGTGTAATCGTGCTTATCCACAGGCTGGCCTTTCTAAATTCCTAGCCAATCCTGAGAGGACCTCTCACTAACACTAGAGCACCCATAGAGGACGTACTAAGTGGTGAAGTGAGTGGTACGTGAGAGGCCATACAGGTACACATGTATGTTCCCTGCCCAGGTAGTGAGCAATACCCATGTGTGATTTTACTATCTATGCGATTTGCTCTTCCCATAGGCTAACCTGGGGATATGGTTGAAATTACTTCAGGATGCAATAGTGGATTTCAGTGAAGTACCATCATCATGTTTCCTATCATTGGATTCACAATGGCAAACCCTTTCCTATGGTAAAGGTGTTTTTGTCATTTCTAGCTTAAAAATACGACTTCTAGAAAATGGGCTTTTCTCTGCTCTAAAACTTTGCGTGCCTTTTAGCTTGATTCCAGTCAATAATGGAGGCTAGGGGAGTACATCTGGGCATTCCCCAGTGACAGCTATAATACACTGGGCATGCAACTGGAACGACAGATTTCGGCCATTTAAGGGCCTGGCTGAATAGATTGGAAGAAGAGGTTTTGACACTTAGCCTCTGGGAACCAGATCATGGCCCCACTAAAGATTAAGATCTGCATTCCGTGGTCTCAGGGCAGATAGTACTGAAATTTAGGAGAGACATCTGTGGTTCAAGGGGAGACCCTCTGAACCACCTCCTCTTCAAAGGCACACTACAGTATGACTACTGGTGCCATACATCAGCAGGGGAGGGATACACTTGTGCGTATGTGGGACTGGAGAGGCTGGAATTGCATGGTGCACACTACCAGAGTAATCTGTTGTGCACAAGCAGGATTACTGCTATTGACTGGAACATTCTGGTACTACTGTATTAATGCACACCAGACTTTGTGCTTGGATTGCCTGGGTGCGAATCTAATCAATGTGCACCTGATCGGGTGCCTCTTTCTTCTTAGAGGCTCTCCCGCTTCATTCCCCATTCATCTATTGTTCACTTTTTGGCCCTCAGTGGGGTGGACCAACTGCCCTTTACTCACCTGACTCCAGACAACATTGTGTTGCTAGGTAGTATTGCCTAGATTGGGCCTGGGTAGGGAGAGTGATTGACTGGGCTGAAGGAGAGCTTCCAAGTGTGATCGAAACTGGTCAAGAGACTTCGTGACCACACCCTATTCTTTGCAGAACTGGGCTGGTGCCTGAAGGCCATTGTGGAACCCTTTTTGAGTGACCAACTATTGCCCTCAGCCCACTTCTGTTCTTTATCCTGTGGGTGAACGTCCTGAGTGGCTGCCAAACTCCCATTTGACGACTGCCTCCTAATTAGTCCTGCTACCTACCCCAACCTACTTCTCTGGTATCCTGACTAAGTGTGACTTTGGCCAAATGCAGACTAGTATTTGGGGGAAGACTGGTTATCTCAAATCTGCGGGCATAGGATAGTTGGGTAGTTGGGGTGAGTTGGAGGGTGAAGGGAAGTTTGGGCCACAGGGTCTTCAGTGTGCAATCAATTGACCTGCTGGGTATCAGTTGCACTGGATTACGGTGCTGTGTGTGAGCGCATTCTGTCTGGACCTGCCTGAAATCCGTTGTATGGTGTATCGGTGCTGAGTGTGTGTGTGTGTGTGTGTGTGTGTGTGTGTGTGTGTGTGTGTGTGTGCGCGGGAGTGACAGTCTGCGGACTGCCTGTGATTAACGACACTGGCCGGTGGTGTAGCCTTACACGTTGATTTCTTGCCAGAACGATACGCTTGACATTGGTTTTTCCTGCGCGTCCTCGGCCCACGGACCTGCTAAAAAGTGTTAACATTTTTATAACTGTCTGGAATTGAATTGTAAGAATTGCTAGGATGGACCTAGGGCTGACAATGTGTTTCAATGCACAAGGGTGCTCCAGAATTGGTTAGAATAGGATATTTCCCAAGGGTGCATACTACTGATGTAATTTCAACACAGTTGGGCTAGTACTTCTAGTGATATTTCCAAGCGTTATTTATGCCCAGAAACACAATGTTCATGTTTTGTTGATTATTGTGTGTTGAATACAAAGATTACTAACATGTATCTCCTGTGAAGTCTCTTTTGTGAAGCTCAATGTATTTATTGTGAGTGTTGTACAAATGATATACACTTTGCCTCTGTGATAAGCCTGACTGCTCAGTGCCAAGCTATCCAAGGGTGAGCGCAGGTTATACAGTGAGTGTAATCACCCACACCTGATGGGAGTGGAAGGTTCTGCCTGGCTAGGTTCTTGCCTCAGTCAATCAGAAAGTGACAGATCCAACACGATTCCACATATTATGGGTCCTGCATTGCTGTAATATCTGTTATCCCCTACTTTTCAAGGGTTACCTTTTAGCTACTGAGCAATACATGTTGTCTTATAATTAATGGCAGACTACAGTATCTTTTCACTTTTTAATTTTTGCTTCCACAAGCTTTCACATCAGGTTCCCTTAGTGGATACCAAATATAATGCCTGATATGGGCTATACTATTTGGTATACCCAGTCTTTCTTTGATTAGAGCTCACCAGGATTCTATTTGACATGACTTTCTGTTGGCTGGGTGAACACAGTATTTTCCTGCCAAATAGTACCCTTCATTGTGTTTTCCAACATCTTTAATTGTGGGAATACCACATATTACGGCTCCTGCATTGATGTAATAGCTGGTATCCCCTACTTTCCAAGGGTCACCTTTTAGCTACAGACCACTTTAAGTTGCCTCTAGTTTTATTTGATAGCAGATTGCAGTATTTTTTGCATTTCTCATTTCATTCCACAAGCTTTCATTTTGGGTTCATTTGGGGGATACCAAGTATAATGCCTCATATGGGCCCTAATATTTGGTATCCCCTTTGTTTCTCAGGCTAGAACTTATCAGGATTCAATTTACATGGCATTCTGTCTGCTAGGTGGACGAAGGGGCATATTTACAAGAGAATAGTGGAGTGCTACGTTAAGCCAAAATTGCTAACGCCGCGCCATTCTGAAAATGCAAGGATACGTCATATTTACAATAAAACAGTGCAACCCTGCATTTTCCCTAGCGCTGCTCTTAAATTCAGCTGCCTAGAGCCAATGCAGGTACCCTTGCACCGTAGTGCAAGGGTGCCTCCGTTGCAGGAAATGGTTGCACATTAACAACTACTAATGGCAAATTGTAACTTCTATGTGTGCTGCAGAAAGCAGCTCATATAGAAGTTGCAAAGCTTAATATTTTAATGATTGTTCATGTGCAGGAAGGGACACCTTCCTGCACATGAAGGGACACCTTCCTGCACATGAACAATCATCAGTGGCGATTTACTGTTTCTATGTGTGCTGCAGAATGCAGCACACATAGAAACAGCATAAACAAGGAGAAATTAATAATTTCTCCTCGTTTTGCCAGGTTAAGACCAGGTTTTCCCTGGTCTTATTTTTGGCGCCACTCCATATTTATGCCGCACTTGTAAATAGGGGGCAGTGTCAAAAAGCAATGGGTGTTGCGGTCGAAAGCCCACCGTAAAACCCATTGCCTACCCCTTTCACGCTAAGTGTTGCATCAAAGGGGGCCTTATTCACAAGGTCGCGTTAAACCATGTTTATTAGCTTAACGCTGCCTTGCAAATAAGGTGATGGGAATATAGCCACAGGAATGTCATAAAAAGTGAGGTTCTTGTGGGGAGAAACTCTTGAAAATGTGCCCTAAAGTATTTTCCTGCCAAACAGAACCCTTCCCTGTGTTTTCCATATCTTTTACTGTGGGGATACCACATATTACGGCTTCTGTATTGCTGTAATATTTGGTATCTCCTGCTTTTCATGGCTTACCTTTTAGCCTCGGATCAACTCAAGTTGCCTTTTATTTGATAGTAGACTTCATTATATTTTCACATTTTGATTTAATTCCATAAGCTTTTGTAACCGGTTCCTTGGGGGGATAACACATTTAATGCCTCATTTGAGTTATAATATTTGTATCCCTTATGTTTCTAGAGTTAGAGCTTACCAGTATTCAATTTGATATGGATGTCTGTTGGCTGGGTGAACACAGTCTTTTCCTGCCTGTCAAATCGCACACTTTACTGTGTTTTCCAACATATTTTACTATGGAGATACCACATGATAGGGCTCCTGCATTGCTGTAATATCTTGTATATCCTAATTTTCAAGGCTTACCTTTCAGCAAATGTCCAATTCAATTTGACTTTTATTCTATAGCAGAGTACAGTATCTTTTCACATTTTTGATTTCAATCTATAAGATTTCACATGCAGTTCCTTTTGGGGATACCACATATAATGCATCATATGAGCTATAATATTTGGTATCCCCTATGTTTCTTGTGTTAGAGTTTACCTTAATTCTATATGACATTGCCTTCTGTTGTCTGGGTGAACAC
Source organism: Triturus cristatus (assembly GCF_964204655.1). NCBI lineage: Eukaryota > Metazoa > Chordata > Amphibia > Caudata > Salamandridae > Triturus > Triturus cristatus. The sequence continues at coordinate 329,136,105 of NC_140584.1, read as the reverse complement.
AGTATTTTCCTTCCGAATAGCACCCTTTACTGTGTTTTGTAACATCTTCTACTATGGGGATACCACATATTAAGGCTTCTGCATTGCTATAATATCTGGTATCCCCTACTTTTCAGGGGTTACTTTTTAGCCACTGACCAATTCAAGTTGCCTTTTTTTCAGTAGCACACTACAGTATCTTTTACATTTTTTGGTTTAATTCCAAAAGCTTTCACATCCGGTTCCTTTTGGGGATACCAAATATAAGGGCCCATACAGGCTATAATATTTGGTATCCCCCTAGGTTTCTAGGGTAAGAAGTTAGCAGGATACAATTTCACGTGATTTTATGTTGGCTGGGTGAACAAAGTATCTTTCCGCCACACAGCACCATTCCTGATGATTTACAAAATCTTTTGCTATGGAGATAGCAAACATTACAGATTATACGTTGCTATAATACCTGGTACCACCTTCTTTTCAAGGGTTACCTTGTAGCTGTTCAACATTTGAAGCTACCTTTTATTTGATAGCAGACTGCAGTATCTTTTGACTTTTTTAAATATCATTCCCCAAGCTTTCACTTCCTTTTCCTTTTGGGGGATCCCAAATATAATACTTCATGTGGGGTATAATATTTGGTATCCTGTATTGTTCTAAGAGTAGAACTTACCAGGATAGAATTTGACATGGTGTTATTTTTTGCGGGTGAGCCCATTTGTTTCTGTCAACTGGAACCTTTTGATGTGTTTTCTGCTTTCTCTTTCAATAGGAATACCAAATATTATGGCTCATGCATTGCTGTAATATCTGGTATCCCCTACTTTTCACAGGGTACCTTTTAGCCATTGCCCAACTAAAGCTGCCTTTTATTTGATAGAAGATTACAGTAGCTTTTTGTATTTTTGATTTCATTCCATAAGGTTCACATGCTGTTCCTTTGGGGATATCAAATATAATAGCCCATATGGGCTATTATAATTGGTATCACCTGGGTTACTAAGGTTAGAGCTTGACATATTATAATTTTACATGGTCTGAAAGCCAGCATAAAAACACAGTATTTTTCTGCCAAATACTACTTTTCCTTGTGTTTCCCAACACTGTTTACTATGGGGACACCAAATATTAGCGCTTTAGCATTTCTGAAATATCTCGTGTCCCCAGCTTTTCATGGATTACCCTTTAGCCATTAACCAACTGAAGTTGCTTTTTATTTTATAGCTGATCAAAGTATGTTTTTGCATTTTTTATTTAATTACACAAACTTTCAGATCTGTTTCCTTTTAGGGTTACCAAATGCCTCATAGGGGTATAATATGTGTTATCCCCTATATTTCTGTGGTTACAACTAGCCAGGACATTATGTGTCATGGCCTAATGTTGGCGGGTTGACAATAGTATTTTTCTGTGACATTGCACACTTCCTTTTGTTTTTCGTTCTCTCTTTCTGTGAGGATACCAAATATTATGGCCAAAGCATTGCTGTAATATCTTGTATACCCTCCTTTCCATGGGCTAACTTTTCACAATTGACAAGTTCAAACTGACTTTTATTTGACAGCAGGTTACAGTATTGTTTAGTACTTTTGATATAATTCCACAAGCTTTCACATTTTGTTCCGTTAGGGAATACCAAATATAATGGTGCTCATGGGCTATAAAATTTGGTATCCCTTATGTTTCTTTGATTAAAACTCACCAGGATACAATTTTATATGGTATTATACTGGCAGGGTGAACACAGTGCTTTTGTGACAAATCACATCCTTCCTTGTGTTTTCCACTTTCACTTTCGAAGAGGATACCAACATTCATGGATCATGCATTGCTGTAATATCTGGTATCCCCCTATTTTTCAAGGCTAACCTTTTAACCAGTATTACATTGATATTGCATTATATTTAACAGCAGAATACAGAGTGTTTTAGTAGTTTTTTCAATTATTCCACAAGCTTTGATTATCAGCTTCTTTAAGGGATACCGAATATAATGGCCTATGTCGGCTGTAATATCTGATCCATCATGCCTCAAGGTTAAGCCTGACTGCTTTGTGCCAAGCTACCAGAATGTTATGCACAGGTTAATTTGAGGACTGCTTGTGTTTCACCCTGACAAGAATTGTGTTTTTTTTCTTTGATAGGGTTTTCATCCACCCCAACCAATAACCCAATTTGTCACAAGAGTGATAGGTTGCAAGATGAAATTTTAACTAAGATAAGAAATGTTCATTTTATTCCCAGTGCTCACCAGCTGCCTTAAGGCTGTTGTAGTAATATTCTGTGTTCTTATTTTAAATGTGCAAGGCAACAAATTGAACCTGGTGAAGTAAACCCTTTTGTAATCATAAAAGGGGATTTAGACAAAATGTCCGAAATAAAAATACCGTTGGACAAAACATTGTGTCAGGGATATTGAGCACAAAAATATTGTAAAGGTAAGTTTCTATAGGTAAGCAATGTTTGACTATATATAACTCCACATATATGTACCTTAACAATATGCATATCTTCAAAGTACATAGGTGTGGAGTTACAAATAGTAACTTGATACTTTCCTATTTGCACTTATCTTCTCAATAGTTTAGACCTCAATATTTTTTAAATAATATTCTGTCCACACAATATTTTTTTCCGCTATTCTGTCAGTGATCCCATAAAAGCGTTTTTTCATAGTGTAGTGATTGTGTGTGACATTGAAAAGGTCAAAGCTGGGCTCTGAAATTAGCACTGCGTCCCTGTTTAGGGACTGTTAGTAACGAAAAGCACAGACATCATTTCAACTATGTATTAGTTTGTGCAGGGCTACAACCTGTCTTTTACATTCAAGTGCTCGTGCATTGAACTAATTTCACTCCTGTCACCTGTGGGTGTGAAAACAATCGTCCATTTATGTGTTTTTACCATAAGGCAGCATCGCAGGCCTCCCTGCTGTGGTGCCCTGCAGTAAAAGAAAAGGGCAGGAATGTGCCGTATCTGTCAGATACGGCGCAATCCTATCCTTTTCCCCTGCGCTGGCGCACAATGCGATGCCATGCGTCAATGCAGGAACCTTTGAACCATTGTGAAAGGGTGCCTGCATTGAGGGGATGATTGTTTTTGTGAAGGAAGGGAAACCTTCCTGCACAAAAAGAATCAAAAGAGACCTTTTCCTTTTTCTATGTCTGCTGCAGAATGCAGCACACAAGGAAAAAGGAAAAATGAGGCGAAATAAAGATATTTCTCCTCGTTGTGCCTCCCATACGCCTCCCCTGGGGAGGCATACTTTTTGGCGCTGCCTCAGATTTATGATTTCTACTAAATCTGGGGCAGTGTCAAAATGCCATGGATGTTGCTGGGAACACCCCAGCAACACCCATTGCACGCTCCTTTAACACAGAATACTGCATTAAAGGGGACAATGTTTACGAAGCAGCATTAATTAAAAAAATAGTGGCTTGGTGCTGCCTCGTAAATAGGGAGCAGGCTCCTGCACTATGGAACATCACGAAAAGTGACGTTCCAACGGCGCAAGGGGCTTTATAAATGAGGCCCCAAGTTTACACAACATCACGACATGTAGATCACCCAAACGACCCTTCAAGAGCTGTCATGAACAAACTACCTCAACCTCAAGTGTGTCTTAAGACTCATCACATGGAATTTAGCACTCAATAGGCAGACCTCAGAATTCACCATTTCAGATCCCTTTCTGGGAGTCTTTGGGCCAGATCCATGGAAATTGGACTCAATTACATAGTATTGTGTTAACACAAATATTGTGTTAAATTAGTGTTCCTATACTAATGAACATAGCCAAAATATTTGTTTTAATTGTGGACAGTAATAGCATCCAAAAATATCAATTTTGTAATATTTATACAGGTTAAAGTAGTAAATGTAAATTCTATAATATATAAAATTAATATAGTGTCTGATCTACAGTATGGAGCACCATGTAATACAGTACAGTGCCATCAAGTGGAGTGGATTAGCATAGATTGGAATAAAGTGTCATAGAGTGGAGTGGTGTGGCATGTCATATAGTATGGGAAACCGTCAAATAGTGGAGTAAGGTACAGTGTTGTAGAGTAAAGTGACATAGAGTAGAGGACAGTGTGGCAAAGTGTGGTAGAGGATAGTTGCATAGAATGTCTTAGATTTGAGTGGCATAAAGTGCCATAGAGTGCAATAGTGGAGTACCGAGGAGTAGTGTGTCGTAGACAAGACTGGAGTAAATTGGGGTGGTGTGGTGTAGCGGGAGTTGCGTAGAGTGGAGTAGAGTGTGGTAGAGTAGCATACAGTGGACTATAGGGCTCTTCAGTGACATACACTGTAGTGCAGTGTTCTGCAGTGGAGTAGCATAGAGTGGAGTATTGTAGAGTGGAGGGGCATAGATAGTAATAGAGCGGAGTAGAGTGGCTTACATTGGCATAGAGTAAACTGGAGTGGTGTAAACTGGGTGTAGACTGGAGAACAGTGTTGTACTGTGGAGTCGCAGATTCGCACATAAGCTCATAGGCCCACTCGAATGAACAGCATGATAAGCCAGGTTGATGGATATATGACTTTGGCAGTTGCAGACGCCATGTACCACTACAGTAGTGATGGTGGTTCTCACAGGATATACCACAAATTGGGCAGTGCCATGACAAGTGCCTCAGGCATGCTGCAAGAGTGCTGGACAGCACAATGATGGCTGTCTTGTAGTGTCTTGATGCAATTCCACACATGAATTTTACAGGTGAACAGGTGACCTCACTCAACTTCAGACAGCGCAGGCTTGGTTTCCAGTGTTATTCGGCATCCTTTGGTCACTTCACAGCTGGTAATATAGCTGGACAGCCTCTCTTCCATTATGGCTATGCCCAGCCTCTCCCCTTCCCTCTCTGAGCAGTCATACATTCGTCCTGGTGCTAGGTAGACCCACAGCTTCTCCAGCTAGTTCCAAAGACTTCTGGTGACATACACTCACCTCTGTGAGGACTGGCTGTCAGGACCACAACCCAGTCCTGGATCACAGCACCTCTGTGAAACATTCTCTTTCATGGTGATACTGGAATCTGCATAAAAGTTGTTTGGACCCCATCATTATACTCATTATACTAATTTTCCCGTTGGGACGTGGATTTACTACCTAAGGTCCTGCGATTGGTTTGAGGTGTTCCTTTCCTGATGTCTTTGGCTGTAGTGCAGGCAAAAATGTAAATAGCACATAGCTTTTGTTAAAGGTAATGTCTCTCACAACACATAATGAGGATTCTGGCTCAAAGTAGTAGTATCTAAAATACTGGCATAGTTAAGTCTGAAGGTTCTTCACCTAGCTGTCATCCATCATTCACCTTCCTAAAATCGCAATGAGGACATACAAAAGGGCAGGCCCTACCTTGATACTTCCTTGCCTCTAGCAACAGAATCTCCTGGCACACGTCTACTCCCCTACTGACCATCACATTGTAGTATCTACGAAGAGCAACCCCTTTGTAAAAGGTCCTCATATCATTTCCAAGGGTATCCCAGTCTACATCCTCCTCTTTGTCATTGTGTGGGTCTGAACTCCCCAGCTTCAGGAATGCAGGAAATACACTTCAGCAAGTTGAATTTTGCCCCAACATTTTTTGTGAACTTCCCTTCCTTTACTCTGCACCCTACAACCTAGATGTACAATTAACTAGTTTTCATGAATAAGTGCCCAATTAGACACATTCTATGCAGGTATTGGATATTAGTCTGCAGCTGAAAAATGAGTCTAGATTGAAGACAGAAGAAGAAATAAGTGCCCCAGGTTTTTGGTTAAACTGGACAACATGACAAGTCAGGAAAACAATGTCTCCCCTGCTCACTTCATTTCGGAAACTCATTTTTTATTTCACCTTACTCCATATTTCCTCAAACATAAAAGAAAATAAGCTGTGTCATGCAGTTTTTATGCTGTATTCTGAAAATATGTTTTACAGTCATGGTATACATTTTGCATGTTTGATTTTTCTATTGTGGTGACCTCATGCTATACACTGCATTTTTCCTTAATCACTTATAGACATTCTTTTAAAGACTCTGATAAATTGAATGCAATATAATTTAAATTGAAATTCAGTGAGGGAACGTTGCTCTTATGCACCCACAGTTGCCACATCCAGCTCATCCAGGGGCCGTATTATGCAAAGTGCCCGAGGGGTGCAATGGGCATTGTTATTACAGTAGGGGCTGCAGACATTTTTGTGGCCCCTTCTGTAATAGAGATAGTGCTGGGGCACATATAGCTCCAGCCCTATCATCATCAACACTTTGCGGCTGCAACAACCGCTTCTTTTGGCGTGGGTGGGATTCCGAAGTGATGGGGGGTTCTTGTGACCAAACTGGCACCTCTTGTGTTAAGTGACTTGGACGTAGAAGAGTGTAGCAGCAATGACGAGGGGTCTGTGACCAGCACGGCAGCCCCCAGGGAACCACGCAGCAGGCTGAGACCCAGCAAGGACAACAGATATGGTGAGCACCAAGTGCTGAGTGACAGGGACATGCAGAGCACGAGGGGGCACGGGCAAAAGCAAAAAAGTGAGGGAACTACTGGGCAAATTGGAAATTATGGCACACAGCTGGGTTTAAACAATTATGCAGCAAATGGGCCATGGGCAGCGAATGGGCCCTGGGCTTCTCAGCCCCTGTGGCCAGCACACCCGAGGATGGGACAACAAGACTTCCAGGGTGAGGCATGGGGCAGGCACAGGCATACCCAGTGGCATGGAAGCACTAGTGGCAGTGGCCGGTGCCAGGAGTCCCGTACGGGGGGCCCTCACCTGGGAACAGGGCACGACAAGGAGGACATTTGCCTCAACTGGAAGAGAGAGGGAAAGAAAGGGCAGAAGGAGCAAACAGGCATAGCACGTGAGAGGTCACAGGAAGATAGAGACAAAGAGGGCACGGTCACAGGGGGAGCAGCACCGGGCAGTCAGGATGGTACAACGGTACCCAAGTGATCCCAACCAGCCAAGTCTCGGGCAGGGGAAGGGCGAGACTTGGCGAGTAAGCCCCAAGCAAGTACATATGTCCCTCTCTGGGCGACCCGCTCACCACCACAAAACTACTGGGCTTAGCAAAACTTATCCTGCTTACGGTGAAGGAAAGGATCTGGCGAAAGGAGTACATAGATATTTTCTAGTTGCTCAAGGAGCGCCAGGCAGGGTTAGTCTTGGCAATTCAGGACAAAACAGGATGAGGACAGAAGGGAGAGGCGCAGGCCAAGGGTGGAGAAAACGATAGAGAACTGGCTGCAGGCATAGAGGACCCTGGCATGCGTGTTCATAGAAAAATTCCCACAAAGTGCAGCAGCTTTGATCCTATATGAGCAGAAAGTTCATGAAGCTCAGCAAAAGTATCAGGGAGACGCATGGTTGAGGTACGATGAAGGCTTCAGGGAAAAAATGCAGACCTAGCCAATAACGGAATGGGCCTGTCAGGACATAGAGGGTTTCACGAATCACATGGTGGCAGCCAGGGAGGAGCTAGGCACACGTGAACCTAATTTTCGTCCATCAGGGTGCAAAGGGAAACATGAAGGGCATGAACAAGGGTTCAGAGGTAAAGGCCAAACAGGCGTGAGAGCAGGGAAAACACGCATGGCGACATGCTGGAAATACAACAAGGATGAATGCAAATGGGGGACCGCCTGTAGATTTAAACACAGCTGTGGGACATGCGGCAGCAGCCATCTAGCCATACAATGCAGACAGTCGCAAAGAACAGCTAACAACAGAGAAAAAGGCAAAACAAAGAATTAATGGTAGGGGTGAGACAGTGCAGAGAGAAAAAGGGGATGCGGGCAGAGGGCCACCACTGCCTACTCCCATAAATACAAGGAGAATGATAAGGTTGCTAAGTCACTACCTGAGGGCAGCAGCCAGGAAACAACTAGCGGAGTGTTTCACATCTGGGTTTCCCATCCCTTACAAGGGACCAGTGGCACCGCGGCTTAGCTGCAACCTAAAATCCATGCAAGACAACCCAGAGGCTGACAGACATTCATATCAATGAAGCGATAAAACCTTTAGCTCAACATCACCGGAGAGTGCCCATACATCTGAAACCACAGTTAGAAGAAGAAATTCAAAGCCTGCTGGCACAGGATATTATAAAGCAAGCCGATGGACCGACCCCCTGGGTGTTTCCAATAATAGCAGTACCAAAGAAGAACACCTCAAAGATTTGCATATGCGTTGACATGAGAGTACCAAACACAGCAATTGAGTGGGAAAGGCACCCTGGACCTCACCTAAATGACATGATCAGCTGTCTTACTGGCGCATACCGATTTTCAAAGCTAGATCTGTGCAAAGGATACCATCAACTGGAGCTTGACCCGCAATCACGCTACATCACTACCTTCTCCACTTACATGAGTCTTTTTTGCTACAAACGACTCAGTTTTGGGTTATCATCAGCAGCAGAGATATTTCAAGAGATCATAAGGCAAGTAATAAGGCCGGTGAAAAAAAACTTGAATTACAGTGATGGCATCCTGGTGTTCAGCCGTTCAGATGAAGAGCACGACAAGGCCCTATGTGAGGTCTGCAACCAGTTGGAACAAGCGGGCCTAACTCTGAATGAAGAGAAGTGTGAACTGGGGAGAAAGGAACTAGTATTTTTTGGTCACATCTTTTAAAAAAAGGAATGAGGTCGGACCCCAGCAAAGTGGAGACACTGGAAAAGGCAAGATCTCCAACAGAAGTAGCGGAAACGAGGTCATTTCTTGGTCTAGCAAGCTACTGTGCTCACAGCATAAAAAGACTTTGCCACAGTGAGCACACCTCTTCGGGACCTAAAAAAGCAGGGTCAGAAATGTCTCTAGACACAGGAATGCAATAGGGCATTTGAGGCCATTAGACACGCAGTAATGGCTGTAGATCATCTTGCCTATTTCGACCCATCGCTATGCACTGAGCTGACTGTGGACGCAAGCCCGGTAGGGTTAAGAGCAATCCTAGCACAACACATGCCTGGAAGAGATTCGCCCAGGAAAATTGTCGCATATGCGAGCAAAAGTTTGTCTCACATCGAAAGGGCATACTCCCAGCCAGAGAAGGAAAGCCTAGAAGTGGTATGGGTGTGTGAACACTACCACATGTTCATCTACGGGAAACCATTTACCATTGTAACAGACCATCAGGCCCTAGTGACAATATATGGAAATCAATACACAAAGATACCTCCACACATTGAACGATGGGGAATAAGATTATGATTTCAAGATTGTTCACAAGCTGGGAAAAGAACACAACCCAGCTGACTACATGTCATGACATCCCCTACCACAGGCACCAGAAGAATCCCTCAATTTTGTGTTGAGGCAGAACACTCCTGTACCAATAACAATGACAGAGCTAGAACAAGAGACTGCGAGAGATGCCACAATGCAAGCAGTCAAAAGGGCAACACAACAGCAAAGATGGAGACACGTAAACAGCAACAGCACCATGGGAGAAGGAGTTAACAGGTAAGAAATGCTGGCATTCAAAAACATACACGAGGAACTCTCAGAGACAGAAAAAAGAATCCTACTACAAGGAACAAACACTATGTTGGCAGACTGTAAACTTGGCACATGAATCCCACAGAGCCATGGTAGGAACAAAAAAATGCTATGGGAGAAAGTATGGTTCCCAGGCTTGGATCGACTGGTGGCGAACACTATCCTAAACTGTCACCTATGCCACATAACAGGACAGGACGACCAGCAAAGCCAGAACAGCTACAGATGTCAGAGCTTCCAGGGGCAATGTGGACAACGTTGGAAGATGACATCTATGGGCCATTGGACACGGGCAATTACTTGCTAGCGGTCATTGATGAATACTCCAGATTTAACATAGTGCGACACGCCTTGTCAACATCAGCGACCGCGACATTGCCAATACTTGATGACGTATTTGCAGCCTGGGGTTCCCCACAAACAAGTTCATGGACCACCTAAGCATTCACCACCGGAAAATAACGCCTCTGTGGCCACAAGCAAACAACATGGTGGAGAGGTTCATGGAGAACATAAAGAAAGCAGTCCAAAGCGCAAATCTAGCACAGATCTCTATAGGACAAGCACTCTGTCAAATACTAAGAGACTATTGAAACACCCCGCACAGCTCCACGGGACGATGCCCAGCAGAAGTAGTGCTGGGAAGGACAAGCAGGACAAGATTACCCCAACTAGAAGCAAAAGTGCCACCAGAGCACAACAACATTGCAGTAAGAGACCAGGAGGCAAAACACAAGATGGAACTATATGCGGACGCCAGGAGACATGCCACTTCATCGCACCTGAAGCAAGGGGACTCACTCTGGGTGCGCCAGCAACAGTCAAGAAAATCAGAGAGTCCATTCTCAGATGAACCACTGACAATAATAAACGTCAAGGGGCCAATGATAACAGCTGCATCAGGCCCCTTTTGAATCACCAGAAATAGTTCTCACTTCAATGGACTAAAGACACTGGATGAAGGCGGAGGAGACACAGCAGCAAAGAACAACGAAACACATGGAAAAGAGGAAGTTATGGACAGCAAGGGAAGAAGGACACTCAACGGTGAGAGACAAGAAGAGGGATCACAGAAGGAAACGGAAGAAGTATGTCCAAGAAGAGTGGGCAAAAGGCTAAAAAGACTGATTGAGGAAATGTAATGATGGGGATCAAGGACCATCGTCTCTCTCTCTCTCTCTTTTTCTCTCTCTCTCTCTCTCTCTCGCCATCACTTTTCTTTCATTTTATTTCTACTTGGAGGGAGATGTTGTGACCTGGGTCAGAGGGCACTAGGACCCTGCACCCGAATGTTGGGAGGGGATAGCAACCGGACACCACTTCCGGTCAAGGAGTGGGGAGGGCATTCTATGAAGACATGGGCAAGGAGATGGACATGTGTGTGGGCACCAAGAAGAAGTAACTAATAAAGTACATAAGGCTAACCTACCTGTCTGCGCGTGTTCTTGTGTGGCGACCCAACAAGCGGCCTTCTGCATCTTCGGCGGGTCGCTTCAGCACACAAATATGGTTAGGAAGAGAGGTGAGAGTAGAGTCCAACGCCTTGGCCCTTGGCTTCAGGTCAGTAATAGCCTACTCGGTATCATGGACTCTGTCCACTAATTTTCTTTGATCAGCATGTAGTAGTGTGAGGTCAGTTGTTATTTTGCTCTCCAAGGATGTGCTTGTGCTTGCTAGCAAGGAGTTGATCTTTTCCACTTCCACCCATACTGAATCCAATGTATCACCTTTGAACACTGATGAATGCAGCTGGGGGGAGAGTCAGAGGGCACAGATCTTTGATCGGCGGCCAGCGGTGAGCGGGTGGCCACCTCATTGGTACCAGTGCGTGTTCGATCCATGTTGTAAAGTACTGTGTAAGTGTCACGCCAAGAGCCCGCTTGCCAACATCAGCCGAGTGCGTTAGTGCGGCAGTACGAGCAGCTCCAGGATACTAGAACACAGAAAGACGTGCATGAAATACAGAGAATGATGCAGCCATAGCGGCTGCAATATGTGTCAAGGAGTTTTTCCCTTTTGGTGTGCTTTAGCGGTGCCTCAAGCAAGAAAAGACCCACAACAGTGGCCAGCATTAAGAGCTCACCAGCTTTCAAGCAGTCAATTGGACCCACAAAGTTTACGGCATGATGAGCTTACCTAGTCAGCAATTCATCCATTTTACAGCTTTATGTTGTTACTTTCTGACGCTATGGGTTCATCAGCTAAACCAGATTTTTGCATAGCTTCCACGAACAGTCAATGAAACAAGTGAGCTCTGGGCAGTGCTTTAAATGGGCCGGTACTGTCAGGTACGGAGTAGAAGCACTTTTTTATTTTGAGAGGGTGTAGTAAGCGCTTTCGAAGGAGACGATCCAAATAACTTGAAGAAGCGAAGGATAAGGAATATGAATATGTTTATTCCAATTGAGAAGACCCACGACTGATCACATCAGAAACCCAGTCTCAATCTGAATGTCACATCAACATTCTAGAACAGGACTGAGTCACACAGAATACCTACATAACTAAGATTCCTTAAAGTAACAATATACAAATAGAAATGAATTAATGAATATTAACTTACTACACATCCTCTCTTTTTCACAGAAGAAGAAATTAAGCCAAACTATAAAGGAATATATTTGAGAAAAAGAAAACAATAAAATATAAACAAAATAACATAGAAAAAAAAAAGAATAAAACAATTAATTAAGTCATGACATAATCACGGAAACGGAGGGGTGCTGACCTTATTCTAGAGCCTCCATGAATCCTACTACTACCATCACCTTCTCCTTTCTAAGATGTTGAACAATGTGAGGCTTGATGTGATGATGTTGCATTAGAAACACCTCTATCAGGATGATCCGAATAACTAAGAGATGAGTGAATAGAGGAACTAGTTTGTGCGCAAACATTGTCACAAACACCAAACCAATCTGAATCCAAATTTTCAATTACATTAGTGTTATGTTTGTTTTCACGAATAATGGTAGCTTGTTTATTGGTTATTTTAATAAGTGCATTTTTGTTCCACCAACCTCTATCCTGTAGGAGAACGGCCATACGAGAAACTCTTATAACTTGAACAGGAGATAAAAATTTTGAGTGACCTTTAGAAACTTTAATGGGTTTCCTGATCAAAACCCAATCACCAGGAAATATAGGTTTATCAGAAACATGCTTGCGTTTATCATAATCATGTTTACAACTGTCTTGTTTTTTATTTACACAATCTCTAATTTTGTTTAAATCAAGAGGAACGCTGGGCGTGGCCAAGATGGCGGAGAGCTAGGACGTGCTCTGCCTTCTCTCCTCCGCCCGCCGCACCAAAAGCACTAACATCGGCCTCTGATCGCACAGGTGCCGGCAGAACTGAACCCTACACTACCTGGTCACAGCCGGCGATTCCTCTGCTGGGCCTCCCGGGCTCTCGGTGAGCATTCCAGCGGCTCTTGGCCCCGGCCAGGCCTGTCTCCTGGACGCGAGCGTGCCGCTGGGGGAGGTGCTGCGGTCGCTGGTATCTGAGCTGACGGCGCTGACCCGCGAGTCGCTACAGCGTGACGGAGGTGGAATACTGGACGCCGAGGCATATCCTACTATTTGAGGCCAGCGAACAGCAGTAGCGGCGGCCGGTGGCGGCCTTGAAGTCCAGGCCCAGCGTGGAGCGGCAGCCTAGCCGAGGTGTGCCCGAGGAACGCGACTGCCACCGCGAGGACTCGCGGTCTGAGGTGAGCGACTCGGCCTACGCAGCGATACCCCAGCCTTCGGCGTCGCGGGACGCCTTGATCAGCGGCGCTGCGCTTTGCTGCCTCCCTTCCTCGCTGTGCTCTCTGTTACCCGGGGCCATCGAAGGGCCTTGCATGCGAGGCGGCCAGCCCGCGAGAAGCGGCGAATTTGGGACTGTGCCTGCCCGGAACGGGCCTACCGCCCCTGCTCATCTGGTCACTGCAAGGCGGACTCTTGGGGCCGAGCCCCTGCTTGGTGTGGCCCTCAGCCTAACTATCACACGTTCCAGCGGCGCCCGTCAGGAGGCAGGCGGAGTCTGCGGCCGGCTGAGGCCCAGTGCAGAGTGCGGTAGCCACGGCCTAAATTTTGGGTGAACCCGGCGGGGGTGAGGGACACCCGAGGCGGCGCCGGTGACGCGTGGATGCCCTGCTGACCCCCTGAGACCGGGAGGACGTGTGGGCGGCATTCCAGTAGCCGCAGCGGCGGGGCACCGCAGACGCCCGCACGAGTCTGGAGAACGCTGGGGCGGTCGGACGACAGAGGGACCTGAGGCCTGGTCGGGCACGCAACGGCGCTGGCCTAGCTTGAGGAGAGGCGGCTGGGGCGCCTGCGGGCAGAGGCGGCAACCCAGCATCCACGGCGGAGCCGGGGGCCGCCTGGCTGGTGGTCGCCCTTGAAGGACGGAGGGCCTGTTTGGCTGGCCCCCACCCACACGAGACGAAGGACTGGGGCCCGGAGGGGAAAGAACCAGCGGCGGAGCGTCCCTATCTGCACACGGCGGGGTAGAGGAGACGCCGGACCCCCAGAGGTGAGACAGCTCTGTGCCCGCAAGGCGCTGGGGACGTGAAGGCGCTGCACACCAGCTGAGCCCCCGGGCGTGAGGAGGTGCCGGGAGGTGCCCGGGGGCGGGGGGCGGAGGGGACGGGCCCCGTCGCCACGACAATGGGCCAGGAGCGGGCGGAGGCGGCCGCCGGTTTTCCCCACCCGAGAGGGGGAGAGCCCCCTGGAGTTGAAGAGTGCTAGCGGCTGCTGCCGGTCCCCCCACGGCGGCTGCTTCGGAGAGAGGCGCAGGGGCCTGCAGAGGGTGCCACTGCGACGGGCCCTTCAGCGGAGGGGGTGGAAGGCGCTGAACACGAGGGTGGACCGTGTAGCACCCCAGCGGCGGTCGGAGCCTGCAGCGGGCGGAGCGCTGTGGAGAACAGACCTTGGGGATCTGCCTGGCGGGCTGGTGGCTTGATTTCTGGTGCCACGCCAGGAGAGACGGTACGGCGGTGCACCTACCCGCACAATGGCGACCCACCGGGGCAAAGGCAAAGACAAGGCGCAGAGCAAGTCGTTGCAGGAGTTGTTTGCTAAGCCGCAGGGGGGAGCTGCGGCGCCAGCCCCAGAAACTCAGACAGCCATGGCTGACGCGACACGGCCGAAGGGGGCCAGGGACGATGGGGAGGCACCGATCACCAGGGCGTTCCTGATGTCGTTATTTGCGGAGCAACGGGAGGACTTCAAATGCATGAAGCAGGAACTCGCGGCGGAGTTACGGGAGGTACGGCGGGACCTGGATGGCATGGGGGACAGAGTGCAAGCGGTGGAAGACAGGATGGATACACAGGACACGGATCTCTCCCTAGTACACCAGGATCTTCTACGCCTCCATGACCAGCAGGTGGACATTCAAACACTATATTAAAGATATCTCAGAGATGAGTGGGGGTCCAAGGGATAAAGTTTAAAGACTCAAATAGTTGTAATCCCCAGGTCCACGAACTATATCAACATAAGCAACTATGAGTCTCGCCTGTGTGAAAACCTTGACACAATCGTAAGGGAAATGCTAATGCTGTGAGTTCATGTGTACATGTGTGCGTGTACGCATGAGTGTAAAATTCCCATCATCCACCCGAAGTGGTTTGCTTCATCATCTGGGAATTAGGGACTCATTTAGAGAACCATCTTCTACTTGACAAGTCGTAGATATTGGTCTCTTCTATGTCCCAAACTGGTAAGTGGTAGTTTTGTTAGATGATGATTGGGTGTGATGGTCGCAGTGCTGGTGTGAGGTGATGGTGTATAAGTGCTGGTTAAAATATGTCTAGCAAGGCACTTAAAAACTTTATTGGGTACCTACCTTGTTGACAAAGTCTAAAAACAGTGCTCCAACAGTTTCAAAATATAATAACTGTGTTGAAAAACGGTCTACATGTTTCTGCTAACGGATGTAAATCATCCAAGCTTTCGTCAGGACCTTGAAGCTACTGCGAAAAAAACTGTGCAAATTAATGAAGTGGTTTATACAACCTGGACCCTAATGGGGGGCCAAGAATCTCCGTAGGAGGTAGTTTACATTCACTGACCTGCATAAATGGAGAAAAAGAGAAAGAAAAAGAACACAACATAGCAAAACAACCCTTCACATAGTGTAATTATAAAGGTTAACAAATAGCATCCAGCACAATGTCCGATATACCGAATACTCTTAGATGTATTAAGACTATGATAAGTCTGTGAGCTTAAATCGAAATTAGACGACTTAAAGGCACTTACCCTATACGTGATGGGTGTGCGCCTCACCTCACCTGGCTACTGCTCAGGTTTAAGGAGGCCCCGCTCTGTAGAGAAAATCAGAGGGTTCGACAGTGTTAAAACCTAGTGGTTGGTTGAAATTAAAACGCTATAGCCCAGCCGCGTAATGTCGAGATGCGCCAGATCTCACTGAACGTCACCCGACTGCCACAACAATGGTCTCAAAAAAAGTGTACTAGATCTCGGTAATGTTTGTAAAGACTTCAGGATCGGCCTCAGTGGGGGGCCAACTAGTCTAATAAGTCTAATGCGTGTCGCGTTGCATCAAGTCTTTTGCTCAATAGCGTCGGAGAATACGCTAAACTATTTCAGACGGTAGGAAAATGCCAGCTCACCTATCCGTCGGTACCTCTTGTCAGTGCTGAGCTCGTAGGGGAGGCAACCTGCGATGTGTACGAGCTCTGCAGAAATAGAGAAAGCCGATCTTCGTTGTCACGGCAACCAGGGAGAAACGCGGCCGTCGTTCGGACGCTGATGAAACGTCATCGCGTTCCGTTCGTGAGCCTGGGAAATGTAGTATTAGAACCGATGGTTCTAACGAGCGACAGTCGTTGGGACCATACCTACACTCAACCTCTCATATTAGATCGGAGTACATGGATGTTTGTTTATTTTAAATCGGTAGTATTTGCGTAAAAGTAATGCACCAGGCCAACAGGTACATATTGAGCCCGTGTCTCATACTCAACCAGAGCAGCTATTCAAAACTACGAAACACCTGATAACATGGTGTTAATAGCTTGTACTAGACAGGAAGAAACAGATCGCCATCAATCTTAGCGAGACCACTCCTGAGCGGGGCGAGAAATGCCTATAGTATATTGAGCATCCCTATATCTTAGTACAGTTCATCTGAGGGGTACTAAATGGTGTCTGCTCTTAGAGTGAGGCCCAAGGAATATCATCATTCAGCCCGTTAAGATCACTTCGAAGTCTGAAGACCCATTTCTGTTCCTTGTGGAATAGAAAATTAGTGATGTCTGTTATGTGTGGTGGGATGAATGGTTGTTCAAGGACTAACCACCTTATGTCTTCTGGTTTGTGATTTAATGTAAGGAAATGGTTAGTCATTCTAGTCGCTTGTTTTTTCCGTCTAATAGTACTCTTGTGTTCACTTATTCTCACTTTAATTTTACGGGTGGTCATCCCTACATATTTAAGTGAGCAAGGACATGTAATCAGATAGATGACTTTCTCTGAATTACAGTTAGTATGTTTGTTGAGAATCCAGGGTTTTGAGGTACCAATGTCAATCGATTTGGTGGGTTCAGTTTGTGGACAAACTGAACAGGAACCACAAGGGTAGTGGCCTTGAACAGGTGGGAGGTTCCAGAGTGTTGATGTGATAGGGTTCCTTTTTGCTTTTGGTCGTGTGTGTACCAAATTGTCCCTGAGGTTCGTTCCTCTCTTGAATGAGAAGAGTGGAGGAGGGATTTTTTCATTGTTCAAATTGAGAATCCGCCAATGCTTGCGTACCACTTTTTGCACGTCATTTGACAGTGTGCTAAAGGTGTTTACAAATGTCAGTCTCTTGAGTGGTGGTTTTGGTATAGCTGGCGCGATGAGAGCGTCCCTGTTATTGTTTGCTGCTCTTTTTTTGGCTTGTCTTACCAAGTGTCTAGGGTATTTCCTGACTTTCAATTGCTGTGACAGATCGGCTGCATGTTTGTCAAAAGTCTCTTTCGTGGAGCAGTTTCTGCGTATACGCAGGAACTGACCGATAGGCAGATTATTCCTTAAGGACTTAGGATGGTGGCTCTGGAAATTCAACAGAGAATTCTTCGCTTGGGGTTTCTTGTATAGTTCACTCCCCAGAGTCCCTTGTGAGGGGTAAATGACAATATCTAAGAAAGGCAATCTGCATTGGTCGTGTGTCACAGTGAATCTCAAAAAATTGTTTTGGGTGTTTAACCAAGCATGGAAATCGAGTAAGGTAGTAACACTGCCACGCCAAACTACCAAAATATCGTCGATATACCTCTTCCATATGACAATTTTGTCACGGAAGGGATTGGTATTAGTCAACACATTGTTCTGTTCAAATAAATGAACGTAGAGATTCGCCAGGCTGGGAGCAAAAATGCTCCCCATCGATGTGCCTGAGGTTTGGAGGTAGATGGTCTCCTCGTACCTGAAGAAATTTTCTTTCATTGCCAGCCTGGCACATTCCATGATGAAATTGATTGGGGTAATCGTGACCAGATCTTTGGTGTCAAGTAGACCCCTGATAGCCTCTAATGTTTCATCCTGGGGAATGCAGGTGTAAAGTGACTCGACATCGAAACTAACCAGTAGGTCTGTTTCGATGTCAAATGGAGTCTCAGGTAACAGTCTAAGGACATCTTTGGTGTCCTGAAGGAATGTTGGCATTTCTTTGACCAAAGGCCGGAGGAAAAAGTCTACAAAAGTGGACAAGGGTTCTAAAAGTGACCCGATCCCTGAGATAATGGGACGTCCTGGTGGTGGTCTAGTGGCTTTATGTATCTTGGGGAGGACATAAAAGTAGGGCATGACAGGATGTGTCGTGATTAAGAATTCAGACTCTTGTTGAGTGATCCAGCCTGATTCCTTGGCTTCATAAACCATGTCATTTATCTCTTTGGATAATCTTGTGGTTGGATCCTCGGGCAAAACCCGGTAGGATTTTGTGTCGTTTAATTGTCTAAGACATTCCATCCGATAGATGGCTGAGTCCAGAATGACAATGGCACCCCCCTTATCAGCAGGCTTGATGGTAATAGTGTCGTCATTAGATAGTGTCGTCATAGCTTGTTTCTCCACAAGAGGAAGGTTACAGTAGCCACTTCTACTTCTAGAACAGAGAGAGGAAACATCATTGGTCACAGCTTGTTCAAAGACTTTGACATTATCTGGCACTAAATGTGCTGGTGGAGTGAAATTAGAGGGTGGTCTTAGACCTGTGTTGGTTTCTGCTGATAGGTCATCTTGATCTATCGTATCGCCTCCCTTTTCTTTATTCTTGAAAAAGAAATGTAGACGTACTTTACGAAAGAATTTGCCCATTTCACACCTCAATTGGAAGGGGTCGCCTATGGAAGTTGGAACAAAACCTAAACCTTTATTAAGGACCTCTAGTTCAGTTGAAGAAAGTTGACGCTGGCTTAGATTCACCACTAGTTTGTCACGTTCACATGTGTGTCCCATATGTTCTAAGTGTTCTGTGGTGGCTGGTCTGTTTGCCAGTGTACCTGTTGTGTTGATCCTCCTCTTCTCCTGCCTCTGCTGCGTCCACGACCTTGCCCTAAAAAAGGTTGCTGTCCAAAATGGGTAGGTGGTGGTGGCTGGCAAGGAAAGGGTGGCATGGGTGGAGCATATGGGGAGGGTTGAAAACCCCACAGTGCGGGGGGCCACCAGGGTCTGGGTTGGTCATAGTAGTTTTGTGTACCTCGTCTCCTGTTGGCCCGTGAGCGCTGATAGTTTTGTCTTTGCGACGGTGTCCCTGTGGTGGAACCCTCTGAATCTGATGAGGGAGTATCTGTCCCTGATGAAGAATAGTTTGAGCCATATTTCTTGCCCTTTTTGTTATATTCTGGAGGGATGTAGGTGTCGCTAGTATATGGGTAGACTTTTTCGAAGGAGAAACGAGCCAGATCTTTTTTGAATTTCTCTATCTTCGTCAATAAGATAGTGTCTTTGTGCTCTTTGTTGGCTTTATTGGTGTCCTCAAGATTTCTTTTAAATAAAGCACTAGTGATGGTGGCTTTGATTTGGCCCTCTAAAGTTTGTATTTCTACAAGGATAAGGTCAGCTGCCTTTTTGGCTGTAGAGATGATTAAAATCAGCCAGTCGCGGGTACATCGCCACGCGATGAGCGACCAGTCCTTGAGGAAAGTTTTGTCTGTCAAAAAAAGTCGTGGTGTGTTAGTTACTATCAGGCCCATGGGAGCACTATTGTTTCTTAAATATTCTGTCATTATAGCGCCATGTATGAATGTGCGCGAGTGAGACTTTTTCAGAGTAAGTAAGGTTTCCCATTCGTCTATAGTGTTGTTGGAGACCGATGGCAGACTGTCTATGATGCTGGGGTTGGTACTCAAGATCGACTGTAGCATGTTGTCATCAAATGACAATCCAGTGAGTTCGGCCATCTTTAAACAGAGGGCGGCGTGGGCAGCGAAGTGAAAGTACTCGTAATGCGCTTAGCTGCGTGAGTACAAAGAGAGGACCCGCAGCCGAGGCTGCTCCAAAAACTATATTAAAGATATCTCAGAGATGAGTGGGGGTCCAAGGGATAAAGTTTAAAGACTCAAATAGTTGTAATCCCCAGGTCCACGAACTATATCAACATAAGCAACTATGAGTCTCGCCTGTGTGAAAACCTTGACACAATCGTAAGGGAAATGCTAATGCTGTGAGTTCATGTGTACATGTGTGCGTGTACGCATGAGTGTAAAATTCCCATCATCCACCCGAAGTGGTTTGCTTCATCATCTGGGAATTAGGGACTCATTTAGAGAACCATCTTCTACTTGACAAGTCGTAGATATTGGTCTCTTCTATGTCCCAAACTGGTAAGTGGTAGTTTTGTTAGATGATGATTGGGTGTGATGGTCGCAGTGCTGGTGTGAGGTGATGGTGTATAAGTGCTGGTTAAAATATGTCTAGCAAGGCACTTAAAAACTTTATTGGGTAGCTACCTTGTTGACAAAGTCTAAAAACAGTGCTCTAACAGTTTCAAAATATAATAACTGTGTTGAAAAACGGTCTACATGTTTCTGCTAACGGATGTAAATCATCCAAGCTTTCGTCAGGACCTTGAAGCTACTGCGAAAAAAACTGTGCAAATTAATGAAGTGGTTTATACAACCTGGACCCTAATGGGGGGCCAAGAAACTCCGTAGGAGGTAGTTTACATTCACTGACCTGCATAAATGGAGAAAAAGAGAAAGAAAAAGAACACAACATAGCAAAACAACCCTTCACATAGTGTAATTATAAAGGTTAACAAATAGCATCCAGCACAATGTCCGATATACCGAATACTCTTAGATGTATTAAGACTATGATAAGTCTGTGAGCTTAAATCGAAATTAGACGACTTAAAGGCACTTACCCTATACGTGATGGGTGTGCGCCTCACCTCACCTGGCTACTGCTCAGGTTTAAGGAGGCCCCGCTCTGTAGAGAAAATCAGAGGGTTCGACAGTGTTAAAACCTAGTGGTTGGTTGAAATTAAAACGCTATAGCCCAGCCGCGTAATGTCGAGATGCGCCAGATCTCACTGAACGTCACCCGACTGCCACAACAATGGTCTCAAAAAAAGTGTACTAGATCTCGGTAATGTTTGTAAAGACTTCAGGATCGGCCTCAGTGGGGGGCCAACTAGTCTAATAAGTCTAATGCGTGTCGCGTTGCATCAAGTCTTTTGCTCAATAGCGTCGGCGAATACGCTAAACTATTTCAGACGGTAGGAAAATGCCAGCTCACCTATCCGTCGGTACCTCTTGTCAGTGCTGAGCTCGTAGGGGAGGCAACCTGCGATGTGTACGAGCTCTGCAGAAATAGAGAAAGCCGATCTTCGTTGTCACGGCAACCAGGGAGAAACGCGGCCGTCGTTCGGACGCTGATGAAACGTCATCGCGTTCCGTTCGTGAGCCTGGGAAATGTAGTATTAGAACCGATGGTTCTAACGAGCGACAGTCGTTGGGACCATACCTACACTCAACCTCTCATATTAGATCGGAGTACATGGATGTTTGTTTATTTTAAATCGGTAGTATTTGCGTAAAAGTAATGCACCAGGCCAACAGGTACATATTGAGCCCGTGTCTCATACTCAACCAGAGCAGCTATTCAAAACTACGAAACACCTGATAACATGGTGTTAATAGCTTGTACTAGACAGGAAGAAACAGATCGCCATCAATCTTAGCGAGACCACTCCTGAGCGGGGCGAGAAATGCCTATAGTATATTGAGCATCCCTATATCTTAGTACGGTTCATCTGAGGGGTACTAAATGGTGTCTGCTCTTAGAGTGAGGCCCAAGGAATATCATCATTCAGCCCGTTAAGATCACTTCGAAGTCTGAAGACCCATTTCTGTTCCTTGTGGAATAGAAAATTAGTGATGTCTGTTATGTGTGGTGGGATGAATGGTTGTTCAAGGACTAACCACCTTATGTCTTCTGGTTTGTGATTTAATGTAAGGAAATGGTTAGTCATTCTAGTCGCTTGTTTTTTCCGTCTAATAGTACTCTTGTGTTCACTTATTCTCACTTTAATTTTACGGGTGGTCATCCCTACATATTTAAGTGAGCAAGGACATGTAATCAGATAGATGACTTTCTCTGAATTACAGTTAGTATGTTTGTTGAGAATCCAGGGTTTTGAGGTACCAATGTCAATCGATTTGGTGGGTTCAGTTTGTGGACAAACTGAACAGGAACCACAAGGGTAGTGGCCTTGAACAGGTGGGAGGTTCCAGAGTGTTGATGTGATAGGGTTCCTTTTTGCTTTTGGTCGTGTGTGTACCAAATTGTCCCTGAGGTTCGTTCCTCTCTTGAATGAGAAGAGTGGAGGAGGGATTTTTTCATTGTTCAAATTGAGAATCCGCCAATGCTTGCGTACCACTTTTTGGACGTCATTTGACAGTGTGCTAAAGGTGTTTACAAATGTCAGTCTCTTGAGTGGTGGTTTTGGTATAGCTGGCGCGATGAGAGCGTCCCTGTTATTGTTTGCTGCTCTTTTTTTGGCTTGTCTTACCAAGTGTCTAGGGTATTTCCTGACTTTCAATTGCTGTGACAGATCGGCTGCATGTTTGTCAAAAGTCTCTTTCGTGGAGCAGTTTCTGCGTATACGCAGGAACTGACCGATAGGCAGATTATTCCTTAAGGACTTAGGATGGTGGCTCTGGAAATTCAACAGAGAATTCTTCGCTTGGGGTTTCTTGTATAGTTCACTCCCCAGAGTCCCTTGTGAGGGGTAAATGACAATATCTAAGAAAGGCAATCTGCATTGGTCGTGTGTCACAGTGAATCTCAAAAAATTGTTTTGGGTGTTTAACCAAGCATGGAAATCGAGTAAGGTAGTAACACTGCCACGGTCCCCCCCGGTCCCCCTCGCCCGGATAATGCCCCGCCAGCCGACATCCTGGTCTGCCTCCAGGACTACAACACGAAAGAGGAGATCCTCCGCAAGGCCAGATCTCAACACCCCATCACCTTTTGAGGTAATCTCCCGGTTCTCTATCAGGACCTTTCCGCCCTGACCCTACAAAAGCGCAGAACCTTCCGCCCTGTCACGGATGCTCTCCGTCAACGGGACATTAAATACTCCTGGGGACACCCATTTCATCTTATCTTTCGGCACAACGACCGGCTCTATCAGCTTCGTTCCCTGACGGAGGCGTGCAAGCTTTTGGACATTGACTGCCCGCAGGAGGAAGAGGAGGGTCCGGTAGCGGGCTCTCAGAAAGCCGGTGGCCCGGGTTCAGGCTGGAGCCAACTGAAGCAGCGGCGCAGAGGTGCCAGGGGGCGGAGACCCCCCCCCCGAGGAGATTGCCCAGGGCCGTCAGGGGGCCATTGCCTCGGTGGTGGGAGCGCTGGCTCCAAAAGCCGAAGGCCCTTGAAGGGGGCCGCCTGGGGGCTGTGACATTATGGTTTCGTATTGATTTCCATTACCCCGCACCCACTGGAGAGTCGCTGGCAGACGCAAGGGCGGGCGGGGGAGGGGAGGCTCTCTGGATGGCCACGTTTCTCCCCTTGACATTGAACATTCCGATCTTCCTTGGAAGATGGACTACTGGTTCGCTTCACACTGTTGGGGTACGGGAGGGGGGTGATTTGGGGTCAGTTGGGGAAATTTTTTCTCTTCTCTATTTCTTTTCTTCCTTTCCTTCTCTTTCCTGTGTCGGGCTCGAGGGGCGGTGGTTGGATGGCTTTGGCACACTCCGGTTACCACAGGGATGCACGACATCAGCTAACGTTTCCTGACCGGTGGGAATGCCTCCAACAACTATTAAGATCCTTACGCTCAATGTCCGGGGCCTTAACAATCCTATCAAACGAAGATCCATAATTTCCCTTCTCGCACAGTCGGGGGCGGAGTTATGCCTGCTCCAGGAGACGCATTTGCTTACGAAAGACACACACCGGCTGCAGTCTAGGTCGTTCCCCATACAGCTCTTTTCCTGTGATTCCGCAAAACGGGCGGGGGTGGCGATGCTTCTAGCGCCGAAGTTTAAGGGGTTCTCGCTGCGCAAGGTGGCGGAGATCAAGGGTAGGCTGCTGGTTTACCAATTCCGGCTGGGAGAATACACATTCACGGCGGGCATGATTTACGCACCCAACGATAGACCTGAACGCTTCCTCCAGACGGCGCTGACGGAGTTGTCGGCTTCCACGGACCGGAGGTTGCTACTTGGGGGTGACCTAAATCTGGTCTTCGACAACGTGATGGACCGCTCTGCACAGCGCACGGGGCAGGTAGGCACGCTGTCACAGACGGGACGCACGGCAATACAGGAATTAGATATGGTGGATCTCTGGCGGCTGTATAATCCCGCGGCCTGGGAATATACGCACACTTCAAGCGCGCACGGCACGTATGCGCGCCTGGACTATTTCCTGGCCACCCGAGTACTTGGGCAAGAGACCTCTGAGGTGGAGATTTTAGCGGCCTCCCTCTCTGATCATGCAGCGGTGGTTATGACGCTGAAGCTCCCACCCATGGATAGGAGAAGGCGCCTCTGGCGTTTGCGGGACGCACTCCTGCTTCGCCCCGTGGTGGTTAAAAAGCTGCAAGGGGTCATTGAAGAATACCTTCGATTTAACGACAACGAAGACACGGCCCTGCCCACGCGCTGGCTGGCTCTGAAGGCGGTGGTCCGGGGGGCCATTATAGCCCTCTCCGTGGCAGAGAACAAGGAGCGACAGGCGAAAAGCTTGGAGCTATCACAGAAAGTCAGGGAGCTAGAACATATGCATAGTTGCACCGGGGCCCCGAGGCCCCGAGGGTCTGGCGGCTGTTAAAAACACAGAGAGCGCAGTTGGAGGCGCTGGACCGCGACAGGGCAGAATACGCATCGCTGCGCCTTCGGCATAGCTACTATGTGGGAGGTGATAAATGTGGTGGCCTCTTGGCCCGCTGCCTTAGGGAGCGCAGAGCGAGAGACGGTGTCAAGGCGATAGTGGACTCGGGTGGGGTCCTGCACACGGAAGACCGAGAGATCGCTGCGACGTTTCGGGATTTCTATGCCCGGCTCTATGACGGGCAGCCCCTCGCTGATGGCGGGCTGGACACCTACCTAGACCAAGCACGGGTAACAGGCCTCTCGGCACTCCAAGTGGAGCTGCTGGACTCGCCGATCCGGCCGGAGGAGGTGATTTCGGCCATCTCGAGGCTCAAGCTAGGCAAGTCCCCGGGCCCCGATGGCTTTACGGCTTCATTTTACAAGCAATTCTGCCCCTTGGTCACCCCGATTCTCACCCGTCTATTCAACTCGTTTGACTCGTTCGGGGAGATGCCTTCCTCCTTCTTGGACGCCGCTATCGTGGTGATCCCCAAAATCGGGAAGGATAGCACGCTGTGCGGTTCTTACCGGCCGATCTCCCTCTTAAACTTGGACCTCAAGCTGTACACGGGGATTTTAGCGGCCCGTATTGCGCCGCATCTGCCGAACCTCATTGATCCGGACCAGGCAGGCTTTATTCCAGGCCGCCAAACGAGCGATCACACGAAACGGGTCCTGCATCTTATTGAGAAGGCCTCTCGATGCCCGGCAGATTACGCCCTCCTGGCGGTGGATGCCGAGAAGGTCTTCGACCGAGTACATTGGCCCTATCTTGAAGCGGTCCTGCAACGGTTCGGCCTGCGGGACAAAATGCGGGCGCGCATACTCAACTGCTACCGGGAACCCCACGCATCGGTCCGAGTTAATGGCCATACCTCTGAGCCATTTCGGATTTCACGGGGCACTCGGCAGGGCTGTCCCCTCTCCCCGTTGCTTTTTGCGATGTATACCCCTTGCCCCTTGCCGAACACATACGACAGGACAGCCGGATCACCGCCATTCGTTTCGGGGGAGACACCCACAAGATATGTCTCTACGCCGAAGATGTTTTATTGACCTTCCGCGGGAGCCCTTGCCGTCCCTGGGGGCGATCCTCGAGGACCTCGCGGTGTTTGGGGAACTGTCCGGCTTTAAAGTTAATGTTGCTAAGTCAGTGGCGCTCTCCCTCTCTCTCACACCGGGAGCGGTGGCGGACCTCCGTGCGGCCTATCCGGTTCCCTGGTCGTCGGAACCAGTCCCCTATCTCAGGGTGCAGTTGACCCCAACGATTCCGAGCATTCGGACCCTGAACTACGAGCGCCTCTCTTCCGCCATCAAAACGGACCTCCAGCGATGGAGACACCGGCCTCTCTCCTGGCTTGGGCGGGTGGCGGCCATTAAAATGACGATACTGCCTAAGATATTGTATGTGTTCCACACGCTCCCCGTATATCCACCGAAGGGCTGGATCAAAAAGGTCCAATCGGAGTTAGCACGCTTCATTTGGCAAGGCAGGAAGCCTCGCCTCAAACGCCAGGTTAGTTCTCTTCCGCCAGAGCACGGGGGCATTGGAGTCCCCGATCTCAAGCTCTACTTCCAGGCCGCTCAGCTACGGTATCTGGTGGAATGGATGAGGCCTGAATCTGAAAAGCACTGGCTGTTCCAGGACCGGGCGGTGGCGGGGACAGCACTGGCAGCGATCCCGTTTCTACGCCGGGAACAGCGGCCCCCTAACCTGTATGCCTCGTGGGTGACCCAAGCTGTGGTACGGATCTGGGATCAGACCGGCGAAAGACAAGAGCTGACGTCGCTCCCCTCGCCCCTGACCCCCCTGTTCGGGAACTCCGATTTCCCGCCGGGGTTCCCGGAGTCCTCCTTCCCGGGTTGGCGATACTCCAGCTGTAGAGCATTGGGGGTCCTGTATGACGAGGGCCCGTTCATCCCCTTGGCGCGGTTGGCAGCGGATTATGGAATTCCGGCTAAGGACTTGATCGGCTATTTGCAGATCAAACACTGGGCCACGCAGCCGCGGGAGAAACGGGCAGCACAACGCCGGCTCACAACGTTCGAACGTTGGCTGATCACACGTCAAACGGACAAAAAGCTGACATCCGATCTTTATAAGACGCTCCTCTCGTCACACTACCACTCATACCACGCGGGGCAGGCACGATGGGAGAGGGACCTGGGAAGGGACCTTTTGACACGGGAATGGGAGGGTTGCTGTTATAGGGATATCTTGGCGATGGAGCGTATCTCTCTGACACTGGCGGGGAAGGGCGCCTCCTTCGCGGAACTGTGGCAGCCGTTCCGGTCCCTCTTGTCCCAGGATTTCCGGGAGCTGACTTGTCCCCGATACCTGCGCCTTCTCCGGCTCAGTGCTGACCTGGAGGATGGGGACACCACTTCGAGGCCATGATTACCACATTGGCTCCGGGGTGGCCCTTTACGCCTGGGTTGCGGGTCCCTCTGCTCCTGAGACAGGACTACATATCTTGATTCTTTCTTTCTTCTTTCTTTCTTTCTCATCTCTATTTCTTTTTGTTCCAGGGGTACGGGGGAGGGGGTGGAGGGAGGGAGGCCGAGGGGGTTTTGGGGGTTCGGGTTCAGGGTGGGGGGAGGAGGATATGGTGGCTGCTGGGCCTCGTAAGCATCCCTCCGATTTCCCACCCGGCTAATGGGGGTGGAAGTGAGCTTTGTTGATTTTATTCCTGATGGGGTCGGGGAAAGTATGCTTGCCTGTTGCTATATTTTTCTCGGTGGAAAACTTTAATAAAAAGATTTAAACCTAAATCAAGAGGAACATGAGAAGATTTCTCTAGTAACCATGAAGGATTGAGTTTAGAAGTTGGTATGCAGCCTCTTAACAACATAAAAGGTGAAACACCTGTGGTAGTATGTGGTGTGGTATTGTAGTTCCAGACTTTCTGGAATAAAAATGAGGGAATGTTTAATCCACTACTAACAGCTGTTTGTACCGCATCTTTTAACAAACGGTGAGCATGCTCAACAAGTCCATTAGTAGATGGACTGTACAATGGAGCTAGGGTATGTTTGATATCTAATTTCCTTAAAAACATGTCAAAGTCATGAGCAGTAAAATGAGAACCATTGTCAGTTAAAATGTCATCAGGTGTTCCTTCAGTGTAAAATAAGCGTTGCAAAAATAAAATGGCAGTATTTGAATCTGCATTTTTGACAAAAGAAAAATAGATCCGTTTAGAGAAATAATCTACAGCCACAATTAGATATTTGTTTTCCGAATTGAAAACAGAAAATGGACCCGAATAATCTAAACCAATTTTCTTCCATGCTGCAGAAGGCCATTGGACTGGACAAAGAGGGGAATTAGAAGACTTCCAATGTTTGTCGGAGCAAAGACGTTGAGGACATTGGTTAACGTGAGTTTTTACTTGATTGTCAATACCAGGCCACCAATACGTTTGTTTAATTTTGTTGACAGTAGCAGTGGTACCTGGATGTCCCTCATGAGCTAGAGAAATGTTCCTGTCTCTAATACCTCTGGGAGGAACAAATTGTTTTCTTCTACAGATAGACTCCGATCCAAGGGCCAACCATTGACTAGAAATTTTTTGGCATTCTGCAAGCAATCATCTTGTTCAAAACTTCGCACCCAATCTTCCTGAGTTATTTTGTAGCTTTGTACAACATTTTCAACAGAGAAAACACATTAAATCTCATCATCAGAATCAAGAGGTCCTTGCTTGTGAGGAAGAGGAATGCGTGAAAGACAATCGGCTCGAATATTTTTCCCACTAGGAAGATACTTGATATCAAAATTGAATTCCTGCAGTCTAGCTAATAACCTCACCAGCCGAGAAGATGCTTTATTAGAGGAACTATCACCAAGCATGTACATTAACGATTTATGATCTGTAAACAGCTGAAATTTAGTTCCCCAAATATACATGCAACATTTTTCAACCGACCAAATGCAAGCTGATGCTTCACGCTCAATGGTACTGTAATTGAGTTCAGCAGAAGTTAACGTACGAGAAGCAAAAGCTATCGTGCATTCTTGTCCATTAACAATCTGGCTCAAGACAGCCCCAAGACCTTTGGCACTAGCATCAACGGTTATTATGCTTTGAACACCAAAGGTAAATGGTTTAATTGCAGTGGCATTGACAATTAATTGTTTGACTGATGTGAAAGCTTCATTTGTGTCTGCAGACCACTCAAATTTTGCATGTTTTTTAAATAAATTCCTAAGAGGTTGTACGACTAAGGCATAACCTTGAACAAAGCGAGCATAGTATTCACTCAATCCGAGAAATGCTCTCAAAGAATCCTTGTCTGAGGGAGCAGGTGCATTTTTGATTGCATCCAGTAACGAATTTATTGGTTTAATACACTCACTAGATAAATTGTGACCTAAGTAGTACACGTCCTGAGCAAGAAAATTGCATTGTTTTATATTTACAGTCATACTTTGTGTTTGTAAATTTTGCAAAACCTTTTCAACTAGGATGTAATGGTGTTCTAATGTTTCAGAGTGCACCAAGATGTCATCCTGAAAAGCTTGAATCCCAGAGCAATTTTTGAAAATCTTGTCCATCAATCTCTGAAATATACTGGCAGCAGATGCTAACCCAAAAGGGAGTCTCTTATACATGTAAACACCTAACGGAGTTACAAAAGTCGTTAGAGGTTGAGATTTGACGGACAACGGGATTTGGTGATATGCGGAGCGTAAATCAATTGTGGAAAATAATTTACTGCAACCTAATTTTGCAAGCATATCATGAATTTTAGGTAAAGGATGGGCATCCACAACAATGCTACGATTGAGAATTCTCAAATCCGCACATAGATGAATATCGCCAGAGTGCTTACGTGTCACGACTGCAGCAGAAACCCACTCTGATGATTCCACAGGACAGATAATATCTTAAGAACACAATTGGTCAAGGTGTTTTTTGAGATCGTCCCTAACAGAGAGGGGAACAGGGCATACTTTTTGAATAACAGGAAAAACTTTATCTTTCAATTTAATAGTGTGTTCAAAGTTTTTGACTAAACCAACTTCTGTACTAACCACAGATTTGTATTTCTCAAATAATTTACCAAGAATAGGGTCTTGTGTTTTGTTATCGTCAATCGATAAAACAGTAAAATCCCCCAGTACCACAGGTTCAGGATGACCAGGTTTCAACAGTATCCCCAAACCAGCCTGATCACGCCATCCTAAAATGTCTCTACCGTCCAATGCAACATAAACTTTTGTGTTGATGACTCTTCCTTTGAAGTTAATTGTGTCATTAACATATCCACGCATAATGATGTCATAATCACCAAACGCTTTGGATTCACATCAGTAGATATTAATTTAGTGTTTGGCCATAACTTGTAAAATGTTTTCTTGTCTAAAATAGTGATTGGAGATCCTGAATCTGCCATTACATCAATGTCAATTTGACCGATCAATACTTTGCAATTAGGAC
Source organism: Triturus cristatus (assembly GCF_964204655.1). Taxonomy (NCBI): domain Eukaryota; kingdom Metazoa; phylum Chordata; class Amphibia; order Caudata; family Salamandridae; genus Triturus; species Triturus cristatus. The sequence goes on along the minus strand of NC_140584.1, from coordinate 329,105,858 downwards.
CTTTAACTTTTTTACCATCAAGGGAATTGATATGTACAGATAAAGAAGACACATTCAAAGCATCACAAATTTCATCATCAGTGTAAATGTAGTTCACTTTGCTTTTGTCCTTAGGTAATCTACTCATAGTGAAAAAATGACCAATTTTTTTACAAATATTACATCTCTTGCCTTGAGCTGGACAATTAGGATTATTACCTAGATGAAATTTTGATCCACACCTGTAAAAAAAATGTTTAGGTTTACGCTCAAACACTTTTTTGTCCTTTAAACGATTGGTGACAGCATTAACATCAATTTGATTACTATTATCTGAAGATATGTTCATAACATTGGTGTTGTTGGGTGCACTAGAAGTCTCAGCTAAGCTTTTTGACGATGTAACAGAGCACTCAATGCTCTTTGCGATGATCATAACTTCATCCAAAGTAGGATTTTTACAAGTTAAAATACGTTCTTGTATTTTTTTGTTGTAACAGTTAAATACTAATAGATCTCGAAGTGCAGTATCTAAGTAGGAACCAAATTCGCATTTTGAGGCAAGAACTCTTAACGTTGCTAAATAATCCTCTATAGATTCCTCTGCCAATTGTTTTTGTTTAAAAAAAACATGCCTTTCAACCATAATTGAGGGTTCATCTTTGTATTGTTTCCCCAAGCGAGCTAAAGCTTCAGAATATACATTCCAAGAATCATCTGATGATGGATTTTGGACAATTGGTAGACTATCAAATAATTGTTGGCCAGCATCACCAAGCTGATTAAATAAAATAGCCCTTTTTCTTGATGGAGAATACTCAAGAGCATCTATTGCCTCCAGATAGTTTGTAAACACTTGCAACCATTTGTGCCAAGGAGTAGGTGGCTTACCTGCCACATTAAAAAAACATGGTGGTGCTAAAATACTTTCATTTGAATTTGCCATTGTGGGAAGAAAAAAACGACAGAAATAAAAGATTGCCTTTTGGTTATAAATCCGATGTAATAGGTTCCGATTGTAAATAAAGAAGAAAAAAAAACACGAAGGAAAAACGATCTCAAAGAACAACGTGGCACCAGTATCTTTGAATGGAGACCATCCCAATCATGCAAACTGGCCACTAAAGCGTGATGAAGCAATCACCCGTTGACGTATTACCCTCGTGTGAGGAAGCGTCACAGTTCCGAAGGAGGAGCGTCTATGATGAGGGAGATGCAGACGATATCAGTTTGGAACGGGAGCGCGAACCAGAAGATAGCATGCAAGAGCAATTCAGGCAATCCAATGGGTGCAGCAGTCGGTGGGTCCTTTTTTAAAATTCTTCTCGGTTGAGCACAATTCACAAAATCTAAAGCACTCTGCCCGAATGGTGAAATCCCAGTCCGTCGCCAAAATATGTAGTGAGCGCTTTCGAAGGAGATGATCCAAATAACTTGAAGAAGCGAAGGATAAGGAATATGAATATGTTTATTCCAATTAAGAAGACCCACGACTGATCACCAGTCTCAATCTGAATGTCACATCAAAATTCTAGAACAGAACCGAGTCACACAGAATACCTACATAACTAAGATTCCTTAAAGTAACAATATACAAATAGAAATGAATTAATGAATATTAACTTACTACAGAGGGAGAGTACCGGCACTTCTCAAGAGAAATGCTATAGTTTTAATTGGAGAGTACCGGCACTTCTCAGAAACAACCAGGTACTCTGCTCCAATTTCAATTTCAAGCACTGGCTCTGGGAGGATATAAGGCAAATAATGAAGATAAAGGGGACTTCTGATCCCAGGCTTGCAAGCTTCCCTCCAGTAGAGCCATGTCTGGTATGCCAGAAAACACCATAGCAAGCACACCCTAGATCCCTAGGAAAATCACTTCTCCGTGTTTATCAAGAGGGAGACTGTGTATTATACACAGCATGACAAAGGGGAGGATGGGGCCTCTGAGTAATCATGAGCAGTGTGCTAGGTCTGTCTCCAGCCACTTGGTGATGCGGCGGCGCCCTCCAGCAGGGACCGCAGACAGGGGAGTGCTAATGTGGTACCGGTGCCCTAAAGGAACATGACCAAGAGTTTTTCAGAACATTGAGGGGGTGCGAGGTCGCCTGATCACAGCAAAGCAGCTGGACTCACTGTCAGTCCCACATGCCATCAGCCAAACCACAACGCAGCCCCTAACGGATCCTCTCAGGAGCAGTCATCCCCGTCAGGAGCACTACAGGTACAAGTAGCAGTGCCTGCATCCACCCGGGTCAGTGCGCCCAACACTCCAGCCACCAGCAGGAAAAGCCGTGGAGCGCAGCCACCAAAACGTTACATCCAATGCTCCAGCGGCACGATGGACGGATCATCTGTAGGATGGACCCACGCTGATCCCGAGCATGCAGGTACAGCTTTTAGGTGTTGCCGGGGGGAATGCTGGCAGCCAGCCAGCCATCGTATACGCCCTAGCACACAGGTCTCATGCCTCAGCAAACGGATCCGGTATCCCAGCGGTGCAGATCCGGTTTGGTCTCCGGCAGGCCGCACCAGGCCGCAGTTTACCCAGAATCTCAACTAGCCTCATAAAAACGGGGATCAATTACCCCTGACGGTGAATTGCCCTGGGGAAGCAATAACCATCTAGGAGAGTATGAATGGCAGGCTCATATCAGGACAATCGAGCGACTGATGGGGATTAGTGGCGGAACCCTCTCAAGATGCGTCTGCCATCTTGGCTGCCTAAGCCACGTCCCACCAACTAGTACACATCTTATCCCACTCTGTTATGACCAAGGCATTAACCGTGTGTTTGACGTCGCCTAGTTGAAGCCTCTATTATTCTGGATATGCATCTGGTCGACAAAGGAGCTGTATGATTACAGAGATTGTCTGAGGGATCTAATGAGACTTGACTACGCCATGAAGGTTCCCTGGTTGAGGTTCATTTATAGCTGGTGTAAGAAGTTTAATTTATTAACATTTTGGAAGACCCCTGACCAAATTTGTACGGCAAATAGACAGGTTTTAAAATCTGTATATTGGCCTTATGTGTGTGAACAACAACTTAGAAAGAGTAACCTAGGCCACTAGACTGAGATGTTTCTTGAGATCAAACCAGTCCCGGCATTTGAACACTTCTTAGACATTGTTACTTCACCTGTTGCTAAAAGCCTTTATTTAAGGATCACATATGGCTGCTTGCCTTTGAGAACATTTAGTAGCAGCTGCAATAAAAATCAGGTTTCCGTGGTATGTCCTGCATGTGATTTGGACCCAGAGTCATTGGACCATATTTTGATTGTATGCCCAAGTTATAATGACATACGTCATAAGTGGCTCAGTCCTATTTGTTTGAACATGGGGTTACTCATTACCAAGAGACGCAGGGCATAAGAAAAACTTACATGTCAGGACCTATTGTGTTTTCAGTAAGAAACCCACATAGCGATAGGGGAAGTCGTGCATCTCCAGAAACGTTGGTGTGGTCAATGTTACAGCACTACTTATTCAGGTTTCGCCCAGAGAGCCCTTATATGGGTTAGGCCTGCGGTTTACTTTCGATGCATGGCCACGAAAATAGACCCTGAAGGGCAATATGTTCTGGTGGAGGGACAGTTAGGTGGCAGACCCCTTTTATTAGGAAGTATTTATGAGCCGAATGTAGCACAACTAGCCTTCTTGGTCCACCTCATTGTCATCCTTATCAGTGGGACGCACATCCCTTTGATTTTTGGGGGGATTTTAACTCTGTCTTAAACCCACAATTAAAATGCTCCTACCCTCCTTTGCTGACCTCTCCTGTAGTGGGGGCCACGACTTGCCTCACCCAATGGCTCACACACTGGTCCCTGTTGGAAAGCTGGTGCACCCTACATCCAGATACATGAGAATATTCTTACTACTCACACCCACATGATCTCCATGTGTGCCTGGACTGAATACTCTGTCATCCTGCCACCCAACTCCAGGCCATTATTTTTAAGTACTTAGGGAAAACATTCTCAGATCAAAACCCGCTCCAATTGCACCTTGAGTGGAATGCACCACATCACTGGTCCTCTCATGGCGGTTGCAGTCATCCATGTTGGAGGCCCGGGCATTTCGAGATGTGACTTATTAGCAGACTCCCATTACCTCACAGAGAATTGGAGTACAGCTACCTCCAGATCAGTGGAATTGGAAGCACTGAAAGTGTTACTGTGAGTGAAATGCATTCATGCGGTGGTGGGTGTAAGGACAGACCTTGAGGGACCTGGTCTGGATGGAGACATCTCTAGGAACCCTGGAACTGGCATCGAATGTAGATCTGTTGGAACACCTGGCCATGGCTGCTGCCACAAAATGTCACGCCCAACTGATAGAACATCTTCGATGTCTGGACTTTCGGGCCTACCAGGCAAAAATGCTTGTGGAAGGGGACAAGTCTGGCTACCTTTGGGCTTGGCTACTGAGAAGCATGATACCAGTTACTCCTATTACCATGCTTAGAATGACTCTGACTGACCTGGCAACTAGTCAAGAGACCATACATGCCGCATTTACCACTCATTGCCAACACCTCTATGATCCCCCCTTGCAGACAACCAGGTCCATATCCGAGACTTCCTTAATAAGGTCACATTACCAGTTGTGGATTCCGTGTACCGGGAGCACTTTAATGTGCTTATCACGTTGCAAGAAAGCAGAGGAGTCATTAGGGGAGCAGCCACGAGTAAGACTCTGGGACTAGATGGGCTCCCAGTCAAGTTTTATAAGACCTATGAGGACCTCCTGGCTCCTAAGCTACTCGAGCTGAATCAGGATGCAGTCACGGCGGGTCGCCTTCCCCTGACTCTTTCAGAGTCCTTGCTCGTATCCCTCTCAAAGCCTTACAGAGATCCACTAGAGGTGACATCATACCACTCACTGTCTCTGCTAGGGACGATTACAAAATTCTAACTTAGATCATAGCAATGCAACTTCTCGAGTGTCTGCCCGGCCTGGTCCACTGGGACCAGAACGGCTTTATTCCCGGCAGATCAACCACCCTAAATATTCATAGGCTTCATAGAGTGTTGGAACTGGCGCCTGCCCAATGACCATACGTGGCATGCATATTATTAGACCTGGAGAAGACATTTGATACCGTGGTTGACTGTGGGTTTATTTTTGAAACGCTAACATGCATGGTATCAATGGTGGAATCCAGCGACTCATCCAGCTCTTCTATATGCAACCCACTGCCCGTGTGAAGATTGGGCAATGCATTGCAGACCCAATATGGGTGAGCAGGGGAACGCAACAGAGGTGCCCCTTGTCCCTGCTCCTCTTTGCCAGAACGATAGAGCACCTGTTGCAGTGACTCAGACAGCAGGGCCATAATTCGGACATGCTGATAGCAGATGAGATGCACATCGTCGCCCTATCCGTGGACAATGTGCTGATTTACATCCACGACACCCGTACAGGAATAGAGGAAATCAGAGACAGCGTAATGGAGTTTCAAGCCACTTCAGGCCTGAGAGTGAATTGGGGTAAATCTTGCCTGTTCCCGCTTTGCTTGGACTGTCTGCTGCAGCACTTGTGGGTGGACTTGCACCTTTCGGTATTTGGGCATTCACATTTATCATGCCACACATGACCTCATTGATGATAACCTCACTAGGACCAATGCCAGATGGCTCTTTGGAGCACGCTCACACTCACTGTTCAGGGTAAAGTGTTTTTGTTCAAAATAGTGATGATCCCACGGTTACTATATTTCTTCAACAATTTTTAAGTGCAGATACCTAGAGGTATGTTTTGTGCCCAACCTGCTATGCTGGGGGCTTCCTCTGGAATAAAGGCAAATTGCTTAATCACCCTGTGCAAAAAAATTGAGTCCTTGCGTAATGCAGCTAGTGCTCATGTGAAGGGCTCGAATGCCTTTGGGTGGATTTTACTCTACATGGAACTGCTAAAATAAAAAAAAATATGAGGTAGAAAGCTGTTTACAGCAGTGCAATATCAGTAATTGATGACTGGCTGTAATTTAAGTGTCAATATAATACATTGGAATTCCATCTGGCATCAGATGTTTTTGTGTCTGATCATCATCTCAGGCCTTTGTTTCACGCATTTTGTCTTTGGCTATCTGATATGGGTTTTCAGGATAATGATTTGCATAGAAACCTATTGTTATAACCTGTTGTGTTGTGTGCATCTTCCTTATTACTATTCTGTCCCTTGCTGCTCAGCCATGAGTGATGTCACTTAGAATGTTGAGTGTGTGAGACTGGAGGAGTTGGCAGTTGGTAGAGATGGGCTGAGCAGCAGGGAGGCTGCTCCTGGTGGGGCTTTACAGGGCTTATATATGGACTTAACAGAGGCTTTACTTGAACTTTACATGGACTTTGTAACGTATTAAATAAACCTACAACTTGTTCTAAGCGGCCTGTCTACGAGACATCCTTCATTATTACACTGGCGACGATTGGAAAATAATCTACATGTGTGCTACTTCTATGGATTATGGACTTTGAATTTAATGGATTTACAAGTGAAAAGGAACTTCAAGTGAGCTTTCAAGCTGGATGCTGATAGGAACTGTACTGAAACTGTGAGTAAAGTGGAATTACAAGCTGCGTATTTGCTGAAGGAAACTGCACTCTAGCTAAAGATGTGTGGAAAGTGATTGAAACTGGAACTTAAGAGAGATTACAAGTGAACTTTTGGAAGCTGACACTCAAGAGCCCCACCAGTGAGCACTCCATCGGTCGCCCTAATGGGAGTGTCAGTTCTTTTTGAAACTTTCTGTACAAGACTTTCTTGTTCTCTCCATGTTAAAGTGAACCTACATGTTGTGGAGGAACGGTTGTGAATACCTTGTGAAAAGCAGATTTGGAAATTGCTGCCATCCAGGAAGAATTGCTTTGCCCCAGCTATCTGTTTTGGGAGAGGAAATGACCCTCCTGTTTTGAAGTAAATACTTCAGTTGGGAAATGTTTGCTACGTGACTCTCTAGAGGAAGCAGTGTTGTTGTGGAGTTACACGAGATTGGTGCAGTGAGATGCTGTGAACGTGAGCCTCGACGCTCGTGAACACTCAAGCGCGAGTTACAATCAGCGCGCGCAGTCTTACCTGATGTTGATTGTCTTGCGATCCTCTCCGATGCTTCAGGCTGCTCGCGGTGTGTGCCTGCTTCTGGACGCGTGCATGCACGGGCGTGCTGTGAGCCATCCAGCCCAGCGTCATTAACGTGCCACCATCTTTGGTTTACCTACATGGTGGGAATTACGCTCTACAAGCTGTATGAAGGTGGAAACGGAATACTGCTAACCACGATTTGAAACTCGATTCTGAAGAGGTGTTGGAGTTTTCCTGAAGTAAAGTGAAGTTTGGCTCACACTGTGTGCATGAGCGGCTGGCGGTTGAGGGAGGCATAGTTCGACCACAGGGGCGCTATGAGGACTGGAATTGCTTAGGCTCAGAGTGGTGAGTCTAAGTTTACCGAGCATGTAGTTCATTCATCTTGTCAAGGTGGACAGTTTCCTGCTCTGAAACGCATTAAATACTCTGAACTTTTGAGTGGGAATTTCGGGTGAGAGATCGCTCACCGGAGTATGGGACTTTCACTTCATTTTTAATACTTGTTAATTTCTTCTAAAAGTGATATGAGTGTTTGGGGTAGTTACTACATTGTGGGATGGTAACTCGTTTTATGAGTGGTGAATTATAGTGGGTTAATGAGTGATCTAGTTTTCAATGTTATGTTGAGGCTGTGGGGTGTGTGTCTCTCAGTCCTGGTTCAAGGGTGTTGTCCTGGTTCAAGGGTCTTGTGTATAATTTTGTGGTGAGGTTGTTGGCGGGCTCTGCTTCAATTCTGGGTGGTGAGTATCCATTTCTTTGGTAGGGTGGTGGAGCTGTGTGGAGCGATGTGTTCAATTTTGAGACGTTTTTGGGAGCTAAATGCCTTCGTAAGGAAGGGAGATGTGTTATAACCTGTTGTGTTGTGTGCATCTTCCTTATTACTATTCTGTCCCTTGCTGCTCAGCCATGAGTGATGTCACTTAGAATGTTGAGTGTGTGAGACTGGAGGAGTTGGCAGTTGGTAGAGATGGGCTGAGCAGCAGGGAGGCTGCTCCTGGTGGGGCTTTACAGGGCTTATATATGGACTTAACAGAGGCTTTACTTGAACTTTACATGGACTTTGTAACGTATTAAATAAACCTACAACTTGTTCTAAGCGGCCTGTCTACGAGACATCCTTCATTATTACACCTATATTTTAATGAAAGTAGGCTTGTTTTGGTTTGAATATTAAAAGGTCCTAAACTACAACATGGGCCGTTTTACCAACAGCACTTTATAGTTGATGGGAGGCGAGTCAGGCAGCACCTGGAATCTTTAGGGAGTTTACTGCTGGCAAAAGGTGACTAGTTATGAAACTAAGAGAAGAACTACTTGAGGACTTGAAAAATAGAAACAATTTTCTCTGAAGGCTAGATAGCAGAAATGAAAGTTGGGATGATGTTTATTTTAGGTGGTACCAATTGAACATTTCAACACAGAAAAGACAATGAAACAAAGTCAAAGCTGTTTATTAAAGTTTGATGACTCTCTCTTTTGATATCCCAGGATTAGAAAGCAAAGGGCAGGGAAAGCTGGATGCATGCCCCAGTGTGAGAGTCAGGTCCTGACTGAGTTTCAGTCTCTACACAGAAATGCTTGCTTTCTCATCCTCCAACCCCCTGGTCCCTCTTTACCCAGCAGTGCTTGCTCTTACTTTCTCCATTCCATTCCTGCCTTGACATTCTTTCCTCAGCGGTTATTGCTCTCCCTCTTTCTCTCAAACTTCTCACCTATTAACCTCCAACTCTCATCCCTTTACTCCCTTTGATGCCTCTCTTCGGAGCAGCACTTGATCTCTCATTCCCCCTCCCCTTTTGCTTGATCTTTGCTCAGTATTGCCTTCTCTTATTCCATCCCTCTCCTTGGCCACTCTCTTTTTGGCAGTGCCTTGTTTCTATTCTGTCCCTTCTCCTGGTCACTCCTTTCTCTGAAGTGTTGCTCTGCTTTGTAAAAGATGGTATTCCGCTTTCCCTGCTGAGACTAACCAGAGCCACATCCCAGATCTTGGTGCAGTGTCGATACAAGATGAAAGTTATTTGGCTTGTTGTGGAAAATTTGGTTGTTGGTTGAGGAGGGTGTGTGAGCCCTTCTGAAACAACAGTCACAATCCCTGTGAAGGTAAACCTTAAACATTACTAAATTAATCTGTTCTTAACCCTCTGGTAGATTGCCACAAACGCAACTTAGAGGCAATGTGTAAAGTATTTATGCAGCATACAAACAGTAATAATGCGAAACACAACACTAGAAAAATCCTAACCCAATTTAGGAAACAACGGATACATCTTAATAAACAAAACAACACCAAAACAAATCCAATCAGTACAGCCAAAGTTATGATTGTTTAAAGTTGTTAGTAAAATCTAGAGCATAAAAGATCAACGCGCCAACCAGGGATATTTGGTTGCGCAAGACCGGTACAAAGTCAAAAGTTATGGTCAACTGCCATGGAGCACAAGCCAGATAATCAAGGTGGATTAGAACTGGTCTAGACGTACCTTTGGACTGTGAAGAACTTTTGAAGAAAAGTCCAGGAGAAGGTAGAGTTCAATAGGGCAAGCCAGCAGGCTGTGCTCAAAGAGGGGTTGTCATCACCGGGGAGTGCTGGAAAAAGTCTTGGTGAAGCAATTGACAATGGCAGGAAAAAGCTCTGAGCAGAAGTTGGATTTCCAGGATAAGGTGTTTGTAGTTGTTGATGGGGAGCTGGTCGGCATTGAGCCCAGAAAAGATTTTTACCTTCCAACTTCGACAACTTTTTCAGGTCGAAAACCTCCGGCGGAACCGAGCTACAAGCTGTAGCCGAAGAAGACTCGACAAGGCCAGATGCCGTCACTGAGAGGTCCTGGTGAACAGGATTTGCTGCTGAGGTGAAGAACTTAGTGGGAGCTACTGCAAAGTCAGACCGACTGGCAATGAACCTTGGGCAGATCGACTGGCAGGTAGGTCCCGGTCTTCTGTTGGTTTTCCTAACACTTTTTAGTGATATTTTTTGAAGTCCCAAGATTTAAGGGTAGGTGGTAGAAGCAACTCTAACACCACTTCCAAATGTGCATGATGGGGGGAACCATTTGGAGGCTGAAATAACTCACTCCAGCAGAGTGACCAGGTGCAGGGTTCAAGGTCCCTGGAGCTTGTTATGCCCCTGTAGGTCAGTCAGGAGGCCAGCCAACTGGTTCTTAGAGTCACGTCTGGTGGTCCTGCATTCAAGGGGATGGTCCAGTTGTCCTTCAAGCAGTGAGGTACGACTCTAGAAGCAGTGCAGTCCTCTGGGGAGCAAGGCAGGTCTCAAGAAGCAGGGCAGTCCTTTGGTAGCAGCAGGACAGCCCTCAGGAGGCCAAAGCAGGCCTCAAGCAAGAGGGCAGTCCTCTGGAGGTCCATGAAGTCCTTCCGAAGTCTTCCACAGGTTCAGAAGCGTACTGAAGGAATGATCTGAGGGTCCAATATTTATACCTGGTGCTGGCCTTTGAAGTGTGAGAATTTCCTATGCTACCCCCATATCTGGTTCTTTAAAGATCTTTCCTTACCCTGCCAAGGCTCTTAGATTTCTGGGGTGAAAAAGACTAGTTTCAGGTTTCTCTGTGAGTGTACACTGGAGGCAGCCTTTTTGAAGTGTATTTGGGGCAGGGAACAGCTCCACCCCCAGCTATCCTAGCAGGATGACCCAACCTGCCAACACCTAATCCCCTTTAAACAGGGGTAATGGGGAAGGGGAAACTGGTCCAGGTGCGGTAGGGAGTAGCGTCGATGTTTCGATCTGGCTTATCAGCAGAAGAGGGACTTTAATACCTCAGCTATGCGGATCTTCTTCAGGTCAAGGGGACGGGTGAAGTTTACTGCCTTACGGAAACTCTCCTTACAAATTCAAATGAATAATTTGCATGTGGCCAGGTTGCATCTAACTGTTTATTGATTATCAGTTTTGTACAGTCTTGTAAATATATGCCCTTTACTTTTCTACACACTTTGAGCTCTCTTGACTCCTATATATACACTTGAGCACTCCTTCTTACACATTCCCTAGAACATTTTCCTACCTTCTTGACCCTCTAATGATTGTTCCTTTAAATGATTGAATAAATATATTGTAATAATGCTTAGCGGTTTTTTCTGTACATTTATTTTTACGATTTTCACACATTTGGGAGCTGATTAATGTAAGCACAAATAGGTTGTTAATTCTGTTAATCTAACTCTTCCTTGAATAATTGGTCCAGGACCATTGTTTCTTTATAATAACTGATACCCAGGTTCGGGGACCTTTTGGGAATACCCCATTGTTTATAATAACTTTCTAAAAGTTGCATTTTCTGAATTTCGACCTAATATTGACTGTACCATTAAAGATGATTTACGTTACAATTCATTGAGCCCATGATTTGAGACATCCCTACCTGTTCCCAATCAAAAGATAGCACCTTTTAAATGTAATGCAGTAACACAATGTTATCCACTGGGAGAGTCAGGCCTATCAGTAGTAAAAAATGAACTTAGGGGGTTTTTACTACCAGGACATTCAAAACGTAAAAGCAGACAGGGGCGGTGGGTGAGATTTTAAAGTGGTGGGGCGCAAACGAATTAGCATACAGCACCGTCGCGAGCGAGCCCCCAAAAGGGGGGTTTGGGGGGGTTACCCCCCCCTAAGAAAATTTTGAAAAAAAAGAAGAAAAATCGTGCATTTTCAAGCAAATTTGAGAAAGCAGGAAGGTTAATAAAGCAATTGTGAAAGTGCAGTTATTACATTAATAGATGGCATAACATAGGTAGCTGCTTATTCAGTATTACCACAGAGCTTCATACATTCTGTCCTATTATGCTCAGGTGCTGAATTCAGACTATAAGACTCATGGAAATCTCAGCTCTAAGAGTAGAAGAAGTTGCACAGCAGTGTAATGGTTGCCAGGCTCGTTCCGCAGGAGCGTCAGGAACTTGAAGAAAAGTCCACAGTCTTCCCCTACGGCCTTCCGACTCTATTAGACTCTAGAGTAACGAATGTCACGCAAGGGGAAAACAGGGAAACAAAACAAGGAAAGGCGGGGGAAGAAAAACAGTCTGACAACATACTGAATATTAGACTCTAGAGTAACGAATGGCAAGCAAGGGGAAAACAGGGAAACAAAACAAGGAAAGGCGGGGGAAGAAAAACAGTCTTACAATATACTGAATATAAAAGAGGCAGCGCAATGCGCTGTTACCGTGATTCTGGTTGAGCTGAACTTTGTACACACACTTCACATAGGTCCACGCAAGTACCCCAAATATAAATGGTATAAAGCAGTGTTTCCCAAACTGTGGTCCGCGGACCCCCAGGGGTCCGTGACACATTCCCAGGGGGTCCTCAGGCAGTAATTTTAAAAGCACAAAAAAGTTCCTTGTAGAATCAGCAGTTTTCCAGCAACAATAAAAGTGTCAAGATTACGTCGGTGATTAATGTACCTGCTGGAGAGAGATGAGAGTTGTGTCAAGTGGCAGCTTTGACTTATCTAATGTAGCACAGAGGGTTAATATGCCTACTGCAAAGAACGTGTACCATGCATTTTGAAAAACATTTTTTATGTGCCTAGGTTAGTGGGTTACTGCTTTAGTCACAGATTCTTTTGTTACTGTGCAGTTCATAAGTGACAATAGTAATCTAGCACAGTGACCTATAAACTGTCATCAAAGAGCTGCTTGCAAGCTGCATGATACAAGTTAGAAACATATGTTTGTTTCAAGTCTTTCATTATCCTAATCCTGCTAAAAAGGTTTATTTGGGTGGCAATACATTTTTATTGTTAAAGTCAATGCTAACCACTGTTATGTTCTGAATCCTGAGTTTGTGCTTCTCCAGACCAAGCACTCTTTAAAAATGCCTACCAGTATGAATAACATGTGAATCCTACACCCTGTAGTCGCATTTGCCTTATGTAACATTTTCTATACACTGATTTACACGTATGAATCATTGTCTCCATGGGGCAGATTTGCAAGGAAATTGACTGTGTGTGTCGCAAGCCATTTGGCTGCGCCGCACTGAGTCACTTTCGAAGCACAGGGATGCGACATATTTACAACAATATGTTGCATCTCTGTGCTTCCCCCTGTGCTGGCGCACAAACTGCTGCCATGCGCCTGCACAGGCACATTTGCACCATGGTGCAAGGATGCCTGTGTCGTGGGGAGATTGTTTACATGCAGGAAGGGTTACTTCCTGCACATAAACAATCAGAAATGGCGTTTTTCAACTTCTAAGTGTGCTGCATTAGCACACATAGAACTTGCAAAACGTCATTGTTTTACTGATTGTTTATGTGCAGGAAGGGACACCTTCCTGTACATAAACAATCACCAGAGGTAATATCCTGTTTCTATGCGTGCTGCAGAATGCAACATGCATAGAAAGAGGAGAAATTAATACATTTCTCCAAGTTGCCCCTCCCTACGCCTCCCCTGGGGTGGCGTAGCATTCAGACACATTTCCAGATTTACGATTCCTCGCAAATCTGGAAATGTGTCTGGTTCCATGGGTTATGTGTGGGAACACCCACAGCAACACTCATGGAACGTCCCTTTCACGTAAAGTGCTGTGTGCAATTGGGCCATATTTACAAGACCAGGAAAAGTCACGCAGGGTTGCTTTTCCTGCCTTGGAAATATGGGGCACTAAAATGCGTCACCGGTGCATCACTTTTTGTGACGCACCTGTGGCGCAAGGGGCTTGTAAATCTGCCCCTATATGTGTGTGATTTAAGGTGCTCTGACATCCTTCAATGGTATGAGAGATGTTATAAAACAAATTATATACATGTGACAGAGGGGCTATGGAGAGATGAGAGGCACTGTTGGAGGAGGATAATATGGGAATCATTGAAGAACCCCAACAAAGATTGTCATATCCTGGTGCATAGTAAGGTCATCATTTACTACTCTTTAAAAGCTGATACAATTCAATATATAATGATAAATTTGTTGTAGACTGCACCATTGTTTCCTAAATTGTCTTGGGGGGAGAGCCTCCCAAAGCCCCCTTTGTAGTGGTCAGGCGCACTCACTGCACTAGGTGTGCACTGTATGGGGACTGGTCTGAAAACATTTGCCAGGGCTGCTTTGGGTTTCCAGTCTGGCCCTGGCAGGAGTCTCATACTGCGAAATAAAACCAACCATTTAAAAGTTAGTCATGGAGATGCAGCGCTAACCCTCCTGTTTTTTGCAAATTCTTTCAATATAAAATACTAAAATCCTTAGGAATTCGAGTATCCGTTTTGTGTGCACACGTGTGTTTATTGTTTTCAAATTACTGTTTTAATGTTTGAAATTTAAGTCATACAAATTGCTTGGGGGTCCCCGGCTTCCAGTGGTGACTCAATTGGGGTCCTCGGGAGTAAACAGTTTGGGAACCACTGGTATAAAGGTTTTCGCAATTTGCCAAGGGGAAAGGTTTGATAGGCAACACAAGCAACGAATCGTTCACCCTGCTGGAGACAGGTCCGGCCAGTGAACAAAGGTGAGCAAATCTGTGTAGTCTCCAAATAGAACAAACACTACAAAACTTTTAAAAACAGAGATAACAATGCATTTCTTACCTCAATCAGAATTTTTTGTATTCAAACAAGTAGCAGCATTCACTTTTTGTAGATGAAATCCGCACGTCTCTCTTTCAGTGTAGCAAACTTGTCAATTACTTTCATGTTGAAGTCCGGTATCTTTTGGACTAGCTTGCTCTCTACAGATAGCATCGCCAAAGCATTTAGTCTTTCCTCTAGCATGGTGTTCCTGAGGAATATCTTTATGCGCTTTAAGGCTGAAAAACATCGTTCAGCTTCTACTGTTGTCATTGGAGTCGTAATCACAATTTTTAGTAAAGTCAATGGGCCCGATTCACAGAACTAACTTAAGACAAAATCCTAAACTTACTACTTTTGGTATTCACAGAAGTTAGGATTTTGTCTTAAGTTTGTCTTAAGACAAACTTAAGACAGACTTAAGACAGTCTTAAGACAGACTTAAGACAGTCTTAAGACAGACTTAAGACAAACTTAAGACAGACTTAAGACAGACTTAAGACAGACTTAAATTAGGATTTTGTCTTAAGTTTGTCTTAAGTCTGCCTTAAGTCTGTCTTAAGTCTGTCTTAAGTTTGTCTTAAGTCTGTCTTAAGACTGTCTTAAGTCTGTCTTAAGACTGTCTTAAGTCTGTCTTAAGTTTGTCTTAAGACAAACTTAAGACAAAATCCTAACTTCTGTGAATACCAAAAGTAGTAAGTTTAGGATTTTGTCTTAAGTTTGTTCTGTGAATCGGCCCCACTGTCTCTGTAAGTGAGTTTTCCATATGCAGTTTATGAATTAAACTCAGCAAAGTCAAGGCGCTTGTGGCCTTCCGGTACACAGGCATTCCGTAGAGTACAGTTAACTCAGTTCTCAGCTGCTCTTTTTTGAGCATAGGATATGCTTCCACAGCCTGATTCAGAGCACGCTCAGGGAAGGATTCATCATATTGTGCAAACTCTTTACTTTGCAATAAAGTCGCACTCACCAAATGTTTTGTGAACGAAAAACGTTCTTTCGCCTGCACAATTACAATGTCACATATCTCCTTTCCAATTCGAACCAGAGAGGTGATGTTTTGTCTGCGGTTTGCAAAAACAGAATGCTCCGGCAGTTTGCTCTCTAAATCTTCAACCCCATCTCTCACTTTCATAATCTGTTGTACAAATGCAGATGTATTGGCTTTCACAGAGACAGTATCTAGGTCTTTTCTTTGCAACTGATCGTATAACACATCAACAGGAATCATTATGTCATGAAATAAAAACAGTAAGAACTGAAACTCTTTGTCTTGTAGTGTTCTAATAAAGCCATGGGCTTCATTCTGACTTGTGTGATCAAAGTCTGCTCTGGATGCTATGGCGACAAAACATTTCTCAAGGCCCTCCCTCTGTTCAAAGATTAAGTTGACTGTACGAATGTGAAAGTTCCAACGAGTTGAGGATCCCCTTGGTACGCTTTTGTCCACAATCTCATGAAGGGCTTCTGTTCTTTTGGGGGAACGTGTGAAGAATGCTGCTATGCCTCCGATATCATGAAAGAAAACTCGTGTCTCTCTGATCTTTGATACCGCCTGTTGCATAATAAGATTGAGTTGGTGGGCGTAACAGTGCACAAAATGAGCATTAGGGTACACATCTCGAATTCTCTTCTGAACTCCACTAAGGCTCCCACTCATTACGGATGCACCGTCATAGCTTTGTGCGATAAGTTTTTGTTTTTGAGGCAGGTCCGGGAAAATTAAGTCCAGTTGACACAGTATTGCTTCAGTGATGGTTGCTGCACTAGAGTCACTTAAATGCGTGAAGCCATAAAATCTTTCCACAATGTTTCTGTCACTGTCAAGGTACCGAAACACTAACACGGACTGTGTTTGAGTGGACACATCAGTGGTGTCATCAGCCTGAATAGCCACAAAGTCTGTGTTTCGCAACTCTTGCACAATATGGCTTCTTATAATTTCGAGCATACAGTCAAGGAGTTCATTTTGTGTTGTATTAGAGGTGTCCTTAAAGACTGTAGCATGTGCTAAATGTCTTTCCAAATCCTGGTCTATGGTTGACATTAAATCCACTAGGCCTCGGAAGATCCCAGGTTTTGAGGAAGTTTCTGATTCGTCATGGCCTCGCAATGCCAGTTCGAAAGCACCACAGAAACGAATGCAATCAATGATCTTGGATAGATTTTGTCTGTTCTTATCAACAGCTTCATTGTGTTTTTGAATGGATTTGCGATACGCATCATTTATCTGCTGCTCAATTGGTGCGTCTTCCCCCAACATTCCCAGTCTTGTCAGGTTTTCCAGATGATTTCTTGTGAGCGCATGCTTCTTTATTTTTTCAGCGATGTGCTTCAGGTCGACCATTCCTTGCCGTGTCCAAGAAAAGTCACCGCCAAACAGCAAGCAGGGGAAGCAGAACAGAGAATTGCGTATAGGGCAGCCTGTAAGCCAATCAGCTTTTGTGTACCAGGCATTTGAGAATGTACGTTTTGACATTTTTCCTCTGTCCTGGGTAGTTTGCTGTAGGTTTATTTCAGGCTGATGAGGTCCCAATTCTTTTAACTTCAGTTTTTGTTCAAGTGGAATGACTTTGTAATCAGCTCTTGTACTGTATTCATGATGGGGTGTCGGGTGTTGCTGGCCTTACCAATATATATATATATATATATATATATATATATATATATATATATATATATATATATATATATATATATATATATATATTAAAGAAACCTGTCAATAATCAAAGTACAACGTATAAGGTGCAGTGCAATAATATCAAATTTCAGTATAAATACATTATACATATATATTGTGCATTATCCTAATACATCTCAAATGACTGCTAAAAATAGAGCCGTACTGCCTCCTGCCTCTCTGTGCCATAGTGTTGCTGGAGGCACTGAAAGACACTGCTTGAGGGCCTTGAGAGTGACCACATGACATACATGCTCTAACTACGATGTAAAAAAATATATAGCATCAGTTGCCTTACCTTTAACACTGGTGTTTGCTGGGTTGTAGCCGGGGTCGGGTGAGAGAGCAGCAAAGGAGGTTGGGGTCCTCTTGTTGTTTGCTGGAAAATTGCCCCAAAATGCGGTAATGTTTCAGGTTGTCAGGTGCTGAAAATGAAAAGATAACAATTTATTTTTGAAACAGTAGGGTAATGAAACAAAGACTGTGGGGAAAAAACATAACGCTCCAATTTTTTCCTAGACATCAGATGAATCTATTGGAGGCTTTGAAAATAAGGAGAAAGTGACTGCCAGGGAAAGAGGTCCCATCACTGCCCTAGAAACAGTTACCAGATTAGAAGGAATGAATTGAGTGCAAAAACCTGCATCCTCTGAGGTCCAGACATCATTCTCATTGTAAGGTCCCTGAAGAGGCAAGTCTGAGTCTGACCCCTAGGTACCAAATATTTAACCTTTGCAGCGGGTGTCATAACTCTGCAGGACGGTCTGTTCTGTGACCTCATCACTACTCTAGAAAAGTGGCTAGGGATAATGGGGAGAGACCCAATCTAGTTAGTAGAGCAAACAAACACACATAGGAAACAGACAGGGCAACCCTAGTCTTTGTGCTTCTGAAAAGCTGTGTTCTCAGTGTCAATGGGAAATAGTCACATTTTGAATGGTGTCTTGTTTTTTACACCACTTTTTCCCATACATCAACCATTTCGACTACCACACCACCAGCTCATTGTCACTAACAAGAGCATCATCATTACCCCTACCGCTACTATTACTACAACACATTAGCACCACTGCTATTACTACCACCAATACTACCATCACCATTAGCAGTGTTACACTACCATTACCTCCATCAACATTACCAATACCAAAGCAATTGTGCCTGCTTGTGTTCACATGTTTTACTAGATGAAAGCCAGATCAAAATTGCAGTAGAAGAAAACATTGTGTTGAAGAAATGAGCCTCGGTTAAACAGCCCTGCTCGGTGCAAGCGACTGCACTGCTATGAAACTAGCACGACTCCCCTACCCCGCTCTCATCCCTCATTAGAAAACAGTAAATCGTGGCTGTCAATACAAACCCCTTGATTTATGGCAGAATAGCAATTACCGAATCATTGAGGCATTGTGACTGGCCCTGGGCATGTATTTTGGCAGGTATGCTTGTCTCCGTTATTGACTGGGGCGAGCTTTGTTTAAGTCTGAACTGTGAAAATGTAGTAATTGACAGGGAGCGCTTGGCAGCTCGCACTGGCAGCCTTGCCAGGCATTATGCGCAATTGAAAAGAAATCATAACCCCAAGAAAACCACTCTGTGGCCTCTGCCGCGGGATAGGGTAAGAGAGAGATAAGGAGCTGGCTTTGGAAGGCATGGGTTATGTAATGCGGTCCATAAGAGCGCTACTATGTGCACCGCATAAGTATTTTTTTTAACTGAAAGTAGGTCTTAAACTTTTATTAAATCGATCGTGTTTTTTGTTGTTGTTTGTTTTTACCTGTGACGTGGGGAAGTGTTGGCAGTTAAGTATACAAGGAACCAGAGTGACGGAAAAGGCGATGAATCAAAAGAGAGATCGGGTGGAGGTATAGAGGATTGTGCTGGAAGCCTGAAGCGATTCGTTGTGGTAGAGAAGGTGGGGAGTGGCGATAAGGTGCTATATGATGCCCTTACGGAGTACCGGGAGACGAGGCCAGAACAAACAATGAAGTAGAACGATGTGCTTATTTCCATTTATTTATGTTACAGTTGGTGAGTGAGGAGTAGAAGTTTTATGCAAAGCAGGATCAGGGATTATTGAATTGTTCTACTTTCTCAGGTCGTGTCATTGCTCCGAAAAAAGCTCGCGTGGTCCAACAGCAGAAGCTGAAGAAGGTGAGCTTTCAGTATCAAAAACTGCTATGCAGCAACTGGATACAGCGATTAAATTCTGACCTGCTCATTAAACAAGCGCAATTCATTTCGCTCTCATCTGAAACGCCTAAAAAAAGTCGGGTTTGACCAGCTTTACAAGCTACCGCTAATATTTTGTAACGAGACAAACTTGCAGCTCTGCCAGTCCACGAAATCCTGACCACCGTAGTGCTCTTTCTGTCTAGAGAGTAACACACACAGCCACAGGTACGTCACTGCACCTAGTATCTGACCTGCAGCATCCCCCTTAGTTACCTCACTATGATACGTAGCTCTGTAGTGTTAAATCACCATAACCCTGTTTTGAAGCACTCTACTGTTACGTCAGTGAAACCAGCATTTACCCATGTCAAAGCACCACCGTCATGATTATATTACTTTCTGCATGCCATAGGTACAAATTGAAGACACAGACTGCAAACAAAGTGCCTATTCTGTGGGCAGTTTGTAAAGTATGTGCTGTTTGTATGAGTCTCTATGAGCTTCCTGCCAGGAAGAAACACAAAAAAATACACGAGCTACACAAAACACCTGAAATACGACAGCTTCTCAAGATTTAACAATTGTTCTTTTTCCATAGGGAGAATATGGCTCCCCAGGGAAAAGCGCTTCACCTTTCACCTCCGTTAGAGATCAGCGTCTCCCATTCCCATCCACCCAGGAAAGTCACTTGTATCTCTAACTAGAGCAAAATTGAATTCATTTCCTTGTTGCAAGCCCACCGGCTGAAGAAATCTAAATATATACAAGCCTACATGTTTGTGAGTATTCATCTATTTGTAGGGGGTAGGTAGATCATGCTAAAATTATCCAAACCCAGGCTATAACTACTGTCACCCTAATGAATTTCCATTTAAGTGTACTTTGCTATCGGAAAATCCCACAAATCCGGGTTCTATGAATTATGGTGTGATATTTATGAATGGAAAATACATTTCCCACATCTAAACGCCATTCGGGTTGTAATGATTTTGAAATATAGCCTGGAGCTAATGAAGCGAGGGGCAGGGCAGTGTGTGAACTAAACGGTCAAGAACCAGCGAGGGCAGTGATTGATCAGAGACGAAAGGGAGCACAGGAGAAAGGGTAGTATGTGAGGAAAAGGGTCAGGGAGCTGTGAGGGCAGTGTGTGAGCAGAAGTGGCTGCGAGTGGAGACAGCATTGAGTCTACAGATGGGGCAGGGAAGAGAGGTAGTAGTGTATGAACGGGGGCACTTTGTGAACAGAAATGGCAGAGTGGGCAATGAGTGTTTAGCGATGGTATGCAGCAGATGAGGCACAGTGCAATCAGAAGAGGAAAGAGAGTAGGGTGGAGCGAGTGTGTGAGCGAAGGACAAGGCAGAGATATGGTAATGAAAATAATGCCATGAAATGATCTTAAAATGTATCACAATTAACACATTTCAGAAGTGGATACCGCCTGGTGTATTCCAGTACTCCCTATAGTTCTTACCAAGTTATAAATCAAAATAGGGAAATGTGTTTTGTCCCGTAGCAATACATTTGTGAACCTGGCTCCCATGGTCGTAACCCGACACGAAAATAAACAAACAGAGGTGCACCCATTCACATGTTTTTGCAGGTTCAGATGGCGCGAGCTCGACCCGCAGGTATCGGAGCACTTTACCTGATCATCAGTTACATTACACAAGGTCACTTTTTCCCCGAATTAGATCCTGCAGTATGGTAGAGGATCTAGAGTTGTGACCAGAGCTGTCGACTTTGGAACGGGGCCAGGATGATCCTGGCCCCGTTCCAAAGTCGACAGCTCTGGTCACAACTCTAGATCCTCTACCATACTTCCCGTTTCCTACTGTGAAGTGTCAGTGATGCTCTCTCATTCAAAGTATTTCACCCAAGGGTAGCATCGCGTGCCACACAAGATGCAAAAGGACAACGCAGACACGACTTGTGTGCTGTTCGCCCAGCCAAACGTCTGCATACAGCAGCACAGAAAGTACACAACACAATTAAGAGGAGAGAAATGCAAATATCACGGATAAAATCGACAAATGTGCGTGGGAGTCACACCGCTGGCATTATTTTAAACCAACTATCAAACAAATGTGTCCCTAAGAAAGCAGCAACACGTTAGCGCGGTGAAAGACCTGGTTAAGCATTTCCCCATATTTCCCCAACCGATCCTACCTGTGTGTCCTCAGCCACCGTCCAGTCCACGAGTGGAGTCACGACCACGAGGCTCAGGCGACGCGCACGAAGTGAACCTGTTACCCGACCGTTACCGGATCCAAGCAGCACGCTTACCTTACGTCAAGGTCAAGTTCGGCATCCAATCATGATTGCCCCTGCTCATGCTGCGTGGTGACCGGCCAATCCTGGCGCAGTGGCGCTGCATGCAGCGCCAGGATTGGCTTGGAGGGCAGAGTGACTGCTCGCCATGTCGCCCTTTTGCTGCCAGCGCTGCCGCCAGCAGGTCCTGCACCCCCCCCCCCCCTCCCCCCTACTAGCTAATGGGGCCGGCCTGGGTGCGCATGCTCGGGCAAGTTGCTGCCCGAAGCATACATGCGGGCAGCGGGGAAAAAAACGTTTTTTAGACCTGTCAATCATCCAATCACCACACCAGCCAGCCCGCCCCCCTGCACACTCCCGATAAAGTCGGGTGCTGCCCGGCGCCGCCGGAATAATGTGCGCAGTAAGTAAATGGTAATTTGGAAAATGGTATTGTAAAAGTTTAAAACATTATATTTTAATTATTCCACGCAGCAGGGCTGGTGGGGCTACGCCCCTACGCCCCAATGGACGCACCGCGGCTGAAAGCAGATGCCATACTTTTTAATTACAATGCACCCTGTCCTTTGGGCTTTTTAGGGCCTACACGAGGGATGACATATGTATTAAAAAAGAAAGTTTAGGCCTGGCAAAAAGTGTATTTTGCCAGGTCAACCAGGCAGTTTAAAGCTGTAATGGCAGACTTGCAAAGTGCTACTTTAGTGGTAGGCACAATGAATGCTACAGACCCACTAATAGCATTCCGGTCCAGATTTCTCAATGTCATGCAACACAGCGCAGCAAGACACCTTGCTGCACTGCGTGACAGGGAAAGGGCAGGAATGCACGCAGATATCCTTGCACCATGGTGCAAAGGAGCCTGCGTTGCACGCAGGATTGTTTTTATGGAGGAAGGGACACCTTCCTGCACAAAACCATTCTTCTGAGGCTTTTTGCTCTTTCTACATGTGCTGCATTCTGCAGCACACATGCACAAAGAGAAGCAAACAAGGAGAAATAAAGATATTTCTCCTCGTTACGTCTCCCTTGGGAAAGCAGAGCATTTCATACATTCCCAGGCCTACTACTCAAGCTAAATCTTGGATTGCACCCAAATTCATGGGTGGGTGCGTGGAAACATCCATGCACCACCCATAGAACTCCTCCCTGGGGCAGAGTAATGCAAGGCAGTGACTTCCAAGCCATGCAGGGCCATGCAAGCTGACATTGCGTGGCTTGGTAAATCTTATTCTAGGTTTTGCGTCACACTGTGTCCCCTTGAGTGGCGCAAGGGCAACAAACAACCTTTAATAAATATGCCCCTTAATTTACAGGTCCTGGGTACGTGTAGTGCCACATACTAGGAACTGACATATAAATTAAATGTACCAATCAAGTGGAAGCCAATTGTATCATGTTTTAAGGAGAAAGCACTTTAACACTGGTTGGCTGTAGAAAAGTGCACAGAGTCTTAATGCCAACAAAAACGAATTAAGAACACATAAGGGGACAAAGCAAAAAGTTTGGCAGTGACCCTGCAGAGAGGGTCATGTCCAACAGATACCTGAAGTCATTAGGCATCTGACCATAAATGCTTTCTGAATGCGGAAGGGCAAAGGTCTAGCAGAGAACCAGATTTCATTCTCAAAACCACTTTGGTAAGAGTCTTAATGTGAACAGGATGAAATTCGGATAGTAATGTGACCTGGGCAGATCAAGCTTTGAATCAACTTTAAAAAAAATATATTTTTCAACCCCAATTCTGATAACATTGATTTTTTATCCATGTGTTTAGTTGATTGCAGAGCATCTTAGAAGGAGCTTGTAAGAAATTGGGTTACAGTATGAGGAGGGCTGAAACACTTCTGAAGCAGCAACCACAATTCCTTCATGGTGAGGTCACAGGCAAACCCTAAATTAACCCTTGTTCAACCCTTGGATAGATGACACTGAGCCTACCTTAGAGGCAATGTGTAAAGTATTTGTCAAGTTTCAGTGCTCCATCAATCATCTCCTTATGTTTGCTTTGTTCGTCCTATGTTGTCAGGGTATGCCCAGACCTGGGTCCTCTGCTCACTTTGCCACTGGATTCAAGCTAGCCTGGTTGATGAGGGGTGTTAATCCGAAACCAGTCCTTGGATGCTTGTTCCCGGTCCAGGGAAGACCTGGCTTGACAGGGTCAAGACTAATTTGCACATAGCTGGGTCTGAACTGGGGTGGCGAAGTGAGCTAAAGAATGATGATGGATTCAACCTAGATCTGTGACTGGGGTTGAGTGTCTCTAAAGTTTCAGTGCTCCGTTCATCATCTCTTTGTGTTTGCAAACGTATTTGTGCAACATTTAAAACAGTAGCAGAGTGAAAACACTCCACAAAAGGATCAGAACTCAGTTTAGAGAAATAAAGTAATTTATTATAAATAAAAAATGACCAAAAACATAAAAAATCAGTAAAAATAGCGTTAAAAAGTACAAAGCGCTAACTGCAGATATCTGGTTGCACTAGACTTGGACAAAGTCACAAGTCCAGGCCAACCACAAAGGAGCATGGGATAGCTACATGGACCCAGTTAGGTACAAAGCACCTTGTTTTGTGCAGCCTTGTGCATTTGCGAGCCGAAGATGAGTAGGCAAGCTGAAGTGATGCATCGGTTCTGAGATGTAGCAAGGCTGCGGTGTGAGGTCCTGCACCATCGTCCATGATCCCATTGACAATGGCTTGCAATGCAAAGCCCACCTTGAAGGATACGTCACACAGTCAGGGTGGTGCGTAGGTTCTGAGGCACTGAGAAGCTGCGATGCTGAGCTCTGGATCCACAGAGGCTGGTAGAGCATCTTAGGCCAACTTCCAAGAGTCCAGGACTGGGGTGGCACCACTTGGCAGGGTATATTCATGGATGTCGCAGTCCAGATGCTGAGTTCAAGATTACCGAAGCCTTCTGTCCCTGAGGCTCAAGTCAGGAGGCCAGCCAACTAACCTGTGTAGACACTTTGGAGTCCTGGGTTCAACAGATGGAGATCCAGTCCTTCTCACCCAGGCAAGAAGGCAGCCAGTCAGCAAAGCGGGTGGTAGTCCTTCTTCCTGGCAGAGTATCCACAGGTCCAGAAGTGTGCTGAAGAGTTGGAGTCTGAGATCCAATATTTATATCCAGTTGTGCCTCTGAAATGGGGATGAGCTTCAAGAGGTTTCCATTTGAAGTCCCCAGGCATACTGCCTTCCCTGCCCTGGCTTCAAACTAACGACACGGGGCATGGAGCCCTTGTGAGACTTGTTCCAGTTCCGCCCTCCCATCCTACCAGTGATGGCCCATCCAGGCACATCTAAACTCACTGTTGTGTGTGGCTATCTAGGAACACACAAATCTCATTTGTCAGCTACACCCAGTCATATGACCAAGAGACATGTTACAGACACTAAATGGCTAAGGCAGGAAATTGGCAGCTTTCTAAAAGTAGCATTTTCAAAATGTTAACTTTAAAATCTGATTTCATCACAAGTTAGGATTTATCATTATAATTCCAAAGACACCAAACCTGACCTGGTTACCTGCTCCCATTTGAAAATTTTAGCTTCTAAAATGTAATAAAGTAACTCCAATGTTATCCTGTGGGAGAGGTATGCCTTGTAGTAGTGAAAAATGCATGTAACAGTTCTTCACTACCAGGAAATGTAAAACTTAAAAGTAAATGTCCTACGTTTTAAACACACTGCACTGTCCCCTCTGTGCTGTCCAGGGTTTATTTTGCCATGTCAAAATGGCAGTTTAAATCGTCACACACAGGCTGCGTTGACAGGCCTTAGACATGTTCAAGGACTACTTACTTGGGTAAAACACACAAGATGATGGACGGAATGTTGCACATTGGCAAAACATTCACCCCCAGTCACGGAGCTGGGTTTAATCCATCATTATTTTGCTCACCACGCCACCCCAGTTCAGACATGGCCATATGCAAATCAGTCTTGACCCTGTGCCTCATGGGAACAGTCCAGCCCGAGCTGCAAAGCCATGTCTTCCCTGGACCGGAATCAAGCATCCTAGGACCGGTTTCGGGGTTTCACCCCTCTTCAGCCAGGATAGCTTGACTCCAGTGGCGTAGTGAGCACGGGACCCACGTCTGGGCATACACTTCCCACATAGGGCGAACAGCAAAACACACAAGATGATGGACGGAATGTTGCACATTGGCAAAACATTCACCCCCAGTCACAGATCTGGGTTTAATCCATCGTTATTTTGCTCACCACGCCACCCCAGTTCAGACATGGCCATATGCAAATCAGTCTTGACCCTGTGCCTCATGGGAACAGTCCAGCCCGAGCTGCCAAGCCATGTCTTTCCTGGACCGGAATCAAGCATCCTAGGACCGGTTTCGGAGTTTCACCCCTCTTCAGCCAGGATAGCTTGACTCCAGTGGCGTAGTGTCAGAAACCGGTCCTAGGAAGCTTGTTTCCAGTCCAGGGAAGACATAGCTTGGCAGTTCGGGCTGGACTGTTCCCATGAGGCACTGGGTCAGACTGATTTGCATATGGCCATGTCTGAACTGGGGTGGCAGAGTGGGCTAAAGAACGGTGATGGATTAAACCCAGATCAGTTGACTGGGGGTGAGTGCTTGCAATGTTCAACACTCCATCCATCATTTCCTTTGGTTTTTGCTTTGTTTGCCATAAGTTGGCAGGGTATGCTCAGACGTGAGTCCCTTGCTCACTTTGCCACTGGATTCAAGCAAGCCTGGCTGAAGACGGCTGAAATGCCAGAAACTGGTCCTAGGAAGCTTGTTTCCGGTCCAGGGAAGACATGGCTTGGCAGTTCGGGCTGGACTGTTCCCATGAGGCACAGGGTCAGACTGATTTGCATATGGCCATGTCTGAAACTGGGGTTGCAGATTGGGCAAAAGAACGGTGATGGATTAAACCCAGATCAGTTGACTGGGGGTGAGTGCTTGCAATGTTCAACACTCCGTTCATCATTTCCTTTGGCTTCTACTTACTTGGGTGTCAGAATTAGTGCTGCGGGCCTACTAATAAGCTGGAATGGCATGGGGAGCAAAGTAAACAGCGGATTTAGGCCCAGATCTCTGTACTGGGTCAAATGTTTGACATTGTTCAGCAATCTGTCCATCAATCGTTGTTTTCGCATTTGTCACCCGAGTGGGACGGGTATGCCCAGATGGGGGTCCCGTGCTCTCCTTGCCACTTGACACAAGCTAGCCTGGCTGATGAGGGGTGATACCTCAAAGCAGGTCCCATGGTGCTAGTTTCTGGTCCGGGGAGGACCTAGCCGCGTAGTTCGGATTGGACTGTTCCCATTGGGAGCAGGGTCATGACTGATTTGCTTGGGGAGCAAAAAAACAATGGATTTAGGCCTCGATCTCTATACTGGGGTGGATGTTTGACATTGTTCAGTATTCTGTCTATCAATTGTTGTTTTTGCAGACCCACTAGTAGCATTTAGTTTACAGACCGTGGGCACAAGCAGTACTGCTTTACTAGGGACTTATCTGTACATTACATAAGCTAATTGGGGCTAAGCGAATGTCATTAGATTTTATGGAGTTATAACATTCACTTTAGCACTAGTTGGCAGTGGTAAAGTGTGCAGAGTCCTCATACCCGTAAAATGAGATTAGCAAATATGGAGGAGGAAGGCAAAAGGTTTGAGGGAAGACCAGTTGACAGGTCTAACAGAGCTTGTCACTTCATAAGTACTCAAGAGGTAAACTAGGGTAAAAGGTTGATGGTAGATGTTTGTCCCATCTACCATTTGAAGTAAGTGTTTGATGTGTCCAAACCAAGACATATGTATGTTCTATAAGAAAGTCAGATGCATTATTAGGACAAACTTACTGATACAAGGATTATCACAAAACAACAGTAATCCACTGAGCTGTCTAAGTAAAATACAATCTGTCACACAAGAATACATACTTGCATGTTACACACTGTGCTTTGCAACAGGCATATTAACCCTCAATGCTATGATTTAAAATTATTGTATTGTTTATTTAACATGAAAAATACAATGAATACACAACAATGCATTTGGGTCACAATTCGGTATACAACGCAGCATATTTATGAAGATGTAAACCGTTTTCAGGAGGTCATGCCCTCTACTGGTAGTATTGGGGCAAGACCTGGTGAGAAGTTCATGCTATTTTATGATAAATGAAACCTGTAACTAGATTGTACTCAGATCCGTTCAGCAAGTGCATTAACCTTCATAGTCAGTTATCTTACCAATGTTATACCTGGGAATTTGCTTACACGGTGATCACCACAGCTAGTGCCTTATTGTGAGGTAATTTAAGATGTAGACTGCTTGTTTTCAAAAAAGTACCAAGTACACATTTACTGTAATATGTCAATTTCTTTGAATCTGATGTATATATGTATATATATCTTGAATATCAACCCCTGCTCTTCTTCTCTGCCCCTTGTGACTCCAGCATTGCTACCAAGTTTCCCAGATCCATGCATGATGTGCTGCTCCAGCCCTGGTTTTTCTTTGAATTCTCAGATTTGCAGTCCTGTTTTGTAATGGAAAAAGACAAGACTACAAGTCCCAGAATTGAAAGAAAAAAACTGGATTAGGGACATAGGAAACTTGAGAGGGCTCCTCCAGCCAGTTCATCTGCCACAATGTCCGCCCCACTTTATAGGATCCTTTAGTCATTGTTTTCCACAGACAGCATTGGTTAAAAGAAAAATCTACGAATGCCACAATGCAACTTTTTGCAGGTTGAAGTAGAGGTGGGTAAGTCAAAGAAAACTTGAGGCAGGCTGAAGCCTGAAGCCTGGCTCTGGCTTACCTGGAGGTCCTGTTAGAACCTTAAACCGATAACAAGCTGAGCGTTGAAATGGTTCAGCCAGCTCAGCCCAGGGTGTGGCGTTATGGCTAGCGCTGTCGCTTTTGGAACAGAGTAACCAGGTTCTAGTCTAAATGTTGGCTCAACATTATGTGATTCTGGGCAAAACACTTAACCTACACCAAATATTACGCAACACCCGCTTTAGTGCTGGTGGCGCCCAGTGACAAAATAATTTTTGGCGCCCCCGTGACCACCTCCTCGGATTCCCTCACTACCACCGGGCAATAGCACCCCTCATCTTTCCGTAGCCTCTCTCTCACATACATTTAATTTGTTTTTGAAGCTTTGGTAAAGGCTGGCTTTACTAATAAGAAGTACATCTACCCAAACAAACCCTTTTCTGCAGTTTGCATGCACCTCTTTGATGACAGTTCATAACAGTCACTGTTCTATATTAGGAATGTTTCTTATGAATTGCGGCAACAAAAGGATCTCTGTGACAATAGCAGTCATCCACTCAGCTATCCACATAAAATACAGATCTGTACTTTGCAGCAGGTATATTAATACTCTTCGCTATTTTATGGCAACTGAAAACTGCCCCTGGATAAAACTCTGATTTCCCTCCCTAGCCGGAAAATTACCCAGAAGAGTTACTTTTACGGAAGGAACTCTTCCAAAGGTATTTTTAAATCATAGGTTATAGCTAAACACAGTGCTCCTATCCCCACTAGGCCGGCGCCCTTCCCCAGGTCAGTGCCCAGTGTGGCCGCACCAGTCGCACTGCCCTAAAGCCAGACCTGATATGGAGTATTTTTCACCCACCAGTTCCATCTCGCTATAGATGACTTGCTACAACACCTTCCACTGACAACAACATGCGCATAAGAAAAAGAAGCCTTAAAATAACTTTCAAGTGTTGACCTCTACAACATTACTGTACGTCAATCATGGGTAAATATTAGCATGTAAGAGTACTATAGCATTCACAAATTTTTATAGCTTTTACCAAAACACATCATACAGCAGCACAGACAATGTTTGACAGTATTTATAAGACACAATATAGCTTAATGGTCAAGTGCTCCACTAGAAGCAGGTACAGTGTTCTTAGCAGATTCACCAAAAGTATTAGATTATTTTAGTTTTTAATATTGCTCAGACTTGATCTTGCTGATGCAGCGTTTGACACAGTAGTGTCAGGTACAGTACACCACAGCACGTGTACAGTAACAATCTCTATTAACAGTTTGGGAAGTAGTAGGACATGAAAATGATAGAGGTAGACTGAAAATGTTCATCATAAGTCACAATACCCTTAGAGAGCTTGAAGCAAATACTCTGCACACACACATTCCCCAGTGGTTTGGTAAGAGAGAAAATATGTGGTGCACTCTCAGAAGCACCATACACCCCAAATATACAATACAGAAAACTAATGTTTGAAATGCTTGATTCCCATATAGGTGACGAGAATTCATCAAACGGGCAACGCAAAGTTTCACCTGAAATGTATTTATAGATCTCTAGATCATCTTATCATGTCACACCTGTTGTATTTTATGAAACTCTTCAACTAGAAAGTTTCCCTGCTTTTTCCTGCTGTTGTTCCAGGATTGAAAACAAATTAATAAATAACCCACAACTTTACCACAATAGACATATTCTAAAGGTATCCACAGATTTATCTAAATTGTGACTGACCCAGTATATTTTTAAACGTCGACATTGTGGTAAAACATGGAATACGTGAAAACATGAATAAATAAACCACCACTATGTAGAATACGGATATGTGTTGCATTTTGTTAGGAAATATGTTATGCAGCATGTACTGTTTTCTTCAATGCTTTGTTTCTTTAATGGCATGCGTCTCGTTTATATTCTACAAGGATTCCACATTCTTCTGGAAGTCTAGCAATGAATAGTTCCACCAGGTCATGTGAGTTGCATCTGCACATCAACCTAGGTGGATGCCTATTTGCCGTGCTGTAATAAACCTACTAATTTTCTACAAATTTGACTTCAGCAACTTCTTAATAATATGTGACTTACCTGTAATCCTAGTTCTCTTCCAGGGGATACTCATCAAAGTCAGAAGCACTGAATAGCCCCACCCATGTGCCGGGACCCCAGAGCACATATCAAATATATTAGATATAAGTATGTTTAAACACTTAAAAGTAAGAAGTACCCTTAAACATATATATATATATATATATATATATATATATATATATATATATATATATATATATATATATATATATATATATATATATATATATATATATATATATATAGGAGTGTGTGGGTTGTGGACATTGGTATTTATTCGTGTGTCTATTTCACTGGTGGTTAAATATTTTTAGCTATTGCAATATGTCTGCCGACGCCTTGAAGAGTAGAGAGGAGGCAGCCAATGAAATGTTTGATTACTCTTCGGCCGGCAAGTCATCGTCTACTGGACAAGCTACAGCCTCGCAAGCCAGGAGCCCAAATTTATGAGAAATGTTCAAAAGACTGGAAAAACTGATGAGGGCTGAACAGTCCAAATGGTGGGAGCACCGTTCCCTATCCCGCTATTTGGAAGTTGGGTGCATCCCCGTGGGCTCCGCAACAAGTTGGCGCCCAGTTATAAACAACCGGACCCAAACATGCTTAATGAATGGGCAGAGTGTAATTTAGAGTCTTCGCGTATGCTAGTAACCATCCTGGTTAAATATGCTGAAAGCGATCGCGCGTCTCTGCAATTGAAAATTGATGAACTCAACCATGAAATCAGTACTTTGGAAACCCCAGCCAACTGTGAAAAATATCGGGAAGATATGCAAATTAGGCTACATAAAGAGGAGGATGTGATAAAAAAAACGGAAGGCGTACAAATTTCAGAGAGACAAGATCGACTATCAGCAAGGGCGATTATTCACCTTCGCAAAGAAATTTGATGCCATTAAAGCCTCCAAGAACCAAGCTATTCGGTTGCCTGCAGAAGCCAGTACCAGTGCAACTCCTCAATTGGCTTCTTCACTATTTGATCTTAGCTCTCTGCCTGATAGTGAGTCAGATACCGAGCAAAGCCGACAAGCTGCAAGGTTGGGGTTTACCAAATTCTCCCTAGCCCAAGAGGTGGATTGCTAGCAGCAAGATCGCCGAGAAACCTTACGACCCAGGAGGACAAATACATACAGCACCAAAGAAACAACCAAAGGCGAAGGCAACGACGTAAATCAAACATCAAATGGCAAACAAAAAAGACAAGCATTGGCACAGCCAATAGGTCTCGCCTTTGGGACCTTATAAGTGTTTAGCCATGCAACTAAACACTTATTAAGGTCCCAAAGGGGAGACCTATTGGCTATGCCAATGCTTGTTTCTCGTGTTGTTGATCTCTACTATGTTGATGCAATTACCTTAAGGCCAAATTTCCTCTCTTGTGCCCTCCTTGCATTAGGCCACAACATTACTGGATCTTTTTCGTTGTGTCTTTTCGTGTCTGCAAGGAAACTCTGGGGTTAAGAGTCCACACCACAGGACATTCCACACATTGAAATGGCTGTCTTGTAACTTTTCAGTTTGCCTGCATTCAGGTGGTTGGTCACAAGACAGCCAATGTCAGGGCTGCACTAAGATGCTAATCTGACTGGAGCACTTCCGGAATTCCACTGATAACCATCTGTGCGGGTCAGCAATAGACCTGGGGAAAGGGAAATGGGACAAGAGATAGAAACTGAGACTTGGGACATATTCACTTTGCCTGTTCTTGCTGCTGGGCTCAACCTACACTGCTGAGGCATTAACATATACAACAGGAAATAAACTGTTTTACTACACTGTAATTTGCATTACATTTAATGGTTTCTACAATGACATATGAAATACCTTGTGACAATCTCTGTAAAACCCAATCTCTAGTGCCGATGTAAACCCTAAGACTTCCTAAAGCTGAAAGATACAATCACCCTTTGTAATAGATGAATGAAATAACCTGAGCTATAATACATATTCCTACACAGATAGCTACCTTCCGTGAATTGTAAATCAAGTCTGTCATTTGAATGTCTCCGTGTACATTAGTTGTAAAATTATGAATACACATTAGTGTTGTGTATACTCTACTGACAATATATATTCGCTTCCCACCAATGGCAGTACCTTAATACTATATGTGACTCGAGTAATCTAAACAAAGTCTTTACAAGTTCAGTATTCCTCTAGCTTCTCTTTGGTACCAGAGTCATCCTTCGGAGGATGACTCGAGTACTAATGTGTAAATAAAAGTCCTAATCTTTGATCTCAAGTGTTAAATATTGTTGAAAATATGAAGAGTTTCAATCTCCTGGTAACCATGTTCTAGCTGCAGCAACTTAGTATCCTGCTAAATTCCTCGTGTTTCAGACATGCTCTGAAACACAAGGAACTTACACTGCATGGATCTAAGATGGCTGCAGCAATTGCAAGTCGTGTGAGAGTCTTGTGGTTCTCTGGGATATATATTTTGTCTCGACTTGCGTGTTTTGCATAGTGCATGCTGTGCTGCTGCAAAAGCTCACATCAAACGATGCCTACAATCTGTTGGCCGCCTCTACAGACTCAAGCACACATGAAGTTTGGAGGAGCACATCTCTGTGTTTGCATGGCATACGCAGGTGAGAGCAGCACGCATACAATCATGACAGCTACTCAGAATGGCTGAAACATGCAGCAAGGCTTAGTTGTTACTCACCCTGATTGGTCATTCTACAGCAAGTCAGATTGACACAGCTGCCTCAGGGCTTTATATGTCTAGTTTTGTGGCCCAGGAAGACCAACCTGCAGAGGATGGGCTTTTGCTCCTTTTGCCCTGCAGCCCTGAAGGTAGGTAGTATATATACCACCAGCGCAGGACGACATACAAAGGAACGGAAATAATATTTTCCATTCCCGCCATGAAGGAAACACGTGATGTTTTAAAACTGAGAGCACGTGTCTTACTTCTAAGGTCCTGTCTCCATATTTTTTCAACATAGAACAAAAGAGTGTTCTATATTGGGAATTGTAGGAGGCTTGTGTGATAAACACTGTATTTAACTGGCAATGATTTTTTGAGGCTTTCAGAACAAACAACCCCTGTGCAACTCTTTTGAGAAAGCTCTTGTGAAACTAAGAGTACAACGAATTTTGAGAGTATACCAGGGTATCATTACAGCACTTGATCATAAAAGGCCTTTCAATGACCTTAACACATACAGTTTATTCCAGTTTGTTCACTGCATAAAGGTTTTGGTGTTTGTAATAATTCTAGAAATAACAGTGCTATAGAGTGGTACGTGCCAGATTTTAAATATAACCAGAGACTGTGTAATGAGTTCCTTTCAACTTCAGTGCTTGCTGGAACTATAGAAGGGGAGAAGTGTGGCTCAATGGTTAGAGTGGCAGACCTCGATGCAGAGCACTGGTCTGGGACCAGGGTTTGATTCCCGCCGTGGCAGGGTCTCGGGCTATAAATTCCTCGGACTGGATATTCTCGCCTCAGTGCCTATTCTAATCTTGGGTCCCACGCTGCAACTCTGGGCAATAGCTTGCTTAATCTCCACAACAGCACTGGGATGCCTGGCCTCACCATGGGGGTGCCCAGGAGTGGACACTTCACATGGAAAGCCAGGAAGGGTTCCTTCAGTGGTATGAGTACAGCACTGAGATACCCGTAGTGGTCACGGTGCTATATAAATACCTATACATTTACATACTGCGTAAGTATTCCGGAAATCTATCATGGAGCTAGACATGTGCTCTATTACCACCAATGTGGCACAGAAATATTGATTTATTTATAAATGTATTGCATGTTTACATAGACAGAGAAACATTAATAGAAGAATCAAATGCAGCATTTAAAAAATAAAAACATTTTATATAAAGTTAGTCCATATAAATGTTACATATACTTTAGGGAAACACCCGTTTCTTGATGTTTATTCTGTGACTGTCAACATTGGCTTCTTGTTTCTCCCTTTCACCTTGTATGCTTTTCTTGTACATTTTATTCTTACCTTTATCTACCCATATGTGTGTGTGTATGTATATATAGAGAAAGAGATAAGTGTGACCAAAATGTTTGCAATGGCGTTGCCATGAAACTAAAATTCATGAGTAACGATGCTACATTCACTTTGTCCACACGCTATACTTACAAGTCAACCTTAACATCTGTTATTACGCGGGAAAGCTTAATTGAGATGCTTTTGGGAGGCTATGTTCATAAGTTTGTAAAAAAATGCATATGAACCCACATGCATGTGTTTCATTCATGATGGCACCACTGGGAACTTTACAACCCCCTGTCGGTGAAAACTAAAACTTGATATCTGTGTAGTATCCTCTTACCGAGCATATTTAGTAGCCACCATAGGGTGGAGGGCGAGGCTACCTCGAGGGCCCCTTCGAAGAGAGCCCTGTCCGCTAAAAGTAGAACAACTGCTGCCGAACTCAGCAAAGCACTGTGAGGCGGCATGCACTGCACCCCTGGGGATGCACGGGAAACGTGTTGCATTATTTAATGAAGCGCTGTATTGGCAGGGGTGGCAAGAAGCTTTGCAGCAGATGCCACAGGGCAGCGATACTTCTGTTGCTTGGCAGAGCCTAAAATACATAATAACATTACGTCGCGTTGCTCCCAGACACCGTCAAAGCACACAGTTACCTGTACACACCCTTGCATTAGGTGAAAGCATACCTTTGAACTTCTTTGGCAGTAAGTTTAGGCTGAGCCATAACAACCTGTGAGATTGTGCCAAAGATGCTCATGTCACAACAACCTGCCAGTGGCAGGGTATGCTTGGCAGGAAGGATACCGCAGCACTCGGTGCGCAGCAGCAGGAACCCCTAACCGCCCTCCACCACCCCCCCACCCACACAAACACTTTCCAAACAATAGACAGTGCTAAAAAAAGAAATTACAACATGCATTTCCCATCTCCGGACCATTGGTCTTCCTGAAGCTACCCAGTCCTCGCCACAGGATGTCACACCAAACCATGACAGAAGAAGCACGGCCAGCGGGCGTCCAACTAAATTGCACCTTGCTTGGTCACTTTCAATAAAAGTACCATGAAAAATGATTTTTTTAGAAACACAAGAGAGGTTTTCTAACCGATGCCAGACAAAACAAGGTTTGAGCCCTGCAAGCAGCCGCCACCGTGCAGGCAGCCCCTCCAGCGCAGCGTGCAGCAATCAATACATGAAGCATTACGGGTGGTCATCTCTGGAAATCTTTCTCTACAGAAGAGCAATTTCTGCCTGCGACTCTGCAGAAAGGAAATGCCCGTAAGCGGCTGTCGAACTCCAGAAGACCCATCGATGCAAGGTTGAGTACGTGACACATCTGTAAAGTGGGCTCTGCACCCAGACAACCAGCCAGAGCCACCTAGTCCCCGTTGAACTTACATTTCCAAACACCACCAAAAGCCTCCCTTGGGCTGACCGTGAACGGATTCTCTAAAGAGGAAACTAGTAAGGCGGGGCCGGCATCGGACCTGCCGATGATATGGCGGTCCTGCCGGCCCCGACGACACCGTAGGCGGGCCTGTCGGGCCCCTTGTGACGTGACAGGCTCGCCCTCCAATGAGTCTACAGTTAGACATGGCCCGGAAGTGAAAGTTTCACTTCCGGATCATGGAAGTCGCCAGGGCCCGCCCCTCTTGAGGGGCGAGCACTTGCCACTAATAAAAGGCTGGGGAGCAGAGGAATCTTCCTCTGTTGCCTTCCGCGCTCCCCAGCCTTATTGTGCGACCTCCTTAGGAGGTCGTTGGATAATATTTGGTGACATTTGGTGACATTGCACCAATTGCAGCAAACTGTAGGGCAGTTGAACTTTGCCCTCAGGGTGATCCCAATGGCACGCCCACTCTCTTGCTCTATCGCCCAAGCCATGACTGGACTTCAGGATAAACATCATCATACCAGACTGTCAGCTGAGGTCAAGCAGGACATGCGGATTTGGATGACATTCCTGCAAGATTTCAATGGCAGGGTGGTCTGGCCCAGTCCACCCACTACCTCTGCAGAGCTGGGTTTATGGACTGACTCTGCAGTGTGGGGTTTGGCACCATACTTGGCAATGAGTGGGTGGCCAGACGCATGGGTACAGACTGGTTTAACGTCTAACATTGGTTTCTTAGAGTTGTTCCCTATTTGGGTCGCCTTAACGGTATGGTCGGACAGGTTGCGTAACCAATCGGTAATATTTTGGTCTGACAACATGACTGTGGTAGAATACATCAACCAGCAGGCTGCAAGATGTAAGTTGATCCTCCGCCTGTTAAAAGATATTGTCCTTTTGTGTATGAAGGAGAATATACTGTTTAGGGCTAAACATGTCCCAGGTGTGTTGAATAATGCTGCTGATGCACTCTCTCGCTCCAAGATGCAGGTTTTCAGGACACACCTCCCTTCTGCAGACGCGAACCCAACACCCTTCCCAGAAGTACTTTGGCAGATTGGTGCCCCCAACTACCGAACCTCGTGGCAGCTAGCCTAGCCCCCAGGACCAAGAAAGCCTATGAGGGGGCGTTTTGGGCATATTGCACCTTTTTGGGGAAGGATTGGGTGGAGGAGTGGCACACCGCTAGGGCATTGCAGCGCTATTTAGGCACATTGCACGATGAGGGACGCACAGTGGCGGCAGCTAGGCGACACGTGGCGGCAATATCTTTCTTTGCCCAAGCCAAGGACAGAGGGGATCCCACGGATAGCTTCACAGTCAGAAAGGCCTAAAAAGGTTGGCAGCGCATTCAGGGGACAACACCCGGTTCAAGGCGTCCGATTGGGA
Source organism: Triturus cristatus (assembly GCF_964204655.1). Classification (NCBI taxonomy): domain Eukaryota; kingdom Metazoa; phylum Chordata; class Amphibia; order Caudata; family Salamandridae; genus Triturus; species Triturus cristatus. The sequence continues at coordinate 329,068,542 of NC_140584.1, read as the reverse complement.
TGGAGGCACTAGCCGCCCTACTAGGGGCATTGGACGCTATCTGCACGACAAGAGGGGAAGCTTTATTATTTAGGGCTGCTTTTTCCTTAGCATTTTATGGCGCATTTCGCGTAAGCGAATTGGTCGCGCAGAATAAGCGGGATGCTCATGGGGGTTTACCATGTAAAAATTCAGGGCGATGCCATATTGATCTGCATAAGAAAGTCCAAGATGGATCAGGAGGCCCAAGAGGAAGGGTTGGTTCTACACAGAGCACAGGGCAACCCATGCTGCCCAGTAACACAAGTGGAGGCATTTTTGAGTCAGAGATCTGCTAGGGGAGGTGGGAATATATTAATTCATGCAGATGGTACACCTCTCACCCGGTTATCGCATCTTCCGGCGCTCGCATTGTTTATTAGTTACAAAAACATAAAACACAACAGTTTTGAACCAGAGAGGTCACTCAGCAACTTTTTAACAGTGGTCACGGAAGCACAACTCCAACAACGAAGTAAACAAAAAACAGACTCGCTCATGTAGTCAATCCATTAATCTGTTTTCTGACAAAATTATGGAATATTGCAGGCTGTTCACTTCTTTGAATGAAAGCCTGGCCATTCGGGACAGCTTACAAGCCAACTTGAAGCACATGGCAAGCAAAGCACATGCCAAGTGTGCAGCTCGCCTGAAAAGCGTTGGTGGCAGGGTCTATCTGCATTCATACCTTGTCTGCAGTGGCAGGCTTTAACAAGCGCGCCTCGCGCTACAAGTGGGAGGGGTGGGGGGAGTGCAAGAGCACACAAAGCGTTTCCCTTGCGGGAGCAAGCCAGGGGCACCATGTGTTTGTAAGTTAATTACAAACATATGGTGGCAAGCTCGCTCCCGCAAGGGAATCGCCAGACGTGCACGCGTTGCCATTGAAGGCAATGGAACGCGTGCACGTTTTTAGGGCAAATGCTGCATCGATGGCTAAAGGTCATTTTCCAAGCAGCACATGCTCGCTGCTAGGCGAGACCTAAAAAAACAATGCCAACAAAAGATGGAACAAGAAATGAATATACCAACTGATGAGATTGACCAAGCAGGGTCACCATTGACTGTTATAAATCTCACTGATAGCCGTCTGAGTCAAGCAGAGTTGCGAGTTCTATCCCTTGGCCTCCATTTCAGGCCAGTCAGCAACTTCAATTATGCAAAGACGCGGATAGACTTGTATAAATATACTCGCAAGTTGAAACTCCGCAAATATTTCCTGTCTAACAAAGCTGAACGTAAGGTCTCTAAGGTTGGAACAGGACAGGCAGCAGGCACCACGCAAGTTTTAAGTGCCAATGACCTAGCACTTTAACAAGACTTACAACAATTGAACAATGAGAGCGCAGGTCCAAATTTTGAGGATGAACAGATCAATTTGAACATGCCTGGTAGCACCAATTTCAAACCAAAATCTACATTTACACCTTTGATGCTACATGACAATATCGATATTTTCCATGAACTTTCCATTGCAGAACTCAAAAGACTATATACTGCCACAATGCGTGATCACTACAAGCACACACCACAAAACAATTGCTAAACCCAACTTATGAAAAACTTAAGGCAAATGGCAACATCATAGTTCGCCAGTCCGATAAAGGAGGCAATGTGGTGCTATGGCCTAGAGACTTGTATCTAGAGGAAGCCTTTAACCAGTTAAACGACCATCAATGCTACAAGAGATGTGACATTGGTACCGTTAAACTGGCGCGGTTTGATTTCTACACACAACTGGTGGCCTGGAGAAGCGCAGGATTACTTAGATGAACTAAAATTTTATAAAAACGATCATCCTGTGATCCCAGCAATATACTTCATCTCCAAGATACACAAATGTGCTGAAAAACCCCTGGCAGGCCCATAATATCGGCACGCAATGGATTGATGGAAAATACATCTGTCTGCATCGATGCCTTCCTACAGGAGCATGTGAGGGCTTTGCCATCTTTCGTCCAAGATGCAGGCGACTTCCTGAGAAAATTGGAAGGGGTTATATGGGATTCCTCATATTGGCTGATAACTTTGGATGTTACATCCCTATGTACTAGTATATACCGTCAGGATGGTCTAAAAGCTGTTAGACATTACTTAGGAAAGAGGCCTATTCAAATGTACAACCACAATAAGATGTTAATTTCCATGACTGCTACATGTTTAAATAACAGTTTTTTCTTGTTTTCTAACCAGTTTTTTCAGCAGGTCAGATGTGTTGCCATGGGGGCCTGCTTCTCCCCAAGTTATGCCTCTCTGCATATGGCCATGTGGGAGAAGCAGGTCCTCTATGGCCAACATCATGTGGTCTTTATCCGGCATGTAATCCATTGGTATCGTTATATTGCCGACATTTTCTTGATCTGGAATGGCACAAAGCAACAGGTCGTAGATTTTATCAACCTGATCAATGTAAACACCCTTAATCTGCAGTTTACAGCAAATCTGAGCCAAGATCTTTTTTGGTTTCTGGACGTAGAGATATTTACCAAAAATGACAAACTAGAGACCAGGCTATTTGGAAAGCCTACGGCCGGCAATACCGTTCTACATGCTGCAAGTCACAATCCGGTACATTTGATATGCAGCATCCCCTATGGCGAGATGTTGCGCATTAGGCTCATTTGTAGTACCGAATCTGAATGTACTTTAGCGCAGCAAGCTAGTAAATTGAGATTCTTGGCCAGAGGCTATGCTGCCTCCACGATTGACAAAGCCATTTACCAAAGCCAATCACATCCCTAGACAGGTTGTCTTGGAAAACAAGACAACCAATGATTCTTCGGCACATGGGAATGAGCCTACTAGACTAATTCTAATTTACAATCGCCAGCACCAGGCCCTTTGCAAGATATTTAAGAAAAACTGGAGTCTGGTACGCAATGACCCTGTCACTGGGGATCTAATGGCAGCTACTTCTGAGATTACTTACAGGAAAGCACGGTCTATGTGGGATTTGTTAGTCAAAACCAGTCCAGAGTTAGTCGTTAACAAATCATGGCTCAACTCCAGTAAGAGTTTCAGAAGATGCACCAGCTGCAAAGCTTGCAGACATGGTGTCAATAAAACTGAATACAAGATTCCCTTCTGTGATGCCCCTAAGCCCATCTATAGGATGCCCACTTGCAAAACAGATTATGCCGTCTATGTGCTGGAGTGTCCGTGTGGCCTGCAATATGTTGGTAGTACCAAGTTGCAGGTCCACAAAAGGATACTCCAGTACATTAGAGAAATCAGTGGAAGGGACTGGGGGGGGGGGGGAAGTACCCTCACGTTGAACGGGCCCTCTGCGCATGCGCACTAAGGCGGGAGGGCGGGGTTTAAGGGATAAGGATCTGACACCAGTTATTGACCTTGCCATAGGCTCAAACATGGATGCGCAGAAAATGATTGCCATTATGATTATGAATGATGTATGCTTAGATTCGGATAGGTAATAACTTGTATTAGAGTGATGTTAAGGTTAGCCATCTGATATCTGTACATATCAAATGTAATCAAATGTCAATAATATGATTGTCTGCGTAAAGATTGGTTTTGTAAAAATTAATATTTAATGTTTGATTAATTTTGTTAATAAATACGGCCGGGGGTTATCTACGACCCCCTTTTCCAACTAAACCCGTGTCCCTGATATTCTGTGGAGCTGAACAATGGAGGAGGGGGTCTAGGTAGTACCAGGCCATATTATTTTCTGTGCCCCGTTATCGCATCTTCCGGCGCTCGCATTGTTTATTAGTTACAAAAACATAAAACAAAACAGTTTTGAACCAGAGAGGTCACACAGCAACTTTTAAACAGTGGTCACGGAAGCACAACTTCAACAACGAAGTAAACAAAAAACAGACTCGCTCATGTAGTCAATCCATTAATCTGTTTTCTGACACAATTATGGAATATTGCAGGCTGTTCACTTCTTTGAATGAAAGCCTGGCCATTCGGGACAGCTTACAAGCCAACTTGAAGCACATGGCAAGCAAAGCACATGCCAAGTGTACAGCTCGCCTGAAAAGCGTTGGTGGCAGGGTCTATCTGCATTCATACCTTGTCTGCAGTGGCAGGCTTTAACAAGCGCGCCTCGCGCTACAAGTGGGAGGGGTGGGGGGAGTGCAAGAGCACACAAAGCGTTTCCCTTGCGGGAGCGAGCCAGGGGCACCATGTGTTTGTAAGTTAATTACAAACATATGGTGTCAAGCTCGCTCCTGCAAGGGAATCGCCAGACGTGCACGCGTTGCCATTGAAGGCAATGGAACGCGTGCACGTTTTTAGGGCAAATGCTGCATCGATGGCTAAAGGTCATTTTCCAAGCAGCACATGCTCGCTGCTAGGCGAGACCTAAAAAAACAATGCCAACAAAAGATGGAACAAGAAATGAATATACCAACTGATGAGATTGACCAAGCAGGGTCACCATTGACTGTTATAAATCTCACTGATAGCCGTCTGAGTCAAGCAGAGTTGCGAGTTCTATCCCTTGGCCTCCATTTCAGGCCAGTCAGCAACTTCAATTATGCAAAGACGTGGATAGACTTGTATAAATATACTCGCAAGTTGAAACTCCGCAAATATTTCCTGTCGAACAAAGCTGAACGTAAGGTCTCTAAGGTTGGAACAGGACAGGCAGCAGGCACCACGCAAGTTTTAAGTGCCAATGACCTAGCACTTTTACAGGACTTACAACAATTGAACAATGAGATCTCAGGTCCAAATTTTGAGGATGAACAGATCAATTTGAACATGCCTGGTAGCACCAATTTCAAACCAAAATCTACATTTACACCTTTGATGCTACATGACAATATCGATATTTTCCATGAACTTTCCATTGCAGAACTCAAAAGACTATATACTGCCACAATGTGTGATCACTACAAGCACACACCACAAAACAATTGCTAAACCCAACTTATGAAAAACTTAAGGCAAATGGCAACATTATAGTTCGCCAGTCCGATAAAGGAGGCAATGTGGTGCTATGGCCTAGAGACTTGTATCTAGAGGAAGCGTTTAACCAGTTAAACGACCATCAATGCTACAAGAGATGTGACATTGGAACCGTTAAACTGGCGCGGTTTGATTTCTACACACAACTGGTGGCCTGGAGAAGCGCAGGATTACTTAGATGAACTAAAATTTTATAAAAACGATCATCCTGTGATCCCAGCAATATACTTCATCTCCAAGATACACAAATGTGCTGAAAAACCCCTGGCAGGCCCATAATATCGGCACGCAATGGATTGATGGAAAATACATCTGTCTACATCGATGCCTTCCTACAGGAGCATGTGAGGGCTTTGCCATCTTTCGTCCAAGATGCAGGCGACTTCCTGAGAAAATTGGAAGGGGTTATAAGGGATTTCTCATATTGGCTGATAACTTTGGATGTTACATCCCTTTATACTAGTATATACCATCAGGACGGTCTAAAAGCTGTTAGACATTACTTAGGAAAGAGGCCCATTCAAATGTACAACCACAATACGATGTTAATTTCCATGACTGCTACATGTTTAAATAACAGTTTTTTCTTGTTTTTTAACCAGTTTTTTCAGCAGGTCAGATGTGTTGCCATGGGGGCCTGCTTCTCCCCAAGTTATGCCTCTCTGCATATGGCCATGTGGGAGAAGCAGGTCCTCTATGGCCAACATCATGTGGTCTTTATCCGGCATGTAATCCATTGGTATCGTTATATTGCCGACATTTTCTTGATCAGGAATGGCACAAAGCAACAGGTCGTAGATTTTATCAACCTGATCAATGTAAACACCCTTAATCTGCAGTTTACAGCAAATCTGAGCCAAGATCTTTTTTGGTTTCTGGACGTAGAGATATTTACCAAAAATGACAAACAAGAGACCAGGCTATTTAGAAAGCCTACGGCCGGCAATACCGTTCTACATGCTGCAAGTCACAATCCGGTACATCTGATATGCAGCTTCCCCTATGGCGAGATGTTGCGCATTAGGCTCATTTGTAGTACCGATTCTGAATGTACTTTAGCCCAGGAAGCTAGTAAATTGAGATTCTTGGCCAGAGGCTATGCTGCCTCCATGATTGACAAAGCCATTACCAAAGCCAATCACATCCCTAGACAGGTTGTCTTGGAAAACAAGACAACCAATGCTTCTTCGGCACATGGGAATGAGCCTACTAGACTAATTCTAATTTACAATCGCCAGCACCAGGCCCTTTGCAAGATATTTAAGAAAAACTGGAGTCTGGTACGCAATGACCCTGTCACTGGGGCTCTAATGGCAGCTACTTCTGAGATTATTTACAGGAAAGCACGGTCTATGTGGGATTTGTTAGTTAAAACCAGTCCAGAGTTAGTCGTTAACAAATCATGGCTCAACTCCAGTAAGGGTTTCAGAAGATGCACCAGCTGCAAAGCTTGCAGACATGGTGTCAATAAAACTGAATACAAGATTCCCTTCTGTGATGCCCCTAGACCCATCTATAGGATGCTCACTTGCAAAACAGATTATGCCGTCTATGTGCTGGAGTGTCCGTGTGGCCTGCAATATGTTGGTAGTACCAAGTTGCAGGTCCACAAAAGGATACTTCAGTACATTAGAGAAATCAGTGGAAGTGATGCATCCTACCTGGTGGCTCGCCACTTCAAGGAATACCATGACAACAAGATTGAGCTTCTAAAATATTTTGTCACCCAATCAGTGTTGCCCCTCAGTCGTGGAGGTAACGGGAAGCTCTCTTGAGAGCTCTGGAAACCAAATATATCCTTGAACTTGATATCAATACGCCATTAGGCTTACATTCCATCAAATACTTTTTTACTTGCTTGTAACAGGGTTCCAACTACTATAGTGCTGCACTTTATTGACCTTATACATTTTTGGGTTTGCCCCTTGAATCCATGAAATCTTAACATTATTAACATCACTTTTTATCATTTTATACACTTTTAGAACTTTATTTGCATCAACACTTTTTATGGTTATATGTATGGACATATTTCTTCATGGCCCACTGGGGCATGTATGGTTCTTCTCACATGCTACTGCAGCACTTATATTCCAGTAGACCAGACAGTTTTTTTGTTTATAGATAGTGTAATTAACAGCAAATCTGCTATCTGTGAACACAAGGTCCGAGTTCAAACTTTTGTACCAGAGACTTCAACAACCTTAGGCTATTTAGCATGCCTGTTCCTCTCAACCGCGTTTATTATGAATAGATGACAATCATTTGATGTCCTATTTTGAGTTGTGGGTCATGTGCTTTGACGTTAATTGGTCATATGTGTTCATTGATCAAGTCTAAACCCACTGGGGTTTTATTTTTCTCTGCATATTTTGCACAACATTATTTGCACTATGTTCAATTGGATTTTTATAACATTTTAAAAATCTTTCTTTTACTGTTTGAACCTTAAAATACTGATTACGTGCATCAATATCATGTTTTTAATATGAAGCATTTTTAATATGAAGTAATTTTAGCTACATAGTTTATTGCTGCACTTCATTAAGACATTAGCCCTTGCATGGTTGAATTTCTTCTATGTCCATATGTTGGTGCTGTCAACCAATCACGTTGCGTGTTACTTTGCACTTTAAATGTTGGCATACTACTCACAAGGCGCCATGTGAACAAGGCCTCTGGTAGGCTGAAACGCGTCATGGCAGGCATGCAGAGCAGCTATTAAAACTCACTTTGCACATACAGCTGGGTCTGTTATCGTCTGTTCCTGATTCCTGATATCTGGCAATTCGGGGATTTCTGTGGTGAAATTGTTGGTATGTAAATATATATATGTTCACTGAAAAAACCATAGGTTTCAGGGGCGTTATAGTTAGCTGGACTTTTCACTCGTACAAAACCATTGAAATTCCCCTGTTATAGTTAGTTCAGCTAACTATAACTCACGCGCCCGCAATGCACTGCTGATGACGTCACATATTACATCACTCATGACATGGTCAGTGACATCACTCATGACATCACTGATGACATCTCAAATGACATCACTGATGACATCATCCAGTGAATGTGTGTTTTTCTGAAAATTACATATGTTTTATATATGTATATCTCAAGGTCGATGGAAGAATAAATGGATATATAAGTGTCTAAATGAATGATTTGTTTTTGAAAAATTGATTGTATAACTGACTGATTAAGTGTATCTTAGTGAATACATGGCTTAGTGAGTAATGTTTAAATATATAAATATCTGTATCAGTCTCTCACTTTGTGTATAAGTGGCTGGATGGGTTGGTGAGTAGCTACATGAGTGTCTATAAGGGTTATTAGTTGGTTTTTTGAGTATCAGTATGAGTGTCTGAGTGTCTGTATGGTTCGGTGGGGGTATTACGTAGTGCATAGGTGCATGAATGAGTGACTCACTGTTTGTATGTGTTGAAGACAGCATGTGTGCAGGACTGTATGGGTGGATGAGTGTGTGCATGGGTGTGTTAGTGAGTGAATGACTGTCTCAATAGTGTCTTTATGAGTAACTACATATGTTTTAAACTAGTATATGTAACTATTGGTGTATATAAGTGAGTATATGTGAGAGTGAGAGATTGGAAGAGTTACTGTATGAATAAGTATGTGTTTCTATAAGTGATTGTTTAAAATACTAAGTATGTGTAAGTTACTGTAGAAGTAAGTGTGGTGGTGTGTGTATAACTGTATATGCAAGTACATATACATGATTCTTTATTAGCATGAGTGACTATGTGTGTGAGTAACTCTATGGATGAGTGGTGCTGTGTAACAGGATGTATAGGTGTATGAGTACATATGATGAGTGAGTACATGTATGAGTGACTGTATAGGACTGTTGGTGAATGAGTGGATGTGTATGTGGATCTTAGAATTACTGAATAGGTTGTTGTAACTGGTATTGGTATGTCCATTGTTTTGAAAATTTTAGTTTCTATTTTTGAATGTGTGTATCAAAGGTTATATTAGGGGGAGAGGAGGTCTGCCACTCTATCACAAGGATGATGTCATCAGTGATGTCATCAGTGATGTTATTTGAGATGTCATCAGTGATGTCATGAGTGATGTCACTGACCATGTCCTGAGTGATGTAATATGTGACGTCATCAGCAGTGCATTGCGGGCGCGCGAGTTATAGTTAGCTGAACTAACTATAACAGGGGAATTTCAATGGCTTTGTACGAGTGAAAAGTCCAGCTAACACTAACTACACCTCTGTTTTTTTCAGTGAATTTCTAAGGTTTTTTGAATGCTAATTCCTAACTATAACGTGCCTGAAACCTATGGTTTTTTCAGTGAATTTCAAAGGTTTTTTAAATGCTAATTTCTAACTATGCCTACAGAGATAGGACATGTGAAGAAAGAAGAAAAAACGCACAGAAAGAAAAAAAAATGCAGAAAGAAGCAACAGAAGTCCTCAAAGACGAAGAAAAGTGCAGGAAGAAGGATAACGTGCAGGAAGAACAAGCAGAAAGAAGCCTTGTTGCAAAATCATCCTGTTCCCTCAACTTTTTCAGACAGATACGGGTGGTAACTGAGTCTGACTAACCAGTCCTAGAGCCAGTACTATGTTAAAAGACACTCAGAATACAGTGAAAACACCTACATACACTAGGGAACACTATGCGTTGGGGTCCCCCTGTGATTAGCATGACCTCCTCTGTAAGCCCCTAGTATATAAAAGGGCAGGGGATTAAAACTACCTCTTAAAACGCGCCACAAGGCGTGTTTGCACAAGTCACCTCAGGCCCCGTCCCCTCCCTTCCCCACTGTGTAAACACGCCCTGTGGCCGTTTTAAGTTGGGAGATTAAGTCCCCTTGATTCCTGAGGGTCCCTAGGGTCCAACTAGACCACTAGGTACCTCCAGTAAGCACCACAGAGCTGCGTTGCAGAGAGATGTAAAAAGGGGCACGGCCTAGACCACCTCTCTGCAACGCAGCGCAGTGGCGCCTACTGGAAGCACCTGGTGGGCTAGTTGGCCCCCAGGGTTCCTCAGGATTGAAGGGGAATTATTTCCCCAACTTAAAACACGCCACAGGGCGTGTTTGCACACGTTAACTCAGGCCCCGTCCCCTCCCTTCACCACTGTTTAAACACGCCGTTTTTAGTTGGGATATTAAGTTCATTTGAATACTGAGGGTCCCTAGGGTCCAACTAGCCCACTAGGAATTAATTCCCCAACTTACAACTGGCCATGGGGTGCGTTTGCAGGGTGCTGCAAGGAGGGGGCGTGGCCTCCAGCACGATGCCTGTTTTTTATTTATTTTATTTTTTTAAGAAGGAGGGCTGTGTGGCCCCCCTTCTTTTTCTAATTTATTGGCCCTGGGGACCCCATCCCCCAGGGCCTGCACCCTAATTTTTTTTGTCGAAAAAAATACATTTGGAAGGGGGCCGCGTGGCCTCCCTCCCAAGGCCTTGGGCCCGATTCACAGAACTAACTTAAGACAAAATCCTAAACTTACTACTTTTGGTATTCACAGAAGTTAGGATTTTGTCTTAAGTTTGTCTTAAGTCTGTCTTAAGTCTGTCTTAAATCTGTCTTAAGTCTGTCTTAAGTTTGTCTTAAGACAAACTTAAGACAAGATCCTAACTTCTGTGAATACCAAAAGTAGTAAGTTTAGGATTTTGTCTTAAGTTAATTCTGTGAATCGGCCCCCTTAATCGGCCCCGGGTACCCCAACCCCCGGGTCATGCCCCTTTTTTTTAAAAATTCTTTAGGAGGGGGCTGCGTTGCCCCCGTCCTCAGGCCACTGATGGCCCCGGGGACCCCATCCCCAGGAGCCGGCCTTTGTTTTTTATTATTTAAAGAAAATATATATTTATAGAAACACCTAGGACATGCTGGACAAACCGTATGTACCTATCACCATGACGATTTGCGTGATATTCTTTAAAAGGCGATTATGCATACAATGAATCCACATGGAATGTATTTACACCGCTAGTGAAGCTCTGACATGTCTGACGCCCTACCGTGCCTAATCCTGGCGCCCCCGCCGGTGGGTACTCTCCAAGTAGACACCCTTGTTGTTTATTTATACAAACATGGGTAGCTATTGACGGGCACATTTAATACACACGCACATCAAGCCATTCAAAGGGGATTCGACAAAAATTCGACCAAACTATGCAAGAAACACCCCTCACGGTTAATAAAACACACATCCACCGCCGGATGTGTAATACTTTTTATTTTACTCTCTGGAAAGGAGAGGAACCTCACTTGAGAGTCATAGCGTGCTCCTGGCTGAGCCCAATGCTGTGTTACACCCACCAGTGCCCGCCGAGTGCCACACACCTCTGTGTTGTATTCCACCAGCTAGTGCATATGCTATGACACTCTCTAGCCCATGTGCACTGTAACACCACCCCGTGAATATGTCATGCCACACTTGCCTTCGCACAGGTTATATTGCCCCATCTAACGTGCCTTCCTCGATGCCTATGTTATAACAGACAGCGCTATGCCATACATATTACAATCTGGGATCCATATCTTTGTCACAGTGCATACGCAACGTTACACTCCCCAGCACATATTTTATATTACAACTTTAGAGACTAGTTAGGTTACACAACACTGCCCTGTGCATATTACACTCCAAGGCGAATATCGCATAGCACGCGCTAGTGCCTGTGCTATCTCGCTCTCTCCAATGAATCTGTCATTGCGCACAATGTATTGCATATTATATTTCATGCCCCGGTTCATCTTATATCACACTTTTTGGTGCATAGTTTATACCATATACTATATCTAGTTTTCATTTTCAATCGTGCTCTCAGGACAATGTTCTATATAACACTGCGTCCACCTACCCTTTTCACGGGCATTACATTTTGCGATGGGAGGTGGAGGGTCAGGGGGTGTTTCTGCCAAGTGAGCCCGAAGTCACAGTCACAAACGTCCTCTTCTTCCTGAATAAAAGTGAGATTATGCTGCATACTTGTTCATATTTTAAGTAGTTCGCACAGACACACATTTTAGAAACAATAAAGTTCCTAATACCCACCTTCTCTGAACAGTTAGCTTGCTGCCCCATCACCTCCTCCATATCCTCTGTTGTCTGAAACCATGGACTAGCCTCCTCCTCCTGCCATGCATGGTCTGATGTGCTGCCACTGCCCTCCATTTAGCATGATGTACCAGTCCACTCCTCCTGCCCTCCATTGCCCAATTCTATGGCCCATCATTGACCTCCTGCTTAGCCTCTGTGCTTAGCTTGCTGCCCCTATTCTCCTTCCCCCTGCCCTCCGATGTCTTTGTGCATGCCCCTGCTCCATCCATTTTGCCCACCATGTTCCATGGACCTGCCACTCCTATTTACTCTCAGTGTTCTGTTGAGCTGCCACTCCCCTCGCACCTGCCTAGCATGGTCAGATGACTGTAACCTGTCCCTGCCACCTCCACCCTGCCTGTCCACATGCCATGCCCCTATCCCTTTCCTCCTGTCCTCCATGGTCCATTTTACTGCCACACCCTTCTGTCCTCCCTGGTCTGTTGTGCTGCAACTGCTCCTCCTGCCTGCCCCACGCGGTCTGTTGTGAGGCCCCTTCCCCTGAACTCTCTTGTCTGTGCCCAGGTCCTGACCCTCCCTTCTATCCTCCATGGTCCTTTGTGCATGCCCCTGCACCCTCCTTCTTGCCCATCATAGCCATTGTGCTGCCACTAACCCTCCCGCTTACCATGCATGGTCTTCTGTGCTGCCATGGCCCTTCCCACCTTCCCTGTGTGGTCAGCTACCTGCCCATGACCCCCTCCCACCTTCCCTCCACGGTCTGTGTGTATGCCATCATAGTCTCACTGTTGCTCTCCATGGTGTGTCTTGTTTCTAGTGCCCATCCTGCCTGATCTCCATGGTCATCTTGCTGCTCCTGCCCTGCCCCCTTGCCCCCAGCCCTCAGTTTCCATGTGCAGACCCCTATTCCCTCCCTCCTGGCTTGTCTGTTCCATTGTAATGCCCTTGATCCGCCCCTCCTGCCCTTTATGGTCTGTAATGCTGCAGCTTTCTCTCCTGTCTGTCCATTATGGTCAGCTAGCTACCATTGCCTCTTTCCCCTCTGTTCTGTGTTGTCCATGTGCATTGTCCTGTCCCCTCCCTATTGCTTTCTATGGATTGTTGTGCTGCACTCCCGTCCCGCATGCCCTGTGTGGTGTATTGTGCTGCTGCAAACCCTGATGCCTGCCCTGTAGGGTCAGTTTGGTGCACCTCTCCATGTCCCTCCTGTCCTCTGTTATCCGAGTCCATGTCCCTACCCCAATTCCTCCTGCCTACCATGATCCAATGTACCATACTTGCGAACATTTTGAACTTGGTAAGAGGGAGATTTTGGAAAAAAACTGGAGTATTGATTTTCCCCTTTGAGTTACATTGAAAAAGAGGAGATTGTAGACAGGAGACAGATCAAATAAAGCCCATTTGAGCTTAAAAACATTGGACGTTTCCTGGCTGAAACGGTCTGTTGGCATGTATGGTTGTACTACAACTGCCTCTTCCTTCTGCCCACAATGGTCTATTATTTTGCCACAGCCTCTCTTGCCAGTCCTGTATTGTTGGTTTGTTGCCCCTGCCCCCGTTTCCAGTGCCCTCCATAGTCTGTTGTGCTGCCACTGCCCTTCCTGCCTGCCCAGTGTGGCCAAAGTATTGCCTCTGCACTCTCCTACCTGCCTTCCATTTTCAGAGTCCGTGCCCCTGGCCTCTGCCTCTCAACAGTATCCCTAGATTGCTAACATTCTATATTTATTACAAAAGTGTGGAACACCTGACGTCATCTTGATGTAATCAAAACTGTAATACCTAGAGCATTTCCTTTAGAAATTACATATATGCATCAAAATTATGGTTAGTGCTCTAAAAAACTGAAATGAGGACATATTTTCTGAGTTTTCAAATAGCGACAAAGAACGTTTAAATTATTTGTAATCTTTATGTTTTTTTATCCAGTTGACCACTTGATTAAATGTTGCACTTAGGGGAGAGGATGTGGTGTTACTTCCAGAGCTGCAGACTTTGCAACTGGGAAACCAGGTTGGAGTTTCTGCTTCAGCTCAACATTCTGTGATTCTGGTCAAATCACTTAATCTCCACATGTCTACAACCAAAATGAATTTGATCTTGTGTGATGTAACCAATGCTCATGTAAAGCACTCCAATACCTGACAAGTCTGCACTATATAAAACTGCAAATACACAAAAAATAAGTGTTTTGCACACTTCTGTCATTGGGCTACATGTGGGCTACATCTGGGTGATATTTGTGCTGCATTTGGGCTCTTTTGTCTCTGGTGGCCATCTCATCTTGGGAGATTTATTTGTTATGAAGTTTCCTAATTTCCTCATTTACTAGTCTCCTCAGTAGGAAAAGCTTTCAGTTTTTTACTTTGATTCCATCAAGAAGGTATTCAGATATGTCACACATTTGACTTGCTGCTCTTGCTATGCCACCAAAAGATGCAAGAGGTAGAGTGGTCAACGCTAATCTTACAGGAACTATGGACCAGTTTATTACCAAAGTAAATTGTGTCATAGATCAAGAGATTACGATATTGGAACGCCGAGTTTCCCAGGACCTTGCGATAGCCAGGCGGTCTTCAATGGGGCACATTGCTAATGTGCGGTCTCCTGTCCATCAAGTCCATGACTGTAGTCGTGCTGTATTACCAACAACAGAATCCCCGACTACACACCTATTATCTAGTGGAGTAACTCATGTTTCCTCGGGGGAACTGTCTATGGCCTCTGACTCGTTACTGTCTCCCCCCCATATGCTGTTGCCTGCTCCTAGCATAGCACTGGAGAATAGCACCAGGCAATTGCGGGAGAGGCACCCTGGGGCTATTCCTAAGTATAAGCAGGGGCTGTCTAATAGCAATGGTGGTAAGAACAAGAATGGGGGGAAGAAACTGAAAGCAGTGAGACATATTAGAAACCCTAGGCCAATCCCTGCTATACTGGAGCAGCCTGATATGGATGCCATGGCAAACATAGCCGCACCATTAGCTTATCCATTATCCACCAGATTGGCAAATCAGGCTGCAAGCGGGGGGTCAAGCCAAGTAGACAGGGCTGAGGGAATGGCCTCTGAGTTGACCAATATATCTGACACAATTAGGATGCTCCTTCGTCCAATGGAGGATAGATTAAGTAAGATTGAGCAGCATTTATTAAGGATCGAGCAAGGCTTTGCGGGAATCATTGATTCCTCAAAGAATGACACTCATTCCAGGATTTCCCAACCACTAGATAATGTTAGAGAAGATAATGCCCTGGTTGTCTAAAAAGATCCACCAGTATCGACTGTAGGCCATCAGGTCTTGGTTGAAGCTAATAAGGGTATAACTGCGGCTGTTGCTATTAAATCTTCCCAGCATAATATCTCCCAGTCTAATGAGGGTGGTAGGGTCTCTATTACCCAGGTTTCTAGGGGGGAAAATATCCCAAACTTACCCCCGGAAGCCTGTCCATTTGTGGTAATTCTAGCAGGGGTCCCCGAACTGGGCAAACATGAAGTTGAATCCCCCGCAACCCTGAGGAACAGGGTTGTTCATTGGCTAAACAAAAATAGACCTTTGCCACTACATATAATGTGCAAAATACTCATGGTTAGGAGGGTGCCATGGGTAGGACATCTGGCCAAGAACATAAGGGGGGACTGTATCGTGATCAACTTCAATGATCCTAAAATAGTTGAGCATATCTGTAATTGGAGATATCCCAGCCCAGGAGTAATTATTCGCCCTCTCCCTCTGACCTACTTCTATCCCCCAGGTCACTTTATATCTTCGGCGGAAGGGTGGACATTAGTGCAGCGGAATGGAAGGGGGCTGCCGCAAGGGGGATGGCGTAGACCTTTACCATCCTTAGACTCTACCCCCATTCAAAATCGATTTAGCAGTTTGGAGGCTGTCGACTGACTCCAGGATAGAGCTGGAGTAACGACTAGTCCCCCGCTCCCCCTAGGCTGCTGTACTTCTGCCCCTCTTGTATTATACCAGCCCCCGGGTCCTGATTTACTGACTCCTGTCATAATATCACAGAGGGTTAAAAACATTACTGGTCAACATCTGGATTATTCTTCAAGTGCCTTAATTTCCTGTGATTGTCTTACCAGTCATCTTAAGCTTGTTTCGTGGAATGTGGCGGGCTTGCGTAATAAGCTTTCCCTTCCGGATTGGAATGATTTTATTGATGGGTATGACCTGTGTTTATTCCAGGAAACCTGGAGCCTTGAACTGCTGTATAAACCTGGCTTTTCCTGTTTCTTTGTACCAGCTATCTCGGTAGGTCGAGGTCGTCCATCTGGTGGGCTCATGGTATGGGTCAGGGTAGAACTCAACCTTAAGATTACTCACCATTCTTGTTCTTCACTGGATGTAATGAGACTCTCTCTTAAGGGCACTGATAGTAATTTTACCTGGGAACTCTTTAATGTATATGCTAGAGGCACCCAAGGGGGTGCAAAATCCCCTACCATCTCTGCTCTCTCTGATATGCTTCTTTCTTGTCCTTCTGATTCTTTCCTTCTGGTCGCCGGCGACCTTAATTGCTCATTTGAGCCTTTAGCAGTAGATGCCATCTTGGGAATCTATGATGAGGATGCTAGATGGGGCATCCCCTCTTTGTCACTCAAGCCAGTGAAGAGATGGCTACCAGTTGTCATTCAAATAAACGCTCTTATGTTAGAATTTGGGATAAGAGCTGTAAATGGGCGTACGACTTCTGATGTAATGGGAGCAACTACATATAACAGGGTCCCCTGCCAAAGTAGAATCGACTATATATTGGTCGACAGAAGGGCCTGGAAGTTTGTGGTTGATATGGCCATTATACCCTCAGTAAATAGTGATCATAACCCTCTGTCTCTTACAATGTTGGAAATGTGGCATAGGAAGGAGCATACTTCCACCATTGGATTGAAAATGTTAACCAAGACAGTCATACCATCTAACTGTAACAGGTTCCTTAAATGGCCTAAGTTTATTTTGAGTGATTTAAGATTAAATACCCTTGAAGAAATTCTTATTGATCAGACTCTTAGGCTTTCTGCAGCATGTAAGGATAGGGTTGGGCCCGTTGCTGCAGAAAAAATGTATGTGGACACCATAGATTCGATCAGCACTCTGTTTGTAGACCACAGTAAAAAGCGCCAGATGAGTGCTAAGCCAGCGCAGAAGTGGTTTAATAGAAACTGTAGATTGAAAAAAGACAGCTTGGTCCTTGCTACTAAATCCAATAATCCAGGTGAGGTCCGGCTGGCAAGACTGCAGTATAGGCAGGCTATTGTAGATGCAAAGAGGGATAGGGAAGAATTGCATTGGGAGAGTTTAAAAATTGCGAGCCAGTCTAAGAATGGCGAGCTTTTCTGGTCTATAGTGAGAAGATCCAATGACCGTGATCTCGACCAAATTCCTAATAATATAACGGATAGGGAGTGGTTTGAGCATTTCAGGAAATTGTATGTAGGGGATGAGCAACTAGGTGGCTTAGGGCCCCAAAGTGGCACCCTAGCCACCGACCCAGAACAGGTCCCATTTAATAGGATAGAGAAGAGAGAGGTGGAGGCTGCTATAAATAGGATTGTACCCGCTAAGGCCCCGGGATAAGATGGCATTCCGGGTGACCTATTTAAAGCTAATATTGAGGGAAGGGCATCTTACTTTGTAATTCTTATCAGTGCTCTGTTGGAAGGCTCGCCGGTCCCGAATTCTTGGAAGGGGGCCGAAGTAATTCCTATTTATAAGAGGGGTCTAAGGGGGGACCCTGCCAACTACCGCCCAATCAGTCTTATAGACGCTGGACAGAAGCTGGTCGGCAGGGTTCTCCTGGAGAGGGTCCTCTCATGGGCGGAAGAAAATAATATTATTTCGCAGTTCCAGGCGGGATTTAGGACCCGTACAAGTACGATTGATCAGGCATTTAGGTTGGCGCTCTTACACTGGAAGGTGGTCACCATTGGCAAGGGCGGTCTTTATTTGGCATTTATTGATCTAAAGACCGCCTTTGACTTGGTCTCCTGTGACCGCCTATGGCTGGTCCTGCAGGAGATGGGGATCCCTCCGCCTATTCTGAATCTTTTGATTCGTAGGCATGATGGTAATTATGCCCGAATCAGATGGGGGTCACAGGAGCAAAAAACTGACAAAATTCCTGTGAATAGAGGGGTCCGCCAAGGTTGTGTATTGGCTCCCACACTCTTCACGCTCTTTGTGAACGGTGTAGTTTCTTTCTTGCTTGAAGTCAATGCCGACGCCCCGGTTCTGGCGGGTGATAAAGTCCCCGCATTACTCTTTGCGGACAATACGCTGTTAGTATCGAAAACACCGGCAGGATTGCAGAAGCTGTTAGATCGTTTCTCTCTGTTTTGTAAGCTGAGGGGCCTTGCCATTAATACTTCTGAAATTAAACTTCTTTATTTTAACCCGAGTAGATCGTCCAGATCTACTTTGATTCTCGACGGGATGCCATTAGAGCGTCAAAGAGTTTGACTACTTGGGGATTAGAATTTCTGACAAATTTAAATGGCAGCCACATATTGATAAAATGGCGCTTAATCATAAGCGGGTAGTGGGAGCACTAGGGAGGGAACTTTGTGCCTCTATTACCAAGCCCATTACTCCTGCCCTCGAAATCTACGCTGCGAAAGCTCTAGGCTGCGCCCTTTATGGTGCAGAACTCTGGGGCTTTGGTTGTGTAGACGTGTCAGTTACTTCTGAAAACAAGTTCTTTAGGGAGCTTGTATCGCTCCCAAGGGGACCCTCAACTAAGCCACTTCTGAGTGACTTGGGTCGGCATTCTATTAAAGACCTAGTCACTCTGCGCCCTCTTTTATATTGGGCGCGGTTATGGCGCACTCCCGAGCTTTCTAGATATGCTGATGGCCTAAAAGAGGTCATGAATCTCCAAGGAGCCTATAAAATTGGATGGCTAGTTAATATAAAGAAGTTCCTTTTGGCAATAGGCCTTTTAACAGCTTGGGAGTCTGGGGCATTGCTATCTAAGGCAGAAATTAAGAGAGCCTATTGGGTATGGATCGATCACCAGGAGCAGAGGGATCCAAACCAAGGCAGATTGACTGAGGCATTTCGGCAGCTTAAGCCTACGCCCCGCCTTGAGCCCTATCTAGACTTTGTAACGAAGCCGAGGGATAGATCCCGTTTTATCCAGTTTAGGATGGGCACCCTTCCTCTTCGTGATCGTACAAGTAAGTGGAATCTCCCGCATCAGACACCTGTGGATTGTCCTAATTGCTTAGGTGTTATTGAAAATATCCCTCACTTTCTTTGTGTATGCCCAGCCTACTCGAAACCTAGACTGAAATGGCTAAAACCTGTGTGCTTGCAGCTTGGAACTAGGGACCACTCTGTTGCACTTAGAATACTTAAGGCTGACGTCAGTACAACCCTAGTATGTGGGGTGGCTAAATTTCTTAGCTGGGCATGGTTGATCAGGCAGAAGGCTATATGATGAATTTTTATTATATTTTTCTTATTCTTCACAAAGCTGTCAAAGTTTAATACTTTTTGTAAAAATATTTATTGTAACAATTAGGTTTATATATGGATTCTCTTTTAATGTACTTTTTATGAATTGTGCTTCAATGTGTAAATGTGCTTTTATGATATCAAATATTGAAATAAAGCTTTGTTGTTGATTGTTGATTGTTGATTGTTGATATGTCACACATTTGCCATAAATTCTGAATGTTAGCACTCTAGTTGCTCATTAGATCACTGCTACTGATAACCACGGAAGTCTGCTGCTGGTATTAAAAGTGCATGTTTCAGTCTGCATATCAGAATTTGTTAATGAAATAGAAGAGGATTTGAGAAGTCACTCAAAATGTGCCCTAATTTTTCTTTCTTCAGCACTAATCATAATTTCTATGGCAAAATAAACCCCCTCATTTTGTTCCTTTTTAAATTAAATGTTTTAAGTGTTACCAGTTTATTCCAATCAAGATGGCTTCAGGTGTGCCATACTTTTGTCATAAGTAAGACAGTAAGCACTCTAGTTGTTCTTAAGAACACTCTGGGACATTCTGTCATTGGGCTATACTTGGGCTACATCTGGGTGATATTTGGGCTACATTTGGGCTCTTTTGTCTCTGGTGGCCATCTTGGGAGATTTATTTGTTATGAAGTTTCCTAATGTCCTCATTTACTGCAGTCTCCTCAGTAGGAAATACTTTCAGTTTTTTACTTTGGTTCCTTAAAGAAGGCATTCAGATGTGTCACACATTTGCCATAAATTCTGAATGTTAGCACTCTAGTTGCTCATTACATCACTGTAGTAAAGCTACTGCTCATCAGGGAAGTCTGCTGCTGATATTCAAAGTGCATGTTTCAGTCTGCATGTCAGAATTTTTTTATGAAATAGAAGAGGATTTGAGAAGTCACTCAAAATGTGCCCTAATTTTTCTTTCTGCAGCACTAATCATAATTTCTATTGCAAAATGAACTCCCTCATTTTGTTCCTTTGTAAATTAAATGTTTTGAGTGTTACCACTTTATTCCAATCAAGATGGCTTCAGGTGTGCCATACGTTTGTCATAAGTAAGACTGTTAGCGCTCTAGTTGTTCTTTGGAACACTCTGGGAAGCTGCAGTAGAACACAAAGGAATCAACTGACAGTCTCTGCCCTTGTTGGATGTACATGTTTTACTGAGAATGTCAGACTTCATTCTCACATGCCTGAGAAAGATAATGTGAATTTACAGAAAATATGCTCTCAGTTTAGCTTATAGATCACCTTCCAAACCTCTGTGGGAAAAGCACGAGAAAATTGTTTTCTCTCAAACATGATTCATGATATCACAGCAGAAGGCTTTTTCACATGGTAAAATCACCTTAGAACACACCACAATTCCTAAAATGAGTATGGTACCATCAACAAATGATTTATAATGTAACTAAAGTCTTAAAACCTTCTATTAACTACAATGCTTTGTAATGAGGTGCTATCATGTATATTGGTCCCAAGATGGCTGCCAACACTTCTTGGAAGAAGTGCTGACAGCCAATCAGATCTCACGATGAGATGTGTGGTTAGGCTCCGCCCAGATATATATGTGATTTTACTTTTGATTTTCTCAGGAACTACTAAACGGATTTACACCATTTAAGCAAAAGGCACGAGTCTGAACTGAGGACTACCTCTTTGCCAAATTTGGTGTAATTCCGTTCAGCAGTTCGGGCTGTAGCTGCGTCAACAGATCCTATGGGAAAATGCATGGGGAAAACGCGTTTTGGGACCCCCTTTTTTCTTGGCCCCCGCTTGACGAATCACCGTGACATTTTCAGGATAGGAGCGGACTGGAGCTGGCCAAAAGTTTGGAAGAGTTCACGAGGATTCGTCAATCGGCGCCAACGTTATTCCAAATAGAATGTTGCGGATTTCCTATGGAAAATAGGTCCTAACTATAACTACCTACTGGCGACTGCCAGTAGGTAATATATATATATATATATATTCACTTAAAAAAACCATAGGTTTCACACATGTTATAGTTAGCTGGGCATTTCACTCGTAAAAAACCAAATGAAATTCCCCCGTTATAGTTAGTTCAGATAACTATAACTCGCACGCCCGCAATCCACTGCTCATGACGTCACATATTACATCACTCATGACATGGTCAGTGGCATCACTCATGACATCACTGATGACATCATCCTTGTGATAGAGTGGCGGTCGCGCGAGTTATAGTTATCTGAACTAACTATAACGGGGGAATTTCATTGGTTTTTTACGAGTGAAATGTCCAGCTAATATAACATGTGTGAAACCTATGGTTTTTTAAGTGAATTTGCAAGGTTTTTTAAATGCTAATTCCTAACTATAACGTGTGTGAAACCTATGGTTTTCTAAGTGAATTTGTACGGTTTTTTAAATGCTAAATTATGTATTTATTAATTAATTTATTTTTTTCAAGGTTTTTCACCGTGCGCGCACGCTGCGCTGCGCGCACAGTGCGCGCGCTTCGGGCACACGGTGCGCTGCGCACACCGTGCGCGCACCGCCGCAATTTTTTTTAAAAATAATGAAATGTTTTTTTCACCCTTGGGGGTCCTTCTGTGACCCCCTGACAAATGCTAGGGGGTCAGGAACTCTCTTCCCTGCACCCTTTTCACGTTTTCCACCTTTTTTCCACCTTTCCTTTTCAGTGCGACAGACAAAATGGCGGCCGACACTTCCTGATTTCGACCGATTCGAATGTTTACTGACATCTATCAACCAATCAGAATTTCGCTCGCGCTCGGCACCGTGCGCGCACAGTGCGCGCCCGGTGCGCGCATATAGATATTTATATGCTTTTAAATGCTATTTTCTCAGGAAATACTGAACAGATTGACACCAGACCTGCAACAGGCACTTCCCTGACCTGAGGACTACTTCTCTGCCAAATTTCAAATAATTCTGTTCAGCCATTCGGGCTGTACCTTCGACTAAAGGTCCTATGGAAAAATGCATGGGGAAAACGCGTTTTGGGACCCCCCTTTTTTCTCGGCCCCCCCTTGACGAATCACCCCGAGACTTTCAGGGTAGGAGCTGAGCGGAGCGCCCCATTAGTTTTGAAAATTTCGCGAGGATTCGTCAACCGGCGCCAAAGTTATTCAAAATAGAATTTTGAGATTTCCTATGGAAACACGATCCTAACTATAACTATCTACTGGCGACCACCAGTAGATTATATATCTATATATATATATATATATATATATATATATATATATATATATATATATATATATATATATATATATATATATATACATATATACATATATATATTCACTGAAAAAACCATAGGTTTCACACATGTTATAGTTAGCGGAAATTTTAGTGATAAAAAACCAATGAAATTCCCCCGTTATAGTTAGTGCAGGCAACTATAACTCACGCGACCGCAATCCTCTGCTGATGCTAATACTGTATTTAGACACTTATTTACCCATGTCTTCTTCCATACATTTTTAGCTATACATATATTACAAATATTTTTTTTTCATAAAGACACATATGTCATCAGCAGAAGATTGCGGTCGCGTGAGTTATAGTTGCCTGCACTAACTATAACGGGGGAATTTCATTGGTTTTTTATCACTAAAATTTCCGCTAACTATAACATGTGTGAAACCTATGGTTTTTTCAGTGAATTTGCAAGGTTTTTTAAATGCTAATTCCTAACTATAACGTGTGTGAAACCTATGGTTTTTTCAGTGAATTTGTACGTTTTTTTAAATGCTAAGTTACTTTACGCCATTCGTGGCGTGCGCGCCCACTTAACGCATGCCCACGTTACGCTAGATGGGCCATGTACGCACGATGCGCTTCGCGCACCGTGCGCACATGGAGGACATATGATGCACTTCGTTTTGAAAGGTACTATTTTAATTTTTCGCAGTAGTTATAAGCCATGCACAAATGGTGCCCTTCGGGCACCATTTGCACACGGGGTGGAGAGAGTGTGGATAATTTTTTTTTTAAATATTTTTTTTTTGATTATTTTCGTTTTTCACAGCTGTTATAAGCCATGCACAATGGGTGACCTTCGGTCACCAATTGCACACGGGGTGGGGTTATTGTGGATAATTTTTTTTTTTATATATTTTTTTACCGTACGCGTACGGTAAGCGTAATCGGCGAAATTAGCGAAAAAATAAAAATTCCGTTTTTGGCCTTGGGGGATCTTTGGGGACTCCCTCTACATGGCTATGTGTGTGGGAGCTGTCAAAACAGCCCCTTTACATGTTTTTGTGCTTTGTTTGTTAATCATCACTCTCAGTGCGAGAGAGAAAATGGCGGCCGCCGCTTCCTGGTTTCGGCCGATTCGAATGTTTACTAAGATCTAAGAGCCAATCATAATTGCGCTCGCGCACGCCACCGTACGCGTACGGTAAGCGTACCGTAAGCGCACCGTAAGCTGGCTCAGATATATATATTGATTTAAAGGCTATTTTCTCAGAATCTACTGAACAGATTTACACCAAACCTACAAAAGGCACTTCCTTGACCTGAGGACTACCTCTCTGCCAAATTTCTAGTAATTCTGTTCAGCCGTTCGGGCTGTAGCCCTGTCTAAAGGTCCTATGGAAAAATGCAGGGGAAAAACGCGTTTTGGGACCCCCCTTTTATCTCAGCCCCCGCTTGACGAATCCCCCCGAGACTTTCAGGGTAGGAGCGGAGCGTAGCGCCCAAAGTTATTCAAAATAGAATGTTGCGGATTTCCTATGGAAACGTGGTCCTAACTATAACTACCTACTGGCGACCGCCAGTAGGTAATATACATACGGTACGGCCGAAACGCGTCATGACCAAGAGCAGTGAGAACCGAAAATAAATTTCGTTTTGCCACCTAAGAGGAGTTCGTGTCATTTCCTGATGGAGTGATTGTTGCAACATATATATATATATATATATATATAAAAACATACATATACATGCACCCTACTTAACAATAGGCTAAAATGCCAAGATTGCATTGAATATGTCATTTAAAATAACCAAATAAATTTAGCATTTCTGTAACATAGAAAATGCACTCCTAAACTTTAGAACATAGCCTTTATTTAAAAGGAAAAGGGAGGGTAAAAGAAGGAATAGTAAGCCAATAGGCTGCATTGACAGCCACAACAGAGTAAACTGGCGCCGTGCCTTTAAACCCTCCAAGACCTCCCTAATCCCATCATGCCCCACAGGTGATAATTAGGTAGATTTTTTTTATGGCACTTAAAATTATTTAATGATAAGGGACCCTTATTTGTGAGGAACTTTACCTGGACGCCGCCACTTGCCGACTAAGTGAACTGGGAAACCGCCAATTCATCTTGTAGCCTCCCCGTGTCCCTGGAGGGATTGACCACCATATCGCCGTTTAACAACTTGCAGCACCCGCTTCGCGGGTGCCACTGCGCAGCATTTGGCGTGGGGTCGAGGCTGCAGGAGCACCGGAGAGCACCCGGAAGGAGGAGGGAACAACAGCGTGAGGTAACTGAGGGCGCGTGCTGCAGGGACTCTCTAGACCAGGAGTCCCTGCGCTGCACAGGTGTGCACGGCCGCGCCCCCAGCAAGACACTCCCCCGGCCGACCAAGCTCTTAAGTGTGAAGACTTCCTGAGTGCAGTGGGACCCTTATTTGTGAGGAACTTTACCTGGACGTCGCCACTTGCCGACTAAGTGAACTGGGAAACCGCCAATTCATCTTGTAGCCTCCCCGTGTCCCTGGAGGGATTGACCGCCATATCGCCGTTTAACAACTTGCAGCACCCGCTTCGCGGGTGCCGCTGCGCGGCATTTGGCGTGGGGTCGAGGCTGCAGGAGCGCCGGAGAGCACCCGGAAGGAGGAGGGAACAACAGCGTGAGGTAACTGAGGGCGCGTGCTGCAGGGACTCTCTAGACCAGGAGTCCCTGCGCTGCACAGGTGTGCACGGCCGCGCCCCCAGCAAGAAACACCACCGGCCGCAACGCCTCCTTTAAGAACAGCGCTCTTCCGGTCAGCGGGATGCGAGCGGTACGCCGAGCGAAGCCCGGGCAAAGGGCGGGCCCTCTGTGGCCCTCAGAGGCCAGAGGAGGCTGGACTGGGCCACAAACCCTGGTCGGTTACACTTAGCTCCTTTTTGCTACTACTGCTAGGAAATACGGGTCATGAACTGTCGCGAAACTAGAAGTATGGCCGCTGTAGGAGCTAAAAAACTCACCGGAACTTTGGATGATTTTATCACCCGCACTCATGCGTTAATCGACGAGGGAATAATACTAATGGATAGGAGAGTGTCCCAAGACTTGGCCATGGCCAAGCGATCCTCCCTGGGCCTTATTGCACAGGCACAGACACCTAACATTGACTCTCGGACAGATATACAGGCCCTAGTACATAGCACTGGAGAGACTGGGGATCTTGATGCTTCAAACACTTTACAGGATCTGGAGGCTTCTCCTAACCTTCATCTCCTAACAGAGAGTGGAGCGCAACAAAGTGAGTTAAACACCTCTAACACCATATCCGCTACAAAAGAAAGGGGCCGGATAGAAGGGGCAATCCCCAAGCAAAATCGAAAGGCCAATAAACCATCCATTCCTAAAGGAAAGAAGGTTCGAATTCCCCCTAACCTCCCTAACATGGATAAATTGCCAGTAGTTTTACCTAGTCCCACAGGGGGACCGCATTCTATTAAGAGTGGTTTACCCTTGAGCCTTCCAGACGACACTATCATCGACCAAAGTCTGGAGGAAATTCTGGAGCTGACCGGGGAAGTTGGTAATTTAGCAAAATCACCATCACAGGAGGGGAATGGTTCAAGCATAAATAACACCACTATTTTTAATATGTTAAAAGTATTGCTTGAACCCATAGAGGCTAGATTACGCTGCCTGGAAACTGTCCTAAAAAACATACATAAGGATATAAGTGCCCCTAGTTTTACCTTGAACAACAAAACCGCCCAGGTCACCATCCCACCTAAATCGGCCAACAAGCCTTCGGTGGCTGTTAACAGAACGTTGGAGACCAAAAATGTGGCCCCCAAGAAACCTAGTAACACTCCAAACCAGGTTGGCACCAAAACAAAGCCCTCTGTAATTGACCAAACTCAGAAAACAGATCAAACCCAGAAAACAATTAAAATTAATCCAACCCCTCAGGCTACATCAAGTGATTGCTTATCACAGCCTCTAAATCTTGATGCATCCGACAGAGCCAAGGGCATGGCCCGCAGAAATATTCACCTTCCCCCTGATGCCTGTCCCTACGTGATCATTCTCACTGGTGTTACTGAAATCCCTCCATCAGAAGTAGAATCGTACCAGGCTCTTAAAAACAAAGTATGTCACTGGCTATCCAAAATTTATCCCCTCCCGCCAAACATACCGAGCAATATTCTAATGATACAGAGAGTTCCGTGGGTGGGAGGCAACAGAAAAAACCTACAAGGGGACTGCGTAGTGGTCACCTTTGAGAATACGGAGGTTGTAGATTTTATTTGTAGTAGTGGATCCCCTAGATATCAGGCGAGCACGGTGGCTGCTAGACCTCTTTCCTACTTTTATCTACCACAAAATCAAGCTGATAATCGATGGAGCTGGTTAAAAGGACCACATGACCGTAAATCCAGACAGAGACTTAATCCCCCCTGGGAAATACAATCCTTTGGGTGGGAGGAGGGGTGGGATGCGGGATGGAACCTGGCAAGGAGCAGAAGAGGTAGACCGCGCCAAGGCGGTCCTCTTGTTGGTCCACATCACATCCAACCTTATTATTACCACCAGCTTACAAATGGTCTAGACAATCCCTTGCACTTTCCAATAGCCAATCGCTTTGAATGCCTGTCAACCACAGACTGGGTTGACTGACAAACACAGGGCTCGTCAATTGGACGGAGTTATCAGATTATTCCTATTCAACCATGTAAGGATGTTGCTGCGGAGGACTTGATTAAATTAAACTTATCTCCTACGCCTGACAAAGGCCCGGCGGAGGGCGAGTGCCGGGGAGCGCTTACCCCTCCTAACGTAGATTCACTATACTGTAAATTTCTCACCTGGAATGTGGCGGGTTTAAATGTAAAGGCTCTAGATCCCATATGGCAAGGGTTCGTAAAACAATACGACATCCTGGCAATCCAAGAAATATGGGACACCACCACAAGTTTTTCATTGGATGGTTTCCGCAGTTTTTCTACTCCAGCAGTTCCAGGAGCAAGAGGGAGAGCAAAGGGTGGCCTACTCACACTGTGTTCTCTGGACTTGGTGGGGGTTTTTAAAAAACTAGATTCCGCACCCATGAACACGTTAGTTGTGGAGTGGACTCTACCTGATTCAAAAAATTTTTTGCTTATTAATTTCTATAATTCCAAGGAGGTTTCCTACGCGAAGGAGCATTTGACCTCCCTGTTAGACTTCCTGTCAGTCTATAGACAAGATTGCATTTCCGTCCCAGAGATGGTAATCCTGGGTGATTTTAACATTCACCCTTGTGAGGGAGATTGCTATAACGATAGATATGGGGGTTTACCGACCGAGGGCATTCCCCATTTTGAACACACGAACGAGGGTGAGTGTCTTGAGAATTTCCTTGCGAACTTAAACCTATTTGAATTTGATCAGGGCAAAAATGAACCCAGAGCCCCAACCTTTATTGGGAGAGACGCCAACACCGTCATAGACTATATTTTTGTATCAACCGGGGTCCTGTTAAAGGCATGTGAGTATAGGGTTGTTACTGCTAGTTTCAGTGATCATCATCCTGTCCTCCTAATGCTGGACCTAGACTGTTTCCGGACCAGTAGATTGACAGGCGTGGCAGCTTCAAAAGACTTGACGACTAAGGACCAGGGAAGGCGTCTAAAATGGGGGATGATTGTCCCTGATCAATTCTTCCAAACATTAGCCCAAGAGTCGGAGGCTAATATGGCAGTGTGCTTAGATCCAACCGCCCTGGGCTCTGATGTAGTGGCTGCATATGAGGAGATATGTGTAAGGATCTCTAAGAACCTGGAGCCAAGGCCAGGCGCACAAAGGAATAAGAAGATTTACAAATGGTTTAACAAGGAATGCTCGCTAAAACACAGTGCCCTGTTGAAAGCACTAAAATATAAACCCAGAGACAGGCCCTTAGTGGCTAACCTAAGGAAGGAATACAAAATTGCAGTTATTAATCGCAAAACCCAAATTAAGGAGGAAGCTTGGGATAGTTTACTATCCATTGATGTATTGAGAGACAGCAAAAAGTTTTGGGCCACTGTGAACCAGCCTTTTTTTTCCGAGGATGGGAAAACTGATATGGACTGTGTGATCGAAGACGATAGATGGCTAGGCCACTTCAAACAGATTTATGAATCCACAGCATTAACTTCACCAGTCAGTGCCCATGCTTCATCCCACCTGGTTATGGAGTTTAACACCACCGAGGTTGAAAGGGCGATTAAAGACACAAGTAAACACAAGGCCCCGGGACCTGATGGGGTCCCCGCAGATCTCTACATCCAGTATCCGCAATTTTGGTCAAAAATATTAACCAATGTTTTCAATGCGATACCTGCAGCTGGTTTTCCTTCCTCCTGGTCTACCTCTATTATTGTGCCCATCTTCAAGAAAGGGAACAGGGGGGACCCTGCCTGCTACAGGCCAATCTCCCTGTTGGACTCTGCCGTTAAGATCCTGGGCAGAGTCATTCTGCAAAGACTGGGGGATTGGCTTGTGGAGAGCGGGATCCTTTCGGAACTACAGTATGGTTTCAGAGCACATAGAGGGACCATGGACCAATGTTTAAACCTTCACCTTATTATTAGCAAATACACCGTGGTGAAGGGGGGGCTTCTTTATTTGGGATTTATGGACTTATCTTCTGCTTTTGATTTGGTTAACCGTTCAAAATTGTGGATTATTTTGCGTGACTTGGGTTTGGACACTACTTTGGTTAATTTTTTGCACGACCTCCATCAAAATTTGTCCGCCTCTGTTAGGGTAACAAGGGAAGGAAGATGTACGGCGAAGTTTAGGTCAGGGAGAGGGGTCAGACAAGGCTGCATCCTGGCCCCTCTCCTCTTCACACTGTATATTAACTCCTTGGGGAAATCCCTGAACTCAGCTACCTTGGACATGCCGCGTATGGGGGGGCTACCTATTCCGGTCCTCCTATACGCGGACGACGCTGTTCTTATAGCTCGGACTGGTACGGGCCTGCAAAGACTATTAGATCACTTTGGTGGTTTTATGGAAGCCTTGGACCTAAAGATTAACACTGCTAAATCTCATGTTATGGTTACAGGTTCACGGAAGAAAAATATGAAGGTTAGGTCCTTCAGCTGTAACAGTTCTCCAATTTCGAGGGTACCCTTCTTTTGCTATTTGGGAGTCACCTTTGACGAGAAAGGAACTTGGGGTGCCCAACTGAAACTAAAGGAGAATGGAGTTAGCAGATCCACCACAGCTCTTATGCATTTCTCCAAAAGATTGGGTTCGAGACCCATAGAAGCCATGACTCGTATTTATAGAGCCAAATGTGTGGCAATTGCATCCTATGGGGTAGATATTTGGGGCTACGTTTCAGCCCCAGGAATCCAAATTGCAGAAAACAATTTTATACGAGCCTTGTTATCACTCCCGAAATCATCTCCTACATATTCAATCCATAACGAAATAGGCTTGGGACATGTCACTGATCTCTTAAAAATGTCCCCACTGTTATGTTGGATTAAAACCTGGACAAATGAGGAGATCACATTGAATCATTGCATTCTCAAAGATTGTATGACTCTGGATAAAGCAGACAGCATGCGCTAGGCTAGGGCGCCCGGATATGTACTCTTTTCCACAGAATCTTAACAAAGAGGATGTAAGGTGGGTCAAGCAGCACTTTCGAAATATGTTGGAAGCTGAGAGGGAAACGGTTGAGCTTTGTAAACCAATGGTAAGATCATTTTACCAACTTTCGTCGTCCATGGCTATGGAACCTTATTTAAAATATGTAACCAAACCATATCATCATTTCCTACTTATAAGGTTCAGGTTCAACCTGATACATCTTGTGCTTGGCTCGTACACAAAGTGGGGTACTCCAGAAGATTCCCCACCCTGCACCTGCGATTTTTTTTCCACACAGTACACTCTGCACCTAGTTATGCTTTGTGAACATTATTTGGTGGCCCGTAAAAAATTTCTTTTCCCTATCTTGAAAGACTTAAACTTTGCTCAGGTACGGCCGGCTCTATTATACCTACAGATGTTGAACTCGGTACAGGTCACATATGGTGTAGCTTGTTTTTTGGTAGCAGCCGTTAGACAAAATAAAACAAGACTTGTCCCAAAAATCAACCACCAAACCTGACACTTGCAAAAAAATTTGGGTGGGAATGTTTAAAATATACTGAAATGGGTACTCCCTATATCTATTTTTCAAACTTGTTCTTGTAAATCCTTTTTTAACATGTTTTTTTATCCAGGATTGGCAATCACTTTTAAACTTGTTTAATTGAATTTTAACCTTGTTTTATGTACTATGTATTGCTTTTATGGTTTTAATTAACCGAATAAAGTTCTTTGACTGACTGACTGATAATTAGCCAATTAGAGGTGCTGCATAACGTATTCGTCTGGGGAGGCGAGAGGGTTGCTTATGACTTTGATCAGTATACCCCTAGAAGAGAACTAGGATTACAGATAAGTAACTTATTCTTCTCTTCCAGGGGATGCTCATCAATAGTCATGAGCACTGTTCCCAATAAGGTGCGCTCGCACCTCTCTTCCTGTCAGCGCGCACTCCCGTGTGTGGTGCGCGCACACTCAGGGTCACATCCCGAGATCCAGGGAGAATTCGCGCCGCCGCTTTAAAAAGCGAGCGGCGCGAAAAGCACTTCTTTGACATTCATTGTTTTGCCAGCAGGAGTGCAGGTAAGGCTGGCTTGGGGCACTTGCTGAATGTTATGGGCGCGGCGCTGTGCGGGGAAGACTGTGGGCTTTTGTTGAAGTATTCATGTTAATCACAGCCCATTCACGAGTTGTGATTAACATGAATACTACAACAAAAGCCCTCCGTCTTCCCCGCACGGCGCTTTACTGGCGAAAGAGTAGTTGCTCTACTCGTTTGTTAATGTACCGGAAGTAATTTAACCAAACCCCGCTTGCTGTGTATAAGAGGCCAATCACTTGCCAAACGACTTAAGAGTGCAGTCATGCCGTCGCCTGTATCACTGTATATTTAGCACTTGTATTAGTGTATGCTGTTTGTTCCATGACACAAACATCACACATACTGCATAGAACTGACGAGTAAGTACCTCCTGTTTTTATTTTTTTTACGCGCTTGGCTGTATTGTTGCTGTTGTGCCGAAGTTCCAAAGGGCAGACTTCCAACAATATGGTTTCAAGCTCCTTTTCATATTTTAATATCCGAAAGCGATCAATATTGTGCTCCCGAAAAATGTTATGTCAGGGTTTTTCTGAAAGCCATCAAAGCAATGTTCTTTATTTACTAGATATTTGACTTACTGTAAATACTTTATTGACAGTACATTTCTTCAGTTACTCTTAAAAGTGATTGAAAAATTAGGAATACGGGCACCTGAATGCTGCACAGGATGTGCCATCATCAGCCCCAGGACGGCGGAATTCTCTTATCTAGCCCTTAGAGTCTGTCCGTATGGAATTATTTTCTGCAAGAACACTGCTCCTCTGCCATGCCACATGGAAGCGTTTCTCATAATTTAGCCATCACCGTATTAAACACATATTTCCACATCAGCAGCCTTCGTTTGTGTATGGGTGAGGGAGAGAGGCCGCTGTGTATGCCTGAGGTAGTGTGTGTGTTCGAGGGAAAGAGAGAAAGACATCAATGTATGTGAGAGAGACATCAGTGTATGTTAGAGACAGCAGTGTAAGAGAGACAGCAGTGTGTGTCCTAGAGAGAGACAGCAGTGTAAGAGAGACCGCAGTGTGAGAGACAGCAGTGTGTGTGTATTTCCTAGGGAGAGCATGGCGTGTGAGACAGCAGTGCGAGAGAGACAGCAGTGTGAGAGACAGCAGTGTTTGTGTGTGTCCTAGGGAGAGCATGGTGTGAGAGAGAGACAGCAGTGCCAATAGCTTAAACTCTCGCTACTGCTATTGGCATTTTAAATGACAATGCGTTTTATTTATGTTTTTAAAAACAAAAGCAAAAAGAAAAGGTATTGTCATTTACGATGCCAATAGCTCAAAATTTTGCAATTGCGAGAAATATTGCATTGCAAATGCTGGTGTTTTTACTGTTACTTATTAGCTGAAACAACGTCCTTCACTTTATCTTCCTGTGGCTCCCCTTACCCTCCCACAACACCTTGCTGTCCTTGAATCCCCCTGTGCATCCCCTCCCACCTCCCCACCCCTCCGAGGCCAAGTGTCCAGTCTTCATATGGCGTTTATGTTGTGAAGGCCCGGGACCTCTGCTCTTTCCTTGAATATCTTTTTATGATGTCCGTGACTTACTCTGAGCTCCTCTTCACCTCCATCTGGGAGACGCAATTACTGCTTCTGCAATAACTTAATGGAAGGTACTTTCTAATTATAATAGGCAACATCTGTTTTATTTTAAAGAAAAATAATTACACATCGTATCATTTACTGTGCTCACACCGGGTCAGTTGTTTAAAAGAATGGCTAAATTGGGTTTTGTGACAATAGCGGGGTGTTTTATATAAAAATCTAGGCTTGTTAGTTTTTTGGGCACAAGTTTGAAATATCCACAATAACACATGAAAATGGTAGAATCTTTTCACAAGTGTACGTTGTTTTTTGCGTAACATCTCTGACTGAATTCATTTACATTTAACTTGCATTTGCAGACAGTTGTCCTCATATATGCCAACAACAGTAATTTTGATAATTTTCGACAAAGTGTGTGGATTTTGTATAATTTGGATGTTTCAGGATGTGCATCGGGTGTGTTTGTATTGGCATGTGCATTCGGTGTGTCCCGGTCTCCATCCTGTGTGTGCAACCAGCATGTCTTTGTATTGGACTCCTATATGTTTTTTTTATGGCGATTAAAGTGAACAAGCATTAGGTCTCGCAGTTGTGGGAGTTTGAGCTATTGGCATTTTAAATGGCAATGCC
The DNA here is from genome assembly GCF_964204655.1 of Triturus cristatus. NCBI lineage: Eukaryota > Metazoa > Chordata > Amphibia > Caudata > Salamandridae > Triturus > Triturus cristatus. The sequence continues at coordinate 329,034,976 of NC_140584.1, read as the reverse complement.
TTTTATTTACTGTTGGTTTTTAAAACATAAATGAAAGGCATTGTCATTTACAATGCCAATAGCTTAAACTCTCGTTCTAATGCGCGCCCGAGGGTTTCTTGGCACAGTATAACAGATGTTTATTACACCACCATCACTAATTGCTAGTGTGTGCCTACATTGGCTAAATAATACAATCATGCCATGATCCATCTCCCAAACCACCATTAGAGCGCCTGAAAGAGTCCAGTTTGAAAACAAACTTGGTGCTGTTTTAGCACTTCCAAATCCCCTGTGCAGCTGCAGGGATTTACCGAAGCATCTCTGCTGTGAAAGGTCATTACGGGGTCCTTAAAGCAGTGGTTAACTTGTAAAAGACTACGTGCCGGTGCCCAAATGTTTACACTACACAATGTTGGGGATTACAAATAGCAAAGATCGCTCGTCTTGATTTTGCCTCATGGTTCTTCCATCCACCATCCGAAACTCCCTGTTCCTTTATTTTGCTCTTATACGGTCTTTTTCCTCCCTGTTTTCTGACTTAGTCATTGATTTTCCAAATTTCTCTTCCTCCTTCTTTACCCCTTTTGTGTTTTCTTTGCTCTTGCTCAAGGTCGAAGTTGGATGAGCAAAAACAAGTGCCGGTCCAGAAAAAACAAGCATTGAAAATGCAATAGGTCTCGGTTTTGATTAAGTTAAAGCCATTTGGTTTGCTAATGGTATTGTATAGCAAAGCAAATGGCTTTAACTTAATAAAAGGCGAGACCTATTGCATTTTTAATGCTGGTTAGAGGAATGGGACACATTTTTCATTATTCAGACGGAGTACGAGATAAAGGCGGAAAAAAGAAGAAGGGATAGGAAAACTGTAAAAAAAAGGAGAAAGCATAAACGAAAATGTACCTTTGAGAGGGAGATAAAGAGACAAGCAGTGTTGGGGGGTGGGGTGGAAAAACAGACATTCGTTATCCACAAGTCTAGCCACTCCAGCATTCGGCTGCTCCTGCAGCAGGCCCCTGTGAAAATCTTTGGGCCTCTGTGCTAGTTATTTTTTTAATTAGGCACAGTCTCTCTCACTAACTCTTATTTCCACGAGTTGACAGTCTATGCTTCCCAGGAGCGAGAACGGAAACAGTGAGTAAAGAGAGAGAGGTAGGGAAATAAAAGGAAAGGAGTGATAGGGAAGGACAGGGCCTCTAGGAGAGGTGGAAGGGAGGTAAAGGCTAATGGACAGGAGAGTTAGAAGGGAAAAATGGAGGGAGAGATAAATGGAATAAGGGGAGAGGGATGAGACAGGGTGATGATAGAAACAAAGATCACCTGTGTGATTGAAGGATCAGGGAAAACTAGAGAAAAGGAAGGAAACGTAGGAAAAGAGAAAAAACAAGTAAGCAGACGAGAGGTGAGGGAAGAAGTAGAGAAAAGCAAAAAGAAGAGGACAAGGGGAGCAATGGGAGGAGACAGAGACAAAAGGAGAAGCAAGACACATGAAAGAGAAAAGGAGAGAAAAAAGAGTTGGGTTAGAAGGAGGCATAGAGTCTTTTGGGGGTCCACTGCCATTGATGTAGTATCTTAAAATAACTATCTTTCAGACGGGCCTCCCTTAACCCTCAATCATGTTCTTCAATGGCTCCTCTGAATCCACCTCAAAGAATTGTGTCTGTAATTGCGCTTCCCTCCAATTCTGAAGTGCATTTGAGGTGGCTTGCAAGAAGAGCTTAGCAATTAGAGTTGCATATAAGCCAGAATCCGTCCCACCATATTCCTTCCAGGTGAGTAGATATTGAAGAATTGGGGACTGTGGTATGTAGATAGGTCATGGGCCCAGTTTTCCACGTATTGGGTGCACCAGTAGAGCAAGTCTCCACTGTAGGGTATGTGGGATATTATGAGATTGCACTAAGTCCTGGAAGGTTCTAACTAAAGTATGTCAGTTATCCCTGTCAGCTTGCAGGCTCTCCCCATCGCCCATCTAATTTCTTCTCCCCTAATTTCATTCTGACCATTCCGTTATAATGGCATTTTCAGCTGGAGAACTGCATGTACTTCAGGCAGTCTATGGACCCTCAGCCATTGGAGTCTTGTGCTTTTCTAAACCTAAAGTGTACTTGCCTGTGTAACCAATTCATGTCATGTCATTGCAAATCTGCCTTAAGCCCCTTAACGTGGGTTGTATGTGTGGAAATGCACCGTCTTTTCAGTTTTTTAAAGCAAAAGTTTGGAGTGATATTTGGCGCTGCGCACAAGCGCGGTCTGGTTTCTGGCGCACACAGCCATGGCTGCAGCGCACAGAGACCTTACACTGCCGCACACAGACGATAAAAATTAGAGGGAACACTGGTCATGAGCACTGAATAGAATACCAAGCCCCTCCCTTACATCTGCAGATGAATATCAAAGATGCTAATAGTAACGACAGGCTTATTACTCAAATTGATTCCTTAATGAGACCTGCCCCACTTGGGCATCTGCCTTAGTGTCTGAATCCAAACAATAATGGCGAGCAAAGGTGTGCACAGATTGCCATGTGGCAGCCTTACAGATCTCAGCAATGGATACATTTCTGAGAAGAGCTGCAGTGGCGGCCTTACCTCCTGTAAAAGGAGCCTTCAGTCTACCAGGGAAGTGTTTGTTGGCCACCTGGAAAGCAAAGGAGATACAAGAGACTATCCATCTCGAGATAAATTTGCTTGGAAGAAGGTAAACCAGTGCGCATGAAACCATAATTTATTAACAAATAGTCAGCCTGTCTTACAGCTTTGGGTTTGTCAAGGTAAACCTTGAGAACCCTTTTGAGATCTAGGGAATGTAAAGCCCTTGCTTGAGATGTGGACGGGTTTGGAAAGAATTTAGGTAGTGTAATAGTCTGTTTGATACGGAAATCAGAAATAACCTTTGGTGAAAAACTAGGATGTGTTCTCAGAACCACCCTGTTGGAATGAAAAATCAGGTAAGGGTCTTTTGTACAAAGAGCCTGGATTTCACTCACTGCATGCAGAGGTTATCGCCACTAAAAAAGCGGTCTTCCAAGTAAGATGCTGTAGGGACGCTTTGTGTATAGGCTCAAAAGGTGGACCCGTCAATTTAGAGAGCACCAAATTAATCTCCCAGGTAGGGCAGGGTGACCTTACAGGACAGACCATCTTTAACCCTTTAAGGAAGTTGTTAACTACAGGCATTTGGGAAAAAAGAAACGTGTGGGTGACTTTCGGTAGGCTGTAATGGCCACCAGATGAACTTGATAGATGTGAACTGAAATCCAGATTCAGCTAAATGTAATAGGTAAGAGAGGATTACCTGTTCTTGACCTAGAATAGGGTTAAAACCGTTGCTGATGCACCATAAGTGGAAACGCTTCCACTTGAAAGCGTAACACTTCCCTGTAGATTGCCTCCTAGGTTCTTAAAAAATTTCCATACACCATATTGCAGGAATTCAGGAGTCCTGCCCTCAAGCTCAGAGAGGGGAGGTTGGGGTGGAAGACCTCCTGTGTGGGATTTCAGACAGGTGAAGAAGGCTCATATACCACCATTGGCGAGGCCACTCCAGTGCGATGAGAATCATCCTGGTCTTGGCTCTGCAGAACTTGTTGATGACCAAGGGAATGAGAGGTAGTAGAAGAAAAGCATGCAGTAATGTCTAGAACCAGCTGATCAAAAGAGCACTCCCCCTGGATCCTTCTTGGGGAAATCTGGATGCGAAGACACTGTATTTTGCGTTTGCTGCATCTGCAAACAGGTTGATGTCTGGCATTCCCCATTGCTGGAAAATGTCCTGAGTGACTTCGTCCTTTAATACGCAGTCATGAGGTTCGGCAAAGTTGTGACCGAGGGAGTATGCATGCAATTTGAGCATGCTGGAAGATGAATTGCAGAGATGGTGAGATCTCTGGCCAGTAGCCATTTCCATATTGCTTGAGCCTCCAGAGATAAGGGCTGTGACCTAGTTATGTTATGTTATGTTAAGAGTAGTTGTATAGCGCATGGCTGCCCCAGCAACGGGGCGTCCCGGCGCTCACGGACGGATAACCGGGGTGTGTAGGAGAGTAGGATCTGCACTTGTGTTGCCCCCACTTTTTTTCTGATGTATACACTGGTTTCTGGCTATAGTCTGGCTGGGTCCCTGCTAATCAGGGCCCCAGTCTACCTGATCTCTCTAAACAACTTGATGTGCATACTAGATGCACTAGTGATTGGATACTGTGGTACCTTGTGAGCCCCTAGTATATGGTACCTTAGGTACCTAGGGCATTGGTACTTCACAGGCCTACCAGGGGCTGCAGCATGTATTATGCCACCCCTGGGAAGCATTCTCAATCTGACACCACAGGCCTGCTACTGCAGCCTGTGTGAGGTAGTGTTAGCACTCCTCACTGAGGTATAGGTTTCTATATCTCACCATACACACACATATGAACCTATCAGTCACCCCTATGGTAGGCCCTATCAATCCCAAGGGCAGGGTGCGTGGTTTACTATGTGAGGGGGTGCTTCTGCCTGAGCAGGACCCCTCTGCAGCTGGCAGAGTCTATTCCCTGCTGCTGTTTGTGGATGCGGTTAAACCATATACTCTTAAGTGCATTATAACCTCCCGGTTAATGCTAACTTTGGAATGACTGCATCAAAACATGTCGTGTTTGGTGTCAAACGTTTTGGAATCATACCCCCACACCAGTAACTGGTGTGGGAGTATGATCCCACCCTACTAGAGGGGACGACATGTACCCACTGTACCAAACGGTAGAAATCTTCTAAAGCCCTGGCATCACAAAATGGATGCCACCAGCACAGACACCGGGCTGCCCTCCTGCTGCTGACCGAAACTCGCAGTGGAGGGAGCTCAACAAAGGGTTTCCTGTCACAGGGAGGTGTCACAACCTTCCAGACAGGATTTAGTGTATTGGAGCTGGGTGGGTGCACTCTTAGAGTGCCTTTGAAGTCCTGCACTGGGGGAGCAGTAGGCTCCTCTGTGCATATGCCAGCTCAAACCGGTTCAGGGGCCTCTGCCCCTGTCCTGGCGCGAAACTGGACAAAGGGAAGTGGGTGTAACCACCCCTACCCAGGCCCTCCTAGAGGAGTGGCCATAGAGCTAGTCCCTCCCATCTTTACAGTATAAGATACCAAATATTGCCAATGCAATTCAGATTACACCTGGACGACGCTCTACGAAGAAGAATCCGGTCCCTTCAACGTTCTACTACCTTTAGAAGACCGAAGGATCTCCCTTGGAGCCAAGGAGTGGCTCCCCTGCTTTGCAGGCACCTTAAGGACTGAACAACGGTTGCAAACTTTCCCGCTCCCGCCGGAGCCCGAAGTCCCTGCGTCCCCTGAAGTCAATTTCCTGACCTCTCTACGGCCATTTTGAGTCCCCAGCGAAGCTGTGGCGTCTGGACCCCACGAGTGACGAGGAACGACAATACCAGGGAACCGTGCACTGATTTCAAGTGCAAGCCCTGAACGACAAACTACAAACCTGTGCTTTGGACCACTTAATGTCCAAGTCCTGAGCAGGCACTGAACCAAAGATCAGCGGCCTACCCCGTCCCGAGTGACCGTGGGCTGTTGCTGAAGTTTTCCTGCAAAGGCGTCTTTGCGGTTGCTTGCCTGTTGGCTAGTAGCCCTCCTGAAGACATCCTCGACTATTCCAAGGGCTGGCCTGGTTGCTCTGGGCCTACCCTCACTTACCCTCGCTGGGTAAGTCCCTCGGACCTTGCTGGTCTGAGCCATCCACAATCTTCACTCTACACGAGACTTGCAGTTGCCAAGGTTTGTTGGCTCCAATCCGAGTGCCGACACCGCCAACAGCTGCAGACGTTGTGGGACCGTCCAACTCCAGCTGCTGATTGTCATCGATCCCTCCTGGACGACGTGGGCGAAGAGACAAAACACCATCAGCGACGAAAGCGACGCACAGATGTGGTCATCTATCCTGAAGGCCACCGGTCACTGGCAAGTGACTCTGAACTCTGTCCCCTCAATTTCCAGGTCGCCTGCAACTCCAATCCATCGTTGGAACCGAACGGACACCTCTCTCGACGACACAAGCAGCAAGAACACATCGATTCCCATTGAAATCAGCATCGCGACCCGACACCAAAGGACACCTGTGCACCCGGACTCCCTGGGTGAGGTAACTCTGGCATTATGGTGCCCAAGTGTGCATTGGCTATCGAAATACTTACCCTGTAAGTTGTGTGCTTGTTGTCCACTCAGAAGTGCCCTAGAACTTTAAAATACAAATCGCGACATTTTTGCATTGAAGTCTATGAGAAACTCGCGTGCGTGTTTAGACACTGCACGCGCCTCCTGTGGGCTAGTTACTTACCTAAAAACACTACAGCAGTGAAGCCCCAGCGATTCCCAAGGCCCTAGGCCTCTTCATTTTGCTTGTCGAATTTGTTATACCATTTACTTAGTATATGGTCTGGTACGCCCCTAGGGCTACAGTGATTTATGTGCTTAATTTGTTGAGAAATGTTGATCTTTTAAATGTTTACCTGGGACTAATCTCATAAAGAGATTAGTAGAGTATATTTAGTAATAAATACATATATATTTCATATATATACCTGTGTGGTGTCTTTTCATTTGGTAATTCAAGAGATTATAAGGTAAAACAAGCTGCTTTACATTCCTCAGAGACTTAGCCTGAAGGCTGCTCTCCACAGCTACCACTAGGATAGCTTTCTTTTAAAAGGTTGTCTTTAAACCTATCTACCAAGAGTCGAATTGGACTGGTGCAAGGTGGCCACTAGAACTAGTGACCAGCATATGCCAGGCCAACTTCTCACATTGGTGGGCAGCGTGTGGGATTACAGCTTGCCATTGTTTTACCAGAAAATCTCAATTTGAATTACTAACTGAAAACCACTTAAGGTACTCAAGGTACATATAAAGTCAAGCTAGTATCAATAAGTTCTACTGAACTTAGAGCTGTGTGTAAAGGGATAAGCACACCCTTGCTACAGCTCAAGCTAGGTTTAGTAGGCCACAACTAGTGTAGGTAGTACAACACTGCACAACACTAGTATGCCTCACCAGGATGGAGCCAGTGGGTCCATCCCAGCTCAGTACAAAGACCTGGCCTACACTGACCTGAAGGCCTTATGCTTTGAAAGAGGACTGAGGGTGGGCAGGAGTCCCTCATCACAGCACCTGATAGATCTGCTAGTAGCAGATGACCTGAAACAAGCTCTAGGAGCAAGTGGGTCTGGATCAGGGGGTGGGTCAAACATAGTCTCTGGGTCTGATGATGAAAATCAAGATGACCTGGAGTCTGTGATTGAAGGGCCAGACTCAGAAGAGTCTGAAAGGAACAGAGGAATTCTCTCTAAGAGAACTGACAGAGTGGGAGAGATGCCTAGGTCCCCCTCAAGGGAATCTGACCATTCATACCACTCTGGAAGAGAATCTGTCCCACAGAAGAACTCCAACTTTCCCAGGGAGACCTCTTCTGAGAGAATGTACAAGTTGCTACAGTATGAGGAAGCTAGGCTTGCTCTCAGAGCCAAGCAACTGGCCTTAGATAGGGAAGCCTTCGAGCTCCAAAGAGCTTCAAAGAAGGAGGGGTTAGATGCCCCTGGTGGCAGCAACAGTGTCCCTAGAAACAGAGATTATACTCCTGACCATAGGAACCTGTCCAAGGTTGTTCCTCCCTACCAGAGTGGGGATGATATCCACAAATGGATAACTGCTATGGAGAGGGCCTGTAAAGTGCAACAGGTCCCCCAGAAACAGTGGGCAGCAATCTTGTGGCTCTCCTTTTCAGATAAAGGTAGAGACAAGCTCCTCACTGTTAGAGAAGAGGATGCTAATGACTATGAAGCCCTGAAGAGTGTTTTGATAGATGGGTTTGGCTTAACCACTGAACAGTACAGGTTGAAGTTCAGGGATACCCAGAAAACACAGACTCAGGATTGGACTGACTTTGTTGATTGTGCAACCAAGGCTCTAGAAGGTTGGCTGGTTGGTAGTAGAGTAACTGACTTTAAGGGATTGTATAATCTTATAATGAGAGAACAGATCCTTAATAATTGCCAGAACCAGTTGTTGCATCAGTACCTGGTGGACTCTGATCTGACCTCTCCCCAAGAATTGGGAAAGAAGGCAGACAAATGGGTCAGAACCAGGGTGAAGCAGAAAAACCAGAACCAGGGCGGTGACACTAAGAAGCAAGATCCTAAAGGCTCAGAGAAAGGTGGGGATAAGTATAAAGACCAGAAGTCTTCACAAGGGCCCCACAAATCTGCATCTGGTGGGGAGTCACAATCTAACAAGAAAAAAGGCCAAAAGAAGCCCTGGTGCAACTACTGTAAACAGAAGGGGCACTGGACTTCTGATTGTACCAAGTCCAAAGACCAATCCACCACCACTTCAGCCCCTAAGGCACCTGTTCCCCCTAGTACAGCCAGTGGTGGAGGTAATGCACAGAATTAGAGTGTAGTAGGGTTGACCCTGGGTTCTGATGTGGACTTTGGCCTAGTCAGAGTACCAACACAGGCATTGCTTGTTTGTGAGGGAGACCTTGATCTGTCATTCCTAGTGAGCCCCAGTAACCTGGGCAAATACAAACAGCAGCCTATTATAAATGGCAAACAGGCTTTGGCATTTAGGGACACAGGTGCTAGTGTCACCATGGTGGCAGAGGACCTAGTGGATCCTACACAGATCATCCTGGGGGAAATGTACCAGGTAACCAATGCTAGCAACACCAGGACCAACCATAGCCTGGCAGTTGTTAATTTCTCCTGCGGAGGGGTAACTGGCCTTAAAAAGGTTGTAGTCAGTGCAGACCTCCCTGTCGAATGTCTGTTGGGCAATGATCTGGAGACTTCAGCCTGGTCTGAAGTAGAATTATGGACTCATGCTGAGATGTTGGGCATACCTGCAGAGGTATTTGCTGTGACCAGGTCACAAGCCAAAATGCATAAAGCTGAACCAGCTCTGGATCCTGAAACTATGGACCAGGTGCTACCCAAGAGGAGGAGCAGTAGGGTTAAGGCTGGGCCTTCCCCTCTGTCTCAGATCACAGATTCCCCTCCAGAGGGAGGAGAAGCAGAGCCTGAAGAAGGAACTGCCCCAGAGGGACTTGCGCCTGGACAGGTTGAGTTCTTGGGGGCAGGGGGCCCTTCCAGGGAAGATCTGAGCAAAGAGCAACAGTGCTGCCCCACTCTTGAACTCCTCAGACAGCAAGCTGCTGCTGAGGCTGCTGGGAGTGCTAGTGGGTCCCATAAGATTTATTGGGATGAGGGGCTCCTTTATTCTGAGGCTAGGGAACCAACTCCTGGCGCCACCAGGAGGCTGGTGATTCCTCAGAAGTTTAGGGGGTTCCTCTTGACCCTAGCACATGATATCCCATTGGCAGGTCACTTGGGCCAAAACAAGACCTGGGACAGGCTTGTTCCACATTTTCATTGGCCACACATGTCTGAAGACACAAAGAAGTTTTGTCGCTCCTGTGTCACTTGTCAAGCCAGTGGCAAGACAGGTGGCACTACAAAAGCCCCCCTGATACCACTACCTGTGGTGGGGATCCCCTTTGAAAGGGTAGGGATTGATATAGTCGGTCCCCTTGACCCTCCAACAGCATCTGGGCACAGATTCATACTGGTGATAGTGGACCATGCCACCAGGTATCCAGAAGCTATTCCCCTCAGGACTACTACAGCCCCTGTGGTAGCCAGAGCCCTCATTGGAGTATTCTCCAGAGTGGGCTTTCCTAAGGAGGTTATCTCTGACAGAGGGTCCAACTTTATGTCAGGATACTTGACTGCAATGTGGAAGGAATGTGGTGTAAACTACAAATTCACCACTCCCTATCACCCACAATGCAATGGGTTAGTTGAGAGATTCAACAAAACCCTGAAAGGAATGATTAAGGGCCTCCCAGAAAAGCTTAGGCGAAAATGGGACCTTTTACTTCCTTGCCTTCTATTTGCATACAGGGAGGTTCCTCAGAAGGGGGTTGGCTACAGCCCCTTTGAACTTCTGTTTGGGCACCCTGTGAGAGGACCATTATGTCTAGTGAAGGAGGGATGGGAGTTACCTCTCAAACCTCCCAAACAGGATGTAGTGGACTATGTACTTGGTCTCCGCTCCAGGATGGCTGAGTACATGAAGAAGGCCACAAAAAACCTTGAGGCAAGTCAAGAACTACAAAAAGCTTGGCATGACCAAAAGGCTGTACTGACTGTTTACCAGCCAAGCCAGAAAGTGTGGGTGTTGGAGCCAGTGGCCCCAGCAGCTCTCCAGGACAAATGGAGTGGCCCCCATACAATTGTTGAAAAGAAGGGAGAGGTCACCTACCTGGTAGACCTTGGTACTCCCAGGAGCCCTCTTAGAGTGCTCCATGTCAACAGACTTAAAGCATATGTGGACAGGGCTGACATGAGCTTGCTCATGGCAACTGATGAGGACCAGGAGGAGGAGAGTGACCCTCTCCCTGACCTCCTCTCTCAGAACCCTGATGATGGATCAGTAGATGGCGTTGCTTTGGCAGGCAGCCTCACTGAACATCAACAAACTGAATGTAGACAAGTGCTACAGCAGTTTAGACATATGTTCAGTCTGACCCCAAGTCAGACTTCCTGGTGCACCCATGAGGTGGACACTGGGGACAGTCTGCCTGTAAAGAGTAAAATCTACAGGCAACCTGACCATGTCAGGGACTGTATCAGGACTGAAGTCCAGAAAATGTTGGAGCTAGGTGTTATTGAGCCCTCAGATAGCCCTTGGGCTAGCCCAGTAGTCCTTGTCCCAAAACCTCACACCCAGGGCGGTAAGAAAGAGATGAGGTTTTGTGTTGACTACAGAGGCCTCAATGCAGTCACAAGGACTGATGCCTACCCAATACCAAGGGCAGATGAACTAATAGATACTTTGGCCTCAGCCAAGTATCTAAGTACATTTGACCTTACAGCAGGCTATTGGCAAATCAAGTTAGCTGATGAAGCCAAGGCCAAAACTGCATTTTCGACCCCTGGTGGGCACTATCACTTTGTGGTAATGCCCTTTGGTTTGAAGAATGCACCTGCCACATTCCAGAGGTTGGTGAATAAAGTTCTGACTGGTATGGAAACTTACTGCTCAGCATATCTAGATGATATTGCTGTCTTTAGTTCTACCTGGCAGGATCACCTGGTCCACCTCAAGAATGTACTGGAGGCCCTGCAGAAAGCAGGCCTCACTATCAAGGCCACTAAGTGCCAGATAGGGCAGAGTCAGGTTGTGTACCTGGGCCACCTTGTAGGTGGGGGCCAGGTTCAACCATTGCAGAGCAAGATCCAGACCATAAAGGATTGGGTAGCTCCAACCACCCAGACACAGGTGAGAGCCTTCTTGGGCCTGACTGGGTACTATAGGAGGTTTGTTAAGGGATATGGATCTATAGTGACCCCCTTAAATGACCTAACCTCCAAGAAAATGCCAAAAAAGGTTCAGTGGACAGCTAGCTGTCAAAAGGCATTTGATGACCTCAAGCAGGCAATGTGCACTGCCCCCATCTTACAGAGTCCAGATTACAAAAAGAAGTTCATTGTTCAAACAGATGCTTCAGAGCTGGGTGTGGGAGCTGTACTGTCTCAACTTAATGATGAAGGTCAAGACCAGCCAGTAGCTTTCATAAGCAGAAGGCTGACCCCTAGAGAGAAACGTTGGTCAGCTATTGAGAGGGAGGCCTTTGCTGTGGTTTGGGCCCTGAAGAAGTTGAAGCCATACTTGTTTGGCACTCACTTCATTGTTCAGACTGACCATAAGCCCCTCCTATGGCTCAAACAGATGAAAGGTGAAAATCCTAAACTGCTCAGGTGGTCCATTTCCCTACAGGGGATGGACTATACAGTGGAACATAGACCTGGGACCCAACATGCCAATGCAGATGGACTCTCGAGGTATTTTCACTTAGAACATGAAGACTCAACTGGTCAAGGTTAGTTTAATGTCCCTGCGTTTGGGGGGGGGGGTTGTGTAGGAGAGTAGGATCTGCACTTGTGTTGCCCCCACTTTTTTTCTGATGTATACACTGGTTTCTGGCTATAGTCTGGCTGGGTCCCTGCTAATCAGGGCCCCAGTCTACCTGATCTCTCTAAACAACTTGATGTGCATACTAGATGCACTAGTGATTGGATACTGTGGTACCTTGTGAGCCCCTAGTATATGGTACCTTAGGTACCTAGGGCATTGGTACTTCACAGGCCTACCAGGGGCTGCAGCATGTATTATGCCACCCCTGGGAAGCATTCTCAATCTGACACCACAGGCCTGCTACTGCAGCCTGTGTGAGGTAGTGTTAGCACTCCTCACTGAGGTATAGGTTTCTATATCTCACCATACACACACATATGAACCTATCAGTCACCCCTATGGTAGGCCCTATCAATCCCAAGGGCAGGGTGCGTGGTTTACTATGTGAGGGGGTGCTTCTGCCTGAGCAGGACCCCTCTGCAGCTGGCAGAGTCTATTCTCTGCTGCTGTTTGTGGATACGGTTAAACCATATACTCTTAAGTGCATTATAACCTCCCGGTTAATGCTAACTTTGGAATGACTGCATCAAAACATGTCGTGTTTGGTGTCAAACGTTTTGGAATCATACCCCCACACCAGTAACTGGTGTGGGAGTATGATCCCACCCTACTAGAGGGGACGACATGTACCCACTGTACCAAACGGTAGAAATCTTCTAAAGCCCTGGCATCACAAAATGGATGCCACCAGCACAGACACCGGGCTGCCCTCCTGCTGCTGACCGAAACTCGCAGTGGAGGGAGCTCAACAAAGGGTTTCCTGTCACAGGGAGGTGTCACAACCTTCCAGACAGGATTTAGTGTATTGGAGCTGGGTGGGTGCACTCTTAGAGTGCCTTTGAAGTCCTGCACTGGGGGAGCAGTAGGCTCCTCTGTGCATATGCCAGCTCAAACCGGTTCAGGGGCCTCTGCCCCTGTCCTGGTGCGAAACTGGACAAAGGGAAGTGGGTGTAACCACCCCTACCCTGGCCCTCCTAGAGGAGTGGCCATAGAGCTAGTCCCTCCCATCTTTACAGTATAAGATACCAAATATTGCCAATGCAATTCAGATTACACCTGGACGATGCTCTACGAAGAAGAATCCGGTCCCTTCAACGTTCTACTACCTTTAGAAGACCGAAGGATCTCCCTTGGAGCCAAGGAGTGGCTCCCCTGCTTTGCAGGCACCTTAAGGACTGAACAACGGTTGCAAACTTTCCCGCTCCCGCCGGAGCCCGAAGTCCCTGCGTCCCCTGAAGTCAATTTCCTGACCTCTCTACGGCCATTTTGAGTCCCCAGCGAAGCTGTGGCGTCTGGACCCCACGAGTGACGAGGAACAACAATACCAGGGAACCGTGCACTGATTTCGAGTGCAAGCCCTGAACGACAAACTACAAACCTGTGCTTTGGACCACTTAATGTCCAAGTCCTGAGCAGGTACTGAACCAAAGATCAGCGGCCTACCCCGTCTCGAGTGACCGTGGGCTGTTGCTGAAGTTTTCCTGCAAAGGCGTCTTTGCGGTTGCTTGCCCGTTGGCTAGTAGCCCTCCTGAAGACATCCTCGACTATTCCAAGAGCTGGCCTGGTTGCTCTGGGCCTACCCACACTTACCCTTGCTGGGTAAGTCCCTCCGACCTTGCTGGTCTGAGCCATTCACAATCTTCACTCTACACGAGACTTGCAGTTGCCAAGGTTTTTTGGCTCCAATCCAAGTGCCGACACCGCCAACAGCTGCAGACGTCGTGGGACCCTCCAACTCCAGCTGCTGATTGTCATCGATCCCTCCTGGACGACGTGGGCGAAGAGACAAAACACCATCAGCGACGAAAGCGACGCGACAGTTGTGGTCATCTATCCTGAAGGCCACCGGTCACTGGCAAGTGACTCTGAACTCTGTCCCCTCAATTTCCAGGTCGCCTGCAACTCCAATCCATCGTTGGAACCGAACGGACACCTCTCTCGACGACACAAGCAGCAAGAACACCTCGATTCCCATTGAAATCAGCATCGCGACCCGACACCAAAGGACACCTGTGCACCCGGACTCCCTGGGTGAGGTAACTCTGGCATTACGGTGCCCAAGTGTGCATTGGCTATCGAAATACTTACCCTGTAAGTTGTGTGCTTGTTGTCCACTCAGAAGTGCCCTAGAACTTTAAAATACAAATCGCGACATTTTTGCATTGAAGTCTATGAGAAACTCGCGTGCGTGTTTAGACACTGCACGCGCCTCCTGTGGGCTAGTTACTTACCTGAAAATACTACAGCAGTGAAGCCCCAGCGATTCCCAAGGCCCTAGGCCTCTTCATTTTGCTTGTCGAATTTGTTATACCATTTACTTAGTATATGGTCTGGTACGCCCCTAGGGCTACAGTGATTTATGTGCTTAATTTGTTGAGAAATGTTGATCTTTTAAATGTTTACCTGGGACTAATCTCATAAAGAGATTAGTAGAGTATATTTAGTAATAAATACATATATATTTCATATATATACCTGTGTGGTGTCTTTTCATTTGGTAATTCAAGAGATTATAAGGTAAAACAAGCTGCTTTACATTCCTCAGAGACTTAGCCTGAAGGCTGCTCTCCACAGCTACCACTAGGATAGCTTTCTTTTAAAAGGTTTTCTTTAAACCTATCTACCAAGAGTCGAATTGGACTGGTGCAAGGTGGCCACTAGAACTAGTGACCAGCATATGCCAGGCCAACTTCTCACAGGGTGAAGTGTCACTAGCCAGATGGAAAGCCAGCAGGGTATTAACTGTTTCTAAAGGGCAAGGGGACAAAGCGTAGTGAGCCACCGATCAGGTGCTAGATGGATGAAAACAGCCAGGTTTTGATCTGTTTTCGGAATGCCCAATGCTCTTGTGTGCTGCGTGCCTCCCAGCTTATTCAGATAATGCATTGTGGTGGTATTGTATGTTTGCACCAACAGGGAGTGCATTTGAATGGATGGGTAAAACTACTTAAGCGCAAGATGGACTGCCCTCAGCTCCAACATGATATGGTACATCCACAATCCTCGCACTTGGAGAGGAACCGTGGAGGGAAGCATCCATAATGTGTCTTCATGGGAAGGTCCCAATGAAAAGGTACCCCTATTGAGAGATAAGTATGCTTCATCTACCAATAAAGAGAGTCTTTGGACATCTGGGGCAGGGTAACTTTGTCTTCCCTGCGGCCCAAGATCTGCTACCACTTGTCTTGCAATTCCTGTTGGAGAGGCAGCATGTGAAGTCTGGCATTGGGAACATTGTAGATGCAGGACACGATGAATCCCAGTAGAGCGGACAACTACCTGGCTAATGGCTAAGGACTGTGGAGAAGAGTGAAACACTTGTTGATGATTAAGGATAAGCTCTTCTCCAAAGGATACACTCTTGCATTTTCGGTATCCAGGATTGCTCCCAGCTAGTGAATCGCCTGCGTTGGGTTGAGAATGAATTTTTTGTAGTTGACTTGTAGACCCAACTGCCGTAGCACTTGTTTGCAGGTTTGAAGATGTTCCTGCAGGAGGAGAGGTGAGGAACTTTTGATCAACCAATTTGTCTAATTATGAGTAGACGAAAACCTTCTCTCTCTACAAGTAAACCACTACCACCGCCATGCACTTTGAGAAAGTGCGAAGTGCTATCTTGAGGCTGAAGGGCAGGAACTTGTATTGGTAGTGCTTGGATGCCACTCTGAATGGCAAGAATTTCCGGTGTTTACTGGCAATCAGTATGTGGAAGTAGGCATCCTGCAGATTGATGGAGCACAACCAGTCCCCCTGATAGCGTTGGGGGTAGATCTGGTGAAAGGTAAGCATCCTGAAATTTTCCTTGCGGATAAACTTGTTTAAGAGTCTTAAGTCTAGAATGGGTCTGTACTAGATATTTGGACCTTTTTTTGTTACCAAGAAATAAATGGAGTATTCCCAGGCCTTGTTGGAAAGTGCAAACCTTTCCAATGGCTTCTTTTTGTAGCAAAATGGTTACTTCTGCTTGAAGCAAATCTTTTTGATGACCAGAAGTGAACAGCAGGAGGAGGAGACTTGAACCTGATGGAGTAGCCATTCTGTACAATATTGAGCACCCATTTCTCTTTTGTTACATTGTGCCACTCGTCTAGGTGTGTGAGAACACTTCCCCCCCACTGGAGTGGGAAACGGGGAAGGGGGAAGCAGATGCTCATTATTTTGCTGGTGTTTTAGCAGTAAAGGCTGATGGATGGGAGGCTCCCCTTTCTCGGGCTGGCCGGTGAGGATGGTAGTGTGACCTGGCCTGGTGTTGCTGATGTGTTGTCCAGTGAGGGTCTTGAACCCTCTGCTGGTAATGGTGATGATCATAGGGGCGGTATTTGCACCTAAAGTCCTTGCGTTTTTCCACTCTCACTGCTTTTAGGGTACCTGCTCAAACTTCATCTTCACCATTTCATTGCCTGCGTGAGTGCCGAACAATGAGCTGTTACTGAAAGGTAAATCCAAAATTCTATACTGGGCCTCAGTTTAAGCCCAGTGAGCCATAGCCAGTAGGAACAGCTAGCACAGATTCCGTGTGAGTATCCATGGGCTACCATGTCTGACACATCAGGGCTGCGCTGATCACTTAGTTTGCCACGAAGCCACCCTCCTGTAGAATCTCCTGAAAATCTTGCTCTTTTTAGTGAACCTAGATAGGGAGACCCATAGCACTCTGTCATACCTCCCTAGAAGTGCTGAGGCACAGGTAACCTTCATGTAAGATGCGGAGTTGTTACACATTTTTCTGAGGGAATCCATATGCTTGCTGTCCTTATCGAGGGCACTGCAGATGAAGACGCCCCCGGATGCACTTTCCTAGCCACTGCCACTATAATGGAATCAGGTGGTGCTTTGGCTGCAAGAAAGAGAGGGTCCTGGTCTGGTGCTTTATACTTTTGTGTAATGTGTGGAAGGGCAGACCCTATTATTGCTGGCATTAGGAATCTTTGGAGAGCTGGTTCTAACAGACCATGGACTAACAGAAGCATCAGCCTAGATCAGAGCTTTCCAAAGTGTGTGTCACAACACAGTACTGTGTCGCCTCCCATCTGTGGGTGTGTCGCACGAGGATGACGTCTGCGGACAGATTAGGGCGAATGCTCTTGCATTTAGTGACGCAGTACGGCGTAGGAAGTAGAAGCGTTAGGCGAGCGTGAGCAGAGCTTGTGGCCTTGTTCCCTTTGCGACGCAGTGACTACGGAGCCGCCTCTGCTCCCCAGGTAAATCTTCGATATTTTAAAACTCTGTTTAGGCCCCAGGCGATCGTTCCTATTTAGTTACGATATTATATGCAGTTGTGTGATTCTGTGCAAATCCTTCATCTATCTTTCGTTTTCCATCACTTTCTCGCCTTTGTTCCCATCTCTCCTCTCACCACTATGTTAACCCCCGGCCTAGTCAGATTTCTCCTCTTCGGGCCCTTCAAAGTTCAAAAGTTCAAACCACTCTGTGGCTCTCCTTGAATGGGCCACTGGCCCAGGGCACAGGGGACAGTTCTCGGTGGCTGGGTCCATCAAGTTTTCTCTTCTCAGAATTATTCATCCCAGGAAAAACACGTTTATTTGTATGGTGCCCCTGTTGCTTTTTTTTGTTATAGTGCATTTATCCCAAACCTCATTCACGTGCCCCACTGCAACAGAATATAGTCCTGGCATCAAATAAAAGGGTCCCCCCATTAGTGAATTATACAGCTAGTAAAGTGGCCAGTGTTTGAAAATGAGGGCAGTTTCGACACACCGAATGAGTGATTCGTAAGGTATGGAAGACTGCATGGATTTGAACTTCCACAGACAATGTTTGTGGTAATACAAGGGAAATCTACAGTAAAAACCTACCCAGCAGACCATATAACATGGCAACAAACAGCCAAAACAATGCTAACAGATTGACCTGTCAGAACAGCTTTTTAGGCATTGCCTGATTGCCCTCAGAGTTAAAGTAGTTTTTGTTCAAAATCATTTATAGGCGTTTTTAGAATGACAATTGAACTATACAGAGAAGAAAGCAAGAAGGGAGAAGGAAACAAAACATGTGTAAGGGGCTATTACAGTCCTCCCAATAATGTCACTACTGTGGTATTACACAGAGTCAGCCATCTATAGTACACAGCATCTTAGAGCTACCTCCCAGGTCATGTTGCCGTCCATTTGTAGCCCTGGATCTCTCGGTTTGTACTGTGTGCTCCTGGGACCATGTCTGGTTACATTTATGTTTAGGCTTTCCAACCTGCATTTATTTGCCTTCCTGTTTTGTTTGTTTCCGAACCTTATTCTTTGTGTGCAAGTTGTTGAGTGTGTTTGTCTGCCTGCAAGGGTTTCTGCGTTTGTTTTGCGTGTTGTTTCACAGCTGTGTGCGAGTTTAAAGCCAGTTGTATTTTAACCATCTAGCAGGGCAGACATGGTTTCAGTTACTTGAGGGTGTACTGTCAAAAGTGCAGGTGCTTCCGGTTTTGTTTTGGGGTGCTCCCAGAGAGTTTGTCTCGTTTCAGCATTGTGTGTTTGTTAGTCAATTGCCCTTTGTGTCTAGGAGAGTGCAAGCTTTTGTGTATGCGCTTGTCTGCGAATTTGTGTTCGCCATGCCATTGCTTCTTTGGGTCATCTCTGTGTGTGTGAGTGTGTGTGTATGTGTGTGAGAGAGAGTGTGTGAGAGCCTGGAAATTTCACATATTTCTGCATGTGATTGTATATTTGTTTTTGAACATGTGTCGGTCATCCTTTGTCTGTATATTTATGCATGTTTGTGGCAGAGTTTGAGGGGGAGGTATGGGAGACATTTATATACTCCAGTGTCAATGTGTGCATGATTATATTCTTGTTTCAGGCACAAACCTAACCTTGCTTACACCCAGTTTTGCCAGTCACTGTCTTTGTTAGAACTGATTCACAATTGCTTTATTAACCTTCCTGCTTTCTCAAATTTGCTTGAAAATTCACCATGTGCCCACTATTTTGTCAAAATTTTCTCGGGAGGAGAACCCCCTGATCCCCCCTTAGGTGGTTTGGGCTCGCTCGCTGCGCTCCCTCGCATTACCGTGTCACAAGATGAAGATTGTCTAAAAGGTGTGTCACTGTCACCAACATGAAAGGTTTGGAAAGCTGTGGCCTAGATGATGATCTGTGATGTAATAATGTGTCAAATATCACAGATGCCGATGTGGTTGGAGCAGGCATCTCAATATTTACCTTTGTGGCCCCTCTGATTAGGACCTCATTAAAGGTGATAATGTCGTCCACTGGTGAGATCCTTGCTGGAGGAGTAGCTGATAGAGTTGGTGAGTAATCTCGTACAGAGGAATGAGAGGTGTCTGTGGACCACAAAGATCTAAACCTTCGTCTCCGACATCTGGATTACGGAGAGCGGCGAAATCTAAAAGATGTTTGCCCTGAGAGGTGTTCTGGATTGAGGAGACCTTTTAAAAGGAGATCATGTTCGTCTTGGAGATCTTCGTGGAGACTTTGTTGTAGTCTTTGAAGGAGGAGTAGTACCAGCTGAGACCCTAGAAGGAGGGTAGGTCTGAGAGAAATCCGAACTTGGACTCTGGCATGGCATTCCATTATTTCACACTTTGTAGCAAATGTGGTGAAAGATTGATAGGTGTGTCCTGTTTCTCCAAGGCTTGAGATCCATCTGGAGTAATCTGCACAATTCTGAGTCCTGGGGAGGAAGATCTGCTCCTGTGTACCGGATTGTACATTCCTTAATGTTGAGGAAGGTCTCAACGTTGGTGAGGGTCTGGACATCTATTGTCACCATGTGTCTTTTGCCGGTGAGCCAAAAGCCCGCTGTGTCTTTGCTGGCAGTGAATGGTGGTGCGACGGTGAGGATATCGACCATCGTTGCCTCGATGATGGCGAGGTTTTCAACATTGACCGATGCTGCCTTAAAGGTGAGTCAGAGACTTGTATTGTCGGTTGCCTGAAAGTGAGGTTCTCAATGTCGAGCCATGCGGTTGCTTTGTCTTCGATCTGTTGCGTACCATCAAATGGTGTGACGGTGAGATGTTAGCCTTGGTACCTGACACCAAAGTGTGCGGCCTCGATGTCGGCTTCCTCTTCGTTGACGCGGCTGACGCTTGGACGGTGATGTTTCTACTGTTGGGTGCTTCAATGCCGCTGCATGTTGCGATGGCCATTCCGGCATCGACCATGACACTGATGGAAAGCATACAGGTATTTACATCAACGTGGACCTCCTCCTCGTCGACAGCGTTGGAGAACAGTGTTTTTTCTCTTCTCCATTCTTCCACTGTGTTCGGGTCTTTTACGAGAGGAGAGCTCTTCTAAAGGGTTTTCAGAGCCTCCAAGGCCAGTTGAGGACCTCACCTTTCCTCTTTCCTGAAGACCATGCAATCTGATAATTTCTCTGACGTTCTCCTGGAAAATGGCTTTCAGCAGTAACAATTCTCTGACTGATGAGAAGATGGTAAACACACAATGCAGACAGAGTGAGGATCGGATTTTTCCATCTTTATGCCACAAGAAGGGCATTTATTGAACAAGGATGGCATTTTCTGACTAAAAAATAATTACATTAAGTCAGGAAAATGGTTAAAAGTAGAGCATGTACTTAAAACCGTCGATTGAAAGCCACAAATTCGTTTTTTGGACAACGATTTTTACAGAGTTTTCAAAAATGAAGAGCTCAGTGTTCCCGAATCCTCACAGAAGGAGCCGCAAAAACATAACTGACCTAACTGTCACGGGCATGATGGGATTAGGGAGGTCTTGGAGGTCTTAAAGGCAGAGCGCCAGTATACTCTGGTGTGGTTGTCAATGCAGACTATTGGCTTACAATGCCTTCTATTACCATGCCTTTTTCCTTTTAAATAAAGTCTATGTTCTAAAGTTGAGGAGTGCATTGTTAGAAGGCGACCTCAGAGGAGACAGGAAGGGTACCTGAGCACCCTGAGACCTACCCTCGGGGTATCGTAGCCGGGCACTGGCGGGAGACTCCTCAGGGGAAGAGTCTTGTGTCTAGGATCGTACACACTGCACCACACGACAAAGAGACATCACACGGTATGTTCTTGGGAACAGATCTTTATCTAATCAGCTTCGTAGGATCTTTAGGATCAACAAGGTGGATATTTACAAATAGAGCACGGGCTCAAAGAGTCTCGGTAGGGGTAGGGGGTAGCGGGACAGTCTTTGGGGATCCGGATCAATGCAGGGACGTACCCGGCGCACAGCTCACAATCCTCGAGCTGGGGGATACGCTGTGGTCATTGGGGTCCAGCCGGACCGAGGGAGTCTTTAGGAGCCGCGAGTCACTCAGCAGGGCTCAAGCACAAGGTCGGAGGTCTTACGATCTTCAGGGGAGCCGCGAGTCACTCAGCAGGGCTCAAGCACAAGGTCGGAGGTCTTACGGTCTTCAGGGGAGCCGCAAGTCACTCAGCAGGGCTCAAGCACAAGGTCGGAGGTCTTACGATCTTCAGGGGAGCCGTCACTCAGCAGGGCTCAGGTGTTCCAAGGTTGCAAGGGAGCCGCGACCACGTCAGCAGGGCTCTCGACGTTCCAGAGTCGAATCTGCCAGATAGTCCCAGAGCACCCCTTGTTATAGGTCAACTCCTCTTTGATGTCCGGAGTCTGTGTAGGCAGGGGTTTTAGCACCTAGGGGTCGCTTGTTGGAGTTTCCTGCCATGTCGTCCTTTGATCCTTTCAGGGCCGTGGAGCCAGCCCTCAGGGAGGCCGGAGGGCCGATCGAAACCCATCTCCCAAGGGGAGGTCAGAGGTGTGATGGAAACCGCTCCTCCCTCTCACTCCGTGGGGGCGCAATGTCCTCCAGCCGGGGCGGCGCCTCTAGGCCTGGGTTGCGCTGGAGCCGGGCGGCCATCGTAGGTGCATGAAGTGGGCACGCGGGCCCTGTGGTGCTGGGAAGATGGAGGGCACGGACGGGGAAGTCCGGGTCGGGTGTGTGTGGGTTCTGGCGGGAAGGAGCGGCTAGGCCGTGTACTCGGGGGCTGAGTGAGATGCACGGGTCAGGGTGTGTGGCTAGGGGTCAGGGATGGCCATGCCACAAGGCCGGGTCTAACATGCATGTTCTGTGTTACATAAATGCTAAATGTATATGGTTATTTTAAATGAAGAATGTATTGCTATTTTGGCATTTTAGCCTCATGTTAAGTAGGCTGCATGGGGTTGTATATATATATATATATATTACCTACTGCCGGTCGCCAGTAGGTAGTTATAGTTAGGACCTAGTTTCCATAGGAAACTCGTTTTTTGTTTTCCTAATAACTTTGGCGCCGGTTGGCAAATCTTTGCGAAATGTTTAAAACGTATGGCCTGCTCCGGTCATCTCCTATCTTGAGAGTTTCGGGGATATCCGCCAAGCAGGGGCAGAGAAAAAAGGTGGGTCCCAAAACGTGTTTTCTCTATGTTATTTCCCATAGGAAACTTTAGACATGACTACAGCCCAAACTGCTGAACGGAATTACACCAAATTTGGCTAAAAGGTAGGGCTTGGTTCAGAAAGTGCCCTTTTTAGGTCTCGCCTGACCCAGCGCATGCTCTGTCTCAAGCAAGACATTTAGTAAGCGGGCTTTGGAAGTGCTACCCAGAGGCAGCCGGCCACCAGCTTGCTGTTACGCGCACAAGCGCGCGCAGCCGCCAGCTTGCAGCGCCTGAGGCACCATCTGGACCCTGAATTACTTTCACTTTTGTCACTCACGTGTTTCCCGTGGCGCGTGCGCACGTGCACCCCTGCTTTCACTTTTGCCGTTTTGTGATCTATGCCACCTCTTTTCTCTCTGACCCTTTGCTTTCTGTTCTTGTCGTTCTAATTCCTCCGCGTGCTCAAGCAAAGTGTGCTAGACCTAAAGTGTCACGCATATGCAGTAAAATACACAAAAACACGTTGAAAACATGAAAGTGACACACATGGGCAAACTGAAAACTCGACAGATAGCACACCACTGCGCCATGCAGCCCCTCTCCAAATAAATATTAAAATGAAAAAACACTGGCCATGCCCCTGGGGATGGGGTCCCCGGGGCTGAATATGGCCTCGGGAGGGGGGCCACGCGGCCCCCTTCTATTTAGAAAAAAAAAATAGGTGTCTGGCCCTGGGGGATGGGGTCCCCACGGCCCATAAAATAGGTAAGGAAGGGGGGCCACACAGCACCCCTTCTTAAAAAAACAACAACAAAAAACGCAATTGTGCCGTACGTCCCGCTCCCTCCCAGCAACACTTTGCAAACGCGCTCTGTGGCGCGTTTTAAGTTGGGGAATTAATTCCCCTTCAATACTGGGGGTCCCTGGGGTCCAAATAGCCCACCAGGTACCTCCAGTAAGTGCCACAGGACTGCGTAGCAGAAAGGTGGTCCAGGCCACGCCCCTTTTTACACCTCTCTGCAACGCAGCTCTGTGGTGCTTACTGGAGGTACCTCGTGGGCTAGTTGGACCCCAGGGACCCTCAGGATTCAAGGGTACTTCATCTCCCAAATTAAAATGTGCCACGGGGCGCGTTTGCAGTGGTAAAGGGAAGGGGCGGGGCCTGAGGTGACGTGTGCAAACACGCCCTGTGGCGCGTCTAAAGTCGGGGAATTAATTCCCTTTCAATCCTGAGGGCCCCTTGGGGCCAACTAGCCCATCAGGTGCTTCCAGTAAGCACCACTGTGCTGCGTTGCTTAGAGGTGGTCCAGGCCACGCCTCATTTTACACCTCTCTGCAACGTAGCTCTGTGGCGCTTACTGGAGGTACCTGGTAGGCTAGTTGGCCCCCAGAATTGAAGGGGACTTTATCCTTCAACTTAAAACGCGCCACCATACATGTTTGCACAGCGGTGAAGGGAGGGGGCGGGGCATGAGGTGACATGTGTGCAAACAGGCCCTGTGGCACGTTTAAAGTTGGGGAATTAATTCCCTTTCAATCCAGAGGGCCCCTGGGGGCCAACTAGACCACCAGGTGCTTCCAGTAAGCACCACTGCGCTGCGTTGCAGAGAGGTGGTCCAGTTCATGCCCCTTTTTACACCTCTCTGCAACGCAGCTCTGTGGCGCTTACTGGTGGTACCTGGTGGGCTAGTTGGACCCCAGGGATCCTCAGGATTCAAGGGGACCTAATCTCCCAACTAAAATGGCCACAGGGTGTGTTTGAACACATGTCACCTCAGGCCCCCCCCCCCTCCCTTCACCACTGTGCAAACGCGACCCGTGGCGCATTTTAAGAGGTAGTTTTAATCCCCCTGCCCTATTATGTACTAGGGCCTTACAGAGGAGGTCATGCTAATCACAGGAATACCCCAACGCATAGTGTTCCCTAGTGTATGTAGGTGTTTTCTCTGTATTCTAAGTGTCTTTTAGCATAGCACTGGCTCTAGGCCTGGTTAGTCAGTCAGTTACCACCAGTACCTGTCTGAAAAGGTTGTGGGCACAGAATGATTTTGCAACAAGTCCTCTTTCTGCTCCTCTTTTGGTTTTTTCTGCACGTCTTGCTTCTTCCTGCACTTCTCTTTGTCTTTGTGGACTTCTATTGCTTCTTTCTGCATTTCTTTTGCTTCTTTCTGTGCGTTTTTTCTTCTTTCTTCACATGTCCGACCTCGGTAGGCATAGTTAGAAACTAGCATTTAAAAAGCCTTTGAAATTCACTTAAAAAACCATAGGTTTCAGGCACGTTACAGTTAGAAATTAGCATTTAAAAAACCTTTGAAATTCACTGAAAAAACCATAGGTTTCAGGTACGTTATAGTTAGAAATTAGCATTTAAAAAACCTTACAAATTCACTGAAAAAAGCCATAGATTTTAGGGAAAGTTATAGTTAGTTGGACATTTCACTCGTACAAAACCTGAGAAATTCACCCGTTATTGTTAGTTCAGCTAACTATAACTCGCGCCCCTGGAATGCACTGCTGATGACGTCACATATTACATCACTCATTACATGGTCAGTGACATCACTGATGACATCACTGACTTATTAAAAGTGATCCAGTTATTGGACATGACCTAACCTGAACTCCTTCAATTTCATTCAGGCGAGCTAACTATTTGCACAATGAACTAGTGCAGAATTGCCCGCAAATCAAGAAGGGAATGGATTGGTTGAGAGGGTGTTGGGGCTTCCAAAAATGTCACAAATGCAAAGCATACCGCTATGGAAGCAATACCAAGAAAATTAAAACACCCCTATGTTAAACACCTATTACCATCCGAGGGGTGTTCAATTGCAAAAGTGAATATGCTGTTTATGTGCTACAATGTACGTGTCTTAAATTGTATGTTGGAAGTGCTATCCACATGGTCCATGTAAGACTACTACAACATTTCCGGGCCATAGACAAGGAAGATAAGAGCTATCCCGTAGCTAGGCATGAGCATCCCCAAGGTAATGATAATGAACTGGTCTACTTTGTAATAGATGCAATCCCCAACAATCCTAGGGGTGGTAATAGAGAGTTACAACTCAGGAGGCTAGAATCACGATACATACTGATATTGAATAGCAAGATTCCGCATGGATTAAATTCAGACAAAGATTTACTTGTACATTTATGAATACTCCCGCTCGTAGGCAACATAGAGGTGCGCCCCTTTAATTTAATTTTCATTCTAGTCATGGCTGACCTAATGGATCTTTGTTAGAAATACAAGCTTCATCTATGTTGAGATAATCAGGTAGAAGGACATATATTTAAATAATGAACAGCTTCATAGGTTTGATGTGGGTTAACGAATAACATTGTTGATTACGTGATAGTGTTCAACCTTGAATCTATAACTAGTATTGAAATAATACTCAGTTAGATTTATCCTGTAAGGTAGAATGTTTGGCAAACATGCTTGTATTGCCCACTGGGGCTGAATTTGCACAACCTTTACAATCTACATCATTTTCCAAACTTTCACAAATTTTCTTAATTTTCATAAATCTGCTTATTTCACTTCTTTCCCTATTGTACACTTACCTTAAATCCTTCCTTTTTGTATTAGCACCTCATGTTTCTAAGTGCACTAGCACTGTACTATAATTGGGAAGCATGAAAGGAAGTTACATGACCTAAGGATACAGTAAGGAATGTTCTATTTTAGGGTTACACTCCCCCCAATAATTGTGAAATACTTGCCACAGAATGGGTAACCACTACAAAAGTCTGATTCGAAGCATCCTATTTAGAAATGTAATTTTATTTATTTCATTTGATTTCATTACAGTGCTGTCCGACATTGTTTATGTAACAAACATTTGGCTTGAACATTATTTCTTTTATGTGTATGTCTGATGACAAGGTTGCCATGCCAATAACTCCTCAGTGGCGCCAAAGTATGTGAGCAAGGTGGTTTAACCCCCGAAACGCATCAGGAGCCTTCTGTCTAAATAAATCATATAAAACATACATCCTGCGTGTTGGTGCCTGTTTCAAGTAGCCTGTGAAACGGGAGTTGAGTATATATATATATAAGGATGACGCCGCCGTGTGAAGAGCTAAAGTTCTTTATTTGTCAGCCACTATCGGACGTGTTTCGCCTGAGATATATATATATATATATATATATATATATATATATATATATATATATTTATATATATATAGTCCTTGCTCATGGACAGGACTATTTAGTGCTTATGACTATTGATGAGTATCTCCTGGAAGAGAAGTTGTCTTCCTGAAACACAAAGCTGATTGGTTGAATGCTTGCAACAGCCTAAGCAGCTGCCAATCGTTTGGATTGCATTCCAGTCCATTTTTGTATTGCGCACTAGGCCACTTCAGAGAGGCAGCAGCAATATGTAAATCGGACTTTTACATAGTCTAATCAGAATAGTCCAGCCCAAATGAGAACACAAGAACCCCAGACTGTTTTTTGGATTTGTTGGGCCTCATCAGAGAGGCTTATCTTGAGTACTATGGCAGAGTGAGCATGGCAGCCAAATCTGGGCAAATCTATCATGCTTAGGGTGTCCCAGGGAAACACAAACATCATCTGTGCAATGCTTGCCAAAGTCTCCGTACCAGGGTAGTCAGACTGCAAAAAGTCCATCCTCTGTTTTAACAACTATCTCGCTCAAGTAAGGTACCATATATATGCAAATCATATTTTGTCCTGCTCCAAAAGCAATTGTACCACCCAAACTGCCTGGTCAAGTCTTCTCTAGATTGGAGCACAAGTAACCAAAGACTACTTCAAATAAGATGTACCCTGGTAGTTGAGACTATCCTTTCCTATTGGCGCAAAATAAAGGCGGATTTCCATATTGTTGGTCCCTGTCTGCAGTGGCAGGGTGATAATAAAAGCAATGGACTGGTATTTGGCCCAGTACAATTAGGAATGATTAAGATTAATAAAAGGTTTTCCTTCATTCTTTTTTGTATGTCTCTGAAAAACACCTTATGTGCTAGTACATGTTGTGTGCTAGTGTGCCACATTACTTAAGTTGCACCTCACTTATAAAGACCAAAAATGTACAAACCAGTCTGCGTTTGCTTTTGCTCCGATTCAGAGGGGACTTAGGGCAACATGTATGAAGCCTTTTTGAGGTCACAAACGGGCCGATTCATACATTTGAAATAGCAATTTCCTAATTGTGATTCTCAGTAAATCGCAATTAGGAACTCTCTATCTTAAACTTTCATACCTGTCGCCCTTAAACTGGAACTTTGGGCTGGACTATTCAATTGAAATTGGCTGAGGCTAGTTTGCACAAGGTTGCTTCGTTTTTGGAGCGGTACATTGAGAAAGAATACAAAATGACTGGAATATGAAATATGGTCTATAATAATAATCAGGGACTGAGATTATTTCAAGCATGCCACCCATCATTATTTTATTTTTTTACAAAGATATAGGGCATGATTTACAACAGTAATTGACATTTTTGAGTAGTTTACACTTTTGAATAAGTTTATTACTGTTTGGCTATTCACAAAATACGAGTATAAATTTGCTCTAAAAGTTTAACTTTCATTCAGAATAGTGAAAATGTAGTTAACGTATTCAAAAGAGTTAATAACTAAAACATAGATAGCCCCTAGAGCCTTCATCTTGGAGCAGACATTTAAGTTACACTTTTGGAGTAAATTAACAAATGGATATTGTGAATGACCGAAAATCAGTAATCATACTCAAAAGTCTGAATTACTCAACAGTGCAAGTTACCTTTGAGCTCATAGTGTTGAACACAGCAAATGGTTCAAGATGCCCTGGGTGTGGATCAAATGGGATTAGGTTATAATTAATTATATGCAAAAAGAGAAAACAATTATATTAATTGTAATATTGTGAAATCAACTTCATAACATATCACTAGTTATGAAAATAATTGAAGAAACTCAAATTATTCTAATGTATGTTAATGAATATGCCTTTATATAGGATTTTGGTAGGAATAAGAATAATTTGTGCTTCTGCACTTATTCAGAACATTTTCAGTAATTAGATTTTTTGTTTTCAGCCTTTAAGAAGTGGCTGAAAAAAGTAGCTAAACGTCTATTGGTTGGAGTTTCATTACAGTATGATCGAAGGATAATGATCTGTAAATAATTTTCAGATGAAAGTTTGAATTATCCATTTCATGCATTCAGTTAACCACTTTTGAGACTAATCAGGTTTTTTTTGCAGTCTCTCTATTACATTCAATTGATTGTTGCTTTTCCTAGTGCTTGATTGCTGATTAGCATTCAGTAATACCAATCACTTTCATTTGGAGATTTTCACATGCAGTCCCATATTTTAGGACAGAGAAGGTTGGGCCCAGTCTCGTGTCCAGTGGCATACTGTTCTATATTTTGGAGCATCTTCAGAGAATGCATTATAGATTTCTTCATGAAGTATGTAGTTTCCAGATGACGTGTAGTTTTGCAGTACAATCTAGCGTTACCATCAAATGTTGGCATTTTACTTCTCCAGATGTTTTCAATTACAAAGATTTCAACGTGTGTGTGAACACTGCAAGGAAATAAAAAGAAAAAAAGTACTTAAGCATTTTCTTCACATCTGGATATTTTAACTCTTCTGTATCCAGAAAATCTAAATCCCCTATTACATCAGCTCTTTCAATTTCCCATCAGATCCAGCACTCCATTCATATTTGCCGCTCCATCTGCTCAGGAAGTGGTCTCATCCATAATTCCCTCATATATTAAGCATCTTTCTCAACCTCGGAATCAAAGCATTCCTGCAGTCCAATCACATCCAAAACGCAAATCAAATTTGGCACTCACTGATATCATCAACATCTAACAAAGCACCTCCTCGTATACAAGCTACTATCTCAAGGGGCACACCACAACACCCAAAAGTCTCTTTACATTGAAAACCTACTCACATCTGGCACAGAGGCATCCACCTTCTATCCAGGATGTTCTTAAACTTAGCTACCCTTTCCATTTTGTAAACATTCATACCCAATGCAATCTCACCTCCATTCACTTTCAGAATTCCCAATATTTGGTATTCTCTTGACATCCAGCACACATAGCCAATCCAGCTCCCCACATTCACCATCTTAGGTGAACCTGACACTATCATCACATATAAGAACACCCTGCGATAAGTAGCATCTTATTAGAATCGCCATCTCTATAACACTCATCCCTCTCACATTTGACAGACTCCTCATATTAATGATATCCTGTTATCTAGCATCCTTAGATGTATCAGTGAAGTGCCCACATATGTCACTATATGGATAGTTCATGGTTGTTGCGTCGTGATCGCCCTTAATTATCAGCCGCTGCGCCGCGCAATAAACAGACCACACACAGCTTGGGTCTCTCGGCGCGAACTGCCGAACTCGGGGCACGCCCCTCTTTATTTAACTCGACGCGTACGCCACCGTCACGGCGTACGCATCACATAGGTTACATGTGCGCTCTAGCGTCCAACGCTAGAGCGCTAACTGCAACATCCCTCTCCAACTTGGATGACAAAACTCCGACTCGAACTCCCCCACTCAGTCACTTACTTGGCAGGCAAAGTCTCTGAGGCGGCTACTTGGTGGAGGATTCCCTCTCAGCCCATACCTGGTCGTCGCTCGGGTGTTGGCGTCTGGCGGGCAGTCGCGCTCCGCCCGGTCGGCTGCGGAGCTGGGCCCGCCCGGGTCTGTTGCCGACTCGGGTTGGGTCAGAGGTGATGAAAGTTCTCTTTCGGGAATCCTGGTGTCCTCCACCTCTTCCTCCGCGGCCTCTGGCCGGTGTTCTGTGGCCGAGGGTATGCGCTTGAACCACGAGATGTTACGTGTGGCTGACTCAGCCCCTCTTCGGGCCGTGATCATTGTCCCGTGGCGGCGTTCCACTGTCCAGCTCCCGGGTTCGTACGGTGGCTTGAATTTCCCCCCGGGTCTCCGGGTCTTTATGAGGACATTGTCTCCCGGCCCTAGGGCGCGCTCCCGGCTTCCCCTGGCCCGGCTTGCTTGCTGGTTCCGCCGCTCTCGTCGTTGCAGAGCCTGCTCCGCTGCAAACGGCGGGGGGGCCCACCCGGGGACTGTGGGTAGGCCATCACGGCGTGTCCCTTTTAGCATGAGGGCCCAGGGGGCTTGTATGGTGGAGCAGTGTGGTGTGCTGCGATACTCCCCAAGGAATCGTTGGATTTCTCGTTCCGGGTCCCGATGTTCGGCACTGGCTATTCGCAGAACTTTGTTTAGTGTCCGCATGAAGCGTTCAACCTCGCCGTTGGCTTGGGGCCACTGTGGGGTGATCCGCCTGTGGCGTATGCCGTGATGTGCGAAGAATTCGCGGAATTCATGGCCCTGGAACGGTGGCCCGTTATCGCTCTTCAGTTCTGAGGGGCGCCCGAACATGTGAAACATCTTCTCTAGTGCTGGCCCTACAAACGTGAAGGCGGTGGATGGCAGCGCCTCCACTAGGGGGTATTTGGAGAAGTTTTCCACGACTACCAGCGTTACTCTCCCGTCTGGGAGGGTCCCAAAGTCCACGCTGACTTTGTCCCAGGGGTGTCTCCCGGGCTCTTCAGTCACGATGGGGGCTGGAGGTTCAGGTCTGCTAGTCATCTGACATGCCGGGCAGTTCCTTACGATGTTTTCCACCAATGCGTCCATTCCCGGAAACCACACCTTTTCTTTCATTCTGGCCTTCATCCTCTCCGTTCCTTGATGACCTCTGTGGGCCAGGAGGGTGGCTTGGTGGCGAAGCGCTGCTGGCATGACGATCCTCGCTCCTCTCAGGACTATTCCATCCCTGGTGGCGCTGAGCTCATTCCGTACGCGCCAGATCTGCTGCAGGTCAGCCCTCTCGTCCTCTGTCCACGTGTTGGCCGACTGTAGGAAGTTGGTCCACGACCCCTGTTGGAGGGCTTCCCGAGTTCTGGTCATTACGGTGTCGCGATCCGCAGCTTGCAAGATCTCTTGGAGTGTCAGTACCTGCGGGCAGGTTAAGGCCGCGACGAAGTCTAGATGCGCTTCAGCTGCGTCTTCCTCGTCCTTCCCGGCTTGTGGGGGCTCTCTTGTGTCCGGGTGTCTGGACAGGAAGTCGGCCGGGTTCTTGGCGCCAGGCCGGTAGGTTATGTCATGTGGTATTGTTGGAGTCCAATGGCCCATCCCTCAATTCGTGGCGGGGGGTGTGGTGCTGTCCCTTTAAAAAGGGGTACCAGGGGCTGGTGGTCCGTCACGACTGTGAACGGATGTCCAAGACGTATAGGTGGAAGTGTCGACAGCCCCACCTTATGGCCAACGCCTCCCGCTCGATCTGGGAATACCTTTGTTCAGTTGCTGTGAGTGCTTTGCTCGCATAAGCCAATGTGGCCCACCACCCTGGCTCTTGTTCCTGCGTGAGGACTGCCCCGAGTCCCACGGGGCTGGCATCGACTAGTAGCTCCGTTCTTCGTGTGGGGTCGAAGTAAACCAGAGTAGCATGGTCGAGGAGCGCTGTCTTGATGGCTTGGAACGCGGTGTCTTCCTGGGGCCCCCACTGCCACAGTGCGTCCTTCTTCGTCAGTTGTCTGAGGGGCTCGGCAAGTGTCGCTAGGTTCGGAATGAATCGGCCGCAGTACGTGGCCATTCCCAGAAAGCTGCGTACCTCCGAGGCGGATGGGGGTGCTGGGGCGTCCTTGATGGCCTGGGACTTCCGGGGGTCCACCTGAATGCCGTTGTTGGTGAACTTGTACCCGAAGAATTCTATTTGCTGCTGGAATAGCTGGCACTTGTCCTTGTGGAGTGTGACTCCGTAGTCCCTGAGGCGTGTCAGTGTGGCTCTGACTCTCCGATAGTGCTCATCTATGGTGGTGGAGTGGATCAGTATGTCATCACTCACATTCATGACTCCTGGCAGGCCTTGTAGTATGTCCCTGATCGTGTTCTGGAAGATCTCCGCCGCAGACGATATCCCGAAATTGAGCCGCCTGTATCTTCTCAGCCCAAGGTGTGTACTGAAGGTGGTGATGTACCTACTCTCTTTGGCTAGTGTTAGCTGGTGGTAGCCGGCGTTTAAGTCCAACTTGGAAAACCACCGTGCCCCGTTGAGGTCCGCAATGATGTCGTCCATGGTGGGTGTGATGTGTCTCTCCCTCTTGATGGCTTTGTTGGGGAGCCGCATATCAATGCACACCCGGATCTTGCCTGGTTGGCGAGGCTTCTCCGCGATTACCATTGGGGACACCCATGGGGTGGGGCTAGTGACTGTCTCTATGACCCCTTGTTCTTCCAGCTTCTTGAGCTCTTCTTCCACCAGAGGGCGTAGCTGAAAGGGGATCCGTCTGTGCTTCAGTGCCGTGGGTGTGATAGAGCAGTCGATGTGGAGTCTGACCGGCGGGCGCTTGATTTTCCCCAGGCCCGTGAACAGTTCAGGGAACTGGTCCAGCAGGTTGGCCGTTTGATTATCTTGAACTTTCCGGATGAACACTAGGAGTCCCAGGTCCTCGGCGGCGTGTCCACTTAGGAGCGTATCTACCTCTTGGTTGATGATGTGTACATCAATGGTGATCTCGGCGTCCTCTGTTCCCACCGGTACTGTCATTTTCCCCAGAAGGGGTAGTGGGACGTCGCTGCCATATGCATATATGCGGGCCTTCGATGTCTTGAGTTCTGGCTTCGGTCGGAGTCGGTTGTACTGCTGCACCCCCATGACGGTGACTGATGCTCCCGTGTCGATCACCGCGTTCACCTTTGACCCTGCGACTCTGACGTCGCACCGGGGTTGTGGCCGTCTTGTGCTTTTCAGGGCTCTGGTGAACAAGATCACGTACGTCTCCTCTCCATCATCAGACTCCGAGTCGTCCTCCTGCAGGGCTCGCGTGTGTCTGGGTTCAGCGTCAGTACGTGAGGAGAGGGACAGTTGGGATAGCTGTCTCACCATGCCTTTCGCAGGCCTCTTGCCCCTGTGATCCTTCCGTGGGGCGCGCTTCCGGCAGACGGAGGCAAAGTGGTTCAGGGTGCCACAGCTGGTGCACGTTTTACCTTTCGCAGGGCACGTCTTGCCTTGGTGTTCTTCATACCCGCAGTAATCACACTGCGCTGGGGGCGACCTCCTGGGTGTTGGTCGGCGCGTCTGTTCGCGCGTCCTCACTGCATCTGCGCGCTTTGTCTTGATGGTCACTCCTGGCCCCGTGCCTCGTGTGAGCGCTTGTTCCATCTCCTCCGCGCGTGCGTGGGACAGGTCGTGGGACCGTGCCAGCACCAGAATGTCAGCCATCGGGATGTTTGGTTGGCGGAGGATGAGGCTCCGCAGTTTCTTGCTTCGGATGCCATAGATGAGCTGCTCCCTGATCTCTTCTTTTGCTCGGTCACCAACCAGGTGAGTGTCTGCGAGCACCCTCAGCCGTGCATGAAAAGCATCCACTGACTCCCCCTCTTTCTGCTTCGCTTGACGCATCTTGAAGTTCTCGAAATCCGGGTTCATCTGGGGGTCAAAGTGAGTATTGAGGGCCGTCACGGCCGCGTCGTAGTCGTCCGCATTACCGGTGTTGGGAAGGTGCTTAAACAACAGGTAGACTTCCTCCCCCGCGTAGTGAAGAAGAAGCGAGCGCTTCACCGCCCCGTCCGTCTCCCGAGAACCGATGAAGTAGTTGTTGAGCCTGCCGATCCACGTCTGCCAGCGTGGGGCGGCCGTGGCGGGGTCAGCCGTCTCGCTGAAGGGTGGCAGGACACCGGTCGGAGGGTGAAACGGGTGGGCAGGCGCCTGGGCTCCGTCATCCCCCATGGTGCGGCAGGGAAGGTGTGGCGCTGGGAAGCAGGGCAGCTGCTAGAGGACCAGCGTGGCGAAGGGCAGACGAGGGCTACTTGGAGGACTTCGGGGCCTCTGGGGGGGGCTGGCGCAGAAGATGAGGCACGATGCACCAGGAGGGGCGCAACGCTGAGGCGAGACCAGCGGGAATCTTCTTCCACCGGTTGCAGGCACAAGTGATTGGTGCACATACGCTCACCGTGTGGAGAGGGCAGCAGTGAAGTCCAGGCCCTGGCAGCAGTAGCAGGAGACACAGACACGTGGTGGCCCTGGCTCGAGCAAGCAGCGTGACTGTCCGGAGGGGGGCTCAGGCGAGGCCAGAGCAGAATCGCGGGACTGCCGCGATCCCAGGAGCAGAGGCAGCGCTCATTGCAGTGCACGCAGCAGGTCCGGCCCCCTCGTCGCCAATGTTGCGTCGTGATCGCCCTTAATTATCAGCCGCTGCGCCGCGCAATAAACAGACCACACACAGCTTGGGTCTCTCGGCGCGAACTGCCGAACTCGGGGCACGCCCCTCTTTATTTAACTCGACGCGTACGCCACTGTCGCAGCGTACGCATCACGTAGGTTACATGTGCGCTCTAGCGTCCAACGCTAGAGCGCTAACTGCAACATCGGTGATAAATCAAAAGGGCAAAAGTGAGGCTGCTGTAGTTAGTAAAGGGTAGATGATTCATCCTTAGGTCCTGGCCTGATCTAATAATGAACACTGCTATACTGTGGGATGGAGTTCTAAACCTGATGATGGGTAGCTTTCCAGGCAGAGGGAGTAGTTGAGGCTGCTACATATTCAGTCAGTGCAAGAAGTGGACAATACACCTGACCCAAAAACATCTACGTCATTCGCAGTTTCTGGGTGTCATCTTTTCAATCGTCAGTGGCCCCCGCATTAAACACCCTGTGCTTAGCTTCTACAAAGCAAAATGTGTGCTCAAAGGCAATTAATGGCACTGGATTATGGGATCATGCTGAGGCAAGATCACTCTAGAAAGAAGAAAAATTATTTCAGGGCAAAGGTTAGGTGTACACCCAGCTGCCTCAATTAGTGCATCAAGAGTGCACCCTACCTCATTTCGAAGACACCGTTAAATTGGCTGCGTTAATGTAGTGGATTACAATTTGGCTCCAACTCAAGGTAACAATGACATTGAACATTTTCCGAGATTTGAGATAAAAGGAACGATGGACCCGATGCGCAGAATTAATGAATTCTTTATTTGTGTGATTAATAAAAACCATTACAGAAATTCACTGGTTCCACCTAATAAAAACATTAAAATTACCTTAGCACACTTTTCAAAGATTTTATCAAGGAACAGGAGAAGTAGGTGCATGCCCCTTAAGAACTACAAGAGGGGACTAGCAGTCACAAACTCGACGAAGCGTTCACCCGCCTCCTCATAATTCATTATATACATAGTATACGTGTCTAAGAATAAAAATTGATCAGAATCTGGTCAAAACACACGAGGAAAAAACATATGTGTCCGGCCTTATGCCTCACTAAAAGGGTAGATGGACCCCCAAAGAGCGTAAGGGATTAAAGTGCTGTCAAAGTTGCGCAAACTCAGGTCAGAGCAGCCTTTCGAGTTACTCAGTTAATCAGATCTCAAGCCAAATAAAACATGCGTGTCTGAACTATACCTCACTAAGAAGGTAAAATAGATCCCCAAAGCATAAAGAAAGTAAAGTGTTATAGGAATGTTTCCCTCTAGAATCACAGCCGCATTTCAAAGTACTTCCATTTGATGCAACAGTTACCTTTTTTATCAATAAGGCTAGTTTAGGGCCAACTGAAACCTGCATGTCCAGGAACGAGCCTCACTAAAGGAATGTTTAACACCCCAAAGTGGATGAAGTAAATAAAATACTAGCTAGACTACTGCATTGCACATCACAGGTACATTTCATTTTACGATACATTTACCACAAATCTTGCTTTTAAAGTTCCTGATTGCAAATATAAAACTAGTCCCCGTCCACTTAAGGATTGAAAGTGAGCAGCCCTCCAAGCCTGTTTTGGATAATGTTTTGTTTAACATGTACTGACAAGCAAACATTTCTGACCGGTTTAATTGCTTAGAAGCAACCAGGCATGAGAGCATGTTATTGAAGCTTCTGTAGTGCGTGTATACCCGTAGGTGTCTTGACGCTTTCAGGTTCAGACATACTGCACTGAGGTGTAGCTAATTTCTGAAGAGCCACGTCTTATGTTGTTTTCTAAAGGCGAGGAGGGTAGGTATAGTCCTGAGATATAGTGTTCCACAACCTAATTGTTGTTAGAAGGGCCGGCCAAAGGGAAGGACAGAGTATGTACCTGACCACCCTGCGACCCACCTTTCCCGGGAGAGGTAGCCGAGCACTGGCAGGAGACCCCCTCAGGGCTGGGTCCCGTATCTAAGATCGTATACGCTGATTTAGCACCATGCAACACAGAGAAACCACACCATAGAGTCTGAAGTACGTTTTCTTTATCTAGAAATATCAGGACCTTTATGATCCGCAAAGGCATATGTACAAGTAGAGCAAGGGCTCACAAAGTCTCGGTTGGGGTAGGGGTAGTGGGACAGTTTTAGGATCTGCGGCAATGCGGGTGCGTATCCGGCGCACGGCTCTCAATCCTCGAGCCGGGGGATACGATACGATCTTTGGGGTCCAGCCGGACCAGAATGTCTCTTGAGTTGCGACCAAGTCTGCAGGGCTCGAGTAAGGGTGTTGGAGGTCGGACAATCTTCGAGGAGCCGCGAGTCGGTCAGCAGGGCTCAGAGTTCTCAAGGTTGCAAGGGAAGCCGCGACCACGTCAGCAGGGCTCGGATGTTTTTAGGCAGAAGTCCGTCTCTGCCAGGTGGAGCCGCGACGCTGTCTGCAGGGCTCACCAAGGTTCCAAGAGTTCCGTCGGACTTTGGGAGGATGTTCTTTCAGCCGCGACCACGTCGGGATCCCAGACACGCAGCAGGCGTGGAGCCAGCCCTCAGGGTGGCCGGAGGGGCGATCAAAACTATTCTCTTGAGAGGAGGCCAGGTGTGAGTGAAACTACTCCTTCCTCTCCTGCTCACCAGGAGCTCTCTCTCCCCCCAGCCGGCATGGCGCGACTATGCCGGGGTTGCGCTTGGGTTGAGGGCGGCCATCTGGGGAGCGGGGCCGGGTCAGTGGAGGCCGCGAGGCCGATGGAGGGGGAAGGGTGCCCGGTGTCGGGAAGATGGAGGGAAGGGCGTGGGTAGCCCCGGGTTCTGTGGGGGACCAGGTGGGGACTGGGTCGAGTAGGCTATGTTAATCAGGTTCGTGTGGGGTGTAGAGGTCAGTCTGGTGTCGCTACAGGTCTGGATGGGCCACGAGGCCCGGTCCAACAATTGTACTGTGACTGAAACTCCTACCATCCCAGCTTGCCTTTCTAATTCTAACAGTGGTCACCAGACTGGTATTGGCCGATTAATGAGATCTATTTGGAGAGTACCAGCTAAATATATTCCAAAGGAATTTTGGACCTTCTCTGTGAAGAGCCTTGTGAGCAATGCAAAGTGCTTTAAATGTAACTTGCTGGCATACCGGGAGCCAGTGAAGATCCTGGATTCACAAGAAAAAGTACATTTGCAAGAAATGATTCAAAACTCAGGGATGCATAAAAGTGTGAAGCATCACGAAGAGTCAGAGGCAATAAAAAGAAAAAAATAGATTGAGACAATAAGTAGAGTATAGCAAAGGGAAACAAACCCCGCAACACTAGACCCAAACTATAAAACATTCTGTTGCATAATGCACAGATTACTAATTTTGCAAAAATAGCAACATTACAAATGTAAGGAATGGTTCAAAACCAGGGATGTGCGATTAAGAGAACATCACGAGAGATAAAGAACCATTCAAAGTAGAGAGAACGGATAATATACAACAACTGAAAAATTGAGTACAGTAACCCATCCTCTCCCAATAAACAAAATGAGAAAATGTTGTTGCATAACGCAAAAGGTAAACACCCTGCCACTGTATTTGGGTCTAACTCCCATGTATGCACATCCTGTGTAGGAATGACCTTGTATAGCATAGATGGGACCCAACCAATGCACACCAACCCTATGTAGAAGTTATGCGCAACATAATGGGAAAAGACCCATGACCTAAAGTAATGTAAATTGGCAGAAACCCAATAAACAAACCCCGTAAATTCAATCCCTACATCAAGGTAACAAATGACATCACATAAAGAATCTTACAAACGTTGTGAAGATGGAGCTAAAAACCAATCTTTCACCCCTCATATGAGGTACAAACACTTGGGAATTAAGACCCTAAAGTCCACCCTCATGTAAGGATCTAAGACTTTAACAATGAATATGGGACCATAAACCTAGAGAATACACCCTGTGTAGGGGAACCGTACCCATAAATCCAAACCAACCCAAAGGGAGGGTTACATGCTATGTTAAATGGAGGAAACCCCACAAACATACCCCGAGTAAGGGTTACCAATCAAAGAACTATTAATGGGAATCGTGCCCATGAACAAAACCAACCCAGAGAAAGGGTTACTATATTGAACACTGTAAGTGGGAAACACACTCACGAACCTGCCTCAATGAGGAGGCCGCGTGTAACGCTTTATGAGAACCATAACCACAAACCCACCTGTGTAGGGGTTGTTAATGCTTTATGGGAAGGAACTCGACCCAAACCCATACCCATCCCTAATATAAGGGATAACGCAGTACAGCTACCCACCTAACCAAGACTAAAAACGTCCCTTTCGTGAGGGAGAATAACATGTGGAAGCTGAAACACGTATGCTATGAACATGAATTTTCCATTAGATAGCATCTTAGTAAACAAACTTGCATACATATTTAACTGACAGTAAATTAGTTCCAGGTGACAGCAAACAGGCTCTGTAAACGAGAAAAGCATAAATAAGCATTGAAAAAAAAATGCAGACCCACAGTAAAATGTACACTATAAATTCAAAATTGCCACACACATTTTGCATAGAAAGGCAATAAAAAAACGAAGCTTCCAGCATCAGACTTGCTAAGTCCAAGTACAGGAACAGAAAGGTAAGATGGTGTGGATAAACTTCACTCGGAAGGAAAACATAAGAACATTTCAGTCAAAATCGAAATTGGCACTAGGTGGCAGTGTAACACTGGGAAGTGAATACAAGAAAAGACATGACCACTCCAACACTGCGCTCGTGAAAAGAACTGCTCCGATAAGCCTTCCAAGTATGTTTTGCCCATTTTTTCATGTTACAGTTTCCTGAAATTCTGATGTGGAACAAGAAGAAGAAGACAAATAGATCCTCTCACCGGATAGAGCTCAATCTTATTAACATCCACGAGCAGGCAAAGCAACAAAGAGAGCGTGTAATTGCTGCTCCCACGACGACGTTCTAGTCAGCCAAATGCTTCACTTAACTTTATTTAAACTGCCAGCATAGGAATCAGACGTGGTTAGCAAAACAGAAGCAGAGAAACATATTTGAAGTAAAAAATCGCCAACCTTAAGAAGGTGGCACGTAGATTGACGTAAGGAAGGGTGACTCATGGCAGAAAGGTGCTCCAAGGATTCCCGAGCAGCTGCAGTGACGCTGAGGATAATCGTCACCAAGACATGAAGGCAGGAGGCAGCAGGAATGACGGTAAGAGCGTGTGTGAGCTCGAGCAGGCTCTGTGTGAGCTTGACCTACTATTTAAAAGTGTGGCAGAAGCGGTTAAACTGCCATAGTGGGGGACGCATGTGGCCCAAAAATAACTGTAATTAGACTCCCCCGAAATGTCCAAACAAGCCAAAAATAAAGTGGAAGGCCAGGAACAGTAGTATCGCTGCAAAAGCGGCTCCCACACTCTGTCTACTAAATTACCCAAAAAGGTGACGGCATATCTCTAACTCTATGAATTGAAGCAACCTTTTCTGTGCACCTCCTGTGGAAATTCAAAGTAGAAAACATCCACGGCTATCTGCATGTTGAAGAGAGTCCTCATTGTTATGGAAGCACCTCCACAGTAGCGCCCACAACTGGCAGTGGACAATTAAGGTGTAGGACAACTGTCCTTGTAAGCCCTGACGTGGGCTGCGCCCAAGTAACGTAGTCAAGTACAAAATCATTTCCAATAAGTACTCTCCTTGCAGGCGCAGGACTTGTGGGTGTACACACAACCACACGGTACAGCACTCTGTTGTTGGGGCTGTCCGATGTACAGGACACTGGTGGGGCTGCGAAGAGTGCTGTGCCAATTTCTTTTGTTGCTTGTGACATCTTGTGTTGCTTTGGAAGGTCTTGAGTCTCTTCATAAGTCACTTTTAGTGTGCTTAAAGTTGCGTAGTTTCTATGCTGCCTTAGCAAGTTAGACCTGTGGCTTCTTCTCTTCATGTGGACTTGTGCAGATGTCATCTTGTGATTACTAGACCAACTGTAGAGACAAGTAGGCATGTAGGAACGTCTCCAACTGTCGCTCATCGCCAAAATATGTTGTGCTCTGTGGTAGAAAGTAGACACTGGTAGCCATGTAGGTTCTTAAGTACCTTTATTCCAGTTGCACAGCAGGATGGTAAGTAAGTACATCAGCTTGGTAGTCCAGGTAACAGATGAAGTATAAGTAGGTTAGCCCAGTAGTCAGCCCTTGGTCCTATGCCACAGCAACCCCACCAGGAGCAGCCTGCCTGCTGCTCAGCCCATCTGTAACTGGCATATCTCACTCAGTCAGACACCCAACATTCCACGCATCACAGCTTTACCAACATTCTACTCCAAACACACACAGTGGCTGATCAGCAGGTGGACTGGTAAACTACAAGATATGAAAGTACTATGCAGGGCATTACACAATGCTTACTCATCCTGTTACTCAGGGCAATCATGCAGTCATGTAATTTTAATGAATGATCTACATCCTTTTCCACCGCTGACATTACCAACTGGGTGTCGTCAGCGTAGGATGTGGCTTTCAGATTAAAACTTCTAATCAGCGGGGCAAGTTCAGAGACATATATATTGAAAAGAGTCGGGCTCAACAAAGAGCACTGAGGGACTCCACAAGACAGGATATATGGTAAGGATTTAAACTGACCTAAGTGTACCGATTGGGATCTCCCTTATAAAAAAGATGTTAAAAGAGAGAGGGCTTTTCGTCCAATCCCTATAGCATTTAGGCGGTGGACCAAGAGACCATGCTCCACCGTATCGAACACTGCGGACAGGTTGAGTAGAATGAGGGCTGCTGACCCTCCACTAATGACATGCGAATTTCTTCCGTGGTTTTTATCAAAGCAGTGTCAGTGCTCACAATCCAAATTGACTGTGGTCTAGGAGTTGATTTTCTGAAATGAAATTAGAGCGTTCAACATTGATTATTTTCTCTATAATTTTTTCCGGCAGTGGAAGTCTCGCTATGGGTCGATAGTTAGCAGGATCACTAGAGTCCAGATTTGTTTTTTTAATAAGGGGGAGAATGCAGGCCTGTTTCCAAATGCTAGGAAAAGATCCTTGCAAAAGCATTTGATTAAATATTCGTGACAAGTGGGGGGCGATGCACTGATTTACAAGTTGTAGAATCCTAGGGGGGCAAGGGTCATCTGGGGATCCAGATTTAGCAGCAGAGAGAAGCGTAACTATTTGTGTTATGGATGTTGGAGTAAATTCTAGAACCAGCATCTCATTAGTTATTTCCTGCTCTTTATGGTTGGTGTTGACCTTAGTTTTGTCGAAAAGATCAAAAATTTGATCAACATTGCCTTTGAATATCTGGGCAAGCAAGTTACAAAAATCTTGGTTGTGACTAGAGGATTTATTTTTAGTAGCTATAGTGAGTTTATTTATGACCTGGAACAATTCTTTACTAGAGTTGCCAGGATTTTCAATTTGTTGTGTATAATACTGACTTTTTCTCATTAATGAGCTTTTTTTTAATAGTCTGTAAGCATGGCTTTATAACAATGTTTTTCAAGTTCATTATAATTTTTGCACCTGTTTCTTTCTTGCCTCCTGCTTGTTTTTCCAATCTCAGGGCCTCAGAAAACCAGGGAGCCGATGGTGTCTCTCCGTGTTTATTTACCGTAGTGATGGGCGCTAGCTTTGTAATATTGGATTCGAGCCATGTGGTGTAATTTTTGGCAGATGAATCAACTTCCATTTCAACGTCAGGTTGACTTTATGTTAACTGAGTTGCCAAAGTTATGGGGTCCATTTTATGCCAGGGTCTATTGAGTACCTTTGTGTCTGGTGTGGTCACAGTTTTAGATGGAGGTAGCTTATACCTGAATAGTACTGCGTGATGATCTGACCACACTAGAGGTAATGTGGAAGGATTAGAGATGGCAGGATTGTTAGTAAAAAGGCCATCCAGAGTATGACCGGCTGAGTGTGTAGGGTCTTGTATCAGTTGTTTGAGTCCTAATTATGATGTCATTTCAAGAAGGTCTGATGTGTCTTTGTCTGTCATTGATTCAAAATGAAAGTTCACATCTCCTAAAATAGTTAGATTGGAGACCTAGTTCTAATAATGAATGAAAACTAGTCACTAGGCATGAAGCCAGTTTTTGTTTATCAGCTAGCCATGATATCTGTTGCACCACTTTGATAATTATCCTTTCGAAATTGACAATGAGTGTGGGGGTTGCCCAGAGTTCAGCTCCCTGAAGGTTCTGGACTGATTGATCCTGATAGCTCTGGGCTGCGGAGTGGCTACCAATTTAGATATCTCTAGACATAGTTGGGTTTCTAATGTGTTGGTTCAAGCCGTACATAGCTGAAAGCATATTTTCAACAAGCATTTACAATGCAATAGGTCTCGCATTTACGCGAGTTTGAGCTATTCACATTGCAAATAACAATGCCTTTTATTTGTATTTTCGTTTTTCAAACATAAATAAAAGGCATCGTCATTTACAATGCCAATAGCTTAAACTCGCGTAAAATATGGGGGGGGGGGTTGTTTAGAAGCGGAGCAGTAGGTAAGGAGGCAAGGCCCTGCGTACTGGTGGAAAGTGAGTGTGTGGCCCAATGGCGGGCAGAGTGTTGGGACGTGTGCTTAACGTGCAGCCGAGTCCTTTTCCCTGGGCTGGCGGATGCGGTGTTGCTGAGCGTTTGATACACTTGTGCCGTTAATTAGTGCGGCGGCTTGGACTGC
The DNA here is from genome assembly GCF_964204655.1 of Triturus cristatus. Classification (NCBI taxonomy): domain Eukaryota; kingdom Metazoa; phylum Chordata; class Amphibia; order Caudata; family Salamandridae; genus Triturus; species Triturus cristatus. The sequence continues at coordinate 328,991,767 of NC_140584.1, read as the reverse complement.
GTGAATGAGTTGGAAAACAGCAAGAGTTTGCCGGCAGATGGAAGGCACAGTGAGGGAGTAGGCTAGGCTACCAGTGTTTTAGAGGGAGGGGGCTACTTGTTGCAGTGAAGGTTCACAGTGGATTTTCATGGGCAGGCCTGTCTTATAGCGATATGGAGCATCCTGCAGCTTCAGAGGCAGAAGTGCGGCGAACCGTAGTTGGGGAAATATTGTAAGTATGAGATGTACGTTTTTTAATAGTTTTCAGTAACATATTCAGTGCTTATGGCGCTGTGCATAGGCAGCTGCGGGGTAAAATTATGCAATTATATGGGTGTACGGTAGAGTGGAGAAAAGGGTGGTAAGGGCAAACAGTGGGAAACTTGGATAAATGAGCTGTGATATGAAAGCGTAAAGTAATGGAATTTTTTTTATATGTAGTGCGTTAGTGCTGTATGTAAGTTGCTAGCGTACAGTTTCCTTATGTTGAGTCTAGGGTGAGGCGCATGGATAAAGGGGCGCGAGGGGGGTATGCAGCCAGGGCTAGGGAGTAAGGAGGAGATGCTGTTAGACCATTGGAGAGGCTCTGCAGGGGTTGATCAGGTTATCGGCAGCGGGTAGCAGGGAGCCTCTGGGGGGTGAGTGGTGGCCCGGGAGTTAGCCTATTGAAGATTTTTTAGAGCCAACATATTCCCGGGGGAGTTGGGTGGTATCTGGCACATCTGATCCACCCGGTGAAATTTGTGGAGCGGCGGTGGACTGAGAGCATTTGGGGGTACACATGTGATATGGTGGTTAGCCTGCACTTTTATAACCGGGGGTGAGGTGAGCGGAGGGTTGGCGCCTGGCGGAGAGTTGATCTACAGCGGAGCAGTAAGTAAGGAGGCAAGGCCCAGCGTACTGGTGGAATGTAAGTGGTGGCCCCGTGGTGGGTAGAGTTTTAGGAGTTACGCTTAATGTGCAGCCAAGACGTTTTTCTTGTGCTTGCAGAAGTGGTGTTGCTGAGGGTTGGATACACTTGTACTTTTGGTTAGTGCGGCGACTTGGACTGCATAAGTAACTTGCAAAGTAGCAAGAGTTTGCCGGCAGATGGGAGGCCGGTGAAGGAATCAGCTAGGCTACCGCTGTTTGAGAGTGGGTGTGTACGTCTTGCGGCAAAGGTTCACGGCAATTTGCTAGGGGCAGGGCAGTTAACAGTGATACAGAGCATCTTGCAGCCTATGAGGCAGAAGTGTGGCAGACCGGAGTCGGGTAAATATTGTAAGTAAAGATGTACGTATGGTAATACTTATTGGCAACATATTTAGTGCTTATGGCGCTTTGCATAGGTAGCTGTGAGGTAAAAGTATGGAATTATATGGGTGCAGGGTAGAGTGGGAGAAGGGGGATGGGGATAAGGGCAAACAGTGGGAAACTTTCATAAACAAGACAAGCCCGGTGGAGCGTGGCGCGCGCGCGCCTGGGGGCGGGGGAGCGCATTCCAGGTGGGGGAGCGGACCCTTTGAAGTGCTCCCAAAAGGCGGATTGCATGGGGGCACGATGCGCGTGATTGTGCGCGTGCTAGCCATGCAACCCGCTTTTTGGGAGCACTTTTCAAACCCGCTTTCTATATGCTTGCTTTGCGATCGCTTACGCGATAGCAAGGTCGAGACCTAAAAATCCAAAAGTCACTAAAATATAGATGCCCCCCCATGCCCCTAAAAATACGTCATTCATAATACCTTTTTTTATTTTTTATTTTTTTAGAGAAAATGGAGTTTAAGGATTCGGGACAATATAGCTATATATGCTGCAGCTATGTTAACATAAAATCTGACTTTGGTTAGTCACTTGCTTCTATGTGGCCCTGTTGCATGCGGTGGGTTTGCACACGTGGGTGTTGAAGGACTGGTGGGAGCAGTGGCTAGTGGTGGAATTCAGTGATAAACACTAGTCTACTTGTGTGAAGCACGTGAAAAAGATTGGGTTGTGTTGAAGGAACCATAGACTTGCTTACTGGGGATGGCCTCGCTGCTGGCGAAGCGACGTATAGCTATGGCCTGGAAGGCAACGAGTGCCCCCTCCATTAGCGACTGGTGGTTGAATGGCTGTAATGGTCTATGGCTGAAGAGTCACTGGGATGTCTCCTCGCCCCCCCTTCCTTTTCGCCCTCCCCAGTAGTGTGTGTGGAGGGGGAACTTTTCTCGCACTGGGATGCTTACATTGCAGGGATGGAGGCGAAGTCTGACATTTGCCCCCCTTGAGTGACTGGCCATCTGCTGGCCGAGATATCCATCCGGTAATATGTGTGTGTGTGTGTGTGGGTTTGGAATGACTGTGCAGTGCGTTGGTGTCGATGTAGACCGAGGCGAGCACTGCTGCCCTTGTTATGAGGTGCCTTTTGTTGGTGGAGCATGAGATGTGGGGCCTCCCAGCACTTTGGTCTCTCTTTTCGCTTGGGGATGGGTATTATGGAGGATGTGGGGACATTGTGAGGGGGCACTGTTGCAATCGGGAATGTCACAGATGTTTTACTGCTCCGTTTGTATGTTAACGCATTTATCCTACACTTCTCGTTTTGCTTTTTCTGTTGTCATTCTTCTCAATGGGCTCGAGTGATGTCCTGTATCCATGAGTGTTTTATTTATGCTCTCCATCTGTGGCAGTGATACATATTGTTTCAGTATATGTTGGGTAAAACCAATCTGTTCCATGTGTGATTCGCAATGCTGCTATTGCTCCGGAACTCGTGGATGTACGGTGGTGTGATTTCGCTTCACCGGTTTCCTGGTTGTTTGTATAGATGCTTTCATGTACCAAAATGTATGACTCAAGTCTTCTGGAAAAGTGTGCTACTGAGAAAGTTTAATAAAAACAAAAGTAAAACAAACAAGCGTTGTCCGCGAGCGAGCGGCCGGAGACGCAAAATGTGGTGGGGGAGGGGGAGAAGCGGGAGTTGTGTGTGTGCGCGTGCGTCATCGCGATCGCCCTGAAAGCGAAAGTGATCGCGATGACGCACACGAGTTTTCAAAGTGCTGCTGGCGGCCGGCTGCGCGCGTGCATGATCGCGTGAACGCAAGCGTTAGGACAGCCAGCAGCACTTTGAAAATTCCACATACAAAATGTCTCTTCGAGCCAGCGCAAGCGCTGGGGCTCAGCGAGACCTAAAAAGGCTGCTTGTCCTTCCAGGACTTGAATGTACAGGCTGAATTCTAACCGACTTTGTGCTAGGGAGGCATGTTTTGGAAGGCAAAAAACATTTTATAAGTGCTCACTACTAATATATCCAGCAGGTGGGATCCGCTTCCATACATGGCCCGAAATCAATAAGCTACGTTGGGCAATAAATTAGCATCATTACCTTCATTAGGGAGTCAAGAGCTTTTAGGAGAGCTTGAGGAATGCATGTAGCGGGGTGGCTGCTTTTGGCTTTATAGTCTCCTTATGAGATTGAAAGATTCCACATTTATTTATCTATTTATAAAGTTTTGCACAGTGCAATCATGACCCTAGTGTATATCAGAGCGCTTTACATGAAGGGAATGTATGGTATAATTGAGCTAACTAAACTAGTCACGTGTATGAACAAAGAACACAACATTAAGAATAAACAGAATACTAAGCTTGATCTCTAAAGGTAGTCGGCGATGACGAGGTCAGGCATCATAAAAAAGTAGCAGGTATGGTTACAATCAATAAACGCAGAGGTGTCATTTTAGGGCAAAAACTTGTTCAATTAGAAATGATTTTGCTTATTTTTTGAAGGAGGCGGTAGATGAGATTAGGTGAACATCCAGTGGCAGAATGTTCCATATCTTAGGTGCGACACCTGAGAAAGATTTACAGCCTGTTTTCTTTTTATGGAAAAATTGGGGTTTCAGAAGCAGGGAGCTGGTGCTTCGCGAAGGTCTTGGACCCCCCCTCCCCGATTTTTCTAGCTTTTGAGGCAGATATCTGGGACTAGTGACATGAAGGGCTATATGAGTCATGAAGACAATATTTAGTTGAATTCTCGCTTCATAAGGGAGCTAGTTATGGGATTTTAGACCCGGGGAAATGCGATTATTTCTTTTTGTTCCGGAAACAAGTCTGGCAGCCGCGTTAAGGGAGGCCCTTAGAGGGGCCAACTTGTATCTAGGTAGGCTGCACAGTGTGGCACTACCGTGGTCCAGTCTGGGCAACACTAGGGCTTGAACCGCATGCTTGAGGTCATCCTGTGGGAGGTTTAAGTTTCTGCAGATTGCTCATCTGGTAACCGTATTGATGGGATCCTGAATATTCAGAAGTTTATCAAATGTTATTCTCAAGGATATAGCAGAACTTATGATGTGAGGGGAACAGTTGAGATCTGTAAGATGTTTAATCCAAAAATCGATCTTGGGAATGTTATTCAGAGGCGAGATGAGTAGGTATTCCGTTTTGGCAGCGTTGAGCTTGAGATAGTTATCAGTGAGCCAAAGATGAGTGTTTGCAAAGTAGAGTTGAGGGATACGATGTCATCTGGGGAGGATATTTGGAGATACAATTGAGTGTCATCTGCATACATGTGATAATGAATGTTAGCAGATTTTAAGGAGGCTGGTAGAAGTTTCAAGAATAGATTGAAGAGAATGGGTGAGAGGGCGGATCCCTGTGGAACACCAAGAGTGACAGCGGAGGGCTTAGAAAAGGATTGATTCATCTTGACTCTTTGGGATCTGTTGTGGAGGAATGAAGTAAACCATTGCAATACGACCCCTAATATGCCCATCCTTTGTTCAAGTAGGTTCAGTAGACTCTCGAGTTTAACAGTTTCAAAGGCAAAAGATAAGTCAAGTAGTATCAGAAGGCCTGATTCATTTAAATCCAGCCTTTTTAGTATGTCATCCACAAGGTGAGTGAGTGCTGATTCAGTGCTGTGACCTTGACGGAAGCCTGATTGTTGTTGGTCAAGGAATTGAAAATTGTGTATGTGATGCAGAGTTGGATCTGGACACATTTTTCCAGGAGCTTCGCAAGAGTGAGGATGTTTGAGATAGGTCGAAATTGTTGGGATCTGAGCAATCTGCATTAGGTTTTTTTTTTTTAAAGTGTGGGTTACCTGTCCTACTTTTAGACAGTCAGGGATAATGCCTTGGCGTAGTGAGGCATTTACAAGCTTAGACCATAAGGGGAGAATAATGATTTTGATCTCTTTGAAGATAGTCGGAGGTAGAGGGTCAATTAATTGATTAGATGGGTTTAAGGATGAAATAATGTTGTAGATGTCACTTTCATTGATTGATGTGAAAGTGTTCCAAGAGGCATTGTTTTGGGGTACCTGCCTGGGTGGATCACTCCATTCAACAGCCTGGGGGAGTGTGGAAAGATGAGTAGGCAGCCAGGAGTAGCTCCTTCACTGATTGTGGTTTTTTCCAAGAAGAAGGAAGCCAACTCTTCACAGTTTGGGAGAGTGATGGTCCCCATGCCAAGTGGGTTTGATATGTTGCGTGATTGTTGTTTGATGATTTCAAATAGTTTTGGGGTCGATTTCTAGCTTGGTCAAGTTGAGTTCTAAAAAAGCTGGCCTTCGCTTTTTTTATTCTGTTGTTGTATGTGTTCCTCACTAATCTTAAGCATTTTAGGAGTTCCAAGGGAGGAGAGGATCTCCAAGCTCTTTCTGCTGATTTTAGATTGCATCTTTCAGTGTTCAAGTTGTCATTGAACCTGTGTTTAGAGACTTTAGTGGATATTTTCTTTTGTTGAAGGGGAGCGATTAAGTCAAGAACTTCCAATATGGAAGTTTTGTAGAAGTCTGTGAGGTCATGGACATTAACCATGTCGGTTTGAGGAGTCAAGGTGTTGTTACAGTGGGTGAATAAATCATTGAGAATTATATCACGAATATTCCTTATCCATTGTTGTGTTTTCTTCGGTTGCTCTGTCTTCAAGGGGCCACCATTAAATTGACGAGGAAGGTGATGCAGTAATGGTCTGTCCAATCACAGGGGCTAATGCACTCCAAAGTCATGTTGTCCACCTTTGAAATGATAAGGTCCAAAGTCTCACCCTTGTTGTGAGTCGGACTGTCCCAGACTTAGGTCATCTCGTGGTCTAATAGAAAGGACTTCAGGCTGTTCTCTGCCTGGTCATTCCAGTGGTGGTTAAAGTCTCAGAAGAAGATCTGGGACACTTGAGGGTTATTGTTGGTTGTGATGACCTCCATGATTTGTTAAAATGAACTGCAAATTATCACCAGAATGGTGGTAGAAGGCGTGTAGTTTACTGGGTTTATTGTTGCTAGTGAGATTGATGCAATGAAATTCACATGCAGGCAGGGTGATTGTTTTTGACTGAAACACAAAGAGGGTGTTGCGGTAAATGTAGGCTATTCCCCCACCCTATTTCTTGGGTCTATCTAGTCGAATGATCCTATGACTAGGGGGTACTGGTAGATCTATAATAGGATGAGATGAGCTGTTTAACCAAGTTTTCATGAGGATAAGGATATCAAACTTATGTGTGAGGATGAGGTCGTAAATACCGGTCTCATGTTTATTTGCTGAGCAGTTGAGGAGCATACACTTCAGTTGGTTATTCGTGTGAGTAGAGGCTGCCTTGGATATGTTAACACGCTTGAGGTTGTCATTGTTTACAGCTCTATGACTGTAGGTGACAAAGGCTGTTGAATACAGCTGAAATGCATCATGTCCGGAGTGGCCTGATCAAATAAACAGAGTTCCTCACATCCTAGAGTGCTGTTTCTTTGTTGCTTGAAAGGAGTTGTGATGGTTTAAAAAAGTGCTGCTGTAGCTCTTAAACATACACCACCAGCGTTCAGGATGCAAACCGGGGCAACCACAAACCTGGAGCAGCTCTATAACTGTAGTTACGGTCTCTGTAAGGGTTAGCCTGGATGGTTTGGATTTGATCCACACCAGCCTTATTGGTATTTTTCTTGGGGGGGGGGTAAGAGAGGAGGAGGTCATAGATCACTGTCAGATAGATCTTCATTTGATCTCTTTGTTCGAGAGGAGGCGTTGGGGAGGGTGTAGAAACGTAGGATCTGCTTCTTATGGTTAGCCCCACTTTTTGCTTGATTTCTGCTAATCAGGACCCCAGTCTATCTGCTTTCTCCCTAAGATTGGATACTGGGGTACCCTTGTCAGTCCCTAATATATGGTACCCATGTACCCAGAGCATAGGTACCCCAGAGGTCTCCCATGGGCTGAAGCATGCATTATGCCACCCATGAGAGACCATTCAAAATGGAACTAGATGCCTGTCATTGCAGCCTATGTAAGTTGCTGCATGCACCACCTACTAAAGATATAGGTTTACTATATTTAAGTGTCACTGCATTAAAACCTTTAAGTCACCCGTATAGCAGGCCTTTAAAATCCTGACAGCTGGGTGCTTGGTTCTAAGTGAGAGCCTACGGAGTACATGCTCCCGGGTTGTCAGTGAAGCAGCCATATATAGATGGGCAAAGCATAATTGCGCGATGACCATATTGAAAATGGCTGCAATTAATACTATTATGTTTGGAATCATACCCCCACATCGTAAATGGTGTAGGAGGTATGATTCCAAGCACCAGGAGAGCCCTCTGTTGGGCTCTCAATGGTTGCTGACGACCAGAGACACATTTCTGCCCTTCTGCTGCTGAGCTAAGCTCGAGCAGGGAAAGTCAGAACAATAGGCATCCTGTCACACCTGTGACCACCTCCCAGAAAGGATTTAGTATATTAGGGTTGGGTGGGTGTGCTTGCCAGCCCCTGAAAGTCTGCATGAGGGGCATATTTGGTGTCCCTGTGCATAGTCCAGTTCAAACCAGTCCTGGGAGCCGTTGGCTCCCACTCTGGCGTGAAACTGGACAAAAGACATGGGAGTAACCTCCCCCCTGTCCAGACCCTCCCCTGGTAGGGTCCCCTGAATCTTCCCATCCCTTTCCTTAGGGTACTTAAGGGCTTACCTGAGTGAGGCCCCTAGATTTGTCGTGGGATAAGATTCAGAACTGAAACCACTGCATTTCTACCGTCTGGGCACTCTGGAATTTGGTTGGGCCTGACTTTGTCTCCCTTCCAGTCTCCTGCATCATCTGTGCCTGTGCATCATACAGGAACCTTCCAAGGCCTGTGAAGCATCAAGGACAACCAAAATAATCTCCCTTGGAGTGAAGGAGTCACTCCCCTGCATTCGCAGGCACCCCAACGAAGATGACCAGTCTGCAGATCCCGAGCTCCTCCGGACTCCGTGGGCTCTGCAACACAGGTGGTGGTTTTCCTCAGCTCCCGAGGCCTGCTCTACCCTCTCACCAAGCAAAGGCTTGTTCACATCTTTGCAAGAAGATCTTGTGGTTCCAAGTAGCCCCAACCTTGAGCACCTCCAGTGACCAGAATCTTCAGCCACTCCTCATCATGTGCATTATGGCCTGCATCTTTTGGTGAGATGCTTGAGGTCCTCATCACAACTCCAGTGCCTCCAGTCTGTGGGTCCACTTGAAGGTCACACTTGTTTCTTTTGGGTCGTCTGATAGTTTGGGGTCTGCCCTGACTCCCCTGCTTGTGGTGAGTCTCCTGGACCTTGCTGGCCGCAACTGTGCACCTTCTTGACTGCATAAGTTGCATTTGCCAGGCTTATTGGTTCTCCCGCTGGACACAGACGCCACAGATATAAGTGATACTACGAATTTAGACAGAACAGAAACTATACCCATCTATAATCTGTCCAAATATACTCCCACTCAAACTGAATTGATGATTTTAAGTAAAGGCCTATCATTTGTTCCTACTACTTTACAAAATCCAGTGGACACAAAAACCGAAATCCTACACTTTCTTAGAAAAGTCAGGCTGAAAGCGTTTTTCCTAGAAAGGGAAAGAAATGAACAAATTAACATAAGTGGTTTACGAAATAAATCAAACTTTGTTCCAGAAAGCATACTCTTACCAGCTGAAATCTTAATCTTTGAAGAGCAAATCTTACGTGAACTAGACGCACTACAGAAAAAGAAATCTTTCTATAATGCAAACTGCTCTAAAAATGAGTTTCAAGCCCTAAGAGACTTGTCCAATAATCCGGCTATTATAATCAAGCCGGCTGACAAGGGGGGAGGAATTGTTCTGTGGGACACAGAAAAATATGATCAAGAAATAATTCGTCAACTATCCAATCCCTTGCATTATAGAGCACTTGACAATAATCCCACACCTGAGTTAAAATCTAAAATTATGGAGATTACCAGGAAGGGTTTAGAAGAAGGATGGCTATGTAAAAATGAATTTGAATTCTTGAACAATGACAAAACTAGGACACTCAACATATATGTTTTGCCCAAGGTTCATAAAACTTTGATAGATCCACCAGGCAGACCGATTGTGTCTGCTTGTGGGTCTATCTTAGAACCACTAGCCAAATATATTGACACCTTTTTAATTCCCTTGGTGAAAGAGACTCCATCGTACATAAGAGACACTATGGATTTGATATCAAAGGTTGAAGGGTTACCCTATGATAAAGAAAAACAACTTTTGGTATCCTTTGATATCGAATCTTTATACACCAATATACCCCAAGAAGAGGCATTGGCAGTGATGGAATATCAACTTGACACAAGAGATCGTCCCCATCAAGTCCCGACTGAATTCATAGTAGCATTAGCTACCTTGTGTTTAAAAAACAATTTCTTCAACTTCAAAGGAAACATTTACCTCCAAATATCTGGAGTAGCTATGGGTTGCAGTTTTTCCCCAGAAATAGCCAATCTGGTGATGGCGGAATTTGAAAAAAGATGGATATATAGCGACACCAATCCCTTTAAACATCATATTGGGTTTTGGTGTCGCTATATAGATGATATTTTTATGATTTGGGCAGGAAATGACTCTCAATTAAACGAATTCCACAATTGGTTGAACTTTAGAACAGCGGAATTCAAGTTCACAATGAGCTCTGACCATATGAAGATCAACTTTCTGGATGTATTCATCCAACAAGAAATTGATAAGCTAGGAGTGTGTTTGTACACAAAGCCCATAGATCGTAACACCCTACTACACTTTGCAAGCTGTCATCCGCGGACATTAAAGGAGAATCTGCCATATGGGCAATTTCTCCGTGTAAGGAGAAACTGCACCAATAAATCAGATTATTTTATGAATGCGGAGATCTTAAAAGACAAACTGATATTACGAGGATATCCGAAAAAACTTGTGAAAGGTGCACTAAAAAGAGCGTGGTACACCCCAAGGGAGGAATTACTAATACCAAAAGTAAAAGATACAAATACTCCTTTGACTTGTGTGTTGACGTATGACCCCAAAGCAAATAAAATAAAAAAAGATTGTCCAAAAGAATTGGAAACTGATTGAAACCTTGGGAATCCCCAAACCTCTTTTTGCTTTTAAAAAAGGTAAAAACATTCGGCAACAACTGGTTAAGGCAACTAGACAACCTGTACCCCCTAAAAAAGATCTCAGAAATCTCTTGAATTTACCACCTATAGTGGGCCATTTCAGATGCCAGAATTGTTTGGCATGCAGTTTAACAGAGGATTCCAAGCAATTGACTATCAACGACCAAATACACTACCAAAAAGTTTTTTCTAATTGTAATTCCAAAAATGCAATTTATTGCATTAAATGCCCGTGTAGCAAATATTACATTGGACAGACTATACAACCAATGAAAAAACGAATATTACAACACAAATCGAGAATAAAATGCAAGGTCCAAGGAGCCCCGTTAGTACAACACTTCCAGACTTTAAATCACTCGGAAAATGATCTGAAATGGTCAGTACTTTGTTTAGCTGGCAACTTGGAAAAAACACAACTTCAGACAAGATTGAATAGATTGGAAGCCAGATTAATTGAAAAATACCACACTACAGTTTTGGGACTGAACGACAGAGATGAAATATGGTCTTTACTACATTAGAACAAATTTAATGATTGAAAGGCATTAAGTATGTGAGTTGTTCGGTGTTACCTCGGTTTCTAAAAATTTCTGATAAAAAATGTCTGATAAAGAAATGTTATGAGTTACATAGATTGTAAGGAGTGGCGGGTATACACTGGGCTATAAGGTGGTGTCATTATGATTCACTCCTTTTTTATTTTTATCCCCATTTTTAATTTTATTTGGCATTAGGCATTACCATTTATGGTTTTGGTTGTAGAAATATTTGGTCATTTATGACGACTACAGGCCACTCCGATGTAGTGATTAGTCTGCCTTCGAGTTTCATCTATTTAGGAACAGAGTCCGTTGTTTAGCTCGATTACCTTTCATTCCGGATATATTCTCGCTCCCGCATCACGTGTTTCCTGATGCCGGAAGCGCGAGGTATCTAGACGACAAGTACGTGCACATTAAGGTGAGAGTCACTAGAGAAATCGCCCTTAATATTATTAGGGTTCTCAGTTATAAGAGTGGGTCCTTAGTGTAATTCTCCGTCTCGTTATCCCGACAGAGGCGACGTCTACGGTGTTCCGTTTTTTCTCACGGTTCTCGTGCAATGAATTAAGGCATTCACGTGCGATAAACTGAAGATTTTTCAAGGTAGGATTTACCATTTTTCATCCATGATTCCTTGATGTGGGTAGCAGGAATGGATTGAGGCAGTTTTACGTTTAGGCATTGGTTGGTTTGTTTTGCAGTTAAAAATAACATTGGATGGAGATTTGGAGAAATAATTTACGAATACTTTACAAGATACCCCGGCAGAACGACTTCTACTAGTAAGTTTTGAATATTGAAGTATCATGGTCAGGATTGCTTTAGTAAGTTCCCGTGTATTGGATATTTAGATGACCATAGCATTCCCAGTTAATAGAATTGATGATCTGGGACCCTACGGGACTATATGAAATAGCCGTACGCTCCATAATACCCGCCTTGGTAAGAGATATTATACATCTTAAGGCCATACTCCATTTAGTTGATAGAGAGGCCTGATATGCATATACATATTGATTTGAGCATATGTACAATATACCTCTATCACTTGTAGTAACAGATAGAACCGGTACACAGTGGTGTTAGTGCACTATTAGGTTTATGTTTATATCACTTAATTTTGGTATGTTTGGCCCGCCACTTCAGTGATTTTCTTGGAATGTATCTTTGTCTGTAATGTTGGGGTCATATGACCTGGTCTTATGCTCCGATGTGTATACATAGTGTAAATAATGATATATGTTTGTATTATATTGTACATATAAAATTAGTAATACAGAAATATTGAATTTGTATCTATAGGTGAAATTTGAAGAAATTATATATACATGTGCCCTAGTCCTGATGAGGCCTTAAGAGTTTTTTGGCTGAAACGCGTCGACAACGATTTGGAAGACATTCAGTTGAATTATTGATTATTTTGGATTCACTTTAACAGAGTACTTTTATGAAAGTAGAGATCATAATGAAAAAAAGATCTCAAAAGTTCTCGAGTAGGTTTGATCTTCATTAGAAAGGAATGCTTGAGTAGATTAATCCTATAAGCATCCTAATTGAAATACAGGGTTTCATAGATGTATATGTTCATTGATTTCTGATTTCTTGTAAGTAAAGATTGTAAATATTATAAATGTTTTTGTATATATGTCTGAAAGATTAATCTCTTTATATATTGATGCTGAAATACACAACAATAAATATACTTAGACACAGATCCAAGGAAAGATATACTCATTGTTGGGTCGGATTTACCATGTATGACTACTAAAAATAATGATAACATAGTTCATATTGAGGATAAAATAACTCAAGGGAGGAGATAATTAATTTTTCTCGTCACCAGAACGTAGAAATATCATTAATCCCTAGGCGTTCGTTTTTTCTTTACACTTGTTTAAGTACCCAGATGCCAAAGGGTTATTATGGGTTCCCCCCTTTCTTTCTAAAGGACACAGACGCCTCAGCACTCGACATCCTTCATGGGACAGCTCATATTCAGGTCATGGTCATCCTTAGCGTCGCCTGGTCTTTGCAGCTGCAGAGTCACGGTCACCATCATCATTCCTGAAGCACCTGACATTAGAGGGCATTCGTCTTCTATGTCTCCTAGTCACCCCTGAGTGACATAGACTCTCTTCGCTCTTTCAGGTACTCCTTGTCAAGAATCCAAGTTTGGATTCCTCCGGACACTATCTCCTCTTCCACCAGAGGCACTTCCCTGGAGTCCTCCATTGGGTTTGACTGCAGTTTCCGATGCCACTTCACACCTATGCAATCGGCTTCCCTGGGATAGGTAAGTTGGGTACCAACAGTATCCACGGGTGGGGGGGCTCTCGCACCTTCTGTCTTTCACTGGGTTTCTTTAGGGTCCACTGGGAAAAGTCCCTATTCTTTAAAATTCCAACTGCTAGTTGCACATTGACTTGTACTGAGCACAAGGTCGTGTTCACACACTGCACACGCTCTCCGTGGGGTCCCTATTTATTTACCTTGGGTGTTTCTGTGAGTCCCCATCAATTCTACGTCCTCTTGACATTGTCTTGACTCGAGTCGTGGTTCTTATACTACTTTCTAAGTATATGGTTTGGTTCCCCACCCCCCCCCCCCCCCCCCCCCCCCGGGGCCCACTGTGTATTTGTGGTATTTTCTGTGATTTCTTTGCTAAAGTATGGTGTGCTTTGTGTCTAGCTCCGTGTAGGAGATACTGTTATGTACTAGAGAATATTATATAATAACTACATATTTTTATAAATACTTTTTGTGTGGTTCTTTTTCATTTAATCTATACAATAAGATGGCATTCTGGTAAAACAAGCTGCTTTACACTCCTTAAAGACTAAGCCTGAAGGCTGATCTCCACAGCTACCACTTGGATAGCTTTCTAAGGTTGTATGAGACCTCCTAAATCACGATAAGGGTTGTCTGGACTGGTGCAAGGTGCCCACTTATATTAGTGGGCATGATATACCAGGTCAGCTTCTCACAGAAGGGTATTGTTTTTGAGCCAAGATTGGGAGTGTGGGGGACATGGGATGGTAGCAAATCTGTTTGGGAGTCGGTCCGATTCATCAGGTCACAATTGGGTCTATGAGTGAGCCAGCACCCCAAGGTGATGGATGTGAGTCTCTGGAGATCTTCCTTGAGATGGAGCAGGCTGTGAGAGATCTCATAGAAGAGCATCTCCTGGCACGTTTACAGGTAGTTATAGGTTGAAAGGAGAGATCCAGGTGAGTGAAGAGGCCACATGAGAGGCCAAGCTGAGAGGAGAGGCCATTAATGGGCCCTGGGGTACTTGTGAGTCTGGGCAGTCTTGTTGAGGGCCTGACTGAGTATAAATGGATGCTGGGGAGGGGGAGTAGTAGAGCTGATTAAGGGGTGGTCAGAGGACCTGGTAGGCCTAAGGTTAGATAGATGAGAGGGATATAGGTTTGGATAAGTAGGACTTCCAGGCATAGGGAAGCACTGTGGGAGTACCTAGGGAACCTCACTGGAGGGCACATGAGAAGAAAGAGAGAGCGCATGTAAGGGAAAGGGTCCAGTGATGGAGGAATCTTTGCTTGCCCTAGTAGAGGCGGGCGGTTGATGCGATGGTTCGGCCAGTCATGGATTGATTCTCAGGCCCTGTCGTAAAGGAGGGCTCTGGAGTGGGGAAGGTAGCAGAGAAGGAAAGATAGTAATCACTGGGAGTAGGCTGAGTGAAGCTGGAGTAGTCATGGGCGTTAAAGAGGGTGAGAGTGATTCATCGAGGTCACTAGGGTAATTTTGGGAGGGAGGGTGGTTCTTAATGTTCACTATCTTCTTGAGGATAGTGAAGATCTCAATGATCACACTAAGGTACTTGTATTCCACAGTAGTGTTAACAACGAGACCATTTAGATGCCACCACCCTGGTTAATATTCTTTCTGCCTATAATCATTATCCTTGTTTTCTCGAGGTTGATGGTGAGGCCATTCTGGTTAGTGTAGGAGTATAGTACATCCCGGAGTCGCTGTAGTCCCACTCTGGTCCTGGACATCATCTGCATAAGGGAGGGAGCAGGTTGGTTTGTCTCCCCGTTTTGGGACATGTGCATTCACTTCCCAAAGGGTTGTCAGGAGATCCACAAACAATAGTTTAAAGAGCAGAGGAGCAAGGACACAGCCTTGTTTAAGCCCTGCCGCTGTCTGTATTTTCCGAATCAGGCATGTACCACCCCCAGTTTTCAATTGAAGCCAGGTATTTGAGTACAGGGTGACAATACTTTTCAATAAGTGCTGTGGAATATTCCATGCTGCAAGCTTCTACCACAATATGTTTGGTGGAACTGAATCAAAAATCTCTTTGAAGGCCATGAACCATAAATACAACAAGGATTTGGTTATAATAATTGCATTCACAAGCACTGCAAATGCAAGATTTCAAGTGATTCCCAACCCCTTTCTAAACCTTGTTTGGTTCAGGGAGGGGGACTATAAAATGCTCATGCACCAATGATTCCAATTCTTCTAATAGGAGTCCTGCAAAGTATTTGACCTCGTTATTCAACAGGCACATTTGTCGATAATTTCCCGGGTCTGAGGTCTTCCCTCCAATGTATCAGGGATGGATTATCACCCCTCTCCATCACTCCGGTATTTGTGCAGTGGAGATGCAGTGATTGAATAAAGGTGTCAATGAGGACACTCAGTATTATGGTTTATCTTTAAACATTTGTTAAGGTAGGCCATTTGGCCATCGGGTCCCTTTTTGTCTGCCCCTGGAAATTACATCAATGACCTGCTTGCAGGAATAGCTTGCACAGCTCATGGATAGAGGGGTGCAGGGTTCTGTGTTTCTCTGATTCGGATGTTCCATTTCAATAGCAGTTTCAACCACAGGGATTCCTGTTGCTATGAGCTATTTACTTTGCAGAGTGAAATACATACCATTTGTGCGTAGGTTTCAACCTCAGAAATAACTGTTACTTTCAGTTTTTTATGAGCCATTCCATGGGGACTCTGGGCTGTGATCATATGTCTTTCCTATTGGTGCGTTGATATATTTGCAGAGTTTGCCACTGGATGATCTTGTTGGCTTGTAGTCACAATCTCCCAAAATGTTTTTTCATTTCTCGATTTAGTACCAAAGAGGAGTATTGCCCAGTAGTAATCATAAGCAGTGTGTCTATGTGCCCATATTTTCAAATTGGATAGTGTTCAAGCAGCTGAAATTTTTAGTTCTAAACTGTTCTCAGTTGGGTTGCTTTTAAGAGCTTTAAAATGTTTGCACAATTCTTTTTTAATGACCCTTCCATATGGCGGGAGCCTGCGGCAGAATCTTCTATTTCGTATGAGAACACATGCACTCTGTTGTTGAGGGGGAAACTCCTCAATCAGATTCTTGGCTACCAGTTTCCAGGTTTTACGCAGGCTGAAACCAATGGAAGCCACATTTTCTGTGGTCTGTTGGTAGTGCTCATCAAAGTCCTTTGCTGTGCTTTACAGTTTAGTGTAGTGGTTGGTGATGCTGAGCCCGAGTCAAAGCTTTTTGCTAGAAGTCAGCATTTATTGCTTGATTGTAGGTTTTGTGGATTATGGTCACTTTCTGGGCGGACATCTATCTTGAAGGACTCCAGGTAGCCAAACAGGAAAAGGCTCATGAAGGTGTTATCTATGATTGAGCATGATTTTTGAGCCGTGTGAGTAGGTGCCGGAGGCTGATCCTCTTGTGCTCTTCTGTTGAGTAATCGGGCTAGCCGGCACACACCCAGACACTTCTCCCCAAGATTGTCACATCTTTTAGTAGATTGTATCACTTGATGTGGGATATGCCAGAGGTCGTCGTGTAGCAGTCTGGTCTCGTCCCTGTGGCTGTTAATGAATAGATTTGAGATCAAATCGCTACCTAGGATTGTATATGCCTCACCATGCTTTTGGCTTAGGCCTGTTATTATTAACTCCAGCTTAGGTACGATTTCATGTTTAGAGTTGGGGTGTGGGTGAATATAAATGTTTATTATTATTAGAGGTGACTTGAGATCACATGTCCAATTGTGAATGAATACGGCCATGATCTAAGGTTCATATAAAGCAATTTCTTCTAACCCGACGTCCAGATCTAAGACAATCTAAATGGCCAGGCTAACTTTAGGTCTGCCTTTTGCTTCATTGTAATTGCCGGTCAGTTAAACTCCAGATACCCAATCTGGGGGGGTTGACGTTGAGCTGCAGTTTCCTGCAGCATGATTAAATTAAATGTTTGCTAGGACATGAACACTTCTACATCATCAACTAAGCTGCTCAGGCCTCTTGCATTCCAGGAACATATCTTTAAGCCAATAAAGGAACCAGAAAGGCTGGCCAAATGCAGTCAGGACTCAGGAGGTAATTTTCCTGTTCGTTTAGTTAAGGTTGATGGCAGCCACGACCAGTCTGACTGCATATTACCTGGTTACGTCTGCATGTAATGCCCCCCTGACTTACTCTCGAGCCTTATTATTGTTTTTCTGGACTGGCTGCTACTGCCTGTTGCATTTCTCACGATCAAGGTGGTTTTGTTTGGGCAGCCTCTGATGTGATTAGCTGTCACAATGGGACTGCAAAACTGTACTGGGTACGCTTCAGTCCCGTATCTTAGTAACGTTACTCCTCAGTTTCTAATATGATGCTTTTCATGCCTCAATTAATTCATTTGTTCGGGTGTGGGCAGTGTTATTAAAGGTGGTTCCTTTGATTGCTTACCTCTTGGCCAGAGTAATGCAATTGATAGGCATGGAGTGATGGGTACAAAATAATAGAATGGCTTTAAGTGTGAAATTGAAAGGGACTGAGTGGGAGGGTGAACCCCCAGTCCTCAGAGTAGTATAGTGACATCCTTTCTAAATGAATATTAAAATTTGGACTGAATCAAATTGGACATTACAATTATATAATAAATGTATAAAAGGGATTTCATTTGTTTGTTGGAAATAGGTTGCAAGTCAAGCATATATGAATTTGATGTATGACTTTTGTTAGTGCATTTTAGATGATTTTTATTTTGATGTTTTTATGCAAGATTATATAAAATTGGCATTCTTGTAAGAGAAAAAAACGTTTTGTCTTTGAAAAAGGTGGTTATAGATTGTAATTATCCCCGACCGAAACGCGCCGACTCTTATGCTGTGCTAAATTTGAGGAACAGACAAGCACAATAGAAGAAGATTTGTCTAGTATCTTGTGCTGCTGGGGTTGACTCCTATAAAATAGCGCAAGTTTATGAGAGATGTCTTGTATGTGTTCTTTCTCTAAGTTTGATTTTTGTGTTTTTTATTTTATTTATGCACCTTTTCCTATTATGTCATGCTATGTGGATTGATTTTTTAATAAAGCCTTGCGAGAAAAATCTGGTATGCTCTGTAACAACTGAGTCATTTAGGATGGGGTGATAAGTGTTTGACGCATGATCATTGGAGTGAGATATTGACTGGCTGAATGTACAACTGGTGAATTGGCGAGGCATGGTGTAGTCCCAAAGGGAAAAACGAATTGACAGACAGCAAGGGAATGGCATTATTTTCTGTGAGAATTGGGCCAAGCCATAATCCTAGGAAAATGGAATGATCAGTGCCTCAGAAATCCCTGAATCCATTACAGTGCTCCGCATAACTGCTATCGTGTACCAAGTGCCATGTTGGAGCACTCAATTCCATTGAGAAGAATCTCTATACAATCTGCAAATGTCTGAAGACTGGGACCTTGAATGGATCAAGAAGACGACAGTGATGGACCGGCAGGACTCCACCAGCCTACGTTCATGCCTTCTCAGTATATGCCAGCAATCTGGTGTTGCCCATCCATTAAGAAGAACCATCATCTCCGAGGACGCACACAACTCAATACAAACAACGCATACTGAAGGCTGGGTCACCTGCAGCGAATATGACTCGCTGCCACGCTAGTCCTTACATCGCGTGGCATTACAACGCGGTAGTTACAAAGACCGCGTTGTTACCATGCAATGCCATTACTACACAAGTCATTACATCGACTTGCAGTAGATGGCGCGCTGACAGTAGAAATATATCATTTACTATTCCAACTCCAGCCTACGCAACAGTACGGAAGGTGTTGGAATACTAAACTATACTATTTCTAATGTTAGCACGCCATCTACTGCAAGTCGATGTAATGACTAGCGTTGTAATGACGTTGCGTGCTAACAACTTGGTCGTTTTAACAAACGCGTTGTAATGACATCGCGGTGTAATCACCGAGATGTAAAGGTTGTTTCCCGCCTGCAGCACATGAACCATCCCCTGAGGAATGCCAGTGAGTTTCAAAGTGCACCACACAGCTGCCGGCCACACGAGACAAGACACTTTAAAGCACCGGCCAGCACCTCACCTCCAATGTGCCTGTACTGATCTTCTTAGGTAAGGCCAGTCCCCGTACCAGTTGATTGTCCCTCCAGGCACCAGGTGTATTATTGCAACCCACCCTTTGGTAGTGTTTGGCTCTCAGGCTGCCGAGCCAGTGGGGAATGAGAGTCCATCCCTGCATCCTTCCCTTGGCCACCTCATATCAGCTGCCAAAGCAAGGAGACCACCAGTACCAGGCAACAAAACTGTATCCTAGGTCTCATCCTCTGTTTTGTTCTTCTAGCCCTCTTTTTGTTTGTCTCTTTATCATATTTTTTTCTCATTTTCAATTTTTCTTTCCATGTCTCTCTTTCACTGCCAGTCTTTCACTCTGTTTCTTTGCCTGCTTACACACTGTTTATTGTCTGACCTTCTGTCTTTGTCCATCTCCTCCTCTTTCTGGAAGACTATTCCCTGCTCTATTATACTCTCACACTTCCCTCACCCGTCTCTCTATCTTTAATTTCTTGCCACTCCCTCCTTCTGCCTCCCCATCTCTCAGCCGGGCCATATTATCAAGAACGGCGTTAAAATTATCGCCGCTGTGGCGGCAGGAAACTGCCGCTAAAGCGGCGATAATGGGCTTGATAATATGCCCATGTGAATTCCCATAGAAGCCCATGTTCTGGTGTGAACATGGGCTTCTATGGGACTTCACAAGGGCATATTATCAAGCCCATTATCGCCGTTTTAGCGGCAGTTTCCTGCCGCTAAAGTGGTGATAATTCTAACGCCGTTCTTGATAATATGGCCCCCAGTCTTTCCCACCTACTTTGCCTATCTCTCTATTTTACCTAGAATGCCTCACTCTCTCTTTTTCTTTGACTGTCTCTCTGTTTCTTTACCCTTTTTTGTCTCTACCACTCCTTCTTTGCCTATCGTGTATAACTGGTCGCATCTTCCCTTCTAATGGATATATCTCCCTCTTTGTGAATCTCTACTTGACTTTCTCAACAACGTTGCTCGTCTCACTTTGGCTATCTCTCCCTCTTCTAATGTTTGTCTCACCCCTCTTTCTTCACTTGTCTACAACTCTTATGTTTCTTATCTCTTGCTCTTTCATTACTTGTCTCTCTCTGATTTTCTCGCCCTCATTTCTTTGCTTGTCTCTCTATTACTTATGATCTTTCTCTCTCTCTCTCTTTCTCTGCCTGCCTCATCCTCTTATTCCCTGTTTTCTTTTTACACTTGTCTCTCCCATTTCTGTCATCTGTTATCCGATTTCTGCCCTCTGTTCTCTCACTTTGCCTACACCCATTACATTTCTTGTAGGGGATAAACCAAGCAGCAGCCTTTCAGAGCTTGCAAATGTGATTGGTTGCATCCTGATATCAGAAAATAAAAGAAAGAAAGCTGGGCCACATCACCTAAATCTCCATAAAACCTACAATGGAGAACTTCTCAGCAGACCTTACAACAACCCCAAAACAGATTTTGAATTGTTGAACCAACTTTGCAGACTGTGGCAAGTGGTAACCACAGACATACTGAGCTGTTCTTAATTGCATCGTATTTGATTGTATTGCAACATTTATATATTACTACTTGTAAGTGGGGTGCTAAAGTGGGTGCCTACATGGGTAGCATGCTACACCATGTAGGGTGCTTGGTTGGAAGTGTGCTGCCCTCGTTTTGATCCTGTGTGGTAAGAGCGTTCATGTTGTGTGTGATGACCACAGAGGAGGGGTTATCGTGTTATTGGATGCAGCACTTACCAGTGTGACGGAGGAAGAAGAGTGAGAGACTTCATGTCTTCAGTATGAAAAAAAGAATTGATAATCACAGAATTATACTGAGATTACACATGGCTGACTAGAGTCAAGCAAGAGTAATCCCAAAGAACCCTGGGAGGTTATTTTCTTTAATGTTTGGACATGGCTGCTCAGTGTACGACTGGCCTCTCAGACCTTTTCATGTAACAAACTTCCTAGAAAAATAATTCAAGCTCTTCTAGAAGAGACTTTTCATGCCTCAGCAAAGATGCAAAGGCAGTATTTATATGCAGCAGTACCAGGGGCGTAGCTTGGTCACTAAGATTGGACTGGGGGTGAGCTTTTGTTTTCCAAACAGTCACTCTGGGATACCTTGTTAACAAACATTATATGAGTAGCAGGACATGAGGGGGGCTTAAAGGGCAGTGGAAATAGAGAGGAGAGTGGATTGTTAAGGGCGCTTAAAATCCTTAATTCTACAAACAAAATCAACATTTTTGAGGTCTTTAAAACAGAGACGGTGGCTTGGACAGCGCATTGCTGGCAGCAGAGTCACGCTGCTCCTGTCAATGTGGCTGACAACAGCAAACTAACCCGCCTCAAAGACGATCCCGGATGGAAAGAGCGGTTGATTCATGAATTGGAACACCACAGGCAACTGACGAGCGTGGTGTTGAACTGATCGGTGAGCTCGTTATACCTCTTTCCTCCCTCATCCGCTGATTTTGGAATGTGCTTTACTCTATTTGGGACAAAATAGCCGATGTCCTGAATTGCTCCAGGCATGTCACAGTCCACGCGACCCCAAGTAAGACAATCTGTTTACCTCCTCGAGCCTACAGGCACTCGGCTATCTCCAAAAGGCCGGCTGGTCATGCATCATATTGTAGGTATTGTCTCTGAGTGATGATTTCAGGCAAATCCTCCCTACGCTCTGCCTGCCGTTAGAATAGCAGCCGCCCATGAGGCACGGATTAATACTAATGTTGCTTTAATTTGAGCTGGATCCTATGGATTTTCGGCACTTACATGTTATTATTTTAACTGATCCTCATGAATTTTGATTATGTCTAATTATCTCCACGAATTTTCATGATGTTTGGGGACACTTAGTGGACATAGGAAGCATTACCTTTATGCAACAATCCGATCTCTAAATCCTTCTGTGTCATGGAGCCTACTGCCAAATCCTGAGTCCTCATGGTCCTAGGCTGAGACCACTGCAGTGCGAATGACGGTTATATGGTTGAAAGCTGCCTAGGTCCTGGCTACATCCCTCTGATCGCAGTGATCTCAGGTGGTGCACTGTGGGTATTCAGAATTATTTCGATACTTAAGCTGTACACTACCCTTGATGCAGGACAACACCCAGGCACTTTTCTCAGCTGCTGTCTGTGCCCCCCGGGTTGGCACTACTGTCCCCTTATTCAGTGGTGCGCTCTAATTTCAGCATAACATTCGTACCTCAAAACAACACGCAACCCTGGCGTGCAATATGAATCGCCTAGCATCTGGTTAAACCATGGCTGACAAGGAGTCCAAACCAGGCAACAAAGCGCACCAAAGTGGATCCTCCGCTTCCTGACTCACCTGTCAAGGTGGGGATGTGGTCTCGCTACTGATGGACTGATTCGCACGCCGTGGGAGCTCCGGGCCGGCGCCGGTGACTTAAGCATTTTAAGTGGCACTGAAGCCTCGTGGGCGACTCAGCCTGGGGTGCCTGACCTGCGGAGGTGCCTGGGTGACTGTTTATAGGCCCGGCATTCCTCTGGACCAGCTAACGGCGGCGAGAGCGGAGCCGGTGAGGGGCGGTCTGGCCGGTGAGAGCACGGCCGCCATCTTGGAGTCCTCAGCCCTGTGAGCCCCGAGGCGGACTGATCGCTGCGCCGTTCTGCGCCTTCTGGCCAGTGACCCTTGACAGAGACAGCCGGAACCCACAGTGGAGGTACGGGGGTTGGGACTCCCCTTCGCTGGCCTATAAAGGGGGCACTCTCTGCCAGCGGCCCGTCTGGCCGCCATCTTAGGTCCCTGCCGTATTGGATCTTCGCGGGGCGTGAACTGCACTGCCAGCGCCCCAGCGGGGAAGCCTCACACTCGGCTGGGCCCCGGGGATCTCTTGCTGACACCGCCAGAGGCGCTGGGCTGCATACTGCGGAGGCCACAAAAGGAGCACATCCTGCTAGTGGCCCGTCTGGCCGCCGCTTTAGGCCCCTGCCGTCCTGGATCTTAGTGGGGCCTGAACTGCACTGCCAGCACCCTGGCGGGGTCCCCTCGCCAACGGCTGGGCCCCGGGGATTCCTTGCTGACGCCGCCGGAGGCACAGGGGTGCACATTGCGGTTCGCTGGGCGCTACTCGATCGAGCCTTGGCCGGTGGCACAGCAGCCGCCATCTTGGGCCTCTCCGGACCCTGGGGGGCGCCTGTCTGGTCTTTCCTCATTTCGCTAGCGCTGCACTGGGGGGCTTGCTCCCTCGTTGGAGGCCTGGGACGGCGACCTGGGGGTAGGGGCCCTTCCAGGTGGCCTTTCTGAGGACCTACAGCCACGCTGCCCTCGCTGCTGTCTTGGGCCCCTTCTGGTGGATCGCGGGGCCTGGCGACCCGGCTCGCTTCCTCGCTGTGCTGCGGTGACTTCGCTGGAGCCCCCCGGTGAGTGCGTGCTGTGCGCTACTGCCTAGCTGTTCCCCGGGGGCGGTGGACACCTTGACACCTAGTACCACGAGTGTCCCTGCGGATACTGGAGGGCCCCTGGGGAGCCCCGGAGCGGAGTGTTCCTCCTCGAGGTTTGGCATCCTCGGGGGATGTGAGGGCGCCTACGGGGCGGACACGCTCTGGACTAGTGATGTGCACTGAGGCTGGGCACCTGAGAGCAATCTGGATTCCTGAGCTTGTTCTCGGTCTGTGGGAGCGGCCCACCCTTGAGTGCCCTGGTGGAGGGGTGGTGGTACGTCACACTTGTCTTGCCTGGACCTTAATATCTCAGCTGCGGAGCCCTGACCTGTGCTTCAAACTCTCCCAAACAGCAGGTGGAGCACTTGGGGGGCTTCGAGGAGTCGCCCCTTGGCCACCTACACATCACTTCACCAGTATCGTGCCTCTGGTGGCTGGGTCGCCCTTCTCAACCTGACCGGGCAGCCGTCTGACCTTGTGCGGCACTTCCTCGCTTAGACCCCCTGCCCGTCGCATGGGACTCTGAGGGGACATGATTCGCTCACTGGCTGGGAAAGACTCTGCTGCACCCCCTAAAGACAACTCGGCCACGGCTCTGTGGAACAGATCGGGATCAGCCCCTGGGGCGGAAATGGCATCATCGGCGGGGGGCCTTCTGACCCCGTCACTCAGTCCTTCATGGTCAATTTCATGCATTAAATTGGCTCCCTTAGAACAGAGGTAAAGGCCTGCGTCAAAGAGCCCAGGAGAGATGTCGTGGAGCTTGGATGGAGAGTGGACGACCTCGAAAGGACAGTTGACGCCCGCTCATATGATCAGGAGCACTTATGGCAGCGTCTGGCCACCTTGGAGGAACAGCCCATTGAGCTGCAGATCAAGCAGGAGGACTTGGAAACTAGGGGACGCCACAATAACATGCGCCTAACGGGGGTCCCGGGTGGGGCAGAGGGCTCGGACATTATGACTTTTATAGCGGACCTCCCTCAAGAAATCAGGGGAGACGATGATGCATCCCCGTCGGCCCTGGACCGCGCACATCGGGTGTCTTGTCCACCTGGCCGCCCTGGCCTCATCCCCGACATCTTTACCCAGGTTCATTTTTTCACAGAGAAGGAGGCCATCCTCAAGGCAGCACGAGAAAAGCAGAGCTCACCTGTATGGGTACTTCCATCCAGCTGTTCCAAGACCTTTCATCCACCACGCTCTGTCACCACAGGGACTTTAGGCCCTTTACTGATAAGTTACGGGAGTTGGGCGTCCAATACCAGTGGAGACACCCATTTGCACTTATCTTCCAGTGGGAGTCAAAACGCCGGGTACTGCAGTCCTTCCGAAAAGCTGCCCAGCTGCTCCAGATTCCATCCATGCCATCCTCTAGCCCCTCACGACTGCCCTTCCTAAACCGTGAGCCTGTAAAACCCCAATGGGCTATGGTACAGCGCTCCAGACTCCCATCCCATCGGGGAGAATGTGCTTCATCTCAGGAGAAACAAGACATTATACAGCACATCCATTCCTTAGAAAGTGGACTTTCGCCCCCAGGCTCCCAGCCCTCTGAAAAGTAACTACTAGGCGCCCCTACACGCTACCTGGTTCTCCGCCACCCATGCCGACCTCTTGCGGGAGTGGGACTGGTTCCCCACTCACCCTCTCGGCGTGATTGCCCTTCGCCTGGACTGCACCCCAGCGGCGGTACCGGATTGTGCCTCTGGATGGCGATGCTGATCTTCTGAGACCCGCTTCCCCTCCTATTCCACAGAGAGTGACATCTCTGGTATGGCCTGTGCCGCTGAGCCTGGCTTGCTCCCGGACTGGAATAGGCCTTGTTCTTCATTGTTACTTTTGGATATCATGTCTCTTTTCTTTCGCTTCTTTCTTTCTCTCTTCTTTCTTTCCTCCCCTTTCCCCCGCGGGAGGGTAGTCCTGATCATGGTGGGTGTTCTCCTCTCAGCGAAGGTTGCTCCCTCTTCTCTCAGCAATGCACTAGGCCTGCGATGAACCTCCATCTTTCTCGCTTGCTTCGGAAATGCATTGGGGGGTGGGACTGCACCGCTCCCCACTCCAACTCCTCTGCTCGAGCTGGCGCTAGTGTGTGACACGCCTGTATCATGACCTCCATTCCGTCTGAAACTCCTCTCTCTTAACGTGAAGGGTCTCAACTCCCCCAATAAGCGACGCCAGATATGGCAATACCTCCTACAGCAAAACCCGGACATTAAATTCCTTCAGGAAACTCCCCTGCTGAGGGAAGATATCTCTTGCATGGCTCATCCTAGATACCCTCGCCAATTCTGGGTGTCTGCACCCACTAAATCAGCGGGGTGGCAATCCTTTGTCAGGCAAGAATCCGCCAGGGCGACTCCAGGGTGATCCGCAGCAAAGATGTCAGATTCCTCAGAGTGATGGTCAAGATCGGGCAACAAATCCTCACCTTATGCAACACTTATGCACCGAACCAGGCTCAAGATTTATTTCCTAGGAGTTTTTTGCGGGAACAGATAACACACGATTACTCTAACCTCATCCTTGGGGGGCGACTTCAATCTGGTATGGGAGGCGGGACTTGACCATAGCAAAGGCTCGTTCAACGGGACGGGGGCTATGTCCTCCGCCTTAAAGAGGTAACTAACTGACCTTGGCCTAATAGATATATGGTGTTATCACTCCACAGACTCCCGCGATTATTCTTATTATTCCCATGTCCATCGCTCCTACTCGCGCACCGACTACATCTTATCAAGGACACCCTTTCAGCGTCCATGTCTGACATCTCTGTCAATGACCATGCTCATGTGGTACTTCTCATTCAGGATCACTCCTCCTGCTCCAGTCGTTCCCCCAGGTGGCGCTTCTCCCCTCACGTCCTCAGGGACCCCGTGGACCTGGCGGAACTTTGGGACGCTATCACGTCCTACTTCGAGACCAACGACCTCCCAGAGACTCCACTCCCGTGGTCTGAGACGAGTTAAGGGCCACAATTTTTGGCAGCATTATGTCCATCGCCGTAGCTCGGGTTCGGGAGGCCCATTTGATCCAAGACAAAATCTCGGGACATAAAGGCGCTTGAACGATTGGACCAGGAACACCCCCTGGTGCTGCATAAGAGACACCTTGCTATGCTTCGAGGCCAACTGTGGGTGCATAGAACCAACAAGGCAGAACACGCTCTTTTAGCCTTGAAGTAACGGTACTATGAGGGGGGAGGTTAAGGTGGGCATGGTCCTGGTACGCCGTCTTCGGACATGGGCTTCCCAGGCACACATCACTAAACTTAAACTAGGGGACGGTGCCTGGCCTACTACTGAAGCAGCTAGATTGCAAACTTTCCAGGAATATTACTCGTCTCTCTACGCCAGGGAGTCGACCAACCCGGACCATGTGCAGGCTGCCCTGCAGGCCTCTGAATGGTCCCCGATTGGCCGGTACCATGCTCAGCTACTGAAGGAACCTATCAAACTAGAAGAGCTCGTCAGCACTTTAAAGGATGTCCCCCTTGGTAAATCCCCGGGCCGGATGGCCTACCGATCTCGTTCTATCTCGCATTTTACCCGCAACTTAAGTCACATTTACTCCGCCTTTTAAATTTCTTTTCGGACACGATAGGGCCCTCCACATCTAGGTAGGTAAAGCTTTATTCGATAAAAGATATCATAAAAGCACAACATACAGTGATATAAAAAAGATCACGTTAGACAATAAAAGAATCAATCGATCATAGGTATGTCTAAAAGGACTATAAATCTCACATCTATCTCATCGAGCCGGACCAGGTGGGCTTTATTCGCCAACGGCAAGGTGCAGATAACGTATGACTATCGCACATTTAGTCAGGAAGGCGCATCATTGGAAGAGACCCTCTTGCTTGTTATCGCTCGACGCTGAGAAAGCATTTGATCGAGTAGATTGGGTATTCCTCCGAACTGTCCTACATAAAATAGGCATGGGTCCCCGGATGATCGCTAGAATTATGGCTACCTACCTCTCCCCTCTGGTGCAGGTGCCGGTTAACGGCCTGCTTACAAGACCCATCTCTATCCACAGGGGCACCCAAAAGGGGTGTCCTTTGTCCCCCCTTTTAATTGCCCTCGTAGTGGAACCCCTTGCTACCATGATACATCAGTCCCCTGACATTCACGGCATTACACTTGGGGGGGGTTCGATCATAAAATCGCTTTGTTTGCGGATGACCTCCTTCTTACATTATCCTGTCCACGATCCTCTCTACCTGTCCTACATAGATTGCTCCAATCATTTGAACTGGTCTTCGGACTTAAAATCAACCATGCAAAATCATGGGCTCTAAATCTCAAAATGCCTGCAGAGGAGATCACTGCACTCCAGTCTCTTGTCCCGTATCAATGGGCATCCCACTCCATCCGGTACCTGGGGCTCTACTTGACTCCAGACACATGGTCGCAAGCGAACTGGCCGGAGTGTAAAAAAGTCATCTTAGCTGACTTGAGAACATGGAAATCCCTTCCGCTTTCCTGGTTAGGGCACCTGAACACGGCCAAAATGTCGATCCTTCCAAAGATACTCTACCTCTTTCAAACCCTTCCCACGCCCATCCAGGAGCATCAGATTCAGATCTTCCAGGCTGAACTCACCGCGTTTATCTGGGGAGGGAGTAGACCGCGCTTCTCTAATAAGATACTCATGTTCCTGCGCGATAGGGGGGGGCTGGCTTGCTCTAACTTATTAGAATATTATTGGGCATCACATCTCTGCTTTATCTCAGAGTGGATGGCGTGGGAGAGAGAGAAAGTCTGGTTCCACATGGACAGGGCGGTGACCTGTCGACCCATTTGGGACCTTGCTTGGCTATCACGGGAGGCCCGATCTCGTAGTGCCTATATAGCGGTCCCTACAAAGACGGTACTCGATATCTGGGATAGGTGAGCATTGCGTAGAGGCCTCACTTCCTTTCCATCCCCCCATACCCCTATCGGTCGCAATTTATACTTCCCGCCTGCCTACCATCCGCTCTCCTTTTCAAACTGGACTGAAGGGGGTTGTCGGACGATTCGGGATATGTTTAAGAGAGACTCCTTCAATAGGATGAGAAATCGTCAAGGCTTCAATGTCAGCCTAGGCTGTTTTGGAAATTGGATATGGATCCTAAAATCAATAAAAAAGAACATTTGATATTCTCATCCTATCCGGTGGAACTGTGGAATACCTTACTTTCTTTTAGGACTCTCGCATATTTTGTACCTACTTAGCATTCAACATTGGTCCTTATACAATAAGTTGTGTCTAGGACTTTTCTATACTGAGCATGGGGTGTGTGTAACTAGCTGGCTTTCTTTTGGTAACTACATTCAACTTAGACATTGGTTTCAGGTGTCATCTTTGACACGAGTGGCCACTCAACCTTTTACTCCTTTTGAGCGGCTTGGGCACTCAGACAACTCCAGGGGTTTAATCTCTCGTACATATCAAGTTCTCCAGCATTCTCAGTGGACGGCACCACACGCTTACCAGTCGCGGTGGCAGTTGGCCTCAGACACCGACATTACCCCCACCCAATGGGAAAACTTGTGGAGAGATATCTCGAATGTCTTCCGTAGCATACTCCAGCGGGAAACCTCGTATAAGGTCATGACACAATGGTACTATACTCCTCACAGGTTGCATAAAATGTTTCCCACCTCCTCATCTCTATGCTGGCACTGCAAAGGTGCCCCGGAAGACTTTCTGCATATTTGGTGGATGTGCTCGCTCTTGACCATCTATTGGAAGGAGGTTTTTAGCCATATCAGATGGGTAATAGGCTATCCACTGCCTGACAACCCGATCACGATTGCCCTGGGCCTCCAGCCGGTGAACCTGCGTGCCATGACCTGCCGAGATTGGCACTTAAGCCTCCACATGCTTGGCACTGCAGATCATTGCTCTCTATTGGAAAAAAGCTGAAACGCCTCCGATCAAGGTCTAGTTCCCCCGCCTGTGGCACACAATGGCAATGGAGTTACTTACGGCACGCCTGCAGCTTCGTGACGCTAACTTCACCAAACTATGGCAACAGCTTGTGGACTACTTCTGCAGTTTGAAACACGCCCAACTCCAGCCTCCGAAGCTACAGGCTTTACGCCTCTTTGAAGATGCTGTGTACCTCCCAGATGCGGATAGCCTCTGAAGACCCACTAATGATGTCGCTCAAACCCCCCCCCCCCTTGGCGGTGCCTTCACCACAGGCCCGGGCGCGTCACCCCCATCTCTAGCTTAGGCAGCCCCGGCCCTCATTTGTACACCACCCGCGATCACCAGTGACCTTGGCTATCATAGCGCCTCGCCTTGCTAACCCACGCTTCCAGCGCCAAGAGACTGCCGATCACCCTCCGCCTTACCTCTCTCATTCTTCTCTATCCCTTTCTCTTCTTTCATGTTTCCTTTCTTCTTCTCCTCTCTTTCTCTCCGTTCCCTATGTTGTTTGTATTGTTCTTAGCTGGAACTGTGATCCCAATGAGCAGCTTTGAAATGTACATCAATCAGGCAAACGTCTGCTATGTCAGAGTTTTGATTTGAGATACAGTAATTAGGCGGACACCCCTCGATAACCAAAGCACTGAGACTATAATAGGCCCAACTTTGTTATTGTGTCCCCACTTAAGATCATCATTCCTTACCGTATGAAATGCTTCTGACACTACCTCAGTTGAGTAATACAGAGGACAATACTGAATACTGTATAATGGATCCCACCTCATGGCTTAAGCGATGTATTGTAATGCTGTGGGAGAACGGACGATAACACTGCCTGTATCTGCTCTTTTGTGATTACTTTTAATGCCAATAAAAATAAGTTTAAAAAAAAATAAGCAAGAATGAAGCAAATGGCACCATGGACATGATATTTTAAAAAATAAATTAGACATGGTGCATGATCAAGCTAAATCCACCAAACTCAACACGGACATTATGCAGCAAGAACTGCGCGCTATCAGGTCCGACATCAACTCCATCAATAACAGAGTGTTGGAAGCCGAGCAATGAATCAGCTCTCTGGAAGACAAATCAACCATTTCTATAAGGGATATCCAGAAATTTCAAATCACTACCAAAACCCTACATAGGACGTGACTGAGTTACAAGATAGATATCGCAGGGGAAACATGCGCATCTTTGGGTTGCCCGAGGGATTGTAAGACTCACCTGACTCATGCAATTCCTTTTTAGAAAAATGGATCCCTAAAATGACTGGCCTAACCTTCAAAAAGGACTTCGAGCTTGAAAGAGCACACCGGGTACCCTCCTTCAAATCTAATAAAAGAAAAACCACTCGCCAGATTGTCTGCCGCCTGTTGAGATTTCAACATGCAGAGCTCAACCATGTGTGCAAAAATAATACAAAATCTATGTCACTCAGGATTACTCCAGACCCACTGCAGAAGCAAGAAAGGGCTTCCTGGCACTCCACACCAGACTCAGAGCCACAAATCTACAGTTTTCATTCATCAGGCCTGCAAAATTCAGTGTTTCTACAAATAGGAGGTGCCACATCTTCAAAGAACCAAAGGACCTCCAGTTGTTCCTAGACAACAGAGAGACTAGCTTGATGGGCACTAGACCTGTGCCCTCTTCCAAATCCAAGCCTTGATCCTCATCAATGTACACCTTATTAAAATTATATCCTTTACCAATGTTTGTCTGGACTTACAGAGGCCTCTCTCATTACATTGAGCCACAAAGTTCCACAGTGTTATTATCTTACACAATGTTCTATAATGTTTTACGCAAAAAAAGATCCGACATCAGGGATCAGAGAACCTAGCTATATGGGAAGGGAGGGGTATACTTAGTGAGAAAGACGCACCTCAAATAGAGAAAAGAAAATACTTTTCGTGAGTCCCCTCATTCACCAAAGGTTTCCCCTAGGTGACATGCTTCATCATTGGGGCCATCCCAAGCATCTACTGCTTGGGGCGTGCTGCGACTTGCGACAGTTACGTAGGAGCACTATTTAATGAAGACTATGTGTAGTGCAGTGAGAGGGGAGTGGTGTGGGTTTAATTTAAAATTACCTAGCTAGTGAGCGTAAATGAGTTTATTTGTGCTCCTAGTTGGTAAAGGATAAAAAGGGGGGTTAATAAAAGGGAGGAATTAGGTAATAATGTGCTAATAGTCCCTAATATTGAAAGCCAACATGTTTCGAGGTTATCCCCTAAACCTCTTCTTCAGGACCGCATGGGGACCAGCCCCATGTGTACCACTCTGTGCAAAGACCTATAATAAAGTGATAAAGTAAAAAGGAAAAATAAACGCCCACAATAGTGTCAGCGTAAATCAATTACATACGGTTAGATTGAACACGTAGTATTTAGTAGTTAATCAAAATTTGCCTCATGGTCTGCCGGGGTGGAGGAGCCTAAATAACCTTGACTCGGCTTGCCTCCGTCAACGTGACCTATTGGATCCCATCGGCGGACCGATGGGATCCAATAGGTCAAGTTGACGGAGGCAAGCCGAGTCAAGGTTATTTATTTCTGCCTTATGGCATTTATGTTGCTCTATATTTGCCTTCCTCTACGGCTCGTCAACTAGGCGCTATTCCTTGCCATTGGCTCCAGTCCAGAGACTTGCTTTGCTGCTACACGATGCTAGAACCACACAATCCCAGAGGGTTTTCTAGTACGCTACACCCTTGCTGCTTGCCAGAATCTACTTATATCAATCATACACTGCACAACCCTATGCTAGGCTCATATTCAGGGTCAATACTACCCATCTTATCTACAATACAATCTGCATCGTACATGCTACCATCACATAGGCAAGCTCACACCTCTGCATTATGAATAATTGCACATTAGATAGTAACTTAAAATTTGTCTCTCTAAATGTCAAAGGGCTTAACCACCCAATTAAACATAAAAAACAGAAAACTATCTATTAAACTGAATCCCTATGTGATCCTATTACAGGAAATGAAAAACAACCATTAGGGTCTTACTGGCTTTAGGGAGAGTTGGATTGCAGACATCCTCTGCTCTCCTGCAGAAAGTAAAAAGGGGGGTGCTACCACCTTAATCTCTAAGAACTCAAGTCTGACCACCGATTTGCACTTAACAGATGACAAAGGTAGATAGGTTCTATCGAAGTTCTTTAAAAAACTCTAGCCACTTTCATATCCTCAAAGTATACAGCTTGAACTCTGATAACCCTAAATTCTGACACTTCCTGAACCTCCCCAAGCAATGATCCTGGCCGATGATGTCAATCTTCCTCTAGATGTGACCTTTGAAAGACAGTCCAGATCTGCCCATTAACCCTCAAGTTACCACAAATCGCTCCGCAAATTCTGCGCTAGATTTGGTCTACTTGATACCTGGCGACTTCAACACCCTGACACTAGGGACTACTCCTTTTTCTCCAGCCCTCATCAATCTTATTACAGAATAGATTACCTAATGATCTCCAAGTCCCGTACCCACTTAATTGACCAGACAGATATACTGTTGAGATTAATCTTCAACTACTCAGCTATTACCCTATCCCTTACTGGTGAAAATGTGAGAAACCCTCAGAAGATTTGGAAATTCAATGATGAATCAATGAAGAATGCCACATTCAGAGATACTATTGAAAAGACCATACTAAATTACTTTGAGGAAATGAAACCACAGAGACCTCCCCTCCATACATTGGGACGCACTAAAGGCCACAGTTAGAGGTGCTCTAATAAACATTCAATGCAAACTAAACAAAGACCATAATTGAGAACTAGTAGACTTGGAAAAGGACATTAAGTTACTGGAGGCTGCTCTCATTTCCAATTCGGACCCCCAAACTCCCTCTACCCTCACTGAAAAAAAATATGAATACAACAGAATCCTGAATGAGAGGGTGAGAGTATGGATTAACAAATAGAAAGGCCTAAAATTATGTGAGGCAAATAAAGCTGTCAAAATACTAGCTTCCTGCTTAAAGCACAAGCAGAACCACAAGGGTACCAACTCCATCACAGAAAACACAAATGTCACCCACACAATACCCCAAAACATATTAGAAATCCTCAAAGACTTCTAACAATCCCTATACAAAGATGACTCTGTAGCATCTGCTGCTTCCAGGGCAGCATACTTAAAATACAACCCCCTCCCTACCATCACTGATTAAGAGAAGAGGCTCTCAGCGCCCCAGTTTCAGCCAATGAACTAGACTCGGTATACATTAATTAAAACCGCATAAAACCAAGGTCCAGATGGCTACACAGCTACCGTCTAAAAAGCATTGGCTCCTTTACTTAAACCAACCTTATTGGATCTTTACCACCATTTTGCTGACTCTGGGGTCATATCTGGTTCAGCCAGTGAAGCCACTATAGTGGTTATCCCAAAAGTTGGTAAGGATCCGACACAGGTGAATAATTATAGACCAGTCTCCCTAATTACTCTGGATAACTGGATCCCTCGCCTTATTGATCGTTCGCATGTGAGTTTCATGATGAATAGGCTTTCAAATGATAACACCTGCCTCCTATGGCACATCATTGAAAGGGCCAAGACTGCATCCACAGGAACAGTCGCAGTTACCCTCGATGCTGAAAAACATTCAGTAGGGTCTCTGGATGTTTCTCCATGAGATACAATTTAGGGGAGACCTTTACTAAAATGGTCATGGCGCTTTATAGTGACCTTTCCGCTGAAGTGAGATCTGCAAGTCTACTATTTTTGGCATTTAATCTAGAAAGAGGTACAAGGCAGGGCAGTCCCCTCTTCCCTTCTCTATTTATTCTGATCCTTGAATCCTTACTCCACAAGATCAGAACTTACCTCTTGCATCAATGGTGTCTCTTTTAACATCCCTACCGTCAAGCTAGTGACCTACGCTAATTAAATTTTAATAATGTCCGAAAATGCATCCCATTCGACAGACAATAAATGAGTATATTTGAGTGGCAAATTACAAGCTTGATAAGGAAAAGTGTGAAATCCTTGGTCTAAATAACCTCTGCTCCAGCAATCTCTTAAACACTGGCAACCTATGTTCATTAAATAATTTGGTCTTGAGTTTAACTCATATCTACTAGAATCACTACAGCATAACGAAGCCCTAACTCTGAGGAAAATACAATTCCTTTAAGAGGATTGGAGCCTTAGATTCCTCACGTGGTGGGGTCGTACAGAGACCATCAAAATGTTGGTCACCCCTATAATTAATTTTCTTGTGAATATGTTGAATCTAGTGTTCTGAAAATGTTCACCAGAAACATGATAGACTGCTAAACAAGTTCATTTGGCAAAATAAATGTCCTAGAATTTCTATTAAGAAACTCTGGCTGCCTGTTCACCTTGGGGTATTAATCTATCTTTCCTGCAAGACAGGGCTCCCTCTGGTTCTCCCAAATGCCGAATTACATCCACATTTGGTTAATAATTGAAAGAGAAATTTTGGCAGCCTCCACCCCATAAAATTGTTAACCAGCAAACCAAATTCCACCTTCATAGGGAAAAGATATCATTAACAATACCAAAAGAGCCCTTTTGAATATTGACTGGAACTTCAACCTGTTGGGCCTAGACCTTTGCGACTTAAACTTAAAATGTTTCCCTCTAAATTCCCCCATGGAAATTGTGTAGCACCTCTGTATGGAAGTCTCTTGATAACTATTTTGCCACCACCAAACCCCCATGAACCTTTTGTATTCAACGCATGGTTTTCATACTATGGGGAAGATTTACAAACACCTTGCGTGACTTTTGTACCGCTGTTGCATCACTTTTGTGATGCAGCTGCAGTGTAAATGTTGTGGCCCATTTACAAACGGACGCATCTAAGGGAGATGAGTCATGTTATAAAGCCCTGCATCACATTAAACCTGGTCTGGTATAATGTATGCAGGGTGGGCGTTCCCATGCGAAAAGCCATGTAGAACTGACGCAGTGAAATCTACAAGATTTCACTGTGTCACTCTAAGGCTTCACTTTGTCAAAATCCCTACGCCTGCTCAGACCAGGCGTAAGGAAAGATGCAGGGCTTTTTGAATTGGACTCACCCATCTATTGTGGCACATTGCTGGAGTTGCGTCATTTTCATGAGCAACTCCTGCAATGCATCACTTTTGTGCCAACAGATGCGTCAGAATTTCTAACGCATCTGTTAATCCTTGCGCCCTGGAGCGCTGTATTGTAAATACAGTACATCCATAGTGGTGCAAGGACATTCGGCGCTGACGCAAGGAAACTGACGCATCTTTGCACACTCTGTCTGTCTCTCACCCCTGACAGACCCTCTGCAGTGCCAGTACATGTTAACAGGACACATGCATTGGAAGCAGGACCATGAGAACTCGAGCCTGCACACTGCATTTGTTTTCCGGATGTGACACTGACATCCAATCACACAATATGCAGCTGCACTGAGCAAGCTCCAGCTTTCAGTGTCGTAAGGCTGTTTATTTTTTAACCCCACCCTTTCTCAACAGGTCATATGATGTGCTAGGATCAGTGAGGCTTACCATTCTCAGCCCATTCTGTGAAGAGTTGGGGAAGGCAGGGGTATGGCAGTATTTCCTGATGACTGACAATCAGCTGTCAACACTGTCAAGATGAACCCTAATGCACCAGCAGCTAAAATGAACTGTAAGCTAGCTGCACGGCATCAAAGAGATGGGCATTTCAGTTCAAAATCTTTGAGGGCTGTAACAGTATCAGCCAAAGAAATCTGTGTGATGGCTTACGCTGACGTGCAGGAGGCACATCAAATGTGCCTGCCTGACCCTGTTCAGAGTGAGAGTTCCTGAATTGGCCTAATAAACTACTTTTATTGTGCACTGAGAGTGTCCTACAAAAGTCGAGCTGATAAAGGGGAGGCAGATCCTCAACACCCTTTACAACAGGCCACGAAGGCACCAGTGACATCTTCAGGCAGCCGTAGTAATTCGCCAATTGCACCTTGCATGATGGTAATTTTTTACTCTATGGCTACAACTCTAAACGTGAAACTACAAGACGGTGAATGCAACATACTTGGGGACCGATTATGAGTTTTACGGTGCAGCAGTGAGACCACACCACTGCCGCACTGCCAAAACCGTGGGATACCTGCTCCCCTTATAATTACTTTTTTATTCATTGACAGGTGATTCAATATTTTTAAAATTGATCCAAATGCAACGGCAGAAAATTCTCGTTTCGCCGCAGGTATGAATTCCATCTCTAATTGGATGACAGAGAACCTTCTCCAATTAAACCCCAGCAAGACGGAAATCTTGTTAGTAGGGAAAGCCTCTCTCTTCTGGTCCACAGAATGGTGGCCTAAGGAGCTTGGAACTGCCCCGATCCCAAAGCAAACTGTGATGAACCTGGGGTTCACACTAGACTGGGCTCTTTCAATGAAAGATCATGTGGCGACTATTACCAGCTCGTACTACTATGGCCTGCGTCTGCTGCGGAAGATGCTTCCTTACCTCCCCATTAAGCACCGTAGAACGCTAGTACAGGCCATGGTCACCTGTCGTCTCGATTACGGCAATGCGATGCTCGCCGAACTTGGACCTTCCCTGCTAAGAAAACTGCAGGTTATCCAAAACACGGCTGCCCGGATGATTCTGGACCGACCGGCGGGCTCGCCCTCAGCCCCTATCTTATCAGAGCTCCACTGGCTCCCAATCAGAAAGCGTTCTCAGTTTAAGACCTGTTGTCTCACCTACAAAGCCCTGAACGGCCTAGGCCCCAAATACTTGATGAACAAATTAATAAAAAAGACCTCAACCGTTAACCTACGGTCCAATGCTATGAATCTGTTAAAGACTCCCAGAATTCGCCGCGCCCGATCAGGGGCAAAGTCCTTCTCTTGCCTTGCGCCGCGCTACTGGAATGCGCTCCCTATGTCCATCAGGAATTGCCCCTCCCTCGCGACCTTCAGGAAAAAACTGAAAATCTTCTTATTTCTGACTCCCTAATGCCTGACAGGTTGCTCTTTTCCCTCCTCCCTATCTCAGTGAACGACAATGCAAGCGCCGAGATGCCCCCGGGTGAGTCGTGCGCTATAGAAATATTCATAACATAACATAACATTCTTTGGCATTGGTGCCTGTAGGAAAGTAGGATCTACTTCTTATGGTTACCCCCACTTCTTTTCTTGATGTGATGCTGTTTTTGACTACTCTGACTGGGATCCTGCTAATCAGGACACAGGTCTATCTGCTTTCTCCATAAATTGTTGTGTTAGTACCTAGGAACATCCCAGATTGGATACTGGGATACCCTTGTCAGTCCCTAGTATATGGTTCCCACATACCCAGGGCATAGGTAGCCCAGAGGTCTCCCATGGGCTAAAGCATGTATTATGCCACCATAAGAGACCATGCAAAATGGAACTACAGGCCTGCCATTGCAGTTTTGTGAGATAAGGAATAAAAAGGTCCTGATCCCTTACTGACCGTATATTGAGCAAAGATTTTGCTGTGGTACTTGCCCTTGACAGGGGGAAAATCCCTAACCCCCTAATATGTAGACAAAGTTCAAAGTGGTTGCAAGAGCAAGACTGTTTTTTGAACTTCTTCAGGAAAAAATTCCAGTCAGACAAAAGATCATTTTGTTGGTAGTTTTTAAGGTGTAGTTACTCTATCCGTGAGAGTGAGTGAGAGACAGCCAACACGTGTTTCACCCATTTACATGGCCATCTGGCCCGGGGCTTCCTCAGGGCTGCACATACATTCATGGTGAGCAAGAAAAACAACAAAAAACAAAAAAACAAAACAAAGAGGTGGTGTATATCCCCGTGACAACAGGCAACAAGCATTGGCATAGCCAATAGGTCTCGCTTTTGGGACCTTATAAGGATATAGTTATGCAGCATAATATCCTCGATGCAACAACATCATGGCTAAACATTATAAGTTTCCAAAGGCGAGACCTATTGGCTATGCCAATGCTTGTGTTCATCTGTGAATGTGCTTCTAAAGCTGCTCCACGGGCCACAGTGATCACTTGTATATGTGTTTTTGTGATTTTTGTGTAGAATGGTGTAGTATTGCATGAGCCCAAGGGAACACGAGCCCAAGGGTGTGAGGGCTAACTGCACCCAAACTTTGTCTGCCTTTTGCTACTCAGCCACTGGCAAGAAAGCCCACTAACTTTCTTGTATGAGGGCCATTGCACCCTTGCTATGCCACTGCGCATAATCATCAATTTATTCACATGACCTCTGTTTTCATCAGTGCAGATGCCCTTGTTCCATTTTCATCAGTTAGCATACATTTTAAGAAGATATTACTACGTGAAAATATTTTGAAAATCATTCATGCTCTTTTTTCACTGTCTTTTAGTTAGGAACAACTTCAGAAATTGTGCACTAAATTTAAAAATGTTCTCTGCACCTCTGGGCTAAAAAGTAAATGCCCTAATCATAGGTACATGGACACCTTTGTGCAAACATAGGAGGGCAACCTCATTTTTGCCACATGCACACATTGTTCATAAATGATACACCATATGGTCTCAGATCCCTGCTTCATCACTTGGCTCCTCATTTTGAGTTGTGCAGTTAAGGGAGGCATGAGTAAATCACACATTTTAACTGTTACCTTGTGCTAAATGCAAGCGAAACCTCATCCAAAGGTGAATTACCATGTGGGGCTACTTTTTCCTGTTGTAAAGCAATACTGTATTCCCAAATCTGTGCGCGTAATTTATACAGTTAACATGAGATTTTAGGCCGGTGGTAAATGTATGCGGTTAAGGTGGAAGGTTAGAAGGGTGTGTGGAGAGTAGGGAAGGAAAAGGTGTTTCTGGCAGGGGGAAGCAATGCATGCTCACCTGTCATTAAAAATGGGGAATGAGGCTACAAGTGATTTTACCGTGCTAAATCACCGCCTGGTAAAAACCAGGTCTGGTTACCCCATGCCCAGAAAACATGGATGTAAAAAAAAAATGACCCACTTGGAATCAGGCAGGGAGCAGTTCTGCGCAGTGTGTCTCGTAATGAGGGCCAGATGGTGCGATCTTGGAAACTCAATTTATCACACTGTGCCTCAATATTTTGTTTGACTTTAGCTTTCCCCATATCTTAACAGTATCCATTGTACTTATTTTCAGTACTGTTTATTACTTCATAGGAGTTAAGCACTGAGCTCTGCAAAGAGATATTGTTTTGCTTTTGAGGTGAATAGCTCAGTCTGGATGATTTGAACAATCTTGTCAAGTAATCTATGCCTTTAACTACCTCTTTTCTATATTTTTACTAGCTTCACTTGCCGCGTCCATCTATGCTCTTTTAAGTGAGTTTCCTTATCTCAATCTTGCACGAACTAAGGTTGTGCATTAGGACTCAACCCCCAACCACCCAGCCTCCCTTGAACCGTCTGAAATGTGGAAGTTTGAACCTCCGTAAGCCCCTCACCAAATCTGTGCTCTGACAAACACATTGGGATGCTAAATTTCCAAACCAAACCCCTTGTGGCACGGCACCTGGTTGAAAGAGGTGGCCACACTGGAAGGCTTCGTGAAATGGGACCTTATTGGCATAACACAATTGGGCGATATCTGGTCTGGGGCTCACATACGCACATGTCAAGAGTTGCAGGATGCCTAACTCCACACAATTTAATAAATATTTACAACTCAGGCATGCACTTGCTACCCGTGTCCCCTGTGACACTTCTATCCTGGAGTTCAGCCCACTAGAAGCCAAGCTCCTGGTGAGTGCACTAGGAAAAGGAGGCATATCTCTGATCTATCGAACTCTCATCAATCTACCTAACACAATAGATCAACTTAGGACGCGCTGGGAGCGATGGTTGGGTCCCTTGGAGGATGATGATTGGTGTGATGCCATTATGGCCCCTCAGGCCATAACCATCTCTTCCAGATTGAGATGAATTCAAACTAATAACCTTTATTGCGCCTACCTCACTCCAGACCACATGGTGTGGTCATGTACAGCAATACACAGATACTGGACAGACATAGTAACAGAACTCACTGATGTGCTGGAATGTGAGGTCTCACACACTCCTCTGGTTCTCCTCATGGGGGTTTTGGAGGGATCCGGGGGTTCCTGGGCAGACAGTACATTCCTAGGCACAGACACTATGGTAGCATAACTAGATATAGCTGCCAAATGGAGAAGCCTCACACCTCCCAGTGCGGCACAGTGGTGCAAAGGGTTGGACGGGAATGCGATGCAGGAGAAACCTGTATATGAGACGAGAGGTTGCCTGACCAAGCACGAACGAGTATGGGGTAAATGGCTGGGTTAAATGGGTTGATTTGAGTGACATAGTGACTTTGATGTCTTTCTAATGCCGCTTTCTCATATGTAATTACCACCGACTTATAACTGATGCTGCTTGGTTATCACTTATTATGTACACATTTGTAATGTACCCCATCAAACTTCTGAGTGGTTTTACTACTGTTATTAAAGTTAGCTTTAAAAATGTATATTCCTTAACTCACTGGCTTCCTTCTTGGATATCTCATCCTTGTTTTTCAGTGTGCACACTCGTGCTTTACTACCCAACTTTGTTTCTCTCATAGGACCATATCATAAACACGTGCTCTTGTGCAGGGCACATCTATTTCCTTTTTTTATACAAGTGCACTGTCTATGACTCTTACACTTAACTCTGAATGTCTCTGTTTTCTATCCACGAAGAGCTGCACCGACTCAGTGCAGAGTCAGTAGCCTCTTTCTAACTTTCGTTCACATAACTTGGAAATTCTACTGTTAATGCATCAACTTGAGACAGCACAAAGCAGAAAAAGAGAAAAGCAATTCCTGGTCACTGTTTCCGCCTTGTGCTATCTGCATTTCTTGCTATATTTTAAAAAAATATTGAATTATATGTACTAATTTTAGACATCTCTTATGCGAAAAACAAAAAATAACATGCCCTCAGTTCTGCTCTGAGTTTGCGCCCTCTTTATGATATGATAGCAGTCAGTCAAAAGCTTTTATTTCGGTATAATACCATAAAACGACATAATAGCTATTTACAATAAAAATGAAAAAAATATACAATACATAAGATACAGTCCATCATAGACACCTTGTTTACAATAAAATTAACTTAAAACACGATTGGGAGCATTAATAATAGGGACAAGATAAACAATATCCAGTCCCTAGATAACCTCATCGCTAAACATGATTCCACTACAGCGCTAAAGTCTTCTTTAAAAATAAGGTGTTACCTCTTAATTTGTAATTTTTTACACCTAGAAAACCACATGGAGAGAAGAAACCTAGCCGTCGCAAAAACTATCATGGGGGCAGTATCGTATTTAAGAATTCTAAACACCTCCTGATAGTCCCTAAGACCCCTGGACTTGCAGAGTTGAATAATCCATTTTTTTCTTGCCTTGATGTAAAGAGGGCAAAAAAGGACAACATGCAACTCTGTCTCACAGCTATCGGGACATTCTGGGCAAAAGCTCATAAGGCAAGGCGCGTTAGACCACCTATGGGTGAAAGCCCTCAGTGGTAGCGAGCCGTGTCTGAACTGAATGTAGAGTTTCTTGGCCAATGGGGGCTGAATAACATCCAAGAAAACTTCAAAATGAGGACTAATCTTAACATCCAGAAAGGTGTTAGTGAGCCTACCCAAGGAAGAATGTAATAGAATTCCCTTTCGAAACTGCTGTAAAACCACAATCAGTGATTTCTTAGTTAACAAGCGGCAAGGTTCTTCTGGTGTCGACCACAGATCCCCCTTTCCTAAGAGAAAACAAAGATTCTTAACATACACCAACCATGGTATTTTTTTCAAATTCCCTTTTGACAAGAGATCACCAAGATCCTGCCTATAACTCACAAGCTCAGGTGTAGACCAGAGCCGTCTCCAATAGAGGAGTGGGCGGTTCAAGGCGATCTCTTCGATAGGGACTAAACCTATATCCCATCTCAAGGGGATTAAGGGGGTACTCATAGGTAATTTCAGGAGTCT
This sequence comes from Triturus cristatus, assembly GCF_964204655.1. Classification (NCBI taxonomy): domain Eukaryota; kingdom Metazoa; phylum Chordata; class Amphibia; order Caudata; family Salamandridae; genus Triturus; species Triturus cristatus. The sequence continues at coordinate 328,949,259 of NC_140584.1, read as the reverse complement.
CCTAATAAAGGAATTCTCAGTGGAAGTTAGGGGAGCGATACTACAATGGCCCCAAAGCTCAGTGCCATAAAGTGCACCACCTCTAGCTTGTAATTTGTAAATTTCCATAGGGGGGCCCAGAGGTTTAGAAGATGTATTATTAAAAACCTTCAGAATACCCCCCACAGTTTGTGTTAACTTCAAATTGGCCTTCGCCACATGAGATCCCCAATTCATTTTATCATTAAGAGTCACCCCCAAATAATCAAATGTGGATACACAATCCAACTCTATACCTTCCATCTGGGGATGAGGACAATTGGCTAAGTTAGGGCTAAAAACCATAAATTTGGTTTTGGATAGATTCAATTCTAGACCCCTTATTTTACAAAAAGGAGCAAAATGCCTCTAAGGAACGCTGGATGCCCATAAATGATTTTGACAGTAGGAGCGTATCATCCGCGAACATTAGGGCAGGTATCTTACGCCCCGCTAACATTGGGGAATCCAGATTAGTAGCACACAGTAAGTGCTCAATCAGCCCATTAATAAAAAGAGAAAATAAAGTTGGAATCAAAACACAACCCTGCCTCACGCCCTTTTCAACCGGAAATGGAGCCGAGATTTCCCCACATCTCCCAAATCTCACCCTTGCATAAGTACCTTCATGCATACGTTTGAACAAGTGGCAGAGATAAGGGGGGGCACCCATCTCCAATAATAATGTCCATAGTTTCTCCCTTTGGACCATGTCAAACGCAGACCGAAGGTCAACGAAGATCAGATACAAGTTACCAGCACCCATAGAAACTGTCTTCCAATAGACCAACTGCAGCTTGAACAGTTGATCAATAGTGGAGACTTTTGCTCGAAAGCCCGCTTGAAGAGAGGTTAAAATTTGGTGTTCCTCCATCCAAGTCTGTAATCTTAATAGGAGCACACGGGCAAACAGTTTCTGTAAAACATCAATCAGGCTTATGGGGCGATAATTCGCCGGGTCCAAAGGGGAAGATTTTTTATGAATGGGTATAATTTCAGCACCTAACCATGTGTAGGGAATCTCAAGGCCCTGTAGAATAGCATTAAAATAAACCCGAATATAGGGAGCCCAGATTTTTATTTCGCTTCGATAAAGATCGCCTGGAATCTTATCGAGGCCCGGGGCTTTCCCCACAGATAGGGTACTGAGGGCCAACTCAATTTCCGAAAAGGTAACAAGTCGGCTCTCCAAATCTGCGTGTACCGGATGAACCACAAGAATATCATTTGGCTGAATTACTGGATCTAATCTACTATTGGCATTATTAAGCGAGTAGAGGGGCTTGAAGTACTCGAGCCAAACCTCCTTGCTGAGATTAGGAATAATGGCGGACGAACTTTCAGCCGAACCGGCTCGAACGAGATTCCAAAATGCCCTTGGGTCACGATCCTCTAGTGCTTGCTTCATGCTCATCCACCTTGAGTCCTCCCACTCAGATTTTGCCATTTTTATCAAGTTTTTATAATAAGCCCTCGCAACTCTAACGCTTGACTGAGTACCCTCTTTTACCTCCGTAATTAAAGCAGACTTTGCCAACCTACAACTTTTATTAAACCAGTGATCTTTCTTTGAGGTCCTCGGCCTCTGTGATGTAGGGCTATAAAAATAGCCAACCACACAGCCCAGAAATGTATTATGAATATCCTGCAGGTCCGAGAAATGATGCTGTAAAATAACACCATTGGGACCCAAAAGGTGGGAGACCTCCACCAAAAGACAGGAGACGCTGCGGTATAGTTCCGCCAGTTTCGCCTCCTCAGTCAGGAACCTTGCCCACCTAATGCGTCTACCACCTGCAGCTAAAACCAGATTCTCGCTGCTTGGTATAACTATACTGCCAGGAACTTTACCACCTCCAATTTTAGTTAACAATTCTAATGACAGTAAATTGTGGTCACAGTCAACCCTAGGTATGACAGAAAAAGCTCCTAAGTAGCCCCAGAATTCAACATTCACCAAGATATAATCAATTGTTGTACAATTCCCGGGTCTATTAAAAGTGTAGGAACCCGGGACATCAGGAGAAAGTCTGCCATTGCAGGCCCTTAAGCAATGGAGGATAACTATCTTGTTAATCTCAAGGGCCAAAGGCAATAAACGTTTTGCTGGGTACATAGTACAATCTGGGATTTTGAGGATTTCATCCTCATCTAGAGTAACTGGCGGGATCCCGAGGAGGGGTTCAAAATGGCAATTAAAATCAGCCCCTATGATTTTATGAGACAGAGGGGGAAGAGAGTGTGAAATAACATCTAGGGCACCCAAGATCGATAAGCCCAACTGTAGAGGATAGGGACGCAGGTAGACATTCAATACTACCAACGAATATCCTGCGGGAAAAGTCAGTAGCAGACATAAGATGTCAGGGGACAGTGAGTCAATAGTCTTGACTGAGCAACCTAAGTGCGTGGCAACCCAGACAGCTAACCCCCCAGAAGGTCTACCCCTGGCTCCTTGAACCGCGGGAACAAAAAAAAACGCATAGCCCACCCTCACCGGGGAGGACCGTGGCCAAGTTTCTTGAAATAGACAAATATCATATTTGTCCATTAGCTCTCCCCACTCTGGATTAGAAAGTTTGGACCCCAAACCAGCCACATTCCAAGACCCTACCAGGGGTCTGCGTCAAGCTACTTGGGAGGGACGATCCGCTTGAAGGTCATGGTCAACAAGACAGGGGGACACTGTTCGGTCCAAAGGATCAGACTCAGGTGGCCCCTGAATAAAACTATTGCTTTGAGGGGATAGAGGGATAGAGATTACTCCTGTCCCGGTTCCATAAGCTGCACTAGGGAGGACCACCTCCGTACTACAGCCAACCTTACCCTGGCCCCCAACCCCATGCATGTGCCTTCCTTTGTTGTTCCTCAGAGATGATGGTCAATCCACAGAACTCAATACATCAAAAGGGTTTGTGGTCGGAATATTATAGTGAAATTGGTGGGTGGATTGATGAAAATAGGGTAGTTCCCTAAGGTTTGGAGCACAAGGGTACGTATAAAAGTACCCTAAATGGCAGGTATCAATAGATCCTGTTTTAGTCTTCCCTCCAAAATCCAAAATATGACCAACAACTCTCAGGTCCCTAAAGTTGATTAAGACACAATCCCCACCAATGTCTTTAGGTCTGGTCCCCAGCCAACAAACTCTACGTACAAAAAGAATCTCCCCCCGACCTACTCCATTCAATGGTCTATATTTAGATAACCAGTGAATAACTTTATTTTTTAGTTCCTGGTATGTTTCCCCCCCTGTCACTTAGTAAAGGAGGTACTCCCGTAAGCGCCACCACATAGGGTGAAGCCTCGGGAGGAAGCTGCGGGAAGGGAGGAGATTTAGCCAAACCTGTTGTTCCTGTATTTACAGCCGAATTAGGTGGCAGCCTACCCACCCCCAAGTTCCGAGTAGTACAAACCTCAGTACTAGGAGGTTGTTCACAAAGGGCTGCACCACTAGGAACTCGAGAGGTGTTAGAAGTAATAAAAGGTCCACCTACCAATGGGGGTATCGTTGGCATCACCAAGGGCAATTGGGCAGAAGCAGGTGAAATAGATTGAGGGGAAATAGAGGGAACCTGTAAGATAGATTTGCTAGTCATAGTTAATGTTCCCAGACCCTCCAAACTACCCTGGTCTTTTAAAGCAGAGTTTAGCTGTTTTTTCCAGGCGCCTTTGGTATTGATCAAGGTTACTAATCTGTCGATGTTAGACGACAGAGTTTTTAGAAAAGCATTTAGGGTCTGATCTATATGAGACTGTAAATCCAATAATAAGTTAGTAACCCACACCGGCGGATTTAAGATTGGTGGATTACGAACAGTATCCGAAAAATTTGAACTAGATTCAGAGGGTGCAGGATCGTCAACCATTTTTTTTGCTTTCTTTCTTTTTTTAACCTTCATCCGCCTTTTAGGTGCCACTGTGGACGTCAGAGAAGATGAAAGCGGACCAACTTCCACTTGCACCGTCTCAACTGGTGCAGGCTGAGCACATGGTAAATGTGAAAAGGAGGGCAACATAAAAGACAAAGCTTCCACCTCAGTTTGATTAAAAGAATCTGCCGAACCATCATCCAGAGGGGGTGCAGACGGAATAGCGGGGGTGATAGACAACCGCCTTTCAGTATTTTCAATTGCCATAGCTACCACCCCAATGGTTTTCTGCAGCATTTTATCAATAGCTGTGAGGCTCGGGAGTGGCGGGTTCGAATTGGCGAGTTGGTCGAGCAGTAGAAGACTTACAGTGTATCCCCATACTTAAAGCGGCGGTCGCTTAAAACAGACTCGACCTTGCAATTATTTGTTAGATAACTAACAACACAGGTAGATAAAATAAGGCACTACATGAACCGCTTTTGACTGATTACTTATCAGGAATATAAGACAATAAAATAACTAAGCATGGGTGGGCACATACCTTAGCTTTAAGATTAAAAGAGTAGAAACCAATAGTAGAGACATAATATGTATTCTTATGTCCCACAGGAAGACCCCTAAGATTGCGCTTATCAACATCTATTCGCATTCTACTTGTTGGGGTGGTACTTCATCTACTCTCGAGTCTTTGTCATCCCTTCTGGAATCTCTCCCAGATGATGTCGTCTTGATGATTGGAGGTGACTTCAATTGCCATTTCGAGCCCCTGAGTGGAGAAACCTCAATTACTTACGAGGAAGATGAGGCCAGATCTATTCCACCCACCAGCATGTACAGAGTTAAACGCTGGACTCCCCTGGTCCTTCAACTCACCTCTCTCACCTACTCATTCTCTTTGAGAGCGTGCAATGGTCGCTTCAGCGGGGATATGCCGGGGCAGCCAACATATAGGGGAATGGGACACAAATCTGTGATAGATTACCTTTTGGTTAGCCTAGATTTGTGGCCCAAAGTGATGGGTTTTAAAATAATTAGGCGCACAGAGAGTGACCATGATCCCTTGATAGTAGACCTGAATTTTCAATTGTTGAATGGAGGGTCAGATAAAGAAATTCTTCCAGTTGGGAATACAAGAGTCATACAAGGGGGGAAGCGGATACGCTGGCTTACTGTAAAACAGTCTGATTCAGTTATTGCCAGTATGTACCAAAATATTCTTCCTCTCCTTGAAAGGGTGTTTACGATGGAAGTTAATAACTATGTGGCCGGCGGAACCATGGACTTGGCCAAAATTCATAAGGACCTTGTTGAAATACTGTCTGGCTTTTTCTATAAAATAGGTTCAGCAAACCCAAAGAAGCAGGGGAAAACAAATCCCTGGTTTACAAAGGGCTGTAGGGTAGCTAAATGTGAACTACTACAGGCCATTAAGGCAGGCAATCGGCCACATATTCTGGAAGCAAGGCGGGCCTATGGGAAGATAATCCTCAGTGCCAAAACTGAGTGGGAAGAGGGAAGATGGGTTGCTATCAGAACAGCCCTTATGGCAAAAGATTCAAGGTCCTTTTGGAACCTTGTTCACACGGGGAAATCGGAGGGTAAAACCACGATCGACCCCAATGTTTCTGAAGATGCATGGGCATCGCATTTTAAAAAACTTTACTCCATTAATACAACTAGGAGAGACGATCCCCCCGCTATCTTAATGACCCTGGACCCATCCTGGGATGCCCCTCCTTGGACGATAAAGGAAGTGGATTTGGCACTGGATAATCTACAATTAAATAAGGCCCCTGGGTTAGACAGGATCCCTGGGGACTTCTATAGAGATGAACGGCCAGTTTGGGCACCTTATTTCCTAATCTTTTTTAATGCTATTCTGCAAGGCTTACCGGTTCCATCTACCTGGACGGGTGCGGAAATAATCCCTATTTTTAAAAAGGGATCCCCCCTTGATCCAGGTAATTACCGGCCTATAAGCCTTATTGACGTGAGCCAGAAAATCTACTCAAGACTTCTCCTGCAACAGTTGCAGAACTGGATCGAGGAGAATAACATCTTAACCCCACTTCAAGCGGGATTTAGGTCCAAAATATCAACTATGGACCAATTATTTAGGCTCCAGATCCTTTACTGGAAACACGTTACATTGGAGGGGGGTAGCCTATACTTGACCTTCGTGGATTTGAAATCTGCATTTGATATGGTGGACCGTAATCAGCTTTGGAATCTATTGTTATCCATGGGGGTTCCACCATATCTATGCTACCAACTGAAGATTCTCCACGAAGGGACATATGCCAGAGTTCATTATGGAAAACATGGTCATCTGACCGGCCCCTTTCCAGTAGAGAAGGGTGTCCGTCAGGGCTGTGTCCTTGCTCCAACTTTGTTTTCGCTCTTTCTCAACGGGCTCATTGATGAACTTCTGGCAACTACAGATATTGATGCCCCTAAATTGGCTTTTCGAAGATATCCTGCACTTATGTTTGCAGACGACACCCTGCTGTTGTCAAAATCGCCGATGGGCATGCAGCGGGTGTTGAACCAGTTTACCAACTTCTGCAATAAAAGGAATCTGGTGGTCAACATAGACAAAACAAAATATATGGCCTTTAATGTAAAATCTTCCAATTATCCACATCCCATGATGGAAGGTATCCCCTTGGATCGAGTTTCTACTTTTGAGTATCTAGGTTTGACCTTGAATGATAAAATGGGATGGGCTCCTCAAAAGCTTACGGCAAAGTTAAAACTTACCCAGGCTATAGGGGGCATCCTTAAAGTCCATAAAAAATGCAGTTCAAAAATTATAAGTGCCCCTCTCGAAATTTATATTGTGCAATCCAGGTCCTCGACACTTTATGGGGCAGAATTATGGGGCCATACTTCTACAAAAGATATGGTCAGTACTGAAAATAATTTCATCAGGAAAATCCTAACCCTTCCAAATAATATACCGCTTATGCCATTGAGGTTGGATTTAAATATTCGCCCCATTTCAGAGGTTGCTGCATCAAGGCCATTGATGTATTGGAGGAGGATCTGGAGTACTACCGAGTTGGCATGCTATAGAGAGGAACTGAAAGTAATCTTGGGTACACTAGGAGCCGACAAGATCCCCTGGCTCCAGTATGTTAGGCAGACATTCAATCAGATTGGTCTGGCACACCTCTGGGATAACCCAGAGGATTCAACTCCAGGCATTTCCAAGAAATCTCTTGCCACAATACTCAAAGATTATTATTTAACGAAAGCTTACAGCTTGGCCAAACCATCAAACCTGACTGATGCTTTTTTTGACTTTAAGCCATATTACGCTTTTGTATCTGAACTTGATGTTATTCAGCCAACCTTAGCAAAGAAGTTATATGTACAGTTCAGATACAGAACCCTTCCCCTATATTCATTCACCGATCGATGGGCGGGCGGACTACTTCGTGTATGCCCCGGTTGTTCGATTGAACAGGAAACCATGATTCATGTTGTGCTCTTTTGTCCGGCTTATGCCGGTATTTGGAAAAAATGGATCATCCAGTTATGTTTAAATCTGGGCATTAGGAGCTATCTTGATTTTTTTCAGGATCTTGAGAAGTGATACCAACTCACTTATTGTGGTTTCAGTTACCAAGTTCTTGTTTTCAATGTGGTTAATTCGCAGGAAACTAACTAGCGAAATCACTTATTGATATCTTGGTATCAAGCATGGTTAGAATATTGTAAAACCACATTGTTATTTTGATTATTATCTATTGGTATTTTTGTACTCCCAAATTGACTGGAATATGTATTTTATCATGGAAATTGTGTTTTTAAGACTGTACTTTTATGATTTAAAACAATCGCAATAAAGTTTTCTTGATGATGATGATAACTAAGCATACATAACACAACTAACCCAATGAGAGCAGTTAAGGGGGGTGGCCCAGCCCAGCCTCCTCCGGCCTGGAAATCAGCCGTTCCCCTCACGGCAAGTAATGCTATCTCGAATGCGCGTCCCGCGCTGCGGGAGGCGCCCCGTGCTTATAAGGGCTTCCTGCCCTCCGCTGGCGTCGTGCGCGCTGGTCGCGCTAGGGCCTCTGGGAGCTGTAGTTCCGCCTCGCCGGATAAACAATGCCTTTCCCCTCACGGCTTCGAAGTGAATAGTACCAGGCAAATGAGGGAATAGAGCAAAGTATCTGGAAATCAGCCGTTCCCCTCACGGCAAGTAATGCTATCTCGGATGCGCGTCCCGCGCTGCGGGAGGCGCCCCGTGCTTATAAGGGCTTCCTGCCCTCCGCTGGCGTCGTGCGCGCTGGTCGCGCTAGGGCCTCTGGGAGCTGTAGTTCCGCCTCGCCGGATAAACAATGCCGTTCCCCTCACGGCTTCGAAGTGAATAGTACCAGGCAAATGAGGGAATAGACCAAAGTATCTGAAAATCAGTCGTTCCCCTCACGGCAAGTAATGCTATCTCGAATGCACGTCCCGCGCTGTGGGAGGCACCCCGTGCTTATAAGGGCTTCCTGCCCTCCGCTGGCGTCGTGCGCGCTGGTCGCGCTAGGGCCTCTGGGAGCTGTAGTTCCGCCTCGCCGGATAAACAATGCCTTTCCCCTCACGGCTTCGAAGTGAATAGTACCAGGCAAATGAGGGAATAGAGCAAAGTATCTGGAAATCAGCCGTTCTCCTCACGGCAAGTAATGCTATCTCGAATGCTATATTTAAAAAAAATATTGAATTATATGTACTAATTTTAGACATCTCTTATGCGAAAAACAAAAAACAACATGCCCTCAGTTCTGCTCTGAGTTTGTGCCCTCTTTATGATATGATAGCAGAACTCTGCATCAGTGAGCAGCGTTTGATTTTCTCTGTTTATGAGCTGTACTGTCTGCAGCTCATGCACTAACTGGAAGGAATTCATTGTATGCACATTTAACAGAGCAAACGCATAAAAACAGGCTCTCGGGGATGAGCCAGCGACCTGGTCTTGGTGTGAGCCGTGCGGACACATCAGGAAACAAGTGGACTGGCGCAGAGCAGGCGATAGTCCTGCTTTTAAGACATTGCTTTGAGTGAAGCACGTACACTTCGGACAGTATCTGTGCTAGTGCATGAGCTGGAGACATATCCTGGAAACCGGAAGAGGCAACCACAGTTCACGGTTTCACAAGAGGAGGTGATGGAGTTATTTTTGTATTAAATGTTTTGCATTACATCGAGGTTAATAATTAATCACATAGCTTGTTTATGGCTTATGTAGGCTTGTTTTTTTAACATGACTGACATCTGGTTGCTATCTTGTTTGATAGCATGTGAATTTCTCTAATTCTAGAAGTTGAATTACAATTAAGAGACACGATGTGTCCTTTTTTCGTTTCTTATGTCAGTAGGGTGACCAGATTCTCAAAACAAAAAACGGGGACTGGTCATAGACATAGAAGTAGGGCTACGGTTTGCAGTAACCATCGACATTAAAGTAGGACAATTTGACAGCTGTCATAGACATAGAAAAAGGACTACGACAGCTCCCTCCACAGCCCGAGATGAAGCATTACAGATAACAAATCCGCGGTCTTTTATTGGCACCCCTCTCCTTTACACAGCAGCATTAGTACTTTTTATTACATTTACACTTTTAAGGACTATAGCATGTATTTGCCAAAAATCAATAAAACATCACAGGCTAGAAAACGCCAGATTTACTAGCTTTATCAATGCTCATTTCTATAGCTGCGCGTCAGCACCACGTAAAGTACAACTCACCAATGTTGCTTAGTTGCTTAGTTGCTCATGACAGAAAAGCATGGGAGGTAAACTGCGGAATGCTAAATTGCCAAATGGCAGCCATGGACCAATATAAAAAAAAAAACACTTCTCTCCAGGTATTACTGCCTTAGGGTCTTAAGGGTGGCAAAGGCTGGCCAACCACAAAGTCCTCCCACATTTGCGTGGTCACTGCTGGGATGTCATGTTACCTTACTGGGGTATGTATAGTGCACTCTAGCCATTGGTATCATCTCATAGTGCAATAGTGTGAAGACCTGAGCAAAAAACTTGAGCAGCGCTGCTCGCCTCCAGTTTGTATGTCTATGAATACAAGCTACAGGACGAAGAAATATTGTTTTATCCAAAGTAGAAACTTTGGCTGGCACGATGACGTAGGTGACGCTGCGTGTAAAATGTCTCTCTTCAAAGGATTTCCCTTCTTGCTACAGCGCTCACCTCAGTGACGACACATGCCGTAAACGCGCGCATGCTCAACCGGAACAATGAAAAACAGGGACATTTCTGTGTTTAACCTGGACACTGTTTGAAAACAGGGACATTTGAGTCACTTGGAGAAAAGTGTCGGGACACGGGGACCCTTCTCCAAAAACGGGGACCGTCCTGGGAAAACGGGGACGTCTGGTCACCCTACTTATGTGAGATGTATTGCTTTACGTGTTAAATGGAGAATGTTCTAACAAGTTGTTACAGTACAGATGCAGAGCACAGACTGATTCAATGCATCTCGTTAATTTGCAGATAAATGTAAGTTTGAAGTTCACTTAAAGAATCTTCATTGTGTAGGAGCCTGAGAAACTAATGATTTAGTGTTATATCAATATGCTATAACCTGATTGGTTTGTTTTGTGGGGACCATGTGTAGGTGCATCAAATATTAGAATCGTGTGAATTAAGAAACTGCAATGTATTAGAGAACGGAGAAGCATTTCCAGAAAGCGTGCAGACAGCTTAGATCAGAGTAGGACACCTCTTCTTTATGGGAGAACCAACTTTACCTAACTTTTTCTCTTAGGGGACGTTATATTAGTTTGTTCTCTTTCCTATATGACTTTGATTGATTTTGAACTTCATATTCATTAAATGTATTCACGTACTTCTTACCAATTGATGCTGATTTGTTGATTTTGAATCTGTAAACTTTTAACCTTTAATAAACCTTTATGGTTTGAAAGCTTAACCATCTCTGACTTCCTTGTGGAGTCTGATGTGCTTCACTTTATCTAAATGTATTGATTTGATGACTAGCGTCAGTTGTGGATTCTCATTCATCACATAGCGATTTATGGGCCCTGAATTTGCACTAAGAAAAGAGCTACAACAAAGTATGCGCAGTCTTAAAAGAGGAGCACCCTTCTGCTTTGTGTCAGCACACCCCCCACGATGCAGCTCACCGCATTTCTGTTACACAAGTGAGGGTTTGGGGCATTAATTAAATTCCTTTTCTGTATCAACCCCTATCACTTACCCCGCAGCCGCCTGGTCTTGCCTTCTCGCACAGGGATATATCACAGGTCATATACACTTCATCCTGGTCTTTAAAGGCAAAGGTCTCCATCCGAAACTTTACTTCCAGGGAATCGCCGTTGCTGAGAATCTGTACGTCCAATTCATCCGTCACTGGGCAGCTGTGGAGAGAAGAGAGCGTGGAGTTAGATTTGGAAGACTGCTTTTAATGCCACAGCCACCCCTATAGTCCTGCTAACTTGGGTGTGTCTTGTTCCCCCACGGAAATTGATGACATTCAAAGTCCACGACATCGAGTGTGACAGAAAGTGCTCGGAGGGCTGATTCTCTTTTCCACTCAGTGCTACAAAGTGTGAAACTCAACCACTGATTGAAACTGTGCTACAAAGTTCAAACCTTGCCACAATATTGGCGACAGCACTAAGAATACCGGATGAGATTCCACTTTTCCCAAATAAATCCGGATCAGCTCTAGATGACGCATGTGTCAGGGGTTGTGTGCGCCGTATGTTGTCGTCTGCGGACGGGGACAGGTGCTGGGATGCGCAGGGATCCTTGGACCTCCAGCCGCCGTTTCCTGGTGGGCACGTTTTAGAGACAGCTGAACTCACTACAGTCATCCAGGTGTTAGTGCATTTCCACTTAAATTCCAACTCCGTTCTCACTTTTTGTCTGAATACCAATGGGTTTCTTTCAGCTCTTGATGCGTGCTTTTAAAGTAAAAGGTGGGCGCTAGACAAAGTATCTCAATAACTCTTTCATTCACTATCACTGGGTTTGTGTTTCCAACATAAGTGGCCTCCCTTCTTCAAACGGAGGAGGTGCTGGTCCTTAAAAGATATACGTCACACCTATCTGCTGTCCAGATTTCACTTTTATGACATCGGAGAATATTTCATTTCAACTTTTGTTTGCTTGTTTGCTACGTTTGTGTTTTAAATCTAAATGTAGCGACTGTAGACTAATTTCACTAGTGTAATGACCGCTTACCCGTTTGATAGTAAGAGCACGCCGGGTTCAGCCGGGTTGTTGTTGGGGGAGGCGACGCACTTGTCTGCTCTCAGCGTAAACACGTCTCCATCCGAGAATGTAGTGGAGATGCCAATGTAGAGCGGGCTTCCCACCGTCAGTTCATCGCCCTCTGTGTACGGATCAGTAAATGCATCAGTCATGTAGGCAGCCATGGTGACGGCGATGGGTCCCGAGCCAGTCGCAGAGGGCAGAGGTACTACTCTGCACATACAAAGAATACATCAGAGGTAAGTACCGAACAGCAAATGTCATGCACATATTAACGACTGAAGAACACAATACATTTCATTACATACTTGGCATTTGTAATGCAGACAGTCTGTAACTACACAGCTTCGAGAGGCTGAACCAACGCCCATCAGGGCTAACACTTTGTCAGCAAGAACGGGACGTGTTAGACGAAAATATTTAAAGGCACCTTAATCCAGGCGAGTGCTTGCTGTGCAGTGTGCAGAACATCATAACCCAAAGAAGAACATATAGGGGCAGATTTATGAGGTTTTGCCGTAGGGAAGCGCAGCAGGCCTTCCTGCTGCGCTTCCCTACGGCAAAAGAAAAGGGCAGGGATGCGCCGTATCTATAAAATGCGGCGCATTCCAGTCCTTTTCCCCTGCGCCGGCGCACAATGGGCTGCCTGCGCCAACGCAGGCACCTCTGCACCATGGTGCAAGGGTGCCTGCGTTGCGGAGATGAATATTTTTGTACAGGAAGGGAAACCTTTCTGTACAAACATAATCACAAGATGTTTTTCCTCTTTGTATGGGTGCTGCAGAATGCAGCACACATAGAAAAAGGAAAAACGAGGAGAAATAAAGATATTTCTCCCCGTTGCGTCTCCCTTACGCCTCCCCTGGGGAGGCGGAAGCTTTTGGCGCTGCCTCAGATTTACGATTTCTCGTAAATCTGGGGCAGTGTCAAAAGGCCATGGATGTTGCTGGGAACGCCCCCAGCAACACCCATTGCACGCCCCTTTAACGCAGAACACTGCGTTAAAGGGACTGATATTTATGAGGCAGCATTAAGCCAAAAAAAGTGGCTCAGTGCTGCCTGATAAATATCACGCAGGCTTCTGCGCCACGGAACGTCACAAAAAGTGACGTTCCGATGGCGCAACGGGCCTCATAAATCTGCCCCGGAGTACTGAACCTGCTTTCAGCAAATCGATGGGTAACACAGTAAGAACATTTTTGTCTGGCATTCTTGCAACATATAAGTAAGTGCTGGAGGTTGTTCCTGGCAAGTGATAGAATGGTGGTTGTTTTAGAAACTTTGTTCCTAATATATTGTATAAATAGGGGAATGAATGTTGGTTCAGCATTTACAAATATTTAATATTGTTTATCAAGGGCCACTAGCAAATGGTATTTGTAAATAAGAGACATATTATTTATACTCTTTTGCGTAGTGGTGGCCATCTTTATCTGTTGGGGGACAAACAAAAATTGTTTTTCCACAAGTGAGCTGTAGATAACAGCTTGTTAAAAGTGTCTTGAAGGTAGAGTGGACTGTATATTTATCAATCAATGGGTGTTGTGGATAGATCATGACTTATCTTGTGATAATGAGTTTTTCTTTTAGCTGATGATAATGAATTCACTTTTGATGTGGAAGATGGAGGGTTGGAATGAATAAATTGGAGTCGAACATAGAATATTTGATGACTCATTTTTGATGTAAGTATTTCAGACACGTTAGGACTTTATTTGATCATAAGATTGAAGTAATATTTTAGGAGTTCTTAAATATTATATTCTATATTTTATTCAGACTATCTTCTGGGATCCATTCAATTGCAACGCAAAGCCTAACTAGATATGATACACCTGGATTCGGGCATTAACGTACAAGTGAGTTTTAAGGAACATGATTATAGTATTTGGGGTCATGAAAACTGATTATCTGCCAACAGTAAGACATTTGGAGTGCTTAATCTATCATGGTAAACTAATCTATGTTGCATGACACATTGTTTTTGCATGAAACATTGTTTTGTTTTTTATTATAAAATGTATATAAACTTCATTGATACAAACTTACCTAAACTGTTTCTTCAATATGTATCAGTGCTTTTTAGAAATGTTTTATATAGATATTTGATCCTGTATGAATGTCCATACGATCTATTGGTGTAGGTGGAGTCACGGTCTATTTGTATTGATTATTTGTTGATTAATGTATGAAAAATGATGTTGATGATTTAAATTGTGACTATGTATATTTAAAGCAAATATCTGATCAAAAATGTCTTGTATATGTTTTAATCTTTTCAGCCCTGGTGAAGTCCGTTTAGGGCGAAACACGTTGGGTAGGCTAAATTCATGTTGACATCTACAAAAAGAATAAAAATTAAATCAAGATTTTTCCATCAAGATTCCGTGACTCCTGTGTATTTCTAATGTACACTCCTGTAATTAAGGGTTGGATAAATTATACATTTGGTCTATATTAGTTATGATGTCTGTGTATTATCAATGATGGAAATGTGAAGTTTAAAGAAGCTTAATGATACTATCAATGATAAGACATGTTTAGATCATAGACACTTCTGTCCTGTATGTGCTAAGTAGTTTTGTTTAGTGATTCGTTGGCAGTTGAATCACAAACAGTTGAGTGGCTCGGTCTAGCTAATGAACTAAAACTAAATACTAGTGCGACTGTCCTATATCCTCACTGCCTTTCTTTGTCTTATAAAACGTGGCTAATACAAGGTAACGAGAAGAATAGGCATGAAAGAATATGCTAGAGATAAGAAAGGGTGAAAAGAAGGAAGACAAAGGATGGATATTTAATCTATCAGGAAAAGAAAATACTTGTGTGTAAATAATTGGAAAAACAATCAGGTATTACATTTAGAAAGGAGAAATGAAGATGCACACTGAAGACCTTGGCTTCTTGGATATGCAAGCCCTCCTTGGAGGTGAGGCAACAAGGCAATTGCTTTACGGCGCCTAGAGAATACTCCGGGTAAATAGATGCTCTTCACTTTGTGTAGCTTATCTTTGTTCATTCAATAAACAGGCATTGTGCTGACGGCATTTACCCTGTACACTTTGTCAGACTATTTTTAGTTATTTTTTCCAAATGTGTAGTAAGGCCTGTAATTTCTCCTCCCGAGTTCGTAGACATTAACATCTGTTTTCAAATTTTCTGTCTTTCCCACAGAAACAAAGCTACATTTCTAGTCAAGTGTTGTCTTGACCGAAGTGGCTTAGGCATCACTTGCTTCTCCTTGATGCCTTGAAACAGTCCTAGAGGGTTCATGTAGATAGTTTATTCATCATTTCAACAATGTTGAAAACTGTGGGTGATATTTTCCATTTGATGGTTGTAGCCTTTGCAAATGTTGGATGCCTGTCTTTTCCAGGATGTCTCTCGGATGGAGTTTTCTGGTATATTGGCTCCAGATGGTGTGTAAGGTGTATGTAAGTTTGGATGTTTCAATGATGTGAAGTGTGGTAGAAGAATGTCCTGGTGATCTGTTATGTGAGTTCATGGTATATTGCTGGGCTTTTTCTCATCTTTCTAGTCAATATCTGTAGTCGTAGTTTCAGTATCTCTCATCTCTGATAATTCAATAACAGTAGGAGCTAATGTTTTTACTAGGAAACATTTTGCCCCTTGAATTTGCTTCCTTGGCTTTAAAGGATATGAATCGCAAGAGCACTCAGGGGCATATTTACAAGGAGGCGATAATAAATTATCGCCGCTTTAGCGGCCGTTTTCAGCCGAAAAGCAGCGATAAGTTTATCGCCTAATTAGCAAGGTCACGCTAACGTGTGAAACCTTGCTTTAGCGTGGGGATTCCTAACGCCCAGCTTTGTATCTCTAATGAGATGCAAAGTGGGCGTTCCTGACCTAAAATTACAGGAGAAATGTCGCTAAGCGACATTTCTCCTATCATCAAGCCCCGCGCTATGAAGCATAGCGGCAGGAAAAGTAGCGATAACCCATGTTATCGCTACTTTCCTTACGCCTGCTTCAGGACTGACTTAGCCATGATATCCTATGGAAGGTGGATATCATGGCTAAGTATGTGTGTCCCTATCATCAAGCTAACGCCACATTTCGTGAGATTATCGCTGGGTTTCCAGCGATAATCTCACGTTAGGCAGTTAGCGCTAGGATTTTTATCGCTAATGAGATAAGCGTTGCTAATAGCACGCTATCTCAGCGATAAAAATCCACGTTAGCCGGCGATAATTATCCTAGCGCTAAGTGCGCTTTGCGATAATTATCGCCGGTTGTTGCTGATATGCCCCTCAGTCTTTTACAACATCAGTCCAACATTCATCTATCAGTTATACTTTTCAGAGGTACTTTTTTTGTGCAGACCTCATAGATTTTTCTTAAATTCTGTGACATTCCTTGTAAATGTACAATCTACTTCCAAAAAGGCCATCGGTGTTTATTGTAACTGGAATAGTAAGCAGATGCAGAACTATCTCGGGCATAATTCCCATAGTCCACTGCCAGCTCTCGGCACAGTAGAACAACAGCATTTATTATTCAGAGTTTTATATAGCGTGGACTAGACCCGAGAAATTGGGTATCAGAGCGCTTTACATGAGCACCAGTTTCATTACCGAAGGACACATTTATTTTTGTTAGGCATGGCGAGATTAAGTGATTTGCCCAGAATCACAGGATGTTTTAACGTCGTTGCCGAGATTCAAACCCAGTTCCCCAGCTTCGAGGTCGACTGCTCTAGCCGTAAGGCTACATCTTCTCCCCATTTCCCTTCCCTTTAGCTATGGAAACAATGGGTTTAATCAGAGAGCATTAGCCTTTAACAAATCTGGAAATGGATTATATCTGCTCCCTTTAGCTTTACAACTGGTTCCTCATAAAAAAAAGGGTGGAGAGAACCAGACTTTAGACAGTGAAACCAATTGTCCAGTTTTTGCCAGTGAAAATGAGTGGCTCAGTTCCCTTTTGGCTAAGTTTGACCTATACAAATACAACATATATACATACATTCCTTTTCTACATTTTCAGGACTCTAATCCCCAAATCATCACTTTACTGTTTGTTTGATTCAGTTTGATATTATTTCCTGAGCAGTTAGTGGCCTTCCTATCTAGGAGCCTCGTAAGGCCATGTAAGGTTCATGATATCAGAATGGAGCTATAGAGCTGTCAAACGTATATTAAGGGATCATCACTGGAGTAACAACTTTTTGCACAGACATATCATTCAGTAACACTGGTGACTAGTAGTGCAACAATAAGGCACCCCTGCCAGGCTTGCGCAGGTGCAATGAATTTATCAGTCACTTTGCCTTTAGGATCATAATCAACATGCATCACAGTTTCATCTTGTAAGGACCTTCTGATGGAGGGTTGAAGAGGGTTAAATGTGATATCTGGTGGCTCTTTCAACAGTGAATGTCAATCAAGCAGATCAATGGGTGAAAAAGCAACGTAAGAACACCACGAATAGCTGCCGTAATTGCTTTGTTGTCAATTTGATGATCAGATGGCATAAGAGGAAAATCTGATCAATTGTTAAAAGGTCCTGAAGAAAACTTCCCTGAAATTGGAGCTTATCTTCGGATAGTTCAGCCAGTCCTAAAGATTACTTAAGATAGGCTTCAACTTGTCATTTATACCCATTAGGATAATACACCTATAGCTATCAGACTGTATTTTGTTTACTTTGTTTTGAGGGGAGGAATTTATTTAATCAAATGCATTTCAAGCTCCTTAAGCTCTCTTCTTTTACAGAACAACACACATAATTTGCACAAACATAAGTTGTGAAATTTCTGCTCTCTAAAAAGTGCCTGATTATGAGCAATTGGGAGCTGCCCATATGGGCCTGTTCAACTCTGCCCAAAATACCAGCTCTTCAAACTGGCCACCAAAGATAGGTTTTCATAATGTCCTTTTATTTTTGGTCTTAGTGATCCTGTACATTAAGCTGTTTTCTGTTTACCAGTCTTGTAGAGAGGACTCCTTTCTGGATCTAAAAGTGGACGACCCTTGAAGATTTCATGATGGGCTCATGCTATACATACTGATCCTCAATACTGTGATGATCCAAGACTGTCTCCGGCTAAATGGAGAAAACTGATGATAATTATTGTGGGAAACAGGGTTAATTGGAAAAGCATCAGCTTGTAGCCACCCTAGTCAATATTTCAGCCACATAAGCCTTCACTAACTTCATGTGGAAGCCGCTACAAAGCTTTCTGTTTTATAGATAAAGTCTGGCTTCTAAATACCTACAAGGGATGATCAAAGAGTACTGTGTAGAGTGTAAATGATACGCAATGAGAGAAAGAGATCACTGTCTTCCTGTTAGTTGTGACAGGGCTCCCAGAAGGCTCAAACAATCTAAACCACAGGGTTAATATGATTCCTGCCAGGAAGTATGTGTTGTCTGTGAACACAATTAATCAATCACAAATGCAGATAAGATATAAAGAACTTAAAGGTTCAAATCAAGAACACATTACACTGGGTAGCGTGTACGCCCCTCCGCCTCTTGGTCAGACGTTCATAGATAAAATAACACAGCTTTGGGGGTACCTCCTAGGTAGCCTTATGGTATTGGGGGGCGATTGGAATGATATTATAGGTCCATTGGAGAGGTGGCGAGCCCGACAACCTGATACACCCCCCACTACATCCAAATTGAATGTACTCACACATACTCTGGGATGGGTGGACACGTGGCGTGCCTTATACTCGACGGACTCTGGATTTACATACGCGTCATCGGTTCACCCCACTCTTTCACCACTAGATTATTTATTCCTTCCACATAGCTATATGCACAGGGTGGCACATACATCCATTCTGCCCCGTGGCCTATCGGACCAATCGCCGATCCAACTTAAATTGCGAGTGCTAACTAACAGGGCCCCCTATAGGTGGCGTATGTCCCCCTGGCTGCTCCGTGATGAGGCATACAGGGAGATGCTAAGTCAGGCAATTACCGATTACTTCAGATACAATGCCGACACATGCCAGTCCCCAGTTGTTTTATGGGAAGCGTTTAAGCCCACAATTTGGGGTGCAGATATAAGCTACTGCACCGGGGAAAAGCATCGCCGCTTGGACCAGGTATATGACCTGGAGACCAGACAGGAAGAACTCCAATTCCTTGTGGTGGAAGGCTCTGATCCAGCGGCCCGCAGGAATCTGCTGCTCGTGCAACAAATGCTCCATCAAGCCCACACGGACTGTGCCAAGGACGCCTGGCTGGCCACCCAGCATAGGATCTACCAATGAGGCGATAAGTCTAGCCAAATGCTTCATAGGCTCTGCCAGGCTAGGGTGGCCCCGACACAGGTACCTCTTCTGCGGTCCCCTGCGGGGTTGCCTGTGCATCCCCCGAGGTGGTTGTTCTGGCATTCGCTGATTTTTACGCGGCGTTGTATGTAGAACGGGAGGTTATCTCTGAACCCCTCATAGATGCCTTTTTAGTGGACATCCCTCCCGGACGCCTATCGGACGAGCAGCGCGATGCCCTGGAGGAGCCTATTTAGTTGGAGGAACTGCTGTGGGCTCTCTCCAACATCCACCCTGGCTGTGTGCCGGGCCCAAATTGGTTCCCATGTGACTTCCTGAAGCCTCATCTGGAGACTCTGGGGCATCATTTGCTCAAGGTGATTCATGACGCCCGGAAAAGCATATTCTCCCTCTGGATTGGAGACACGCAGAAGTCGTAGTGTTCCTAAAACCGGGCCGCCCACTGGAAGACCCGGGTTCGTATCGCCCCATTCCAGTGCTAAATTTTGAGCCCAAACTGTTAGGGAAAATCTTAGCGGACCGCCTCCATACCTGTAGACAGGAGCTGGTACACCCTGACCAGTCGGGCTTCATGCCACAGACATATTATCAGACGAGCTCATAACGAGATGGCGGAGGCTCACGTCTGGGATGTCCTGCAGCAGTCCTGTTGGCCGATATCGACAAGGCAAACGATTCATTAAGTTGGACGTACCTTTTTAAGCTCTTGGAGGCGGTTAACTTGGGCCCCCAATTCCGGGCCTACGTGCAATTGCTTTATACGGACCTCACTACATCGGTCCGAGAGGCTGGCCATTGCTCAGCCCCATTCCCCATTCGGAGGGGCACATGGCAGGGTTGTCCCCACTGATGTTTGCACTGGCTATTGAGCCCCTGGCGGCGTGGGTCCATCTGGACTCTGGCCTACGGGGTTTGGATTGGTCTCCGGAGTGCTCGGATAGGATAGCGCTTTACGCTGATGATGCCCTGTTTTTTATGTCCGATCCATGCGTCTCCGGGGAGACCTTCGGCCTCTGCGCTAATCCATCCAAATCCATTTTGTTTCCGATTTGCGGGGACCAGCGGTCCCAAGCTTGGGCCTCGCAGTTGGTGGTTGCTGAGTCAAGCTTCCGGTACCTTGAGTTAGTTATTACACGGTGCCCAACCGAAGCTTGGTCATGGAATATCGCACAGTTACTGCCTACATTTCGGAATGAGATGACGGTGTGGTCCCAACTTCCTCTCTCATTATATGGTAGATCGGCCATTTTTAAAATGGTGTCTTTGCCTCGCCTGCTCTGTAGGCTGCAAAATTACCCCTTTCCAATCCCCCCATCCTGGTTTCATCAAATTAATGCATTACTGAATAGGTTTCTCTGGGGAGGTGGAGCGGTTCGGGTGGCGCTTGCGACCTGTGTCCAATCTACCTATTGCGGGGGGATAGCGGCGGCAGATGAAAAGGCGTATTACCAGGCATCGCATCTCCTGGTGATAATGACTGGTGGTACTGCTCACAATCGGACCCAGCTTATGCTGTGGAATGACTCTTCATGGCCGAAGCCCCGTTACTCCACTTTTTGTATAGCTCCTCGTCTCTGGCAGAACTCCCCCTGGCATGTAGGACGGCCATTCAGATCTGGAGGGGAGCGATCCGACAGATGGGATAGGGGGCAAACTCACCGGTGCTACGCCTCTTTGGCGCGGCACTCAACTCTGGCCAGTCGCGGATCTGGCAGGTTTCCGCAGGTGGGATGACATTGGGATTTCTGTGCAGGGAGACGTAATGCGGGGATCCACATTAAATTCCTTTCAGCAGCTACATGCTGATTTTGGCCTCCATAAAATGCAATTTCACAGATATTTGCAACTCAGACACGCTATATCCCCTTTTCTAAGGGACCTCAGGAGTCTCCCGGAGTTCCACCTGTTGGAGGGCCGGCTGCTCATGGGGGATCTAGGTGCCCACAAGATCTGTCAAATATATCAAACACTGACCAAACACTCCATGACCACTTTTCCCGGACTGGAACAGCGTGGGAAGCCGATGTGCCCACATTGACGGATGATGACTGGGTCGAGGCACTGGCTAGCCCCTGGTACTCTGCGGTCTCCACCTGCTATCGACTGATCCAGTTCAAATATCTTCACAGGATTTACTTTACATGTTTACGCCTTTACAAGATGGGGGCTATTCAGCCCCCTATGTGCCTACGATGTGATTCAGAGGAGGGGTTGTTTCTCCTCACGGTGTGGACCTGTGCGGCACTGCAACACTTCTGGCCGGGCATAAGGTCCTGCTTAGGGCAGGTGCTGGCATGGTGCATTCCTTCAGACCCCCGATTGATACTCCTACACAGTACTGAGGACATTGGGGGAACAGATATAAATGGCATTTATTGTTTCTAGGGCTTGCACTAGCCAAAAGTGACATTGCACAACACTGGAAGGCAACACTCCCACCCAGTATAGGTACCTGGAAGAAAGCAATGGATAGATGCCTGTCTGCGGAAGTTGCAGTATTTCAGGGTAGGGGATGTCCGCAAAAACACAAGAAGATCTGGGCTAGATGGGCCACGTACCATAGCATAGACCTGTTACAGCTGGAATCAGTGGCTCCCCGTGACCCAATAGATAGGTTGGTTATGAGCAATTCACTGATATAGGGTAATAGTGTCGTGCAGAGGTAAAGGAGCAAGACCACACTACGTTTGTATAATGTTGTATAAATGATGTATGGTGTGTGGTTGGGGGTGAAGGAGGGGGAGGGGAGTTTAGGGTCTGCTGTTCTGCAGACTTCATTGGAGGTGTTATACAGTGCCTTGCTGGTGTATATTTCATCTTTACATGCTTCGATGCTCGCTGGGCTTGCCCATATGGTACCTTGAAAATCAATAAAATTTGTTGTTAAAAAAAGGTTCCAATCAAGTAATTAAAAAAACTAAATATGTAAGCAAACAAGTCAAATCACAAAATAAGGAAATCAGTAAGGATGTAAAGTAACTGGAATAAAAAAAAAATCAAGATTTTTAACAGGCATCAAAAGGGATCAAAGTTAATCTAGAGCTCAAGTTAATTTCAAAATTCAGTTTGAATGTATATCACTATGTCCAACCATGCTGTCTTGGCCACTGAAGTGCTCTTCCCTTAGGAGTGAAGTGTCTTGAAGACTAACAATAGGGTGTTTTGGAGAAGTGGCTCGAATGCAAACAAGCTCAGCTGAGGTAGAGCTAAATAGGTAGGAATGGTTGATCAAGGTGAAATTAATCCTGGTTAAAGGTAGCTTGAAAATCCCCGGGTTTAGGTAATGCAGTGTGGGTTTCTATAGGCAGCATGATATCTCTAGTGACTTGAAGGTTTGTTGTCGTAGTTTGGCTTAAATGCCATCTCAGAGGGTCTCAGCAGCTTAAAAAATTAAATTTCTCAGAATAAGTTACAAAAGCTACAGTGGTTGCAGGGTTTGACACATCTAATTCCAATAAGCCAATCTCCCTTTAGCAGTCTCTCCCATAAAACCTATGTTACTTAGGAAAATGTCCTCACTAGCTAGCAGACCTTTGCAGGAAGCTGGCTCTTCTCAGATCTACATTACTCATTCCTTCCCTCAGAAAGTGGGCATTTTTAGAGGACATTATAAAAATATTCTTTTGGGCCCCAAGAGAGGAAACAGGAGTAACCAGTTCCAGAGAAAAGTGCTTGAGACAGAATTTAAAGGCAGGGTTGGACACACCAATCTACAAAGATTCCATCAGCGAGTCATGAATTGCAGTAGAAAGGGTAATTTATCGTCTTGTTCAGTTTTAGCAGCTTCTCCTCTTCCAGTTTTTTTAACCATGTGTTTTAAATGATCACCTAGATTACTTATGGTGGTGATCCTGCAACCAATCCTGATACCATTCTTATGCTTCCCACTCCCATGTGTCAGTAAAGTGATACTCCTCCTGTCTAGAAGTGTGACCTGTAACATGAAATCCATTCCATACCAACAGAGCTCTCCTCTGCCTTTCAACGCTGCCAATGTTACCCCCCGTTCAACCCCTTGAGTTTAAGATATAACATTACTCCCTCAACTAGCATTTGGTCTAAACCACTCACAGGAAAAATGCAAAAAAAGTCAAATTGATCCTTAATTAGAAAGGAGAAAGGCGTTTCCACATCCATTCCCTCGCAAATGTGTACTTTAAATTTTGTTTTAATCATGTTTTCCAATTAACAGTTTAATACTAAAAGTCACATTAAAATGTACGCAGCAGTTAACCTTTCTTGCATATAATACAATGCATGTATAATTCAAACATTATTGATCATATGAAGCCAGGGGGCCTGTATCCTTCATTGCACCACATTCTTTCTTCAATTGACATTGAAACCCTCAAAAGCTTCTTAATTCAGGCATTATGAAGAGACCTTTCTTCAAATGTCATCCAGCTTTTGTGAGGCACGAATGTTGTTCTTCCCACTGCAAACCTTGTCTCTTGCTGAGCTGCCAGCCAAGAACCTTGACCCATGTACCACAGCTCACTGATGCCACTCCCCAAGTTCCCACTGCACCTTGAAACTGCCAATCCTTCCCACAGCAGCCCATCACCTTGGACAGAGTGATCTCTGCCAATCAAGAGGGGTCAGGCATCCTGATCTCTGCAACTGCCTCCCTTGTGGCCTGGAAAATATGAACTGGAACTAAAAGTAGTTGAAGCAAACATTTGTGCTTGATTTAGACCAGGGCCTATCCCTACAAAAATAACCACGGATAAGTGGACATAGGCGACAAACACAAAGAATTTACAGAACAATATAGATACTACTTTGACAAGAGTGCTACTGCCCAGAACTTATTAAAATCACTGAGTATATTTCCCAAATAAAAAGTATTTGATATTTTTACATAAGAATAACACTGCTTTCTTATTGTATTTATTGTGGATGTAGATGTGCTACATGAACGAATTGATCTGCCTCCACTCCACCATCCACCCAAAAAGCCTTCAATGTTTGACTGCACCCCTTAAAATCAAAATGAAGGGAGTAGTTAGTAATTAACTGAGGCCTCAGCAGGGTCTGGTTACTGTGTTACTAAATGCAGCAGCAATACTTGGTATAAGGATTGCCTTTAAGTCACACAGGCTCCACAGAACTGGCCTGACAAGTGCAAAGTCTAACACTGGGTGCAAACAAAATCAGTGCCTGATTTAACATTTAGGGGCTTATTTCGATGTCAGGCAGACTCAACCGTCGCAGAAACTGGACCGACCGACCTCCAGTTGGCGGTCCCAACAGCCTTATCACGATGCAACTGCACATGGTGGGGTCGCATACTTTCATTCCTCTATGGAAGCTCGTGTTATGACCGTAAACCACTTAATGCAAGGAATGGGAGTCTGTGTTCCTCCCAGCACCCTGTGGCAGGGACCTAAAGGTGCAGGGATCAACAAGGGGGCACTTATGGCGCCCCCTCGGCCCCCAACCTGAGACTGAAAACAGAAGGGGACCCTGCTAGGGGCCTCCAAATACACTTTCTGACAGGGTTTCCATGTCGGAAAGGCCAGCATGGAAACTCTGCCATACACCATGCATCGTAATCCATAAGGCAGAAACGCCTTCCATGTGGTTTACAGGCCGGTCTCCGACTGGCAGACCGGCTTCTGGAGCCCGTTGGAAGCCAGACAAAATGACCGGCTGGTTTCAATTTCAACCAGCGTAATCAGCCAGTCAGAATTGAAACCAACAATCTTGTTCATAAGGCCTCTGACATAAGGTAGGAGGCTTCACAACCGAGATTGTAATCGGGCCCTTAATATTAACACTTGGAGCGTGGCCATAACTATTAACAAAATTAGTCATTGTTTATGTGCTGTACCAGATTACAGAGGAAATCCCTGTGGGCCTTCCGATTTTCACCTGTTGTTCTACCTGTGACCTATTTATGATATATTCTGATCTTTCAATGTGCAATTTGGTAGCTACATAATAATTGCCCCTCCGATCCGCTTATCTTACTATTTACAATATGGAGCCCTTCATTACCGATGATAATGTATATTACTTGCAGCATTTTCATAACAGTAATTGTTGCTTATTTGACCACCTTGATAAATAACTATCCACAGGATAATACTTTAACATGTACTACTTCCTCCTGACGTTCTGTCCTGAAGAATGTTTGAACACCATGTCACTCTGATGAGTCGAAACCCATCAACACACGTAACTCTGGCACACCTGTTGACCTTCAATGTACAAAGCATATATTGTATTGTACATGCCTGTAGACCAATAATAACAAAAGGAACTAAACCTAGTCTCCTTTATGACATATGTCCACTCAACCAAGGCCCCTTACTGGGCCAACATCTTTTAGTTATTTGTATAATGTATAGAAAAATAGTCCTCATCCAGTCTTCTCTGATAACATCAGTTTATTTTGTGACTGTGAGTGGTACACTAAGTGATATTTAAATGCACTTCTAATGATTTAGTATATAAAGTTAAGTAGTAACTCATACAACTACTAATACTTTCTTGAGACCTCCGTGAAACCTCCTCTTACAAGTATAATACCCAATCCAGTGGACATAGGTGGGCTCTAAACTCTCAGGTGAGGGAAGGGGGGGTCTCAATTGGAGCTCCGATTTAACACCAAGTGGCATTTTATAGATCATAGTCAGCAGTTAGAGAACACACACCCTGACACTACTGTTTCTGCAACACAGTCTCAAATTCCTCCGCAAACAGTGGTAAACTCACCCCTTCTCTGCCTGTGTATTCCTCAGCTGGAGCTGAAAAAAGCACAGATGCTTAGCACGCCGAGTTTCTCTCCCCACACTCTGATGTGCCTGTCAACATGAGCACTTCAGTTCACGTGATATCACCTGTGAAGGCACTCTCACCAAAAGTACAGAATTTGCCCTCTGCCATTAGTACTATTATGAAATTCCTAACGTGAAAGTTGAATTCAAATGCAAGTGGTGGGACCAATTGCTCAAACAGTAGAGACAAGCTTAGGGTGCATGTTTATAAATTTCATTACAAACCTGACCTAAAAACATAAAAATCCCAGATTCATGAATTTTTCTTTAAGGAGACGTTGTAAGATAGAGATTTAATGTGGGAATGAGTATCCAGTGCCAAGCGGAAACAAAAAGTGTATGAAAGTTCATCTAACAGTGCTATCTTGAGCAATTTTAGAAACCCAAGGCTGAACGCCGTTGCCTTGCTTTCACGCAAATATACAAAACCAATATGCTTACATGTGCTTTGGGGGGCCAAGATGGCGGCCACATCAGACTCACTTTAGAGAGCTCTGAGGGTGACCCATGCAGAATCCCACATTTATCCTCCCCATCCAGTTGCAAATTTAGTGCTAATTGTTGCTCAGATTGCCTGCTCACACCAGAATCACAAACTGAGATGACGAGTGTGCACTGCCTCAGTTTTTAATGACTTTGGCAGAATGGAATGGTGTCCAGGGAGGTAAGGCCTAATTGACGCAGTGATCCCACTGTGATCTGAAGGAGCTGAAGCAAGGAAATGAGAGGACAAACTCATCCCCACCCCCTTACCCCCAAATCTCCCTGGGATGTCCCAGAGGTCTGACCGGTGCCCCTTGAGTGTGTTCCCCCAATGCTTGCCAAGGCCTGGGCCCCAAGAATTTCGCAAAGAGCGGATGCCCCCGTGATTTCCAGCCATTGTAAGTATAGTGAATAAAGACTCCAACAGCAGTAAGGTTAAAAGCTTTATTCTCACTGAGGGAGAGCGACCGATGCAAGGCTCGTCCGGCCGAAGGACAAAGTGTAAGTCACCAACGGTAACCCACAGAACGTTGAAGTCTTAACCTTCTCTCCACGCGCTTGTTAGCAACTTTGTGCGACGGGGAGAATGCCAACACGACACATCTTTCCTTTTTATACACAGAAATAGAAAGATGCAAGGTCAACCACTGAATAAGCAGGTGCAAAACAAAATGAACAAAAAGACAAAAGTCACAAACAAGAAAACATTTCATAGTACAAGAATGTAATAGTATATCAATAATATGATCGAGTACTTGACAGGCAATTTGATATGTCTTCCCAGACGCGTAACTGTGACACCACCATCAGTTACAAAAACACTCTACTAAAACAGGAAAACATTTAATCGTACAAGTATGCAATAATTGATCGACAATATCATCATTGTTCTTGACAGGCAATTTGAGTTGTCTTCCCAGATGCGTAACTTTGACACCACTATTGGTTACAGAGGCGCTCTGTGTAACCAGCGGTGAAGTTGGCTCACCCTCACCCCTTGCCAAACTCTCCCCTTGCGCCCCATTTGGGGGTGTATCATCAGCTTGTGCCGAGGGTGTGCCCTCCCAACTGGCGTTCATAGATGCATCTTCATCCCAAACCCATGAACCTGAAGAGTGACCACAGCCCCTCTTCCAAGACAATATTTATTGTCAAGCTTGCTGAAATGCCAAACCCTGCCGTCTTCTAACTCGGCAGAACATGAAAAGACTTTCCTTACTCTTTTAGGTTCAGAAAAATGGCTGCTACCCTTCCTCACCAGCCTGCTGGACACGTACCCACTCTTCTTTGGCCCAGGTTGCTACCTTGGTGCTCTTCTTTTTGTCAAAGTATTCTCTGTACATGTTGTGGGCTTTTTTCTTGGTTGGTTTTGACAATTTCTGGAGACCATTTGCTTTGCAATTCTTGAGATATCCATGCCAAATTGTCTCTTGTGAAGGGATCCCTACCCCTAAGAAACTTGAAAGGGCTGTACCCTGTTACAGTGGGAGTGATGCAATATGCCCATATTAGCTTACTAAGTTCTTGCTCCCACTTCTTACCAGCGAAAATGGCAGCTTGAATGCAGCCCATAATGACCCTGTTAAATCTCTTGCCCGCTCCATTACAAGCAGGCTGATAACCAGGGGTTTTCCTTCCTTTGTTGCCATTTCTTTTAAGGAAACAAGTACATTTTTCCGCCAACAATTGTGGTCCATTATCACCCAACAGGGATTTGGGAATGCCCTTTCTAAAGAATACAGTTTTGAGAAATTCTACAATATTAGTAGTATCAGAAGATTCACAGATCTTCAATTGCGGCCATTTTGAATACCTGTCAAATAATACAAAGATGAATTTGGATACCCCCATCCCATCTAACACAGAACCCAGGATATTAATGGCCGAATCCTCCCACGGACCAGAAGGTAAAATTCTGCTACCTAAGGGTGGTGTTAACAATACCAGGGATTTATCAGAATTGCTGCAATGTACACACGTTCTGACAAATTGTTCCATGGCTATGTCAATACCGGGCCACCAATACGAACTCCTAAGTCTCTGTTTAGACTTAATAATAGCTTGGTGTCCATCATGTGTAAGTTCAAGGATTCTCTCCCTTAAGCAAAGTGGCGGAATGATCTTGTTATTCCTAATAAGGAATCCGGATTCCAAGACAGATACTTCATCTCTAAGCTCCCAAAAATTCTTGCATTTATCCTCAATAAACTTTTTGTCAGGCTAACCTTGCAAAGTGTAATCCATTACCTTACACAAGGTACTATTCTCCCTGTAACCAGTTTCCCAATCTGCCGCTGTAATGTTTCCTGCATTTTGTTCAACACTTGCTACACTGTAATCCTCCCATTCACAAACATCCTTAAAATAATTTTTTAAGGGTGACCTGCTGAGATAGTCAGCTACCCTATTTTTTAGGTCTCGCTGAGTCAGTGTGCATGCGCTGCTCGGAGAGACTTTTGTAGATGAGTTTTCAAAGTGCTGCTGGCTGGCCCAGCGCTTGAGTTCACGCGAGCGTGCACGCGCGCTGCCGGCAGCTTTGCAATGTGTACAGCCGCGATCACTTTCACTTTCGCACTCGCAGCCGACTTTCACTTTTCCACCACTCGCGTTTCTTGTCTTGCTTTATACCCCTTCCACACTAACTCACATCTTTACTTTTAGCTTCCTCCTTTCTCCATTTCCTCATTCCTTTGTTTCCTCCTTCTTTTGTTCATTATATCCTTTCTTCCTGCCTTGTTCCATCCTTTCTTGCATTATCTATTTCTTCTTTCCAAACATCCTTTCTTACTTCCCTTCTTCCTTCTGTTCTTCATTCGTCCCATTTCCTTTCCTTCCTTCCTCCATGTTTTCCTTCCACTATTGCTTCTTTTCTTATCTCACCATCTCTCGTTCCCCATCCCACTCTCTCCTTACCAACTTTTTGTCTCCCACGCTCTTTTTGTCTTTCATTGCCTCTCTCTGTCTTTCCTTCTTTAATGTTTTTTTCTTGTTTACTTTCTTCTCCCGCCTCACGTTACCTTTTTCTCTCTGCCTGTAACACCACACACGCGCTTTCAATAGCTAACCGTTTTCGCATCATTCTCTCTTATGTTGTTTTGTAAGTCTCCCAATTACAAATTCACATTTCTGTGGCCGCGGCACTGTGCGCCTATCCTCCCCCCACCCCTTCTCTCTTCCATGCCCTCTCTAAATTTAGTGCCAACATCTGCAGGTCAAGTGATACCATCTCTGCACCAGACAGCTGCAAGCCACTTTTCAAAGTATAGCCAATAGGTCTCGCATTTGGGACCTTATAAGTGTTTAGCCATGCAAAAGTTGGTGTTGTTGCACCAAGGATATTCTGCTGCATAACTAAATACTTATAAGGTCACAAAAGCGAGACTTATTGGCCATGCCAATGCTTGTCTTTCCAGGGATGTACTCAACATTGTATGCGTAATTAAGTAAGCGGAGAGACATTCTAGCAATGCGGGGAGTTGCGATGCTAGAGCCTTCAGCTGTTAACACCTTCACAAGTGGCTTATGATCAGTAAAAATTAAGAACTCATTACCACACACAAACTGTCTGAACTTGGATGTGGACCATACACATGCCAACATCTCGCGTTCTATCACAGAATATTTTTCTTCTGGAGGGGTTAGGGACCTGGAAGCAGAGGAAATGATGCCTTCCACCCCATCACATGAAATCCGTGAGAAGACCGCACCCAGTCCCTTACCGCTGGCATCCGTGGTAATCAACGTCTTAGCTCTATGGTCAAATCCTTGCAGGGGTAAGGCACCACATATGCTAAGTTTGATAAGTTCAAATTGCCTTGGACATTCCTCACTCCATACAAACTCTTGTTTAGCACGCAGGAGTTGTCTCAATTGGTAGTTTTTTTCTGCAAAGCCTTCAACGAATTTAGCATAAAATTCGGCCAAGCCCAAAATGGCCTAACCTACACGTAGGAACAGGGGCATTCTTAATGCATTCGGGGATTTCTTTTATTGGGGGGATGCCACTACCCCCTAATTCATGTCCTAATTAAGTGACTGAATTTTTCACAAACTCACATTTGTTAATTTCAGCCGTTAAACCACAAGCCTTCAATTTGTCTAACACATCGTGGAGTCAGCTCTCATGTTCTTCTTTGCTCTGGTCCATGATCAACAGGTCATCTTGGAAGTAAGCTACACCAGGCAGATCCTTGAAAATTTTGTGCATGAATCTTTTAAAGACTGCAGCAGCCGTGGTTAGTCTGAATGGCATGCGGGTAAACCTAAAACATCCTACAGGGGTTATAAATGGAGTTAGATACCTGCTGTCAGGATGGAGAGTCACCTGGTGGAAAGCTGATGCCAGGTCGATAGTGGAGAAACACTTAACCCCTTTAGTGAGAGCCACCAATTTATTTATTTTGGGAAGGGGAAATTTGTCCACAACTATATTTTTGTTGAGGTCTCTCAAATCTTTGCATAACCTCAGTTTGCCATTACTTTTCCTGGCCACCACCAGTGGGGCCATCCACTCAGCACATTTCACAGCTTCTATGAAACCTTTACTCTCTGAATCTTTCAACACTTTATTAACTTCATCCCTAACACTGAAGGGAATATTCCTTACTTTGTGCGAAACTGGTACAGAATTCTTCTTTAAAACAATCCTATGGACAAAGTTTTTAGGAGTCCCTATCTTCCCCAAAAACATTTATGGGTATTGTTTTTTTTAGCACATTCTTCAAATCCCACTCAGTGTCATTTACGCCCCGCGCCTGCTCCACACTGTTAGGGTTCAAAGTAATGTCTAAGGCTTTTTGATCTACCCACCCCAATACTGCAGGTCCACGTACAGTTTGGCCATGGTCATTCTGCTTTTAAATGAAAAGGGTAAAACACAATATCCACACATTGGTATTTTCTCACCCGTGAAGGTGTAGGGATGAATATCAGATTCAGTTATTTGTTTCTTTACTACTTTTGCAAATTTACTCTCCCATACTGTTTTGTTCACAATAGTAAAAGGTGAACCAGAGTCTGCAGTAATGCTTATTGTCACCCCTCCGATGTACACATTGCACAATGCTTTGTTCCTAGTAGCATTGCATAAGTTTAGAACCGTACATTCAATGCATAGTACACCTTCCTTCTCATCGACTTGGACTGCATTAGACAAATCAGAGTCTGACTTGTTATCTACAAGTTTAACCTGTTGCATACTTTTATTTTTCTTCCTACATACCTTGGCATAGTGGCCCAGTACACCACAAAATTAACATTTAGCTTTAATTGCTGGGCAGTTCTTATCATTGGAAAGATGCTCTCTACTACCACACCTAAAGCAACTAAGGGGCATATTCTCAAGGATATATCGCCGAGTTAACGGCACTTTATCCCAACCAAAATCGCAATAAATATATCACCCCATTCACAAGCTGGTGCTAACAGCCCATAGCACCAGTTTACCTGCGATAGCAGCCGCAAAAAACATCGCCACAGATGACCTCGGCAACTATCGCTAATGAGATGCAGAGTAGGCGTTCCCAAGCAAAAATCCGCAACAACATCTCTCCGCAACATTCTCAACGACCAGACAGAACTGAGATAAAAACAGGAGATAAGGCGCGTTAGCAGCAGGAAAATAACACCTGCTCTGACCTGGTGCAAAGTCAGACCACAGCCTGCACCACAAAAGAGAGCACAGCCACATCGGAAGGGCAACAGATGCCATGGAGCCACTGGTCATGCTGCCCGGACACCCAAGAGGGCCACAACACCCCCTGCCACCACCCCAGGACCCCAACCCCCCACCCAGACTAACCCCCCGGACCACCACAGAGGCAGTGCAGACAAAGACAGTAGACCCCAAGGAAGCGCACCAGTCTCACAGACCCAACACCTGACAATTTAATTCGCCACTACAGGCCCAAAAGGACAACCATTCTACGCATCCTGACCAACAACACCCAACAGGCCGACTGAACCAACACATCGGACAACCAACATCCCACCCCACATAAAGCTGCTGGCTGTGCTGCACCTGTTGACCCCTTTTTTTCCCTCAACCAACACCCACCAGAGTCGGAGGAGTCACACAGCCAGCCACATCCAAGTCCCTCACACATGTCCTGGACATCACCACAGCCTGGAACCCCAGTCCCTATACGTCCAACACAATGCGCAGGATCCGCTGGACACTAAGCAAGAACCATACGCCATAGCTGGATGCACGCACGTGTTGGGGGCAATCCACAGCACACATTCATACCTGTGCCCCCTGCCGACACAGCACACATTCACCGCAACAGAAAGCACAGTCTCACATCAATGTGCAGGCAACAACCGAACACCGTGGAACCTCCACCAATGTCGCATCCAAATACCCAGCCAGTGTGCATGATTCCTCCATCCTCCAACAGTGCATCAGCAACCAGCGTCCCCACAATGGCACCAAGGGAAATGCACAGACCCTTGGCAAGTTCCAAATGAACACCCCACTCACCTCAACTCCACAACCATGCAACTCACAACTCTGGCAATGCACATGTCACAAAATCTAAACCAACAGGCAAAACAACATGCCCACCCACCAGACACGACAGAACAACTCACAATGGTAACCTGGGCAAGCCCTGCACATGAGCCATCAACGGAATGGCACCTCTGCCACACACTAGCTGAATGTGGGCAGAGGTGGCAACCAGGCATGTTTGAAGGAGCCAGGAGAACCTTGATTTGGAAACTACACAATGCCAAGATTGGCGGAGATGTGCTGGACAGACCGCAGTATGCAGAACACACCCACATCCATGGAGACATACACCTCTGGTGTATGGAGTATAGTGGACGCAACCATGTCACCCCGGCCAGTGGGGGAGTTTGCGAAAATTTTGCCTGTGTCGTCCCCCCCAGTAAGCGTGAGCGGAGTGGGATGGCCCGGTGTACACCAGGCCAGTGTAGGCATGTGCACAAAAAGTAGGTAGCCCTGGGTGTGGTCCTCTTCTGGAAAGCCCAACGTCTCTGCCAGGGTGGCGCTGCTCACCACGCCAAGAGGCCAACAGCTGAAAGAGCAATATATAAACAAGGCCTCCTATGTTATAAACAGATGCTGTTCGAAACCAAGCGTGAGTTCTTTTCTGGACAAATTAATCTAGCCAGTAATTCTCCAAAGGAACTTTTTAAAGTAGTAACTACGTTGGCACATCCACAACCTGCAACTATTATAACCAGTCAGGAATTTTGCGAAGAAATTGCAATTTTTTTTCAGGCAAAGGTGGAAACTATCTTTAGCATCTTTTGAGGACCCTGTTGGCAGCGGATTAGGAGATTTAACACAGGGCCAAAAATCAGGGCCAGTGTTAAAGCTCAGTATGGATAGATTTCCATCAATATCCTACTTGGACACACTCAAGCTTCTCTTGTAAGTCAAATCAGGTTCACCCTATGACCCTTGCCCAGTAGCAGTAGCAAAACTGGCCTCTGAACCTATAGCCATGACACTCACGCCTTTATTCAACGCTATGTTTTCCGAAGGGCTTTTTCCTAAATTGTGGAAAACTGCATCGGTCATGCCTCTTTTAAAAAAGCCTAGTTTGGATATGAAAGATCCAAACAGCTTCCGGCCCATCTCACGCCTCCCTTTGCCTTCCAAATTGGTTGAGAAATAAGTGAATGCTAAATTGAGCTCTTATTTATGTGAAGCCAAGGTCCTAGACTCCTCCCAATTTGGGTTTAGGGAAGGGCACAGTACCGAAACAGCCCTTCTTAAATCCACGGAAGAGATCAGGAGAGTGTTGGATCAGGGAGGAAAGGCTGTACTGATCCTGCTTGATCTCTCCGCAGCCTTCGATACGGTCCACCATGGAGTACTGATGGACCGTTTTTGTTGGCTTGTGGAGTGAAGGATAAAGCCTGGACTCTCCTTAAATCCTTCCTCTCGGACAGACTCCAGACAGTCTTGTTGGGTGAGTTTGTCTCCAAGCCTTTTTCTCTCTTCCCTGAGCCCTACGCTCTTTAACATTTATGTATCCTCTCTGGCTCCTTTAATTGAGTCTTTCGGCTTTTGCCTAGCATCATATGCCGATGATACTCAAATTGTGGTCTCCCTCCGACCAGGGCAGGAGAAGGCAACTCGGGAGAGGCTTCATGATTGTATGGGAGCAGTGGGAGGTTGGATGACGCAAAACTGTTTAAAGCTGAATGCTAGCAAAACAGAAGTAATCCTGTTTGGGAACAATGTTAATTTCTGGACCCTTAGTTGGTGGCCAAATTTTATGGGGACTCTACCAATACCCTCCAGGAAAGTAAAAAACCTGGGTGTGGTATTGGACGAACATCTTGACATGCGTGGTCAAGTTAATGCCATGGTCTCTGCCACTTCTTATATTCTCAGGACCACGAGGAAAATTCTGCCTCTTCTACCGGCAGACTGTAAGCGCACAGTGGTAACTGCCTTGATTATGTCAAGATTAGACTATTGTAATAGTCTTTATTTAAATATGCAGGAGCGCAGTTTACAAAAACTTCAGACGCTCCAGAATTCAGCAGCTAGGCTGCTTACTGGAACCTCGAAATTTGCGTCAATCTCGAGCGCAATTAAAAAACTTCATTGTTTGCCTGTAAAAAAGTGAGTCCTTTTAAAAACTCTTTGCTTAGTCTTCCGAGCTCTCTAGGACACAGGTCTAGTCCATCTGAAACAACAATTCCAGTGGTATGTGCCCAGAAGATCTTTATGCTCGTCAGGAGCAAAATTAACAGTAGTACCTACTATAAAAAGAGCCATATGGGGAGGCAGAAGCTTTTCCGCTGGGGCAGCCAAGGCCTGGAATAAGCTCCCTTTCGGTTTGAGAAATTCGAAGGATTTACTTGCATTCAGGAAAGCGTTGAAAACATGGCTGTTTTAAACTTTCTTCGCCGGAACCGTGAGTCAGGAGGACTGCTGTAAGCGCCAGGACACCTTAGGGCAACCGTGCGCTTTATAAGTTTTACTAACATAACATAACATAACATAACTGTCCTCCTGAGCAGAGTTGCCTGCTATCCTATGTGTCTGCCATACCCCGGCACGCTGGACCCCGAACCTGCTCAGCCAGGCCACACTGATCACCTGCCAACACCGGCGTGTGTAAAAGAGGGCCCACCATGTGCCTGCGCAAACTCTAAGCCCCATGACCTTGGCAGCCTCCTCAGACCATAACGGCCTCCACGATACAGGCCCGCTTCAATCTTTCTCGTTGACGTACTGTACTACCTCCTCCGGCCTACACCACGGTCAAGTAGGGCACACATTTGGAACTGAGTCTTGATTACACCATGGCAGTGAACATTATTGGCAGAGTGCATGTCATTACACTCCCTTCGATGTGGTGCCACCAGGTCTGTGCATAGCATGAACAACCACAAGTGTTTGTGGGCCTACGTGGGCTACTGCCCTCGGCCTACGGTGTGCATGAGTAGGTCACAGAATTGGAACTGAACATCGATTATTCAAAGGCAGAGCACATATCATCGCATGCACGGAGAGGCAGAGGAGGATGACGCATTGAAGTACGGAGGGAGCAGGATCATCGTTATGGAGGTGATCGAACACTACCGACTACCGACAACTGCCGTGGTGTCACTAACTCTGTACATCGCTAGCCAACGACAAGTAGGTGTGGGCCATTGCTGACCGCTGCCTCCAGCCTACACTGCGGTCCAGTAGGTCATAGAGTCTTGATTTAGCGATGGCGGAGTTCATATCAGTGTACCGGCATCATCGCAGACTGCATCCCCTCTCAGCACCAGTGCCACTAAGTCTGTTACCCGACATTCATGGACACTCTGTGGTCATACATTGGTGGCGTCTGAGTCTATGGAACAGGGGCTAGTTTTCATCCTCATGTAACTGATACCTAATTGGTGGTGAAAACGAGGCTGGCGCTTTCCACTCCTCGATTTGCTGCTGCCTGATAACATCCGACCTTCCGCATCATGCCCTGGAGGACACCTTCCTCTGTCCCCATTAAGCCTACGCCACATTCACCTTGGACATCGATGAGGACCTGCTCACTGCGCGTGGACCTACCTCAGTGAACTGCAAATCACCATACCGTGGCAGGGTGCCATGCCGGCGGCTGTGCATCCGGGGCCACTAACTTTGTTTTGGTCAGGTCCGGGATCCCTTCTTCTGAGATATTGGTCCGCAGCCTCCGGCCTCAACTGCGGTCCACCAGGGCTCACACATCAAATCGAGGCCTGGCTGGCCTGGACGTCGCATCACCGCATGAGGCGCACGCCACCACCGCCAGGACCAGCTCCAACCACAATCTGCCAGAGTTGAAACGGTGGTTCTGACAGACTTACGGAGTTGCTCACACCTGTCGTGGATGCCATCATCAGTCGGCTACCCTGCTCAGCACTCCAGGTGCCACTGAATCAGTGCACGGTAAGCCATTGTCCGTTACTGATTGAGTTTTGTGTTGTTGAGAGGTTGCGCAGCAATGTCACCACAAGCAGTGTGGGAGACCTGTGACACTGATGAGGAAGATGATGCAGGTCTAATACACCCCACTGCATCTGCATCAGGAATGTCTCGAAGGGACAAAATCCAAGACTTTTTCTTCACATGGGCACGCTCAGCTGTAATGCCCCTACCTCAGTGCACTGCAACTCACGGACACTTCGGTTTGCATGTTGTGTTACCTCAGGACTTTCTCCGGCTCCCTCCATGTTGCTCAGCAGTTGACTCTGTCATGCAGGTGTTTTCAGTTTCCGATGCACTGTTGTCCACTGTTCAAGTGGTTGCCAGCACCAAGCACTCTCTGCGGGCTGGCTTGCACTCACCCCACACACATCCAGCACATGGCATCACTGTACATGTGGCCCTGCCAATAAAGGGGCCGGGCGCACTTGCCCGTAGCCAGTACAACATAATGTCTACGTGTGCCCCTGTGGTCTTGTTGTATGCATGAGGGCCCTGGGCCCTACGACATTACATTGTGCTGTGTACATCGGATGCAGACATGTCACCGCAGGCAGTGGGTTGGAGCTTGGACATGTAGCTTTGTCGTCATCCACTCAATTTGTGAGGGGAGTTGCCAGGACCATCATTCACTGAGCCAACGTGGGTGTGTGACTGCTATTTGCGCGCCCCTGGGCGTGATTCTGTACGGTGAATGTGCATCTGCATGTGTCTCTATGGCAGTGTGGGTCTCTTTTGTGGGGTGTGGGTGGTCCCTGAGAGTGATGGACACCAAAGTATGTGTTCTAGTTTGCCTTCCATGGGTTCGGCACCCACCCACACCTGTTGGGCCACCTCCTTTTGGCATGCTGACACATGGAATTGGGGTGCCATGTGTGGGTGAGTGAAGTGTCGTGAGCCAGCTGTGCTTGCGGGTGCTTTCTGCTGTGTGGTCTGTTGCAGGCTCTGTGTTCTCCCCCGAGTAGCTTGTCTGTCCTGGTCCTGTTGGTGGGTTGCGTGGGAAATCTATGGGCTGTTGTTGGGCATCGGTGTCGACGGTGTGGTGGTCCTCTACGGAATCACAGATGTGTTGTCTTCTGTGCTCTGCTGGAGGTGTTGTGTGCCCCTCTGCAATGTGAAGGGGAGATGCATGTTGACATTGTGTTGACATGTATGTTGGCGCATTGTTCTTGTTTACATGCAGACTGTATGGCAATGTACATTGTGACTGTTTGGGAGGTGCTGGATTCTTCTGCGGGACAGTGTACATTTGCAATACATGGCAGTTGTGAGGTTGTACGTGTACATTTCCATTTCACAGTTTCCAGCTCTGTCAGATGTAGTAGGCATGTTTCTGTGCATGTGTGGAGCCAGTTGTGTCCTCTGTTCTGCAGTGTCGGCTATGTGCATTGTACCACGTTGTCGTCGATGTGGGTGTGCTGTTCTTGCTGTGTGTGTGCTGCAGTGTGCCAAGAGGATGAGGGACATGATCCTGGGTAATTGTGGGTGTGCAGTGTGCTACACCTCGTTGTGCATGTATGCCATTGTGCCCATCTCCCCCGTCCACCCAGTCCCTGTCCGTTACTTTCCCTGTTGATGTTGTCAGGTCCTCTCGAGCTGTGTCCGTACTCCCTACTCCTTGCACCGTCTCCACACTGATGACTGTGGCCTCGGTTTCCTCTAGCTCCTCCTGTGGCGCTGGACTATCACCTCCTGTCGCCGTTGCTGCCTTCCTTTTGGCACCGGGTTTGTGCCTGGTTTAGGTTGTCACGTCATGCCGGCGCCTCTTGGCCTCCTCGATTGGCCTCCTCGGCACTCCGACTGCATTCCAGGTGGTCTGCTTGTAGGTCAGTTGCTGGTAGTGTTCTGTCACCTCGGTGGCGCTGGTCTTGTTTTCCTGCGGTCTGCACCCCGTCTTCCTCTCCCTCTTCTCCTTGGCCTTCCCTGACCCCATTGTTCCTTGTTGGTTGTTTGTGGAGGTTGTGGGGTTCACGTTGGCCTCTGTGCTGGGCCAGGGTGCATCCATGTTCCTACGTGCTTTGCCTTGTTTCTGGTGTGTTGTTTCTGTGGTTTTATGGTGCATTTTACCGCAAGACGCATGGGATTTGCAGGCCAGTGGCTGGTTTTCGCATCTTTTTGTACCACGATTGGCCTAATTGCATGATTTTTTCCATTTGCGTTTTGCATTTTTGCGGTGTGGCGTTGATTTTTGCGCTGCCATTTGACGCGTTATCTGGTGACTATCGCATGCTACCGCCGCGTTGTGAATACCTGGTTGGCACGGCGTACTTTTCCCGCAATGGGCTGCGATGTTGAGAGTTGGGTTAGGCTACTCTTGCGGTAGTTATCACATGTTCTTGTGAATATACCCCGAAGCTTCTTGCCTCTCCAATTGACTGCAGACTTCTTTCTTGTGTCAGAACTGCTTGTAGCTTTAAAACTCTTGGCTTTAGAAACTTTGCAAATCACTGTACCCTTGTTTGACTAGAAGTGGCTGATGAATGAGCAGCCTTAGCCCATCTTTTAGATAACTCACTTTTTTTAACCAGTGCTACAACATGCTTGAGTGATGAGTCCTCAATAACCCAAAGTCTTTCTTGTACATTAGCGTAATTAGTGTGCATGATGACCTGATCTCTAATTAGTTCATAATGTAAGTTCCCAAATTTTGATCTCTAATTAGTTCATAATGTAAGTTCCCAAATTTACATGTGATAGCTAACTGTTTTAAAGCCGATACATAGTCTTCAACTGGTTCCGACTTTCCTTGCTTCCTCTGGAGAAAATTCAACCTATCTATTGCTACGCATACAGTGGGTAAGTAGCAGTGATCCACGTTGTCCAGTGCATTCACAAAAACATCCCCTTCCTCTGCAGACCTGGTCTTCTTTTCCATTTGGAGGTAGATGCGTATACCTTCTGGACCCAGACTATGCAGTGAAACTTTCTTTTTACGTGAGGAAGTAAATTCTTCTGAACCCTCCACTTCAATTGCTGATAAATAGTTCATAAAATAGTCTTTCCACTCAGGCCACTTCATTTGTAGTTCACCAGGACCAGGTAAGATTGGCAAGGGTGGGGTCAGCGAAAAAACGTGTGCACACATAGCTGAACTACTTCAGTAAAAATAATGCATGGTATGGTACACCTAGTAGATAGCGTTGAAATGTCCAGAGTAGACATAAGAAAAAGGCTAAGGAGTGCGTATCACCGTGACACACGTGATTCCTCAAAGGGATGGTACTCTCTAGTGTGTGTTACTGGTGTAGAAATGTAATGTATAATTAGGTAGTAAGTATAAGGTGTACGTATCACCGTGACATGCCAAACTCCAAGGAAATGTTTTTATAACAAAGTGTGCATGCCACTGAATGAAATACTTTCAGGATAGCAAGAATGAGGTGTGCGTTTCACCGCGACATGCCAGATCCAAGGAAATAATATATTCCTCAGGATGGAATAGAATGTAGCGCACGGCTAAAAAACAGGCAATGATGCTCTTAGGGGTGCGCATATCACCGTGACACGTGAAGTGTAAAAGAATCAGGAGACACTCAATAGAGATCATTTCCTCAGAGAGGGTGTGCTGGAGTGCAACGTCAGTCTCCACAGAAAGGTGGCGAAATAAGAAGGAAATGAGCGCGCATGCGCGGCCAAAGAGTTGGTGGGAGGATCAAGCAGTGAGCAGCAGGCAGAATCCTCTCAACACAACCGGCACAGTTCCAGCAGGGTGCTCCGCTCTCCACATGACCAGCACCTGATGAATTCTCCACTGTCCCTCAACACAGTGGCAGGCACCGAAGATCAATAGCAGACACCGAAGATCAGCTGCAAACGCCCAGAGACTGCAGCGCCAATTAAAGTAGAGCCAGCCGAAGGAAGTCAGCACCAGGAACCAACGCCGGAGGAGCACGCAGGGATCAGATATCAAGTAGTCGCCAAATTGTGGTGAATAAAGACTCCAACTTCAGTAAGGGTAAAATCTTTATTCTCACTGAGGGATGTAATGTTGTATGATGCCAGGCTGTAAGTACTTTCCCCCACTGACTCTCTGGAGACGTTCTACTTGCAATCAGAACCTTTATTAC
Source organism: Triturus cristatus (assembly GCF_964204655.1). Classification (NCBI taxonomy): domain Eukaryota; kingdom Metazoa; phylum Chordata; class Amphibia; order Caudata; family Salamandridae; genus Triturus; species Triturus cristatus. The sequence goes on along the minus strand of NC_140584.1, from coordinate 328,908,075 downwards.
ACTTTATAAGATACCTATGGAGAGAGCGCCGGGCAACACGCTCCGATCGCGTCTCTCGTTCGCGCCGCTCTGCTCGCGCATGCGCGGTAGCGTCCGACGTCCGCTACGCACCTCTACGTCCCTCCGTAGTGCGCGCGTCCACTAGACCGCGACACTACATATCTCCCCCTTTTCACAACCTCACACAAAGTCCCCGACCCGGAGGTCAGTCCATTTCAAAGTCTCTGAACTTGGATGGTCTCACCACTGCTCTTCCCCCCCGGGTGTGTCTTACCGGAGTGGAATGTCCTTCTCGGCTTCCCTCTGTGACCAGGCCTCCGTCAGTACCTTTCGGAGTGCCCGGACTCTCCTTCTCTTTTACCTCGCCATCTTCTCTCGTGGTCTCCCCCAAGGGTCTTCTCCCTGAGTTGTCTCTCTCTCTCTCTTGCTCACCGCCCATGTCCTCTCCGGGGCCTCCTTTGGATGAGTCTGTGTCCTTTATCGCCCCCTCTGCCGGGGTTTCCCCTTCCGTGCACTCTCGGGGCCACTGTAAGATCTTATTGCATTTGGCCATGCGCTCGTGTGACCACACGTTACCGTCACTGAGCAGTGCCGCCCGGTCATACACCTCTTCTACTCTGAGGGGTGGGGAGTATTTGCTTTCTCCTTTCCGCTTAAGGACAGCCAGCTTCACTCTGACCCACTCCCCTTTTTCCAACGCCGTATCTTTTGTCTTCTTGTGGCGGTTGTAGTGCTCCGTGTAGATGCGTTGTGCCTTCTGCAGGTTGTGCTGCACCACTGCTGGGGACCATTTGCTGGTGATGGTCTTCTCCTGCCATGCCACATTGTCTTTGGTAAAGGGTTGCCGCCCCCGTAAGATCTGGAAGGGACTGTACCCCGTTCCGGTGGGGGTAATGCGGTATGCCCATATCGTGCTGAGCACCTCCTTTTCCCAGTCTTTACCTCTTGTGATGGCCGCCTGTATGGAGCCCATCAGCACCCTGTTAAACCTCTCTACTTGTCCATTGCTGGATGGGTGGTATATCGAGGTGTGTTTGAGTATTATGCCATTCCTGTTCGCAAACGTGACCCACTTGTCGGAGATGAACTGGGGGCCATTGTCGCTGATAATGCTCCTGGGTATGCCTTCCCGAAGGAACATCGCCTTGAGGAAGCGTAGGATCTCGTCCGTGTCCATGACCTCGTTGATGTGCACTTCTGGCCATTTCGAGTATTTATCCACTAGTACACATAGATATTTGGGGATGCCTTGGTCGTCCAATATTGGTCCCAGGATGTCTACTGCTACCTCTTCCCACGGGTTGCTGGGGTTAGTGAATTTCCCTAGGGGTGGTCTCATTGGTTTGAGAGTCTTGTCTGCCCCTTGGCATTGCGCGCAGTCCTTCACGTGCCTCTCCACATGCGTGTCCATTCCTGGCCACCAATAAGTTTGTTTTGTTCTGGCCTTTGTCTTCACAATTCCCAGGTGGCCTTCGTGAAGTATGGCTAGCAGGGTAGGTACGATGTTCTCCGGCGGCACCACCCTGTCACCCCTGTAGACGAATACTCCATCGTTGCCCACCGACAGCTCTTCTCTGACTTCGTAATACTGCCTGATTTTTGGGCCTTGTCTCCTCCTGTCCGGCCATCCCCGCACAATGCACGCCTTGATTTCTTCCATGTCGGCATCCACCTCATATGCGTCCTTCCAGTCCTGCCTACTGATGGCCTTTTCCGGATCGTCCGTCAGAGCCACCATCTCGTCGTCGTCTTCCCTGTCGTTGGAAGCGCTGTCCATCGCCGATGCCCTGCTGAGGTAGTCCGCTATTTTGTTCCTGGAGCCCGGGATGTACTCCACGTCGTACCTGTACTCCAGGAGTTTCAGTGTCATTTTCGCTATCCGGGGCGTGGCGCTGGCATGGCCATCTGATGTCAGTACTTTCACGAGAGGCTTGTGATCTGTCTTCACCTGGAATCTGGTCCCCCACAGGAACTGACGGTACTTCGCCATGGCCCACACTACCGCTAGCATCTCTTTCTCTTTCACGCTGAACTTTTGTTCCGATGCTGTCAGCGTCCGGGACGCGAAGCTGATCGTCTCCGTTCCGCCTTCTGGTCTTTCCTGCATGAGCACGGCTCCCAGCCCCTTTTCACTCGCGTCCGTCATCAATATCGACCGCCCCTGGGGGTCGAATCCTTGCAGCGGGATCGCTCCGCCAATCTCCCGTTTTACTGTGTCGAACTCTTCTTGCGTCTCCTCCGTCCATCTGAACGCCGTCTTGTCCCTCGTGAGCTGCCTCATGTGGTGGGTTTTCGTGGCAAAGTGGTGGACGAATTTGCTGTAGTACTCTGCCATCCCTAGAAACGACCGTACTTCCTCCTTGGATGTGGGTGGCGGTGCTTCGCAGATGGCTTTTACGTTCCCTCTCTTCGGCGTTATTCCTTGTGCCCCTATCTCATGCCCCAGGTAGGTGACCGATGTCATCCCAAAATGGCACTTCTCCCACTCTGCTGTGAGGCCCTTCTCCTCCAGGATCTTCAGTACTGCCGACAGTTTCCTGTCGTGGTCCTCCTGCTCCGTCCCCATCACTAAGATGTCGTCCTGAAAGTATTGCACCCCCTCAATGTCCTTGAATAGGCGGGCCATCAGCTTCTGGAACACCGCCGCTGCCGAGGCGAGACCGAAGGGCATGCGGCAGAATTGGTAGCAGCCGAACGGCGTGATGAACGATGTCAACTTTTTGCTTGTCGGATGTAGTGCTACTTGATGGTACGCCGATTGCAAGTCTATGGTGGAGAACTATTTTACTCCTTTCGTGCGGGCCAACATTTCCTCAATGCGTGGCAAGGGGAACTTCTCCACCACTATGCACTTGTTCAACTCCCTGAGGTCCACACAGAGGCGCACTTTGCCTGACGGTTTCATGGCCACCACCAAGGGAGCCAACCACTCCGCGCTGTCAATGGGCTCAATGATTCCTCCTTCTTCCAGTCGGAGGAGCTCCTGTTGCACCGCTTCCCTAACGGCAATCGGGATGTTCCGTACCTTGTGCGCGACTGGCCGTGCGTTGTCTTTGAGAACGATTTTGTGGGAGAACTTCTCCAGCCTCCCTATCTTCCCGCCGAAGACCTTCGGGTGCCCGCTCCGCCATTTTCCTGCTGTCGACTCCTCTCCGTCCAGCGTCGCCAGCACTTGGGTGTCCCCTCCTGCGTTCAGCTGTATTCCCAACACTCCCTGGTCCATCCAGCCCAGGACTGACGGTCCCTTCTCCGCGACGTACAGCTTGCAGATCGCACTCCTCTCCTTGAACTGGAACTTCATTGTCTTGAACCCTACCATCGGGATTGGGTCCCCTGTGTAGGTGACTGGTCGAATGTCGGGGGGTTCTAGGTGTGCGCCCCATGTGGGTCTGAACTTCTCGTTCCATACTGAACGTTGAATGATCGTGTAAGGAGATCCTGAGTCCGCCACGATGGTGATGGGTATGCCTCCTACTATCATGTCGCATTGGGGCTTGCGCGATCTCCTCTCCTCTATGCCCAGTACCTGGTCTTCAATACACAGGACTTCTTCGTCTTCTTCACGGCCTTCTGCTTCTTCCCCCTCGTCCTGTGTCACGAACTTCACCGCCTGCTGTCTTCCTTTCCTGCGGCAAACCTTCTCGTAATGGCCGACTAGGCCGCAGAACGCGCACTTGGCTCTGAATGCGGGACACCGTTTGTCATGCGCTGCATGATTCGAGCTGCCGCACCTGTAGCATTTCATGGCCTCGCCTTTGCTCTGTTTCCATGTCGGTCCGGGTCTTGGTTTCCCTGTGGCCGCTCCTCTGTACTCCCCCGTCGTTTGTTTCCCCCGCGCCTGTTGGTCCGCGTCGTCTACTTTGTTGACTGTGAGTCTGGGGGCCTGTTCTCTTTTGGCTGCTTCCGCACAGCGTTTTGTTAGCTCCGCTCTCTTCACTATGGCGATCACTTCGTTCAGCGTTGCATCTCCGTTCGCCCATAGTTTGTCCTGTACTGACTTGCTTGTCGTGTGCATGACGATCTGGTCCTTGATGAATTCGTCCTGCAGTCCGCCATACCTGCACGTCATCGCCAGCTTCCGCAGTGCCGCCACGTAGTCATCCACGGATTCTCCCGCTTCTTGCTTCCTCTGCTGGAAGTTATAGCGGTCGATGGAGGTGCACACTGCTGGTTGGTAGTGGTTGTCTAAATCTTCTATGGCGTGGGTGAACACGTCTGTGTCTCCTACTGGTCTGGTGATCGGTGTGAGATTTTGGAACACCCGTATCCCTTCTGGTCCTAGGTTGTGTAGGAGTATCCTCTTCCTCCTGGCGCTAGAGAACGCCTCCTCGTTCTCATCTTCTAGCGCTTCCAGGTAGTTTCTGAAGTACTCCCTCCAGTCTTCCCACTTCATTATGGGTTCTCCCGGGCGTGGTAGGAAAGGTATCGGCGTCGTCAGGGTCGCTGACTGTGCACTCATTTTTGCGTCCACTTGCTTCCTTGGGCTACCTGGTGCGTCCGTACCCACTCCCCTGCTTCGGGTACCTGGGACTGCGTTCGAGCCGGCTGCTCCGTCGTCCCCTGACTCCGCCAGGATCTCTTCTGCGACTCCGCCGTCCGTCCGCGATATCCCCTACCACGTGGCTGGCTCCTCGTTGCCCACGTGCCACTCTCCGGCTTCTATCTGCCTCTGCCGCGCTCTCCCGGTGTGTAGGTGTCTGCTGCTGTTAGTCTCTCCGGTCTCTCACCGCGTATGGTGGTGTTTCTCCTGGTGGGCTTCTCTCTGATGCAGGTTAGGGGGGGACCTTCCGCCTGTTGCACCTGGGGTTCTTCTTGTCCCAGTCTCGTCGCCACTGTAATGTTGTATGATGCCAGGCTGTAAGTACTTTCCCCCACTGACTCTCTGGAGACGTTCTACTTGCAATCAGAACCTTTATTACACTTTATAAGATACCTATGGAGAGAGCGCCGGGCAACACGCTCCGATCGCGTCTCTCGTTCGCGCCGCTCTGCTCGCGCATGCGCGGTAGCGTCCGACATCCGCTACGCGCCTCTACGTCCCTCCGTAGTGCGCGCGTCCACTAGACCGCGACACTACAAGGGACAGCGGCAGATGCAAGGCTCGTCTGGCTGAAGGACAAACTGTAAGTTATCAACGGTAACCCACAGAACTCTGAAGTCTTGGCATACTCTCCACGCGGTCGGTAGCAACCTCGCACGACGGGGAGAATGCCAACATGACAGTAAGGGTCCATATTTGAATGGGCACAGCTGCACCAATTCAAACCTGGCTGACCGGTACCGGGGTTTTTGACTTCACTGTGCTAGAGGCATATGGGCCTGATGGTGACTGTGCCACATCAAGTATAGCACAAACAACAATGGGAGTAGAAAAACCGCCACTGCAAGAATAGAACAAACAACAATGGGAGTAGAAAAACCCAGCCAGCTGACTCAAATTGCAAAGGGGGAGCTGCTGGGCCTTGTTTTGTACCTGCATGAGAGCACTACAGTGAGTCTCCCCGCTACAGACCCCTGAGACTTGCACCTGCTAACAGACCTATTTGCACCCTGTGATCGGCCTGCTGTTTGTCTTCATGGCGTTATACCTGATAGGGACAGCATGGTTTATAGGCTTTCCTGCTCATAGCTTCCTCGATGGCTGACTTACCGAGACTGATTGTGAACTTGCTGAAGGGTGAAGGCTGTTAGTGCCTTACTCATTGAGGAAACACACTACATGCTACTGCCCTGCCCTATTGGCATCGCTTGCCTCCTTTCAGTGCCTGATCATCCTGAAGTATTGGGAAGTAGTGTTGCATTCCAGTCGCGGCTCCTCAAGGGAGGGCTGCGGGGCGGTGGGGCGGGGTGGGGGAGGGACAGAGTGGGCAGTAGTAAACTCCGGCATAAAGCCGACCGGAGTTAAGTACATAAATAAATAGAACGAATTACAATGCGCGTGCGAGCAATGTAATTCGTTTTATTTGTTTATTTATGTATGTACTTAACTCCGGTCGGCTGTATGCCGGAGTTTATTGCCCACCAAACTGCCCCTCCTGCACCCCGCCCCACCGCCCGCAGCACTCCCTCGAGGAGCCGCAACTGTTGCATTCGGTAATCCTGCACCGGCTACTCTTAATACAGGTGTACGCTGCTCTTGATTTCCCTGATCTAGCGGGCCCCAGAGGTGCCAAGACTGCACTGCTAGACCGAGAAGGGGGATGCTTGTCTCGACCTGGTCATTCATGCACTGCAAGGAGGTCTCACAACACAGCGCAAATTAATTTGCTCCTTTGCAAATGGCACACCCATCTGAGTCTAACTCGGGCATGGGTGGCACTGTGTGCTCGACAGCTGGCGTCCACCAAGGCCTGAAAATGACACCACGATCAGCGGATGACTTGTAGCACATAGTTCTCTGTGCCCCACAGGCGCATACCTGAGCACTTGGACTGCTAGCGCAACTGGGCTTTTCCAAGATAAGCCGCCGAGATTTGAGTGGGCTGGATGTTGAGTTCTCCGAAACAGGTTCACGCCATGGTGTAGCTGGGCATTCGTTTTTCCACGCTCCACATTGAGACTCCAAAGTGGACATGTCTCCCCCATTGAACAGTTTCCTTAGTTTTTGATTCCTTGTTGAGGGCATATGGCCAGGGACTCCAATGTCCCCTTGTTAGACCCGGGATCCCTGGTTGGCTGAGGTAGGTACCTTAGGCCAAATAGGGACCTGCGATTCCAAGTCAGGGAAAGGAAGGTCACCTCTTGAGATAGCCACGCTCACCCCCTTGGTAGCTTGGCACGAGCAGCCAGGCTTAACTTCAAGGCAAATGTGTAAAGTATTTGAAACCAGGCTCACAGCAACACAATAATGACACCACAAATAGTCTCCACACAAGTTTTATAAAAACAAGTATAAACTTTGTATAAAAAGGTATACGATAAGACCACACAATATAAATCCAACATATATACGTATTTGTAATATTCCTTCTGGCCGGTTGTTAGGCCAGCCAGCACTTGTAAATCCTGGCGATATTAATGGGCACTTCTAAACAGTCTACTGTAATCCTAACATCATGGTATGCAGATCGTAATGCTAGAATCAGGCACTTATGCAATGTAAAAATAATGCAGTGCATACGCAATAATCAGGCACTTTGCAATGTAAAGATAATGCAACGCGTAACACAACAATCAGGTACTTTACAATGTAAAAGTAATGAAATGCGTAATACAACCAACAGGTACGTCGGTATGCAGAAATAAGGTAATGCGTAATACACTAATCAGGTAGTTCGTTATGCAGGAATAATGCAATGTGTAATACGCTAATCAAGTAGTTCGTTATGCAGAAACAATGCAATGCGTCATACGACAATCAGGTAGTTCGTTATGTGGAAATAATGCCATGCGTCATACACTAATTAGGTAGTTCATTATGCAGGAATAATGCAATGTGTTATACTCTAATCAGGTACTTCTTTATGCAGAAATGATGCAATGTGTACTACGACAATCAGGTACTTCATTATGCAGAAATAGAGTAATCCGTAATACACTCCGGCACCGATCACGGTGCCTCAGGTGGTCCCTCTGCCACTCGTACTGACTCGCAGGTAGCCTTTGACAACAGTTGCCCCCTACACGGGTATGGTATAACACAAAAAGTGCAGCTCCGCACTCCGGCCCCTGTACTGCCACTCCCTTGGCAATACAGGCCGCAATACGAGCCGAAGCAGAGTCTCGTGCTGCTGAAATGAGAAAGAGGCCGAGAGCGTCTCACTCCGAGCCCGCGCCCCGCCCCAGGAGTCGACACACGTTACCTGGGGGGCGCAAACTCACTCTCCTAGTCCAGCGACTTGGGCCTCCAATGCAATGTTTGGGACTTGGCAACGGCAGGCTCGGGCCAGCGGCTCAGCTCCTCCGGGGCTGCTGGTCCGGGCCGCTACTGCTACGAAGATCTCAGGCTGCCACAGGGCACAAGCATTCAGCGTTGATGAGACTTCCTTGAGCTTCGGGTGCACGATCACCGAGCACTCCACACGATGGTCTCAGGCTGCACGATGAACACGCACGCAGCGTCACTGAGACTCACTTTAGCTCCAGGTGCACGGTTACAAGGCAATCCTCACGAAGGTCTCCCGCTGCACAAAGCACACGCGCACAGTGTCGTGGAGACTCACTTGGATTCCGGTGCACGATAACAAGGCAATTCTCATGAAGGTCTCCCGCTGCACAAAGCAAACACACACAGTGTCGTGGAGACTCACTTGGATTCCGGTGCACACAATAACTGGACAATACTCACAAAAGGTTCATGCTGCAAAAAGCACATGCACACAGCGTCGCTGATCCTCGCTTGGACTCCAGGTGCCCACGATCACAGGGCACACCTTACGAGGGTCTCAGGCTGCGACAAGCATGCGTATACAGGGCCGCTGAGACTCTCCCGGAAACTTTTGTGTTCCTGAGTTTCCGCAACAGAGAGCCAGCTCACCTCGGGCCCTTGGGGATAAGTTACTTCAGGACTCAGCACAGCAAAGTACTTTCAAGCAGGGGGACACAGCACACAGCAAAGTCCCTTTAGCCTTGCCTTGGTTAAAACAGGAAACTGCAGGCCAGCCCCAGAACACACAGCAAGGGTCAGTCCTTTCCTTCAGTCTATTCAGTTGTTTCTTCCTTGGCAAAGGTTCCTCTTGACCATGAAGTAGCTCCAGTCTTGTTCAATCTTGATCAAGCCAGTCTTCAAAGTTCAGGGACTTCAGCTCTCATAGTTATACCCCTCAATGGCTTTGAAGTCTTTGTGTTTCAGGGGGCACTGACCCCTGTTCAAACCAGTTCTGGGTGCCTCCCTGCCAGTGACACTTTCTTCCTTTGATTAGTGGGGATCTGGATTCTCAGTCACTCAGCAAGAGATGGGACAAATGTTTTATAGCAGCAACCCAGGCCTCTTCAACTCTAGGGGCTACTCCTACCCCTACACTCCAGATGCAGGTCAGCCTGTTGCTGTCTCACCTCCTCCCCTGGGTCAAGACATTCCCCAGATCCTATCCAGACAGTCAATCCACAACCAGGCAGAGACACACAGAAATTTTAGAGCACAAAAACCCAGCCACTTCTAAAAGAGTGGCTTATAAACACACAATGCAAAAACCATCTTCATAAAAAGATGTGTTATAACATTGTGAGTCCAGGCATAATACACTTCACCTCTTCATCTTAAGCCTTTGGGAAGATAGGCTGGAAAACATATTACACAGCCTTCCCATTCTATTCTATAGGCAAGATGGCCTTTCAACAGTGAAAAACTAAATGGCGATTATTTCACTATCAGGACATGGTACACACCTTAGTAAATGTCCTACCTTTCACATGCACTGCACCCTGTCCAGGGGGTACCCTAGACCTACCATAGGGGTGTCTGATGTGCATAGAAAGCGAAGGGTAAGGTCTGGCAAGTGGGTGCACTTATCAGAACAACATGGCAGTTTAAGAAACTGCATGCAGGCACTGCAATGGCAGACCTGAGTTCCTTTTTTAAAGCTATTTGAGCGGGTGGCACAATTAGTGCTGCAGGCCCACTAGTAGCTTTTGCATTACCAGCCCTGGCACACATAGTGCACTTTACTAGGGACTTTTCTAGTAAGGCAAACATACCAATCATGGACAACCAATTACCATTACACTTTATACAGGGAGCACTTGCACTTTGACACTGTTGGCAACACCATGTCAGAAAAAAGGTCTAGGGGAAAAGCAAAAGGTTTAGGGAACTTTAGACAAAAAGGCCAAGTCCTACACCCCTAATCTGGGGGGAATAATTGTTATGTTGTTGTTTTCATTGCATGTTTGTTTTTATGGAGCCTTTTTATACAGTCAAGTATATTTGGTGTGCATATTAGCAGTGGAGAGGGTGACGATACTCCAGTATGAGCAGTGTTAGACATGGGGTACATGGAGACTTGGGGCATCAGCTCATTGCCTGGTACAAACATTACCATTTCATTTTATGGGAGCATGCAGGGACAGTCTTACCTCACAGTATAATGTGATAAAATGGAATGTGCACAGTATGGCATCTCCTGTAAACGATACTTTATTTATGCCTATCTCATGCGCCGCCGCACACATATTACCCGGCTGCAGAAAACACATCTAACAGCTGCTGAACTCCAGTAAGTCAGCACAAAGTAGTAAGGACAGATCTGTGGCACGTCCTCGCCCGCATATGCTCGAGGAGTGCTTATACGGATTGCTCCAAGGGCCCCACAGTGTGGATGTTGGGCGTAGATATGCAAAACTGGTGGTACACTTGTACAGGGCTCAGCTGACACTAGTGGGGATCTATGCACCTAACCCCAATCAATCAGATTTCTTTGATACACTTACCCCTGCGCTTTTCGGGGATCCCCATGTGCCGGGCCTTTAGGTTGGGTACTTCAATTGTGTGCCAGATGTGACCTAGAACAGTTCTCTCCCTCCCTTGTGCAATGCAACATGTATCAGGACAACTCAACACTTCCTCAAATGGCTGACTCAAAGTTGCTTATATGATGTGTGGTGCCTGGGGCACCTGAACCACCCAGCAGACCGCGAATATTAATTTTATTCCCTGGCTCACGACAGCCACACCAGACTCGATCTGATTCTCTGTACCAACCGACTGGGAACGCTGGTTACCTGCACTCTACGGACCATTGTCTCCTGCAAATAGTTCTGCAATAGGGCAGAAAATTCCCACATGGCGGTTACAATCTGAAGCGCTGCTTAATCCCCCTTTTTAGAAAGATCTATCAAAATGAATCACTTGATACTTTGAACTCAATAAGGGAGCCACCCCGTTCAGGGCTCTGGATTAGGATTTGCACAAAGTGGCTTTACGGGGTTCATTCCATGGCTGCCATGAGGGAGGCTATTGCGTGCTACAGGAGAAATTGATGGGGAGGGAGCTGCGCCCCTTGGAGAGCGCAGTGGCTACTTTCATGACAGGGGCTGAGCGTCTCCTGCAACTCTGTGAACAGTACAGGAGGCGGTAACTTCATTAGGTCAACATGACTATAAGCGTCGCCTTGCCATGTTGCATGAATAGGGGAATTGATCAGGTAGGCTACTGGTGTGGAAAGTTCAGGAAGACCATCTGCGCACTCCTATGGTCACTATTAGATACGAGGATGGCTCATTGGTAATCCTGCAGGCTGGTATTAATGATGCATTTCAGGATTATCACACTCTGTATGGAGCTGAGGCTGCCCCTATTCCTGATCTGTTGCACAGGTTCTTAAGTGGGCTGCTGCTGCCTCATCTGTCTCCACTTCAGAAGCAAGACTTGGATGAGCCTATCCAGTTTGAAGAGATAAGAACGGCCATAGCCCAGATTGCTCAAAATAAAACACCAGGCACAGATGGGTTGCCAATTGAATATTACACCATGTTTTCTGCCATGATTGCCTAATACCTCCTGGATGTGTTTAATGAAGCTAAGTTGAATAGCCAGCCTCCAGACTTGCTGCGCGAGGCATTGATCATGGTCCAACCTGAACCAGGATGCAACCGCTTAGATGAGCGCTTTTACCGTCCGTTATTCCTCCTTAACCTTGACTGTGAAGTCGTGGGGAAGGTGCTTGTCCACAGATTGCTTCCTATAATTGGCACATTGGTGCATGGTGATCAATCAGGCTTTATACCTGGGCTTAGCACCTTCCTCAATATCGGGTGACTTTTGCGGATTATTAACGGCACACCGCCGGAGGCACATGGCAGAGTTGGCGACTCTAGAGAGCATGGGATTTGGACTGGAATTACTGGGCTGGATTGGCATTCTATACTCAGACTTGATGGCTAGAGTTCAGATGGGCCAGTTGGTCTTGAATGGCTTTCCCATCCAGAGGGGCACTAAGAAGGGGTGGGTGCCTGTTATCACCATTGCTCCTCACGATAGCCATGGAGCTGCTAGATTGCTGCTTATGCATGTGAGAGCAAGACTGGGGGATTCGAGAACTGGATATCCATCACCTTGTTTAGCTCTATGTGGATGATGCCCTGGCCTTCTTATGCGAGGTTGGGACCTCCCTTCTGAGCTTGATGCGCTTATTAGATGACTTTGGGGTTGTCTCTGGACATCAACAGGCTCGAATCCAGTCTCTTCTCTCTTACTCCAACTCCTATGCCCCATAGAGATGCCTCAGCAAAACACTGACTCAAATGATGTCATGATCCATTTAAATACCTGGGTATTCAACTATACCACACGATAAGGCCCCTAAGGAAGGCAACGTGTGTAGAGTGCTACGATCGATTTGTAGATTCTTTGCCTTCTGGTGTTCATTGCCCCTCACCACATTGAGGTGAGTAGTGATTGCTAAGATGCCACTGCTGCTTAGGTTGCTGTATTTTTTGTAGCACTTCTGATCGTTCTCCCTAATGTTTTTTGGGAGTTAAGTTGTCTCCAACTGGAATTGATATGGGGGGAGGGAGGGGGCGCTATGGTGTCTCTCGCCATAGAACAAAGACCCTTACTTGAGGGAGGGCTTGGCTCGCTAAACTTTGAAATGTATTACGTAGTGGCGCATCTACAATGGACTCCACGCTGGTTGGGCGTGACTCCTTGCCCTGAGCAGGTGGCCATGTGAATGATGTTGGTTTAGATGGGTGTTTATACCTGGTTGACCTATCGAGATTGTCATCTTCAACGAGGAGTGAGCCTGATGACGACGGCGTGGGAGTGCTGGCGTCAGTTTGTGCACAGTAAGAAGTTTCACATTCCTTATTCGCCATCAATAGTACTGGGACACAGTTCGGCAATTTGCTGGGAGACATGATTTGACACCATGAAGGGCGGCGATGATAGCAGTTTGGGAGATCTCATTCACCAGGGAGTCCTTAAGACCTTCCAGGACATAATTTACACACATAATGTGGGTGTAGGCCACTTTTGGCATACCACGCCATCCAATGAATAGTGCGGATTATTTGGGAGGCGGGGGGGTGGAACAGGTCCCATCACCAGTACTACAGGCACTCCTGATGCATGATGGCCCACATCCAGCTATCTCCACATAATATTAAGCACTGACAGCTGGTACACTCGAAAACACGGGGAGGGCGCTGACTAGATGGAATGATGTTCTTCAGCAACCATTGATGGACAAGGCTTGGGCGCGAGTGCTTTAGCACTTGAAGGAGGCTTCCAGAAATCCTAGATTCCACTTTACAAAATTTAATTACACACCATGCATATCTTCCCCCCTCACCCATTCAGGGCATGTTCCCTGCATCCACGCCCGAGTGTACGCACTGCAAGTTGGAGGAGGATGGTTTTTACCACATGGAATGGGAGTGCCTACTGCTACAATTGATGTGGGTGGAGGTAAAGGCCACCATGGCTGAACTGGCGAGGCACACCCTGGATCCAACCCCGCGTCCTGCCTCCTGGGCCCCAAGGCCAAGGGGGACATTGTGGTGATGGAGGAGAATAACCACATGCTGCGAACAGCAATTCTAATTGTTGAAGAGGTAAGTTTATTAACATGAGCGACCAGACGTGTCGGCTCAGCTGCTCACACCGACTGTCATAGAACATTGACAACACATCACTAACATTCCAACCTCCCTACATTCCACATCAAAAAAACCTTTAACATTCCACTGCCTTGTCTAAAACACCACAGGCAAAAATTTCATAGGTTTATAGACCTTACGTTTGGATTTCTTCTTTCTTTATCAGGTTTAAAACAAATCATGAAATCAGACACATATATATTAAAATTATAAAATCCATAGCACCTTACATTAATCGCCACAGGCGGCTATGTGCCAATTAATCGTGATTCAAAGATACACTGTACAGAAATATACATAAAACAAGAGCCAGCTAATTCAGTAGCCAGTACCAGTGCAGTACAGCTATCTCAGCCCTAAAACAGTTTGTTTGCTTGCTAATTGCTAGAACTAGAACACATTATTAAAACCCATGTCAATACAACTACAATAACTTGGCTAGCATTTGTACACTAAACGAACAATGAGGGCATGGACATAAATGGGCGTGTGCATTAAATCTCATTGTCGATGGCAGTAAAGACAATAGCGACAACATTTAAAGTGCTTTTGCAATAAAGGGCCAACAGAAGCCTATTTAGAAATAACAACATAATTCAAAACCCATTAACAAAACTATGTTCTGGCTAATTTCTTACAGTAGTCCAGCAATTTAAAGTAAATAAGGATGGTATTTATGCATTGGAGTGCCATCTATCTCATTGGTTGCTAAATGTCTTGGACCTATACATAAATGAGTCCCGACGGCCACATATTGAGAACAGTTAGGACATTTGTAGTGCCTCTAATAGGCCTGATTTTGGTCCAGAAAGCCTTGGACTCTTCTTGAGATTGGCTTATGCAAGATTTTGCCAGGTAGAAAAAGCTGAAGATGGGATGGCAGTTATCTAGGACTTTCCTGTCTGCTCTTGTTTTCTTCAGAGGCATGAGGATAGCATGTTTTAAGGGTAGAGAAATTAAAGTAACTGGGATCTTTTTAAGAATAGGGTAGAATGATACAAACTTATGACGAGATAAGACTCTGCTGGTCATTGAAGAAAGCACTGTTAAAGAACTTTGTGATTGCGGTAGGATTATTGGTGGGCAAGGTGAATGTTCTGGGTTACTGGAAAAGCAGTAATTGATTATGGTGATTTCTTTATGTAAAAAAATCAAAAGATCCTCACAAGGCTTTGGGGTTGCATCGAGAAAGTGCTTTAGGACCTCAAGATTGGTCATATCCTGATACGTGCTACTAATATCTCTACTCTAGTTTGTATTCTTTCCAATGCATTCAGCAAGGTAGGAATTTTGAATCTCGTCAAGACCCTCTGGTGGTTTTCTTTTACAGGGGTGTTGTCATTGTTGGCCAGAGCTATGCAGCACTAGAATTCAAGGTTCTATCTAGTTTGTTTCAGCTTCATAGCTCCCATTTTATATTTTTTTTCCTGGATGTGATGTCTGTGATTAATTTTTCATCTAAGTGGGCAAGCTCCACCAGTGTGATTGAAACTTTACAGAAAAAGCTTTCTGGCGGGCTTCCACTTGAGGTAATTATGGGACATTATTTATTTATTTATAAAGATTTATATAGAGCGAACATGACCCAAGCGGTTATCAGATCGCTTCACATAATGACGAGGATGACAGAGGGGGAGGCAGGTGGGTAAAACAATAATTTACCAGTGCAGGATAAACAGGTAAACAGTGTACCGCGGTATCAGAACACCACATAAATACAGAAAATGAGCAGACGTGTGAGAAGGGGACCTCATTGCATTGTTGCCGGGGGGAGTAGATACATTCCAAGTTCAGAACGTATCCATAAGAAGCGCTTTGACTTCTTTTGTGAAGGAGGACTTTGAGGGAGTCAGTCTGATTTCCGAGGCAGGGCGTTATAATGATTGCACTGTAGTTTGCTTCAATTTCCTCAGCATTTATACTTGTGTTGTATCTGAATAATTTAAGTTCAAGTGACTTATTTTTATGGGGTAAAGGTGTGGACGACAATGAGAAAGTTGTCTGACTAGGATTGTAGTTTCATGTACAAGTTGGAGGATTTTATATTTAATGTGATTTGGTACTTATACATGGGGACAGGGTTGTTCACAGATTCATACAATGCTTGATTGAAAGCACTGTCTGAATGCTTCCCGAGAAGTCTGTTGGACTGAATACTCCTTGCTTTATAGGAGAGGGGAAAATGCTGTGTGTTTGTTCAGGAATGATGAGCTATATTCGGAAGGGCAATAGGATTCAATAGTCAGTTAAATGTTTGAGGTGATTCTGCCTTTTTGCAGGGATTGCTGGTCACTGAGTTCTGTACAGGTTAGGCCAACTGTGTGAATTGTAACCACCTACCTCCTCTCTAAGACTTTGTTTTGGTCGACAATTTTGAATACTGCTGCAAGGAGATAATTGAGGAGAGTGACTGACCTGTTGCGTACCATGTTTCCATTAATTTAATCACATACAGTTTACGTTTAAAAGTGTGTTGTCAGTACTTTTGAAACAAGATTTTGTGCTACCTTTTTGATGTAAGATTATGTTCCACTGGGGAGTTTGCCCTGAAAGTTGACTGGATTTACGTTGGTTTAAGTGTCACTTGAGAATCAAGAGTCAGCATGATGAGAATAGAGCCTCAATTGTCTGGGTGCCTAGGGCCTGCAAGGCTTCTTAAAGGAATGTGGGTGGTGTACCTCAGATGAAAGAATCGATGGAGCTTTTACCATTTTGTTGACAGGCCTTGGTGGCATGAGAAGTGTGGGAATTATGGGAGTATTTAGGTAGAAATCAGGGGTTCCATGTATCAATCAAGTTTCTTGTATAGCATGACTACTCACCTGTGAGGGTCTCAAGGTAGTGAGTGTGGGGGCGGATTTGCATTTCAGTCGATGAGCCAGATCTTGAAGTCCTTCCTGAATTGTGGCAACGATGGTGATTGCCTGGGGTGCAGAGGCAGGGAGCTCCAGGTCGTCGCAGCGAGGTAGGAGAAGGATTTTCCTCCAGCCGTGGTTTTGCGGATCCGTGGGATGGTGGCCAGGGCCAGTTGGGTGGAGCGGAGATGCCTTGTAGGAGTGTAGAAGGAGAGGTGGTGGTTGAGGTATGCAGGACCAGCATTGGGGAGGGCTTTGTAGGCATGTGTGAGGAACTTGAAGGTAATTCTTTTGTTGATAGGTTGCCAGTGAAGGTCTCTCAGGTGGCCGGTGATGTGGCTGTGGGGTGAGATGTTCAAGATGAGTCTGGAGGAGGCGTTCTGGGTGTTTTGTAGTTTATTTTGGGAGTTTCTGGGTGGTGCTGGCGTAGAGCGCATTGCCCTAGTCGAGTCTACTGCTGACGAGCATATGTGTGACCATTTTCCTGGACTCAGTGGGATTCCACTTGAAGATCTTACAAAGCAGGCAGTGCATGTGGAAGCAGGAGGACGAGACGGCATTTATTGTGAGGAGTCTAGTTTGATGCCAAGGTTTTGTGCGTGGTCAGTTGCTTTGGGGGGAGGCGGTCAGAGCACTGCAGGCCCCCAGTAGTTGTCCCAGGCAGATGGGGAGGAGCCAAAGATAAGGACTTCAGTCTTGTCTGAGTTAAGCTTGAGGCAGCTGTCCTTCATCCAGGTGGCAACTCCCTTCATCCCATTGTAGAAGTTACTCTTGGCAGCTGTGGGTTCGTCTGTGAGGCAGAGAATCATCTGAGTATCGTCAGCGTAGGAGACAAGGCTGCAAGCGGGGCCATGTAGATGTTAAAGAAAGTGGGGCTCAGGGAGAATCCCTGAGACACTCCACAGCTGATCTCTGTAGGTTTTGAGTTAAACGGTGGAAGTCTGACTTTCTGTGTTCGGCCGATGAGGAAGGAGCAGATCCATTCTAGGGTTTTGTTGCAGATGCCGGCATCGTCGAGTCTTGCCTAAAGGGTTGGCGTTGTGACCAGTTGATTGAGTCTGATGGTGCAGAGGTTCGCCAGTATAAATGAGGTGATTGTCGAGGATGTATAGGTTGTACAGGTGAAAATTGAGGTTGCCAAGGAGGATGTAGTCTGTTGAGGCGAGAGCGTGGTGAGCAATTCTATAAGAAGAGTGTTCCTAACCGATCATTGGTCGCAACACTTTTTCCATCCACATTTACGTCCAGCTGATAGGTATCAGTCCTGGGTGTTTCACTTATAGTCTTACTCTGTGTTATTTAGGGAGAAAAGGGGATAGGGGAACTGTAATGGGTTTACGTTACCTCGATCTTGGGAACTTATGGATAGCTGGGGTCATTACTTTGTGGTGGAAAGAGCCAATAAATCACCAATTTACTTATAAGCAGCACTGAGCGCTGATAAACTCCACCACATAGTGTAGGCAGAGATTATGCGAAACTCCACGCTCCAAGCGCAGAGAAGGCAAAGTTCCATGAACTCTTGTAGGTGATTGATTTCTCCAGAAGCTGTCTCCTCACTCGCTGCTATGTGGCACGACACTACAAAGTAATCACTTCAAGGGAATTAATGATAGAAAATGTATCTGGAATCAGACTGAGGCAGGAAGGGGATGGGATACACTGAGTCCAGGTCAACACACCAACCACTCCCTGTGCAGCAGATGCTGAGGCACCTTTAGGGAAATGCAAAAGGAGGCAAGCAAGTGGGGCAAAGGTTACACAAAGGTATCTATAGCAAAAGCATTTACCCACTACGCTAATCAGACTACAAATAATCTAACATACTATGCAGTGCTCTGGGGAAAGTACATTAACTAACCAAGGTATTTACAAAGGACTGAAACTATGAAAATAGGTTTAACAAATATTTTAATGCCAAGTCAGATGCAAAAAAGTCATGAAAAAGTGCAAGCTACTCTCCTTCACGGAACATGCAGTGGAAGAGTCCCTTCCTGACACTGAATCAGCAGTATGTGCTTCTTACTGTCATGGAGCAGGTATAAGTCTAGAAGTATCAGAGAAGCTTTCTTTCTCAGATAACAAGTACAGCACATTCTGCAGCAGAAGTGCTACTACTCTAGCCTGTTTGATGCGTATGTTTCAGTATGGTTGTATTGGTAAGTGCATGGGTGGTTAAGGAAGTAATACAGTTAAGTATGGATGCTTGAGTATAAACATCAGTTATTTCAGCACCAAGAAGTCCTAAGGCCTGAACGTGTGCTTACAAATACATATTGTTATGTTATGTCTGGAGGCTTGAATTGCTGTATTGATACATGGGTAAATGGATGTGAAAGTGCATGGTAGTGTCACTTGGATGAGTGGGAGACAAGGTGGCTCATAAAGGTATGTTTTGATGAATGCTTCATTTGTGTAGACAGATGGATGAGTAGATAAATGGAGAATGTGGATAGAAAGTGCATGTGAAAGGAAAATGCTTGTGAATTAATGGTTATTTGTGTTAGGATGTTTTAAGGTTAGTTTGTGTGCATGGGCGGAATGGAGGTTACTGTGTATGTGTGCATGTCTGGCTGTGTGTGTATGGATGTGTGTACATATAGAAAAGTCTTTTGTTGGAGTGTGCATGTGTATCCTGTTAAGGATTACCACAACACTTTGTAGTGGCTCCTATTAAAGGTGCTAAAACTAGACCTTCTAAACTTCAAGCCCCATGGTACTCAGCCGAGTTAGGAATTAATAAACCCACCAGTAAAAGACTAGAAAAGAGATGGTGCAGAACACATGCTTCCCATGATATATAAGGGCCTACAAACATGCCTGTCGTATCTATGAAAAGAAGATTAGGGAAGCTTACGAATTCCACATTATTAGAAGGATCGATCAGGCAGGCAATTCTATGAAAGAATTATTTAAAGTTCTTAATGAATTTACCAAAACTGGCAACCAGCAAGCTAGTAATACCGTTCGCCCAAGAGTTCTGTGATGCACTTGCCAACCCTTTCGAGGAACAGATCTATGGGATCTATGAAAACTTTTCCACAGCAATAGGCAGACCCACAAATATGTGCAATCAGAATCTTCTAGAGGATAGTTACATCTGACTCTCCGGCCAACCTCTAACCATATAGCCTCTTCCCTAGCTTCCTCGCCTATTCCCTGAATCACAGACCTACTTAATTTATCTTTAGACACAACACAGGTTTGGAAATCTGTTCAGGTCATCCCTAATTTAAAAATTCTAACGCGGATCCCTCTGACCTTGCTAATTATAGGCCCATCTCCCTTCTGCATTTTCTTAGCACAATTTTGAAGGACTAGTCAATAAATAACTCTCCAAATATTTGGAGGACAATTGTATGCTGGATAGCTCACAATCAGGTTTTAGAGCCTCCTATAGCAGTAATGGGTTCCACCTGATTACAGTTGGACGAAGACATTCCAGCCATGCTGGTCTTACTTGATCTGTCAGTGGCCGTCGATACGGTCTCACATTTTACTCCTACTCAGAGACTGTATGAGATTGGCCTTGACAGGAAGGCCCTTGATGGGTTTAAAGATTTCCTGACCGACAGAACCCAAGTGGTCACTCTCCATCCTTTCAATTCCAGATCTATGACCATAGATGAAGGAGTTCCTCAGGGGCCTTCAATGAGCCCTACCCTTTTTAACATTTATGTGGCTCCTCTTGCCAAGATTGTTTGTGTCTGCAGCTTTGTAATTATATCATATGCCAACGACGCCCAATTGATAATCCATTTTGAGTCATCTAAAGTCAAATTCATTAACTGCATTTTTAATGTGGCCACTTGGAGGACCCTTCATTTGAAAGGAGGAAAGATTGGAATACTTTTGTTTGGCAAAGTGCAGATACTTTGGTCAGATGACTGGTGGCCCACAGAGCTAGGGCCTGCTATGTGCCCTAAGAGAGTAGTAAAAACCTTGGCATCCTGGTGAATAATAATTTATCCATGAACGATCAAGTTACCTTTATTTGTGGCAAAAACAACAGTTGATGGACAGAATGCAGAACAATGTCATACATTCACCCCAGTACAGAGATCTGGGTCTAAATCCATCGTTTTTTTGCTCACCATGCCGTTCCAGTTTGAACCCAGCCATATGCAAGTCAGTCTTGACCCTGTGCCTCATGGGAGCAGTCCAGACCGAACTGCCAAGCCAAGTGCTCCCTGGACTGGAAACAAACATCCTAGGACCGGTTTCGGGGTTTCACCCCTCTTCAGCCAGGATAGCTTGATTCCAGTGGCATGGAGAGCACGGGACCCACGTCTGGGCATACCCTTCCCACTCGGGGTGACAAATGCAAAAACAACAGTTGATGGACAGAATGCAGAACAATGTCATACATTGACCCCAGTACAGAGATCTGGGCCTAAATCCATTGTTCTTTTGCTCACCATGCCGTTCCAGTTTGAACCCAGCCATATGCAAGTCAGTCTTGACCCTGTTCCTCATGGGAACAGTCCAGCCCGAACTGCCAAGCCAGGTCCTCCCTGGACTGGAAACAAGCATCCTAGGACCGGTTTCGGGGTTTCACCCCTCTTCAGCCAGGATAGCTTGATTCCAGTGGCATGGAGAGCACAGGACCCACGTCTGGGCATACCCTTCCCACTCGGGGTGACAAATGTAAAAACAACAGTTGATGGACAGCATGCATAACAATGTCATACATTCACCCCAGTACAGAGATCTGGGCCTAAATCCATCATTTATTTGCTCACCATGCCGTTCCAGTTTGAACCCAGCCATATGCAAGTTAGTCTTGACCCTGTGCCTCAAGGGAACAGTCCAACCCGTACTGCCAAGCCAGGTCCTCCCTAGACTGGAAACAAGCATCCTAGGACCGGTTTCGGGGTTTCACCCCTCTTCAGCCAGGGTAGCTTGATTCCAGTGGCATGGAGAGAACGGGACCCACGTCTGGGCATACCCTTCTCACTCGGAGTGACAAATGCAAAAACGACAGTTGATGGACAGAATGCAGAACAATGTCATATATTCACCCCAGTACAGAGATCTGGGCCTAAATCCATCATTTTTTTGCTCACTATGCCGTTCCAGTTTGAACCCAGCCATATGCAAGTAAGTCTTGACCCTGTGCCTCATGGGAACAGTCCACCCCGAACTGCCAAGCCAGGTCCTCCCTAGACTGGAAACAAGCATCCTAGGACCGGTTTCGGGGTTTCACCCCTCTTCAGCCAGGATAGCTTGATTCCAGTGGCATGGAGAGCACGGGACCCACGTCTGGGCAAACCCTTCCCGCTCGGGGTGACAAATGCAAAAACAACAGTTGATGGACAGAATGCAAAACAATGTCATACATTCACCCCAGTAACCAGATCTGGGCCTAAATCCATCGTCTTTTTGCTCACCATGCCGTTCCAGTTTGAACCCAGCCATATGCAAGTGAGTCTTGACCCTGTGCCTCATGGGAACAGTCCAGCCCGAACTGCCAAGCCAGATCCTCCCTGGACTGGAAACAAGCATCCTAGGACCGGTTGCGGGGTGTCATCCCTCTTCAGCCAGGATAGCTTGATTCCAGTGGCATGGAGAGCACGGGACCCACGTCTGGGCATACCCTTCCCACTCGGGGTGACAAATGCAAAAACAACAGTTGATGGACAGAATGCAGAACAATGTCATACATTCAGACATTGCTTGGCAGTTCGGGCTGGACTGTTCCCATGAGGCACAGGGTCAAGACTGATTTGCATATGGCCATGTCTGAACTGGGGTGGTGTGGTGAGCAAAATAACGATGGATTAAACCCAGAACTGTGACTGGGGGTGAATGTTTTGCCAATGTGCAACATTCTGTCCATCATCTTGTGTGTTCTGCTGTTCGCCCCATGTGGGAAGGGTATGGCCAGACGTGGGACCCGAGCACACTACGCCACTGGAGTAAAGCTATCCTGGCTGAAGAGGGGTGAAACCCCGAAACCGGTCCTAGAATGCTTGATTCCAGTCCAGGGAAGACATGGCTTGGCAGTTCGGGCTGGACTGTTCCCTTGAGGCACAGGGTCAAGACTGATTTGCATACGGCCATGTCTGAACTGGGGTGGCGTGCTGAGCAAAGCAACGATGGATTAAACCCAGATCTGTGACTGGGGGTGAATGTTTTGCCAATGTGCAACATTCCGTCCATCATCTTGTGTGTTTTGCTGTTCGCCCCATGTGGGAAGGGTATGCCCAGACGTGGGTCCCGTGCTCACTACGCCACTGGAGTCAAGCTATCCAGGCTGAAGAGGGGTGAAACCCCGAAACCGGTCCTAGGACGCTTGATTCCGGTCCAGGGAAGACATGGCTTGGCAGTTCGAGCTGGACTGTTCCCATGAGGCACAGGGTCAAGACTGATTTGCGTATGGCCATGTCTGAACTGGGGTGGTGTGGTGAGCAAAATAACGATGGATTAAACTCAGATCTGTGACTGGGGGTGAATGTTTTGACAATGTGCAACATTCCGTCCATCATCTTGTGTGTTTTGCTGTTCACCCCATGTGGGAAGGGTATGCCCAGACGTGGCTCCCGTGCTCACTACGCCACTGGAGTCACGCCATCCAGGCTGAAGAGGAGTGAAACTCCAAACCGGTCCTAGGATGCTTGATTCCGGTCCAGGGAAGACATGGCTTGGCAGTTCGGGCTGGACTGTTCCCATGAGGCACAGGGTCAAGACTGATTTGCATATGGCCATGTCTGAACTGGGGTGGCGCGGTGAGCAAAATAACGATGGATTAAACCCAGATCTGTGACTGGGGGTGAATGTTTTGCCAATGTGCAACATTCCGTCCATCATCTTGTGTGTTTTGCTGTTCGCCCCATGTGGGAAGGGTATGCCCAGACGTGGCTCCCGTGCTCACTACGCCACTGGAGTCAAGCTATCCTGGCTGAAGAGGGGTGAAACCCTGAAACTGGTCCTAGGATGCTTGATTCCGGTCCAGGGAAGACATGGCTTGGCAGTTCGGGCTGGACTGTTCCCATGAGGCACAGGGTCAAGCCTGATTTGCATATGGCCATGTCTGAACTGGGGTGGCGTGGTGAGCAAAATAACAATGGATTAAACCCAGATCTGTGACTGGGGGTGAATGTTTTGCCAATGTGAAACATTCCGTACATCATCTTGTGTGTTTTGCTGTTCACCCCATGTGGGAAGGGTATGCCCAGACGTGGGTCCCGTGCTCACTACGCCACTGGAGTCAAGCTATCCTGGCTGAAGAGGAGTGAAACTTCAAAACCGGTCCTAGGATGCTTGATTCCGGTCCAGGGAAGACATGGCTTGGCAGTTCGGGCTGGACTGTTCCCATGAGGCACAGGGTCAAGACTGATTTGCATATGGCCATGTCTGAACTGGGGTGGCGTGGTGAGCAAAATAACAATGGATTAAACCCAGATCTGTGACTGGGGGTGAATGTTTTGCCAATGTGAAACATTCCGTCCATCATCTTGTGTGTTTTGCTGTTCACCCCATGTGGGAAGGGTATGCCCAGTCGTGGGTCCCGTGCTCACTACGCCACTGGAGTCAAGCTATCCTGGCTGAAGACGAGTGAAACTTCAAAACCGGTCCTAGTATGCTTGATTCCGGTCCAGGGAAGACATGGCTTGGCAGTTCGGACTGGACTGTTCCCATGAGGCACAGGGTCAAGACTGATTTGCATATGGCCATGTCTGAACTGGGGTGGCGCGGTGAGCAAAATAACGATGGATTAAACCCAGATCTGTGACTGGGGGTGAATGTTTTGCCAATGTGCAACATTCCGTCCATCATCTTGTGTGTTTTGCTGTTCGCCCCATGTGGGAAGGGTATGCCCAGACGTGGCTCCCGTGCTCACTACGCCACTGGAGTCAAGCTATCCTGGCTGAAGAGGGGTGAAACCCTGAAACTGGTCCTAGGATGCTTGATTCCGGTCCAGGGAAGACATGGCTTGGCAGTTCGGGCTGGACTGTTCCCATGAGGCACAGGGTCAAGACTGATTTGCATATGGCCATGTCTGAACTGGGGTGGCGTGGTGAGCAAAATAACAATGGATTAAACCCAGATCTGTGACTGGGGGTGAATGTTTTGCCAATGTGCAACATTCCGTCCATCATCTTGTGTGTTTTGCTGTTCGCCCCATGTGGGAAGGGTATGCCCAGACGTGGCTCCCGTGCTCACTACGCCACTGGAGTCAAGCTATCCTGGCTGAAGAGGGGTGAAACCCTGAAACCGGTCCTAGGATGCTTGATTCCGGTCCAGGGAAGACATGGCTTGGCAGTTCGGGCTGGACTGTTCCCATGAGGCACAGGGTCAAGACTGATTTGCATATGGCCATGTCTGAACTAGGGTGGCGTGGTGAGCAAAATAACGATGGATTAAACCCAGATCTGTGACTGGGGGTGAATGTTTTGCCAATGTGCAACATTCCGTCCATCATCTTGTGTGTTTTGCTGTTCGCCCCATGTGGGAAGGGTATGCCCAGATGTGGGTCCCGTGCACACTACGCCACTGGAGTCAAGCTATCCTGGCAGAAGAGGGGTCAGACCCCGAAACTGGTCCTAGGATGCTTGATTCCGGTCCAGGGAAGACATGGCTTGGCATTTCAGGCTGGACTGTTCCCATGAGGCACAGGGTCAAGACTGATTTGCATATGGCAATGTCTGAACTGGGGTGGCATGGTGAGCAAAATAACGATGGATTAAACCCAGATCTGTGACTGGGGGTGAATGTTTTGCCAATGTGCAACATTCCGTCCCTCATCTTGTGTGTTTTGCTGTTTTCCCCGTGTGGAAAGGGTATGACCAGACGCGGGTCCCGTGCTCACTACGCCACTGGAGTCAAGCTATCCTGGCTGAAGAGGGGTGAAACCCCGAATCCGGTCCTAGGATGCTTGATTCCGGTCCAGGAAAGACATGGCTTGGCAGTTCGGGCTGGACTGTTCCCATGAGGTACAGGGTGAAGACTGATTTGCATATGGCCATGTCTGAACTGGGGTGGCGTGGTGAGCAAAATAACGATGGATTAAACCCAGATCCGTGACTGGGGGTGAATGTTTTGCCAATGTGCAACATTCTGTCATCATCTTGTGTGTTTTGCTGTTCGCCCCATGTGGGAAGGGTATGCCCAGACGTGGGTCCCGTGCTCACTACGCCACTGGAGTCAAGCTATCCTGGCTGAAGAGGGGTGAAACCAAGAAACCGGTCCTAGGATGCTTGATTCCAGGCCAGGAAAGCTCTGCTCTGGCCCCCAGTCAGGAAAAGTTCATTGTTTGAATTCCTATGTCTCAATCATGAATCTCTCATGAGGAATGGCCAATCCTACCTCCAAGCCCTTCTTTCTTGGTATCATCCCACCATAGACCTGAGATCTATGGACAAAGGCTTTTTTTAAGACCTCACCGAATTTGAACGTCTTGTGGAAGTGTGCCTTTTTTGAGGGCACACTGGTGCAGGGTCACCCTCTCGTCCACGGGTCCGCAGACCAACAAAATAGAGATCGACCCTGGAGTTGAAGTAAAACAAATCAAGTTTATTAATCACTCATGAGTGGGACCGCATCCAAACAACACCCTCGAGTGTTGCAGTAGGAAGCACACATAATGTAAATACCACCGTCTTTATATACTGTTTGTGCAATGCAATCCCATGGGAAAGAAAAACAGAGGGAACTGGTTTAAGCATGGAAATAGCTATAAGCAAACAAGAACAAAGGCTAACCAGGGGGTCAGGAGATGAGGAGGGGGAGTAAGGAATGTTTATGGCAGCAATAAGCTATCAATAGATCGCATCTGAGACCAGGCATTTGCAACCCCCAGCATGTACGACAAATTTACTATGTCAGCGAGGTCAGCTAAAGTTGAGGACACAGGCTGGGTGAAAGGACGAACAGCAGAGAGTAAAATGAACATGATAGAAATGAAATGGACGCAACAGTCAAAATGGCTGCCGCTTATGCTAACATGAAATTCACACTTTTCCACAGACGACCCTTTTAGCATAAGCTAAGACAGTTTTGTCCCTTCTAAGGGGCATATCATATATCTTCAACATCTATATGCATTAATTCATATATTTATCGTTTCACTGCTAAACGGGCATTTACATTTCGGGCATTCACTTTAGATGGTATGCAGGCAGTACAGACAGAAGTACAGAGGGAACAGAGCATTGGTCCACAATGAATACATAAACAACAAGAGAAGATGATAGCTATTATTATGAACAGGACTGACAATACTTTTAAAGCCCAAGCTGAAAGTAAGTTCAAAAACCACCCCATCCAAGTCCATGTTCCTGGGTCTTGATGTATTTCAGTGGCTATTTTATGTAGCTTGGAGATGGCCACATAGACAGAAGGAGAATTGTCCGGTATGAAGACACAGCAGCTGGATCCGATGATACGGCATGTTCCACCTCGATCAGCTAGAATGACATCTAGAACAAGTCTATTCTGCAAAGCAAACATGCGGATTGATGCTGGTTCTTCTGTCAAGTTTCCTAGGGCCGCAGTTGTCTGATTGATCACTGCTTCCATTGTACGGGTGGGGTGACGGACCAGCTTACTGTTCTGTACTGGGCCAACGAAGAAGAAGAATCCTTTGTTAAAGTCTGTATATTGTTCCCATGTGGTCTCAGTCTGGTCGACCACAGAGACATCGATTGCATGTTTTCCCCTTCTACGAGCCTGGTGATCAAACAGTTGCAAATCTTGCTGGTATGTTGGGGGAGCTAGAAACACAGGTGGTAGAAGGAAGGCTATATTACAGGTACCAGACCAGCCTGGAGGTAGGAAGTAGTATGCCTTAGTTCCACAATCAAAATAAGTGTTACGTGATGCAAGGAAGCTGCTTCAGCCTCTCGTGGACATCTGCAACACTGTAGTACAGTTACTGTTGCCCACTGGTACATCGTCTGTACTCTGTACACAAAGGGGGCCAGTAGTCATGGCAACAGAGATAACAGGTGGTCCATTTTCTTTAGCCGACTTAGAGTTTGGATACACATAGTTTGTTGCTGTACTTCCTTTTACTGTATTCTTCCATTTCTAAAGCAGTCCCTTTTGCTTGTGGGTCCCCATCTTCGTTGGGGTAACAGACTTTGTTCAGTTTGGCGTTGAGGTCACCCACATCCCATGTTTCTGAGAGATTAAATACTTTAGAGGCATATAGAAGTTTGAACGAAGCAGGGCATGAACCATTGTGAGAAAATAGCAGTGGTAACAATGGGATTCCTTTTATGTTCTGATGAGGAGGAATCTTGCCACAAACCCAACAGTTAGTAGCATTGCTTAGCTGGTGTGTCTGATGCAACATTTGAAGAAATTAATTATTTTTCAGATTTTGTCGGTGTACCTGTTCATGTTGCAGCAAATCAAAATGATGGTGTTCTTTGGGCCAAATGATGTAACAGTAATATTAGGTAAAGAGGCTCCAGGCATTACTTCCTCCACTACCCACATTACAGTAGCGATGATGGTAGCAGTCAAAGTCAGTCCAATGATACAGATTGTACAGCTGTTACTCATTGTTGCAGCGATCTCCTTCTTTTTGGACAAGCTCATTTTCATCGGCAAACAACCAGAAAGTTAACGCCCTAAGAGTCCTGAGCGGACGTTGGTTTCTTCACTGACATGGAGACGAGTAGCCGCTAATAGGAGACCCCCCCTTTGAAGTCAGACTTTACCACTCAGGACAATGGTTTCACCTATCTTGTTTTGCACCGGAGCGCCTTTCTTCCTGGATCGGTGTAGGTATCTGGATGAACCAGGGATCGAGTGGTCCGAGAAGACTTCCTCAGTTCTTTCGGGTGATGGACCTCTTCCTGTTTATGTAACCAAGATGTTGCGGTGATCTTTCAGCGCAGTATGATCCACCAAGGAGTACGGAACTTTCTTACAGTGACTGGCGTGGGTCCAATTCTTCCTGTTGGTCACTCGGACTGCAGTTCGGGTGGCGAGGAGGACCTGCTCGGGGCCCCTCCAACGAGGTTCCAGACTGTTCATCCACTGGAATACTTTCACCATCACATAGTCTCCCGGATGCAGGTCATGTCCGTCATCTTGCGACCTGTCCGGGAGAGTTTCTCAAACCTGCTGATGAATAGAAAGTAAGCTGTCAGTCAACTGAGACAAATAATCACTCATCAACGTGTGTGGAACATCATGTGTAGGGCGAGGCTTAGGAACCCCCCAGATTTTCATGGGCCTGCCAAACACAATCTCATATGGGGTAAGCCCAGAGCGTGTATGAGGTATTGATCTGATAGAAAGCAGTGCCAAAGGCAATGCATCAGGCCATTTCAGAGATGTGGAAACCTGTATTTTTGCCAATTTCAATTTCAGTGTGGAGTTGAAACGTTCCACCAGGCCTGCTGACTGTGGGCGAAGAGCAGCATGGAACTTTTGCTTGATCCCTAGTCTTTTCATGACATAATTTACAACCTGTCCAATGAAATGGGGCCTGTTATCACTCCATAAAATTCTACAAATTCCAAATCTGGGAAAAAACTCCTTAAGGAGTATTTCCGCAGTTGTAAGGGCTGTATTATCTTTCGTAACATAGGCCTCCACCCATTTACTGAAGGTGCAATCTACTACTAAGACATATTTAAAATTATTACAGCGTTCAAACTGACTGTAATCCATTTGTAGGACCTCAAAAGGTGCAGATTATGTCGCAAACCCTCCTGTTGGAGTCTGCCTTCCCTTTCCAGGATTATACTGGAGGCAGACCAGGCAAGACTGAACTATCTTTTTAGCAGTACCAGCAATATCAGGATGGTCCCAAACTTGCGTAAGCTGTTTTGCTATTGAAAGCGCACCAACATGTGCTGGACCATGTGCCATATAGATCAAAAGATATAGGTATGCAGTGGGCAACTTCCATTTAGTCATATCTTTGCTCCTCCAACAGCCTTCATCATCCAATGCTCCCTCCTTAGCCCATTGGTCTAATTCATCAAAGGAGGCAGATTGCTTCATATCCAGTACTTCCTGTCTAACATCATGCCAACGTTCAGCTTGCGACTTAACCACATACATAGATGTGGTGCTTCGCTGCGTTGCAGTCTCACGAGCTGTGCAATCTGCAAAGGCATTACCTGCTCCTATTTTATCTGTCACCTTTTAGTGTGCACTGCACTTAACAATAGCTACTTTCTTGAGATAAGTTAAGGCAGTAAGAAGATTGTGCACTAGTTCTCCATGCACTGTCTGTGTTCCATGTGAAGTGAGGAAACCACGATCCTTCCACAAACGGCCAAAGTTGTGCGCTACCCCAAACACGCACTGACTGTCAGTGTAGACATTGACAATCAGATCTGTACTAAGCTCACATGCTCTTGGTAGAGCAATCAGTTCAGCTGCTTGAGCTGATATTTGTGGGATGCGAGCTGTCTCAACTACTGTCTGGAGTGTCGTGATAGCATAGGCAGGAGATGTGGTGCCATCGGGTAATTTCAAACATCAACCCATAATTCTCCATCTGGAATGGAGAAGGGAGTGTCTTGCAGGTCAACACAACCCTTTGTCTGTTCTTCAGTGAGAAATATGCAATCATGTGACTCTTGTGACTGTGGCTGAGTAGATGTGAAAGGTAATAGTGTGGCAGGATTCAGTGTCAAACATCTTTTCAACGTAATATGGGGGGCCAAAAGTGTCAGTTCCTATCCTGTCAAACGAGCACTAGTCAATTGTTGCATCTTTGTTTGGTTTAGCAAAGCATCAACTGAATGGGTTACTAACACAAGCAATTTATGTGACAAAACTATTCCTTCACTCTGGCGTATAGATACAGCCGTTGCTGCCACCGCTCGAAAACATCCGGGCAGCTCGCGAGTGACTGGTTCAAGGACAGCTGAAAAAAATGCGCACTGGCGTTGTTTATCACCGTGTGTCTGTGTTAGGACCGAGAGGGCACAACCTTCCCTTTCGTGTACATAGAGTGTGAAAGATTTTATGTAATCTGGAGTACCTAATACTGGTGCAGAGCAGAGGGCTTGGCGTAACTGTTGGAAAGCGCTCTCGTACTCAGCAGCCCATGGGAGGAGCATCGGGGTATCTTTGGTCAAAAGCGCTAACAAAGGTTTAACAATGTGTGAAAAACAGGGGATCCACTGCCTACAAAAAGAGGTAAGGCCAATCAATGCACGAACATCCTTTTGAGTGCAGGGTACAGGAGTATCTAGAATGGTCCGAATGCAATCTGGTGTGAGCGCACATCCCTCCTTAGACAGGAGGTGACCTAAATAGGTAACCTGCTGTCTATAATATTGCAATTTCTTTCTAGAGACTGTGATTATGTGATGCAAGAAACAATAACATTGACAATGTACCTTCTTCACATTGCTCAGGAGTGTCAGCAGCTAACAAAATATCATCGACATACTGA
The DNA here is from genome assembly GCF_964204655.1 of Triturus cristatus. Lineage (NCBI taxonomy): Eukaryota > Metazoa > Chordata > Amphibia > Caudata > Salamandridae > Triturus > Triturus cristatus. Next base: position 328,877,310 of record NC_140584.1, on the reverse strand, counting down.
ATGAGGGCCACCCCTTTTGGTACAGGAAAGGAATCAAGTTGTCTCTTCAAAGCCTGACTGTAAATACTGGGGCTTTCTGTATAGCTCTGTGGAGCTCTACAGAACCGTAAGAATCTATTTTTCAGTGTAAATACAAAAAGATACCGGCTGTCTGGGTGAATAGGTATCAAAAAGAACGCATTCTTCAAATCAATAACCGAAAATGTAGTGGCAGTGGGAGGGACCATAGTGAGGAGGGTCGTTATGTCAGAAACAACTGGATATTGGGGCACCACGATTTTATTAGCCTCACGCAAATCGATAATGAACCTGTAAATCTTAGTATCGGTGTCATTTTTCAAAATAGGAAGGATAGTGCTATTGCAGGTATTTCAGGGAACCTCTTCCACTACACCTACTTTAATCAAATCCTGAGCAATACCTACTAATGCTTCCTCGCCCTCTCGAGATATCTTATATTGAGGCAATGAGGCACCTTCCCTTACTTGAATGTGTACAGGAGGAATAACCATTTGACCCACATCAGTATCTGATCTAGCCCACAGGGTACAAGGTAAGGATGCCAGAGCGGTGTCCTCATTGATAAGGCAAGATCTATCAGTGATTGGATAGTTGTCATTAAGGATAATATGTACACCTTCCGGGGAACAGCGTATTGTAGCACGAAAATACTTGAGCATATCAATTCCTACAATGTAATCTGGAGTGTTAGGGGAGAGCAAAAATGGGCAATATTGTAACAAATTTATCAAGTCCAAATGCAAGCGGCTGTGATAGTGGGCTAGGTGTAGGTGTTCTATTGAACCCTATCTATGTTATCAATGTGCCAGACAATGGGAGCCCTAGGAACCAGTCTTTTAGACAGGGCACTACGGGTAGCCCCTGTATCAACCAGAAATTGATCAGTAGATCCCAAGACATTTGCGTCAAAATAGGGACCCATTTGATCTACTGGCACCTCAACCGATCCCGCACCCCGTCCTAGGCACCCCTATGCATAATCAGAATCTGTGAGTGTATCAGCGTAATAATCAGTCATTTGGTACTGATGTTGTTTATCAAAGGTTTTAGGGTAGTTAAATCCCTGCTCGACTGCCTCAAAGCGGGGCGAGTACTTGCACCACCCCTGCTCCCTACATTCCCTGGATGCCCTCTCATACTTCCCCTTCCCCGCTGGTATTGGTGACTCTGGAAAATGGGGCATCTGAACGCCAGTGCCCAGTCTCTTTACAATAGGCACACTGATCAGGAGACAGATTGGCCCTTTGGAAAGGGAGTGCTCCAGGTGCATGCAGTTCAGTCCGCCTCTTCCACCTCCCCTAAATGGTGGACCATACACTTGAGCCATCATAACCTTTGTTTTCAAGTCCTTAACCTTTTTATCCTCCCTTCCCTTTGCTTCTAGTTCCTGCCGTGCATAATATTGGGCCATTGTCAAAAGGGAAACCGGTGAAGACGTGGTACTAGAACTCTCACTCGCTTTAAGGCAGCTAGATATCTCTGGTAGCATATTAGCAACAAATTTGTCAACGAACAAGTGTTTACCCGTGTCGGTGGCTAGGGACTGGCCACTAAAATCATGAAATGTCTCCTCAAATCTTGAAAAGAAATTGGAGATTAACTCATCCTTTTTCTGCTTACAGGATGCTAATGTAGTCCAATCTATTTTCTTAGGGGGTATGTGAGTCTTCAATTTAATCACAATAGTTTTTGGAAGGTCTAATATTGCCAGTTGGGGCTTTTGGGCAGGCTCCGTGTCCCTATCTATTTCTTCCAACTTTTCCCAAGTGTCACCAAATGCCAGCGCATCATCACTCTTACGTATTGTCCTCCACATATCAGGAGGTAGAATAAGCCCAAAGAACATATCTATGTCTGCTAATGTCATGGTGCAAGAACTAATGGCTGCCTCCACCTCCTCATAGAAAGCTGCAGGTTTTTTTCGGAGGTCATGCAAGGCAGTCTTAAGGGCCATAACATCTTCTCTACTCCACGGAGTGTAGACCCAATTATATATAAAATATCCCTTTGCATCATCGGAAGTCTTATAATCATTTGTTACCGCACCCTTCAGGGGAACATACAGGGGTGAGGCTTCACGCATTGGTCTCATGACAGACTCACTACTGCTAGGATTATTCACATCTAATGGGACAACTACATTCTCTGTCTGAGACTTTTCTATTTCTACACTTTTATGCCGCTGTTTAGCTAATTCTTGTTCCTTTTTCATTCTTAATGTCTCATCCCTTAATTTAACCGCTCGCCAAATTGTATCAGGTATGTTTTTAATAGGATAGTCCCCATCTACCAATTGCTTATAATCTGTATTCAAATCGCCTGGTTCTGTTTCGTTAGAGATATGTCGTCAACCATATATTACATCCCAACAGAATTTTTCTACGAAATATAACTGTTTTACGTCTTCCCACGCCTGGACCATATTTATGAGGATCATCGCTGTAGTAGTCCTGCGAGATTCCTCCCTGGCACTGCTCTTCGATTTATCTTTATCTTCGCTAGACAGAGTAGAGCGAGTCTGTCGCATGGATCGCTAATCTTTGTCCTTATCATCTGATGAGGAGATTTTTTCATCAGAAGCATCTCTCTCTGGGGTACTCGGATCAGGAGGTGGGGGCCACTCTAATAAAATAGCGTCATCATGAGGCTTATTAAGTATCGGATAGATAGGACGTCCAATAGGATATTGGCCATTTACCTGTAATCGACGTTCTCTCTCTACCTTTTCTATCCCTTCCTGCATCTCCTTATCACTTAATTCAACACATTTCTGATATATCGTTTTCTGCTGTTCTTTCTGTGCTATAGCTTCTGCTTTCTTCGCTCTCTCTCTCACTTCCTTATCCCACATACGCAAACAATCAAACAAATCCTGTCTACTCCTCCTTTTGAACAGACACTGTTCCACATACTGAACCTTCTTAAACTCAAACGATCTATTTACTGGCCACTGTAGATCGTATTCTTTCTTTGTGTATTTGTTCCACAAAGAGCCATAAATTATAGGACAAATCCCATATTTTCTAAACATTTCTCTATTCGGGGTCCCTTCTGGGGGAGCCGGCTGACGTTGTTCTAAAACAGTCCTAGGTCTACAACAGCAGCACCACTTACGAAGTGTGCTCAAAGCAGGCATGTTTTCACAAATATATGTAAAATATTACTTATCCAAACAAGTCTCAAAAAGGAGAAAAATACCCACAATACCTGCCTTCAGTCTTTGCAAAGAATGAATACCAAAACCAAACCAAACAAACAAAAGTGCCGCATCAGCGACCTTACCAAACAGAAGTCTTCAAGTCCCACCTGCTGATCTCTGGTTGACCTAAGGTCACTACAAAATTCGCCAAAGAAGCCCCAGTCGAGACTGGCCACCACCTGGAGGGTCAAGTCAGGAAAACCGGAAAATCCACGTTGGCTGCATAGACAAGGGTCTTCTCATGCAGTGCGCTTCCTCAGCGATAATTTTGATCTTCCGTCGAGACCACTCCTTCAGACAGCCAAGTCTCCGATGGGGCCCCACATGCTGGGCGCCAACTGTGGAAATGTGCCTTTTTTAAGGGCACACTGGTGCAGGGTCACCCTCTTGTCCACTGGTCCGCAGACCAACAAAATAGAGATTGGCACTGGAGTTGAAGTAAAACAAATCAAGTTTATTAATCACTCATGAGTGGGATTGCATCCAAACAACACCCTCGAGTGTTGCAGGAGGAAGCACACATAATGTAAAAACCCTTCGGCTTTATATACTGTTTGTGCAATGCAATCCTATGGGAAAGAAAACCAGAGGGAACAGGTTTAAGCATGGAAATAGCTATAGGCAAACAAGAACAAAGGCTAACCAGATGGTCAGGAGATGAGGAGGGGGAGTAAGGAATGTTTATGGCGGCAATAAGCTATCAATAGATAGCATCTGAGACCAGGTGCACCGGCAGTTGCAACCCCCAGCACGTACGACAAATTGACCATGTCAGCGAGGTCAGCTAAAGTTGAGGACACAGGCTGGGTGAAAGGACGAACAGCAGAGAGTAAAATGAACACAATAGAAATTAAATGGACACCACAGTCAAAATGGCTGCAGCTTATGCTAACATGAAATTTACACTTTTCCACAGTCTAGGTACGGGGGTTGCTCTTTTTCCTATCTGCCTCCCCCTACTAGAACAGCCTCCCCCTACTAGAACAGCCTCACACACCACGTTCGCTCCTGTTCTGATTTTTGGAAGTTTCAAATAATGCTGAAAACATGGTTCTTCTGTAAAGCTGCCTCTTTCTCTGCTTTTATCTTCCTAGTGCCGAGACACTACTTCAGAAGTGAGTCATTTTGCGCTTCATAAATGCTGGTGGCTTAACATAATAATATTTTCTACAGTTCTTTTTAGGAATTCGAGCACTGTTTGTGCTTGCAAAGCACATGCATTTAGGACCTAATAGGAACCCACTTTAAAGACAGTATTTACTTACTGTCCATCTGAGACCTGACAGGACCTGACCATCTTAAAGTCCTGCTGGTGGCACATTCATGAGGAGTGGGTGATGGGCAGGGTCCAATCACATCTGTGCCTTCAAGTCTGTCTGCAAATCGCATACATCTTTGTAGGTCACTCTACCATCCCAGACCCTGTCTTTGAGATGGGTGAGCCACTGAAGGTTTGGGCCAGATGCCTGGCTTTGGCTCACCTTGAGGTCTTCTGGGACATTAAGCACAAAACAAGCTCTGCTTTCATTCGGCCCTGCATACTACGACGTTCTAAATTCATGCACCAATAATTAATGAAAAAGCAGGGAACTTTCATATACAACAGGCCGGGGAAAGAGGTATCCACTTAGTAGCTCAATTGCACAACATGAATCCAGAAAATCTGAGATCCATTCCAGGCTTCCCATCTTTAAGAAAATGTGTACTCCTAAGCAAATATTTTATTGTACTGAGCCTCTTTCTTCATTTTCACACAGGCGACTACCTTCAAATGTGTGAATTCATGTAATGTGCTGTATAAAAACCTCTCGTGTTTGATTTAACAGAGTGCAATGTTGCTCCACCTATAATCTAGACCACATTACTGGTACACATGACAACAAACTTGCCTCTGATTTCACTAGTGGTATTGTTGTCAGAGTTAGGGGCGCTATCAATATTTCTCAGTTCATGTTTTAAATTTATCACTTTTAATAAATGCTTCTCAATGCAGTGATATAACCTGAAGTACTTAGGTGAAATACTTCCACATGTTATAGAAATACACTTTAAAACAAAAATTTGAAGCAACTTTATCATAGTCTCCCCTGATGTTTGCTGCATACTATACATGGCATATATTTTCACAAGCCACAAAGTGCAGGGCCCTTAGAGCCAAATCAGATCCTTGGCTGTGTTCTTCTTGTTAATATAGTGGCTCACCCACCTCTATCTAGCCAGCAACAACAGTGATCTCATGGCACTGTTGCCGCAGACTGCTTATATGACTTTCACTTTACCATTTACCCGCACAACCATCCCACCAACTCAGACTGAAACTCAACCAAGAAATTATGAGTGGGTGCTCCACCCCACAGACCCCTCCAAAAGTATACCCCAGGGTATGGTGTTACACTGTCTAAAATGCATGCTCTATCCCCCTTCAGGAGCAGCTTTCATTGTGCAAGTGCACACGTCCTCTTCAGAGCATTAGCCAGATAATCTAAGGAAAAGACTTCAGCACTGAAAGCTCAACCTAGCCTGCACTGGGTCAGGTAAGTGCTAAGAAAAGTGTCAGCACCATGTGGAATGCTCTTCAACAAACTCTTTTTAGAAGCAGGAAAACCAAAAGAGGAGTACCCAAAGCTCCATTCCTCCAACTGCTCTTTCAGACATAGGGTCATGGATAAATGTTCACAATAGGGAAAATATGCATAAGAAACCAGAATATAGACATTGTAGAGTGGATGGCCTTCCTCCCAGATTCTTTCTCAGGCCTACCATATTATCTATTGTATCATGAATTTAAACTCTGTCAGTCTCTTATTCCTCTCACTGTCAACCCTCACCCCAAGCATTACCTCCTTCACCCTCCTTTTTGTGACACCTGCCCTCTCATGCTCCCTTCTTACCTGTTAACTAGACTTCTAAGGCTAGCTACCCACAACACACTATTGCTCAGTAATGTGAGATACCAGTCTTTTGGGGGCTCTAATTCCATCCAGAAATTTGCTTCCAGATCGTTTGTTTATATCTCATCTGTCCCTCTTCAATGCTTTACGGAGTTCTTGGGGGCCAGAAAGTGCTATACAAATGACTAAGAGCAAAGGGCAAGGAGGGAATGGGGTTCCATCCCCATTTATACGTGACAGAGCATGGGCCACAAGGATCTCAAATAAAGATTTGCACTTGTACAAAGGAGTCAGAACCCCAGGGCAATATGAGGCAAGGCATGTGTTTATCAGTCTTGTTCCGGACAGGACAATTGCCTGCCAACCATTTTGTGTTTCACCTTTCCCTGCACAGTGTGTCAGTATGGCTAGGATTTTATGCATGACTTGACTAGGACTCAGCCGAACAGAGATCATCCAGCTTAGGTAGCTTTCTGGGCCATGAGATCAGCTTGAAGATCAAAACTCTGTTATATTTGCCTCTCACATCCCTTGAAGAGTAGGCGAGACGTAAGCATTTAAAAGGTTGTGAAAGTTGTGTCTGTGTCGCCCACTGTGATTCCTGCTCTAATAGTTATGTCTCTCGTTTGGGGTAAATGCACACCAACAGGCAGTATTATGGCCTTAAAAGAGTGCTTAGGATCTGCTCATGTCACTCTTTGAATCACTGGGCCATGCCTACTTTGACTTTACTTTACATTTTTGCACGACACTATGTAATCCCTCTGCCTAGAATTGTGGAATGTAGATACATCTAACAAAAGAAATCCAAAATACTCTAAAATGGCATATACAGTCAATAATAGACATTAGAACTTGGCTACTCACAAACATTTTGCAAGGGGCCTAAAATGATAGTCTGTGCTTTCATGCACACAGCTGGAGATCAGGTGTAATGGAGTGCAAGGTGGGCATAGGAGGAGCGACTCACATGCGTGATGTGGAGTGTGAGTCATGGAATTATTTAGAGGGTTTCATGCCATACTGTTATCTACATTAAGCCCACAGTCTCTAAAAGACAGACAGATTTGACAATACAGTGTTATGCTATGTGTGAGTTGCTGTCCTTCTACCTGACCCGTTGGCCTTCTCTGCTTGCTATCAGTACCTTTGGAGAGACAAGTGCACTGAGAAAGTAATTTTATTATTTAATTGGAATGAAATAGAATCTTAGGTCTTACAATGTCTTTATGCCTGTAAGGCTCTTATCTAAACCGTGCTTTATTCCTAAAATAATAAGTGCCGGTGCCTAAAGCTCTGCTAAGAATTCTACGGCCGGTGCTAATAAATGTCTGCATGCAGAATGCTGAGGATGCATAGCCTTGAACTGAATCTACCTCATGCCTCTTTAATCTACTACCAGACACTCCCTGCCCCTTTATCCCACCCTTGTAGGTCCTTGATTTCTCCCTTTGAAACATTGTTTCTGTCTTTTTCTCCCTCTTATTTCCCCTTTGTTTGATTTTCTCTCTTTTGATCTCTATAAATGCCTTATGAGAAAGAAAAGAGTGATGGTCCCAAAAAATAAAACATGCTTGATAAAGACTTCCAAACAAGATGTGCAATTCACTGAGATAGGCAGATACATTCACCCACCTCCACTAATACAAGTGGTACAATGGGAATGTTATAGCCATGGGACCAGGAAATTTGCCATTTATTGCTGACTTTACCACGTTCTCAAAAAGTTCTGTTTATGAAATCTGTATTTAAAGTCTAGGGGGTAGGCAGGAGTGGCCAGCCATCATAGCCCATGGACGCCATCCACCAGCGCTCCCCTGAGTTCTGAAAATCAAGTAGGCATTGGCTCTGGCCCCACATTCAGCAACCATCGAGCAGTACTTTGACCAGGGAGAATGGGGGCACTAAAAGCGGCACCAGACAGGCCCTGCAAGAGCTCCTCCAGTGCCAACGCCAACCCGGGCCTAAGTCATGTCCATGACATGATTGAGCGTGCAGCATTGAGACAAGTTAGAAGAACAGAAGCCGACGACTAGCACCATGCCCTGGCCCATACTATGCTCACTCCAATGCCGCAGGGCAATTAGCAAGGGGCTATCTCCTCTGGTGTCCCCCAAAGTTCCGTTTGGGGCGGCCATACTGAACAGCGGGAGCTCACTCTACGATATTTAGCACCTGGATTTTCTTTGTGAAGAGGACAGCGTGGGAGGGGTGAGCTGCCCAAAAGAGACTGTCGTGGGCACTGAGGGGCAGCTTCCTAATTTCTGAGAGACCTACCTGAAGAATTGGTGCGAACAAGCCCCAGCGGCAGACTGCAAGGGAGTGGGCTAGGGGCCCTTGATGGCCTGAGTCCCTGGTAGGGGAAAACATAATCCACAGTACAGTCTGTTTGATCCTCCAAGTTGCACTGATTCAGAAGGGGTGAAGTAGCGAAGAGGGCCATGACATGTCGCCTGATTCCACATGCCCTATCTGCGGATGCACTTGGGCAATCTTCTCTTCAATCTGGATACCAGAACCCCCCACCGGCAATCTATATGCCTCCGAAAAAAACACAAATGAGTGTCGAGCAACTTCCAACCGAGAGAAGCAAGAGACTCACAATCCTCCATTGCTAGGGAGGGAATAATGGCATTAACTATGGAAGATCTCCTGTCCTCACTTCAAGATTTTAAAAAGGAGCTGTGGTAAGAACTAAAAATGGACCTTGCCACCTCCCTAGATGCTCTTTGGTCTGATCTCAACTCCATTCTCGCTACCCTACAATAGGATCTAAATTCAGTGGGGACTCGCACTCTTGATGCCAAATGGCAAACCCTTGAACAACGGGTGTTTGGCTAGAAGGCTATTCGGGCCAACTTAAAGCAAACATCCAAATTACACTCTTAAAATGTGAAGATTTGGAAAATCGTTTCCTGCATGACAGAATTAGCCTGCGAAACCTGGAGGAAAGTGTGGAGGGCCTGGACCTAGTGGCGTTTGTGGTGGGCCTGTTCTCGGATCTCCTGGAAGATGACCACACCAAGATTGAACTAGATCTTGTGCACCGGGTTGGGCAAATGTTGTGTGGTGAGGGGAAACGTCCCCACAACAGGCACTACACTCCTTTAAGATGGAAGAAGTGATCTCACAAGCGTCGAGAAAAGTAGAGTCTGTTTCATTCCAAGGCGCAACATGCTCTGTGCTCCAAGATATTGCACCAGATACATTGGCTCTATGACATTTTTGACCCGTTACTGATAAACTACACTGTGATCACATCATATGTAGGTGGACTTATCCTTTGAGCCTTGCCTTGGAAGAGTGGTGACTTTGCTGGGAGTGTTGGTACTGGAAAGGGAAAAAAGAAGAGGAAGCAAGGGGAAATTAGAAGAGAATTCTTAGCGGGGAAACCCAAAAGGTTGTAAAGATGGCCCTCACCCCCTAAATAGTGCCATGTTTCATCATAGAGCCACTAACACACCCTGGTGCAGACCAACGTACAGGGTGGAGTGCAAAAAACACCTTTTTTTTATATATATAGAAAAAAAGAGAAGAAATATCCAAATAAAGGGATTCCTGTTGCAGGAAAGAAGAATGATAAAACTGTCTAAGTAGGTACCCATCTAAATTGTATTCTAGTTCCCACTTGGCAGGATTAAAAGAATTGAAGGGTATATGAGAGAGACAACGTCTCCATTACCCTATCTGCTGTACCAACATGTTTCAACCCTTAACTAATACCCAATATGGTTGATGGCATTCATCAGGATACAATCCCTTATAATGTGTTATTAGTACTTCCCTACTAGTATAATTACCATATGGTAGGGAACACTCGGTGGAAAAACTTGCCCTTAATAAGCACACATTGTCAGTGTACCTACAAGGATAAAACAAGATTCATCAATATGTTTTCCACTTCTCCCTTCCACTGCAATTACCCCCTTTGTTAGTTAGCACACCTAAAAATTGTGATCACCTTGTTCAGCTGCCACGTGTTCACTGTATTTCTCCATTAATTCATAACAAACATGAATTGAATTGTTATCTGGTTTATACCTGTACCATAGGCCCACATTTGTGGTTTCTTTACTTGCCCATTTGCAGCTCTACATAGTCTTATAGGGAGATAAATTATGCGATGAACACTGAGACAAGAGAGGCCCCACTGTCCTGATATGGCACCTCTATGAAGTTAGTTAGCCTTGATCTTAAGAAATCGAAGCAAGAACGCTTTAGTGTTGCCAGACCCACACGCCTGAACGTATGCAAGCTATATACTATTATATTGTTGGGAGAACTAGGTTTCCAAAAGTTAATGTTTTGTTACTTATGTTTATAATACATGAGTGGGATAATGCTGAAGCACTGTGATGGGAAGGGGGCGGGTGGAGGTAGGGCCTGGGGGGTGGACTCCTACAGCTTATACGTTCTGCATGGGGGTACAGGAAGATGGGCGATGTGCTAGTTCCGGGGCCTCTGAGTGCGACTACTTAACCTGGAGACATCATGGTGTTAACTAAATTGACATGAAATATTAAAGGGCTCAACTCTCCGGCCAAACGTAATAAACTCTGGAAATACATTTTGGACCAGAGATATTATATAGTAGCACTACAGGAAACACACTTTGAATGTAGTAAGGGTCATAGATTGTACCATTAAGGGAATCCTCTGATCGGTAGTTCTACCGACACCAAACTCAATGGGGTCGCCCTCTTCTTTCATTCCTCTTTAAAGTTTTAACCAAAAGGCTGCCAATCTGATAATTAGAGAAGAATGATGATGGTAAAGGGGACAATAATGGGTCAGATATGCACAATAGCATGAGTCTATGCCCCTAATTATGCCCAGGCTGCCTAACTCCAGTCATTCCTCACTCTTTTGGAAGGGTTTGCAGAGTGAGAGGTTATTCTCATTGAGGATTTCAATCTCACCTGGAACATGGAGTTAGATAGCACCCATCCACATTGCTCCTGTACAGGGAGTTTCACTAGGGCCCTGAAGGAAGCCATCCAATCACTGGGCGTGATATATGCCTGGAGAGCCACACACCCTACCACTTGGCGACCACCTTCCATTCTATTGCACTCTCGGACCACAACCCGTAGAACTTACACCAGATTGGACTTCCCCCACATCTAAGTCCTGCAGGTAGTTCTTCCTTGGACCCCTCACCAGAGATTGCCCTTTCCGGGAAGAGCTGCATAAGACTATCAGGGAATTCTTACAGACAAGCTACCCTCAAGATACTAACCTGTCCAAATTTGTGAGACGCCTTTAAGGCAGTGATAAGAGTGAAATGCATTTCGCTGTTATCTACCTTAACTAAACCGAAAGCCCAGGATAGGCTGGCTCTCGAGAGGAACACCAAGTGGAAGAACGGGCCCGTAAAGACTCCCCATTCCTAGCCCTACAGGGGAAGGTCACTGCTCTTAGGGGAAAATTTAACACAATATACAAGAATAGAGCAGAGTTTACTTTGCTACGCCTTAAACATGTAACTCATGATCCAGTGAATCAGGTGCTTCCCCATTTTGTGCAGCAACTCAGGATCAAACACGAGAAGGAATACATTAGCCACATCAATAGAGAGAGGTGGTATAGCTACATCTATAGAGGATAAAGCAAACATCTTCTGTGATTTCTATAAATATCTGTACACATCTGAGACACCAGGGGAAGATGCACAGTTAGAATAACTGCCAGAGGTTCAACTACCGCAAGTGACAGCTGATCAAAATGAGGAGCTGGATAGCCCGATCAGAGAAGAAGAAGTTCAGGTTGCCATCAGTGCTCTTAAAATCCATAAATCGCCTAGGCCTGATGGGTTTATGGCCCAATTTTATAAGACCTTTAGCTTAGATTTAGTGCCTCACTAAACACTTCTATTTAATCATATGGCTTCCTCCCGAAAGGTCACCCCTTCGCTGAGTGAGGCACTGATCACAGTCCTTCCAAAACCCGGGAAAGACTCCCATTTCTGTGCTTCCTAAAGACCGCTGAGGGCGGAAAGTGAATTTGTGGGGTGTGGTTTACTTTCACTGCATTGAGATGGGGAAAAGGAAGGGGGTTTCTCATAATATGGTCGATAAATGACCAAGGACTAGTAAATACAATCTATCTTTCCTCAACAGCGCTGTGGGGGCCCTCATAGAGGGATTACCTCCATAAAAGTGGAGTGAGCTACCATTCAGTGTGAGTCCAACCTAGTCACGGGGCAGGGGTCCATTTGATGCCCATTACCGAATCCCCTTACAGTATCCCCATTCAGCCCTGTAGGGCCAGTCCAACCTAGCCTTTGAGATTGGGGCAAGAGGCTTCATCATCGCCTCCCATCGACTCCATTAATAGTATTTCTACCCAGACTTGTTCCCTGGTTAACCCTTCAGTCATGGTTCTTGTCAGGGTTTCTTTACCTTTATCTAACCTTAAGCAAGATCCGGCTTCTGCTACACAGAATCAACACACTCAACATGTAAGAACTCAAAGGGAGGGGGTCAGGTCAAATAATAGAATGCCAAAGCAGGCAACAAGACAACTAGTGGTATCAGCAAAGGCACTTTGCTCCAGAAGCCTGCACTGGTGGTAGCCAAGAGCTCTCATTCTGATTATTTCCAGAATTTAGAACAGCTCACTAAGACAAACTTTGATGATTTGGTGAGCAGTATCTCCAAGTTAGAATAGCTCACGAGCAATCTGGGAGTTTCCATGGCTGCAATTCATCCCCTCCTGACCTCCCCAAATAAATTTGGCAAATCTACCGTTAAGCCTGCTGTTAATCCATGTGTTCCTTCTCAAGCCCATGCTCATATTTTGAGGCCTAGTTGGTCCCAAGCTGGGGATGAGGACAAGGTGTGCTGGTCCTGCTATTTATTTTCCCGGGACGCTTCTCCCGTCATCCTCTCTTATACAATCTGTGTCCCAGTCACGAGGGGGCCTAACTCCACAAATGACCCTATTCCCCTAGAACATAAGTAGTTTCTAGCCCTGTGGCCGATACTAAGTGGTCCCCCTACACCTTTGGATTCCCCAGCGGGGACTCTTCCTTGTAAGGATGTTATCAAACTTCCTCCTGCCTCAACACCCTATGTTTTAGGTTTGGCCAAAGTTCCGCTCCTAAAGCAAGAGACAACTGAGAGTTACTAGTAACTTAAAAATAAAGTAACTCATTGACTGTCTAATAGAGTCAATTTCGAATTTCCTTTCTGTAACGACATCATCATGGCATGCAGGGTGGGCTCGATTGACGTTTTGGAGAAAACTGTGACTGGTAATTGTATTGTTATTAACTTTTGTAATGCTTGCAGGTCAGGTCACATTTTAAATAGGATAACTCTTGGACCACTCTCAAGCAGCAATATTACTCTCATGCCTTTAGTTTCATTTACAACCCTCCTGGCTCAATCCATAAGAGGAAGGCTGGGGCTAGAGCCCCAATGGCCACACAGGTGACCAGAGCTAGCTATCCCAGTCATCAAGCCCCAATGGATTCACAGGTAGCCATAGTTAGTTATCCCCGTCAGCAGGTTCAGGTCCCCAGTTTACCTCTGCGCAATCGATTCAAATCCCTTAGAGAGCTAGATGCTCAGAACGGACTAATTTCTGGGTGGGATAATTATGCAACAATTCATCAGCCACATACTCCTAGCATCCTCAAGATCGTGAGTTGGGAAGTTGCTGTAGGTCAGGGCAAATTAGCTGCTGAGGAGTGCCTCACCACACTCAGCTCTTGTGACATTGTCTGTTTACAGGAGACCTGGGAGTTTGGGACTACTCTTATGCTTGATGGCTTTGCCACTTTTATTTCTCCTGCTACTCCCTCTTTTTACGGTAGAGCCTAAGGGGAGTTAGCTATTTTTATAAATTTGAGTCTTAGCTGCAAAATTGTGAGGGTCACTTCTCACTCTCCACATATTTTAGGCACTCTTTTGATTTTTTCGAACTCGCTTAGGGTATTGGTGGTATACATATATAACTTGAAGTCAGCTAGGGAGGAGCATGATTTAGTTCGTGAACTCAGTATTTTTTGGGATGACTGCAAAATTTTTCTAATTTTACAGCTTTTATGTTGATGGGTGATTTTAACTTGCACTCTTACCCTGATTGCTTCTTGTATGAGGACAATGAAAATGATTTTCTAGCATGGATCAGGTGCACCTTAAACATTTTCAAAAGGAGGACCTGCTTAACAGCTTGATCTTAGAACATACCCTTGTAAATTTATTTAGCAAGAAGGATGTAAACGCATGATACAAATTCCAACTTTTAAAACGTTTAAAGGGGTAGGGTCAAGCTCAATTATTTTGTATTGTCCTGTTTATTTCCCTCTATAATTAAGTTTGATGTGTGTTGGCACACTCAGAGTGATCATAATCCGCTTCTGGTCACTTTTCGTTGGTCTCAGACTCCAATTAAGGAGGATAGCCTTTACCAAGAACTTGTCAATATTAAAAAACAAGAATGAAAACTCAATTTGGCTAAGGTAGCTCCATCTGATTTTTGTTTCTATTTGCTATCTTCCTGACAATTTGATTTTAACGCTTGCCTTGATGAAAGAGCCTCTGTTCTGAATATTTTGGCAGCCTCCATAAATCACATGGGGTGCATTAAGGCTGCATTCACCCTGCACAGTGCTGAGTACCTGGTGGTGCCTGCAAAGTGGTTTGATAAGGAGTGTTCACAACAAGCTATAGGGTGCTTATGGCTTCACTGCAAAGGAAGCCTCGTATCCGTGAGGATGTGAGGAGGGCTAGGGCGTATTTTCGTGTGGCGGTTAATGCAAGAAAGAGGAATTAAAAAAAGCAGCTTTGGGACAATTGATTGGAGGCTATTATTTTAAGGACAGTTGTGAACCATCTCCTGTTCTTCCCTGGGCAGGTTTCACTGTAGAGCCTCATTATTACTCCCTAGGACTGGCATTACCACTTTGAGGCAATTATGATTTTGAAAATGACAAGGATCTAATCGATAGTGGCCGCTTGGCTGGTGGACATTGCTTCCAGTGAGATGAAATCAAGAAAGCCATCATGTCTCTTCCAGATAGCAGGCCCCAGGTTTAGATGAGGTACCAGGGCATCCGTTCAAATCTGAAGTTAATCTCTGGGCCCTTCTAGTGACCCAGCACCTTAATGAAGCCACCCGTAGCTCGCTTCCCTCAAGTTGGTGTCAATCTGTAATTGTGCCCATTTGTCAAAATGGGTTTAGAATAGATCCTGCCTGTTATCATCCTATCTCCTTGTGGATAGTGAGATTAAAAATCATTGGGTGGGTCCTTCTGGGTCACCTTACCTTATGGGCCAAAGGTAAGGACGTTCTAGCAGAGATTTATTATGGATTCAGGGCAGGACGAGGGACCGTTGAACAGAACGTAAATCTTTTTCTGTTGACTTCACAAATGTACCAGCGCGAAGGGAGAGGCAGTTAATTTGGTCTTCATGGGCCTCAGCTTGTCCTTTGACAGGGTCAACAGAGCTTAGCTCTTCGCCGCGTTATATCCATGGGGGATATTCTTCGCAATCTTCATGAGGGATTCACGGCATCTGTGAGATTCGGGGAAAATGGAGAACGTACCTAGCCTTTCAGTTTGAAGAGGGGGTGCGCCAGGGGTGTATACCTGCCCCCTTTATCCTCATTCTCTATATCAATGGTTTAGCATCAACTCTACCCACTCAGGGGCTAGATGCACTGAGTGTGGGCAGACGCCCTCTGCCCGTTCGAATATATGGGGACGATGCCATTCTAAACGCGAGTAAGTCTGGGGGATAGTAGCACCTTTTAGATCAGTCTGTCTCCTTTATGGATGACCTTGACCTGTCTACCAACTATACCAAGTTCCATGTCATGGTGATTGGTCCTAGAAATACCAATACAAGAAAATTTGAGATAATGTGCAATGTCATTAGCAAAGTTGAGCACTTTACTTATCTGGGCCTCCTTTTGGACTCACATCTTACATGGCAACCTTTGATTCAAAAAAATGTCATGATGTTTAAAAGGGCAATCAATGGCTTTAGCTAATTTTCTAGATGCCTAAGCCAATCTCATGTAAAGACGTTGCTCAAAGTCTACAAGGCCAAATGTATTTGAGTGGCTAGTTTTGGTTGTGAGATCTGGGGGTACACATATATGGCGCCTTAACAGGTAGCCATATTATCTTTCTAAGAGGTCTAGGAGGCTCTAGTGAGATTGCCCATGAGGAATTGGGCCTGGGGTATACTTCTGACTATATTGGTTTATGCCCCCTGCTTCTAATGTTATTTGTTTGGCTAAAGGAGGAATTCAAACTCAACAGAGCCATAGTTTGCGACTGCTTAAACCTGGACAATTAGTCTTGAATCTCCTGGTTATCTTTTCTTAGAAGTAATCCTGCTGCTTTGGGTCATCCTGAACTCTTTGTAGCCTCAGAGCGGATTATGAAAGGGGATATGGTATGGTTGAAGCAGGCCTTTCTCTCTAGGGTGACAGCTGAGAGAGAGGCCTCTGCTCTGTAAACCTTTGATGCAACAATATGTCATGGTCAAACGGTTATTGGGATGGAACCCTATTTGAATCTGGGGATGACCAGCTATCACTGCAGATTGTTAACCTATTTGAGATTGAATCTTTTCCATCAGCTGTTACTTCTTAAGGGGGGCTAATCCAAAGTATCGGAGTTACAAGCTTGTATTGGTGATAACATTTGCATCCATTATACTCTAGACATTGTATTGAATTGCCCCAGATTCAATAGCTTACACTATATGTATAACAATCTGTCCGCTACTAATACTCCAGGACTTTAGGCAGGTGAAACCGGCGCTCTTGTTCTTACAATTGTTCATTTGCCTAGGATATGCTACATGCCATCTCTATTTCTCTCTGGCATATTTAGTTGGTGTTAAGCGTTTTTATGAAATTCTTTGATTGCACCAGCATGAGCTTTAGTCAGTGACCTAGTATTAGATTTATGGCACTTTTATGTTGCACCATATTTTACCAAGTTTGGGCTTATTCACTTTACCCTGAGTTTTTTCAATATAGTCAGAGATTGGGGACATCTGTTTTTATTTCCCTCTTTTTAGATAGCTTTACTGTATTGTATGTACTTTTATTATTTAATGAGAAAATCGAATAAAGTTAATACTGACTAACTGACTGACACTATTGTGGGTGCTGGTGAATGGAGTGGGTTCGGATCATTTCAGGTGGGAATGCGGCATGTGCCAGGGGTGTCCACTCTCCCCACTTTTATTTGCCCTTAGTATAGAACCCTTTGCAGCTAAAATGCAAGCAATGCAAGGCATCCCCTTTGCATCAATCGATCATAAAACCTTGCTGTTTGCGGATGTCTTACTCTCCCGTACCTCTCCTTTGACATCTTTGGTGGCTTTGCAGCAGGAATTGGCACTTTCTGAAACAGTCGTAGGTTATCAAATCAATCTTCACAAATTTTTCCTTTTCAATTTGACCCTGTCCACACCAGAGATAGAGGCACTGGTGGGTTTCACCCTCTTGCGTTGAGCTAAGAAAGACCTCACCTATCTGGGGATCAAAATTAGTCCCAAAGTTTCAGATCTGTACCACCCTAACTACTTTTCAGTCCTTCAACAACTTAAAGCTGATCGTAAATGATGGGCGCCCATGTATTTATTGTGGTTAGGCCGTATTCACACAATAAAAATGACTGTTTTACTTAGGGATTTATATCTTTTCCAGGGACTTCCACTTGAGCTAGACAAGGACTTCTTTACCGAGCTCCGTTCTCCGGTGACTTGATTTATTTGGCATGACCACAGAGCCTGACTACCTTATAAGCTGTTGTGCTTGCCAAAAGAGGCTGGCGGTTTGGCCTTGCCTGACTTCCCACTAAACTACCAGGCAGTACAACTAAGGGTGAAGTCCAAGTGGGCACTGAGAGAATCAGATAAACATTGGCTCCATATGGATAGGGCGGTGGTTGGAGAATACGTATGGGATATTTTACGGAAGCTGAAGGTGGACTGACCCCTTAACGCATTCCTTAGCACATCTACAAAGATGACCCTAAACATATGGGATGCTGTGGACCAAGTGGCTGGGTGTGCCACCTTCCCCTCCACTCCTCTACATTTTAGTCCTGCCTTCCCACCTGCAATCACATCTGCCCCTTTGACCTTTGGAGGGAAGGGGGATGCCTCACCATATCTGACCATTTTCATGGATGGGAAATCCTCACCTTCGAAAATTGCCAACAAGACTTTGGACTACCGACATCAGAGAGATACCATTATACTCAACTGAAACAGTGGGTTCTTCACCCAGAAGTGAGACTGGCAGCTACTAGAGTCTTCTCCCCAGCTGAGTAATTTGTAAGGCAGGTGGGGGTCTAAAGGTAGCATTTCCTTCTTCTATTCTCTTTTAATTAATACCTACCCCATGGCTAGGCCACACCATATTGATTTTTGGACCACTATACTTGGGAAACAGTGCTAGATGAGCAATGGGGGAAACTCTGGAGGGACATCCACAGATGTAACCACTCTATGGGGGAGAGTATGTGTAATTACGACTGCAAGGCCAGTAAGAGGTTTAATGGGAAAGTACTCTGAACCATTTCAGGCATGGGGCCATTTTCTAAAGTAGTACGGGGTTACAAGAACACAGAGTTCCTAAACAGCAATCAGTCTTCAGTATCAGAATCCCCAATACAAAATACTTTTTGATTGGTATCTCTACCTCACCAATCTAAAAATAAAATGCACCCCAACACATCTGATCTTTGTTGGAGAGGGTGTGGGTTACTTGGTGATTTCCGACACATATGGTGGGACTGTCCAGTCATTTGACCTTTTTGGACTGAAAACTGAGAAAACCATATTGGGTTACCCACTCCCATCCATGCCACGCTTTGATCTCCTGAGGGTGAGGGACACGACTCTTAAACGCTAAACTTCAAGCAAGGGCTTTATTATATGGTTATGTCTGGGGCAGCTAAGACAGCCTTGGTCGAGTCTTGGAAGAAAACTGCAGTGCCCTCGATGTCTCAATGGGATGCCAGACTATGGCAGGCCCTAACAATGGTGATAATGGCTGAAATTTCATTGGATAATTATACAATTTTTTAATGCGGTTAAGGTCCTCTAGTCACTTTCCTTTCAGTGGGTCATCCACTCACGTCCTGCCCCGCTCGTACAATAGCGCTTCACCTCTTTCAGATTTGACTACCCAAGGGGGTTGATGATGATCATGGGAATGTGCATAACTCCCGTCTGGTAGCTCCTCAGAGTTTGGCCCGCTTTGCACCCACTACCTAACCCTGGGCGGAGCAGGCGTAGTGCCTCTACGCAAAGTTCCACGGAGTTGGAAAACAACTCCGTGGAACTTCGCTCCGCCCCCTCCCAAAGTAATTATAAAGTAATTAAAAAGGCACTTACATGCCGTGGCTGCCTCCTCCTCGCCATGGCCACTCTCCTTCCTCGTCCTCGCCATCCTTCTTCTTAGATAACCCCTACGTTGTACGTCTTGTACGTGCGCACTCGCAAGACGTACAACGTAGGCGTTATCAGTGAAGAAGGATGCGAGGAGGAGGAGGAAGGAGAGCAGCCATGGCGAGGAGGAGGCAGCCACAGCAGGTAAGTGCCTTTTAATTACTTTATAATTACTTTGAGAGGGTGGAGGGACCGGCTAACTACGCTCTGCCACGGAGTCGTAGTTTTGCCTAAACTCCGTGTTCACACGGACACGGAGTAGGCAAACCTACGTAAACTACACTGGCGGAGCATAGTTACCTGCCCGTGCTTACCACCTCCCAATACACTGCTTCAACACACTCACTCATGGTTTAATGTTCAGGGGTATTTGGGGGTGGGAGAAAAATTTGGGCAAAAGATTTATTAGTTGCTAAAGCAAACCTGACAACAGCGGTTTACTTGAATTATCTGATTGTAATGAAGACGTCATTATCTGTTTGCATCAATATGTAACAATAGCATTTTGCTGATGTCAAAGACAGGCTACTCGTTTCACCAGTCACTATTTGGAATTGAGACACAGACCCAACGATATAAGTTGGACAATTCTTGAACAACCCTTCATTCCAACACACGTTACTGATATTTCCAAATTTCTGTTTAAAAAAGAACAGCGTTGGGTGTTCAAATTGAGAAGTGATGAGGTGGGGCTGAATGAGGCTATTCCCTGGACCCTACTTTAATACAGTTGTGTTCCACTTTCCAGTTCGGTCAGTTTTTTCAGCAATCCGCGGTCAATGATTCCGAATTTGTCCTAATGCTCAAATGGCCTGGATTAGCATTCAAAGAGCCACTGTCGAATTTAAATGGTTCCCTTTCCTTTCGTGCCCGTTCATTAGAAATCTGGGGCTTATTGTTTTCGACCTCCAGTGTGATGCCAAAACACGTAGTGCTCTCTTTTATTGCATTTGATGCTGAAGCCTGCAGGAGATTACATTTATTATCAACCAAAACGGGGTTTTATGATCACATCACTGGTATATCATGAGGGGGTGGCCTGTATCGATGCCATTTGTCCAATGAACCCGTGTAATTGCAGTCGCACACTGTTGTCTGTTTTATAAATCTCACTATCAGAAATATCACGGTAATTGATAGGCACTTGGCCGGAAAAAGTGAGCATAGAGCCATTACGGTATTCAAATGGCTTTTTTCGGTCCAATCACACTTTGGCAGGACTTATTTCTATATATAATTGTGTTACTTACAGGATGCTGGCCTTGAACAAAAATCTCAGAGCCATTTTCACACCGTGGTCCTGTGTGTTCGATATACTATCTCTAAACAGGACGCAACCCTTTTATTAAAAAAAAAATCTTTTTTAAGAAATTGAGGTGAGGAAGGGATTCTGTAGTGAACTACAGTACCCAGCATGCTCATTCGCGCACACGTTCTTTGACACGTATGACGCACGAGTACCCCTGTCATGTGACGAGGGTTACGCGTAGTTTGCGCTTAACGTTTTGCAGCCAACAACATTAGTTTATAAATTCGGCATGCTTACACTGATCCGGTTACCACTCGGAACAACTAGGAAGAAGGTCCGGGGTAATGACGGACAGGTAACCATGCTCTTGATTTCAGGTTTTTTCATTTTCATTTCTCTTTACAGTACATGGCGCTTTTTCTGAAGGTCGTGCGTATGTGTTTACTGACACCTGTGTTTGACTAACAGGGCCACCACCGCTTTTATATTGGCTTATTTAATACACCAGCCATAGTGTTCTCTGAGAGGTGAATGGACTCTGTCCTCTCGTTTGAAGTATAATGATTTTCTACCAGAGAACACTTATGTCGATACCTGTGAAATGATGCGATTTATCAGCTGTGAACCAAATGAAGTGAATTGTATTTAATCCTTCGGTTCTAAACGTACACATGCTCTCCTTAGTCAATCGACCCACTTCATGTGTTTTTTAATCAATCCTGCTCGCGCTTGGTCTAGTGAACAAACAAATCTCTGCTTCCCTCATGGTATTAGTTTGTTCTTTTTATTTTTGTTTTTTACAGCGTTGCCTCACGCCCTGAGTTGTTACCAGGAGTGTAGGACGCATCCCCGATTGATTACGGGTAAGAAGGCCATTCAGATCCCTTCATGAGAAATGTTTCCTATTGACACATTTGTTTTAAGTCATTGAATACTCTTGACCTCAACCAGCATTTATCATTCATTTTTTCTCCTGTTACAATTCTTCTTTTTTCAACAGGTGATAAATTCACATCCCTACGGTGCCGCATATCTCAAGATAAGTAGGTACCTATGTAGGTTGTATCGTTCCTTTGATATTGTGTTTTTCACATTCTTAATTTTGCAGTAGTGTTACCATTCGGTCCTGACGAAAGCCACTGTCATATTGTTTAGACACTAGTTGGCTGAAACATGTAGACCACTGAGGACATGTTCCTATAATGTTTGTACACACGTTTTCCTCTAATTCCTGCGTTTTTATTTAACACCTCTAGATACTGAATAAAAATACTTTTCTAGTGGTAATCAATTTTAAAATCACCTTTTCTTGTCCACACACTGCACTTAGCTTCACCACACTACTGGCAGCTTTTTTCACTAGGAGATTTTTACCCTCCATGTTACATCTAAAAACATCCATGAGCTCCTCCTTTTTATAGTAAATAAAGGAGTTGTAGCTCTTTAACTGCACTAGGTGCAGTTAAGGGAGGTCCCAGATGATGAAGCATGCCACTTCGGTGGGTGATGGGACTTGGTCCCTCATAGAAGGACCTTTTTATGTCTGAATATGCTGGTTCGCTGTCTTTGCTATCTTCCTGACAATTTGATTTTAACGCTTGCCTTGATGAAAGAGCCTCTGTTCTGAATATTTTGGCAGCCTCCATAAATCACATGGGGTGCATTAAGGCTGCATTCACCCTGTGCAATGCTGAGTGCCTGGTGGTGCCTGCAAAGTGGTTTGATAAGGAGTGTTCAGAACAAGCAATAGGGTGCTTATGGCTTCACTGCAAAGGCAGCCTCGTATCCGTGAGGATGTGAGGAGGGCTAGGGCGTATTTTTGTGTGGCGGTTAATGCAAGAAAGAGGAATTAAAAAAAGCTGCTTTGGGACAATTGATTGGAGGCTGTTATTTTAAGGGCAAATGGAGAACGTACCTAGCCTTTCAGTTTGAAGAGGGGGTGCGCCAGGGATGTATACCTTCCCCCTTTATCTTCATTCTCTATATCATTGGTTTAGCATCAACTCAGGGGCTAGATGCACTGAGTGTGGGCAGACGCCCTCTGCCCGTTCGAATATATGGGGACGATGCCATCCTAATAGCGAGTAAGTCTGGGGGATGGCAGCACCTTTTAGATCAGTCTGTCTCCTTTATGGATGACCTTGACCTGTCTACCAACTATACCAAGTTCCATGTCATGGTGATTGGTCCTAGAAATACCAATACAAGAAAATTAGAGATAATGTGCAATGTCATTAGCAAAGTTGAGCACTTTACTTATCTGGGCCTCCTTTTGGACTCACATCTTACATGGCAACCTTTGCTTTAAAAAAATGTCATGATGTTTAAAAGGGCAATCAATGGCCTTAGCTATTTTTCTAGACGCCTAAGCCAATCTCATGTAAAGAGGTTGCTCAAAGTCTACAAGGCCAAATGTATTTGAGTGGCTAGTTTTGGTTCTGACATCTGGGGGTACACATATATGGTGCCTTTACAGGTAGCCATATAGTCTTTCTAAGAGATCTAAGAGGCTCTAGTGAGATTGCCCATGAGGAATTGGGCCTGGGGTATACTTCTGACTATATTGGTTTATGCCCCCTGCTTCTATAGTTATCTGTTTGGCTAAAGGAGGAATTCAAACTCAACAGAGCCATAGTTTGCGACTGCTTGAACCTGGACATTTGGCCTTGAATCTCCTGGTTATCTTTTCTTAGAAGTAATCCTGCTGCTTTGGGTCATCCTGAACTCTTTGTAGATTCAGAGAGGATTGTGAAAGGGGATATGGTATGGTTGAAGCAGGCCTTTCTCTCTAGGGTGACAGCTGAGAGAGAGGCCTCTGCTCTGTAAACCTTTGATGCAACAATATGTCATGGTCAAACGGTTATTGGGATGGAACCCTATTTGAATCTGGGGATGACCAGCTATCACTGCAGATTGTTAACCTATTTGAGATTGAATCTTCTCCATCAGCTGTTACTTCTTAAGGGGGGCTGATCCAAAGTATCGGAGTTACAAGCTTGTATTGGTGATAACATTTCCATCCATTATACTCTAGACATTGTATTGAATTGCCCCAGATTCAATAGCTTACACTATATGTATATCTGTCCGCTACTAATACTCCAGGACTTTAGGCAGGTGAAACCGGCGCTCTTGTTCTTACAATTGTTCATTTGCCTAGGATATGCTACATGCCATCTCTATTTCTCTCTGGCATATTCAGTTGGTGTTAAGCGTTTTTATGAAATTCTTTGATTGCACCAGCATGAGCTTTAGTCAGTAACCTAGTATTAGATTTATGGCACTTATGTTGCACCATACTTTACCAAGTTTGGGCTTATGCACTTTACCCTGAGTTTTTTCATTGTAGTCAGATATTGGGGACATCTGTTTTTATTTCCCTCTTTTTAGATAGCTTTACTGTATTGTATGTACTTTTATTATTTAATGAGAAAATCGAATAAAGTTAATACTGACTAACTGACTGACACTATTGTGGGTGCTGGTGAATGGAGTGGGTTCGGATCTTTTCAAGTGGGAATGCGGCATGTGTCAGGGGTGTCCAATCTCCCCACTTGTATTTGCCCTTAGTATAGAACCCTTTGCAGCTAAAATGCAAGCAATGCAAGGCATCCCCTTTGCATCTATTGATCATAAAACCTTGCTGTTTGAGGATGTCTTACTCTCCCGTACCTCTCCTTTGACATCTTTGGTGGCTTTGCAGCAGGAATTGGCACTTTATGAAACAGTCGTAGGTTATCAAATCAATCTTCACAAATTTTTCCTTCTCAATTTGACCCTGTTCACACCAGAGATGGAGGCGCTGGTGGGTTTCACCCTCTTGCGTTGAGCTAAGAAAGACCTCACCTATCTGGGGATCAAAATTAGTCCCAAAGTTTCAGATTTGTACCACCCTAACTACCTTTCAGTCCTTCAACAACTTAAAGCTGATAAACGATTAAAGCCGTAAATGATGGGCGCCCATGTATTTATTGTGGTTGGGCCGTATTCACACAATAAAAATGACTGTTTTACTATGGGATTTATATCTTTTCCAGGGACTTCCACTTGAGCTAGACAAATACTTCTTTGCCGAGCTCCGTTCTCCGGTGACTTGATTTATTTGTCAAGACCACAGAGCCTGACTACCTTATAAGCTGTTGTGCTTGCCAAAAGAGGCTGGCGGTTTGGCCTTGCCTGACTTCCCACTAAACTACCAGGCAGTAAAACTAAGGGTGAAGTCCAAGTGGGCACTGAGAGAATCAGATAAACATTGGCTCCATATGGATAGGGCAGTGGTTGGACAATACGTATGGGATATTTTACGGAAGCTGAAGGTGGACTGACCCCTTAACGCATACCTTAGCACATCTACAAAGATGACCCTAAACAAATGGGATGCTGTGGACCAAGAGGCTGGGTGTGCCACCTTCCCCTCCCCTCCCCCTCCACTCCTCTACATTTTAATCCTGCCTTCCCACCTGCAATCACATCTGCCCCTTTGACCTTTGGAGGAAAGGGGGATGCCTCACCATATCGTACCATTTTCATGGATGGGAAATCCTCACCTTCGAAAATTGCCAACAAGACTTTGGACTACCGACATCAGAGAGATACCATTATACTCAACTGAAACAGTGGGTTCTTCACCCAGAAGTGAGACTGGCAGCTACTAGAGTCTTCTCCCCAGCTGAGTAATTTGTAAGGCAGGTGGGGGTCTAAAGGTAGCATTTCCTTCTTCTATTCTCTTTTAATTAATACCTACCCCATGGCTAGGCCACACCATATTGATTTTTGGACCACTATACTTGGGAAACAGTGCTAGATGAGCAATGGGGGAAACTCTGGAGGGACATCCACAGATTTAACCACTCTATGGGGGAGAGTATGTGTAATTACGACTGCAAGGCCAGTAAGAGGTTTAATGGGAAAGTACTCTTAACCATTTCAGGCATTGGGCCATTTTCTAAAGTAGTACGGGGTTACAAGAACACAGAGTATCCTAAACAGCAATCAGTCTTCAGTATCAGAATCCCCAATACAAAATACTTTTTGATTGGTATCTCTACCTCACCAATCTAAAAATAAAATGCACCCCAACACATCTGATCTTTGTTGGAGAGGGTGTGTGTTACTTGGTGATTTGCGACACATATGGTGGGACTGCCCAGTCATTTGGCCTTTTTGGACTGAAATCTGAGCATAGATTAAAACCATATTGGGTTACCCACTCCCATCCATGCCACGCTTTGATCTCCTGAGGGTGAGGGACACGACTCTTAAACGCTAAACTTCAAGCAAGGGCTTTATTATATGGTTATGTCTGGGGCAGCTAAGACAGCCTTGGTCGAGTCTTGGAAGAAAACTGCAGTGCACTCGATGTCTCAATGGGATGCCAGACTATGGCAGGCCCTAACAATGGCGATAATGGCTGACATTTTATTGGATAATTATACAATTTTTAAATGCAGTTAAGGTCCTCTAGTCACTTTCCTTTCAGTGGGTCATCCACTCACGTCCTGCCCCGCTCGTACAATAGCACTTCACCTCTTTCAGATTTGACTACCCAAGGGGGTTGAGGATGATCATGGGAATGTGCATAACTCCCGTCAGGTAGCTCCTCAAAGATTGGCCCGCTTTTCACCCACTAACTAACCCTGGGCAGAGCAGGCGTAGTGCCTCTACGCGAAGTTCCACGGAATTGGAAAACAACTCTGTGGAACTTCGCTCCGCCCCCTCCCAAAGTAATTATAAAGTAATTAAAAAGGCACTTACCTGCCGTGACTGCTTCCTCCTCGCCATGGCCACTCTCCTTTCTCGTCCTCGCCATCCTTCTTCTTAGATAACCCCTACGTTGTACGTCTTGCGCGTGCGCACTCGCAAGACGTACAACGTAGGGGTTATCAGTGAAGAAGGACGCGAGGAGGAGGAGGAAGGAGAGCGGCCATGGCGAGGAGGAGGCAGCCACGGCAGGTAAGTGCCTTTTAATTACTTTATAATTACTTTGAGAGGGTGGAGGGATCAGCTAACTACGCTCTGCCACGGAGTCGTAGTTTTGCCTAAACTCCATGTTCACAAGGGACACGGAGTAGGCAAACCTACGTAAACTACACTGGCGGAGCATAGTTACCTGCCCGTGCTTACCACACACTCACTCGTGGTTTAATGTTCAGGGGTATTTGGGGGTGGGAGAAAAAGTTGGGCAAAAGATTTATTAGTTGCTAAAGCAAACCTGACAACAGCGGTTTACTTGAATTATCTGATTGTAATGAAGACGTCATATATTTAGGCGCCCCTGCAGCGGTGACCAAAAGGCTCCAAGTCACCCAAAACTGTGCCGCCCGGCTATTGTTTAATATTCCCCGTTGGCAATCAGCCAAGAAAGCCCTAAAGGAGCTTCATTGGCTTCCAATGACTGCCAGAGCTCAGTTTAAGGCTATGTGCATTGTGCACAAATCTTTCCATCGAGCAGGCCCTGCCATCTTGTTCCTCTTTGTGGTGCCTTACGTCCCTCCCAGAGCCCTCCGCTCCGGCTCACTGCACCTAGCAACTACAACAAAGGTTCTCAAAGCTCGTTGGGGCGGCCGCTCCTTCTCACACACTGCCGCCAAACTATGAAATTCCCTTCCTTTGAGTATTAGACAGATTAACAATAGGCTGGCATTCAGGAAAGCCCTAAAAACTTATTTGTTTGCAAAAGCGTGTTAATGTACCTTGGAGCTCGTTATAGTAATCTGCTGAAGCGCGACGAGGCCTCCGGGTAGTTACGCGCTATATAAATATAATTTTTCATTTCATTTCATCTGTTTGCATCAATATGTAACAATAGCATTTTGCTGCTTTCTGTTACTTTCAGGAAACTGTAACGCTGAAAATAAAATTCCAGTAAACATTTTTTGCCTCTTTGTCCCACGTTTGTGATTCAAAACGGGGGCCTAGTGTACAAGAGGCCTTTGCCACCGGAGCATCACTTTTAATGCCACTGTGGTGGAGTAGGCTTTTCAATCATATATACGAGGCCACAGAAAGTCACCCTACATGGCATTTCATGGTTTCATAGACATGGTGTGTTGCAATGGAGCACTTGTCACTGTGTTGCCCCACAATGCCACGGAAAGGCATGCCATGGGCATTTGGGTGGGTGTGCCCATTCAACGCCCATAGGTTTTGACACATTCCCAGGTTTACCAATAAGCGTAAATGTTGGAATGCGCATGGGTTGTTTTTGTGATGGAAGGTGTCCCTTCCGCCACAGAAACAACCTGATTTTAATGCAGACAGTCTTGCACCTTGGTCCACAGGTGCCTCCATTGGCGCTAGGCAGCCATTTGTGCACCGGTGCAGTGTGAGAGGACAGAAATGAGCCGTAACTCATAGATACAGCGCATTCCTGCCCTTTTCTTTTGACGCAGGGCATTGCAGCAACATGACATGCACTGCTGCCCTTGACAAATTGTAGTAAATGAGGCCCTGGTGGAAAATGTTAGTAAATCTGCCCCTTAGTCTCATTGTACACCCACTAAAATGTGAGGTAGTGAGAAAGATATGGGTCTTGAAACAAGGAGTCTTGCACTGTGGGCTTGGTACTTGTAGGAAACCCACCTCTCTATATAGTGCATCACAAAGGGGTACACTGTGCAGAGAGGTCAAGGAGACCCTTACTGGTTCACAGAGGCAAAAGTAGATAATACATTAGTATCTATTTTGTGGGAGAGCAGTTAGGCTTATCAGAGGGTAGTGCTAAGCATTTGTTGTACTCACAGAGGCAATAAATGATACACACACTCAATGAATGAAGTCGAGACCGAATTAGAAAAATAGTACTTCTTTTTATATAAATATTTACACCACGAACTTTGGTTATGAGGTAAATACTTTTCCCAACGTAGAAAAATCACACTAAATGCAATATTCACAGTTGTGGGCAGTTACACACCGTACATTTCATATGGAAGGAAAACGTAAGTTGGAAAATCAAGGTAATACAATTTCTGATGTGGTTCACCTTTAGAAAGTTGAATGTTCAGGGTCCAAGTTTCAAAGTTCCAAGGCCAATTTATCAGGAACCTCCAGGATTTGACCAGGAGAAAGGGGACTCTGTAGCTGGCATGCTACGAAGAAAGATGCCACCTGGAAAAGTAAAGCAAAGGGGGACTTGCAGGCAAGTCAGAGAGCTCTCAAGGGACAGTAGAAGTCACAAGGGCTGGGGCCACGGGAGCACAGCTGGTTTGAAGATGCCCTGACTGGAGGGCTGGCTGCTGTGAAGAGGTGCAGCTGGGCAATGGCGCACAAAGAGACACCTCGTGGAAAGGGGCTGGCACCTTGGAGAGATGATTCTGGAGCTGCTGGGCCACTGCTTAACTGGATCTCTGGATTCAATCAATCAATCAAAGATCTTTATTTAGATATTGGATAATCCATAAAAGATATAAGACACAGCAGCGGTCCGTGGAGGGAGTTCCGTGGGGCGGAAAGGTGGGGCGAGGGAGGGGCAGGGTGGGGGGTACTAAACACTGGAACATGGATAATTGGAGGTAAGTAAACAATTAAATAAAACGAATTTCGTAGCGCGCCCTGCATCACAAAATGCGGTGCAGCACGCGCTACGAAATTCGTTTTATTTATTTAATTGTTTACTTACCTCCAATTATCCATCTTTCGGTGTTTAGTACCCCCCGCCCCACCTTTCTGTCCCACGGAACACCCACCACGGACCGCTGCTGATAAGACACATTCCATATGCTATGCTTTTGGATTTATAAAGCACATGGCGACCCGAGGGCATCCCAGCACTGGCGGACGGAAGTACCACTACACCAAGGCCAGAAGTCCTACCTAAGGATCAGTTCGTAAAAAGCCATGTCTTAAGGGATTTTCTGAAGCTCAGCTCACCATTCATAGAGTGAGGGATAGCATTCCACAGCTTGGCAATGTTAAAGTCAAAAGACTGCCCGTAACTTCGAGCCCTTCTGACAGTGGGGACGGTTACTTAAAATGAGTTGGAGGATATAGAGAAACCCATTAGGGAAGTAAGAGGTGACCAGTTTTTGAGAGATTGTCGGACCACCCACATAAAAGGGTCTGTGCACAGTACACAGAGATTTAAACTCAATCCTTTGAGCAATGAGCAGCCAGTGGAGGTCAATCAAACCCCGTATAGTTGAATCATACCTATGAATAGCAAAGAGCAGTCTCGCAGCCACATTTTGCATGACCTGGAGTTTATGAGTCACTGCCTTGGGAGCACCGAGGTAGAGCAAATTGCCATAACCCAGGTGAGAAAGGATCAGAGCCTGCACTACCAGCCTCCTTGAGGACTGGGGGAGAAGAGGCAGAATCTTGTGCAGCATGTGCATGATTCCAAAACAGGAGGCTGACAGTCTGGTTGCCTGGTTCCATGGACAGGGTTTTTTCGGGCTATACCCCCGCTGGAGGACAAAGTCAGACCGGCCAATCAAGGGCCCTTCAAGGCTGGTAATTATTCCCATAAATCATAAGTTCTGTCTTGGCTCCATTAGAATTAAGGCAAGACTTATTCATCCAGCTGGCTACCTTTTCCAGACATGGTCCTGAGCTGGTCACAGAATGGTCCATGTCTGGGATAAGAGGAAATACCAGCTGAGTATCGTCCGCATAGGAGACAATGGAAATCCCAAAGGGAGTTACAATATCCGCTAGGGGTTGCACGTACACGTTGACCAACGTTGGGTTAAGAGAAGACACTTTCAGAACTCTACAGGTGACTGGTAGAATTGCAGAGGAACAAGTCTTTCCCTCCAGCACCGGTCTTGCTAATCCTCTCTAAAAGAGTGGAATGGTCCACTGAGTCGAAGGGTGCGCAGAGGTCCAAAAGAATAATCGCTACTAAGGCCCCTTGATCAAGTCTCTTTTTCGCTTCCTTCACCACCTCTAGAAGGGTGGTTTCGGTGCTATGTTTAGGCCTAAAATCTGTTTGTGTGGTGAAGGAAAGCATTGACCTCAAGGAATTCCGAGAGATGCCTGTTAAATAATTTTCCCACCACCTTACTTATGCCAGGGAGCAAGGAGATGGGGAGAAAATTCCCAGGACATGTAGGGTCAAGGTGAGGCTTTTTTTTAAATGGCTTTCACCATGGCATGTTTCCATGGTTGGGGCACCAAAGCCTCCTTCAGGGAGAGTTTGACCATTTTGAGCAAGATGGGGTAAGATAGACTCAGCACCAAGAGCAAGAATTGTCAGAGGTGCAGGTTCAAGAGGGGATCCCAATTTAATTTTGCTGAAAAGTTCACTGAAAGTATCCAAGGAGAGGGGCAGGAATCCCAACAAGTTAGCTGGGTCAGATTCCTTGGTGAAACTTGGGCATGTGGACTTGAGACATCTCTCCTCCCTTTAAAAGGAGAGGTAGATATCTGATATTTTAGTATTAAAATATGAGGCCAGAGCATTATATTTATCATTGGAGGGTCAGAATGTTGTCCAATGGTATGAGCTTCCAGCAGAGCTTTTGTGAATTTAACCATCTTGCTAGGGGAGTTAGCAGATTCTTGAATTCTAGCCTCATGGCAAGCAGCTTGTGCAGATATAATTTCTGAGTGATAGATCCTAACGTCCAATATTATGTGCTTTTGAATTCCTCAAAGTCTTTTCGTCATTTTCTCTTTCTGCCACCTTGCACTGTTTTTTCAACATTCTAAGGCGGGAAGTACCAGGGAGTCGACCTATTTGTATGTGTCTGCATGTGCCTCTTCTTGGGAAAGCTAAATCGAGAGAGTGGGTTAGCCAGTCTGTAATATTAGAATTGGTTACTTGGGGATCATGTCCCATTGACGGAGTGGTCTGACTAAGGATTCCTGTCCAATTATCAAGATTTATTTGAGACCAGCATCTGTCTTCCCTGGTGAGAAATTTAGGGGGTCTGTTAGGGCCAGGGATGGTCAGATACATAGGGATCAAAACATGATTGGTCCAAAAGATGGGTATCGGATCTGCAACCTGAAGCAAAGGAGAACTGGTAAATATAGGGTCTAGCAAGTGCCCCTTTACATGAGAGGGGCCTCGTACTCTTTGGCTTAGTTGCATAGCCGCTAAATCTGACAAGAAGCGAGATACTTACATAAAATTGTCATGAAATCATTATAAAAGATCACTATTCAAGCAAATCAAGTTATATATAAATTATATAAAATAGTGTGCAACTCTACTCAACTGTACATATAAAAAACAGTATAAGCAATTTCCTGTTAAAACTTTACAAATGTATACAGGACAGCATTTCTTATAATTAAATAGTTACTTAATCTCATACCATAAATCAACTTAATCTATTAATGATTCTCCAATGGCTGGTACATTCTTAATAAAATCATTGTTTAAAAATGTACATTTGGTCAGGCCAAGGCAGAACCATGGTACAACTTAGTTTTTGTATCTTATCTCATCCAGAGCAGTTAAAGTTTTCCTTCTTGGTATTACATGCCCAATGTGGGTAGCAACAGTATGACAAATTATTGCATTTTCCAAATTACATAAAAACTTAAATCAATCTTGATAAAAGAAGAATTTTTAGGCTAAACAAAAAGGGCGTAACAAGCTTGTCCTAATATCTTTATATAACCCCTAAAATAAATAAGATGGACAGTTGATTGCAATGCTAGGCCATCACAAGGGCATTTAGGTAAGTTTTTTGTCCATGCGTCTTTCTTGGGGCACCTATGTTCGTCCCTACTGAATTTATTATTGAACTACTCACCATAGCCAGGATGAAGAATTTCTTTTTTCTTTCAGGGCAACTACTATGTACAGACTAAGGGTGTGGCAATAGGGGCAGCCTTCGCCCCGGATCTGGTGACCATCTACATGGACAATTTTGAAAAATCTTTCCTCTTTAACAATAATCCCTTCAATAACCAGGTGATGATGTGGAAGCTGTATATCGATGATATACTGATGATCTGGACTGGAGACATTACGGATTTGGGTGTTTTCCACGAGTGGCTCAACCAGCGTAATCAGGATATCAAGTTCACAATACAATCAAACCCCAATGAGATAGATTTCCTTGACATCACGATACGTTGCGAGGATAATAAACTGTACACTATGTTGTACCGAAAACCCACGGAATGCAACTCTCTCCTCAGATACAATAGCCATCATCCCCGTGGCCTGAGGGACAATCCACCCATAGGACAGTTTCTGCGGATCCGCAGGAACTGTTCCAAGAAGGCAGACTACATGGCGGAGTCAGAAGACCTGAGCAACCGCCTCCTTGAGAGAGGGTACCCGAGAAGGTTGGTAAAAAGAGCACAGAAAGGGCCGGGTTTGGCCCTCGTGAGACGCTGCTAACACCAAGAGATAAGAAAGACGATAAACAACAGAGGATAATCTGCGTGACCACCTTCTCCACAAGAAGCAATGCCATTAAGAAGGTAATCAACAAACATTGGGGCCTGGTGTCTGATGATATTGAGCAATCAAATCTACCGATGCACTCTTTAAAAGAAGCTAAGAGTGTCAAAGACCATGTGGTGCGCTCATTTCTTGAACCGGCAGCTGCACCTACAATTCAATCGCTTTGGAGTCTACCTCCTGTGCAGGGCCATTTCAAATGTGGAGACTGCAAAGCGTGTCAGACCACGATTCAAACTAAAAAATTCATGCATAAACATACGATTGTTCTGGAGTCATTCACAAATTGCAACACAATGAACGTAATTTATGGAATCATCTGCCAGTGTGGACTGCTCTGCGTGGGCCAAACACAGCAGAAGATCAAGGCCCGAATACTTCAACACCAAAGCAGCGTTCGAGGTGTGGTCCAAGGGGCACCTCTAGTTGAACACTGCACAATGAAGGGACATACCCCAGATCAGCTACAATGGTTGGTGTTGGAGAAAGCTACGTTGGGCCCTAGAGGGGGCAACATTGCATCAATCCTGAACACACAAAAGTGTAAACGGATGGCTCATTTGGACACCATTATAAACAGACTCAATGAACTTGACTGTAGTCATGCACAATTAGCATGCCTCACGACTGAATAGTTGGCACCAGGTCCCATTCCACATACGTAGTTTTCAGAATGTATAATTGCTAAAACGCGGCCATTCTACGATACTCCCTTAGGATGACCTATAGCATATGAATAATAGGTTTTTTATCAATTATTACGACTAAACATGTTTAATATAATAAACCTTCTACTCTAGGTTTATATCTCTTTCATGTTTCCAATAATGTTGATTTTTTTCCACTTTTTTCAATATGAATGTTTTACAGTTTTTTCTTAACAGCTCGAGGAGGATGTTTACAATATAGTGCACTGTAACTAATGTTTTCTTATATTGGTTTGTGAACACCTTTTTGATTATACTATGTGCTCATGATGTTGTTCCCTTTGAATATATCCAGTGTTTGAGCAATAACTAAATGCCTGACTTTTTTACAGCATTTTTCCGTCTTACACTTTAATACATCGAGATCTAATATCCATGAATGCTGAAGTTGACTTCGATATCATCCATTGGTGAAGTATAGTCTGTTTTCCCTTCCTTTAAGCCCAGCGCTTGTTTTTCACTAGCATCTAGTGTCTGCCGGACGCCGACACTCACGCGGCCACGACGGCCCTTTTGGCCGTATGTAAATAGATCACGCGCCACCGCTCTGGTTCCTTTCCATTTTGTGTGGAGCATCTCTGGCGAGTAGCAGTGAGTTTGAGGGCTAGTCCCCATGAGCGCGAGGCGCTTATTCATGTGATACTGTTTTTTTTTTAGTATTTACCTATAATGAAGTCCGTGCTCTCTGCTTTCTTTTGCAGATTCAGCACCACGCTACCACCATCGCTTACACGGTTAATCCGGTATATGCGGTGAGTTTGGTTTGTCTTTTTCAGAGTTTCAAGCCAGCGTGACTTTTGTATCCACTTTTGTAAAAAGATCTTTTTGCGACATAGGAGATTTATATTCTCTTTAAATTTTGTTTTCAGATTGTGGTGGCAAAAGGGTTTGATTCTCATTTGAAGCCACGGACAGGTATTTATTACTTTAATCCTTAAACGGTGGCTTTAGTATTTTAGCTACAGTGTGTTTTGTTGGTTTAGTAAGGGCCCTGTGATAAGCAGTTGTTTTCCCTGTTTCCTACGATTTCAGATCTAACCTTTTCGAGACAACCAAGGTTTCTTGAAATATGAATGATATGGATTGATATGAATTATATGGATTGGACAGCAATAACTTGACTCAACCACCGAATAAGAGATCTGTATTTACTAATGATCCTAACAATACTTAACCCTATCACATGCTAGGGGATATTGATATGTACCTTATTCTTGCAGGTGTTTTTCCGCTCTCATCCACTTGAAGCCTTTTGAGCCCTACCCGTCTCACCAATTAATTAAAGTTAGGCCCCCCTTCATTGTTTCACAGTAATTACAGGGATTTGTACCCTTATTTATGCATTTTTCTTGTCTAGCGGTTAGTAGTGGTGAACTTTTTTGTACTTAATCCCTAGGTGCCCCCACCCCTGACCCTCCACGCCCCCCCACACAGTCCTGAGGAAGACCCCGTTTGTAAGGATTGCAAGGACCTACATTCACTCAGGGGTCGAAACGTCGACACTTCATATGATGCCAGTATTATCAACAGTGCTTGTTTTACTGTGTTATTGTGCTTATTGTACATGGCTATAAGATACATAAGTATTGATCATTGTAAAAAATTGTTTGGCTAAATGATATGCCACGTAAACAGAATATTGTGATATACACTATACTCTAACTTCACATACCCCGCTACTCTCACTCGAATCCGTATTCTTTTCCTTTTCCTGCTGGGCACTTCCGATAATCCTTTTAAATTTATGTTAATCCAAAATATATGCTCAGTGTGATTAAATATCACTGTTGAAAAATATATATATGTTGATTCTGTAAATACGTTTCTAACACTGTTGGATGTATTGTTACTGGGACCACTTATTGTTGTACTGCTTTATACCCAGGTCCCAGTGATCTTTGGGTTTACCCTTTTATGTAACAATATAAAATACCCAGCCACATTTGTGTGAGATAAAATC
Source organism: Triturus cristatus (assembly GCF_964204655.1). Lineage (NCBI taxonomy): Eukaryota > Metazoa > Chordata > Amphibia > Caudata > Salamandridae > Triturus > Triturus cristatus. Next base: position 328,841,486 of record NC_140584.1, on the reverse strand, counting down.
TATGCTGGGTATTTGTTACTATAGTCAGATACACAGGTAATCCCTGATGTTCCTGACCTGACAGATATCTAGATACAGAGGGTTTATGACTTTTTCTTATTTCTCTTACACTTCTCCTATTGTTGTTAAACATTGGATTTCTTACAGATGTACCCTTAAATGATTTGATTAGCAAACTGTTTATGTATGATAACCATGGAATCTTATGGTAATGTTCAAGATTTAGGAATTTAAATATAACTTCTTTTGAAAATGTTGTATCTGCCTTTCTCTAAATATTATACCAGCAAATAATATAATTCAGGTCAATCAAATCTTGAATAAATGGCATATCCATCTTGTTGTGGGTGATGAAAAGGGCATGGTACTGCCAGGACCCTACATAAAAACTGATTTTCCGAGGACTGTGGTAGTAAGCTTTAGGCCATACCCCAGACAGCTGCCCCATTAATTGCAGAAGGTATGCATTTGCTTCTGTATAATTTAGACAATTCTCTAATTGGCTTATTGCCTATTTTACTTGAAAATCTGAAGAAAGCCTCAGTAGTTCTAGCTGTTTTTGCGTTTCTAGTTTGAGGACCCCATGTACCTGAATGTGTGAAGAGTATACCAAGGTAAGAAAAGGTCTGCACTTTGACCAGTCTATAGTCCTTTACATAATGCATTCTCTTTTTCGGTTTTCCCCTTCCGCAAACCATGGTAAAGGTTATGGAAGGTTAAGCTTCAGATCTTTTTGCTCCATGTATTCTGTGAATCCTTCGAACAAGAGCTGCAAACCATTTGCAGTTCTTGAGATCAGGACCGCATCATCAGCATACGATATAGGGAGGGAAACCACCCTAGAAACGTCTGCCTCCAGTTGTTGTAGTACCTTGTACACCACATTGATATATATTGAAAATAAAAGGGGGGCAAGAACTCAACCCTGTCTTATGCTTCCTTTAACCTTGAAGCTACAGGCGCTTTCTCCTCCCATTCCATATCTTATTCGTGTTGCCAACTGTGCATAGATCTGTGATGGGTGTGAAAAAATATTGACCGGGGCATACAACTCCATCAGTGTTTTCCATAACATTCCATGGTTTACTAGGTCAAAAGCGCAGCTCAGATCAGCAAAGCATAGATAGATATGGCCCTGCTTAACCTCGATATATTTACTAATCAAAAGGTTAATAATAATACATTGTTCAGTAGTTCCAATGTCCCTTCTAAAGCAATAATGTGTATTAGTTAATACATATTTTCCTGCGCCCATGCCTCTAATCTATTAATCTATCTAGAATAATTCTGCCCATAGTTTTTGCATCAGAATCAAGGAGAGATATTGGCCAGTAACATTTAGCTTCACTCCTATTGCCCTTTTTAAAACAGGTATCATTATGCTCTCAACCCAGGTAGGCGTTATTACCCTATGTACTGCAGCATTGTATAACTGAGTCAATATGGGGGCCCACAATGGGATGTTGGTCCGAAAAACGTCCATAGGGACCCCATTGGGCCCTTCCCGCTTGCAGATTTGGCTATAGCCAATTTGACTTCCTCCAAACTGACCGGATTCAGGAATACAATTGCAGAATCATACTGTAGAGCTGCTCCTTTGTCACTTATCAGATTAAAAATACTCTCACAGTGTAAAAATCAATCGGACAATCAGCTCTGGGGCAGCTTCAGAGTTAATATAGGCCTTCATATCATCTTCGTTGTTGCTCTGGAGTCCTGAAGTCCCCCGTCGGGTGCTGGCTCACTGTAGAGTTGGAGTACGCCTGGACTCCATTTTGTAGGTGTTTGCGGTAAGGGGTCCTGTGCCTCGGGTATTCATGTCTTTCAGCTCCAGTGGGTCCTGGGGCCTCAAGACTTGGTGCAGAGGCCGAGCTGACCCTCCAGGGCAAGTATTCTGTCTGTCGGGCTGGGTAGGTGGACAATGCTGGACTTGACTCTGCTGGTTTTGGAGACCTGTGGGTGCAGGGAGATAGCCCCACTATCTCACAGGAATTCTTGGCAATTTGCAAAGTGCTGATGACCCTCCGGGGTTTGTGGAGGATGATGATGGTTGAGTTTATGGCAGCAGGCAGGAGTCACGCCCACAGTCCACCACGAGGTCTGCAGTTCTCAGTCCAACAGCTTTTCTTCACTTGCCTTCTTCTTGTGTCTGTGGATACTTCTGCTCAGGTCTGGGGATACCATCTAAATACAAATTTTAGGGGCTTTTACAAGGGAGTGACAGGTAGTGGCCAATGGGCCCCTTACCTGGGTTGTCTACACCCACTCTTATGCTCACCTCCTGTGGGAGAGGGACATAGCCGTAGCCCTGATTGGAGAAGTCCTACCATCTTCAAGATAGTGGGCACTGAAAAATGTGCTTCAACTCGTTTCCAGTACCTGTGGGGTAGAGTTGGCAGAGGGGGACACACCTCCTATTCTTTGTTCTCCCACCTATCTTCCCGCCAAAAGGGGCGAGGAAGTGAGGAGGGGCCTGCTCCTTATATCAGGAGGGGCTCAGGGTCGCGTTCCAAAGGTAGTAAGGCCTTTGAAGCTTCTCGCCATGGATGGCTCTTCCTGACCGGGGAAGGTGTGAACACTTCTGCCCAGGGCAGGCATTGTTCTCGACCTCTGAGCACGCAGGCACTCACCCCATGAGGTCAGAGCTCTGTTTGGTGGTGACAGGCTGGCTTAGACCAGTTGGTGACCACACCAAGGGTTAGTAGGTTTCAGAGGAACCTCCTATGGAGTCCTCTGTGTGCAATTATTAGTAAATCTGACACAGGAATCAGTGCAGGTCTATTGAGACTAAATGTTTGTTACCAAACATCCCATAACACAATGAAGCCATCATTGAGCTGGAGAACTCGTAATGATGAGTGTACTCCTTACGGCTTCCCTGTTTACTTACAATATCCAAGAATCAACATTGATATTGCAGGGGCATCTCTGGTCATGCAAATATGTCCTCACAGGAGATATAGTTCACCCTGCCTCAGGACTATAAGGCCTGCTGTAGGGGTGTCTCACCTATATCCCATGCAGTGTCTGTGGCATAGCACACAAGGATGTGTGCCATGCCAACACTTCGGTTTTGTCCGCTCCAAGGCACACAGTCTGCAATGGCAGTGTGCATGGCCTTGTTGAGGGGACCCTAGGGTGGCACAATTTGTGCTGCTGCCCTAGGGGTCCCTCTTCAGTGCCAATGCCCTAGGTACCAGGGGTACCATTTACTAGGGCCCACTGGAGCTGTACCAATTGGAAACAAAAGGTACAGTTTAAGGAAAGATCTCTGGCACAGGGGACCTGGTTGGCAGGGACCCTGAGAATCAATCAGGATTTATAAAGCGAGGCTAATCACCCCATAGTGTATCCAGGCGCTTGCAGGTCCTGGAGGCTTATTGGAACAGCCAGGTCTTGAGAACCATTTGGAATTCTGTGAGGTGATAGTCCAGAGGTTAATGGAGAGGCTGTTCCAGGTCTTTGCTGCTATGTGGGAGAAGGAGCGTCCTCCACTTACACTTCTTCAGATTCAGGGAGGATGCACATGTGAAAGGGAGGTGGAGCGTAGTCTTCTCGATGGTTGGTGGAAGTTCAGGCAGTGGTTAATGTATGTTGGTCTTTGGTTGTGTATAGGGTCAGCAGCACCCTGTGCACTTTAATCACATCATTTTCTAGGCAGAAAGTGGGGGCTAGCCATGTCCAAAATAGGCACTTTCCTACAGTATTTCCACTTCAACAGAATTGTTTGATCATGATCATATCATGCCCTTCCTATGCCTTTGCCCCTTAATTGCCACAATGCAATAGAGGTGGGAGAGCCACTAAAAGCTCAAGCCTGTGCCAGATAGCTCAGGCTGAGCTCAAGGCACTCTTAGATCCCAAGCTCAAAATGATCTGAGTCTTCATGTGGCTTCTGTCTGCCAACCAACCTCTAATCTCATGTCCCAGAATTTAAAGACAAACCATTAACTTTTGATGTAAAATGAAATGCAGAAAGAGCTAGCCATCTAGTGGATGAACTGCACATTACGATATCTGAAAACCTGGTATCAGCTTCTCGGCTTTACCAAAGTGTGTGATCCTTGGCAATTATTTTATTTCACCTTGAATCCCTTTTCTCTGTTACAACATATGTGAGCACCTTGATGTAGTCGAGCTAAGGATAAGTGTTGTACAAAAACTACTCTTGTGTTTGATTTCTTTTAATGGGATATAATGCTGTTCAATGTATAATAACAACAACCCTGGCTACGTAGATGGTGCACCTGAAAACTGACTTGCTTCTTGGGTCACTAATAGCATTGCCGCCCAAAATGGAGTGAGGGCATGAAAGTTTCCAAGTTCATGTTCGAAAACTGTCACTTCTAAAAATGCCACTACAGTAAAGTAATATATTCCGATGTACTACGGTGAAACACACCACATGTTAGAGAAATACACAATTTTGAATTTTAGGGAGACTTCATCATATTTTTACGTGTTTGTTACACAGTGGGCCTGGTTCACAAAGGTAAACTTAAATGTTTGTGTAAGTATACTCTTTCTCGGGATTCATAAAACTGTGATTTAATAATAACTTTATGGACTCCGCACATAAAGATGGGCCAGAACTGTCTTTTTACGTGTGGAGTTCTCCGCCCGTCTGCAGACTCTCTGCAGTCGTAAAGTTACTATTAAAATGCAGTTTGGTGAATACTGTGCTACTTTTCCTTAGGTTAACGTGTATGCTTGTCCATTTGTTTAAGATCTTTCTCATTGTTGGTGCTCAGTCAAGTAAACAGCATCTCAGTGCTGCTCTTCACCAGGTGGCCACAGGTAGGTCAGGCGGGCCCTCGGAACCGCACAAGCATGCCTGCATTAAGTCGTCTGTCCCCCATACGTCCAAATGAACTCAGATTTAGAATATACGAGGCAATGTCGCTGCTCATAACAGCACTTGCCATAAAGATAGATCACACACAGATATCCAACAGAGCACATACAACAGAACACCTCATATCAATACCACTCAAAGATTCCAGCAACGTAATGCCAAGACCCTCTTAAAGGGCCACACAAAAAGATCATGACATATGAAGCAATTGGTAGGACCTCGGAGAAGAGGTATCTGGCACCAAAATGACACAGCCATTTCTCATTGAACTTGATACTGGCACCAGCCAGTGTTAGATGTTAACTGACAAAACATGAACAACAAGATGTCAGTGCTTAATTTGAGCCAGTGGTTTCGGCTGCTGAGCACTGACACTTGAAAGTGTGCACCGGCGATTTGACAGTCTGCCACACGGTGGTGCTGTCTGGCTAATTCAGAGATGAACACAACAATAGTTAATTATTAATTCAATATATATAAAAAATTACTGTTACCTGCTGCCCAAGCCAAACTTATAGCTTTGGGGGCCTGAAATAGTCCGAATTGTCAAACTTGTAAAAGTGCGGTGGTTAGTTGTTGTGTTGTTACCATCATTTGCAGCATGTCAGGGGCAATGGGTGGTACAAGCTGCAGTGACCTCTTGACGAGAGCCATGGCACTTACTTTTTTTAAACAAATTAAGCACTGCAAGGTATCACAAAATGTCTCACGCTCTGTGGTGGAAAAAATCAGAAACATGTGCCAAGGCACCCCGACGAGACCCAGAGTGCTAGAAGGTGACACCACTACAGTCTGTGCTGCCAGTAACATTAACATAGGATGGAAAAGGAGAGTCTGATGAGGGAATCATAGCAGTTTTCCAGTAAAAGAGAGTACAGTATAAAAGGCAAAGGGAGTGCACGATAAACGGCATAGAAAATGACAAATCAACAAACAAACAATTAAGGGTCTATAGGTGAAAGTGTTTCGTTTCAGCATTCAGCGCCTTTTAAATGCACTTACCCGAGAATGGGATGCAGGACTGTCTGCAGGCTCGTCTGCGTTGTCATGTTGTAGGTACAGGAAAAGGGGAACTTCAGAATACTGCTTATTATAAGACCACTGGATGTGTCCGGAGGAACATACAGGACGTTTGAGAAGGTTACCGTTTTATCAACAGGATTTATCTAGGACAGGAATGATAGACGATCAACAAAAGAAAAAAAGAAAAAGTGTTTGTGTTGTGAAGTAATAATTATGAAGTAAGGACAACGCGAAGGTAAGTTACAGTCCTTTATTCCTCACTCCTCTCTCCATCAATGCTTCGTGTCATCAACATTCTAAAGTCACCTTCAAGGGACACGGGGCAAACCATATGCAGTAGGGGTGGTCCAGGAATGTACCAACTATGGTCATATGTTTATGATAACTATCGTGGGTAAATAACATGGTAATAATCTAGCAAATTAGGTACATCGTAACACATCATCCCCCCTAACGTAGAGGAACAAAATAAACAATACCTAACAGTTACATTTTCCTACTTGTACATAATAAAGTCTTTGTGCCAGCCTGGAGCCCCGCGTGATCTACGTGTTACAGGTAACCCCTCGATGTCAAGGTTATGTTGCACTTCTGCTTCTACACTAGGTTGGTTGTGTGTGCTTTGTGGTTTAGCTAACCTGTCCATGCTCCACATTTGGCCATTATCTAGTATGGCTGTGTTGTTTCTTACATCCTTTATGCGCATGGGTCCTGTAAATTTTGTTTCACCTTCGTACCTCCTCGGCACCTTAACGCATACCCAGTGTCCCACTTTCCACTGGGGGTCAGTCAGTCAGTCAAAATTACTTTATTCGGCTCATATCAAGAACGATAAAAGTGCAAAACATCACATATGTACACAATAAATAACATTTAAAATAAGCATTTACAGATAGTTTTTAAACAATACTAAAAATAAGATTTGGTCAAATATAGTCAAGATTCACAATTAATTATAAACAACACTATATCCACTTGATTTTTTTCCTTAATCTCATCGCAATAGCCAAGAAATTCGCTATATTAAAAATCTCCCAAGTAGTACCTAGCAGCTGGAGATACAAAAGAGCAGGTTTGACTTGTCTAAATCCTTTGTTTTTAATAAGTGGGATGATGAACTTTTTACGGAGAGGGGACAAATGTTTACAAAAAAAGAGAAAGTGAGCAGTATCCTTAAGGGAGAATCCGTCACAAGAACAGATCTCCAGGTCCCTGTCCTTCATCCAACCAACAGAATCAGTAAGCAAAAGATGGTATTTGTTCAGTCTAAACCTGGTCAATAAAAAGCGATGATTCATGTTGTTCACTATGGTCAGGTAAGGTTCTATGCTGCCTGTAGTTATTAATAGCTGATGGGCCTTTACTGTAGGTTTTATTAACTCCTTTTCTTCTCTGGCTAAGGTTGTTCTAAGCTTATGTATATCTTTTACCCATTTTGTATCTCCCTTTGATAAATTGTTAGGGTTATCAAATATGTCTGGGCGACCTATTTCGTTGGTTAGGTTCTTAACATAGCGCAACCAAGGGATAGCCTTTCCGAACTCGAGCGATAAACAATCTTTTATAATTTCACGGTTTAACTCAAGTTCCGGATTTTGCCAGATTGATAACCATTTTAATAGAGGGGCTAATGCTATCCGGTCAGTTAAATAACCAACCCCACATTCTTGATGGACAATATAACCGGAGGTTGCCTGGGGAAGTGATAGAATAGATTTAAGAAACTTGTCCTCTACCACCTGAAGTTCCTTTACATTTTTAAATCCCCACAGGTCCGCGCCATACATGGCTATAGAAATACATTTAGCTGCATAAATGTTCAAAATGGCTTGCATAGGTTTCACCCCCAGTTTACGAGCAAAGTCCAACACACCTATGATTGATCTGGCAAAGGCATTTCGTTTTGCAGCTAATTGAGGGACCCATGATGACTTATCATCAAAAATGACCCCCAAGTATGGAAAACTGGTGATTCTAGATAAGACATGGCCCTCACAAAGCATAGTCTTAGTTTTCTTGGGTTTACAACCTACAGTCATAACATGAGATTTGGCGAAATTCACGCTTAAATCAAGTCTTTTCATAAAATCAGCAAATGTATCTCAAAGACTTTGAAGCCCTACTGCCGTACGCGCTAACAGTGCAGCATCGTCTGCGTATAATAATGCAGGAATATGGTACTTCCCTGCCCTAGGAATATCCTTACATGTCTCAGTTAAGGCAGTGGCTAGGTCGTTAATGTAAAGTGTAAAAAGCAGGGGAGCTAGGATACAGCCCTGCCTAACACCATTAGAGATTCCGATCTTGCCTGTACAGTTGCCCAAACGGTCGAATCTAACAATGAAGATCTGCTAAAAAATAGACAAGATTTTCATCTACGCCATGCTTGAGAAGAAGTTCCCACAATTTCGACCGATTCACTCGATCAATGGCCGAGGATAAATCCATAAAGGCAAGATATAACGTCCCTTTCTTGGCTCTGGTATATATACCTATTAAAAGGTAAAGATTCAGGCTTTGGTCTATGGTGCCCCGACCCTTTCGAAACCCATATTGTAGGCACGAAAGGGTGTTGGTATTCTCCAACCATTCTGTTATTTTGCCCAAGACTACTCGCCCCAGGACTTTTACTGCGGAATCAATAAGGGAGATAGGGCGGTAACAACAAGGGTCCCCTCTATTACCCTTTTTAAAAATAGGTATGATCACAGACTCGGACCAAGTGTCCGGAATGCCTGCGACACAGACCCTGTTAAAAATATTCGTTAAAACTGTGGACCAGGTCTCAATATCTGATTTAAAAAGGTCCGATGGGACGCCATCGGGTCCTGGAGCCTTGTTGCTCGTCATCTTGCCGATGGCCTCAACCACCTCGCCCTTGGTTACCAATAAAGTATATTGTTTCACAGTGGGAAGGGGGACTTCGATCCACCATTCATACCCACTTCGTAGACTGACTTGAAGTGAGAGTGCCACTGGTGTACCCCAATACCGCAGTCTAATTGGTTATTACAGGGATCACGAAAAAAAGGTTTATTAACAACGGACCAGAACTTTGCACTATTACGAAGGACGTCAACGGAAGAGAGTTCTTCCCACGCGTCCTCCCGGATCTCCTTTTTCCTGGTTTCCAAGGTTTTAGTATATTCTTTCCTAAGCTGGGCTATGGTAGACCGATTCAAAGGGTTGCTGCTCAAGGCCGCCCTCAGCTTTCTGTTGGCCAATGAACAGTTTTTGTCAAACCATCCCAACTCAGCCTTGTCCATTGTTTTAACAGGACACCGAAGATCTGCTGAGATCTGAGAGCAGATTACGGAGTATGCCCCTAGTACTTCCACGTTCCCTGCTTCTTGGTCAAGGCACATGGTCAACTCTGGGCCAACCTTCCTTTTTAAGTTAGCAAAAAAATCATCAGGAATAACTTTGTTCCATCTGATCCTGCGATCCTGATCTGTGGGGCGGATGTAAGATTTGTCCGTTTTATCAAGGGTCATAACAGGTTGTAAGAAGAGATCAGACAAAATGAGGACCACAGGATTATGGTCACTAAAATGTGTCCAGGCTGCTGAATATCCAATAGTCCTGTTCCCCAATGCTGTACTGATAAAGATACAATCAATCACAGAGTATTTACCGTTCCCTTGGGGTCTTTGGTCCCATGTTTGTTGTCATATTGGGCTTTGTATTTGCCTTGATGTGCATCCACTCTTTCCCTGAAAGCGTGCTTGTCCGTTGTGACGTGGGACCCCCCTCCTAACCAATATGGGAAGAATTTGGTACCTGGTTTCCTCCCTCTCAGCGCAGAGGGAGGAAACCAAAACCCAAAATTTGTTCCAGCGTTCTACATTTTAAGTTCTTAATTGTAGCATTATTAACGTTATTAAAAGTACAATATACCGAGTTAAAATACAGATTTAAAAGTCACAAAACTCAACCACCACATCAGCAGTACACAAGTGAACGTGAGAAAGGGAGTCAAAATAACTCGCATTTGTAATTGCTAAAATAGTTGAAATTTAGAGTCAAGGCAAATCAAGTGAACAGCATAGGAGGGCTGGGTGTAACTTGCGGGATTTGCTGTAGTTTAATTCTTCGAAATTACAGCAAAATTACGCGAGATTACCCAAAATTATTTTCTTAGCACAAAATTCACCCTTGCATTCATGATGAACCAGAGAATACATTTTGCGCTAAGAAAATAGCTATTAATGCAACAAACATGAACAGCAGCAGCCAGCAGCTAATTGGGATCTGTCCATGTACTCTTGGGTAGGAACTTTTGCCCCAAAGTACTCCAAGTTACGCTAATAGGGGTAATCTCATAATTTCGAGTAATTTTTCATCAAATGAGTAAAGTAAGATTACTCCGTTTACTAAACATAGTAACATTTTTGCTCAGGCCTGCAGCATAGCTAAAAATACTAATGCCAAATCTCCTGTGGAAAAAAAAGCTATGTTGTGGCCGGCGTTGGCCAAGTCATAGTGCTTTTAATTTTCTGGTGCGGCGGGAGGGAGGGCAAGTGGCAATACAGACAAAGGGAGTGCATGAGGGTGGCAAAACGCACAATGGAGGCTTTGTTATAATGTAGCTTTAATGCAGCTTTCGCTGGCAGAATAATCGAGCTTTTTTTATGGTGCGGTGGAAGGCAACACTGAGGGAGGGAGGCAACATGGGGTGGAGGCAAGTGGCAAAACTGATGGCGGAGAGGAGGAAAGCAACACAGAGGGAGGGTGCTGGAAGGCAACACAGAGGGGCATATTCACAAGAACGTGTGATAACTACCGCAAGAGTAGATTAACGCAACTCTCAACATCGCAGCCCATTGCGGGAAAATAACTGTGTCAATGTGGAGTTCACAACAAGGCAGTACCATGCGATAGTCCGCCGAAAACGCAGCCAATGTCTGCGATACAACCACCTCGACGGAGATCAAAACACAAATCACAACACCAGAAAACGTGCGATGAGCCCATTCACGATGAGGAAAGCAGGGATAAACACCACCAGGACCGCAAAACACACGGCAGGCGGGAATAAGCAAAACAAAATCCTGTAAAAGTAAGACAGACCAAACAGAAAACAACAGACAACCACAATGGAGGCAACCCGAGCCAGCAGACAATGGAACAAAACCAGAACTCCAGCAATGATGCGAAAGGCACAAAGAAGCAGAAACACGCCAACAACAAGAAGGCAGCAATGCACACCAGAGGTGGGAGTCCAGCGCCACACCAGGAGCTGGATGACATGGAGGAAAATGTCTCCACCACATCAGTCTGGAGATGGTGGCGGGACTCGGGGACCGCAAACTGCACCAAACAACAGACACAACAGCAACAGGGAGAGGAATCAGCAGGGCTTGGGCGATGGGGGAGATGGGCACAATGGCACACATGCACAACTAAGCACAGCACAACTGCAGACAAACCTTGATTACGAGCAACAACACCAACCAGGTGCACAACCTGGCAATGTCACACCACTGAACAGGCACAGAAGTGAACACAACACCGCCTGAAAGGGAGAGCCAAATCAGAGCTGAAGGGACATATCACACACACAATGCAGCACAAACACAGAGGAAGCAGAGCACCCCAACATCCAACACAATGTGGTACAAACACCCACTTGTGCACAACCAAACACAGGACACAAGTGCACCCGTCTGTGGCCAGTAAACGGCCATACGCATCTGGCAAAGCATGAAACAGGGACATGATAATGCATATGTACAAACGCACAGTTCTGATGGGGTAGCAATGCATGGATGGCAGGGTGCCAGAGAGTCTGTGACACACATTGGCATACAAATCAAGACACAACACAGTTGGAGACATGAGAAAGTGCGGAAACTTTATCAACAAGTGCGAGTCAGTACGGCCAAGATAAGTGCCACGATATACAGACCAATGCAGCAGCATGTCTGAATGAGGAACGTAGGAAAGCGCCCATGTCCATCTCGGGGGAGTGTCTCACCAACACAAGTCAGTGCCAACCCGTGTTGGTTGTCCGCGCCTGGAACATGAGTCCTGGACAATGTAGTCATGTACACTGTCGTCTCATTGGCTTGTGACCATATCCACAACATGCAACCATGTGTCGTGACAAGTGCAATGGCTCACATCCAGTTGTGGCTGCAGGTACCTTGTCATTCGTCCATGAACGCGAGTGCAGCTGCGTAGGCCAACATCTCCAATGAGCGATCGTCGGCCACCACATCTGACATGCCGTCGACATAATCCATCAGCTGGTAGGGACAGATAGGCTGACTCCAACCAGTGGACCCAATGTGCACCAAAGCCCAATCGGGTAGTGGCTCAATGTGCTCACTGCACATGATGATTCGTGCAATCTCCCAGGTCCAGTTTCCAGCCTGCATGCCGAACATCCATGCATGCCATAAGCGGTCATCCTGGTGACACTCCTGGTCGTGGTCCAACAGGGGGCGCGCACACACGTCATAATCCCGGTCAGCTACCGTTACGTTGGAGAGGCAGACATCCATGGACCACTCCAATATGCACGAGCGACAATGCAACACAGGCTGCACGCAGGTGACGTGCGCAAGGCGGAAGCAACCCGGTAACTGATCCACAGCACTGCCAACGGCAGTGCCCCCAGTACATGCAACAGACGTGCACGGTACCGCTCCACATGACTGAAGTAGACCATGTGTCCGGGATGGTCTGCCATTGCGTCAGTGGCTGTGCTTGAAGAGGCACTGGCTTGCCCTGAGACAGTCCGGTGGATGAAATGGCACATCTGGGTGCAATGAGCAGTGTCTGTGTGCAACGGGTGCAGGCCTTGGGTGGGGTGGAAGTACGTGTGAAGGCCATATCACGCACGCCAACTACGACCAAGGACAACTGCGTGTGGGATGTGTACACGTTGGTCTCACGCAGAGCAGTGCCTAGTGTGGGAGTCACAAGCAAATGCCATCGTACCTGTCAGGGGATGCTGGGCACATGCAAGTTCCTGCTCGGAGCTGCAGATGAGCTACCGCCTGATAGTATAGACAAAGGACCTTTCATCCCTACGTTATCTCCGCCAGCTGCATGCATACAGGAGACGTGCAGAGGCCGGTCGTGGGTGTGGTGGGACGTCTGCGACCCTGGGAATCATGGATTATACGCCAAGCACGATGCACATGAGCAGACTCACTGTGTCACGTTGCCACACAGCTGCTCCACCCTGCCATGGGCCCCCACACTTGTGTGCGCTGCATGGTTGCATCACGTGCACTCCTACGGGACACCATTCTAATGCCTGTCCGCGCATGTCCGGCGCCATGCCATCAACACTGAGACGCTGGCCTTCGAAGGTGTGCGCCCACTTGGGTATAGGCCAATGGTACGGACAGGGTAGACACAGGTGTCCAGCCGATGGCTGGCTGGGACCACACAGCGAATGAGGACAGGCAACAGACTCATGCATCCGCAAGACTGATACACATCACTCCTGGCAAGCATGTGCCAACACCCCGAGCGTCCTAGCGCTCCTACATGTCCTCCTGGTACATGCCACATTGCAACATCGTGTACTGTAGCCCTGGTGGCGACAACACCCCAATACAGAGACACACTTAACCCACTTCCTGCACCGGGCCACATCCAGACCACACCCTGCCCCCCTGCCGAACCAGCACACGCAGCCTGTGCATGCCGGGGGGCAGGTGCAGAGCTACATGTCCAGGGTCACTGCCAACGCTGAGGTGACATGGCAACGTCCGCAGAAGACAGCACACTGTGATGTTGCAGGGCCCATGCACATCAAGCTGACACAATGAACACATGGACACACTTGCTCAGATGGTGTGAATGGCTACGGGCACATGTGCATAGCCACATTTACTAGCAGGCACACTTACCGAGTGACACCTGTGTTGGATGTGTGTGGGGTGTGTGCACACCAGCCGGCAAGGGCTCCCTGGTGCAGTCAGAAATCGACAACAGTGTACATCGTAAAGGGCATAACCATACAACCATAAAGGCCCCATGATATGTGCTGCACAGACTTAGTGGCCAGGATGCACAATGTCCTGCACAGGCCTGGCGCCACGGGCCGCTGACTTGCGGTGCACTGGGGCAGGGTCACGGGTGCAGAGCAGGTCCTCGGGATGACAAGGGACCTTGTTGTGGAGAGTCTCTAGGGACAGTGGAAGTTGTACCCCCAGGGCAGGATGCAGAGGACAGGCTCACACTGATACGATCACTATTGTGGAGATGAATGGAACAGGCACATGTCGGACACCAAGTTCGGTCCAGCCAGAAGAAGATGCAGGAAACCACCAAGCCATGGGCTCTGACGCCACCAGGGTCCAAACAGATGGTGCCCATGACTCATTGTGCACATAGTGGCACCAGTGCAGTTAGAGGATGCTGCCTGCGATGAGGTGTGTCCAATGGTGTGGATTCCTCCACATCTTACCCAAGACAAAGTTCCACATGTGTGACCTAATGGACCACAGTGTAGGCCTGAGGTAGTGGTCAGCACGGGCCATTCACCGAGTATCGACAGCATGGGTTGGATGGCACCACTGGCCTGCGTATTTCAGGTTCAGTGGCACCACGTGATGCGGACTTACGATTAACTGTACTGAGCCGCATCTTCCTCTTACTCCTCTCCTTGCGACCACTGGTGTGGACTCTGCCATTCGTGATTCGTGACTAGGTGGTGGATGTTGGACCTACTGGTCCGCAGGGTAGTCCTGGTCCCTCATCCACGTGTCGCCAGCTGCCGTTGAACAGGGTTAGTGGCACCATGTGTTGCAAGATGCCTATATGGAATTATGCCTCACTGATCGGGGGGTCTGGTGCTGTGGCTGCTGCCCAGTCTTTGGGGTCACTGCCATTCAGGACACAGGACACAGTTTCACATATGGGACATACTGGGCCGAAGAGGACGCCGGTGTATGTGAAAGGAGTAATGTGGGCCAGCGTCGGGGGGCCAGCGATAGTCTGCGGAGGCTGCAGAAGTTACAGAACTGGTGCTTGGACCTTGCACCGGCACGTGGTGGGCCCTCCTTGATACACGCCGGTGTCAGCAGGTGATCAGTGTGATCTGGCTGTGCAGGGGCAGGCGTGGCTGTTTTGGGTCCAGCGGGCCGGGGAACGGCAGGCGCACAGGATCGCAGGCAACTCTGCTCATGAGGACGGCGTCGGCTCGTGCCGTGGTGAGATGCACCACCCTGGCAGAGACATTGTGCTTTCTGGAAGTGGACCACGCCCAGGGCAACGTGCTTTTTATTCACACCCCTACGCTGGCCTGGCGTACGCCGGGCAATCCCACTCCGCTCCCAGTTACAGGGGGACGTAACAGGCAACATTTGCGCGAACTACCCCACTGGCCGGGTTGACATGGTTGTGTCCACTGTCCACTACACTCCATACACCAGAGGTGTATGTCGCCATGGATATGGGTGCGTTCTGCATACTGCGGTCTGTCCAGCACATCTTCGCCACTCTTGGCATTGTGTGCTTTCCCAGTCATGGTTCTCCTGCTTCCTTCACACATGCATGGTGGCCACCTCTCCCCACATTGGGCTAGTGTGTGGCTGAGGTGCCATGCCATTGATGGCTCATGTGCAGGGCTTGCCCAGGTTACCATTGTGAGTTGATCTGTCGTGTCTGGTGGTTGGGCATGCTGTTTAGCATGTTTGTTTAGATTTTGTGACGTGTTTATTGCCAGAGTTGTGAATTGCATGGTTGTGGAGTTGAGTTGAGTGGGGTGTTCATTTTGAACTTGCCAAGGGGCTGTGCATTTCCCTTGGTGCCATCCTGGGGACGCTGGTTGCTGATGGACTGTTGGAGGATGGAGGAATCGTGCACAGTGGCTGGGTTTTTGGAGGCGAAATTGGTGGAGGTTCCACGGTGTTCGGGTGTTGCCAGCACATTGATGTGAGACTTGTGCTTTCTGTTGCGGTGATTGTGTGCTGTGTTGGCAGGGGGCACAGGTATGACATGTGTGCTGTGGATTGCCCCCGACACGTGCGTGTATCCAGCTATGGCATATGGTCCTTGCTTGGTGTCCAGCAGATCCTGCGCATTGTGTTGGACGTATAGGGACTGGGGTGACAGGCTGATGGTATTGTCCAGGTCAGGTGTGAGGACCTGGATGTGGCTGGCTGTGTGACTCCTCCGACTGTGGCGGCTGTTGGTTGGGGGGTACCAGGGGCCAACTGGTGCAGCACAGCCAGCAGCTTTGTGTGGGGTGGGATGTTGGTTGTCCGCTGTGTTGGTGCCGTCGGCCTGTTGGGCGTTGTTGGTCAGGATGCGTAGAATGGTTGTCCTTTCGGGCCTGTAGTGGGCAATGACATTGTCAGGTGTTGGGTCTGTGAGGCTGGTGCATTTCCTGGGGGTCCGCTGTCTTTGTCTGCGCTGCCTCTGTGGTGGTCCGGGGAGGGTGTTCTGGGTGGGGTTTGGGGTTCTGGGGTGGTGGCTGTGGGTGTTGCGGCACTCTTGGGTGTCTGGCCCACATGCCCGGTGGCTCCATGGCATCTGCTACCCTTCCGACGTGGCTGTGAGCTGTGCGCCTTATCGCCTGTTTTGTTTTCTTATCGCAGTTCTGGCTGTTCGCTGTGAATGTTGTGAAGTGGTGTTGTCGCGGCTTTTGGCACGGGAATGCCTACTCTGCATCTCATTAGCAATAGTTGCGGGGGTCATCCGTGGCGATGTTTTTTGCGGCTGCTATCGCGGGTAATCTGGTGCTGTGGGCTGTTAACACCAGCTTGTGATTGGGGGGATAAGTTTACCGCACATTTATCTGCAATAAAGTGCAGTTAACTCGGCGATAGTTCCTTGTGAATATGCCCCAGAGTTACAGGGCGGTAGGCACCACAAACGGTTGCTGGAGGCCACAAGGAGGGTTCAACACAATGGGGGGGGGTCAATCGGCAATAAAGTTGGAAAAGGATTAGGAGGAAACACAGTGGGGGTGGCAACAAGGACAGCAGAGGGTGTGCTGGAGGTGATGGGAGCAAGTAGACAGACAACAGAGGGTTGGAGGAAGGGGCTGGGAGCACGCAGATGCACAGTAGAGCGTAGGAGGGAGGTGATGAAGGCAAGCGGAGGGACAACAGAGGGTGGAGGGAGAGGGAAACGGCCTTTATAATGTGGGCTGAACCATGCATGCCGTTTCCAGCAAGCGGAACCATTCTTGCCTTAACCACGGACAGTGTGCAGTATAGATGCATGGATAGGCTAGCACAGGAAGAGGAAGGAGCGGGAGAGAATACTCGGGGACGTGATCTGGTAAGTGGGGCTTGGGCAAGGTTTTGGGAGGGTGGGGGTAGTTTTTAGGGTTGGGGTAGTATTTAGGGCTCGGAGGGGTCGGTGTTTTTTTAGGGTGAGGCGGGTTTTAGGGCTCAGGGTAAGGGAGGGGTCAGGGTAGTTTTCAGGGATGGAGGTCCTTTTTTAGGGCACGGGAAAGCTGGAGTCGGATTCATTTTCAAGACGTAGGGGTGAGTTTTAGGGATCAGGGCGGAGGGAAGGGACAGCTTTCAGGGCCGGGGAAGTTTTAGGGCCCAACGGCAGGTCTGGGGTCAGGGTAGCTTTTAGTTTGTGGGAACATGTTTTAGGACTCAGGGTGGGGTGTCTAGGGTATGATCTTTACCACGCATATCCCTTTACTAATCATGCGTTTACAATGAAATTACATGGTAAAGCCATGTGTGGTAAAGGCATGCATCGTAAAGGAATGCGTGGTTAAGACGCATTCGTTGTTGTGCAACATTGTAGAGGCACGCATGGTTTAGCAATGCCCGCTTCTGTCATACAACTAGAGGGAAGTGCTCGGGGCAAGCAAATGAGAGTGACAATAAAGGCAACCAAAGGTAAACAATGGGCGGCCTCTAAGCCAACTGTTACAAAACAAATGGTCTTGCAACAGACACCTGTTGCACTGTCTTAAGTGAGACGTAAAAAGTACAATTGATCTTTGGAAGAAGACCAGAATGCAATTTCCTTTGCTTCTTACTAGTTCCTAAAAAGGTGTACATTATAGCCTATGTTTCCAGAATTTATGCCATCCTCAACTCATATTACTGCATTCTGGGATCTGTTTTCTTGTTTAGTTTTATCAGAATCGATCACACCAACCCACCTAATAGCGATGGTTTGTAAAAAAATAAGTGAGGACTGTTAAGACTGGGGTATGGAGCATCTGTTAAGCTCCAGGCCATATTATCAAGAACGGCGTTAAAATTATTGGCGCTTTAGCAGCAGGAAACTGCCACTAAAGCGGCGATAATGGGCTTGATAATATGCCCTTGTGAATTCCCATAGAAGTCGATGTTCTGGTGTAAACATGGCCTTCTATGGGGATTCACAAGGGCATATTATCAAGTCCATCATCGCCGATTTAGCGGCAGTTTCCTGCCGCTAAAGCGGCAATAATTTTAACGCTGTTCTTGATAATATGGCCCTAAGTCTCTTCTGTTGTGAGGAGTATGGGTGCAAGATCTTTGGCATATGTCATACTCTCATGCCTGTGGAGCATTATATCATTGTATCTATACCAAAACATAATGATTTCCTTTGAGAAATTATTCTAATAATATGTTAAGACGACACTAGGTAGATCTACGTGCTCTCTGGAATAAAGTTTGGAAATTGCTCTTTCTTTACTTTAACTATTATTTGAATCTCAACTGAGTCAACACAAAATCTAAGGTCAACTGTATTGTTATATGAAACACCTTCAAGCTTCTTCTCATAACTAATTACACATTGTTCAGCATTATACTGTTAATAAAAGCAACTTATTAACAAAATTCCCTTTTCATCTTTGGATGAAAAAGACAAACGGTGAAGATTAGTTGCAAATGAAGGATATTATATATATAAAGAACTATGGGCAAGATGTACAAAGCATTTTTCCAGTCGCAAATGACCCAACTCACGGATGTACAAAATGCAAAATGCGATTTGTTTAACTTGCTACAGAATCGCAATTTCCATATGCTATTCAGTATTTGGAAGGGGCGTGTTTTACGTGTCTCTTTGAAATACCAAAGTGTTATGAAATGTATTACTGTTTTGCAACCAAATTCCTGAATGTTACCATTTTAAAAGTGGAGGTAAGCCATTTGCAATTTGGAAGCAGTCCCTTTAGCATTTCTTCACCTTTGAGAGTATCCTAAAAAATATTTTTTAAAGAGGCGGCAGTTGTCCATGGACCACTGCTGGCTCTTAAAAAGTGAAATGTAAACATTTCATTTTTTTCCATTTTATACGCACACTGTTTTCCTTTAACCCCTTCAGCGCTGCGCGGATTCCCCCGCGGTGCTGAAGGGTTCGAGCGCGGGCGGGGCCATGACGGAACGGTTCCGTCATGAGCACAGCTCAACCGATGCTCATGACGGAACCGTTCCGTCATGAGCATCGAAGGGGTTAAGGAAAGTAGGCTGCATTTAACAAAAAAGGTTGTTTTATTTAAAAGCAATATTAGACATGATGGTCTGCTGACACTATCCATGTGATGGCAGAGAATCCTAGTGGGCCGTAAATTACGACCTACCTCATTAATGTGCATGAGGTAGATCTCTTTGAGGCTCATTAGGAATCACTAATGTAACTCAAAAGGGTTTCAGGCATTAGAAATAGAGATTTCCTAATTGCGATTCACGTGAAATCGCAATTTGGAAATCGCTCTACCTAATCTTTGCTCATCTGGCCCTATATTCCTACTTATATTTATCTGTTTACTCTGAATGTTTCAACTCGTTTAGACCTCTAATTAGGTGCTACTCCTCATGTGGACAGTAAATTTAACATAACAATGTTTGCAAAATGATTTATACCAATCTTACTTGTCTACAGTAATACAGTATGTGGCAACAGATAACAAATGACCCTGGAATATCACCTTTGCATGTGGTAGAGGGCAACTAGGAAGGGAGCAAAGATGTTATGGACTCTAGAAATAACATTTTACCACTGAAGCATTCTCCATCCATTATTTGGGGTCCCTTTTATGTGGAATTAAGGCTGCTGTCTCGTGCTCTTGCCTTATTGAAACTAAAATAGAAACACTGGGGGTCATGAGGATGGCGGGCGGACTTTGTCCACCCGCCATCCTGTCGTAGAATGGGACTGCCCGCCATCGGTGCAGGGGTCCCGTTGCAGACATTAGGGTGCGCCTGCCACACTGGCGGGTGCATCCTGCATTCCTAACATTGAGGCGGGCGGTGCTCTCAGCACCACCCGCCGCAATGCCAGGAAGGCATGTCGTGCACTTCCATGCACAATGTTGCAGGCATCCCGCGGTGCCTGCCATGTTGTGCATGGAACTGCAGGGGGGTACCATAGGTACCCACCATGTGCACCCCCCACCCCCCAGAATCCGTGGGGGCTGCCACGGAAAGGCACATCCCCGCATTCATGCTAATATACATGGCGGTGTCTCCCAGACACCGCCACCATGGTAGCTGCTTTTCCGCCCGGTCGACTCTGCGACAGGGCGGAAAACCGGCGGACGGTCTTTACGACCGCCGGGGTCCCCCCCACCATGGTAATGTGGTGGGGGAATTTGGGAGCGGGCGGTGGTTTTGAGCGGGCAGATCGCCACCGCCACACGTGCGGTGGCGATCCGCCCACTATGCTATGAGCCCCACTGTGTCTACTGAGATTAGGCTATCATTGAGATTGCAGAAGTTACAAGTGGGGAGATGGTGTATTTTGCTATGCCAGCCCACAACACCATTTGGACCTTCATTAAGCTCTGAGCTTTCACATTAGCAGGACTTTGGATCGTTGTGTTGACAATTAGTAATTTCTTGATTTTGTGTGTACCAAGAAAGGCAAAGCAGTCCATAAGCAGACACCCTCCAGCTGACCGGTCCTATTCATACGTTTGTGCAGTGCCCTAGCCAACAAGGAGCCTCTTCTCGCCCTCAGGAAGCATTCCACCAGGGAGAAGGTCTCTTCTTTAGTGTTGTGCAGGTGTGTTCCTGTTGTAGCTGCGATGCTGACTTCATCCACATACATTCACCGGGAATGACTGTCTTGACTCTGAATTCTGCAGAGATGGTAATTTTACCATACCACACCGCAAAACTTTTTATTGTGATCACCCCAGTCCCACCTCCTTGATGGTACGGCTTTGGAAATGATGCGTGGGTAGAAGTATCTATCAGAAAAAAAAAACTTATTTTCAGTAACAATATTTCTGGTGAACACTACCAACAAATTTGTCTCCTCTGAATTCACCTCCTGAATCCGAAGGCGGTCTTGCATATTTCTTTAATAAAGTTCCAAGCTAGCTTTATTCTGTATATTGCCTGCCATCTGTCAATCTTGTTGTTCTGCTCTATAACTATGAGGTTGAGGAAAAAAGGACAGGCATCCAGTGGTGGACCCAGAACCATGTGGTGCCACCTGTCAGTGCCGAAGACCTATTGCAAGAGTTTCCGGATCAAGTCTGGTACCTGAGGGAAATCACCAGATGAGAAATCTACAGACAGCCAAAGGTGTCCACCAGCAACACTGTCACCACAGGTAAAGAGCTTTTTTATCATCTTGCCCCAGACGGTTATGCCTGTAGCATATTGATGTTATACGCACTGGGCACCTTGTTCTTCTGGGGCGGACTATGACCAGGAACTGCATGATATGCAGGGAAGTGCAAGGGTGTAGTAAATGTTGAGCATGAGATAATGCACAGAGTTTGAGTGTATGCTGAGGAATAAAGACATGTTTAACTACAGCTCCCGTGTGGCATAATTTATCCGCATGCTCTAGGGCTGGAGAAGATGCTATGTCTGGCAACAAGTAGGGCATACATGCCCCGAAGAAAACAAGGCTGCTCTCCCTGAGAGTTTGTAATGGTACAGTAAACTGCTTATGCATGCCTAAGATCAATGCAAAGCAGTCTGCGACTGTTACATGTGGAGTCAAATCCCTGCTCCAGCCCATACATGGCCAAAGAAGAAAGGGAAGGCCCTGCAGAGGAGCACATTCAAAATGCCATCGGTGATACGATAGACAGAGATGCTGCTCGACGCCCCAAATAAGGAGTGACTACTCAAATGAAGCAGAAAAAAAACAGCAGAGCCAACCAGGTAGGAGAAGTAGAGAATCTACTTACCGTCAAAAATAAGTGAAGCATTCTAAGACCTCAGATCCAGCGTGGTGGGCAAGCTCAAGTACAAAGGCTGTGTTGCAGAAGTTAAAGGCCACTGCGTATAGTGAAAGCTGTCTGAACAGCACGTTTTCTCAGTAGCAGAAAATAGGAGCGCGAAATACAATGCAGCCGTGTTACTGAAGTCACCACCACTCTTCGACACTTCTAAGAAGCAAGACATCTGTGCCTAGTTGGCTGCATGGTTCGAAACATTCAATGACTTCAAAGATGATGTTTACTGACAAAATATCAAAACCAAAATATCGTGGTTAAAAATATTGAGTCAAACCAAAATATCGTGGTTAAAAATATTGAGTCAAAGATATTGTTTTCCTATACTTATAATGTAAATAAGAAAAATGTTGGAAAAAAATATAATTGTAAACTAATATCAAAATATATATACAGAAATATAGTTTTTTCAAATATATATGGCTAAACATAGTAAACATTAAATATATTAACATGTAGCAGTAATATAGAATACAATAAATATATTTAAATAATATAAAAGTATATACATTTATACTAATATATTAGATATTACAAACATTATTGATTACAAAAAAATAAATTTTAAATACACAGACTCATAATCATAGTATAATTTTAAACAATGTAAACAAAACTATACATTTCTAGGAATAATACATATACTATTCCTACACCTTTCGACTCAGGAGGAGAAAAATTTACTATTCCCACTCCAGTCAGTGCAGCGTTAGGGAAAGCGTTGGACTCAGAAGGTGTAAAATCTACTATTCCCACCCAGTCGGTGCATAGGTAAGGAAAGTGTTGGACTCAGGAGGTTTAAAGTTTACTATTCCCACTCCAGTCAGTATAACAGTTGGGAAAGTGTTGGACTGAGGAAGGGTAAAATGTAATATTCCCACTCCAGTCTGCGCAATAGTAGGGAAAGTGTTAGACTCAAGAGGGATACAATTATTTACCATTCCCAATCCAATCAGTGCAACAGTAGGGAAAGTGCTGCACTCAGGAGATACTAAATGTAAACATCCCACTCGAGTCTGTACAACAGTAGGGAAAGTTGAACCTAGGAGGGGTAACATGTACTATTCCCACTCCTGTCGGTGCAACAGTAGGGAAAGAATTGGACAAAGGAGGGGTAAAATGTATAATTCCCACTCCAGTCTGTACAACAGTAGGGAAAGCGTGGACTCAGGAGATGTAAAATGTACTATTCCCACCCAGGTGGTGCATAAGTAAGGAAAACATTGGACACTGGAGGGTAAAATGTACTCTCCCCATATCAGTCAGTGCAACAGTAGGGAAACCATTGGACTGACGAGGGGTAACATTTACTATTCCCACTCCAGTCAGTGCAACATTAGGGAAAGTGTTGGCTCGAAAGGGGTAAAATTTACTATTACCACCCGAGTCTGTGCTACAGTAGGGAAAGTACTTCACTTCAAACACATAACTCATTTTAATACCAGTATTATTTTCATAAAATAAAAAAGCTATTAACTTAAAATTAAATATATACATTTAAAAAACAAAAGAAGCAATTAAAACAATTACGTTTTAAAAAGAATTAATTTAGGAATAAAATGTTATTTAACAGTTATTTCATTACATTCCCACTCTATAGTCCCACATATCTGGCAACAAACATTTAACATGTATCGAAATCATTTATTTTTTAAAACAATTATGCAATTTACATAATTAACAATTAATTGACAATAAATAAAAAAATATAATTAATCAGTTATTATTTAATTTAATTCCCACCCTACACCCCTACAAACCTAAAATGTAAATAAAAAATGATAATACTTGCACAAGTTACATAATTAATTAATAATTATTAATAATTGATCAAATTTTATTTAATAAACTTCCCACCCTATCCCCCTACAAACCCAACAACTCGCATCTAACATATAACTTAAAAAAATTATATTTACACTATTTACATACTTAATAATAAAATAAATAATTAATAATAATAAAAAAGATTATACAATAATTATACTTAATTACCTTCCCACCTTGTACCCTACAAACCTCACAACCCAATACAACACTATTGGGCCGATTCCGGCTGCAAAACGAACCGACCGACATGGCCCCGGACTGAATACCGATCGACACGGACCAGCGCCGTATGACCCGTGCAGTATGATGCAACGCGAGTGAATTACAACCGACACGTACGGAATACAAGCCGTACGACCGAGCCGGAGGGAAAATAGTGATCCGGCCGGAAAACCGACGCGATTTTCACCGACCGACACAAACCCGGAATCAACCCGATAGACCCGTACCCGCGATGTACGATTAGCGCAGTACGATGCAATGCGTGTAAAACCAGACCGACTCGCACGGAGACCAAGCCGCATGACCGACACGCACAGACAAACCGGCACACAAGCAATAGAGACCGCAGCGACCGACGCGTATCAAACACAGAAGATAGGCAGCGTGAACGAGGCGGAGAAGCCCGCACGAGACAATAGCAGCGTCCGTTTCCATCTCATGAACGTCTCCTACATGCCTACAAAACACAAAGGAAAAAACACCAAAAAAGGACCAAACAAGCAATGACTAACAGCCTCATGCATCAACCCAAAATCCAGTCGGTAAAATACCGATTCGGTAATAGCTCCCGGTATTAAGTAAAAAATACCCAATCCCAATGCATCAACCCAAAAGCAGAAATCGCTATTTAAGGAATCCTTAAATAGCGATTCTTTAAATAGGGATTCCTTAAATACCGATTCCTTAAATAGCGATTGCATTTAAGGAATCCCAAAGTGAGATTCCTTAAATGCAATGCATCAAAGTTAAAAAATTAGCGATTTCGCTAATAGGGGGAGCAAATTACCATGAAGATGAACTGCATGGTAATTTGCAAAAACTTTGAAAAATGCACTTTTGTGCATTTTTCAAAGTTTCATGTTGCGCACACACATGCCCTTAGAGCATGTGTGTGTGCAACATATGTGCACATATCATTTTCAGGGGTGCAACAGGGTGTCCTTTTGACACCCTGGCACCCTTGAAAGTGCTCCCGCTATTAGCGATTTGGTAATACCGAATCGCTAATACAGACTGGCTTTACATTCATTCCTATGGGCCTCCAAGCCCATAGGAATGAATGGGTAGGTATTCCTTATTACCGATTCGGTATTACCGATTCGGTAATAAGGAATATTAAGGAATCGCTATTTGAATAGCGATTCCTACATGCATAGCCTTTTGCTATTCCTTATTAGCGATTCCTTATTTTTCGCTAATAAGGAATCGCAAATGGCATTGTTGATGCATAGGCCCCTAAGCTAATAAAAACCGAACACAAATTAATTGGACAAAGACACACCCAGAACTACAACTATATAAAGGACTACAATCACTACCATCATCCCTTGCAAACAGGAGACACAGCCAGCAGCAAACACCAGTACACAGCAAACACAGACACACTCACAACTCACACATCACACAACTCACACACCATCAGCACCTCATACAAAAGCACACACACATACACACAGCAAAACCAACACCAAAGTAACATCACTTGCACCCTCACACACACATCCCTCACCACCACCACCCATCACCATGCCTCCAAAGAAGAATCCAAAGTTCACAGATAGTGAGTTAGAAGTGCTGGTAGACAAGATCATCAGAGTAGAGCCACATTTGTTTGGTACATTGGTTCAAAGGACCCCCATCTCACAGAAAACCAAGATGTGGGCGAGGATTGTGGACAAGGTGAACGCACAAGCACCAACGTTGCGCACAAAGGGCGATATCCAGAACAGGTGGTATGACGTGCGCAGGAGGGTCAAGAAACTCATCGAGAAAGATCACGCCTTGAGTCAGCGCACCGGCAGTGGCCCTCCTGCCAAACCAGTCTACTTCAGGACCTGGGAGGAGAAGGTGCGGGACATCCTACCACCAGAGAGCGTCCATGGCCTAACAGACATCCCAGAGACTGGTGAGTACACAAACAACAAACCCAAGATTGTGTGGCAAGGGGACAGTGAAACCATGCACCCCAAGCAAACCTACACTAACCAATAGATAATCAACCCAAGAAGTGTATGCCAGTCACACAAACACAATACCTGCCATCTCATAGTGACTGGGGACTGTGTCATGACATGCACCAACCTACAAACAAATAGAGCAAGCCACTGGCACTAAGCCAAATACATCCAGCAAGACAGTTTGCCACCACAAACACACCACCTCACAGTGCAGCTGACTGTCAGGAAGGAATAGTGGAGATGCAGTTGAAGTGAGTGTAGCCAAAAGCATGATGGGGACTGTAGTCACAGATAATGCTCCCCCTCCTGATTGGCCCATCAAGACCTCTCTGAAACATGCCCACATCACAGTGAGTGGAAAATGGCTGACAAGATGGCTGACACTGGGTCCTGCTGTGGGGAGCACAAGGCCCTGCTAGGGCATGTGCGCAAATCTGAAGCAGGACACCACTGACTGACATCCTGAAAGACAACTTGCACGCCCTACAATGGAAGCACGTGTCATGATGGGAAGGATGACTGACAGCCCTGACCATACTAATCAGCATGGGGAGACACCACCCCCAACACAAACTCCACACAACTCACCGGGTACAATGCATTGACACAAACCTCATTGAAATATCAGCAAAAGATACCCCGTACTGGGTGCTGCTGTGTGAAGCACAGGGGCTCACTTGGGACTTGTAGCCAAACAAACACCAGGATTTCCCAGTCAGCCATCTTGCCACTGCTGTCACACCCCCTCACAGGGAAGCAGAGTCAAGAGGGAGGAAGCATGGGCATGCTGGGAAGGGGGGTGTAGCCAAGAGTATGATGGGACTCGCAGTCACAGACAACCTACACCCACCCACATGGCCCAGCAAGATCAACCTGAAACATACTCACCTCACAGGGAGTGGGAAGGGACCGACAAGATGTCTGACACTGGGCTCTGTTGTGGGGAGCACAAGGCCATGCTGGGACTGCTAGCCAAACAAACACCAGGATTTTACAGTCAGCCATCTTGCCATTGCTGCCACACCGCCTCACAGGGAAGCAGAGTCAAGCAGGAGGAAGCATGGGCATGCTAGGAAAGGGAGTCTAGCCAAGAGTATGATGGGACTCGCAGTCACAGACAACCTACACCCACCTATATGGCCCAGCAAGATCCACCTGAAACATACTCGTCTCACAGGGAGTGGGAAAAGACCGACAAGATGTCTGACACTGGGCTCTGTTGTGGGGAGCATAAGGCCATGCTGGCAAATGGCCAACAACAAGATCAAACTCTGTCTGTGACAAGCTGGGAACAAACAGTGTAGAGGCAGGCATCTGTTATAAAAGTAGAAAATGTCATGTTTGTGAACCAACGATGCATGTAAAAACATAAATCACATTGTGTGTCTCTTCCAAACACAGGTCGTGCTGGGCACCCACTGACAAATGACGAGGATACCCAGTCCCAGACTCTGTTGGACATTGAGCTCTCTGGTCTGACTCTCTCACTGTCCTCTTCGGATGATGATGACCAACCTGGCCCCTCCGGTGTGAGCCATCATGCAGCACCAGCAGCAGCAACATCTGCCCCCCCTGTACCCACGCCTCCACCATCTGGACACCGACAGGTCACCCCCGCCAACACGGACAGACCAAGGACAATCAACACCCACAGCACAGGGACACAGGACCCCCCGGAAGCTACAGCCAACACCACCAGCAACACCACCCAAGGGGTCCCAGGGTCACCGGTGCGTACCGCCGCTGGTCCTGCCCGTGTGGAGAGGGGTGCTGGGAGGGGTGGGAGGCACAGGGCATGCCTTGCAGAGGGGTCTGGACTGCATGATGACCCCCAACTGGCACGCATTATAGATGCGTACCAGGATAGCACCGGAGGATTTGGCCAGGTAGTGGGGATCCTCAAGGACATAAAACAGGAGCAGGTCGCCCACCATGGAGGCAAAGTGGGATGCCCTTACTGCGGTGCATCGGGACATACTACAATGCCTCCGCCAGATGAACACCAACCTGTCCCCACCCCCCTGTGTGCCCACAACATCTGTCGCAACACCATCTGCCAGCGCCACAGGGAGGGAGGAGGACTCTGGCGGAGAGTCCCCTGCACCGCAGAGGCCTGCACATGAGGATCCCCCCCCGGAAGAAGAGGGGTCGTCCGAAGAAGGACATGTGAGAGGCAGATGTCCCAGCACATGCCCCAAGGCCTCTAAACCTGTTCTGGACAATGTTCTTTGTGCGCAACCCATTCATCTTGTCCAATCGCACACAACTCGCCCACATGACATGGAGGGTTCATGTTGGGCCAATGTATCGGATGACTGTGGACTTTACTCTGAACATTTCATCTACCAGCACTTCTAACTCAAATGTGAACTTTGGATTCCCAAACCACTGTACATCACCCACCATCCTTTGCACCTCACTCACACATGTTTGTAAATAAACTCACCAGTACACCATACTTGCCTCTGTTGTGATTCAAACTTGTCATTTTCAGGGCGAAGTCGATCTGCAACACAACACAGTGCATGCAAAATACTGCAACAATGTGACCAACGTAAGGTCAGTCATGGGGATGTGACACATGTGAGGGAGACACACCACTATGGCAACACAAAACATACTCACCATGGCCATGTTACTCATCACACACAATGATGTTGACCTGACACACATTGGCATGCACAGACACAACACCAAGCACAGTCAGTGGTAACAAGTCCACAGGTAAGGTAAGCAGATATCATTCACACGTGGGAAGACAGACAACGCACATAACAAAGCGTAGCACAGGTTCATTACACATCAGCAACACGTTTATTCCACAATAGTTGCACGGTAATTCCACGTAACAGTGGACACACGCTCACAATGTGTTGGAGAATGGAAGTCCATGGATGTGTGGTACATCAGTTGATGGGAATTGTCAACTTCCAGACTGGTGTTGGCTTCTGGGTGTTGGGGGTCAGTGTTGACCACACAACAGGCAAAGGACCCTGGGAAGGACAGACAAGATACAGTCAAAAGCAGAGACGAACAGGAGAGAAATGCAATACACATGCACAAAACGTGTTGCAAAACACCTACACAAACACTAGTTAGCAGTACTACCCTATTGTGGAGTACACACCACCTGAATGGACACATCACAGTACGTATCCAGTCAAGTGGCACACAGGCACACTCAGACAGCAACAGAGCTGGCTCAACACATTCCTGGCTACCTCCATACATTCACATAACAACCCTGGAAACTCACTTTCAGGTGAAGAAGTGCTTGATGAGCTGGGAGTGGACGTCATCATCATCTTCATCATCACTGGCATCTTGGCCCAGGCCGGGATCCTCCACAGGTGCCAGACGTTGGTCGTCGTCATCCTCATCCAGGATGAGAGGCACCTCCTTCCGCACCGCCATGTTGTGTAGCATGCAGCAGACCAGTATTATTTTGCACATCTTTGCAGGCTCATATGGGAGGGCCCCTCCGGTCTTGTCCAGGCAGCGAAAGCGGCTTTTCAGGAGGCTGAATGCCGCTCAATCACCCTCCTGCTCTGACCATGTGCCTCATTGTAGTGCAGCTCGGCTGGTGTCACAGGGTTCCTGAGGGGTGTCAGCAACCACAGCATGGTGGGGTATCCGGAGTCACCTACACACACAAAAATGAACAAGTAGATGAGTTTGGTAGGAGTGCGGAATACAACACTGACAAACACACACAATGAGAAACAGTCAGTACACACCGACAAGCCAGGCATGCTGAGCTGGCATCTGTGACATCAGCGTTGCAATGTGACTACTCCTCATTAAGAAGGCATCGTGCGCCGAACCAGGGAACCGTGCACACACATGTGTGATCAACATGTCAGCAAGACAGACCACCAGAGCATTGATCGAATGGTAGTGCTTCCTGTTACGGTATGCCTGCTCATGTGCCTGTGGTGGTATCAGGGCAACATGTGTCCCGTCAATGGATCCAATGATGTTTGGCATCTTCCCCAGTGTATAAAAGGCATCCTTAATTTCAGGGAGTTCATCTTGGCTCGGGAACTTGATATACAGGTCGAGGAATTGCAACATCCCCTCCAAGACATCGCGTAGCACCCGACTAAACATCGTTTGCGACATACCACCAGCAGTAGCCACAGTGTACTGGAAGGTACCAGTAGCAAAGAAGTGCAGGGCTGCCATCACCTTCACCTCTGGGGTCAGTGCTGTAGGGTATGTCCGGCCAGGTAGCAGATGTGGTGCCAACTGCTCCGCCAACTCCTCAATCAGCCTGGTGAAGCGGTACCGTCTGATGCTGTCGCGTTCCTGCATTGTTGCAAGGTCTGGGAACGGACGATGCACAGCTGGTGCCCTGCAGTACAGAGATGAATAAAGGAAGATTGTCAGTACATCCCCCCATGTGGCCATGACCACGATCACTCTCACATGCTAGTTCATGTCATTGCACAATGTACTGAGGTGTGTGCTGTTGGGCATGGACACATATGTCACCTACAAGACCACCACCTCACATCTCAATTCCACATGTCCACATGAGTCCCATGTAGTGCAATGGGCGAATCATCTGTCTGTTTCACCCAACCTATGTGCTGCTGCAACGTTAAAAAAAACCACCCCAGTGACTAATGAGGACTCATGTCTCCCAGGCATCACAGATCTTTGCCATGCAGAAACCCAGGCTCCCTGTATTGCCACATCAACACAGCAATGGACATGGCGTAGCACGTACACACCACAAGGCAAGCGTAAGCCCCACAGGTAGTGGCCACTGTTGTTCATGCCGGCCCTACATGTACGTCTCTTAGACACACACCCCATCAAGGTTGATGCATATGGTAACATGTGATCAGACACATCTGAGACACAACATGCACACAGACTTTGGGTGCACACCAGTATTGGGGCTACAGGTCTCACTGTGACGTACTTGCCATCACCACCAGGACTCAGGGTGTATGTGACATGCCCCAAACATATCCAAGCTGACACTGTGGCCTTCACTCATGCCAATTACTGGCTCCTGCTATGGCACGTACACTGGAGAGGGCCCCAGCCTTCAATGAGGAGGAGAACCAGACCATGCTGGACGGGCTCCTTCCAGAGTACAGAAAGATCTAGGTGACACAAGGGGAGCAGGTGAGTGTGCTGTCCACTGCCTTCCTAATTATGCATGTTGTCTGACTAGCAGTACTAGCAGTGTGTACACCAGTGGCAAGCATTCTCACTGACTACTTTCATCCACCAAAGTGTGTAGGTGCATGTAATGAATAGTTTTCCTGCTGCTAAAGTGCATTATTGCGAGCTTAAACGATCCAGGCATTGTTAACATGTCAGACATGCATGTGAGTTTTCATTCCCCATGGTTGCACTACCTGTGTAATTTATTTCCCTTTGTGATGATGACATGTATATCCAATTGTGTGCTGCACAATTCTGGGGCATGTGTGTTAATGTACTTTTCACTTTGTCTTCCTCACAGGTTGATGCCTACCAGAAGCAGGAGATCTGCCTGACCAACGCCCGGGCTGTTCGTTCTGTGGGGATGTACAAGCGCCGCATCCGCAACTGCCAGAAGAGGTGGCAAGACCTTCGGGGCTGGACCGGAGGATAGCTAGAGTCCAGCTGAAGCTGTCACCTCCACGCAGGAGGAGCGGACACCGGACCCTGACTCCCCACATGCTCAGGATACTGGCGGTGGTCTTCCTGGACCTGGATAGGCAGCTGAAGGCCAGACAGCAGCAGGAAGGGGGTAAGTCCATGCCTGATCTGTGTACTATGTCTGACATGCAAATAGCAGTCTTATGTCCGGGTCACACTTCCACATTACGTAGGTCTTGTAGTCCCAAAATCAGGTCCCTCATCTGTGTGATGCACCCTCCTCATCTGTTCCACAGGTGTGGCCCCTACAGTCTGTTGCTTGTGTCACTAGGGCACTGTGACCCTGCAGTCAGCTATGTTTCAGGTACCAGTCAGCATCAGTTCCCGTGACTCTGTTGTGTGTTTCATGGGTGGTTCAATTGTTTACACAATGCCTGAGATCTGACATGTGAACTGTGTGTGCCCTTGAGATGTGTACCAATTGCTGGTCTGACTTGCAACATGTTTCTGGGGTATTCAAAACAAAACCATGCAACAGGGGACTCCAATTTTTGGGCATCAGGAGTATGTATATCAAGTATGTCACAATTGCTTACTCACCTGACTACTGTCCGGGGCAAAACACTGTTTCACTTAGTCCTGCCCAGTCATGCCCCCTCAAGGGCATTCAGAAACACTCTGTAATCCCACTCCTGTGTATGAAATTGCAGGTTGTGCTTAGTGACATGTGCCCTCAGATGTGTGCCTCTGTGTCATTAGGGTGTGGCTTGTTGCTACGTACAACTGGGGTGTCCATGATTCAGACGGTCAGCATGACATCTGCAATGTGACTGTGGGAGACAAGACCTGTGTGACATATAGGTGTGTGATCATCTGACAGCGCACAATGTTGTATGCAACTGTGTCCCTCGTGCAGCTGGGTTATATGCATGGCAGACTGTTATGTGTTATGTACATGGATCTGTGTTTGCTGAGACTCATATGAATGATTTTCATGATGTGGGGTCTTCTGGGTCCTGGATATGTTGTTTGCATGGGATGGGCAAGTGCGCTGGTCATCTGCAGAGTCAGATTTACCCCTGAGCTAGGATTGTGAGTCAGTGCATATTGTTGTTGTCTGGATGCCCTGCCCCTGTGACAGGAGACAGTGTTGACTGACTTTCCGGGCATCCCAGTGCCATGGCATTGAACTTGCTATGAGTGAGCCTGCGTTGTGTTCAAGTGTGCACCATGCACCCCATTGTGGCATTGACCATCAGGACAGGAGTACATCATAGTGTGTGTTGCTGGCATGCATCCCAAGCATGTGAAATGAGTATCTGCCCATCCCTTCATCCGGACACCTGTACTGAGTCAGTCGCAAGAGATGTGCTGTGTGTCTAGTGACATACTCCTACATGGGCACTTGCATGTACAACTAATGTGCGGGTGGTGCATGTTGGCACATTGGTGTGTTAGCATCCAACATGCAACGGACATATGTGTGAAAGTCAAGGAGGGATATGTGTGCCATGGTTGATGTTGAGAATGACATTTGTCTTATACTAAACAGTGTTGGCACTTTGAGCTGTGTTCAGCTGATGATGCCAGGGCTTGCCCTGTGATGTGATGTACTCACTGTGTCTCGGGTGATATTTTAAAACCCGGGACATGTATCGGGTCTAGAGATCATCAGTTCAACAAGTACTTACTTGCACCCACTGTGGTGAACCACTCAAGAACTCTATCAGAGATCATCAGTTCAACAAGTACTTACTTGCACCCACTGGGGTGAACCACTCAAGAACTTCATGTACCAGCTTCCCTTGGGGCGACCCGGAGGAGGGGCTAGCGGAGTGCGGTCCATTGCGGTTGTTTCTAAAAATGGCTCCCTCAAGCTTTGAGCTGACGAGCTCCTGGACGACGCACCTGCGTGCCTGTGTGGGCACTGAGGCCTTTGACGGTTGCTTGGCGGCCCTCTCTTCCACCCCTAACTATTTTCTCTACTGATGAGGGAAGTTATCCCGAAACCCGAGCCATGTCTCGGGCGATATTTTAAAACCCGGGACATGTATCGGGTCTAGAGATCATCAGTTCAACAAGTACTTACTTGCACCCACTGTGGTGAACCACTCAAGAACTCCATCAGAGATCATCAGTTCAACAAGTACTTACTTGCACCCACTGGGGTGAACCACTCAAGAACTTCATGTACCAGCTTCCCTTGGGGCGATCCGGAGGAGGGGCTAGCGGAGTGCGGTCCATTGCGGTTGTTTCTATGCATCCCAAGCATGTGAAATGAGTATCTGCCCATCCCTTCATCCGGACACCTGTACTGAGTCAGTCGCAAGAGATGTGCTGTGTGTCTAGTGACATACTCCTACATGTTCACTTGCATGTACAACTAATGTGCGGGTGGTGCATGTTGGCACATTGGTGTGTTAGCATCCAACATGCAACGGACATATGTGTGAAAGTCAAGGAGGGATATGTGTGCCATGGTTGATGTTGAGAATGACATTTGTCTTATACTAAACAGTGTTGGCACTTTGAGCTGTGTTCAGCTGATGATGCCAGGGCTTGCCCTGTGATGTGATGTACTCACTGTGGTGTGTGCAGTTGGTGCAGGTGACTGATGTTGTTCTGTTACTTCCTATTCCTATCCAGATACATCCTCGGCCACAGGAGGGGACAGCTCCACGGACCAGGAGGAGCCACAGAGCCTTACAGGGACAGAAGGAGAGGAGTCAGGGGTACCCAGTGGCACAGAGGGCAAGTTGAGCCACACAGAGGCGTCGTCAGCACCATCCCCCCAGCTGAAGGCCACAGAGGCTCTGAGGATGACTCCCCTGTGGAGGCGGGTGTCAGCAGCCACCAAACACCAGCGAGTGAGGCTGTCTCCGCCACCGCCGCCACCACCACCACCACCAACACCACCACCACCACCACCACCCCCTCCCATCGGCTCCCATCCCAGAGGTCCCTGTGGGCTCCTGTGTTCGTGAACATGTCTCCTTTGTGCCAGGCACCGCACTCCCTGCCCCTGTGTCCCCTGCTGCCCTGAGTGAGGAGTCTGTGGACTTACTTAGACAGATCCATGTAGGGCAGACGTCGATGCTGAAGGTCCTCCATGCACACACAGGTCTGTTGACACAACTGGTGTCATTCATGGAGGGCATTTCCTCGGGCATGTCTGCCCTACAGAGGACCAACCAGTCCGTGGCCTCCTCCCTGACGGCAGCAGTGTCCCTCCTCCAACAGTCCCACACCCCTCCTACCCCTGCACCACCCACAATTCCTAGCACCCTACCTGTCCCAAGCACAGAAACCCCCAAACCAAGGGCTAGACGTGCACACAAGCAAGCGCAGGGGACTGATTCACACTCACAGGGGCTGGTTTGCTGACACACACACAGTCATCCACAACCACTCCACAGTCCTCTGAGACCTCTCCCTCCCAGCCCCCTTCCCTTGCCTCACCTGCAACCCCATCCCCCCAGAAGCTCTTCCTCTGTGACCTTGGCCTCTTCCCCACCAACCCAGCAGATCCTGATTACAAGGGGAAGAGGAAGTCCCCACACACAGAAGGGAGTGCCCCTCACACCCGGACAGCCTCCCCCAGGCGCAGTCAGACCGAGACGCCCACCCGCAAGTCCCCCGGCGTAAGAAGAGCAGGACCCCTCCGCCACCATGCAGCTCCAAGGCAAAGTCTCCGTCCTCCATCCCCCAGGCCACCAATCCAGAGGTTCCCCCGCCACTCCCTGCCCCGGGTTCCCCCACACACAGATACACCATCCCCAAAATGCTAAGACCATCCCCCCTTAGCACTTGCTCCTCCACACCTGGTCAGACAGTAGGTACCACTGATGTGGGGACCGTGTCCCCTCCCCCTGCCCTGCTGACCTCACCTGCCCCCCATTCGGCTCCCATGGATGTAGGCACTGCTTTGGAGTCCACGATCACCCCGTCTGACTTGGGCACTGCAGTGGTGAGCCAATCCAATCCATCTGACCTGCCCACTGGAGTTGTGTCGGCACCCACCCCATCTGACTTGTGCCCCACAGTTGTGACAGCACCCACCACTTCAGTCAGCTCCACTGCAGTTGCAAGTGTCTCGCCTGCATCCCCCACCTCTTCACTGCCTCCTTCTGCTGCGCCCTTATCCTGACCCTGCGGTGCCTAGCTTGCCCCCATGTATGCCCCTCCGAGGGGATGACCCCAGTCCTTAGCAGTGCAGGCAATCAAGGTGTGACAGTTGTCACTCTAGTTCACTCCTTGGCATTTTGACATGGACTGGCCACTGGCCTTTTGGTTGCACAGACGTTTAGCATTTCATATACTGAATTGTCACTCTAGTTCACTCCTTGCCATTTGGACATGGACTGGCCATTGGCCTTTTGTTGGAACAGACGTTTCACTTTTTATATGCTGAATAAAGCTTTTTTTGTCCCTGTGAACTTGATTTAGCTGTACATCATGTTTATGTTGTTTTACATGCCCTTGCACCTGTAATGCTTGGTTTACAATGTTGCATACTGATGTGTTGATGTGAGGTACTCCCTGTGGTCCATGGGACATGTATCCTAGTCTGGTGGGTATCCATGTCATCCTTTGCAGCTACCTGGGTGTGTCTGGATCAACTATTTGTGTACATCTCTCTGTGAGCATTTCATTGGCATGGTCACATCTGTGGCTTGCACCCCTGCACATATGATGTGCTTACCATTGTCCAAATGGTCACTTCCACATACTTCGTGCTGATCACTACAGGCCCGACAGGTGTGGGCATCATTGTAATAGGAGCAACTGGGTCCTCTGTGCAACTTGCTAGACATATGTTTTGGGTATGTGCAGCTGACTTAGGGGAGACTCCCATACCCAGGCTGTTGTGACCAGAGCCTTCATTGTGTGGTAACTGATGGCTGACTGATCAAGTGTTCTTCAGACATGAGTGGGACTTGCGGTGAATATGTTTGGCACAGCTGGGCTCCCACAGGAGTTGTGTCCCCTCAAGTTAGTGTGTTGTCCAGTGACATGGCCTGGGCCCATGGTGTGTGTTGTATGTGCATGTGTGTGTGTCCACATCCCTGTTCATACACAGACAGGGTTCCCTTGATATGTTCCTGTTGTTGATGCTTGCTGAGTGGTACTGGGTTCATCCCACTACTTTTCCAATGGGCTACCAGATGTGTGGGTGCATGACACACTACTGTTAATTGGTGTATCATCATTATGATTTGTCAGTTCTGAGTGGTGATGATGTTGTCAGACACAGTTGGGACACAGTCAGGTTTCCTCAAGGCACTTGTTTGTTCGCAATATCATGTAGTTGTCCCTTGGTGGCAGTTTTCAGTGATTGAGACATTTGTATGTGTGTGTGACTGCTCCCACTTGTCGGGTTCACGGCAGCGATGTTGGCAGGTGTCAGCATGGGTGCCTTGTGTTCCTCCTTGGCATCTGCATAGTCCTAGGACTGTGGCAGGGATTCTGAAGGTTACATGACGTTTGAGGTCATGGCCGTGTACCGCATACTGTGCAGTGTGTCTGTCATTCCCCAGGGTTGTAAACAGTCCTTGTGTGATGTGTGTGTGAACCTTAGTTCCTGGCAACATTCCTGTGTTTGTCATGGGTGCATGTGCAATGTCACCTGTCCATGTGGACTTCACAGATACACATTGTTGCAGTTCAGGTGTGTGGTGTTGATGGTGGACTGATGTGAATGTTTGCATGGATGGTCCCCTAGATCCCGTTTTTCCATGGACGAGGGGCCATGCTGAGTGATTTGTGTTTGTGTATGTGTGATGTACTTTTGTGGCACAGGACACATGTCTGGGTTTCCCAGTTTGCACGACATCTGCCTTTGTCATCACAGTGGAGGTGTCATGCATGCTTGTGTCACCCCACTGTCTGCTCCCTGGGGTTAGTGGTGTTGTGTGTCAGTCTCTTGCTGTGTTAGTTGGTGTTCATTCCAGCTTGTGTCACATGTGTCTGTTGTGCTTCCTCTCATCTCCCAAAGCCTGATTGCCCACTGAGGGTGTCCCAGTGATGGTTTACTTTTGTATGGCACTGTGTCCACATCTGTGTCACTGTGGTTCAGCCCCCCTCATGTGTTGTGTAGTTGCCTGGGGATACTGTGACACAATACACACATGTTGTGTCCGATGTGCAGTGTGAGTTTGCCTGTTGCATTGGTAATGCTGTTGTGGGCCTTGGTCTGGATGCTGTTTCTGTGATTTTGCATACTGTCCCTGTGAGTCATTTCACGTCTTTGTACACATTCATCATGGTCGTTGGGTGCCATTGCTGGCATGGAATGTGGGTTTGTGAGCTGACACCTACAGTCTACACATGTCGTTTTGATTGGTGTGTCTATTTTCGAGATGTGTGCATGCTTGGTGATGCTCACTTCTGCTGTTGTGTCATTGTACGCTGTGTGCATTGTCAGCCCCCATGTGTGGTGCTTGTCTGTACATGACCGAGAGTGATATGTTTTCACAGCACTGTTAGCCTCACCACATCTCTGTGTGTATGGGACACAACCACCAGCCCCAGCCCCAGAAGTGTTTGATGTGTTGAGAGCAGGGATCATACATGCTGTTTGTTATTTGCAGCTTTGACCATGATGACACTTACCTTTTGGTCACTGTGTTGAGGGGGGTTTGGTCCCCATCACCACAATGCTCCACATCTGCTGCATTTTGTGAGCCCCCACTTAACTTCTGCTCTACACAGTGAGGGGGTGTTCTTTTTACAGTGCCACAGCGCTATGGTGATGCTTGCCTTGTGTATGTCACACTCATGTGTTGGTCACACATATGCTGTTACTTACATTGTATGCTCGTAGCCATGATCACTGTTGTGGGCATTTGTCACAGACTACACACTGTTGTCATGATGTCATGGGGGATGTATTTTGCTGACATACCTCATGTTTGCATATGCTGGATATGTTGCGCATCACCCATCCTATGGCTGGTGGTGGCAGGGGTGATGGGCAACAGGTCCCCTGTGAGTGGTGGTGGCAGGGGTGATGGGCAACATAGTCCCTATGGGTGGGGGTGGCAGTAGTGATGAGCAACAGGTCCCCTGTGAGTGGGGGTGGCAGGGGTGATGGGCAACATAGTCCCTATGGGTGGGGGTGGCAGTAGTGATGAGCAACAGGTTCCCTGTGAGTGGGGGTGGCAGGGGTGATGGGCAACAGGTCCCCTGTGAGTGGGGGTGGCAGGGGTGATGGGCAACATAAGCCCTATGGCTGGGGAGTGGCAGGGGTGATGGGCAACATAAGCACTATGGGTGTGGGTGGCAGGGGTGATGGGAAACATAGTCCCTATGGGTGGGGGTGGCAGTAGTGATGGGCAACAGGTCCCCTGTGAGTTGGGGTGGCAGGGGCGATGTGCAACAGGTCCCCTGTGAGTGGGGGTAGCAGGGGTGATGGGCAACATAAGCACTAGGGGTGTGGGTGGCAGGGGTGATGGGCAACATGTCCCCTGTGAGTGGGGGTGGCAGGGGTGATGAGCTACATAAGCCTTATGGCTGGGGGTGGCAGGGGTGATGGGCAACATAAGCACTCTGGGTGTGGGTGGCAGGGGTGATGGGCAACATAGTCCCTAAGGGTGGGGGTGGCGGTAGTGATGGGCAACAGGTCCCCTGTGAGTGGGGGTGGCAGGGGTGATGGGCAACATAAGCCCTGTGAGTGGGGGTGGCAGGGGTAATGGGCAACATAGTCCCTATGGGTGGGGTGGCAGTAGTGATGAGCAACAGGTCCCCTCTGAGTGGGGGTGGCAGGGGTGATGGGCAACATAGTCCCTATGGGTGGGGGTGGCAGTAGTGATGAGCAACAGGTCCCCTGTGAGTGGGGGTGGCAGGGGTGATGGGCAACATAGTCCCTATGGGTGGGGGTGGCAGTAGTGATGAGCAACAGGTCCCCTGTGAGTGGGGGTGGCAGGGGTGATGGGCAAAAGGTCCCCTGTGAGTGGGGGTGGCAGGGGTGATGGGCAACATAAGCCCTATGGCTGGGGGTGGCAGTGGTGATGGGCAACATAAGCACTATGGGTGTGGGTGGCAGGGGTGATGGGCAACATAGTCCCTATGGGTGGGGGTGGCAGTAGTAATGGGCAACAGGTCTCCTGTGAGTGGGGGTAGCAAGGGTGATGGGCAACATAAGCACTAGGGGTGTGGGTGGCAGGGGTGATGGGCAACAGGTCCCCTGTGAGTGGGGGTGGCAGGGGTGATGGGCAACATAAGCCCTGTGAGTGGGGGTGGCAGGGATGATGGGCAACATAGTCCCTATGGGTGGGGGTGGCAGTAGTGATGAGCAACAGGTCCCCTGTGAGTGGGGGTGTCAGGGGTGATGGGCAACATAGTCCCTATGGGTGGGGGTGGCAGTAGTGATGAGCAACAGGTCCACTGTGAGTGGGGGTGGCAGGGGTGATGGGCAACATAGTCCCTATGGGTGGGGGAGGCAGTAGTGATGGGCAACAGACCCCCTATGGGTGGGGGTGTTAGTGGTGCTGGCCATGCAACCCCTATGGTGGGCTGTTGTTAGTGGCCAGGATATGGATCCCCTGTGTGTGTGTGCCATTTTGCGGGTACGTGTCGTTTGTTTATGTGGTAGGTGTCTGACTTACCGCCTGCGCCGTCGGCGTCGGTTCCTGAGCCAGTCATAGATGTAGAGTACTGGTATGACCTGCGCGATGGGATTCATGATGTGTTCGTGTCGTACACACTGCTTGTTGCTCCAGCTTGTACCCGCTGCAAGCTGGTCCGTCTCGTAGCCGTGTATTGATTTGTGGCGCGAATCGTAGCTGATATGCTTGTTTTCCGGATGCTGTGATGTGCCGTACGTGACGACCCGTCCGGCGCGTAGGAAGTACGCATCGTACTTGTCATGCCGGAAACTGCTATGGATACTGCTTCCAGGCAACACGGTTCCTCTTTGGGAGTTACGGCTCGGACGGAGAATGGGGCTTGATTCACAGCCTTCGTGTCGGTCGTGTTTTTGGCAGTTATGCGCATCGTACTTACTCTACAGGACGGACCGGCTCCAGGTACGTGTCGGTCGCAGGGTAAGGCAACGGACAGCTGTCCGACCGGCCATCGGAATCGGCCCCTTAATGTTTTTGGTATATTTATATATGTTTACATATATTTTTGATAATATTATGCTATTTTGATTTTTTTTATGATAATATTAATTAAATATTAGTTTATATTTTATAAATATATATGTGTGTGTTTAAATTTTTTAAAAGAAGTTTGTTGTATTTGTTCAAATATACATCTAATTATGTTTTAATAAATTAAAGTTAGTATTTAATTTATGTCTATTTTAATATTTTAAATAATATATTTTTTACATTCGATATTTAATACAACTATAATATTGTAAACTATATATTTTTTCAATATTTTTGTACTTACCTCTTTATGTAAAGGGAGTCGATATTTTTGCATTCCATATTGTTACCTCAATATTTTTTACATCTATATTTTTGTGGTCGATATTCTGTCAGTGAACCGTTTGTTGATTATGCTTTGTCGTTATTTCCCCAGTGGCAGCAAGCAAGTTTCTGATGCTCCGAGGATGCCATTGTGTTGAAATCTCTCTCGGCCACCGTACCACCCCTGGTAGGGCAGTGTGACAGTGACACCTGGTCCCCCCAGGTAGAATTCTCGGTTACACACATGACCACAAATTGGGAATGTTGTTTAGTTTGAGGGAGGCTACATGGACACAACCTGATTGCGGGGTTGGTATGGGAGATAAGGAGGGTAGGTTAGTTCCCTTTCAGTTATTAGGGTTGGGAAGGGTAAATGGGAGAACATTGCTACTTAACGGAAAATGTAGACTTGCACCCGCATCACTTGCATACACAGTGCTGAATCAATACAGCAAGGAAGCCACAGCCACAATTCAACTAAGGGAACTCTGGCTCAGAATACATTACTGGAACAGGACCGAGATGTAGACAAACGTAGTTCCGTAAAATGATGTCAATTACCTACCTAAATTTGAGTATTCACAGTCTGAATGACCATAGAAAGACATGCTTAGTACAAGCATACCTGTTTAGACATAAAATAGACATTTGTTTTCCCAAGGAAATGCATCTTACTGGCACATCAACATCCAAATTACACTCTCCAGACTGGGGCTATGTTTATACTGCGACTTACTCAAGTTATTCCAGAGGGGTGGCGATGCTGATACACAAAGACCTGTGATGGACTACTATACAATCTTTGACTGATCCAGACGGTATATTCATGATAGTAAAAGGTCACCTTTGGGGGATATGAATTACTGTGGTGGCTATCTACGGATTCAACACAGATGACCCTGTGTTTTTGGTAATATCTGGTCCAAAATCTCAAGATTAGGTGGGAACACAATGATATGGGGTGAGGAGTTTAATGCCATACTAAATGACGCACTAAATAGACCGGGCACCTCCCATAGTCTACACTCTAGGCCAAAGGTGATGCTGTAGATGACCGTGAAGAAACATTATTTAATGGACGTCTGGAGACAGTTGCATCCGGACACTTGATAGAGTACCTGTTTATCCACACACCACAGAGCATGGTCCAGACTGGATTTCTGGCTTGTAACTAAGGACGTTGTAATTTGGACCACATCTATTGCATACATGGCACACACACTATCTGACCATGCCCCAGTTCTACTTCAGATGCTGCTGCCTCAGACGATCCCCAGAGCCTTCGTATGGCATCTGACCAGAGATTCCCTGATGGACACAATCTTTAGGGAGGAAATTTGCAAAGAAATTATTGAATATTTCACATTAAACAAACACTCTGTAACATCCCCAGCAGTTCTATGGAAGGCCTTCAAAGTGGTGGTCAGGGCCGAGTGTATTGTCATTTAGGCAGGGGTACTGAAGGACATACATAACATGGAGGCAGTATATTACCAAAATAATGAGCTGTAGCACCTTGCCACCCTCAGGGACAAAATGACCGACTTTAATGAAGAGGCACACAGGGAAACTTGCTTCTTGGGTAAATTCTCAATGGCCCGTAGATATGGAGAAGGAGACGGGCCTGGTAAAGCTCTTGCCACCACGCTTATGCCCCCGGGTCCTCCACTTATGTCACGGGGTTATTAGATACTGTCTCTAACCCGATCAGAGACCCGAATATCCTCCCTGACATTCTGACTGACTTCTATACAAAATTATATTCGTCTGACCCAAGTTGTGGGACTGCTCCACTGGACAAATACTGGGACACGATACAGCTCTTATGGCTGGATCACGCACACAGAGCATACTTAGATGAACCCTTTACCACGAAGACATAATTCAAGTAATCAAAAGTTTGCCAGGCAACAAGGCCCCAGAATTGGACGGCCTCACTACCGTCTTTTATAAGACGTACGCCTTAATAGTTGCACCCCACATTCTTAAAGTCTATCAGGAGGCATTAGAGAAGGAGACCCAGCCCCCAACTATGCAAGAACTGCTGATAATCACACTTCTCAAACCCAGGAAACCTGCAAATCAATGTGACTCATATCGTCCACCATCCCTAATCAACATATACAACTAAACCTATGAGGAACTGCTGAGTACTAGACTTGTTGTAACGCTTTTCGCCCTAAGTGGGATGGGTATTCCCAGACGTGGGACCCGTGCTCACTACGCCACTGGAGTCAAGCTATCCTGGCTGATGACGGCTGATAGCCAGAAACCGGTCCTAGGATGCTTGATTCCGGTCCAGGGAAGACATGGCTTGGCAGTTCGGGCTGGACTGTTCCCATGAGGCACAGGGTCAAGACTGATTTGCATATGGCCATGTCTAAACTGGGGTGGTGTAGTGGGCAAAAGAACGATGGATTTAACCCAGATCTCTTGACTGGGGGAGAATGTCTGCATTGTCAGCATTCCGTCCATCATTTGTTTGTTGTAACGCTTTTCGCCCTAAGTGGGATGGGTATTCCCAGACGTGGGACCCGTGCTCACTACGCCACTGGAGTCAAGCTATCCTGGCTGATGACGGCTGATAGCCAGAAACCGGTCCTAGGATGCTTGATTCCGGTCCAATGAAGACATGGCTTGGCAGTTCGGGCTGGACTGTTCCCATGAGGCACAGGGTCAAGACTGATTTGCATATGGCCATGTCTAAACTGGGGTGGTGTAGTGGGCAAAAGAACGATGGATTTAACCCAGATCTCTTGACTGGGGGAGAATGTCTGCATTGTCAGCATTCCGTCCATCATTTGTTTGTTGTAACGCTTTTCGCCCTAAGTGGGATGGGTATTCCCAGACGTGGGACCCGTGCTCACTACGCCACTGGAGTCAAGCTATCCTGGCTGATGACGGCTGATAGCCAGAAACCGGTCCTAGGATGCTTGATTCCGGTCCAGGGAAGACATGGCTTGGCAGTTCGGGCTGGACTGTTCCCATGAGGCACAGGGTCAAGACTGATTTGCATATGGCCATGTCTAAACTGGGGTGGTGTAGTGGGCAAAAGAACGATGGATTTAACCCAGATCTCTTGACTGGGGGAGAATGTCTGCATTGTCAGCATTCCGTCCATCATTTGTTTGTTGTAACGCTTTTCGCCCTAAGTGGGATGGGTATTCCCAGACGTGGGACCCGTGCTCACTACGCCACTGGAGTCAAGCTATCCTGGCTGATGACGGCTGATAGCCAGAAACCGGTCCTAGGATGCTTGATTCCGGTCCAGGGAAGACATGGCTTGGCAGTTCGGGCTGGACTGTTCCCATGAGGCACAGGGTCAAGACTGATTTGCATATGGCCATGTCTAAACTGGGGTGGTGTAGTGGGCAAAAGAACGATGGATTTAACCCAGATCTCTTGACTGGGGGAGAATGTCTGCATTGTCAGCATTCCGTCCATCAATTGTTTGTTGTAACGCTTTTCGCCCTAAGTGGGATGGGTATTCCCAGACGTGGGACCCGTGCTCACTACGCCACTGGAGTCAAGCTATCCTGGCTGATGACGGCTGATAGCCAGAAACCGGTCCTAGGATGCTTGATTCCGGTCCAGGGAAGACATGGCTTGGCAGTTCGGGCTGGACTGTTCCCATGAGGCACAGGGTCAAGACTGATTTGCATATGGCCATGTCTAAACTGGGGTGGTGTAGTGGGCAAAAGAACGATGGATTTAACCCAGATCTCTTGACTGGGGGAGAATGTCTGC
The DNA here is from genome assembly GCF_964204655.1 of Triturus cristatus. NCBI lineage: Eukaryota > Metazoa > Chordata > Amphibia > Caudata > Salamandridae > Triturus > Triturus cristatus. Next base: position 328,796,699 of record NC_140584.1, on the reverse strand, counting down.
ATTGTCAGCATTCCGTCCATCAATTGTTTGTTGTAACGCTTTTCGCCCTAAGTGGGATGGGTATTCCCAGACGTGGGACCCGTGCTCACTACGCCACTGGAGTCAAGCTATCCTTGCTGATGACGGCTGATAGCCAGAAACCGGTCCTAGGATGCTTGATTCCGGTCCAGGGAAGACATGGCTTGGCAGTTCGGGCTGGACTGTTCCCATGAGGCACAGGGTCAAGACTGATTTGCATATGGCCATGTCTAAACTGGGGTGGTGTAGTGGGCAAAAGAACGATGGATTTAACCCAGATCTCTTGACTGGGGGAGAATGTCTGCATTGTCAGCATTCCGTCCATCAATTGTTTGTTGTAACGCTTTTCGCCCTAAGTGGGATGGGTATTCCCAGACGTGGGACCCGTGCTCACTACGCCACTGGAGTCAAGCTATCCTGGCTGATGACGGCTGATAGCCAGAAACCGGTCCTAGGATGCTTGATTCCCGTCCAGGGAAGACATGGCTTGGCAGTTCGGGCTGGACTGTTCCCATGAGGCACAGGGTCAAGACTGATTTGCATATGGCCATGTCTAAACTGGGGTGGTGTAGTGGGCAAAAGAACGATGGATTTAACCCAGATCTCTTGACTGGGGGAGAATGTCTGCATTGTCAGCATTCCGTCCATCAATTGTTTGTTGTAACGCTTTTCGCCCTAAGTGGGATGGGTATTCCCAGACGTGGGACCCGTGCTCACTACGCCACTGGAGTCAAGCTATCCTGGCTGATGACGGCTGATAGCCAGAAACCGGTCCTAGGATGCTTGATTCCGGTCCAGGGAAGACATGGCTTGGCAGTTCGGGCTGGACTGTTCCCATGAGGCACAGGGTCAAGACTGATTTGCATATGGCCATGTCTAAACTGGGGTGGTGTAGTGGGCAAAAGAACGATGGATTTAACCCAGATCTCTTGACTGGGGGAGAATGTCTGCATTGTCAGCATTCCGTCCATCAATTGTTTGTTGTAACGCTTTTCGCCCTAAGTGGGATGGGTATTCCCAGACGTGGGACCCGTGCTCACTACGCCACTGGAGTCAAGCTATCCTGGCTGATGACGGCTGATAGCCAGAAACCGGTCCTAGGATGCTTGATTCCGGTCCAGGGAAGACATGGCTTGGCAGTTCGGGCTGGACTGTTCCCATGAGGCACAGGGTCAAGACTGATTTGCATATGGCCATGTCTAAACTGGGGTGGTGTAGTGGGCAAAAGAACGATGGATTTAACCCAGATCTCTTGACTGGGGGAGAATGTCTGCATTGTCAGCATTCCGTCCATCAATTGTTTGTTGTAACGCTTTTTGCCCTAAGTGGGATGGGTATTCCCAGACGTGGGACCCGTGCTCACTACGCCACTGGAGTCAAGCTATCCTGGCTGATGACGGCTGATAGCCAGAAACCGGTCCTAGGATGCTTGATTCCGGTCCAGGGAAGACATGGCTTGGCAGTTCGGGCTGGACTGTTCCCATGAGGCACAGGGTCAAGACTGATTTGCATATGGCCATGTCTAAACTGGGGTGGTGTAGTGGGCAAAAGAACAATGGATTTAACCCAGATCTCTTGACTGGGGGAGAATGTCTGCATTGTCAGCATTCCGTCCATCATTTGTTTGTTGTAACGCTTTTCGCCCTAAGTGGGATGGGTATTCCCAGACGTGGGACCCGTGCTCACTACGCCACTGGAGTCAAGCTATCCTGGCTGATGACGGCTGATAGCCAGAAACCGGTCCTAGGATGCTTGATTCCGGTCCAGGGAAGACATGGCTTGGCAGTTCGGGCTGGACTGTTCCCATGAGGCACAGGGTCAAGACTGATTTGCATATGGCCATGTCTAAACTGGGGTGGAGTAGTGGGCAAAAGAACGATGGATTTAACCCAGATCTCTTGACTGGGGGAGAATGTCTGCATTGTCAGCATTCCGTCCATCAATTGTTTGTTGTAACGCTTTTCGCCCTAAGTGGGATGGGTATTCCCAGACGTGGGACCCGTGCTCACTACGCCACTGGAGTCAAGCTATCCTGGCTGATGACGGCTGATAGCCAGAAACCGGTCCTAGGATGCTTGATTCCGGTCCAGGGAAGACATGGCTTGGCAGTTCGGGCTGGACTGTTCCCATGAGGCACAGGGTCAAGACTGATTTGCATATGGCCATGTCTAAACTGGGGTGGTGTAGTGGGCAAAAGAACGATGGATTTAACCCAGATCTCTTGACTGGGGGAGAATGTCTGCATTGTCAGCATTCCGTCCATCAATTGTTTGTTGTAACGCTTTTCGCCCTAAGTGGGATGGGTATTCCCAGACGTGGGACCCGTGCTCACTACGCCACTGGAGTCAAGCTATCCTGGCTGATGACGGCTGATAGCCAGAAACCGGTCCTAGGATGCTTGATTCCGGTCCAGGGAAGACATGGCTTGGCAGTTCGGGCTGGACTGTTCCCATGAGGCACAGGGTCAAGACTGATTTGCATATGGCCATGTCTAAACTGGGGTGGTGTAGTGGGCAAAAGAACGATGGATTTAACCCAGATCTCTTGACTGGGGGAGAATGTCTGCATTGTCAGCATTCCGTCCATCATTTGTTTGTTGTAACGAGTACTAGACTGCAGCCACTCATACCCCAAATAGTTAGACCCAATCAGTCCGGTTTTATTCCGGATGCTCCACTTCACAAAACCAGTTAACAATATTAGCAATATTACATCATTTGGACCTCCAGGTGTCGACACTGGCCACTCTCTTGGACGCCACTAAAGCATTCAATACCCTGGAGTGGTCATATTTATTTGCATTGCTGGCTAGAATAGGCTTTAGTCCCAATTTCATACAACAAATACACTTTTTATACACAGACCCCACTGCACATGTCAGATTATATCAAAACCCTTTCTGGTGACCCGAGGCATGAGCCAGAGATGTTCACTTTCACCTCTACTATTCGCTATTACGATGGAACCCCTGGCTGCTAGACTCCGGCAGCACCATACTAATAGGGGACAGGCTTCACATCTAGGGGGCTGGTAGTATGTTTATACGCAGATGGTATCATGTTATATGTCTGCAACTCAAAAGACAATCCACGTCCCATGATACTCGAACACATCCGGTTTGGCAGGTTATCGGGACTACACATCAATTGGTACTAATCCATACTATTTCCCCTTACTGACATGACAAAGCCATTTACATTCGAACACCCACTACAACGAGCTGACGGGCCAGTTAGATAATTGGGAATTTGGCTTAGCAGAGCCATACAGAAGCTTTGAGAAGCAAACTGAAGCAGAATAATCAGGTGAATGGAGGAGAAGGTGACAGTTTGGAAAAAATTGCCCATTTCAATGGCTGGCCAGATAGCAATAGCAAAGATGATTGCCTACCCAAATTGCTGTACTTGTTATCTGGTTTGAGGAAAAGAGCGGGTCTCTCTGTACTGTATGCCCCATCCATTTCACTTGCACATAATCCCGCCTTCCCCGATGCAGGATGGAAGAGCAATTAGGCGGGCAAGTAGACTCAATATTATTATATTCGCAGATCTTTATCCTGGAGATGAATTTATTGCTCCACCACAACCAAGGGAAGGCATACTTCCAAACATTCTTCTATATTATCAACTGCATGCTTCATGCCGCTAGTTACATAATACATTTCCGCCTCCTACTCTCACTGCACTGCAACACATATTAACCGACTCATCTCCATGTAAGTTAATTACACACCTTTACAACATTACAAAACGAACATCTCTAGTAATTAAACTGAGAGCACTGGAGAGTTAGAAATCGATTTTGGAACCACCAATCATGGACGAGCAGTGGCTCTACTGCTGCGGCCAGTTGGAATACCTTTCCTCTAATTACAGGTTGCGCCTCATTCACTTTAAGTTATTACACCAAAAGTATCCATACCCACTGCAGATCTTTGATATGGGCCTCAACACTAACTGCTGGAGATGCCATATACCACAAGTCACATTCCTTTATTTAGCATGTCAATGCCCACCGGCTGCGAGATATTGGGATAAGATGTATGACACTATACAAGATATTACCGTACTGGAACTTAGGCACATGCCTCTGGTGGGCTTATTGGGCTTTGTTAAAGAAGCTTCCGTCGTAGATCGCCGCCTACTTGCCATACTCTTGTTGTTGGCAAAGCGCAGAGTGGCCATACACTGGGCCAAATGCTTCTCACCATCAACTGACACCTGGGTAAATTATATAACGTTTTGTCAGGAACAATTGTCTACCTATAGGGAACTAATGCACCTGGCATCCAGAACTAAAGACATATAGGCTCCATTTCTTGCCTGGCTAAGGCAGAAAGACTCAGACACTTCCACTTCGCCTAATGCGCCTTAAGAACTGCCCTGTCTTGCATGCTCAACGCTCACGAGGTTGGAAGTGCTGACCAGTCTAGGACTACCACTAACAATGAATGCTACATGGTGTTAATAGATGATTTGTAAGCAACAGTTGGATACACTGTTGTAATAGGAGATATATATGAGACTGTGTCTTAGTTCATACTATTGCTGGCTGTCCTTATATTTCTGCCACAATGTGATGTCAGGTTAAAGCTTGCAAATGTGATTCGATTGTCTCCCCCGTCCCCCTCCCTATTTTTAGGTCGTGCCTGTCCCAGAGCCTGCGCTGGTCTGGCGAGACTTTTTGTGAGGGCTCAAAAAATGCTACCATGCCCAGCCTAGAGCTACAGTGCATGTGCAGGGCGCGCGTTTAGGAGCAAAGGCTGGCAAACCTCGACATGCTCATTAAGCGCCCGTGATCACTTTCACTTTCGCCCGCGATCACTTTCGCGGCGCCCCTTTGATGTTCTCGTTCAAAGAACATCAAACATCAAAGAACATGTTGAGTTAATGCTTTGCTGCGCCCGTTTGACTTACAATGGGCTTTCTCTTTCCACAAACTCGATGTTTGTGTTCCTTTATTTTGAGATGCTTTTAGTATTACTGTTTTGTGACTTAAAGAACATTAAGGAAATGTTACTGTGAAACTGGACAACGTTCACAGTGTTTATTTCTATTATCGCAGCGGCTGCTTCATGTCCGTTGCACCATTCAGGAAGTCCTTTCGTTGGCGCTTTCATGAGGACATGATGAGGAAGCTAGAAACTTTTGGCACATTCTCTTTAAAAGCACAGCATGTTGGTGACTGGTTAATCGATGAGACCTATGTAGCGCTTTAGATCTCAAAGCGCTATGGTGGGTGCAGCAGTAACAACTCATGAAATATGGGGTGCAACTCACAAGGAGGGGACAGGTTTGAGTGCAGATTGGCTGCAATTGAACTCTTAAGATGATGGTCTGTGTGTATACATTATCAGCACTCAGTCTTCGCTAAGTGATCTTGTTTGTTTTGTTGTTGTGTTAATGCTTTGCTGCGTCCATTTGACTTACAACATACTTTCTCTTTCCACAAACTCGATGTTTGTGTTCCTTTATTTTGAGATGCTTTTAGTATTACTGTCACACACACACACCCACACACACAACCACACATACAACCATACACACACACACACACACACACACACACACACACACACACACAACCACACGCATACACACAACCACACACAGACAACCACACCCACAACCACACCCACAACCACACACACACAACAACCACACAACCACACACACACACAACCACGCACACACAACCCCACACAACCACACACACAACCACACACACATGTACAACCACACAACCACATCCACAACCACACACACAACCACACACACACAACCACACACACACAACCACACACAACCACACACACAACCACAACCACACACACACAACCACACACACACGACCACACACACAACCACAACCACAACCACACACACAACCACACAAACAACCACACACAGACAATCACACACACAACCACACAACCACAACCACACACAACCACACCCACAACCACACACAACCACACACACACACAACCCCACACACACACAACCACAACCACACACACAGCCACAACCACACACACAACACACACAACCACACACACAACACACACAACCACACACACAACACACACAACCACACACACACAACCACACACACAACCACACACAAAACCACACACAACCACACACAAAACCACACACAACCACACACAACCACACACACAACCACACACATAACCACACACAACCACATACAACCACAACCACACACACAACCACACACACAACCACACTCACACACAACCACACAAACAACCACACCCACAACCACACATACAACCACACACACACAACCACCCACACAACCACACACAACCACACAACCACACACAACCACACACACACAACCACATACACAACCACACCCAACCACACATCCACACCCGCACCCACAACAGCACCCACACCCACAACCGCACCCACACCCACAACCACACCCACACGCACAACCACATACACACACACAACCACACACACACAACCACACACACAACCACACACACAACCACACCAAGCATTGGCATAGCCGATAGGTCTCACCTTTGGGACCTTATAAGTGTTTAGCCACGCAACAGTTGATGTGGTTGCACCATGGATATTGTGCTGCATAACTAAATACTTAGAAGGTCCCAAAAGCGAGACCTATTGGCTATGCCAATGCTTGTTTATCTTTGTTATTAGAAGTTTCGCTGTTTTCCATTACTCTGTAATAATGTGGAGCATTGTTCGGCTTTGAAATAATCCAATTAAACAAAAAACAATGTTAGACTTCAAAAATAAGCTGCAAATTAGAAACTGTGTTCCTCCCTCTGGACCTATAGTAGCGTTGCACCGCCCCTCCCCAACCCCCACCGATAGGGAAAGGAAGTCACAATTATAGCAGAGGACCACAGGAATCAGGGTATAGCTGTCAGGTAAACATATGTGAAATGTTGTCACCACTAGGAATGGTAAAAAAGGCACCATATGTCCCCAGATTTCTGCAGCTGATCATTCAGCTTGTAGATCAGCCTCTCACGGGCCCCAGTTTTTTTCAGTGCTTCCATCTATGCATCATAAGTTGGGCTCCGATTTATCTTCCTTTTCTTGAAAATACAGATCTTTGCTGTTGCTAGGGAAGTATCAATCCATTTGCTTGGTTTGGGCATTAGGTCCTGCAATGTCCTGCTTGTCATGCATTAGTGCCAATGCCAATTAGGTATTATGGGTAAACTGCTTGATTCCAATGGAGTGTTCCACACTAAGTACCAATACTTTTGTATGACTGGAAATCATTTTAAATATGTGGTATCTCCCTCAAGGGTTGGCCACCTTGCCAGCAGTTAGATGTGGAGTATAAAATCGCAGTATGAAGTTTTCTGGGTGACAAATGCCGTCATGCAGGATTTTGAAAAAGCTGAATTTCAGTCTAGCTACCCAAATACTCTGTCATGTGTTTGTATGAGGTCTGTCTAGTCTTCTGCTGTATATTCCATTTGCAGGTGCTGTCCCCATGTGGCCTTAAGAAAGGTGCTCGTTGGTTTGAAGCATAGTTCTCCAATCAAAGGGCTCATAAAGTCCAGTTATTAGCTTTGTTGTCGATTGGAGGCATGTTTCACAAAGCAAAATATGATTGCCTGATCAAAGTTTCTAAGAAGTTTGAGGAGTATAATTAAAAGAATCATGCCAAAAACATATTTGAATCTAAGGGTCACAACCATTCACAATGAAGATAACTGTAACTGGTTCCATCACTTGCAATATTTACTCATTTGATTGATTAGAATCGCTATATTGTCTTGGAGTATTCCAGGGATGTCCCTGTAAATAGGATACCTAGATATTTGAGTTTAGTAAGGGATCCATTTAAATCTATGCAATTGAATGAGCTATCTGTTGTCAGATCTGTCATAGGTATGTGTAGGAAAGTGCCCTTCTTGTATGGTCAACGCCCCACCTCTTGCTCCAGTGCTGATGGTTATGACTCTGATGTGTACTGGAGCCTGCTGCCCAGGCCCAGTGCCAGCACTCTTTCCCCAAAACTGACTTGCGTGAATTGATAACAGTAATTGGTAAGGGCGGTAATCCCCTTATAAGTCCCTAGTGGTACCCAGGGCATGGGTGTTAAAGGAGTCACCAGGCACTGTTTGTGCCACCCTGAGTGGCTCAAGTAAACTACTGACAGAAATCTTGCCATTGCAGACTGCAGGAGCAGTACAAATTGTTCGAACTCGACTTTGCACTGACTATGTGTGACAAGGTCAAAGCACTATCCTTAATATATGTCAGTCACAGTAAGAAAGCTTATATGACCCTATAGTGGCCTTTACCATTAAAGGACATTATAAGTATTACATAGTCCATAGGATAACATGGGCGGACACCTGAGCAAATGTGAGGTTGCCAGCTCCCTATGGGACACCTTAAATATGTCATATTTTGTTTCAAACAACATGCCTTCTCATCCCTGACACAAATCTTGTGCCAGGAGTGGTGTGGCATGCACCCAAGTGGCTACCTTAGAGGTTGCCCAACCTGGCTACCCCAGCTTTCCTGTGCTCTGGCTGACAGCCTGCACTTGCTGCTGCCAAAACAGGATTCTGACCTCCTGCCAGGCTGTGTGAATACTTCGAGGAGTCAGGAACCAAGGCCTAGGTAGGAAAGAGGTTGCACCTCCTCCCTCCCAGGATAGCTAGTAAAGTGGCACATCAAGGCGGTGAGCTTCAAAGCTTTCACCGTCTCAAATATGCATCCAGGCTGCCTTCCAACAGAAGGAACAGCCATCCAGTGGTTGCCCATTCAGGTAAGTGTGGTGGCATAGTGAGGCGGGGCAGGGGTGGGAGGGTGAAACTGACATATGACGGAATAGGGAATATAAAATAAATAAATCAATGAAACCACTTACCATGCGCTTGCCACATCACCAATTTATTTTATGCTCCCTATTCCTTATCATGTTACTTTCACACCCTCTACCCCTCCTCAACCCACAGTGCTTTTCTCAAAGGCCCCCACTGCTGCCATCCCCTACACCCAGGCACATTTGCACCAGGGCAGGTAGAAAAATTAAGTATTCAGGAGTCATACACCCCCAAAGGGCTAGCAACACCTCAAGTGTTGGCTACCTGCCCTGTACAGCTGAGAAAGACTTCAGCCATTTTAAAAATTGGTAGAATAAAAGGCTCTAGGTAGAAAAAGTGACCTACACCCCCGGCTGTTCTCACTTCAGGGCCAAATTAGCTGCTATGGCTAGTAGTCCATTGTCCATTTGCACACACACCACAAACACCCCTAAATCTAGGATTTAAGGCCCACCCTTGACTCTAGAACCTTAGTTCTGATCCAACTTGCATCACAGAGGAGAAAGAAGAAACTGAAGGTGACAACAACAGGATTTGCTCAAACAAAAAGAGGGAGACTCTGTACCTGTGGCAACACTCTTGTAACTGATCAACGAGGCTCGTCCTAGGCTAAAGGTCAAATTCCCCCATAGAGAAGGACCCCTGTGAGAGCCAGAAACAACATCAGACTCCCCCAGACTAGTGACACTAGTCCCCTGTAAGCTGCAGGTGAAACAACGCTCTGGATCCGAAGACTTGCTGGCCATCTGGCCCTCTGAGGAATCGCCCAAATCCAGACAGTTTAGTGCATTGTGGGAATTGTAGTCCTGCTTCCAACAAAGTTACAAAAAGAGTCAATGGGGTAGCCCTGTAACCCCCATGGGTTTGACCCAACAGAACCATTTGAAGTTTGTTTGTTTTTTCCACAAAGTTACAGGCAACTACCGTGTTCCCATGGACTACTGGACATAGAAGTATCCATCTGCTGTGCTTACCGCTGCCAAGGATTGTTTGTAATTAGCCTGACAACCGACACCTGCACTCAACGCTACACCTAGAAACAATTCCATTTGACTTTCTTTCGACGTCAGCAGCGACCCTGTTGTTGTGTTTTTGCATCTTGTTCCCCAGAGCACCATGTATGCGGTACAAGCAACTCTCCACGGACTCCCGTTTAGCACCAGGGACAGCCAGGACAGCTCTGCGCCCAGGCTCCACAAGCCAGGTAAATTGAACTGCCTGTCATGGCTTGGTTCTGTGATCTGCATCATCTTTACCCTCCTTGGATTCCACGCAACTCGACCCACAAGTGACCGATTGTCAATACCACTTTTTCCGACTGACCACAATGTTTTCCAGTTTTAAATTGCTGTGATTTATGTTTTCTTCTAAAATTCATAGCTCTGGTTTTATGTATCTGATCATGTTTGTTTTGGAGTCTAAATTAATATAAAAATCTGCTTTAGTTTTAGAAATTTGTGTCAGATTTCTTTCGATTCGTGTCAATTACTTATCCTCCATGTTGATACTCTGAAATGCCTATAACATGTTCCTCTAGTAAAGCCTGACTGCTCTTTGCCACACGACCGGGACTGAGAATAGGATTTATTTGTGTGAATACCATATTTGGGGTTTGTGATAGTATTGCATGGTGAAGCCTAACCAGCATCACCACATAGTACTCCCCCTTCTAACAGTATGGCCTCACTTTTTGTCCAATTTATTTTGTACCCAGAGAAGCCTTAGAATGTTGCAATAGTTTTTATTAGAAGGGGAAATTATATGCTTTGGGTACAGGGAGTCAAAAGTACATTGTCAGTGTAAAGAGTGATCTTTCATTCACCAGCTGCCGTGAGGAGTCCTAAAATTCCTGAGCTTGCCCAATTGCAATTGCCAAAGGCTCAAATGCCAGTAGAATAGGAGCGGGGATAGGGGCATTCTTGCCTAGTATCCCTCTTAAATTACATATAGTTACACATAATGCAAATCCATTATGTTTTGCTATATTTGAGTGAGAAAGGCACCCTCACAACAATTGTAGGTGCAAGGGCACATTTAACAAACATATTTAAAAAGTGATGGGTGCAAAGCTTGAGGTAATCTTAGTCACTGGTAATTACTCTGGCTGGCTGCATCCTAGTCCAATGGTATTTTCCCCACTAAGTCACTTTAGTTTGTATCCAGCCATATGCAAATCAAGCTTGACCCTGCTCCAAACCAGCCCCAACTGACAAGCCAGATTCTCCATGAACTGGAACAGAAGTAACCCAGGACTGGTTTTGTTCTAACAAATGCAGTGTTCTGTTGGCCCAGTGTGTTTGTGATACATTTGCTGTGAATTGTGCGTTTTGCAAATTATTACCAGCAATAGCGCTTAATTGCGCAAAGTGAGGTGCTGGTGTAATTTTGGAAGTTTTGCATGAGAACCATAAGCCAGATTTCTAAAATTGCACAAATTAATAAGCATGATTTAAATTTTGCCTATTCTTACTTTTAATGACAATTATATTTGATAGGCGGCCATTGCAACTCACCACTGTAGTTGGACCATCGTACAAACATTTATTGATTGAAAAGAAGGTAGGTCCAATGCCCTTTCTCTCCCTCAGACAGAAAAGGAAAGGTAGCCCCACTGTACTCTGTCAAAAGCCTTGTCAGTATTTAATGAGATGTTCACCCTTACCTCTGGTTCAGCCTTGGACATCCAGGGGAGATGAAAGATATCTTAAATATTTCTGTGGCATCCATTCAGGAACAAAGCCCACCTGTCTTTTTTTATGGGTAAGGCTCGGGATTGCTCTCTGAAGCCTCCACACCAAAGTCTTTCCGAGGATCTTGATATCATAATTTAGGATTGATATAGGACTGCAATTAGAACAGAAAAGCGGATCTCTACCTAGATTTAGGATCAATGACAGTAAAGCTTTATTAAATTCTGGATGTATCCTTTACGTGTTGGATAGATCGCTATAGAAATTCCTAGGTAGAGGTGCACAGTCCAGAAGAATTCTATAGGGACTTCCCTGGTTGCCTTTCCTGACAGGAGCGGTCTGTGCTGGTAAGAGAGGTGGGGCAGAGTGGGGGGAGGGGGTTCGACAGATGATGATGAGGGAAAATTATTTATTTATTATATTTTCCCTCATCGTCTGTCAAATCCCCCCATCCCACCTGACCGCCGACCGCTCTTACCTCCACAGGCTCCTGTTTCCTGATGGTAATAGTGCAATAGCCTCAGCTTTCCTGGTGTCTCCGATATCATGTTCTAGTACTTCCCTATGAGATTCGGAAGCCCAGAAAAAAATGCAATTCAATCTCTGTTTCCAGGGTTTAAGACTTCACCTTTTTGCGTCTCTCTACGGAGCCTCTCACCAGAACGCCGCAAAGATAGGTTTTCCCAGCAGACCAAAGCAAATTTGGGGATGTTACTGAATGCTCATTGTGCTGTAGATATTCATGGAAGTATTTGCATAGTATTCTTTTCATTTCAGGTAGCTTTTATTTAGAGGTATTCATTTCCCTTGTTTTGGCCTTTAAAAATATATTATTCATATCTACCTGTAACAGGACTTCTATTTCAAAATCATAGTGGAAGACCCTAAGTATCATTGCGTTACTACCCAGAAAGAAGTCGATCCTTCTTTCTGTTCTGTCAACACAGGACAGGTAAGTGTATTCTTTTCCCAATGGATCAAACAGGTGCCAGGGGTCTAGGAGGGTATGATCTGCTACCTGATCTTTCAGAAGACCCCAGTCAGTAGAGTTTCTAAGACCTGGGTAGCCAGGTGTGTCTAGAATGGGGTCAACTGTCAGATTCCAACCCCGCCTATTATTCATGTAGCATATTTAAATTTCGTAAGGAATCTGTTCAGATCACCTTCCCTACCTAGTCACTATTTAGTTTCTCTGATTCAGTCTGGGATAGTTGAGTCTCCGGCAGGACTCTGATGTCCGTCCTCTTGTTAGTGAGGTAATGACATTTTTTTTTCTATATTTGATATAGTTCGATATACCATTTTTGTTCATTGACCAAAAGGAAAAAGCCATGGTTCTGTATATAGTGATTAATATGTTTCCTCTAAACGTATATATGTACACGCTACAACTGAGGTCTGACGTCCTCATAGCACAAGAAGTTATCATACTTTCCTTTTTCCCTATAGGGAGGGAACTGGGAACTAGACAATTAACAGGTGTGCAAAAACATTAAAGTGATTGTTTAACAATGTTGTGTCCTTTACAGTGTGAGGATGTGAATCCATGTTATTGAATAATTACTTTTTTTTACCGCAGAAGGATATATAGTTCTTTGAGTTGTCCTAGTGAGATATCAGAACTTTAAACAGTTGGGCTGAGTTGAACATGGCATCAAAGCCACTCTTAGAGGTAGGACTAGTGGTAGTACATTGAACTTGTATGAATTTACTAGGGGTTGATGGAAAGATCAACCATTGCATTACCAATCAAAGCTGTGGAGGAAATTTCCATGACATCTTAAGGGGTGATTGTGATTTATCTCTGTCGCTAGCAATTTCATGCATCAGAAACATGATTCCTAGCACTGTCTTTGCAGCAACAAGATGACAAGAAGCACCTGTGGGCAAGATCATATTATCACCAAAATCGCTGATGTGTGGGCGCCTGTCATCTTGCTAGGTGAGTTTCACACCCATTACCATTTCTGTTCAGACCTCCACTAACTGTCACAGTTTGTTTGCGTCATAGTATTCTCTATTTTCGCCATCTATGGTAAACTATCATGGTTGCTGGATCTATCAGGCTATAGCTGATGTCTTAATCTTTAAGCAGGGGGCGAGGCACCAGCTTCTCTCAGAGTATATTTGTATCAAAGAAAAAGTCAGAGACACTAGCGATGTTGCCATTGTTATAGATGGGGGCCATGTTTTCTGAACATTTTGAGTATTTGTTGAATATGGTGGTGCTGCAAAAGGAAGGCTATTGTAGGCCTCAGTGAAAGTAGAGTTGGCCAGTCAGCACACTGGTGTCGCCTGTATTTCCTTTAAAATACCAGAGATGACCTGAAGACTATAAAATGGAGCTTTGGTAGGAAAAGGCCAAGAAGTTGGCCATGTCCCATTTTTCAGCTTCCGGAAAGCCAAGAATCCAAAGGTTATTCGTCCTTCACTTGTCCTCCACAGCAGCAATTTTTATTTTGAGATTCCATAGTTTATGACCCCAATGTGGAGTTTTAACTAATATGGTCTCAATCTCCTATATCCAATGTTCGGTCCTATTGAGTTGTGTCTTAAATGCTGCCAGTTCACTGTGAATTATTTTGAGTTCTTTGTTTAGGTCTCATTAGCAAGTTCCACTGTAGTAACTGAGGTCTTAATGCTTTTGAATTCTGACATCAGGGAGTCCAACGTGACTGATGAGATGTTTGTAGGTTGTAGGTGTTTTTCCCTTTTCTTGCCTCTGCCCTTCAGGCCTCTGAGAAAGAAACGTGTCTGGTAGGCTTATGTTTTAGCATTTATAGTAGTAGATGAGATGTTATTTTCTAAACCGTGGCTGTTCCAAAACAGCTACTGCTGCCAAAAAGAGCTGCGGATGATTTCAGTAAGATGTAGGTTACAGCACTGAAAATAAGAGGACAAAATATAGTGGGGTGATTTCTATTGTGCAGAGGAGGAGCAGCATTGTAATACTATTAAAGACCCCTACCAGGTGTTGCCCTTCTTCTGTTTGTGGGCAAATTCACTTCCACCTTAGAAAACCTCACTTCACTTCACTCCATACTAGGCCTTTCATGTGCACTGGAGGCTAGAGTTGCCAAAAAAGCAATACCTCAGATATAAGACTATGGATGGCCTCCACATAGATAGGAGAAAGCCACAGGCCTAACAGAGAATGGGTTTTGAGCATGAAGTGAGTTATGGTCTGTTGGTTACCATAACTGGTGAGTTTCAGTAATTTTGTGCATTTGTCAGAACCAGAACTCAGGAACTGATTTAATTCTTGTGGGTAAAGATACTCTGTCACAGCAGAGTATCCTTACTGCCAAGAATGCGGTCTGCCCACTGAATTTAGATGCAGGCAGAACTTTGATTTAACCATGGTGGAAATTATTCAGTCTCCGCCATGATTAAACCTCTCAGGTTCTGTGGAGTAAGGTCCATTGGAGGCAGACCTCTAATTCGGCCTACCTACTGTAAATTGGAAGAATTAGAGGTCAGTGTTCACTGCCCGCAAATTTTATTTTATTTGTTTATTTATTTGGAGTTTTATATAGTGCAGACAAGACCCTTTTGGGTGACAAAGCGCTCTACAGACAGTGTACAAAACATGGGATAGGACAGGAAGAAATACATATACCAGACAAACATATAATATATATGTGAGAAGGTGGCCTGATATATGCTGTCCACTAGTTCTAGTGGGCACCTTGTATCAGTCCAAACAACCCCTTATGGTGATAGGTTAAAGACAACCTTTATTGAAAGCTATCCTAGTGGACGCTATGGCTAAGTCTTGAAGGAATGTAAAGCAGCTTGTTTTACCAGTCTATAATCTCTTGAAAGATCAAATGAAAAGACAACCACACCAGGTATATATTTAAAATATATGTATTTAGGTTAACACACACCCCTCTAGTGTCTTTATGCGACTGGAGTTTGAAGTACTTAAGTTACAAGTGAGCAATCATCAGTAATAGCACAAATACACATTTGGGCCCTAGGGGTGTACCAAACCATATACCAAAAAAGTGGTATAAGAACCATGATTGAAATAGACACAAGACCTAGAGCCTGTAGAATCGCTGGGACCCCAAGGAACCACCCAAGGTAGTGACACAGGGGACTCACGGGGACTGTATGCAGTGTGAGAACACAACCGCGGGTTCCCATTATCTTCTATGGGCAATGTCGCGGTTGGAAATGTAAAGATCAGGGACACTTCTAATCGAGTCAGGACCAAACCCTTTTGGACTTAAGAAGTTCTAGGGCCAGCACCCACGAGAGCACCAGAGTACTCGAGTTACCTCACCCAGGGAAGCCGGGTGCGTAGGTGTCTTTTGGTGTCAGGTCGCGTCGTCGATTTCAATGGAAGCCTGCAAAGAACTGCTGCTGCCGTGAAGAGGAGAAGTGTCCGAAGAGATCCAAGCCTGGATCTAGGATGGAAGGAACCTGAAAGCAGAGGGGACAGAGACTGGGTCACTATCCAGTGACCGAGGGCAGGATGGACCAATGCCCACAGATGTCGGTGCTTCAGGTGAGTTGACAGGTGTCTTGACTCTTCAGCCACGAGGTCCAGGAGGTGTCGACGAAGTCCACGAGCCGGATTTAAGCTGTCCCACGAAGTCTGTTGAGTGCTGCAGTGTCGGCGACCAGAATAGACCCAACAAGCCTTGGCAACGGCAAGTCACTGGGATTCAGAGAAAGGACTGCGGTGTAGACCAGCAAGGTCTGGGGGATTCACCCAGCAAGGGTAAGTCAGGGCATGTCTGGAGCAACCAGGAAAACCTAAGCAGAAAAGGAGTGGGCTAGTGATTGTGAAGGAGCCTCGAGCGGTCACACTTGAAACTGGCCCACGGGTCACTCATGGAGTGGAGGCCAGAAATGTTCAGTGCAGGAGTTGCTCAAGGCTGGAGCTACTCGGAACCCAAAGCACAACTTCGAGGAATCCCAGGAAGATGCTGTTGCTGCAAAAGATCACGGTGTCCAGGGGTCACGGTTCCACGTCACCCACGATAGCCATGGGCCTCAGCTTTGCTGTGGATTCAGGGTAGCCTCGGGGAAGTGTGGAAATCCACCTCTGGTGATGCAAAGACTTCGGTGTCCGGCAGGAGCTTCAGCAAAGCAGACCGGTCAGTTGCTTCTTTGGTGCCTGTCAAGCAGGGGAGTCACTCCTTGACCCCAAGGGAGATTTCTTCCGTCTTCTAGTCGAGATAGAAAGTCGAAGGTCCAGGATATATGTTGCAGAGTTTCGTCCAGGGTAATCTAATGTCCTAGGGTCTCGATTCCTATACTTTAGTAAGTTTAGGGGATGGACTAACTCTAAGGCCCCACCTATGGGTGGGCTTGGAAAGAGGGGTGGTTACACCCATTTCCTTTGTCCAGTTTCGCACCAGAGCAGGGGCAGGTAGCCCCTGCAACCGGTTTGAACTGGACTATGCACAGGGACACCAAGTGTGCCCCCAGTGCAGGACTTCAAAGCACCAGAGAGTGCTCCCACACAGCCCCAATACACATCTGCCTGTCTGGGGCGATGGTTACACCTCCCTTCAACAGGAAACCTATTGTCCAGGCCTCCCCTGCCGGAGTTTCGGTCAGCAGCAGGAGGCCAGACCCGTGTCTGTGGCAGAGGCATCCATTTTGTGATGCCAGGGCTCAGGAAAGTCCTACTGTGTTTGACCAGTGTGAACATGTCTCTCCCTCTAGAAGGGTGGAATGCTACCTCCACCGCCAGAATTGGCAGGGGGGTAGTATTCCAAAGCGTTTGACACCAAACACGACATGTTTTGATGCAGCCATTCCAAAGTTGGCATTTACCGCGAGGTTATAATGCACTTGAGTATATGGTATGGAGAACAGTCATAAGGAAGGATTTCCAAAAGCTGCAGAGGGACTCAGCTCATGCTTGGGCACCCTCTCACACAAAACCAAGCACTCTGCCTTCAGGATTGTTAAGGCCTGCCATAGGAGTGACTTATAGGTTTATATGTGTCTGTATATATATATGTGGATATAGGTAGCCTATACCACTGTAAGGGGTGCAAGCACACCCTTACCCAGGCTGCAGTAGCAGACCTGTGGTGCCATTTTGGAGTGTTTCCCAGGGGTGGCATAATACCTGCTTCAGCCCCTGGTAGGCCTCGGAGGTACCTATGCCCTAGGTACATGGTAGGCCTCTGAGGTACCTATGCCCTAAGTACATAGTATACCATATACTAGGGGCTTATAAGACACTCCAGAATCCAATTAGATATGTACCTAATGTACAGGCAAACCATTTTTACAGAGAAAGCAGATAGACTGGGGCCCTGAATAACAGGATCCCAGTCCAACTAAGTCATAAACCAGCAAAACACCAGGCAAAATGTGGGGGCAACCATATAGTAAGATTCCACCTTCCTACAATATATACAAGCACTAAGGTTGAAGAGAGAAGTAGGAGCTCATAGTAAAGCATAAGTCCAGGCCTGTAACATATTCCAGCGTGACAAAAGGTTGGAGACAAATAGGAGGGAGGAATCCATCAAGGGGTGCTGGAGGCAAGTTCTCAGTGTGAGAGAAGGTTGTTGCATAGTAACATTTTTACTTCTTTCCTTAAGATGGATGTGGATAGGTTGTATCTGATTTCAGTAGGGAGAAAGTTCCACATTTTTGGGACAAATCTGGAGCAGGATTGGTTGTAGGTTTTCTTTTTGTTAAAGTTTTTGTGGCTTAAGGAATAAGGACCTAGTGCTTCTGGAGGACCTGTTTCCATGTGATAGGGTCAGTTTCTGGGTCAAGTAGGACGGGGGATTGTGATGCAATGCTTTGTGGGTCATACAAGCAATTTCAAGATGAATCCTGGCCTCAAAGGGTAGCCATTGATGAAGATCAGAGTGATTTAATCCCTTTTTTTATTCCGTGATTAGCCTCGCTGCTGCATTCAATGTAGCCTTCAGCGGTGCAAGTGAAGTTTTCGGGAGATCAACCAGGGTAGTACTACTGTAGCCTAATTTCAATAAAACAAGTGCATGTACCGTAGTTTTAGGGTCTGTCACAGGGAGGACAGTTTTTTGTTTCCTGAGAATATGTAACTGATGGTTAGCTCCTCTAGCGATGGTGCTGATGTGTTTTTGCATGGAGAGGTCTTTGTCCAAGATAATACCTGGGGATTTCGCAGAGTCAATGATGTGTGGGGGACAATTCAAGGTAGCGAGAAGAGGGAGCCAGTCTTTGATGTTAGGAGTGGTGGTGGGCAGTGCGATCATTAAGAATTCAGTTTTGAGGTCATTGAGTTTGAGGTGGTTACGAGTCAGCCAATGTAGAGGTTTTTTCAAAGTGTTGTTGGGGATATAGATGTCCTCATGGGAGGTGATTTTCATGTAGATTTGGGTGTCGTCAGCATACATATGGTAAGAAATTTGTGGGAGATTGAGGACTACAATTAGGGGTTCCATATATAGGTTAAACAATGTCGGGAGAGAATAAAGCCGTGGGGTGTGCCCAGCGACAGTGGAAACTGATCTGAAAGAGTGTGACTGTTAGGATGCACTGAGATCTGTTGTGTAGAAAATAGAAGAACGATTTCAGCACAGGAAAGACCCTTCCTGTATTCTGCGAGGTATAGAAGGGTAGCATGGTTGAAAGCGTCAAAGGCTGCAGACAGGTCCAGTAGGATTAGGAAGCAAGATTAATTCTGGTCGAATGAGCATAGAGAATTGTCGACAATGAGGACCATGGCAGTTTCGGTGCTATGACCTGATCAGAAGCCAGACTGACAATGGTCAAGGAGTTGGGATTGCTTAATGTGTTTGTGAAACTGTAGGTGCACAAATGTTTCTCAGAGTTTGGCAAAAGTAGGGATGTTGGAGATAGGGCGGTAATTGTTGGGGTTGAATTAGTGGGAAGTGGGTTGGTTCTTTTAGGATAGGAGTAACCTGCCCACTTTTGCAGCAGTTGTATAAGGAGCTTTGAATGAATGAGGCATTGATTATCATAGTCCATAGTGGGTGTAGGAGATGAATGGACTCATTAAGGAGTCTGGAGGGGAGGGGATCGTTGAAGTGGTTGGAGTACAGATTTAGAATGGCATTTTTATTGAGGGTTTTGAAGTTTGACTTGGTTTTATTTTAGCTGAGAAGGGGGTTTCTCTGGCATGCTTAATGATTGGGTGGGGTGTAGAGGGGTTCACATGGAAGTAGTTCTATAGCATTCTGGATATCTTTAGTGATTAGCATGGTTTTCTCAACAAAAAGGAGGCAAAGGTTTTGCAATTAGGTGAAGATAAGGAGGACACTATTTTACTTTTTTATTATTGGAACAGTTGAATATGTTTTTGGCTGATCAGGAATATGGAGCTCATCCAATTACAGTTTCCACTTGATTTGACCAATGAATTTTGAGGATTGCTTTAATTAATTTCTGCACCAGGAGTATAAAGTATATTAAGATATTTCAGGTATGTTCATTTTCACCAATATATGGGGGTAAATAAATGTAACATAGGCTCTGTAGTATTATTACATGAAACATAAATGTGCAATTTGTGATAATTATTAAATATTAATAACATTAAAAGCTATGGATGTATCACAAATATGATAAGAAAACACTGATTATGGGCAACATTTGTTAAGTAACTAGCCTCATTGTTTTTTTCTTCATTTATGTGTTATCTATTTTTAAAGAGTTACGGGATAGTATTGGAGCAAGTCCCCTTCTTTGGTGGGGTTTTCTTGTACACTAGTTCCCGCAGTTATTTTGTTCTGTGATTATGGATTTAATGTGTTGTGATTGTTGCCTTATCATATACTATTTAATGTTATTGTCTTTTATTGTCTGTCTTGCCCATCTTTGCAAGTATTGTACTGTTTGTTGTACCAATTTATATTAGTGTATGGTTTCCTATCTGTGTTTTTTGCATAATAATTACAGCCCTGACAATGTTCAAATGCTTGTTTGAATAAAATGTACTGACTGGATGTCTGTTTAAATTGAAATTTTATGAATATGAATTGAAAGGAAAAATGTAAAATATTTTTAAACCCAACTGAGGATTTGTGGACTGTTATATTTCTGAGTGCACCATTCCACGTCTTTATAAAACAGCTGTCCGCTTGGCAGCGATATCTAATGACAGCAGGTACTGGAAAAGAGGTGCACCGGCTCATAATTGGTTGAAACTTTACGTGAAGTGTAGTTAACAAGTCTGACATTGGTGTTTGGGTTGTTTATACTTTAGCTAACGTTTTGTTGTCTGCGGAAGTGGGTTAGCTTTCGTGGGTCAATTGTTTTTTGATAATTTGGAACTGTTTTTTAGGTTGATTAGTTGCAGTGTTTAGTTGATTCTGGAAGAAAGCTGCTTTGGAGTCCCTAATATGCCAATTGTAGGTGCTGTGTCTTTGTCGTAGACGTTTGAGGTTGGCCAGGAAGGGGGTATGTCTCCATGCTCTTTCTGCGAGTCTGAGGTGTTGGCGTTCTATTGTTAAGGTTACAGTTGAACCAGGGATTGGATCTTTTGGATTGGATTGTTTTTAGTTGTTTGGGGGCAAGAGTGTCCATGATTTTGGACATGGAATTGATGTAGTGATGAGTGAGATCATGGGCATCGTTCATGGAGGAGTGTGGGAGCAGGATATCGTTACTAAGAGTCAACATTGTGAGAGAGTGAATCTTGGGGTATCTTGGATCCAGTGTTTGGCTTTGTTTGGTTATCCCCTATTGGTGAATGCCTTTTTTTGAGGATAAACGTGATGCAGTGATGTTCAGTCCAATCCCAAGGGAGAATAGATTCAAATTGTATGGTGTTCTCATTTGCAATGATTAACTTTAGGGTGGGTCCTTTATGTGTCGGGCTGTTGCAAACTTGAATAAGGTTGAGGCCCTGGAGAAAGAATTTGAAACTGTTAATGAGAAGGTCACTTGAATGGCTCCAGTGTATATTGGAGTCACCAAGGAAAGTCTGGTTTTTATGCTAAGACAAGGTCATTTCCATGATCTGTTCGATGAATGTGTGGTTTTCCCTAGGCGGGTGATAAAACGTGTGGAGGAAGCACTTTGAGTTGCTATTAGAGGTGACGTTGATCCTGAGGTATTTGCAAGAGAGCAGAGACATAGTGTGTGAATATTATGCAGAGTAAGGATCTATGGATAGAGGTTAGGCCACCCTCTGAGCATCCTGCACGGTCTAGTCTAATGATATAATGGCTGAGTGAGACAAGTGTGTCCAGAATAGGTGCTTAGGATTCTTTCAACCAAGAGAGCTTTCAAGTTGACCCTAAAGGCATTCTTACTGTCTCTCAGTGCCTGACAGGAGGTGAAAAGGATTTACTGATTGCCTCACCACTTATGGATGTCACTAGCCCCCACTGCATTCAATGATGACCACAATATCACAGCTGCCCTGTTGCTACCTTGTAAAGCACAGTTTCCACACCAATACCACCCAGTCACCTTGTACTATGTAAAAATTGAGTTGTTCTTTGAAGAGAGCTTGTTCTTATTAAATGGAGACAGATAATAATGGTCAAGCATGAATAATGGCATACATTTTAAGAATTTAAAAATAAGATAAAACATATAATAAAAACTGGTAAGTGACAATAACCGGTTAACCTTTCCGAGCCCCTTCAAGTAATCTCCATTAACTTGGATAATGACTCCTAACCTGCTTCTTCTTTGTCTGAATGTGCCAAAGCCACCGTGAGTACCGTCCTCTACTTATCTGCAGGTGCACACAAATCAGGGCTGTCAGAAACCCCCTGCTTTAACAGCTACAGCTGGGTTGGGGTCCTTGATGGGCCTCTTCTGTCTACAAGTCAGGAAAGACTCATAATTAATGTGCAAGGGTGGGAGGGTGAGTGATTGGATGGGTGGATGGATATGTGAGTGAAATGGTGGCTGGATGGGTAAGTGAAAGGGTGGATGGATAGATGCATGGTTGAATGAGTAAAATGGAGGAAGGATGAATGGATGGATGGATGGATGAATGGATGGATGAGCGAGTGAAAGGACATATTGGTTGGTGGATGAGTAAATGGCTGGATGGATGATGATGATGAAAACAGATTTATAAAGTGCAAAGATGCTCCTAGGAGTGTCCCATCGCTAATCAAGCGGCCAATCCTTGACAGTCTCACTCTCGGCACTCTAGCCAAAGCCAAATTGCAGGACCGGGGACTCCTCGTAGGATTGTAAAAAATGAATGCAAGAAGCCAGATAGCACTGACCAATATTGTGGAGAGCATGAAAAATCAACACCAAGGTTTTGAACATAATTCTCTTTCTTACTGGAAGCCAGTGCAAGGTAGAAAGAGGACTCTAGATTTTAGCTCTCTTCGGAAGAATCAATAAAAGTTGCGCTGCAGCGTTTTGCACCACATAAAGTCTGTGGCTGGCATATTCCGAAAGGCCAAGACACAAGGAAGTAGCATAGTCCAGGCGAGATGTTATCAGAGTCTGGATGACTGTTTTCCTGGCAGGGAAAGAAAAACAGAAACATTTTCAGAGCCCTTAAAATATTAAAGCACATGCCAGTCACTGCACTGACCTGTGGTTGAAAGAACAAGCACTTGTGAAACTAAAATCCCAACTTCTTGGCTGTGTCCGTGCAAGGAACAGGTGGAACAGAACCATCTGGACTCCTTGCAGACCATCTGGTAGGTGCTGTAGTGCCAAAAACGAGAACTTCAGTTTTGTCAGTGTTACACATCAATTTATTCTGATGTAACTAGACAAGCACCTCAGTAAGGCACGATTTAATTGAGTCAAAAGCCAGATCCTCCCTGTCTTTATAGGACTGGGAGGATCTATTACCTCTGCCGCCTTGACTAATACACTGATGGGGAAGGGATCGGTGGGTGAACCACCAGACTTGAGTTGTAAAATGGCTCCTCACAAGAGATGGGTTCATAGGATGAAAGGGAGCACCCTGCTTCATTTATCGCTTCCCCATGAAGGGAGAAGCCGCGAGGCTCCTGCACGGAGCAAGCAAGACTTGATTGGAGATTCATAATTTTCTCATGAAAAAAGATAGCCAGCTTGTTGCACCATTCTAAAGACCATGGAATTTCTCTAGAGCAGGCCGCTGAAGACATAAAGCTGGTCACAATCTTGAATACTTAATGTGACTTATTGCCTGCCCTTTCAATCATGCCATCAAAATATTGCCTTTTAGCAATCTTGAGCAGGCCATGATATTTCCTCAGTGCTGTCCTATTTGCCTCCTTCTCTCTCTGATTATACTCCTTGCACCACCCTCTTTCAGCCTTTTTACAGTGCTTATTTTCCTCTAACAGAGCTTCAGTAAATTAGTGAGATGAAGATCAACTTCTCTCATATTTTTTGATCTTAATAGGACTCAGCAATCCAGTCTACCAGTGTCTACCTCAATGTCGTTGGTAAACTTGGACATAGTCATACTAAGAGAGGTCAAAAGCTCAGCTTTTTGAATTTTATTGTAAGGCCTCATAGGCAGGGCTACCCTGGTTGAAGGTATCGAAGGATGCTTGGAGGTAAAAGGTGTCCAACTAAATCTAATCAAAAAGTGGTCAGCCAACTTTTGGCTGGAAAGCCCCAGATCAATTGAGTGCCCCCAAATTTAGCTGAAAAAAAAATAAAATTTTCCCTCACGTTTCTGTCTGGGATCACCATGCCAGCACAAATGTCCTACCACACAGCGTTCCCCTCATTCTAAGGATAATAGTGATGCCGCACTTGTGTGGGTGTCCAATGAAGAAGCGCCTAAAAAGCTATTTAAAAAAACAATAGCGCTTAGAATACGCTGTGCAATCCCCTCAATCCCTATGTTTTTGGCACTCTCCAGTCGCAGGCCCTTGGCCCACCCACACAAGTGAAGTATTATTTTACTGAGGAGACTGAGGGGAATGCAGAGTGGTAGGACATTGGTTCTGGCACTGTGTTCCCAGACAGAATTGTGTGAGAAAAAAGTGTTTTTTTTAAGTTAAATTTGAGGTTTGCAGGAGATTATGCGTAGGAAAATGTTGGGGATCCATGCAAGCCATACCTCCCTGGACTCCCCCGGGTGTCTAGTTTTCAGAAATATCTGGGTTTGGTAGGTTTCCATTGATGAACGTCGAGCCCGGAGGCAAAAAACTAGGTGACCCCCCTGAAAAACCAGGTAGTTTTGATGTCTCCACAGTACGTTTTGGGGTGTTTCCTGTCACGTGCACTAGGCCTACCCACACGAGTGAGGTACCATTTTTATTGGGGCACTTAGGGTAATGCTGAGTGTTAGGAGATTTGTGGTGGTCCAGTGATCCGACAACTTTCCCGCACAGAAAATTGAGGAAAACATGATTTTTTAGCTACATTTGAGGTTTGCAGGGGATTCTTTGAAAGAAAATGGAGGGAGATTTTGGGGAATGCTGGGTAGGTGGAAGTTTGTGGATGCATGCAGATTCCAGAACTTTCCATCACAGAAATGTAAGGAAAATTAAGATTTTTTCAGCTAAATTTGAGGTTTGCAGGGCATTCTGGGTAGGAAAATGTGGGGAGATCCACGCAAGCCGCACCTCCCTGGACTCCCCTTGGTGTCTAGTTATCAGAAATGATCGGGTTTGGTGGATTTCGCTAGATAGCCGCTCACCAAGGGGCAAATAATGTCGGTGTCTACTTTGCAGAAATGTTTGGGTTTGGTAGGTTTCCCTATATGGCAGCTGAGCCTGGGACCAAAACCTAGGTGACCCCCCCCTTGCAAAACCAGGTTGTTTTGTTATGGGTAATTTTGATGTCTCCATAGTACGTTTCGGGGTGCTTCGTGTTGCGGGCACTAGGCCTACCCACACAAGTGAGGTACAATTTTTATTGAGAGGCTTTGGAGAACGCTGGGTGTTAGGAAATGTGTGGTGGTCCGGTGATCCTACAACTTTACCACACAGAAAAGTGAGGAAATCCAGATTTTTTAGCTACATTTGAGGTTTGCAGGGGATTCTTGGAAGGAAAATGTAGGGAGATACCCGCAAGCCGCACCTCCCTGGACTCCCCTTGGTGTCTAGTTATCAGAAATGATTGGGTTTGGTGGATTTCGCTAGATAGCCGCTCACCAAGGGGCAAATAATGTAGGTGACTCCCTCGCCAAACCAGGTAGTTTTGCGATCGATAATTTTGAATTCTCCAGAATACGTGTTGGGGGATTTCCTGCCAGGGATAGTAGGCTTACCCACACAAGTGAGGTACCATTTTTAGCGAGAGACCTTGGGTACAATGGGTTGTAGGTAATTTGTGGCGACTCTGTGATTCCACAATTTTCCCACACAAAAAGGGAGGACAATATGATATTATTAGCTAAATTTGAGCTTTACAGCGGATTCTAGGTAGGAAAATGTTGGGAGACACATGCCGGCCACACCGCCCTGGACTCTCCTAGGTGCCTAATTTTCAGAAAGGTTTGGGTTTGGTAGGTTTCCCTAGATGGCCGCTGAGCCCGGGAACAAAAACACAGATGACTCTCTTGCAAAACCAGGTAGTTTTGCGAGCGATAATTTCGAAGTCTCAACAGTATGTTTTGGAGTGTTTCATGTCGTGGGCACTCGGCCTACCCTCACTAATGAGGTACTGTTTTTATCAGGAGACATGGGGGAACGTTGAGTGGTAGGAAATTTGTGTCAGCCTGGTGATCCCACAACTTTCCCACACAGAAACGTGAGAAAATTTTGATTTTTTAAGCTACATTTGAGGTTTGCAAGGGTTTCTGGGTAGGAAAATGTTGGGGGTTCCATGCAAGGCATACCTCACTGGCCTCCCCCGGGTGTCTAGTTTTCAGAAATTTCCGGGTTTGGTAGGGTTCCCTAGATGGCCACCGGGCCCAAAATTCCAGGTGACCCCCCTTGCAAAATCTGGTCGTTCTGCAATCGATAATTTTGATGTTTCCACAATACATTTTGGTACCTTCCCTGCCACGGGCACTTATCCCACCCACACAAGTGAGGTACCATTTTTATCTGTAGATTTGGGGTAATGCTGGGTGGGTGGAAGTTCGTGGATGCATGCAGATTGCAGAACTTTCCATCACAGAAATGTAAGGAAAATGTAGATTCTTTCAGCTAAATTTGAGGTTTGCAGGGCATTCTGGGTAGGAAAATGTGGGGAGATCCATGCAAGCCGCACCTCCCTGGACTCCCCTTGGTGTCTAGTTATCAGAAATGATCGGGTTTGGTGGATTTGGCTAGATAGCCGCTCACCAAGGGGCAAATAATGTAGGTGACTCCCTCGCCAAACCAGGTAGTTTTGCGATCGATAATTTTGAATTCTCCAGAATACGTGTTGGGGGATTTCCTGCCAGGGACAGTAGGCTTACCCACACAAGTGAGGTACCATTTTTAGGAAGAGACCTTGGGAACAATGGGTTGTAGGTAATTTGTGGCGACTCTGTGATTCCACATTTTTCCCACACAAAAAGGGAGGACAATGTGATATTATTAGCTAAATTTGAGCTTTACAGCGGATTCTAGGTAGGAAAATGTTGGGAGACACATGCCGGCCACACCGCCCTGTACTCTCCTAGATGCCTAATTTTCAGAAAGGTTTGGGTTTGGTAGGTTTCCCTAAATGGCCGCTGAGCCCGGGAACAACAACCCAGATGACTCTCTTGCAAAACCAGGTAGTTTTGCGAGCGATAATTTCGAAGTCTCAACAGTATGTTTTGGAGTGTTTCATTTCGTGGGCACTCGGCCTACCCACACTAATGAGGTACTGTTTGTATCAGGAGACATGGGGGAACGTTGAGCGGTAGGAAATTTGTGTCAGCCTGGTGATCCCACAACTTTCCCACACAGAAACGTGAGAACATTTTGATTTTTTAAGCTACATTTGAGGTTTGCAAGGGTTTCTGGGTAGGAAAATGTTGGGGGTTCCATGCAAGCCATACCTCACTGGCCTCCCCCGGGTGTCTAGTTTTCAGAAATTTCCGGGTTTGGTAGGGTTTCCTAGATGGCCACCGGGCCCAAAATTCCAGGTGACCCCCCTTGCAAAATCTGGTCGTTCTGCGATCAATAATTTTGATGTTTCCACAATACATTTTGGTACCTTCCCTGCCACGGGCACTTATCCCACCCACACAAGTGAGGTACCATTTTTATCTGGAGATTTGGGGTAATGCTGGGTGGGTCGAAGTTTGTGGATGCATGCAGATTGCAGAACTTTCCATCACAGAAATGTAAGGAAAATGTAGATTTTTTTAGCTAAATTTGAGGTTTGCAGGGCATTCTGGGTAGGAAAATGTGGGGAGATCCATGCAAGCTACACCTCCCTGGACTCCCCTCGGTGTCTACTTTGCAGAAATGTTTGGGTTTGGTATGTTTCCCTAGATGGCCGCTGAGCCTGGGACCAAAACCTAGGAGACCCCCCTTGCAAAATCAGGTCGTTTTGATATGGGTAATTTTGATGTCTCCATAGTACATTTTGGGGTGCTTCCTGTCGCGGGCACTAGGCCTACCCACATGAGTGAGGTACCATTTTTATCAAGAGGCTTTGGAGAACGCTGGGTGTTAGGAAATTTGTGGCGGTCCGGTGATCCTACAACTTTACCACACAGAAAAGTGAGGAAATCCTGACTTTTTAGCTACATTTGAGGTTTGCAGGGGATTCTTGGAAAGAAAATGTAGGGAGATACCCACAAGCCGCACCTCCCTGGACTCCCCTTGGTGTCTAGTTATCAGAAATGATCCGGTTTGGTGGGTTTCGCTAGATAGCCGCTCATCACGGGGCAAATAATGTAGGTGACTCCCTCGCCAAACCATGTCGTTTTGAGATCGATAATTTTGAATTCTCCAGAATACGTGTTGGGGTTTTTCCTGCCAGGGACACTAGGCCTACCCTCACAAGTGAGGTACCATTTTTATCGGGGGACCTGAGGAAATGCTAGGTGGTAGGTAATTTGTGGCAGCCCAGTGATCCCACAACTTTCCCACACCGAAAAGTGAGGAAAATTTGATTTTATTGGCTAAATGTGAGGTTTGCAGGGGATGCTGGGTAGGAAAATGTTGGGAGATCCATGCCAGACACACTGCCCTGGACTCCCCTTGGTGTCTAGTTTCCAGAATTCTTTAGGTTTGGTAGGTTTCCCTATATGATAGCTGAGCCTGGGACCAGAAACCCAGGTGACCCCTTTAGAAAACCAGGTCATTTTGTGATAGGTAATTTTGATGTCTGCACAGAACGTTTTGGGGTGTTTCCTGTCGCGGGCACTAGGCCTACCCACATGAGTGAGGTACCATTTTCATCGGGAGACTTTGGGAAATGCTGGGTAGTAGGAAATTTGTGGCGGTCCGGTGATCCTACAACTTTACCACACAGAAAAGTGAGGAAATCTTGATTTTTTTTTTAGCTACGTTTGAGGTATGCAAGGGTTTCTGGGTAGGAAAATTTTAGGAGATACACACAAGTCGCACCGTCCTGGACTCGTTTTCAGAAATGTCTGGGTTTGGTAGGTCTCCCTAGATGCCCACTGAGCCCAGGACCTGGATGTATGAGAGGGGGATGGACACATGAAAGGATGGATGACTGAGTTAAAGAACGGATGGATGGATATGTTTGATGGATAGGTTTGAAGATGGATGGATAGGTTTGGATATGGATGGGCGGACAGATGGACAGGTGGATTGAATGGTAACAGACTGAATGTTGGATGAAAGACTGGATATATGACAGAAAGTAAAGGTAAAATAGTGGATATCAGGGGGTGGATGGAAGGAAGAAAGGATGACTGTGTAGATGCCTAGATGGAATAGACAAACAAGCTCTTCTGGGAAGGATCGCTATGACTTGCTTCTCTTGCTCGGTGCCATAAGAGATTTAGTTCAAAGTGGTGGGTATTTTTACTTTCTGGCTACTCCCTTGACTCAAATTGTTCTGATCTCCTCCAAAGTGCCAGGGTACAGCCATCACCAGGCCCACCACATGCCTGCAAATACATTACATGGCTCATTAACGTTACCCTGGCACTTCCTTGCTCCTCCAATGAACTTGAGCTTTTATTGAAGGCTTTCATCATGCTAATCTACCTTTACCATACATTTATTTCAATGTGGTAGAGGCTGTGAAAAGTAGCCTCCATTTGGCATGACAAGCACTCATTCTGCACTAATATATACTTCAAAGTGCTGTTAGACACTGACACATTCTCTGCTCTTGTTCACTACTGTAAATACTGGTAAGCCGATAGTCCAATGTAAGAAAGGCCTTATTGCCTTTTGAGAGGATTTCCACTGTTGGCTTGATCACATCCACAGTGATTTGCCCAGTTTTGCACAATTTGAAGAAAGTGCTGAAAGCTGGATTACGACCCTGGTCTCCAGGATCTAAAGTCTGTAGTTTTGATGTTGGATCACATCTCCACCCACATCATCTTCCGAAGGTGATGTGCTAGCCGTTAGCATTCAAATAATTTGTTTGTGCCTTTTTGTAAATTTTTAGGATATTAGCGACATAGAGTGATTCTTGCAATTAAGTGCTCTATTGCCTGACAGATTATTATACACTATAAACGACTTCTTTTCTGTAGCATTCTATTGAAATAATTTGTGGAAAAGCAAGGCAGTTCATTGACATAATGTCAATCACAACAATATTGTGATACAGAAATATCTATACTTATAATCTGAAGTACAAAAATATCAAAAAACAAATATTGTTTCACACTAATATTGTTTTTTAATATATATATATATATATATATATATATATATATATATATATATATATATATATATATATTTACAAGCGTTACCCCTAACTGGTCGGCGCACTCAGGACTGCTCCTCTTCATGGGAGGGTGCGGTAGAGAACTCCCCTCTCGGCCAACGCGTTTCGGGAAATTGACACCCTTCTTCATAGGCAACATTCAAATAATGACGGCATACAGGGCTTGCAATGGCAATCCTTCTTTTATTTCAATATTTCCAAGGCATTCTGGGACCTGTAGTATCAAAATCACAACCCAAATGGGCGCCGTCAAATCTCATCATTAAACAATCACAGGGGATAAATCCAGTCCAGCAAACCTCCCCATATCATGAAAGATGGCAAGTCCTGTCCCGCTCAAGCTGCGCTATCCTCGCAGCGAGTAGACCCATGAAGCTGCAGGGGTGGGACCACCCGCAGCAAACGCCGCTTGGAAATCCCGCTCAGTGACGCCCAAACAATCCAAGGCATACGGACCTCTGCAGCAAAATGGTGGTGCCTCACCGTGACCAAGGGCTGGTCACTATTGTGTTTACAAGCGTTACCCCTAACTGGTCGGCGCACTCAGGACTGCTCCTCTTCATGGGAGGGTGCGGTAGAGAACTCCCCTCTCGGCCAACGCGTTTCGGGAAATTGACACCCTTCTTCATAGGCAACATTCAAATAATGACGGCATACAGGGCTTGCAATGGCAATCCTTCTTTTATTTCAATATTTCCAAGGCATTCTGGGACCTGTAGTATCAAAATCACAACCCAAATGGGCGCCGTCAAATCTCATCATTAAACAATCACAGGGGATAAATCCAGTCCAGCAAACCTCCCCATATCATGAAAGATGGCAAGTCCTGTCCCGCTCAAGCTGCGCTATCCTCGCAGCGAGTAGACCCATGAAGCTGCAGGGGTGGGACCACCCGCAGCAAACGCCGCTTGTATGCCGTCATTATTTGAATGTTGCCTATGAAGAAGGGTGTCAATTTCCCGAAACGCGTTGGCCGAGAGGGGAGTTCTCTACCGCACCCTCCCATGAAGAGGAGCAGTCCTGAGTGCGCCGACCAGTTAGGGGTAACGCTTGTAAACACAATAGTGACCAGCCCTTGGTCACGGTGAGGCACCACCATTTTGCTGCAGAGGTCCGTATGCCTTGGATTGTTTGGGCGTCACTGAGCGGGATTTCCAAGCGGCGTTTGCTTTTTAGATCCAATGTGACTGATGCGTTAAACGCCTCTATGTTGTCATAGGGAATATTTGGATTATATCTGGATATCAGTTTTAATCCACTGTGTTTCTGATCGGTGTTCATGATTCCACATGATTGTACAAGTACCACGTGGTCACAGGCTTTTTTACTTTCATTCGTTTCCAGTTCATACATGATCCTTAGGAGTTCCATGTCTTGAACTTGTAGAGCAAAGACATTCGGGCCTTCACATGTTATGTTAGTAGTTGGTTTTATTTTGCTCCTTGTTTCATATATTTTCATCAATTTTAATTTACAAATGTAAAGAAAAAGGTCGATTCTTGTGTCAGTATAGATCAGTTCATTGCTGGGGCAAAAGGATAATCCTAATTCTAGGACAGATGTCTCTGTTTCTGTTAAAGTTCTGGATGGTAGATTGACAACCGATTTAATGGACTTGAGATTTTGAGTTCCAACGGTGATGTTTTTCTTTTTCTTTCTATTACTCAGTCTTCGTCGTTTTTGGTCCCTCGTCCTCTTCCTCTTTTTGGACCTTTGCCTTTGCTTTGCCCCCTCATTTTTTGGGCTGGCTTTGGTCTTTCTTTTGTTTCATAATCTGAAGTTCGTGCAGGAAGGTCAGTGGACGTGACCCTAAAGGGGCCGCTCTGCCGCGGTCTTCAGAATCTGTGCTTATATCCGAGCTTGATCCAGTAGAGACTGTTTCTCCTTTGCGTTCCCCAAGTGTGGCTCTAAAGTTTTTTGCGCCCAATCGTATCTTTTGGCGTAAGTTAGAATACGTCCTTCAGCATAATCCCGTTTGTCCCTTAAGAATTTACGTTGCTTTTTCAATTTTATGGCATATTCTTTCAACTTCTTTGGGAGTGTTTTCATGAATTCCTCCACTACTTTTTCACTCTTGATTTTCTCAAGAACCACTTTCAACTTTGCTAATTCCTTTCTTGTTGTTTCTAAATCAATCTGCGCATATTTGATGAGCATTTCCAACATGCCTTTGCATGTTTTGGCCATGAATTGAGCCCATTCCATTAGTAGATCTTTATTAGGATTATCATATGTGGGAACAATTGTTATCCTTAATCCTCTCGGTACACGTCCGACTTCCACATAGTTAGTTAAGGACACTACCTCCCACCATTTGTTAATCTCGCGTTTGCTCAATTTTTCAAGTAAAGCGAGTTTCTGTTTGGTTGTAGATTCAATTCCAGCAGTGGCAGTATTAATAGATGATCTTACAGTCAGTGTTTCCTGTTCCTCATTGAATAGCGAGATAGCTTCTGCTTTCCTCTCGTTATCCCATTCCTGCATATTCTAACAGTTTCCTGACGCCCACGGTTGGTAGACACCACGACAGTCACGCTTGCTCCCAGTGCCGTATTAATTTCGGTTACATAATGTCAATCACAACAATATTGTGATACAGAAATATTGTGTCCAAAACATTGATTACAAAAATATTGTTTTTCTATACTTATAATCTGAAGTACAAAAATATCAAAAAACAAATATTGTTTCACACTACTAGTGTTACAAAACATACACAAATATTGTTTTTTAATATATATATATTTATATATATATGTGTGTATATATATATATATATATATATATATATATATATATATATATATATATATATATATATATATATATATATATATATATATATATATATATATATATATATATATATATATCGCATTGAAGTTCTCCCCAATATAAATAAAAGTTTAATATAGTAAGAGCCAATTCACAAAGGTAATCTGAGGCAAAAGTCTAACTTTACGACTTTTGGTATTCACAAAGATCATTTATGTCCGCAGTCGGGCCGGAATCTCTGCACCTGGGCCGTACTCTCCGGCTCGGGCCGGATGAAGGGTAATCAATCGCACAGAACGCTATTTTTAGAAAAGGGAACATTAGGAACATGTGATAAATGGTAGAAGACTTCATGAAAATCAGTTTGGCTAGGAAAAAGGGTGTGGCCAGCCACTACATCACATCCCTGAAAAGTTTGTTCCAGTGCATCATGGTACAATTTGTGCTCTCCTCAGTGTTGGCTGCAGTGTTACCACTACAGTCAACACTAAGGTGCCGATTCCGATCCTGGAAAAACCGGGTACGAACCGTCGGTCGGAGCGTTTTCTCCGTCCGACTCGTACCCGGTTGTAAAACTTTACAAACATGCAAGTACGATTCGCACGGAAACACCATTTCCGTACGAGTCGTACAAAACACCGACCGAAGAAAATATACATACAAATGTGATCCGGGAAAGCGCCGACGTGACGTCGGGACGCTTTCAGGCAACGTTTCACGAACCAGGAAGTACGATTCGAACCGACAGCAGTCCGGACGGCAATATTTTTACGGCACCCAAAAAGTGCCGGAAAAGCGAAGTACGCCGCGAAACGACCAGATCAGGGGGCCCGGTACGCGCCGTAACCCCCCCCCAGCCCCCGTGTACGTACGAGTCGAACCCCCCGTGTATGTACACCCGTGTACGGGTCGAACCCCCCCGTGTATGTACACCCGTGTACGTACGAGGCGTACTCCCACCCGTGTATGTACACCCGTGTACGTACAGTCGTACCCCCACCCGTGTATGTTATGTTATGTTAAATTAATTTCTAAAGCGCGCGTACACCCAGCGGTTTCATGGCGCTATGGCAATGACGTACTAGATCAGGGGGTTACTGGTAGGCTTGGATGAACAAGAGAGTTTTGAGGAGGGATCTGAAGTGAGACAAAGAGGTTTCGAGTCTGAGTTCCAAGGGAAGGGAGTTCCACATTTGAGGTGCCAGAAAGGAAAAGCTGAGTCCACCGTGTTTTTTTCGGTTAAAGCGAGAGGGGGTGAGAAAGTTGGCATGTGATGAACGAAGTGCACGGGTAGGGGTATAACGAGAGATTAAGGAGGAGATGAAGACAGGCCCCCTGCCTGTTAGGGCTTTAAAAACAGTACAGCCCAATTTAAACAGGCAACGTTTGGCTACTGGGAGCCAATGAAGATGTTTCAGCAAGGGGCGGACGTGTTGGGTGCGAGGTTGATGAGAAATAAGGCGTGCGGCTTGATTCTGGACCAGCTGAAGGCGATGGAGTTGATAGATAGGGATGCCAACGTAAAGAGAGTTGGCATAGTCTATCCGAGAAATGACTAAGGCCATGAGTACCACAGTGAGGGCTTCGGTGGTGAAAAATCTTGCGATCTTCCGAATTCTGCGGAGGTGGAAAAAGCATGAGGATGTAACTGCACCGATCTGAGGCTTCATGGACAGGTCACTGCTGATTATTACTCCAAGGCTTTTAACTGATTTGGAGGGTATAGGAGAATTTCCTAACGAAGAGGGCCAAAAATTATTATTCCAGGGATTTAACGAACCGGTCAGCACCAGCTCGGTCTTATCAGGGTTGAGCTTAAGTTGGCTGGCGTTCATCCAGTCCCTGATGAAGCATAGAGTAGCCTGAAAGCTGGAAATAGATGCGGTAGTAGAGTTAATGTTGAACACAAGTTGAAGATCGTCCGCATAGTTGAAGCAGGCTACCTCAGAGTTGCGAAGTGAATAGATTAAAGGGACCATGTATAGATTGAAAAGTAGAGGAGAAAGAGAGGAGCCCTGTGGCACACCGCAGGTTAAAGTGGGTTTTTTGGCGGAGAAGGCGGCAAGGCGAACGGCCTGCAAGCGGTCCCCCAAGAAAGAGGAAATCCATTTTAGGGGCGTGCCCTGAATGCCTGCGTCCCTGACACGGTCGATCAAGAGTTTGTGATCGATCGTGTCAAAGGCGGCCGAGAGATCTAGAAGGACGAGGGCTTGAGAGAGGTTGTTATCAGCCCCCCTACGGAGCTCATTCATCACGGCAAGTATGACCAGCTCAGTAGAATGTGCAGGCCTAAAACCGGCCTGGTGGGGGTCAAAAAAGGACGAGCATTCAATAAAGGAGCTGAGGCATTGTGTGATCTTGCTCAAGTAGGGGAGGAGGGAAATGGGACGGTAGTTGGTGAGATTGGTGGGATCGGCATGAGGCTTCTTCAAGATGGGTATGACCTCTGCTACTTTAAAGGAGGCGGGGACAACCCCTGTGTTTAGTGAGTTGTTGAGGAACGCGAGCGGGGGATCGGGGCAAGAGAGAAAGGCTTCTTGGAGGAATAAGGGAGGGCAGGGATCTGAGGGGGAACCCGAGCTAACCTTTTTTAGAAGTATAAAAAAATCTTCTTTGGAGATCAAAGGAATGTGATCCATAAATTGGGTGTTTTTGGGTGAAGTCCCCAAGACTGGACAGAAGGGGATCGGAGGAATACTCTTTTTTGATAGTGGAGATTTTCTGAATGAAGAAGTTGTTAAGAGCGTCGCAGAGATCCTGGGTGGGTGCTGGTTTGATAGTTACTCTATCAGGTAGAGATAATTCATTGACGATAGAGAAAATATCTTTGGTTTTAGTAGACGAATTCGTGATTTTTAATGAGAAATATGAGGTTTTAGCTGCGATAATGGCTTTTTTATAATCAGTTAAAAGCTCAGTATAGGTGTCTTTTGTGCTAGGGGAATATCTACGTCTCCACCTTCGTTCCGCTTGTCTAAGGAGAAGTTTTTTTAATTTGAGATCCTCTGTAAACCACCGCTGGGTGTCATGTGGCCGCCTGATTATGGAAAATTTACAAGGGGCAACAATATTACTGGCCGCACATAGCCAGTTATTGATGGCAGTTTCTTGAGCGTTAAGACAGTCAGTGACCGTGGGCAGAGAGGTGGAGAGTAAGGAACAGAACTCCTCTTTGTTTGCTCGGCTGAAGTTCCTGGTTAAGATTTTTTCCAGTGTTGGGGGCTTAGCTGGTCGAGGCAGGTCCAAGGAGAATTGGATAGAATAATGGTCAGACCAAGAACAAGGAGAGATGGATAGAGAAGAGATGGACAGGTTTGCTGTCCATAGCTGGTCGAGGAGGTGTCCTTTGATGTGAGTGGCAGTGCGGACATGCTGCGTGCAATTGAGGCCCGAGAGAAGATCTGTAAATTCACGGGAATGAGGGGTTTCGTTAGGGTTAGAAGGCCAATAGTTGAAATCACCAATTATCATTAGTTTGGAGTTGTTTATTATAAGTTGGGAGATAAGATCTCCAACTGACTGAGGAAAAGAGGGCACGGAATGAGGGGGCCGATAGAGCAGAATGCAGATAAAGGAGGCATGAGGGGACTCAAGTTTAATAACGAGGCTCTCAGCAGAGGGAATAGTAGTGGCAGTGAGGGCAGTGAACTGTAGCTGGTGGTGGATAATGGCTGCCACGCCACCTCCGGATTGTCCAGCGGGTCTATTGGTCTGTAGAATATAATACCCCGTGGGAATGGCGGCCAAGATATCTGGAAGAGAATCATCCATTAGCCAGGTTTCAGAAAAGAGAAGGACATCGGGTTTTAGAGTGTCAAGAAGATAGAAAATTTCTGATTGATGTTTTGGAAGGGACCGAGTATTTAGATAATAAAACTTCAATGACTGTTTGGTGGGGCGGGGGGGGGTAGGAGTATTAGACGGGGAGGCAGGAAGGTCTTTCCTAAGCGGTGGGGGAGGGGGTACAGGCAAAAAAGGCCCGGAGGACAGGATTCCACAAGCGGAAAGCCTTTGTTTTAAACGTGGCATAATAGGCCAGTGGTGACGGAGAGCGCATAACTCCCCAGAAGAGTATCAGAGGGAATAGGCGGCGTGACCTTGCCCTGGTCCCGGGCGGTCGCGGACGGGCGCAGACGGGCTTGCCTTTAGCGCACCTTTGGCGCGCTGCCGGCGCGTCCGCTGCGCGCTTGCGCTGGCATTGTCAATTTATGGCCACTGGCTCACGATGACTAGAGCACAAGTTAACCGCCTCACCTAAGATGGCGGCCCCGATGCTGACTGCCAATTCCTCCGCCCGCGAGAACGCGACGGGTCCGGACAATGGCAGCAACGATGGAAGCGAGGCGGGCACGAAAGGTACAGGTAAGGGTAGTGGCAAAAAACAAGTATTTTAAAAGCAAAATGCAAGAAACAGTATTCCAAGCAAGTGACGTGACAGTATTCCAAGCAAGTGACGTGACAATAAATGGCTTGTGGTGTATGTACACCCGTGTACGTACGAGTCGAACCCCCCGTGTATGTACACCCGTGTACGTACGAGTCGTACCCGCACCTGTGTATGTACGGTGCGGGTACGTGTACGTACACAGGTTTACATACACAGGGGGTTCGACTCGTACGTACACGGGTGTACATACACGGGTGGGGGTACGACTCGTACGTACACGGGTGTACATACACGGGTGGGGGTATGGGGGTACGACTCGTACGTACACGAGTGTACATACACGGGGGTTCGACTCGTACGTACACGGATGTACATACACGGGTGGGGGTACGACTCATACGTACATGGTGTACATACACGGGTGAAGGTACGACTCGTACGTACACGGGTGTACATACACGGGGGGTTTGACTCGTACGTACACGGGTGTACATACACGGGGGTTCGGCGCGTACTCACGGGGGCTGGGGGGGGGGTTTGGCGCGTATGTGGGCACATGTCTCCATGGTTGCTATGGGAGTTCGGTGCGGACGGTGTTTTTTCCATACGGGTGTAACATCGGACGCACGGGATGGATCGTACTTGCGCGGTCGGACTTAACTTTTCACATTTGTACAGTAAATCGTCCGGGGACGTGTCGGACACATTTTCTGACCCGTGGACGTGTGGGGAATTTTTCCCAATGCGATTCGTATGGAATTTTTCCCATGCGAATCGTACTTGGCAGTTTGTACGGCACTTGTACGATTCGTACGGTAAAAAGACCGGATACGAGTCGTACGGGGAAAGTTTTTCCAGGATCGGAATCGGCACCCAAGTGTGCTCCCCTCATTGTTGACTGTAGTGTTCACTACAGTCAACACTGAGGGAGAACGCAAATTGTGCACTGCGTGTACCGTGATGCAAAGGAACAAACTTTCTGGGATATAATTTCTGACCACACCCTTTTCCCTGCCCAAACTGATTTTCATGACCTCCTCTGCCATTTATCACACGTTCCTCATGTTCCCTTTTGAAAAAACTTGCATCCTGGCCCATTGATTACATTTCATCCGGCCTGAGCCGGAGAGCACTGCCCAAGCTAGAAAGTACGGCCCAAGCCAGAGAGTACGGTCTTGGTGCGGAGAGTACGGCCCGAGTACAGAGATTCCACCCCGACTAAGGACGTAAAGATACAACTTGTAAATGATCTCAGTGAGTACCAAAAGTTGTAAAGTTAAACTTTTGTCTCAGATTACCTTTGTGAATTGGCCTCATCTCTTAAATATTTTACTATATAACAAAAATATAATGACAATTAAAAAAATAAGTAACATTTAAATATAAACTTATTGTTAGAAATGGGATCTCGGGTTGGCTAGGGCTTGCGCCAAAGCCAGGCAGAGACCACCACTCTAAGTCAGAGCTGGGGAGTTACACGCCAAAGATAACCCCTGCTCACCCCCTTGTTAGCTTGGCACGAGCAATCAGGCTTATTCCGGAGGCAATGTGTAAAGCGTTTGCACGCGCACACAGCAAAAACACCCTGGGCCCACCACAAAAGAAACTCCACACAAGGTTATATATAAAAAATAGCCTTTGTATTATAATAAACACATTAGATGATAATCACATAATTTACACGGTGCCAACTGGAACTGGGCAGAATTTTACCGGGGACTATTTACACAAGACAGGGCCACATGGACCACTGTCAGAATTAGCCCAAATCACCAATTGTAAATGTAGAACATATACCAACTGGAACACAAATTATAACTGTAGAGCACGACCAGTAACTACTGGCGCAATAATGACCTCAGCATTATCACAATAGAATCAGTTATAAAACCTATCCTGTATACATCACACGGGCATAAACACATTATGCAATTTCTCATAAGTCTAATGCATTAGACCTTACCTCCTCAGTATAATTACACTAGGGGCATATATCACACAGGGAAGTATAATATCCCTAACATAAACCTAAACAGGTAAAACAACCTCAACCTATGCAAAAATCATATCTAGAGGTATAAAACACAGGGTTCGCAAAACATACTACACACAGTACATTCCCTAACCATAAGCATTAACACAGGGTGCGCAAAACATACTACACACGGTACATTTCCTAACACCCTAAGCATTAAACCACAATAGTACTTCAATCATATTAGGGCCCAGGTTGCGCCAGAACCTAAACGTAGCAGCTGGCACTAAGTGCTGCGCAGCTGTGCGGGAAAAGATGGGGGCGAAGGAGTGCGTCTCACTCCTAACTTAAAACACATGTCCCCCAGAGAAAGAATACCCTAAACGGTGCAGCTGCCCACTACTTGCTGGGCAGCTGTGAAGTCAAACTGTGGCAGGGGCTCTCACTAGCCCCCGAGAACAACTGCGCCAATCATTGGAGCCCTCTAGGCTCTAGAACCATCATGATGTCCCTTAAGGAACAAATATGCAGAACGTTGGAGCCACAGAGGCTCTAAAAACAACCATGTCCCCCAGCACCGTGGAGCCACACGGGGCTCTGGAAACCAATATCCAAAGCGTTGCAGCTGCCCTCTGTCAAGCGGGGCAGCTGTAGGAGATGCCAACTGGAAGGGGCACGGCTTGGGAGTCCCTCCCTCTGGGGCCGTAGGGAAATAATCTTCCCCCATTGTGGCAGCAGTCCCGCTGTAATACTAAGAGAGCCTCTGGCACCTCTGTGCCTCGGGACCACCCCCCATGGGACACTTTAAAACAAATAGGCCAGTAACGTTGGAGCGGCCCGCAACGGCGGGTCCACTCATGGAAGATAGGTGCCGGCCATGTATCCCGCCCATCAATCACTCACCGGGCTGAAACACGCGGGCTGGCGACTTCTCCGGTCTCACTGCGGCTGCCGCGGGGCTCCCTCTTCATCACGGAAGCCCCGCCTGGGACGCTGCTTGGTCGCGGCCTTCTCCAGCCGCTTGTCCCCTTCACCCGGGCCCCCTCCTGGTGCCCGGGACTTCATGCGCACATGCAGGACTTAGACTGCTACCGCAGGGCTCTCCCGTCCTCATGGGAGCCCTGCATCAACGAGCCGCACCGGCCTCTTCCGGCCGCTTCACAGGCCCCGCCCATGTCCCGGGTAGGGATGCCTGACTTCCTGGTTTTGATCGGGCCGGCGGCGGTGAACGCGGGGTGGGCACCCGCTTCGTTTATAAATCGAAAAGAATGGCACAATGAGGGGTAGGCTCCCTCCGAATTTAGAATATAAAGCAGGGTGGGATCCTGCTATTTAAAGCAAAAATAAGCGGGCTAAGCGGGGTGGGCACCCGCAACAGGACACAATGCGGGGGAATCCCTACGTCGGGATTCCCTCAGAAGATCGCAGCACAGCGCTGCAAAGACAAGGCACAGGCTCCCTCTCAAATCAAAGGGGGCCAATTAAGTTCAAGCGCTCCCAGGCGCTAGAAGAATGCAAAGGTCCTGGGGCAAAGAAAATAAATCTAAAAAGGTCCCAGAAGTCCATCAGGCATCCAGGGGCTGGGCAGGGCCCAGGGAGGCAAGCCTTCCCCTGGGCCCCAGCAGCAGCACGCCCCTGGCAGATTCGAGTCCAAGAACAAGAACATTTTCATGGGGTCACAGCCCCTCTTTTATACATAGAATCCTTTGTCTCCAAAGGTGCAGGGAAGGGGCGAACCAGATGCAACTGGTTCCTGAGCACTTTGTTTTGCTCAGCCCCTCTCCCTATTCACAGGACAGGCCAGGGACATCAGACGCACCCAAGGGGGTGGAGCCAGCATTGTGTAGGGAAAGCCCAGCCCTATTCAGGTCCCAGGTGTACTCCTCCCTGCGATCAACATGCAGATCTCTCCATTCACCACCGGGGCAGACCCATCCTGACTCCTGGAGCCAGACACACCGGCCAATCGCAAGCCAGACAGTCACTGCACATTTATTACACAGACATGCCAGCTTCTAGAAGTGGCACTTCTACACTAGACACCGTAACGCCGCACACATCATTGGGCAGCATTCACTCTCACGAGTTCGCACATACCAAACTCGACCCTGCACTCCTCTCACATCAGGACTTAACACGGTCACTCAGATCCCCCAGGCATTCCTATGGGAGGGCAGGTCAGTCTCACTAAAACATACACAGAGCGCACGCGCTTTCCACTGGGACACAGTGTAAAAGCGCCTAGAGGCCTAAAACCACTAGTACAACATAGGAAAAAGGCTAGGATAAATGCAAAAAGTTCTAGGAGTGAAGGGCCAAGTCCAACACTTATATAAACACACACACACATATATATCTCTCTCTATATATATATATATATATATATATATATATATATAGAGAGAGAGAGAGAGAGCTATATATATAACATTATTATTAACAATAACAAATAAATAAAACATATGGAATGTTAGCATATCAAATGCAAACTATTCAATAAATGACCAAATTAATTAGATTTTAAAAACAAGATATTTATTTAAAATATATATATTTTTAATTAGATAAAAATCACATATATACAAAAATATTATGAAATTAAACAAGTAAACAATTAATAATATTAGATATACTTTAACAATGTTAAAAAAAAGTATTGACATATGGGAATATTAGATATACTATTCCTACTCCAGTCTGTACAACAGTAGGGAAAGTGTTGGAGTTCAGAGGGGTATGATTGAGTATTTCCACTCCAGTCTCTGCATCAGTAGGGCAAGCATTGGAGTTTGGAGGGGGAAGGGGGGGGGGGTACATTTACTTTCCCACTCCAGTCTTTGCAAACAGTAGAGAAAGTGTTCAACACTAAAG
This sequence comes from Triturus cristatus, assembly GCF_964204655.1. Taxonomy (NCBI): domain Eukaryota; kingdom Metazoa; phylum Chordata; class Amphibia; order Caudata; family Salamandridae; genus Triturus; species Triturus cristatus. The sequence continues at coordinate 328,754,448 of NC_140584.1, read as the reverse complement.
GGGTAAAATTGACTGTACCCACTTCAGTTTGTGCAACAGAAGGCAAAGCGTTGTATTCCAGGGAGGTAACATTTACTATTCGCACTCCAGTCTGTGAAACAGTAGGGAAAGCATTGGACTTCAGAGAGGTAAAATATACCATTCCCACTCCAGTCTGTGTGAATTGTATGGAAAGTGTTGACTCAGGGGTGGAGTAAGATTTACTATACCCACTCCAGTCTCTGCAACAGTAGGGATAGCGTTGGACTTCGGAGGGGTGGCATTTACTATTCCCACTCCAGTCCATGCAACAGTAGGGAAAGGGTTAGAATTTGAGGGGTTGCATTTACTATTCACACTCCAGACTGTACAACAGTAGGAAAAGCACTGGACACCATAGGGTTATTATTTACTACTCCCACTCCAGTATGTGCACGGGTAGGGAAAGCGTTGGACTTCTGAGTGCTAAAATGTACTATTTCTAGTCCAATCTATGCAGCAGTAGTGAAAGCATTAGACTTTGGAGGGTTAACATTTACTATTCCCTCTCGTGTCTGTGGAACAGTAGGGAAAGCATTGAACTCCAGAGGGGTAACATTTACTATTCCCGATCCAGTATTTTCAACAGTAGGGAAAGCATTGGACTTTGAAGAGGTAGAATTTACTATTCCCACTCCAGTCTGTGCAACAGTAGGAAAGCATTTGACTGAGGAGTGGTAAAATGTATTATTCCCATAGCAGTCCATGCAACAGTTGGGAAAGCGTTGGACTCAGGAGGGGTAACATATACTATTCTCACTCCAATCTGTGCTACAGTAGGCAAAGCGTTGGACTTCAGAGAAGTAACATTTTCTATTCCCACTATAGACTGTGCAACAGTAGGAAATGCGTTGGACTTCGGATGGGTTAGATTTACTATTCCCACTCCAGTCTTTGGGACAGTAGGGATACCGTTGGACTTGGAGAAGTAAAATTTAGTATTCCCACTCCAGCCTGTGCAACAGTAGGGGAAATGTTGGACTTCGGAGGGGTAGAATTTACTATTTCCACTCCAGTCTGTGCAACAGTAGAGAAAGCATTGGACTTCGGACTGGTAAAATTTACTATTCCCATTCCAGTCTATGCAATAGTAGAGAAAACATTGGACTCAGGAGGGGTAACATATACTATTCCCGCTCTAGTCTGTGCAACAGTAGGGAAAGCTTTGGACTTTGGAGAAGTAACATTTACTAATCCCACTCGAGTCTGTGCAAGTAGGGAAAGCTTTGGACTTCAGTGGGGTTAAATATACTATTCACACTCCAGTGTTTCCAACAGTGGGGAAAACATTGGACTTTGGACAGGTAAAATGTACTATTCCCACTTCAGCTAGTGCAACAGTAGGAAAAGGACTGGACTTCGAACGGGTTAAATTTACTATTCCCACTCCAGTCTGTGCAACAGTAGGGAAAGTACTTCACTTCAAGCACATAAGATATATGAACCATAACCCCATTCAGTTTTAAAACATATAAAACTCTTGATATAACCATATTAATTGACCAAAATAAATAATATATATATAAAGTTAACAATGAAAATTAAAATGATTAATAAACAATGTTAGTAATTAATTATCATTTTTTTTTAATTGGCCATTATTTATTACCTAATTACCTGACCACACAATAACCCCACAAACCTAGCAGCCCGCCAGAGCAATGTAAATTACTATTAGCAATTAAAATAAAAATTATGAATCACTTCAAATTACAAACTATATTTTAAAATATTATTGACAATTATACAAACAATAATAACTCTTAAAATTATTATATAAATTAACAGACATAAAGATAATTTAAAAACTAATTTTACAGTTCAATTATTGAAAATGATATTAACAACAACAATTTTCCTGAAAACAATATTACTTACCTAAAATATTGATATTTTTGGCAACAATATTTCTGCATCCTGATATTTTTGTACCACCATATTTTTCCCCTATTTCTGTAACCAATAGTTAAAACTCGATATTTTGTCCAAATACCAAACAGAAGCATGGAAGGGGAAAAATAGAACGATAAATGACTTTTCAAAGTAGTTGATTGAGAACTCAAATTGAATATTAACTGTTTTCTTCTTAAAAAAGGAAAAATAAACAAAAAACACCAAATGAGCGCAGTTCACACTTTCTTAGGGGGTCTTGCTCTGCTAAATGCAATATGTTTCCTATTGTATAAACAATTCAGTGTTCTCTGATAGGTTGCAGTGGATAGACTAGGGACAGTTTTTGTCAGTCTTGTACCTGTCGGTACCAGGAACTGTATCTGCAGCATTAGGCTTCTTCGTTTGTGGGACGTTACTAGCACTGTTTGTTTCATAAAATGAGTACCGGTGCCAAAAGCTCGGCTCAGAAGCCAATGGCAGTGCAATTAAATGTTTGAGCACCAAATATCAAGGTAGTCTTCAATCCACATCATCAGCCGCAGCCCGTGGAGGGAGTTCCGTGGGGCGGTAAGGCGGGGCGGAGGAGGGGCAGGGTGGGGGGTTCTAAAAACCGGAATATGGATAATTGCAGGTAAGTAAACTATTAAATAAATAAAACGAATTTTGTAGCGCGCGCTGCGTCGCAAAATGCAATGCAGCGCGCGCTACGAAATTCGCGGCTGCACATCATGCCTATTTAAACCACTACAAGGGAATCCCTGCTTCTTTTTGCGATGCAGCGCGCGCTACGAAAAATTCGTTTTATTTATTTAATTGTTTACTTACCTGCAATTATCCATATTCCGGTTTTTAGAACCCCCCCACCCTGCCCCTCCCCCGCCCCGCCTTACCGCCCCACGGAACTCCCTCCACGGGCCGCGGCTGCACATCATGCCTATTTAATCCACTACAAAGGAATCCCTGCCTCTTTATCACCTCTCTTATAGGTTCCTGCTTTCTCCCTTTGTGCCCGTGTTTTCATCTTTCCTTTTTCCATCTTTCCGCTGTATGTGTTTTTCTCTCTCTTGCTACCAGAAAATGTCTTATTAAAAAAAAACAAATGCTGGCCGCCAAAAATTAGTGCTAATGGCCCCCACTGGCAATTATTGGCTCAAACTGAGCACGGGTTGTTATAATTAGTCCCTTGCACATTACGGATGTAGTGAGAGGAATATCAGGGCCCTGGAGAAAGTTCATAGGGGTGTTTAAATGGGGAACAATATGGCTGAGACACGCAAGTCTCACAGAGGGAGATCTGGAAGGCATTACAGCCTGTTAGATAGAAGCAGAGGGTTTACCAGGGCAATTATTGTGAGGTACAGCAAAATAATATGAAGATACAAATATCTGAGGGAATTAGTTTAGGGATGCAGATGTCTGATATGAATCCTTCTTTCAACTCGAAGAAGCCTATTAATAAAGCTAAATATACACATGTATATTCACTAACATGTATATTTACTGCAGCACCTACATGTAACTCTCCACTAGTTTGGTATCCACTATGTATATGTACACGTAGGTGGAGACTGACATGTCCCCACTCCCTCAAATCAAAGCCTACTCCAACAAGTTTTATAAGTCTAAAGTTAATACTGGAAACTTTGCACACAGAGCATTGGTCATACATTTTTGTGGATGTGTGTTTGTATTCAAATTTCCCTCTAAACCCCTTTTTAAATTTCCCTAAATCCCTCACATTTTGTAAGAAGTGTTTCCCATTTAATTTTCTAGCCACTTGCCCGTGTCCCTCCTACATTTACTACCAACACGGCTCCCTACCTGTGCGGAGATCTCTGCCACCGTGGTTTGTAAAGTGTATTTTGTAGTATGCCAATAGTACTATTACTTTACATGCTACAAAATGCAGATAGCGAATAAGCCCCATGATTTTCTGCCATACATCCAAATAAGTCTGGGCTAACGGGAAAAGTCTGAAAAAGCTGCAGTTTTTTAATTTTCCTTTGCTGGTTACCCTCTGTGTTCGGACGTGTCTTCACCTCTACGACAGGATTGGTTGAACCTCAAAAGGCTGAGCACCACCTGGTTTTTAGGTTACGCCTAGGCAGTGCACATGTGCTGTATGCAAGACGTGGTGTAATCACTATGTGGAGTGAAATCCCACCTGCTGCTTACCATCGGTTGACTCCTGCATCACTTTTCTTTGCTGGCTCCTCATTGGTTAGGACTCCCGATGCATCACTTTCATTTTTCATTCGGTAGCGCCTGCCAACTACAGTTTCCTTATGCTGTAGGTGTTTATGTGTTTTTTGGGGACTACGTCTTTTATTTACTGCTTGTGTTGAACTGTGAGTGCCTGTTCCTAGTACTATGGCTGTTTATTTTTTGTATTTTTCGTAGCACAATATGCCATGCTTTAACTTTATTAATAGCAGACTTGCATCTTGTTTACATGTTGGCAGTGTGCCGTGCTGCTGTGCACACTGCGCTTCAGCTTTAAAATGGCGGCAGCACTTTTTGTTTTCTTCTGCGGGGCTACACACTAAAGAAGCTCAGGAACACCAAGGCAGCCCCACCCGCTGTCTCTATCTACATTCCCTCTATACTACACTATGGCTGTGTACAGACACCCTGCTGTGCTGCATGTCGCAGAAAATGCCTGCTGTCATTAGGTTTACTTGTGGTATGACTGAGCTGCAATGGTGTATGTATGGACATCAGAGGCACCCTTTCTGTGAGTGCAAAGCTTCAGCTGGTGCCATGGGGTCCACGTGCAGCAGCGTGCATAGTTGCTCTACACAGCACCTCTTTAGCCAATCTTCAGCCAGCCGCTGGCATTGTAAACCCATTATATGGACGGACTTGGACACTCCTACACGGCCCTATGTTATGTTGGGCCCTAGGCCCTCATGCTGTGGTAAAGGACTGACGCAGACACATAGTTGGGTAGTGGGTTACTGGCCACGAGCACGTGCGCTCGGCCTTTTTATTGACCTCGTCACCTGACCCAGTGACGTAGGTGGTGGGTGGGTGTACAGTGTAAAACATACAGTTGGAACACTAGAACGTGTCCATGCTCGGACACTACATTCCTCCCAATCTTTAATGAAAAAAACCCAAAGTCAAAATTCAACCTGTGGGAGGAAAAGAATAGATATACACATATACAATACAGTGACCAAACTTCTGCAGAGTCTCTTACGCCTCAGCTGCTTGGAGTCACAGACGACGTCCTTTCGGCCGTGGAGACCAACAGTTCGCTGTGGCACCAGCCATGGGTGCTCGATGGATCCAGTCTGTTGAAGGCTCTGCCTTGAAGTTGTCCTCACAGTCTTTTCTTCAACTTGCTTCCGTGGCGACAACCGCAGTCAGAATTCTTGTGGTTCACCGCTAGCTGTTGCCGTTCATCTTTCCGTCCTGTCCTCTTTTCATCTGTGGTGTGTATTCTGTTTGGCAAAAGACGGATTGTTTGCAAGACACCCCTCTCACCATGATGCCTCTCTCGCAGGTGTTCCCCTGCCACGGGATATCCCTGAGGCCCTCTTCATCAGATCTGTCCTGGGTTGAGAGTCCTGTATCGTGTTACTCCCATGCCGATAAGTGCGGGTGCGGAGGAGATGACAAGTCTCACCTCAGGTTCCGCAGTCAGACCTGGAGGGTAGCTGTTGGCTCCTGTCTTTGCGCGCGATGTCTTCATCCCCCTGGGACCTTTGCTGAAGGGCGGCTGATGACCATCTCTCGTCGCGGGGATGCTCTCTCTCACTGGCATCCCTGAGGCCTTTGCCCCTGAGTCACCACGGCTGGCGTTGTCCAGTGTCCGCGTGACCCCAAAGGTGGATGTTCCGAACGGTCCGGCCTGCTCACCTCTGCAGATCCCAGGTGTGCTGAAAGCATCGTCAAGCAGATGATCTTCTCTCCGTGCCACGGGTGTTCTCAGGACTTGCTTTCCATGTTCTGGCACTTGTCGCCTTCCTTATCTTCGAGGTGTGAGTAGTCTTGCCACACTCCTCTCTCTTTCCTCAATTCTTTTCTCCGTGAGGGTGTCGAGTCACTCTGACTTCTTCTCCTTCTTCTTGCAGTGGCAACCGTGCCACTCAGATCTCTTCCTTTCCCCTTTTCCTTTTAGTGGCAGACGTGCCACTCCGATGTCATCTTCCTTCTTTTCTTGTAATGGCAAACGTGCCACTCTGGTATCTTCATCTCTTCGCTTCACAACCTACTCTGGACCGTTTCTGTTCTCCTCTTGGTCTGGCCAGGCTTCTCCATGCAGCGCGCGACTCTGCACGTGTTCCCCCTAGTCTTGTCCTCGTCCGAGGGCACTCTCACCATCTTCCTCAGCATTCCGAGTTAGGGTTGTGACCTTCTCTTCGTCTTCTCCTTTTCACCAGTTACTTTGGTTGTTGAAGTTCGTGGGGCCATCCTCTTGGTCCTCTTCGTTCTTTTCCTTTTCACCAGTTACTTTGGTTGTTGAAGTTCGTGGGGCCATACTCTTGGTCCTCTTCGTTCTTCTTGAGCTTCTTGGACCACTTGACGGTCCGCGCTGCCGATCACTGGCAGGATACCTTTGGTCTTGTCGTCAGACCTCTTGTTCTGTAGATTCACTGACCCGTGTGTCGGTCACCTCCTTGTGCAACCCCTGGCGGGTTGGCTTCTGTGGTGCGACCATCTGGCTGGTCGGTTTGGCCTTTGTGGTGCGACCATTTGGCAGGTCGGCGTGGCCTTTTTGGTGCGACCATTTGGCAGGTCGGCTTGGCCTTTGAGGTACGACCATTTGGCTGGTCGGCTTGGCCTTTGTGGTGCGACCCTTTGGCTGGTCGGCTTCACGAGGTGCGTCACGTCGTGTGACTCCCTGTGTCTTCTGACTTGTCGAGCGCTGGTGCGTGCTTCTCTTCGTACCGTCGTGGTACATCTTCAGTGGAGCTTCGCTCCTTGTGCCGTGTGATCTCTGGTTGTCGTGCACCCGCTCTTTTCCTTCTGCAACTGTGGCAGTGCTTCAGACTGCGCCCTTTGGTTGCTTCCTTGGATGCACGTGCTGCGCACTTCCTACTGATCCTCTTTTGAGACTTGCTGCCTGGTCGAGTCTCTTCACACCCTTGCCACCCAAGGCTGGTGCACTCTGGTGTCTTCACTCCTGCAGCGACTACCCCTGGCCAGTAGGCGTCACCGCACTCCACGCAACCTTGTCAGCAGGTTCTTTCCTGGAGGATTCCTCGTGTGCGCACCTGGCGTTTGCCACCTCAGCGTAGGCAGTTGCTCAGTCTATCCACTTTGCTTCTTGTAAGCAGCCTGGTGCTGCCTCTCTGCGTGCATAATCTAGGTGCCACCGTCAAACTTCCTTGTGTCCTTCCGACGGGCGTGACTCACACACAAGCTATTGTGTACTTCAGTGACCTGGAGCTGTGCACCCTCTTGGTGCCTTGGTCACTCTTTCCCCAGAATCAGCTGGACGCCTCAAAGCTATTGTGCATTTCACCTGGCATCCACAGTGATACTCTTGTCACTTTTGCAGTTGATTTCCTGGACCTACTTCGCCTTAGGCATTTTCATTCTGCCCTGGCAGTCTCTGACGATTCCTTTGCAGGTTGCACAGTCTTCCGTTTAGTGGGTGTAGTACCGCCCTTTGGCCACCAGATGGCAGTGAAGCACATAGCACCGTTAGCTTTGCCTTCCTGCTATTTCTCTCGGTGATTTCCTTTGCTTTGGAAACGATCACTCGTGGAGCAGAGGGAAGGAAGGAAGTCCCACTCCTGGTGAGTGCTTTTTTTTTTCATTATTCACCCGGGATGTGCAGGGGTGGCACACTCCACCTTGGCCTTGCGTGGGGAGGGAGGTCTGGCTGTGGGAGGGCTCCGCTTTGCACCGTGAGCCACGTTGCCTCAATGTAACTTTTAAACTCCTTCCCGCCCCGCTTCAGGCCTTATCTCTTCCTGGGCCGCATGCTTGCACTCTCCTCCTCTTTGGGGGCACCTCGCGCTCACTTACAATTCACGCTTCGATGTCGCCAGACACCCGCAGCTTTCCGAGCTGGTACTTCTGCAGCCGGCCCATTCTTACATGGCCTCAGGCTGGCTCCATTCACCGCTTCACCCCCACCGCAGCAGCTCCTCGCAGTCGACACGCTGCGCGCGGGGGGGGGACAGGAGTCGCTGCCATACGCTGCGGACTTCGCTCTGTACCCGCGCGGGCTCACCTTATGCCCCGCGGGCTATCGGATTGTCCATATGCGGGGTGGGCTCCCGCTCCTATTCGCCGCTACGGCCTCGGGCCACTCAAAGTCACTTCCCTGCTTTCCCGGGCTCACCTCCCAGGGGGGGTGCGCATTTAAAGCAGGCACTGCAGGAGCGGGGTGGGCACCCGCATACCTTCTCACGCTGGGACCTCTTCATCTACCTCGCGGCGAGCTCGGCGTGTCCAGCGCTTGGGGGCAGGGGGGTGCAGTCCGGCCTCGGGGTAGGCTCCCGGTCACTACCTCTTCACTCCAGGCACGGCGGCAGGCTCGACGGGGTCAGGGTGGACACCCGACTTCGTGTTGCGGGGTCACGGTGCCGCGGCCGATGCGGGTGGGCTCCGCTTGGCTCGCTCTTCTCCCCCAGGGCTCTTCCACGCAGGGGGCAGATTAAGTCAGGCACATGAGGTGTGAGGTGGGCTCTCAGACACCTCGCTTCCCGCCGGGGCTCTTCACACGCCCACAGGCGATCAGGCGCTGTTCTCGCCTGCTGTGGGGGCTTCACGCCGGCTGCCCACTCCCCCTTTTCATCAGCTGGGCTGCTGCACGCTGGGGCTTAGACCCTCGTCGCCATTGTTATGTTGGGCCCTAGGCCCTCATGCTATGGTAAAGGACTGACGCTGCACATAGTTGGGTAGTGGGTTACTGGCCACGAGCACGTGCGCTCGGCCTTTTTATTGACCTCGTCACCTGACCCAGTGACGTAGGTGGTGGGTGGGTGTACAGTGTAAAACATACAGTTGGAACACTAGAACGTGTCCATGCTCGGACACTAAAGCCCTACTGCCAGGCTAATAGTCTTATGGTGGCCTTCTGCAGAGGTGCCAAAGTGGCTTCCCATCTGGCATAAAGGAAATTTTAATCTCCTAGTAATCAACAAGGACCCCTGCCAGAATGGTTCCTGTATCAGCTGTTTCCTGTGGCATCCCAGGCGTCACTTTGGTGACAAATTCTGCAAATGATACGGAACCAATAAGTGGTAAGTGAAATTAAAGGAATGCATACCGCATCGTGAAAACCACTGGCAGCACTTAATGCAAGCACATTGTTGGGTAACTACAAAAAAATGGATCTGCTGCTTTGCAACTGTAATGTATATTTACTGCTGGCATTGATTTCAAAGTAGTGATTAACCCCGGCGTGTAACACCGATCCGCCAACAGAGTTTGCAGATTTTTTGTCTACTCCGTGCTCCGGACTGAGCCAGCCCTTCCACCCTCCCAAATTAATAAATAATTAAAAAGAAGGCACTTACCTTTGTGGCTGCCTCCTCCTCTGCCTCGCCGCTCTCCTTCCTGCTCCTCGCAGGCCTTGCCGTCCTTCTCCTATGAAAAAACACTACGTTGTGAGTCTTGTGGGTGCGCACGTGCAAGACGCACAACATAGTGTTTTTTCATAGGAGAAGGATGGCAAGGACGGCGAGGAGCAGGAAGGAGAGCGGTGAGGCAGAGGAGGAGGCAGCCACGCAGGTAAGTGCCTTCTTTTTAATTTTTTTAAATTAATTTTGGAGGGGATACGGAGCATAGCGTATTTCCACAGATTTTTTTTCAAACTCTGTGGAAATACGTGTAGAGGCATTATGCCTGCTACGCCTAGCCTTAGTAGTGATGAGCCACATTCTGGACCAAAACCAACGCTGCACAAACGCTCTTGGCTAATAACGTATGAGAATTAAGGCAAGATCCCATATAACCTTGGTTTGTCCCCATGTCATTGAAACTCCAGTGTTTATACAAACCTATCTACAACCCTTGTCAATGCCCCCCCCCCCAACCACACAGCAGTGTCTGCTCTCTCAAGGACTACTTCCTGCTTGTTTTTAATTGCTACCTCGTGTCATCAGATGCCCCACGCAGTGCACTGCTAGCATAACTTCTATCGACAAAGGTGCCACGCTGCATTTTTCAGCACAGTGCCCGCTTTTATGTTTCTTGTTTAAGTTTGAAATCTCTTTAGCTATGCAGAGTCTGTTACTTTCTTATATGTCATTATAAAGAACCTCAAATTCCTTGTACAGCTGAAGCATAATAACACATTTTCTTTATTATTTCACATATAGAGCTCAAATAGGTGATTACGGATTGACATGTCTAAATTTGTTCCCTCAAGCACACTGATTTAAATTGGTTTTGTCATTTCCAAGATCGTACCTGAAGTGAGCTGCTCCATCACACTTTCGAAGTTACGCGCTGAGAGTAGGGGGCTCTAAGCCTACATACTTGTGAAATAAGGCATGCACACATAGTGGCTATTGGCACGTGCACCTGGCCCCTTTTATTATGGGCGTCAACTGACCAGGGACCCCTGTCATGGACGGGTGTATAGTGTAGATAAAGAACAATGCTGAGCACTAGAACGTGTCCAGCAGGACACTACATCCCTCCTAAACTTTATTGGAAAAGAACCAAACAAAGTTTAACCGCTGGGAAAAACAAACAACAAAACACAGCACCACTGAGTCTCTTCAGGCCATCTTCTGGGTAGTGCTGGATCTCTGGACTGCCTGTCCATTAAGTTTTAGTTCACCTCGGTGATGTAGTTTAGACCAGCATAGGCTCACGGTGTTGGAGACTATTGGTACAGTTCAAATGTGGGTGCATACGGAGCGGTAGTGGAGTCCACTGTGGAGATCTCCTGAAAGGCGCTCAGACTCCAATGGATTGCAAACCTGCAAAGATTGAGGATGACATTGATGGCTGAGGGTGTTCCTTGAAGGCTAAAATACTTCCCAGTGCCTTCTGGAAGATCAGCTTCAGACTTTCCTCTCTGGCCTGGACTCCCCACGCACAGGCATCTCCTTGAGGCTCTTTCAACCAAGCTGCTAAGGAGTCGTGTGGACTGTGCGGGGTCTCTCTTAGCCACACAAAGACATAGCCTATGAACTGCCAACAGGACCACAACCAAGTCGATCTGGCAGCCGCAAAGGGTGGTTTCTCAGTGTCTGTGTGCTCTGGCAGTCAGTACTCAGGTTCACATGTCTTTTGCAGATATTCTTTGGGTGACCAGTCTCCGTCTACCATCAGTATGCATCTCAGTGCCTGTTGTGGAGCTGCTGCATACCCATCTCTCTTGTCAGGATTCCCCTCTCACCGGAATTCCCTTGAGGGCCTGGATTCCCACACAATTGTGGGAGCTGTGCGGGCTTCTTGTATGCCATGCAAAGGGGTCGCTGCGGAACTCCCAACAGGGCCTCAGACAAAACCTCATTGCAACCCCACGGGTGGATTGTCCAATCGTCGAGTATGCTCTTTTCGGTAGGTCTCACGTGAGCTCACAGAAGGTTTCTGGGTGGCCAGCCTCCCACTATACCAGGAATACCTTGTTGGTCTCTGGATGTTTCAGGCATTTGGATCCCCTCTGGTGGTGCGATGCTCCTTAGGTTGTTCTGGTGATGCATTTGGTAATGATGATGATTACCATCTTAGACTTAGGCCACAGGTGGCAATATCTCACTTTAAGGTGAGGAGGACTGGACAAACTACATAGCCACTTGCAGATATCTTTTGGTAAGTGCAATTGCTAGCTGGGATGCCATCAATGCCAAGCAGCCGGTTACATTTGACTGGATGGTTGCACTGTGAAGTGTGGGGTCTAGATGCATATCGTGCTCGCTGCTTTTCGGTCCTCCCACAGAACTGTCTTCAGTGAGCTCTCAGCATCCTGGTGGCTGGCTTGTGTTGATGGAGGCCCTCTTCGGTAGTGGCATAAGTCCTTGGACTTAGCTCTCTTCTCCATTTTCTCTTGCGCACCTGTGGTAGTTGTTCACACTGTGGCATTGTACCACTCCCTCCTTCTCTTCCAACCAGGTTCCTCGTAGTGATGTGGCATCATAAGTGTCACATGTTGACTCCACATGGACATCTCACTGGTCCGCCTGGTTCTTAAGACTGCAGGTCCGGACCCTTCCTTAGGGATCTTCTACCTGAATGGAGGGTCACCTTCTTTTTATTTTCTTCACTCAATGGCTTAGTGCTTGTTGCTTGATCATGCACCATTGTGGTGCTTGCTTCTGCCTCCGTTCAGGCATGTTTGGTAGGATCAGTCACTTTTTGTGGCATGCTCAATGCTGGGCCAGAGGCCGCCATGCTGTGCAGCGGGCGCCCAGCGGGTGCAGCACCTTCCATTCAGCATTGCTTCTTTTTTCTGGAGAGGTCTCTCTCTCCCGGGCACCTTCCTGTGCTGCCAAGTTTTCAGGTGCAGCCTTTAGCGCACCTCTGACTTCACGCTATTGGTCCTTCTTCATTGGTGCCCTGTTCTGGTACTTAGCTTGCCCATTCTCCTGGGGGCGTGTGACGCAAGTTTCTCGCTTACAATGGTGTCAGACAGCCACTGGGGGCGAGCATGCATTGCGCATGTTCTCCTTGCACCTTTCATAGGGCTGGCTTGGTGCTTGACTACCTTGAGGCTTTACTGTCTGGCTGCTCTTGGCATCACTGGACCCTTGGCAGCTTTAAGTTCTTGCTGAGTGGCTTATGCTCTCTCTAGGTTGTTTTTCCCTTTCGGGCCAACTCAGTTCCACCGCCTCATGTGTTGCGCTTCAGACCAGGTAGATGCCGCTACCTGTGCAGGAACACATGCCTTACATTTGCATAACTGTGCAGGCCTGATTTGTGAAGACTGCCTCTCACTAGTCACTATCGGGCTACAGTGCACACTGGTGACCGCTAGGTGGCGCTAGAGTTACTTCAAGAGGCCTTGCAGTGCATGGGAACGCCAGTTCCTCTCTGTGGGTGCTGATGATTCAGGTTTGGGGTGGGTGCCTGCACATGTGTGCTAGCTTCCTTTTTGTTGGAGTGCTCCTCATGCCTTTAATGGGCTTTGGCTGTATTTGCACATATGAGGGAGGGGTAGCCATGGCGGGCGCTGGAGATTCAAGTGCAGGGACTTTGAATGCAGTCTGCTCACCCTTGGTATCTTGGCGTGAGCAGACAGGCTTATCCCAAAGGCAATGTGTAAAGTATTTGTACCAACACTCACAGTAACACAGAGATAACACCACAAAGGGACACCACACAGGTTTAGAAAAATAAAGTATCTTTATCTAAACTTAACAAGACCAAAACGACAAAAATCCAACATACAAGTATTAAAAGAAATGACTTTCAAAAGGTTTTAGCAACTGAGTCGATAGAAAACTATGGATGCATGATTTCCTGTTGTTGCAACAAGATTCACCATGCCAAACAGCCGCAGCAATGAGTGTAGAAAAACAAAGAGATGCGTTGTTCCTGAGACCTTTGTGGATGCGAGGCGACAGTTCCGCTGTACACAGGGGAGCGATGTGTCGAGTCCGGTCTGCAGGGGGAAGCGATGCGGTGATTCTGAGACGACTCCGATCCGCAGGTGATGCGTCAGGGAAAACTTGCAGCACAGGAACGATGCGTGGAAATCCGGAAAGCATCGGCAAACGATACGGCAGAGGCGAGCGGCGCTGCATCGAGCTTTTCAGCCGTGATCCCTCGATGTGTCGGTTCTTGCCGCGGCGACAATCGCTGCGTTAGTTTTGGCAGCGGTGCAGCGATGTGGGGAGATTCTTCACGCACCATGGCGTTGCATTGAAAAAACTGTCGCAAGAAGAGCAATGAGTCGATTTCCTTGTCATTGCGTTGGTTTTTTCCAGCTCCCAATAGCAGAAACAACCTCCAGAGGCCCCACACAGTCACAGGCACTCCTGGAAGGTCAGAACTCCCAACAAGGACGTTCAGGGGAGCTGGGGGTGAGGTCTTTGTGTTCCTGAGACTTCAAAACAGGAGGGAAGTTCTACTCAAGCCCTTGGAAACTTTCCTCAAGCAGGGGACACAGCACACAGCAAAGTCCTTCTCCTTTCCTTGGCAGAAACAGCATCTGCAGGCCAACCCCAGACACACAGTAAGGGCCGTACTTCTCCTCAGTTTATCCAGCTCTTCACCTTGGCAAAGGTTCCCCTTGATTCCAGAAGTGGTCTAAAGTTCAGGGGTTTTAGGTCTAATACTTATACCCCAAATTGTCTTTGTTCTCTTTGTGCAAGGGTCTCTGAGCCCAGTCCAAACCAGTTCTGTCCTCTCTGGTGCAGACCGGGCCTATTCAGGTGCAAGTGAGAACTCCTCCCCTGCTCTCAATGCAGCCCAGGTCTATTCAGCCCAGCCGACTCATTCAGGAAAGGACAAACATCAACCCCCCGGTGGTTGTCTGAGAGAATGCACCTCCCCAGCCCCTGTCACTCCAAAACCAGACAGTCAATTCACAAACAGGCAGAGGCACACAGAATGGTTAAACAAGAAAATGTCTACTTTCTGAAAGAGGCATTTTCAAGCACACAATTTTAAAACGATCTTTAGTAAAAGAGCCTAAACTTTATTTTTCCATCTTACCCCTATGGGAAGATATGCTTGTAAATGTTACAAAGTGTTCCCCATTCTGTCCTATGGGGTAAGATAGCCTTTCAATAGTAAAAAAACAAAATTGACAGTATTTCACTATCAGGACATGTAACACACATCAGTACATATCCTACCTTTCACATACACTGAACCCTACCCAGGGGGTACCTTGGGCCTACCATAGGGGTGTCCTATATGTAATAAAAGGGAAGGTTAGGTCCTGGCAAGTGGGGGCACTTACCAAGTCGACATGGGAGTTAGCAAACTGCGCACAGGCACTACAGTGACAGGCCTGAGACATCTTTTCAGGGCTACTCATGTGGGTGGCACAATCAGTGCTGCAGGCCTAATAGTAGTATTTGATTTACCAGCCCCAGCACACCCAGTGCACTTTACTAGGGACTGACCAGCTAATCAAAATATGCCAATCAGGGGGAACCAATGATAATAACAATTAACACAGAGAGCATATGCACTTTAGCACTGATTAGCAGTGGTAAAGTTCCCAGAGTCCTAAAACCAACAAACATAGGTCAGGAAAAAATAGTAGGAAGAAGCAAAAAGTTTGGGGATAACCCTGAAAAAGGGCCAAGTCCAACATAGTACAACTAGAATGTGTCCAGCCGGACACTACACATGCTAGAAACATCTTTATATTATGAAGCACGAGCCACCTGTCTTAGGTTGGAAGCATTTCTGACTGGTTTGACCTACTAAGGGAGTGATTAAGTATTCTCTCATGCTGACTTGTGGATCGCGGGTGTGACCCATGTTCACCTTTACCAGTCCCACTTGGATAAGTTCAAAACTTAAGTTATTGCATATTGTTTTCAGGCCATTTGTTACACATAGTCTGTAAAATATTTATACATGTGTCCTCCTTTGGGCTATTTTGTTTTTTTTCAGCGTTTTGGTACATTGAGTAAGTACCTTTGCTGAATATACCTCGGGATGCACCTCATATGCGTTGACTTTCCTGGCTTTCCACGCGACTTCCCTGCTGGGACAGCGGGGTCATTCTACAGAACTATGCTTAAACTGACAGTAAGACACTCAGGAGCACCCATCACATGCATGTTTTTTCAATCATCACAGTAGCAATCTTCACACGTGGGTTTGTAGATCAATAATTAATGCCACGTTTTATTTTACATACAAAGCGGAATTTTTTGCTACAGCGTTATGAAGATCCAATCCCAATTACATTTAGTGAGATATTAGATATGGTGAGCTCTGTTTTGGCATGCTTTCTGTCTGCTAAAAAATGCAACGGTAAGATTAAATGTACTCTAAAAAGCTCTCGAAGCATCCAGGCACTTATTTATAGCTTTTGCCTGCTCCACACATCTTTGTGGTAATTAGAAGAAAAGTGAGCCAATTACGGTTTCTGATCCTGTTTCCTTTTCCAAAAAACCTAGCTCTCTAATAAATGCATTTTTCTTTCTTTCTTTTTGAATTGTCTTGCATAGCACATATAGCCAATCATTTTTCACTATGATGAGTAGTTTTTCCACACCAGCATGAGGCGGGGTTATAAAACAGCATGTGCTCTACTGAAAAAAGGCACACAGGGCCACCATTACATTACGTAACACACCACATATATCCAATCCATATCACAGAATTCCACATCATGCCCCAAATTTATCAGCACACCAGATAATTAAACTTCTCTACATACCACCCCACAATAGAAAATACAATTCCACATAATTACACTCCATGACACACAGTCCAAGTGGCGGTTCCTCCGCTAAGGCAGGGAAGCATCGCCGCACTGCTCAAAAGGAAAAATAAAATGACAATAACTTATTGTTATTATCATTTTATTTTTCCTAAATTCATTACAAAAGAAACATGGGTATGCTAGTTACCCTACACATCCATTCGAATTGTTAGTTCTTGACTTATGTAATAAAGAGCAAATATTCCGGGTGCTCCTGTGATGTTAATATACCTACCCACCAAGGTTTAAAGATACTTAGATTCCAAAGAATCTATAGTACAATTGTATTATAAACACATCTGGGCACACCAATTTACTATATCTGTCATCCAAAGGCAAATAGCCATCACAAGGTGAGGAAAGAGATTGATAATACTCAAAGAAAATAGGAGTCCAATGAGCCACTTATCATATCGTCCTTTAAGTAAGGAAAAATTTGAAGAAAGGTCTTAAATCAGGTTCTTCTTTTGTGTTTTGTTTTCGGTTCACAAAGGTATGAAAAACAACGGCAGCCGACGTAAGTTTCGCCCCCTCTGGGCTTTTTCAAGGCTTTTGAAAATTCTATTTAGATCGCACAATGACACATACTTCTGTATTAGAGACATCCGAGATGTCTCATGCGTACAATGCAATTTCAATTTGCGACCAACATCCCCGTATCAATGCGCGTTGGAGTAATGTATTCCTTTTTAAAACACGACGTCCTAGACCTTGATAAGTCTGTATTCCCGTGTGTGCGTTCTGCTCTCAACGGTCCGCACTTATGCGTACAACATGCCTTTGGATGACAGATATAGTAAATTGGTGTGCCCAGATGTGTTTATAATACGATTTTATTTTTCCTATTGAGGTCAGTGGCTCTCGGGCGGGGCAGAGTTGGCCAGAGCAGGGAGTGGAGTGTTTTTCACTTTCTAAGTGCACATGACTGCTGGCCAGCCCTCTTGGGCCGGCCAAGCAGTCATGCATCCTGTGCATCGTCCCTACCATGCTTGCTTTACACAGCCTGGTGAGGAACATGCAAAGTCTCCCGGTCCCGGTCTGAGTGCCTAACCACGCCGCTCGACCAATCACAACTCTGCAAGCAGCATTGTGATTAGCTCAGGGAAGCCTGTGATCGAAGGTGCTTCCTGCTGCTACTTGCTGCCGGCGGAGACAGGAAGAAGAGGACGGAGGAGAGGCGGCAGCTGACTGGCCCAGGCAAGTGTTTTTCTTTTTTTTATTCCCTCCAGCCCACCACTCCCGTCTAGTAGATGCCGCTACTGAACAATCACACTCCACTACACACCACATGATTCCACCACACACAATTCCTCAACAAAACATTGCAATTCAAAACACATAATTCTACTCCAAACCACATACATTCAATCCACTCCAAATCAAAACACATAGATACAAGACATTGGGGCATATTTCCAATAGAAGTGGTGAATCGCGGTGTTAGCTTCTGAAACACAAGGCTGCACCATATTTACAACAATACGGTGCAGCCCTGTATTCCCCCCTGCACTGGCTTTAAATGTAGCTGCCTAGCGCCAACGCAGGCACCCTTGCACCATAGTGCAAGGGTGCCTGCGTTGCAGGGGGAGATTGTTTATGTGCAGGAAGGGACACCTTCATGCACACAAACAATTATTATCCTTTTGCTGTTTCTATGTGTGCTGCACAACGCAGTACACATGGAATCAGCAAAAACTAGGCAAAATTAAACATTTCTTCTCATTGTGCAAGGGAAAGACCAGGTTTTCCCTGGTCTTAATTTTGGAGCGCCCCATATTTATGGCACCTTTGTAAATATGGGGCAGCGTCAAAATCAATAGGTGTTGCGGTGAAACAGCCACCGCAACACCCATTGCCCTCCCCTTTTACGCTAAATATAGCATTAAAGGGGCCATTATTTACAAGGCAGCGTTAAGCCACGTTAAGTGGCTTAACGCTGCCTTGTAAATAAGGCGAAGCACATATCACCCTTACAACGTGAAAAAAAAGTGACGTGGTGGAGATAGGGGCTTGTAAATCCGCCCCTTTGTCATTTACTATGTCAGGAGCTCTAACTCTCGCAAATGCGATATGTATTGCATTTGGAAATGCTTGATACTAGTCCGCTACGAGGCATTATGTTGTATGCGACTCTTGATGGCACTGACCCTAGGAAAGGAAGTCTGTTGTGCCACTAAAACCGTTATGTTTTTCATTGATGTGTGATTTATGACAGGACAGCAGCAGCTGTGAATAACAGAACTCGGGGCTGCTAGTGAGCGCCCAGCAGCTGTTTGATTCCAGTTTCAGCACCACTGATTCTGCTGCGGTCTATGATTTATGTAGCATGTATTAATACATCCTACTGCAAAGAGCCCAGAGGCGAGTTCACATTCCCTCACCGAGCGCCCCGGGTGCTAAAATATCAAATACATATCGTGACCTTTATAGAACAACAGTGACTTTCACTAGTGGGGAAACCTGGAGTACTCACGGTGCATCTCTTCTTACCATCATGTCATTTCCGCACCATCCTGCCAGAGGTATGGCTTGAGCTCTGACCCAACTTTCACCCGCCACCAGCTCCGGATAAGAAGGGTCGGTGCAGTTCAGGTCCGAGGTATTGAAATGCATGCCTGGGACGCTGTACCTGAACCTCTGCAGCAGGCACTTCTTGAAAGACACGGCCATTGCTGAACTTTCACATTGAACAGTGGGGGCGATCTCACTGCGACCTGCAACAAAACAGAATCAGGTTAATATTATGAATCGAATGCAGGTGCAGAGACTAGCACTCCGCTTGTTTAACCCTCTGTAAGACACAGCCTTGTCAACACGCGCACACGCTTGGAAACACAATAATCACAAGAGGTAGACTGCTCTATCAATGTATAACCTTCAGACTAACACCCCCGATTAGGACGTGGGGCGGTCAAGCGGAAGGGTCTATTTGCGGTATTTTGAGAATGGGCGATTAATTTCAAGGGGAACTGGAAAAAACACTATTCTCATCAGTCTTTACCACTCCAATAATACCAGGAACATGCACTGGGTCACCTCCCGGTATTACTCGTCCTTCTCCCGGTAATTATTGTAGATCATTGTCACTGAGTGGAAAAAACTATCTGAAAACCCGACTACCAGACTTTTGGGGTGGTCCGCACAGTTATTGTAAAAACATCCTCGTGAGCGAGTTAGTGTTAAAAAAAGCTACAGACATACGAGCCAGACTGGAATATCATGCTACATAAAAACAAATAAGAATAAATTGATAGGTATCTAGGAGTCGCATTTATTGTAATACATATCGGAACAAAATGTGGGTTCTAATCATCCGTTCAAAGAACAATTTAAGTTAACTATTCAAGCTGCACAGACCGAGGGGCATATTTACAAAGAAGTGCCGGAGTGAGGCATTAGCCGTCATGGCTTAACACCTAACTCCACCACTTCAGGCTGCACCATATTCACAAGAATCCCCCTGCGCTGGCACTAAGTGTAGCAGCCTAGCGCCAACGCAGGAACCCTTGCACCATACTGCAAAGGTGTCTGTATGCAGGGGAAGACAGTTTATGTGTACGACGGTGTTCCTTTCTGCACATAAACAATCTTTGAATGCCGTTTTGTCACTTCTATGTGTGCTGCCTTCCTACACATAAACAATCCATGGCGTTATGCTTTTTCCATGTGTGCTGGACAAGGCAGCACAAATGGAAAAAGCAAAAACAAGGAGAAATAAAGCATTTCTCCTCTTTTCGCCAAGTTGAGACCAGGTTTTCCTTCGTCTTAATTTAGGGGCTGCCTCCCATTTACGCCACCCTTGTAAATAGGGGGCAGCGTCAAAATCAATGGGTGTTGTGGTGGAACGCCCACCGCAATACCCTCTGCCCACCCCTTTCATGCTACGCATTGCGCGAAAGGGGGTCTTATTTCCAAGTCAGCCTTAAGCCACGTTAAGTGGCTTAACACTGCCTTGTAAAGAAGGTGGAGCCCCTATCACCACAGGAACGTCCTACAAAGTGACAGTCCCGTGGCGATAGGGGCTTGTAGATATACCCTGAGTCTTCTGGCCATTTTCAGGTATAGTTTGTTTATTTATAAAGTGTGCACCATCAAATGTAATGGCTTTTGTAGTTGAGCCAACAACTTTGCAGGAGTAGTCAGTCAGTCAATAAGTCTTTATTCGATTAACATCATAAAAGACATACTATACATATTAGAAAAAAGAAAGTTCATATAAAATACAATATCATATTACAGTACAAGATAAAAATATTAAAATCATGTAAAATATTTCATAGTAGTCAAATGATTAAGACATAATGACTAAGCATAGTAGAATTTAATAAAACACACGCCAGTCTAACCTAAAAGTCCATAGTGATGGCGCTAGTTTAAAAGCAACTGAAACCGTGTGGGATACATATCAAGAATTAAGTTTCCGTACCCTAAGAATCCACGCCCAACTAATGAATTTGGCAACACCTATTACAACAGGTTTTGATGTGTCTGGTTTCAAAATTCTACTAGCAACCTGTGCAGAACGGGTGCTCATTAATCTGCAGACGGGACGAAGCCAAACACGTCGAGGAAGAAGGTAGGATGGACAGCAAAAAAGAAAATGATCCATAGATTCGATCATATCCACACAAAAGGGGTACTTATCACTACCAAGAGGACTACAGCTTTTAGTGAGACCTCGCAGTGCTAGGGCGCCCACTCTAAACTGATGGTACAGTTTACGATCAAGATGTTTCATAATGGTGTCCCAGTAACCTTCATAAACAGACTCGTCTTTAAGAGCGAAAAATGTAGCAGTCATGGAGGTGCCCGTAAGGGAGGCAAATCTCCTGTTCTTAATCATACACCAATAAGCGTCCCTTAAAACATTTTTCGGCGGGAAAACTGCAGTGTCTGGGTTGGCCCAAAGGTCACCCATCCCGAAGGTCTGTCAACAGGGTTTTAATACCAGACAACCATGATATCCTATGCGAACCCTCCAGCCCTTTGACCTCCAAGAGGGCTTTAGCATAGATAGATAATTCAGGAGTAGTCCACAGGCGTCGCCAAAACGCCAGGGGTCTATACCCTGCCAAGTCCTCTAGAGGCTGGATTCCCAAGTCATATAATAATGGAATACGCGGTGTTGATTGCGGAAGCCCTATTGCTGACCGGAGAAATTTGTTCTGGGCAGTCATCAATTTGGACAGGTTACTAAAGCCCCAAATTTCAGCACCATATAAAATGGCAGGAAGAATCTTGGAGCCATAAATCTTCATTAGGGGAGCTATTGGTTTTGTTAAAGAATGTTTATGCTCTTTCAACAAAGCTCCACCTAATTGTGCATGTTTAAGAGCGAGAAGATCCAGCTGGTTTGACCAGCTGCAAGTCTCGCTAAAGGTAACCCCTATATAAGTAAACACAGCCGTTTGATCCAAACTGACACCACCCAAACATACCCGCGCATTAATGCGCCTGGGGCCTCGAAAAACCATGAACTTGGTCTTCCCAACATTTATTTCCAACTCATGTTCGCGACAAAAAACCTCGAAGCGAGACAGGGCTAACTGCAAGCCCTGTCTCGTCTTCGAAATCAGAAGAGTATCGTCTGCGAACATGAGTAGGGGAATCTTCATTCCAGCCAAAGAGGGAGCATCAGTTGGATGGTTGGAGAAATAGTTTATAACCCTATTAATGAATAGTGAGAACAGAGTGGGAGCAAGCACACACCCTTGGCGAACTCCTTTGGATACTTTAAATCTGTCCGTCACCTCCCCTGGTTTGCCCCATCGAACACGGGCATACGTATTATCGTGAATGGTAACCAGGAAGGACACCAATTCTTTGGGCATGCCCATCTCCAAAAGTGCTTCCCATAACTTGACCCTCGGCACAAGGTCAAACGCGGACCGTAGGTCCACAAAGGCTGCATAAAGCTTACCACCCCCCAAAAAAACCTCCTTCCAATAAAGGAGTACAACCCTAAATGCTTGGTCCAGGGTCCCAATATGTGAACGAAACCCCGCCTGAAGAGGGGACAACACATTAGAGTCAGTCATCCAGGATTGTATACGACCCAGTACAAGGCGGGCTATAATTTTTTGTACTGCGTCAATAAGGCTAATTGGTCGATAATTGGCCGGGGCAGAGCGATCGCCTTTCTTATAAATCGGCAATATCTCTGCCCGGAGCCATGAGTCAGGGACAGCAGCACCACCCGCAAGGCCGTTTGCTAGCACAGTCAAGTACGGCATCCATACATCTTGCTCTTGGATGAATAAATCAGCAGGGATACAGTCGGGGCCCGGGGCCTTACCATTCCTAATACATTTTAAAACAGACTTAACCTCACAGGGGGAAAATTCCAAGGGGGTTTCAACATCAAATGGACAAATATTATTAACCACCCTATCGCTAACCTTGAACTGCTCCTCGAAATACGCAACCCACTGCTGTGGCTCAACAGAAGTGGTGGGCCGGATATCCGAGGGGCAGTTGCCCCATTTGAGAAGATGCCAGAATTGGGCCATATTACGGTCATGACAAGCCTGATATAGGTCCCTCCAGCGGTCCTCATCCCAATTTTGCTTGGCCTCAAGTTGGGCAGATTTATATGCAGTTCTACATTTTTGGATGGTAGTGGTAGAACTGGATTTAATGGCCTGTATCAAGGCACTTTGGGCCAGTCTGCAGTCCTTGTTAAACCAAGTGCAGGATCTCAACTCTTTGCCTTTACCGATAGAATTTTTTAAATTTTTTTATTTATTTATTTTTTTTAAACATGTTTTTATTGCAGCATTATAAACAAAACATCCATTAGGGCAACCGGCACCCGCGTATATTCTCAAATCACACCCCTCGTTATAGCAATGCACACAGCCGTTTAGCCCACATCCCGGGGGCCGGGCGGCGTATTAAGACAGTGATTCATATTATCATAACGATCTCCTCATAGCGAAGCCCGGTCCATGTCCTATGATAGCCTCTGCATTTATTCCTATCAGATTCTCTCCCCAAATCCAACTACCGCCTGCCTGAAGCAACCCCTCGACGCGGTTGATACTAGTATTGTCCGTGTCGGCAGCCTCCATCCCCATCTGCGCCCACCCCTGTGAGCAGTGCCTAAGGCCTGCCACTCATCACCTTCTAGGTGCCCAAGGAGAGCTGCCCATGCGCCCCGTTCCCCGGTGGTCAGCAATCAGGGGTCCTTCCTGCCGGCCCTCATCGTAACACTACAACCATACCCCAGTAACTCCCCCCCACCCACCCCACCCCCCAACTGCTGCTGATGTGGGCCCTACCAGTGGGTCGTAACACTAATGCGTGCCAGTCATCGGGGTTTGCATATAGTCTCCCCAGCCTCAAGGAACTCCGCTCTCCGAACGCTCGTGCTCCGCACGCTCCAGCCGGTGGTCCTGCAGAGCTTGTACGATCATCTCCCAAGCCCTTACCCACTCCAACCCCTTCTCGTTATCCGCCTTGGTGGCCTGCCGCCTTCGAAGCACACTCTCGCATCTAGACCATTTCAGCAGCTCGGATATCCATCGCCCAACTGATGGGCCCTCCCGGGATTTCCAGTGCCATGTAATTTCTCTCTGGGCCAACATGAGACCTAAGTCAATGAATTTGCTCGTCACCTTCGTCTTTGCCGTGTGAGGGAACCAAAGCAGTAAACATGCCGCCATGTCAAACTCCACCTCCCGGTCAGTTACTGCATTCAAAAGCTCGTCCACCTCAGCCCAGTACGTCCCAAGCTTCGGGCACCCCCACAGTATGTGGTCTAGTTCGGCCCCCAGCGCTAAGCATCTCGGGCAAGCCGCATCCCGCACCTTAAAGTATCGTCTAATCTTTCCCGGGGTCAAATATGCCCTATGGAGGACGTAGAAATGCACCTGCTGAAAGCGGGCAGTCCCACTACCCTTCCAAGTCCTCCGCATGATGTGGCTCCAGACCGTGTCCGGAATGGGTTTGCCTATGCTTTCCTCCCACCGCTCCTTCAATGCCGTGAGCGGCTCCAGCCCCTCCTGCAACAGTCTGGCATGGAGGCAGGTCACCGCCTTAATCGTTCCCGCCGCCATCACCACGTACTGGCAGGTCAGGGTTGCGGTAGGTTCCGCCAACCCTTCCCTCCAATGTTTTTGTATCACCGCACTCACCGCCGCATGCAGGAGGTAACTCCCATCCGGGAGGCCAAACTGCTCCTGCAAAACCTCGAAGGGGGCCAGCGCCCCGTCGACGTAGAGGTCCCCCACCATCTGCAGCCCCAGCTCTTCCCACTCCGCCAACGGGGACCAGTCGCCTCCATGCGGCAACGCTGTCAGCATCCCCAACGGGATCTCCGGTGAAGGTTGCGCCGCTTTCGCTCTCTTCATGCTCCTTTGCCAGCATAACCGAAGAGTTCTCTCTTCAATGGATAAGCCTCTCGGGTCTAGTTTCTGTTGCATGACTATGTAGGATAGAACGTGCCTCTGGATGCCGGTCCCCCATTCCTGTTCCGGGCCTCTGAACACTTTAGCAACGTTCTGAGTCAGCACTTGTAGCTGTGCCGCCAGGTAGTATAATTCAAAATCAGGGACCGCCAGTCCTCCCTCGATTTTAGGCCGCATCAGAGCAGTCAAGGCCACCCTCCGCCGTCCGGTCCCCCACAGGAAGCCAATAACCTGTGTCTTCAGTTCTTTGAAAGTCCGCTGTGGGATCCAGATTGGCAGGGTGCGGAAGTAATTGAGCAGTCGGGGCAGAGCCACCATCTTCAACAGCGCAACCCGGCCCAGCACCGAGAGCGGGAGGGAGGCCCAGAAGGCCATGCACCCCTTCAGGGCCCTTATACAACGCCCTATATTACCTTCCAACAGGTTCACGATGTCGTGGTATATCCGGACCCCCAGGTAAGTGAAGCACGTAGCCTCCCAAACCACATCCACAGTGGGAGGGGAATATGGCACATCCGCCCGCAGCGGGAAAACACAAGTTTTGGTCCAATTGACCTTGAGGCCAGAGAGCCTGCCGAAGCATGACAGCATCCCCATAGCCCCTTCCAGAGCGTTGCCGGTGTCCTCTAGGTACAGCAGGAGGTCATCGGCGTACAGCGAGATATGATGCTTCTCCTCCCCACAACTAACCCCGCCGTACACCGCCCCTGTCCGCGCTTGTGCCGCAAAAGGTTCCATCGCCAAGGCGAACAACAGGGGAGACAGCGAGCAACCTTGTCTCGTTGTCTCGTCCCCCTGCGCACCGGATAATCTGAGGATATGACCGCTCCCAGCCATACCCTGGCCGTAGCAGAGGAGTAAAGGACCCTCGTCCAACGTCCAAATCCCTCCCCCAGGCCTTCTCGAGCACCGCATCGAGGTACCCCCATTCGAGGCTGTCGAAAGCCTTCTCGATATCCACGGAGAGCTCTGCTGGTTTCTGATCAGGGCCCCAAACACTGTCTATGATACGGACCAGGCGGCGAATATTCAAGGCCGTGCTCCTGGTGGGGATAAAACCGGCTTGGTCCTCATGAACCAGCTTGGTCATATGTGGCAGTAATCTAGTGGCCAATATGCGACTCAGTATTTTATAATCGACCGTCAGCATAGACAAAGGTCTATACGACGTCACATCAGAGGCGTCCCTGCCGGGCTTCAACAGCGGCACCACCAATGCCTCCCTCATCGATTGGGGAAGACGCCCCAGCGTCATGGCTTCAGCGTAGACCAGCAAGAGCCTGGGTGCCAAGGCATCCACAAACTGCGCATAGAATTCGATCGGCAGGCCATCCACCCCCGGCGTTTTGTTTCTGGCGTTTTGTGCTTAATGGCCACCCGGATCTCCTGTAGCGTGATGGGCCCGCCCAGTTCCGTCGCAGTTTCGGCATCCACCTGCGGGAGACAAATAGTCACCAGATAGTCAGCTATTGTGGAGACCTCCACCCCCAGTTGACTCTCATAGAGGTCCGTGTAGTACGACCTGAAACGCTTCAATACTGCCTCTTGCGAATAAACCACCTCCCCCGTCTCCGTTCGAATGTTCATGACCGGGCAACCTCGGGGTTCTGGGTTAGCTAGTCTAGCTAGTAGCGTTCCTACCTTGTCCCTTTCCGCATGCACTCTGACTAGATACAACTTGTAATCAAAACACCGCAGCCGCTCTGTTTCAGTCGCTACCACCTCCTTCGCCTCAAGCAGCCTGTCCTGTAAATCTGGTCGCTCAGGCCTACGCTGTTCTATATCCCGCAACACCCCTTCCGCCTTCCCCAGATCAGTCAGGACTGTGGACCGTACATTCGCAAATTTGCCCATACAAATGCCTCTGGTCACCACCTTCATTGCATCCCATTCCATCGACCTCGTGGCAGTGGAGCCCTCATTCTCCCTAAAGTAGTGCTCTACGCCCTGTAGGACCGCATCACTAAACACCAGGTCTTCCAATGTATCTTGCCTTTACCGATAGAAGATGGAGTTCTAACAAAGAATGATTTAAGTTCGGTAAAGAGCACGTTGTGAATATCCCATATGTTAGCCTTAATCAGATCTTGGGACTTCAGCTGGTTGAGAGTTGCCATGGTATTGCAGACCAAATTCCTGATAGCTGCCCGAGAAGCCTCACAAGTGGCGATTTTCGGCCATCTCACCCTTCTTAGATCGTTTGTAAGAATAACATCCATAGAAGTACGGGCATCAGGAGTAGTAAGAGGGTCAGTAAAGCTATTATCATTAATACAAAGGACCAGTGGGTTGTGGTCACTCTCGACTCTACTTGCTACCACCATATCATCAATAAGCGACCACAACTCCAAATTGACTAAAATATAGTCGATTCGACTCCCAGTTCTGCCATTGTTAAAGGTCATCCTCCCCAGCCTATCCGATTTTGTTCGCCCATTAACTGCTCTCATTCCCTGGTTTAAACATAAACCTTTCATGAACAGGGCCGCTTGTGTCCATTTTCTTACAGGTTCCAGCTCCAACTGGGGAACACCCCAGAGAGAGTCTTCATCCTCTGTAAGATCCCCACTATCAACACCCAAGGGCTCAAAGCAGACATTAAAGTCTCCAGCCACTATCTTATTGGTGGATTTCGATTCGAGCCCTAAATAGTTCTCCAAAAGGAGACAAGTGGGTGAACATTTGCCTCCTGGGAGGCCCCTCACATAAATGTTTATTATAAGGAGATTAAGGCCATTGAGAGATTGGACCCTGATGATCAAAATGTCTGGACTATCGATTGGGACCTCTGCCACAGAGACACCCTCACATTGACGGACCCAAGTGGTTAATCCACCCATCGGTCTACCCCTGTGGCCCTTGACAGCAGGTTTAAAAAAATTCAAGAAACCTATACGGAAATGGGGGACCATTGCCCAGGTCTCTCGGAATGTCCATATCTCAAAATCGTCAATAAAAGTGGCCCAATCAGGAATGTCTAGCCTGGATCCCAACCCTGCAATGTTCCATGAACCAAACTTCAGGGGCGATTTAACAAGGCCAATTTCCACCACCTGACCTGGCACAACCAGGGGGTCAATCAATTTAACAGAAAAGGGCTGTATAGAAACAGAGGGGTTAGACGTGCAAGGAGTAACACTAGGAGGTAGTAACATAGTAGTATCCGGGCTCTGATGACAAGAGAGACCCGAAACCCCAGGATCTGTCAGTAGGGGGCAAGCAAAGCTAGCCCTCCGTCAATCATTGTCCTCCAAGGTTGAGAGGATATCAAAGCGATTGGAGGTCACTATGGGCTGATTAGACCTTACTGGAAAGCTCGAAAAAGCACGGTTATCCCCCATAGATTGAATACACCCTGGCTTATAAAAAAAGCCTAGTGGGAGAATTTTAATCGAGTTAAATGTTGGAGGTTGGTGAGAAGCGGCTTCCAATATATATTCGACCAGTGCCGGGGACCTAAAGCTCAACACCACACAATCCCCAGGAAGGGACTTGTAAGACTGGCCAATCCAGTTAATGCGCCTAACCATTTTCAAATCATCGAACAAGGCCTTACTATTCCGTATTTTAGTACCGAAGTAATGCAGGGATTTATTCTTAAGGTTTGACCAATGTTCGTAGGTTCCTTCCAAGAGGGGTGGGACATTAGCCAAGACTATGGAGTAGGGGGTGGCTTGCGGAGGGAGGTGTAAGTTGGGAAGAGTAATAAAAAACCCTGCTCCCACCTCCTCATTACCAACCCTATTACCCAGGGGAGGGCGACTTTGCTTGTCACAATAGTTGTTGCCCCTAGCAGTAACCACTTCCAAACCTGGGTCATAACCCTTCTCTTCCCCTATAGGAGGAATAGCTGGCAAGACCCCCACAGACTTAGGTGGTCTAGCATTACAAACCTCGTTGGTCACACCGACAGACATCACCCCGTTTGACTGTAAGGGAGGCCCTATTACAGAGATCTTATCGCCAAGGAGTCTGGCTTCTAGCGTATCCAACCTTCCGGCCATAAGATCCAGTTTATGAAGGACGGGTTCTAAGAGGCAAGCTAAATGGTCTTTAAGACTAACAAATAGGGAATCCAGGAGAGGTTAGATCGCAACCTGAGACAAGGAATTGGTTTTACAATCAGGACACTTCCCTTTTACGGAGGTCCCACTAGGCTCGGGTTGGAGCGTCACAACAGATAGTTTACTAATCCCTTGGCCTCTCCTATTTTTGCTAGCAACCTCTTTTTTTTTGCCTTTATGAGCCAACCTCCCTCTTGTTGTAACCCTAGGAGGACTCTGGTTACTAACACAAGCCTGGGAAGTATACAATGACCCCGAATCTGGAGAAATAAGCATTGGGGGGGGTAGTGGTGCCAACAACTATACTGGGATTACCAGAAGGGAGTGGGTCTTTCTGAATCTGGGCGCATGGTAGTGAAGAAGAAGCGGTATCTAAAGAGAGTCTACGTTCCACGGCTTGGATCTCAAGATTCAGTGCAGACTCAGCCCTAATTAAATAATGGTCTAATGTCCCCCCCACCTTATCAACAGCCCTCCTTTTAGTCATGTTAAAGCAAAACCAAAATCCGCCCTACACAAAACCAGCCCACCTTCCTCTGTGGCGACACAACAACCTAAGGCGATACGCAGCAGACAATTACAACATAAAAAATAAATAAACAATAAGTTCATCAATGATGCAATTGCTACACCGCCCACCTTCTCTGAACACAGCGCTCTGCCACACCCAACAGCTTAGTGGACAGGCCCTGCCCTGCCTCTTCCTGGCTCTGACGGGCCCGCCCTTGGCCCAGGCGCGTCCCGTGCGCGTCCCGCGCTGCGGTTCTTTGGCGTCCCTTATGTAGAGCCCGGGCGCTGCCTGATGACAACTACGCAGGCGCCCGGAGCTAGGGAGTCTGGGAAGTGGAGTCCAGTTGCGGCCGTTCCCCTCACGGCAAGGATACAGAGTTCAGGGCAAAATGACACCCGTACGCCATTTCCCTCACGGCGGCTCCGTTATTCAAATAGTGTCACCAGGTTTAGAAAGCGCGTCCCGCGCTGCGGTTCATTGGCGTCCCTTATGTAGAGCCCGGGCGCTGCCTGATGACAACTACGCAGGCGCCCGGAGCTACGGAGTCTGGGAAGTGGAGTCCAGTTGCGGCCGTTCCCCTCACGGCAAGGATACAGAGTTCAGGGCAAAAAGACACCCGTACGCCGTTTCCCTCACGGCGGCTCCGTTATTCAAATAGTGGCACCAGGTTTAGAAAGTGCGTCCCGCGCTGCGGTTCGTTGACGTCCCTTATGTAGAGCCCGGGCGCTGCCTGATGACAACTACGCAGGCACACGGAGCTAGGGAGTCTGGGAAGTGGAGTCCAGTTGCGGCCGTTCCCCTCACGGCAAGGATACAGAGTTCAGGGCAAAATGACACCAGTACGCCGTTTCCCTCACGGCGGCTCCGTTATTCAAATAGTGGCACCAGGTTTAGAAAGCGCGTCCCGCGCTGCGGTTCGTTGGCGTCCCTTATGTAGAGCCCGGGTGCTGCCTGATGACAACTACGCAGGCGCCCGGAGCTGGGGAGTCTGGGAAGTGGGGTCCAGTTGCGGCTGTTCCCCTCACGGCAAGGATACAGAGTTCAGGGCAAAATGACACCAGTACGCCGTTTCCCTCACGGCGGCTCCGTTATTCAAATAGTGGCACCAGGTTTAGAAAGCGCGTCGCGCGCTGCGGTTCGTTGGCTTCCCTTATGTAGAGCCCGGCCGCTGCCTGATGACAACTACGCAGGCGCCCGGAGCTAGGGAGTCTGGGAAGTGGAGTCCAGTTGCGGCCGTTCCCCTCACGGCAAGGATACAGATTTCAGGGCAAAATGACACCAGTATGCCGTTTCCCTCACGGCGGCTCCGTTATTCAAATAGTGGCACCAGGTTTAGAAAGCGCGTCCCGCGCTGCGGTTCGTTGGCGTCCCTTATGTAGAGCCCGGGCGCTGCCTGATGACAACTACGCAGGCGCCCGGAGCAAGGGAGTCTGGGAAGTGGAGTCCAGTTGCGGCCGTTCCCCTCACGGCAAGGATACAGAGTTCAGGGCAAAATGACACCAGTACGCCGTTTCCCTCACGGCGGCTCCGTTATTAAAATAGTGGCACCAGGTTAAGAAAGCGCGTCCCGCGCTGCGGTTCATTGGCGTCCCTTATGTAGAGCCCGGGCGCTGCCTGATGACAACTACGCAGGCGCCCGGAGCAAGGGAGTCTGGGAAGTGGAGTCCAGTTGCGGCCGTTCCCCTCACGGCAAGGATACAGAGTTCAGGGCAAAATGACACCAGTACGCCGTTTCCCTCACGGCGGCTCCATTATTCAAATAGTGGCACCAGGTTTAGAAAGCGCGTATGCAGAGAGTGCCTGTGAGCTTCCTCTTTGTTATTGAAAAAAGCATATACGCAGAGAACACAACATTACACATATTCTGAATAGCAATTTATACTGGAATTGCAGAACGCAGACAAATACATAGAGTCGGTTACTAATTAACAAAGGAAGTTACAGTTGTGGTTTGCGCTGCACCATTCCCTCTATCGGGTGGTGGGACTGGGCTAATGCTCGAGTTAGTTGGAATAGAAACAGATGAAAGCCTCAGGCTTAAAAGAATAGAGCCATAGTTACATTTACCAAAATACAGACATGACATACCCTTTGACCTTAATAACATCACAGGAAGACACGTCATATGACCCCTGACTCTGATTTCTTCCAGAAAGGCAGGTCACATGACCCTAACATCACAAGATTTGAGGAATGGCATTGGATAGTATCACAAAGCAACCCAGAGTTATACTACCCACTGCTTTGCATTATTTGTATCAAGGGGGCATTCCTTGGTAGTTACATGGGAGTTCCCCTGCAACCACCAATGGATTTTGACACAAATGCCTATGTACCAACATTGGCACCCAGGAATTTGGGCCAAAATCTTATGCCTGCTCAAGGAGGAGATTTTTTTTATTTCTTCTTGTTTTTCCAACTTCGCATTTGTTATGCATTGTACAGTACACATAAAAAGTGGGAGAAGCCGTGAAGCATTGCTTTTGTACTGGAAAGAACTTCTTCCAGTACAAAGCCTATGCTTCAGAAAATGTACACACTTTGCACTCTGGCACAAGGCAGTGTGTGTTAGCGCATGGCTACCAAAAGTGCATCAGCGCACAGCGGGAGAAAGAATGCACCATATCTTATTGGATATGGAGCATTTTTTTCTCCCCCTTTGATGCAAGGCAGTGCAACAACTTTGGTGCAGTGTTTCTGTAGCTCGAATCTGAATTTATAGTTTGGCTATAGAATGTCTGTGTTGCTGGGAAGTGATTGATGTCTCTGTGGCAGGTATTGTGGGTATAGTGTCTGTCTGTGTGACGTGAGTAGTGTTTGTGGCTGGTATTGTGGGTGTGGGGTCTGTCTATATGACACCAGTAGTGTCTGTGGTTGGTGTTTTGGGTGTGGTGTCTATCTGTATGATGTGAGTAGTGTTTGTGGCTGGTGGTGCGGGTGTGGTGTCTGGCTGTGTGATGTTGAAAGTGGCTGTGGCTGGGTCTGGTGTAGTGGTGTCTGAGTGGATGTCAGTGGATGTGTTGGTTAGGGTGGTGAATGCTTGGTACGTGGATGTGCTATCTTGTTGCTTCTTATGGTTTTTTTGCGTGTGCCGCATGTAAATGTTGATGTGCGATGATGTGTGTGTGTTTGCTTTGGGCAGGTACGGGTATAGGGATAGTTAATGGGGAAGACGCAGAAGGCGGAGTGGAAAATTGGAAATGAAAGGCTGCCATGAATATGGAAGCCAGAGCCTGAAAAGATCGCTAGGCCAGACATGTAAGCGTGAATACCTTCCAGGTACGACACCATCATATTTAGCTGGGGTGTCTGCACCTGGAGAGCATTCAGCACTGCTGCCTGACCCACAGAGATCTTCCTCAGGTGGGCAATAGTCTCCACACTCAGGGCAGCAGGGAAGACAGGGGCAGGAGCCAAGGTGGCTGGTGGGAAGGAGACTCTCACCTGCTTAGGAGAGAGGGCCCGGAAAGGTGTTTGGGGAGCAGTAGGAATGGCGGAGAAGGTATGGGGGCGGTGGTGGACATGGATGTTGTGAAATCAGGTTCAGGTGGGTCCACCACCACCAGGGAGCATCCACCGGAGCTTGTTGATGCTATTGATGAGGACTCATCCTGTTGCTCCTCCATGGCACTTCCACCACCCTCTGGGCTTCTGGCTCCCTCTGTGTCACTGCGGTGAAGAGAGCCACTATGGCCAGATGTGTACCCATCGACCTTGGCACTGTCTCCTTGCTCCGGCTGCTCACACCGTGTTGTCGAATTAATTTGTGTTCTGTGCGCAGTGCTCTTATTTCAGCAGAGTGACAGTTGATTCCTGTATTGTTTACGCTTTTTACTATCTGCCCACAACAAATCGGGCGTCCTTGGTGCGCCGTTGTTTGTTGATAATCTACCAATGAATCAGTTCATCTCATTCATCTGTACGATTTAATTTACGCCTTACGCTCTGCTTCCACTGTAGGCACTTGTTTTGAGAATTTATATTCCATTTTATTTTACACTGGTGGTGGGCGATATCCTTGGTTGAGATTGTAATTGAGTTATAATTTCCAATTTATTTTAAGCACTTGTGGGAAATGATCACTTTGTCACTGCTAATAATTTGAAAAGATTCATTTGACTGCAGCTTTTTCTTGATTGAAGTTATTTTTGTCTTCGCTTGTTGTTTTTCGCCTATGGCATTTTTTGTAAAGGTGGGCAGAACTCGCAGAGTTTCACTCTGTGGAATTTTGTGGAGTTACTTAAAAACTCTGCAAGATTCCGCAGAGTTCCATGAGCGGGCAGATTTCAGGCACGTCGCTCTGCTCATGCCAAATTTTCTACTTGAGCATCAGCTTTCTCAATGCAAGCAGTCACAACCTGTCGGGACCACCCACATTGAGAAATCTCTGCCGGGAGCAGTGCTTAGTTTGTGAAATATTAGGTGCCGGGGCTCTGACCAGGAGACCACTGCAGCTTGCACCACTCATCACCCTTGTCATTGCTGCCAAAACAACTACATACCTTCTCTCTCGCATGTAAATGCGACAGTTCGCATTATTCCAGGTCCCCACAGCTAAAGGAATGGCTGGGAAGGCAGATATTAGCAATATTTGTATGTATATTGTTTCCTTAAACAACTGTTATACTGCTCATCTCTAAATTACATGAGCAGCGCCACCTTGTGGCAGACTGCCCTGAGTTTGGTGTTGACAATTAGGTGCCGGCGCCGAGCACCGGAAACCATTAAGTGCCGGTGCTCCGCACCGGAAAGCACCGGTTCAAATTAAGCACTGGCCGGGAGACATTCTAGTGCCCAAAATTGTGCTTCAGGACGCAAATTCTCACGTGCACTATCCAACTTAACGCTTAACGTTGGTGAGCCACACGTGAGAAAAAACTCTGCCACGTGGTGGGTGACGAAGTTTTGCCAGAACTCTGCACTCCAAGCAGAACACAGAGTTGGCAAAACCCTGAAAACTCCGCTAGTAGAGTGGAATATTTTGCTCAGCCCTGATTGTTTCCTTGAAAGAGATGACACACTCTATTTCATGTGATTTAACACTTGCAAGGCTGGGGATAACAGGAAATGGCATATGGAAAGTTTGCCTATTTAAGATAGCGTACATACCTTCGCTGTGATAGCAGAGTTCGAGTAATAATAATCGATTATGCTGTTCCCTGCACTGAGATTTACTCTTATTTCCATCATTTGGAGTAAGTAGTTGATGAATGATATTCTCAGTCTGATGCTTGCTGCCTAGTGATTCCTCAAGTAGCTACTGCATTATCAGTTGCCCAGTGAGGATGCTTCTGATGTCCGCTTGAGCACATTGATCTCCATTTATGAGGGAGGATGCTTGTACGGGGGCTGCAGATGCTTGGTTTTTGGACCATACAGACTGAGGTGCGATTTCATTCTCACCCCTCACTGTGCAATTAATCGACTGTGAATGATTGTCCACATTGGTTTGTACTTGATCACATTGTGGTTCAGCATCCTCTCTGGCCTCGCAGATTTGTTCAGTGGTATACCAGATGATTCTGTTGAGGGTTTTCTGTGTTAACTATTTGTTCGGCTTCCCTGGTTCTTACTTATTCAAAATATCTTCTGACTTCTTTGAGACTCATTCCTAATTAGGCTAAGTTCTTCTGGCCTTATCTCTAGCAGATATTCAAACTCAGAAACTCTGGTTTTAATTCTGGTTGTTTCTGTTGTTAATTGTTTCTCTAAGGCACTTTCGGGCTTAAGTTCTTGAACTAAGTGTGGAGCCTCTTTTCCAGAACAATTATTGTCTGTCTCCAGAGAGTGGTTCTCTTGTTGGTTATCCTTCTGTGTATTGATTGAGAAAAAGAAAGAAATATTTCCATGTGCGATACTTTTGTCTACTATAAAAGTGTTAATTACACATGTGAGTTAATACAAAGTTGTAAGTTCAATGTGCAAGTTACTGCAAAAGTATAAGTTACTACAATATAGTATCTTTGTGAATAGCCCTTTGTAGTAAGTTTTGTATAACTACAAAACTTACTACAAAGTGCAGTTTGTGAATCAAGCCCAATGAATAGAAATAGCGTGAGCCCTGGAGGCAAGTGTGGTTGTGCATGTTGAAAGATATATGCTGCATGATTTACAAATCAGTAAAGTTTGAGATGTAAATAGTACTTTGTGTTAAAGAAGCACACCTGATGTGAATAACAGAGGTGTGTTTCAAAGTAAGTTATTACTTCAGACCAAAGGCTGTTGCAAAAAATCTGTGAGAAAAGCCAAAGCTTCTGTCGACAGTTGATTATGCAATAGTGATTGCAAAACAGTACTTTAGACAAATTATATGTAACAAAGAAATTTATAAAGTGTGGATGTTTACTTACAGAACTTCGTTGAAGATTTTGAGGCATTGTAGATTATTCAAAAATGTAATATGTACGAGTGACCAACTTAGATGAGTTTAACTCATATAGGGGTTGTAAGCATGTGTCTAAGGTTGTGTGCCATTGTGCTTATCTCAGGAATGTGTATAGTGTATTTTACCAAACTACAGAGGGTTGTCCACAGGGCCGGGAGATGGTGTCTTATCTGAGGCAAATGCGTACCTGTCAACTGCTTGACTCAAAATTGTGGGCTATTTGAAGTCTTTATGAGGGTGATCCTGTTAAAATGAATAGAGTATGAACTATTTTTTGCAGTGTGTTCAAAGTTAAAAAAGAGTGTTACCCCATTAAAGTATTTGAAGGCATTGTGTTTGCTAGGTTGGGGAACACCATAAAAGGAGGGTAACATCCACCAAATGTGGCTTTCTTGATAGATATGCTATGTGTCCAGATGCGATCAAAGGTTATCTCCATTGTCACTTGACTAGTGATAGAAAATTGGCCACAGGTGGAGCTTCTTAAATAATTTTAAATCCCTAAACACTATAGGGTACTGTCACAAAGACTGGATTATGTTCTCAGCGAGGTCATCAATTATGAAACTTGAGATGCCATCAAGGATGTCACCAGTGATATTATTTCACTAGGCTGCCCTGTTTTCAATGTTTATTTTTGTGGATTCCAGTGTTGTTTTCTCATTGTTTTCCAAACGTTTTGAAATCTGTGTTTATCAGTGTTTATTCAGCTGGCTAACCCCCAGAATAGACCAAAACATTTTTTTTCGCCTAGGTTTTTCAAAGAATGTTGTTTTTGCCAGTGATTCTTATAAGGCAAGCTATATAGCATCTTACCAATGGCAGTGTGTTCAACAGACTTATACTAGACTGTTTTAAGCATAGAAAGCATGCGTATGGCATTCTCACTCACACTTATACCTCATTACCCTATCTCATATCTCAATACCTCTCAGACCCAATCTGGCAAGACTGTCTGGTTAACAAAACTATTCAAGGATTTTTAAAAAGTGCTATACTAAAATGTTTTAATAAACACCTTTGTGGACACAGTTGGGGTCATCTACCCACTTCTTACTGATTTGTTTTATATTGTAGAGGTGTTCAACCCACCCAACAAATAGTAAATTGTTAAACCTTTAACATGTTGAATTAAACTAGAATAATTTGCAGCCATGCATTCTAGAGCACCCACTAACTGTTGTAAGCCTGCTCACTACTGCTTTTCTGCACTCTTTGATTGATTCCATTATAATGGTACTGCTGTTGTGTGGACTTTCATTGCAGCCAAGTGTCCCCATGGC
Organism: Triturus cristatus; assembly: GCF_964204655.1. Classification (NCBI taxonomy): domain Eukaryota; kingdom Metazoa; phylum Chordata; class Amphibia; order Caudata; family Salamandridae; genus Triturus; species Triturus cristatus. Next base: position 328,717,575 of record NC_140584.1, on the reverse strand, counting down.
AAATTACCGATATTAAGCCAGTCCTGACCTATTAACAAACATTGCATTGTATTCCTGGACTTGAAACATTGTAACTATGGGTTCAAAAACCCAGCAGTAAGGTCCTGTTGGTTAAAAAGGCAGGATTAGCTGAAGGTAACTCACATAACAATGGCAGACCTTGCAACAATGAAATTTGTTGTTGAGTGGAAGGACTTGTGTCATGTTTTCACCACTATCCAGTGCTCATGGTGGCAGCACTCTTTTTACAGGTACCTGTCTTTATACCTTGTATTGAATGTTGAAAGCCTGAGGGTTGACACAGGTGACCCACTATCAATAATGACTTGTTAGAAAGAGAGTCAGATGTATCACAGGGTTTTACCTATTCTGTGTCAGTGAGTAAATGTTACAGTACATATTGGCCAAGATTCCTTTTAGCCAACCATTTCACTAATCAGTAAAAGAATTGAACACAACTAAAACATAAACATAAAATATGATTTTAATATTCCCAGATTCTCTGCAGTGTCTAAAATCGTGACTCAGACCTAAAACATACTTCTAAACTTTGCAACTTTAATCTAAGCCCACAAAACCGGAGGAAGTATCAGGAGGAAAAAACTATATTTTACTGACATGCATAAGCAACAAACTCACCTTGAATAAGTTATATTGTGTTGTAGCATTCAGGGAAAAAAAGTGATTCGTTCTCTTGTACTTTCTTTTTTTTTAATGGCATTTTAATTTGTGGTTGTGCAGGTGTTTATGAATAGTTATATGTTCACAGTGATAAGGGCTATTTACCTTTCAATGGGATTTTATCAGTAATTATAGGTTTAAACCTAAAACAGGATAGCTTACATTTAACATATCATGAGTGATGTAATATATGAGGTCATAAGCAGTACATGTCAGGGGCGCAAGTTATAGTTAGTTCATTGAAGTATAGCTGATGAATGTCTGTTTTTTTGATTTTGTAATGTTTTTTTCTTATCTCATTTTTGTACGTGATTATAATGTCACTTTATAATTTGCTTTTTTCAGTGAACATAAATATAGATAGCTATCGTTAATAGATATCATTGTTTACAGATTCACAGCTTTTGTCATATCTTGCTATAACTCTGAGCAGTGATATTACATTAGCTCCAGCACAGAACGTAGCACAAAAGCCCTAATACAGTAATATTTCAAGGAGTCTCCTTCAGATAAAACACACACTGGCACAGCTGTTTGCAAATTGGATGTGTGACTCTATGGCCAGCATTGCCATTGTCTTTGCAATTTCTGGACCAGGTATTGCTGCAAGTCCACATAGCGTATGAAAGCACTTCCAGATATGAGTTCTGACTACCAGTTGTAGAAAAATAACACTTTAAGTATTCTCAATGTAGCTCTATAATGTGCCTATTAGTGTCAAAGCTTCTGATAGAGCGCCATGTTATTCTGAAAATTGTAGGGGTGCACCTTAATCACTGTTAGTCTGCACCCACATATTAAGGGATCCATATTAACGCGTGTCTTAGAAATGTATTACTAAAATCTGCTTATATTAGTGTGATTAGAAATGTAACCAGGCCATTTATGAAGAGCCATGTCGTAGTTAATTGCAAATGTATTTTAGTTAGTGCACCATGATTGTTTTTTGTGTAATGTGATGCATTAGGTTTGAACGTGCACCATATTAAAGTCTGCACGTGTAGTTTGCTTATTCATATATGAAGTGTAATGAAATCAATGCTTATAGTGTGATTTTAGAAGTTTGTGTTTAAATTGTGTAAAGGCCTGATCACATATACGTTTAAAGAGAAAGGCCGGTTCATTTCTTATGTTAGCTAAACATTGTAGGCCGAAAATGATTTCCCTTGGTAAGGCTTTGAGTTTCAGAGATGTTAGAAAATCTGAGAGCAGTGGAAAATTTCTCGTTCCCATGTTTTCTGTTGCAGGTGCAAGGACACCTAGCTTGTTAGAGAAACTAACTCTTTGTTTCAGGAGTTAGGATGGCCTGAGAAGCCAACATGGGAGTATACTGGAATGTAAGGATGATACTTTCGGCGCAGAAGGTGCCTGAGACCCAAGGTCAAGCTAACTGTCGTTGGATGAGAGACAACTTTCAGTAGAAAAGTACTGGGAGAAGACCTGGCTGATGAGGTGTGCCGGAGGGCGTGTTCTATATTTTTGGGATTTTGAATTAGGGACAGTGCCCCGTGGGTTGAGCAGTTGAGGTTTAGTTGGGGAGCTAGAAGGAGCATCTTAGAACGAGCTCTGACTAAGTGAGTGTTCTTCTAAGGAAGTCTTCACTTCTGACACCTTTTTATTCTCTTGCCTGGGGAAAATGCTAAGTAGGGATGTCACCTTAGAGATAGAGTAGGAAAAGACAAACTGATTTTCTTTTTAGGTTAATGACTTCTGATGTAGAGATCGGAGTGGTTATCGCTTGCCTGATACTCCTAGAGCTGGCTATTCTTCTTATTCTGAGTCGGATGAGACTCCTGCTTAGGATATTTTTTGTGTTAGTGCCAATTAACTTTCTTAACCTCGTGTTGAGGTGCTTGTATGTGCAATTATTTTTGGCTTTGTAATAAATCCCTAAAATTTGAGATTCGGAGTCAGTGGTCCTTTAGAGTTTAAATTCAATTCGATTGATTATGTGTTGAAATTTGATTTCCTCCCCTCTACACTATTTAGCAGATAGAAAGATCCTGGCGACCTGAGAGGATTCTTGGTGATGGTAAGACAGATAAGAATCCGGTTTTATCAGTTGGTAGCAGAGTAGGATGGTTTTTATCTCTGGTAGTGAGGTGAGATCTAGATCAGGATAAGAGATTCTAGAGAGCCCATAGAATTCGAGTAATGGTGACCCATTGGATGGTGAGTGGCAGATGACAGCAGCTGATGGAGACGGACGGAGAGTAGCGGTGCGGCGGAAAGCAGCAGTTTGTGATAGAGTGAGTATGAATAGGGTGATGTGTTTTGTAGATTGCGGTGTTGATTTGATTGTGTGATGTCTTGCGGAGTTGGAATGAGAGTTGAGTGATTGTGAGATCAGGCTGTGAGCGCGCTGCCCGGGGATTCTTAGACTCGTCAAGTAGTCTGAGAAGTTGTGGTGTAGAGGACACCCAAGGTAGACTTTGTTGACCATTGAGAGGGGAATTGTGAGACGTCATCGATTACCCAGACTGAGATAGGGGGAGCGAATGAGTAAGTGTGTGAGTAACCGAAGCTGGTCGTGGGTTGCTGTATGTGTAACATCGAGCGTTTGAAACCTATCAGTTGAAGCGATTTTCCAGTCATTTTGAGGACAGACAGTTGCCAGGTTTGAGATCAACAATTTCGAGAGACTGTCGGAGGCAGTCAGAGAAGTGATTGTCCGGTCGTTTCATGGACAGATAATTACTTCAGAGTGTGAATGGGACGAATACAAGAGTGAGAAGCGAATTGTGAAGGAGGGGAACTGCTGCGAGTGGAGGAAGTGTGATGTCAGAAGGTGTCACGCTGAGATAGGTCGGCTGGTGTGAGTCGCGCTGCTATTGGTGGACTGACATCAGGAAGTGAACGAAAACATTGTGCGCGATCAAAAATTTGTTCATCATGAAATGTTTTAAGGTTTTCTGAGAATTTTGTAGAGGTGACAGACATGTGGTTACTCGTGGGGGAGAAGAAGCCCCTCCTGAGGATACTCCAGCACATTATATAGCAAAGAATGTGGGATTGCATACTATAATTTGGTTTGAAAATTGGCATAAAATGATTCATGGTGAGGGAGAACTGATTTTCCCACGATATGGTACTTTCCGGTTGGATATGTTGTATCAGTTAAAATCTGTGATGTCTTCCTTGCGACCTCTGCCTAGACCGACCCAGTTTGAGGCACTACATGCATGGATCAGAGCAGTGTATGACAGGAAAAGAGACAGAAATCAAGAAAGAGTGAAGAAGTCCATCCGGGCATTCCAAGATGTGAGGTGGGATGCACTAGAGAAGAGGTGGAGAGTGGAAACGATTGAGGGGGATAGATTGTACCCACTACTAGAGAATACAGACAGTGCGAAGGCAAAGAGCGTATATGAGGATGATAGTGAAGTGGATGACAGTTTGGTAGAGAGGTTGTTGTCGGAAAGACCACCTCCGTTCAATACAGATTCCTACGAAGGAAAGTCGGCTCCAGCAGAAGGGACTAGTGGACTACAGACTCAGTCAGATGTGAGAGTAGTAGGGAAAATCTCGACAGGAATGGAGGACATGAGAATTCAGTCTGTAGCGAGTACTGAAGCTGCGAGAGGTGTGAGGTTACCGGTTGCTTTAAAAGTATCGGTTACCATTGGACCTATTGTTTCAGTTTACAACCCAGACCAAGAGAGAGTTGGTAGTCTAGCACAGTCAGCTGCTGGATCAAGGAGTGTCGTTGAGGGGAACAGGACGGTGAGCGAGATGGAAGAGGCCCCGAGACCTATAGAATGGAGTACGCCTTTGCCAGCCACCGCAGACTCCTCTAGAGGACAGGTGGATGTGAGACTGATAAGACCAAGGTCGCTGGCCGAGTCAAGATCAGATTTGAGGATGTGGGTACCGCCTGCGAGGAATCAGAGTGACAGAACTGCAGGGAATGATGAGCAAGATAATTCAGGAAACCGACCAGTCTCTAGGAACATGACAGAAGAGAGTATATCTCGAGGTCAAAGCTGCGAGTACGATGAACAGAATGGTGCAGCTTGTCGAGAAATATTGAAAGGAGCCATGAAAGCGTAGATGCTAGATGTAGTGAGACTGAAAGCAGAAGTAGACAAAATAATAATTGGAAATTTGCCTTTTGAAAGGATAGACCTCTATGAACAAGATGAGTTACTCTTTGTAGCGAAAGATGTGACTCGCAAGTCAAGAACCGCACATGAGAAACTTACCGAGTTGGCCAAGAAGTATGAGGTGGATTTGTCCAAAACGAAGTCATTGCAGGGAAACCATAGGTTGCAGTATGGAGACCAAGAACTGGAAGAGAAAAGGGTCATAGGACTGAGAACACACATCAGAGATTTGATTATAGCGATGCGTGCATGGATCATGCTTGACAAATGGGAGGAAAGGTGGTCTAAGAAGAAGAGTTCCAAAAGGACCGTAGGAGAGACGAGGGTTCAACAGGTCCAACAGGGAATACGGACTTACCAACAGATGCCTCTGTTTGAAGGGAATGATGAGTTCAGCCCAGACCCGTTACCATGACGGTGCCTGAGGGGGGAGGAAGACTGCACACTTGGAGCAGTCTTGGAGGTAGACCAGAGGGGACCATTTGTGGAGGCAGATGTTGATGGTCACCCAACCACCTTTTTGATTGATGGTGCTACCTGTTCTACTGTAAGATCCGCAGTAGTCCCGAACCTACCCCTCTCGGGACAATCGATCCAAGCTGTTGGAGTAGCGAATAAGAAAATGACCAGTCCATTAACAGAGCCAATTCCTGTGAGAATAGGAACTTTCCGAAATCGACACCAGTTTGTGGTGTGTGACTCGAGTCCAGTTTGTCTGTTAGGTAGAGACTTGTTGTGCAAATTAAATTGTACCGTCTATTGCACACCTAAGGGAGTTGAAGTACAGACGAAAGATGATGATGTGACCTTTAAAGTTGCCAATCAGCACTTGTGCATAGAAATGTACCCAGCGCTGACAGTGGAGGAACTTCCACTCGACTTGAGAGATTCTGTGTTGCACGAGGTGTGGGATTTCACTAGAGAAGAGATTGGGTTGATCAAAGGTGTAGAGCCAGTGAAGATTCAGGTCAAACAGAACGTAGAATTCCCTAGGACACCCCAGTACAATTTGTCACCCGAGACTATTGCAGGGATCAAACCTGTGATTGAGTCCATGATCAAGCAGGGAATTCTGAAAGAGATTATGGGTAGCCCATGTAATTCACCTATCATGAGATTACAGAAACTGAGTGGGAAATTCAGGATCGTGCAAGACCTGCGAAAGGTCAACACGATAGTTGTTCCATTTTGTCCAGTGGTACCAAATCCATCTGTGATCCTGTTTCAGATTCCATGCGAAGCTGAGTGGTTTACGGTGATTGATCTGTGTCAGGCATTCTTCTCGATAACACTCCATGAGGAAAGCCAATTTCTTTTTGCTTTCTGGCTGGAAAATCGTGTGTTAACGTGGTGTTGTATCCCTCAGGGGTATACGGAGATTCCATCGATCTTTAATCAGATCTTGAAGAAGAATCTTGAGAGTCTTGTGTTGCTACTGAACTCTGTTCTTGTGCAATACATCGATGACTTGCTCATTGCCTCAGAAACAGAAGACGCCTGCAGGATTGATACCATTGCTTTACTGAACCATCTGGCAGAGAATGGACATAAGGTGTCTCCAAACAAATTGCAATACTGTTTGAGTGAAGTGCAGTATTTGGGTCACAGAATTGAGAAGGGCAAGAGGAAGGTGTCACCAGATCACCTTGAGGCAATTATAAGTATGCCTGTGCCTACCACACAGAGAGAGGTCAGAATGTTCCTGGGGATGGTGGGCTATTGTCGCCAATGGATCCCCAACTTCTCGTTTGAGGCGAAGCCTTTACAGCGGCTGACGCACAAGGATGTAAGTGATCCGGTACCATGGGACAACGACTGCTTAATGTAGTTTTTAAGGCTGAGAGAGGCCATGTGTCGCGCTCCAGCTTTGGAAATGCCTGATTACAACAAGGCTTTCTCGTTGTTCTGTTGCGAGAGAGAAGGTTGTGCATTGTCAGTTTTGACTCAGAATCATGGAGGTGTCCGTAGACCAGTTGCCTACTTTTCAGCTACTTTAGATCCAGTAGCTTCTGCGTTGCCCGGATGTCTCAAATCCGTTGCTGCAACAGGTGTCAGCATTGAAAGGTGTGAGAGTATTGTAATGGGACATCCACTTACAGTTTATGTGCCACACTCTGTTGAACTGTTGATGACGAGACCAAGACACAGCACCTTACAAATAATCGATTGACACGTTATGAGCAAGCTATACTTGCGGCAGAAAATGTGACTTTGAAGAGGTGTTCTGTTTTGAATCCTACAACATTGATGCCTACTCCAAATGCAGATGATGAAGATTGTGAGGATCATTATTGTCTTTATGTTACTGAACTGTGCACCAAACCGAGACCAGACATTGTCGATGAACCACTCCCTGATCCTGATGAAATTTTCTTTCTGGACGGTTCATGCTTAAAGGATGTTGGTCGATTAAGAGCAGCGTTTGCTGTATGTACTATCACTGGAGTTGTTGAAGCTGCTTGTTTAGAGGGAGTACACTCCGCACAGGTAGCTGAAATCATTGCTTTGAGCCGTGCCTGTTTGGCTGCTGATCAGATTCGTATAACGATCTACACCGACAGTCAGTATGGGTTTGGTGTGGTTCATGACTTCGGGCAGTTATGGTCACAGAGAGGTTTCATGACATCTTCAGGTTCGCCCATTATAAATGGGGAATATATGAGACAATTGTTGGAAGCCTTACAGTGTCCCAAGGAAATTGCAGTTGCCAAATGTTCAGCTCATGGGAAAGGGACTGATTCTGTTTCATTGGGTAACAACTATGCAGATGAAGTTGGCCGTTTCTGTGCAGAACAAGGATGTATATTAGCAGGAGGCTATACTGGAGAAAGCCGAGAAAGAACCAAGCTCAGCATGATGTTAGCCATGGCAGACACTTGGGAGGAACTAAAACGATTGCAGGATGAGGTTACCAATCAGGAACGAGATGGTTGGATAAGGTCGGGATGTGAGAAGAGAGATGTGGATGTGTGGGTCTCGAGTGTTGGTCGAGCTGTGTTGCCGGAAAGTTTGTTGAGCCCAATGGCAAGATTGATACACGGTGCAGTACATCTTGGCAGAGATGCAATGGTGCAAGTGTTTAGACAGACATGGTACAATCCGAAGTTTCGTGCGGTTGCTGAAGCTGTATGCCAGAGGTGCAGATGCAAGCAGCAACTGTTCCAGCCTCAAGTGACCTGTGCCACGGCCTGTGTCCGAGAGATTGGGTGCTTGTTCGCAGACACGTGAGGAATAGTTGCCTGGATGTTCGTTGGAGTGGCCCGTACCAGGTAATACTGGTCACGAACACGGCAGTGAAGTGTGGAGGGTTGCCGAACTGGGTGCATGCCTCCCATACCCGCAGAGTTCCAGCACCCTTGGAAGAAACAGCCCCTCTCGTGAATGAAAATCCAGCAGAGGTGGCAGGGCCATCTGAGAGGGCAAGTCAAGCTGTGAGGGTTGCTGACGCAGTTGGTTGTGCACTGGATCAAGCTGAAAGGGGTTGTGTCAATCAGAGCCCCGAATTTGACTCGGACGGAGAAAGCATTGCTGTGGATGGAGTAGAGTCAAATTCAGCCGAAGAAGGAAGTAGTGCACAGGGTACTCAGAGGGAGAGCAGAAGGGACACGTGAACAGAAGAGGTTTAGCTCGTGAGTCAGAGGCGGCTGAACCTGAGGTTGGCACCTGAAAGAGATCTTGCCCCAGTTTCTGAAACGTCTGAATCTGAACAGAGTGACGAAGAACAAGCTTGAGGAGGTTTGAGAAGATCCAGGAGAGCAAGAGTGCCGTGTCAGAGATACGCCACCCCAGAGTGGACGTATGCTGTGACTGATGCCAGGAGTTCTGAGTTCGGGGAGGTTGAGGTTCGTGACTGTGGTCAGCAAGACACCGAACGTGAAAATAGTCGTGGGATTGGTGGTCCCAGGTCTCGAAATCGAAGGAGTGCTGATCCTGACTGTTCCGAATCCCCCACTTCTGAGCAAAGTCCGTGAACTGATACTGCAAAGATTGGTCTTTCCAACGTTTAGATTTGAGGCACCAACCCATGAAGTGATCATTCTTCATCTTGAACTTTTGCAGCATGTTTTAGAGATTCTGGGAAATTATATTATTTTGGACTGAAAGTGAACTTTGTTGTAAATAAAGGTCTATAAAGAAGATAACCTAGGCCCGAGTGGAAGAAGAATAAACTTAGGGACTTTCCACAGAGAAGACGAAAGAGGGCTAGGGAAGTCTTTTTGTGGACTGTGTAAATAAGGAACTGCAATTGCAAGGGGATTTCAAGCTTCTCGGAGTATTGTTCGAACTGGTTAGCAAGCGACACTTGAATAAGAAAAGAGACTCTTAATTGTTTGCTGCTGAAACCAAGAACTTTTGAGAACTTTGCGAGATCATGGATGCTGGAAATACTCGTCGTAGGTCTAAATCAGTAGTAGGTACACTTGTAGGTGGGGAGATAGTTTCTATAATTATTGTGGTTGTAGCTTCGTATATTGTTTCACATGAGCAGGAAGCGGAAGTACAGGGAACACCTACACCTACCACTTCTAGCCAAAAGGAGGTCACCATAGGAGTTGAAAGAGCTTTACTAATCGAAGATAGTAGTAGATTTCACATAGATTTGTCAAAAGATGATTTTAAGCTTAATGCGTATGCGAGGCTGCTATACAAATATGTGGATGCGATGGATGCGAAAGACTGCTACGTGTGCATGCAGTTACCTGCCTCAGTGGACGAGGGTATTAGATATCACCATCTTCCACTGGCATATGGAATTTCATGTAGTCTATTGCTTAGTATCTTTTACGAAAGAGGTCAGTTTGAGTATTTCTTTTCCAACTACGATGCAGTGCTTCCTAAAGTTCCAGCTTACAAGCACCTGAATAAGTGTGACTATTAAAAGTCAGAGGACAGACTTCGGAAGTATTTCATACCGTCTTTGGAACTGGATACGGCTTATGCCTATCGGCATAACTTAACTTGTTCATTGTCAGATGTAGAAAAGAAATTTGTAGATCTGGTAGAAGATAGATATAGAAAACTAACACAAACACGAAATACTGGATAGAGTCCGGTTGATTGGACTGAAGAAGAAAGATCTCACAGAGCTAGAGGAAGGTATGGTCATATAGCATTGGACAAGGAACAGAAAGGAAAGTTGTGTGTGAGACGTTATCAGACCTACTATGAAAAAGGTCCGGTGGGTCAAAGTGCATATGATCATGTTTTCACCATGGAAGATTCTGCTAAGAACTTTCTGCAAGGCTCTGTGCAAGTGATTCCAACTGTTTATTCTGTGTGTGGAAAGAATGCATATGTCAAGTTGCCTGCGAATTGGTATGGTACGTGCTATTTGGAAATTATTTTTCCGAAAATTTACCATGCAGAGGATTTGGAGCTTCTGGAGGATGGACAGCATTCGAGGATAAAGAGAGCTGCGAGTGCAGGAGCAGTGATTGGGGATATCTTTGGAGCAATGATACCAAGTTTAGCTGTGGTTTTGATTGATATGAAGATCAGACGATTGGCGTCTGTGGTTGATGAGTTGTCAATGAATACGGCAAAGTCATTGGTACTTGTGGATGGAGAGAAGTTATCGATAAGAACGATGGTTTTGCAGAATCGCCTTGCTTTAGATGTATTATTAGCAAAAGAGGACAGAGTCTGTAAATTATTGAAGGTTTAGGAATGTTGTATGCATATTCCAGACAACAGCAAGGATCTGGAGAAATATATAAGCAACATTACTACAATCCATAATGAGAGAGAGGATTTGACTGAAGAGGGTGTGTGGGAAAAGATTGGTAAAGGATTTGGACATGTGGGAAATTGGTTTGCTAGTCTAGGGAAGGGGTTCTTTGGCTTTGTGTTAAAACCACTCATCATTGTTGTGGTTTGTGTGGTTTGCTTGTGGGGATTCATCAGAGCTTATAAGTGGTATAAAGGAAATAGAGTTGAGAGAGCTCAGAGAGCGAGTGAAATGCGAATGGCCTGACTGCAGGACAGTCAATATCAGAACCTTAAGAATATGAAGAGACTCCGACGGGGAAGGATGGCAACAAGTACTGTTTAGGTCGGTTCTTTCTCCAAGGGAATTATGAAATGGTGTGATGACACGAGTCATAAAAGGGGAGAACTGATAGAGCACCATGTTATTCTGGAAATTGTAGGGGTGCACCATAATCACTGTTAGTCTGCACCCACATATTAAGGGATCCATATTAACGTGTGTCTTAGAAATGTATTACTAATATCTGCTTATATTAGTGTGATTAGAAATGTAACCATGCCATTTATGAAGAGCCATGTCGTAGTTAATTGCAAATGTATTTTAGTTAGTGCACAATGATTGGTTTTCATGTAATGTGATGCATTAGGTTTAAACGTGCACCATATTAAAGTCTGCATGTGTAGTTTGCTTATTCATATATGAAGTGTAATGAAATCAGTTCTTATAGTATGATTTTAGAAGTGTGTGTTTAAATTGTGTGAAGGCCTGATCACATATATGTTTAAAGAGAAAGGCCTGTTTGTTTCTTATGTTAGCTAAACATTGTAGGCCGAAAATGATTTCCCTTGGTAAGGCTTTGAGTCTCAGAGACGTTAGAAAATCTCAGAGAAGTGGAAAGTTTCTTGTTCCCATGTTTTCTGTTGCAGGTGCAAGGACACCTAGCTCGTTAGAGAAACTAACTCTTTGTTTCAGGAGTTAGGAGGGCCTGGAAATCCAACATGGGAGTATACTGGAAATTAATGATGATACTTTCGGCAGAGAAGGTGCCTGGGACCCAAGGTCAAGCTAACCATTGTTGGATGAGAGACAAGTTTCAGTGGAAAAGTACTGGGAGAAGACCTGGCTGAAGAGGTGTGCCGGAGGGCGTGTTCTATGTTTTTGGGATTTTGAATTAGGGACAGTGCCCCGTGGGTTGAGCAGTTGAGGTTTAGATGGGGAGCTAGAAGGATCATCTTAGAACGAGCTCTGACTAAGTGAGTGCACTTCTAAGGAAGTCTTCACTGCTGACACCTTTTTACTCTCTTGCCTGGAAGGGAAAATGCTAAGTAGGGATGTCACCTTAGAGATAGAGTAGGGATAGACTAACTGATTTTCTTTTTAGGTTAATGACTTCTAATGTAGAGATCGGAGTGGTATCGCTTGCCTGATACTCCTGGAGCTGACTATTCTTTTTATTCTGAGTTGGATGAGACTCCTGCGTAGGATATTTTTTGTATTAGTGCCCATCTACTTTCTTAACCTCGTGTTGAGGTGCTTGTATGTGCAATTATTTTTGGCTTTGTAATAAATCCCTAAAATTTGAGATTCGGAGTCAGTGGTCCTTTAGAGTTTAAATTCAATTCGATTGATTATGTGTTGAAATTTGATTTCCTCCCCTGTACACTATTTAGCAGATAAAAAGATCCTGGTGACCTGAGAGGATTCTTGGTGATGGTAAGACAGATAAGAATCCAGCTTTATCATTTCTAATTAACGAACCATAGATGTTGTAGCACCCAGGATAAGGTGCTGCATGGCTAAATACGTATAAGGTCCCAAAGGGGAGAGCTATTGGTTATGCCAGTGCATGTTTTTGTTGCATATTAGCAGCACCACATGGTCACTTTTAAGTACACAAAAAAATCACAAACATGTCTTATGTGTAGCAGTGGAGACAGATGTGTTTCTGGGCAATATGTTGTTCCATACCCTATTTTTTGCCAATGTGAAAACAGTTTTGCAGTTCAGATTTCATCAACTGGCTCTTGCAATTAAATTACAAAGAAGCACCATTTAAGAATAGGTAACACCAGTCTAGTTTATATACAATTGTACGATTAAATGACATTTTTAGCAGGAAGAAGGAAATGAAAACTACACAACAAATTATACCTGTTACCATCTTAATTGCATGCACCATTGTTACTGCACTGCTATTACCCCCGCCACTACTACTTGCACCACCATTACCATCACTACTGCCATTGCCATCACTATTACCACATCATTACCAGCATCACCACAACCCTTACCTCCAGCACTAATACAAACATCATCTCTACCACCACCATTACCATCACTATTACCATACCAGTTTCCAAAACCAACATTTTACCATTGCTAGTGCTACTAATTCCATAACTATTTAAACCACCACTTTTATCATCACTATCATCAACAGCAGTATTACCTTAACCACCACTCCTACCACTCCTCAGGCAATGCGGTTAGAATCTGGAACTCGCATCCTCCATTACTCCGAACCACCACCTCTACCCGGACCTTCAAAACAGACCTCAAATCTGTTCTCTTCCAAAGACACGTCCAGAATTAATACATCCCTTTTCATGTCCCTCAAGGCCACTTGGCATTCACCCGAGCCCAACGTTGTAAATATGTATTCTATACCTGTACTTACCTAATGTTTGTGTGTAATTTTTTTTTCTGATTGCCACCTCTTATTTTTTTTTATTTTTTAATTCTCCCGGTTGTATTTGTAAAGTGTAAGTTTGTAAACCTCCTTATGCAATGTACTTGGTTCTATTGTAAAGCGCTCTCACACCTTTGGGTAAAGTCTGCGCTATGTAAAAATGCAATAAATAAAGTAAATAAATAAAATAAATCACCACTGTCTCACCTGCTATTACATTAGCACACTCACAGCTGCCACCATCACTGAGACTACCCCAGTATCATCTTTATTATTACTTCTACCACAATCACTATATCCCCTCACCTCCACTACACACATGACCATCATTACCATCACTACTATGACCAGTGCTTCTACTACCGGCGGGGTTCACCAGCACACGTTTTTGAAAACCAGCACTTGTTATGCGTATCAGCCATGTATCAATAGCAAGAGATGGAAAACACACAGAGTGGGAAAACACAGGAAGAGAAAAACTCACAAAGGGAGAAAGCAGGAACCTGCGAGAGTAAGATCAAGGGGAAAGGAGTGACTGGTGATTGACTAAAGAGGCAAGAATTATAATGAAGACCATGCAGTGTTGATATTCGGTGCCCAGGCATTTATTTGCACCAGCTGAGGCTTCTCTGAGCTTTGGGCACTGGTACTCATTCATTTTCAAATCAATCACTGACAACATTCACCATCTGCACTTCTGATACCCCCATCTCTGCACCACTAGGCTACCACTACTACTGCTAAAACCAAAATCACCACTGCTACGTTCACCACCACCATAATGTTATATGGTTACCAACGTTGTGTTTTTAACATTGTTATACGTGTGTATGAGAAAGCTGATGTGTGTACATGTGCACGTCATTGTTCGTGTGCTATCTGAAACAAAAAAGGGCATACCTATGGGCATTGTCAATGTTTGTTTGTGAAGTTCGCCAGCCGCAACTGTTTCCAGACTGGTATTTCTACATGCCACAGTGACAACCACCATCCCCGGACATCAAGGTCTGTAATCTGGCGCTCAGTGAGGGTCGGTGATATCAGAAATATCAACGCACAGTCATAGAGGAAAGGCTGCGGTGGGATTTGTTTTGTTTTATGATGAGAACAACCCCTTAATTCAGTGTATCCGGACACATTTTGCTTTGCACCTGTTAGAATCAAAGTGCATGAAAAGGGAAACTGTAACTTACTGGCATGCAGATATGTGGTTTCATTGCATATGCACTCCGCAACCCCTTCAATGTCAGTGCACACCTCATCATCCGCACACGCAGGTTCACAATTCAGCTCCTCTGGAATAAAAGAAATCAACAGATCAAACATTTGGAGGCAGTCTGTAGATGTTAGGGCAGCTTAATGCCAACGCTGCCAAACAAACAAGAGCAGCCCCTGCCTGAAGGTTGTGCAGCCCTCCTCGCGCGTTTCTCAGTGCTTCTCATGAGGGCATGCATGCTTTTAATGGAACAGCGCCAGCCTCTCTCTGCAGGGCTATCTCGTGTATCTATGGGAAAGTACCAGCACTTTCAACAGTGGCTGCCCTGCCGGGAATGAGCCAGCGATAACACGAGCATTTCCCAGCAGGACCAGGATATCTTTAATATCTGATACAGCGAGGATCTAGCTCAGAGAAGCAGCGAGGCACCCGTCAGGGAACATTTCTGTTGCAGCAGAAATATCTCAAGCACGAGGCCCTGTACACACACCATTAGGGGGTCCGGGGTTCACTTCAGACCAGATTAAAAATCAGGGTGTAAGGGAAAAGGGCAGCACACCGTACTGCTGAATTTTTACGCTACACATATTTGCATTGCACGTGTGTACATGGTATTTTTCATAATTAGAGTTGTAGCTACGAGTAGCTGAATGGGTCTGCCAGCATTTCTTTGATGACACAGCCGTTACATTTTGATTACACGGTACTATCTTTTCCCTGCATGGCTCTCATCCCATTCATGACCAAATGCCGAACCTTCAGGTTGCTGAAATTTGAACCCTAGAAGTCTGTAATGAAAATGCACCGCATGCCATGTTCCATCATTTCTATCCCTGATGAGTGAACTCAGCGTCATCAAGACCTGTGCACAGTATTTTATCGAATGAGAACGCATGGCCTTATCTTCCCTTTATGTATACACGTCTTTCAGATCCATGTGCATTCTTCTGTTCCCGAGTTCGGTAACAGCTGAAAACCTCAGGGCCTCTTCGTAGGTTTCTCCTCTTCAGAAGCATTTAAAGGCATGGACAAAGTGAGATATTGCCTAGCCCCCCGTCACCCCCAAGTTAAGTGAATGGGACAGTCGAAATTCCTGCCATAATATTTTTTATAAATAAACATGCTTTTGTAATTTGACCGTCTAGTATGTGTCTAGTATGTTTAGCAGAAACTTAAGTCCAAATTTGCTAAGGGTTCGCACTCTGGTAAAGTGACACGGAGCAGTGCAAACTCTTGTAAGGGTATTTAGTGGTGCCCTTAGTTTAGCACAAATAACACTTTGCGCTGCTTTACACCACATTGTGCCACTTTGCATCAAGGGAGTGTTACTTGAGTGTAACCTGGAAGGATTAGCTTAAGCACCCATAGTTTTGAAGGCATGATTAACTATGAGAGGCAGACGGGCTTTGAGTGAAAAAATAATGCTTCACTGAAGCAGGTGCTAACATGGAGACATATTTTTATTTCTGCACACATTTCACACATTGCATGTGTGCTGCACAGTGCAGCACATGTGCAATAAGTGTTCTGTTTAACAATGTGTTTAGGCATAGAATTTTGGACTGAAAGGGTATGCTTCCATTACAAATCTAATAGGCTAGACAGAACACACTCACCTCGGCACCATAGTTCAACGCTTGTGTTTTTTGCTAGGCAGACTGTTTGTTCACCAGCACTGGAGTTGTGTACAGAGGCAGGTCATTTTTGGGTTTCGCCTTTACAGCGCTTGCTCTGTGCTTGAGAAATCTATTGTTTTTAATGCAAACTTAAAAGGGACTTCTCTCTTTACTGTCTGCTCACTGGTTTCTGTGTGTGGCACATACCTTTCCTCCGTTGCTATTGGCTGTAGCATATTTTCCTGCATTTACCAATGCTTGTTCCTCGCCTGCTTCTCTTATCAGTTTCCCGCCACCGAAATACTGTTAACATCCACTTTGGTGGAACTATATTTTCATAAAGTTTTGCCTTTGACTATTGCAGCATATTTATATAACAATTTATCATCCGGAGCAATTAAGTGATTTGCATAGAATCACAGGATGTTTAGCTTCACTGCCGAGACTCGAACCGGGATCCCAGCACTGAGTCAGCATCCTCTTGCCTCCTGTGTCAGCGAGCTCTTTTTTTCTGCCGAACAATTATTGATGAAAACAGCTCTTTGTTCATTACATAGGCGAAACCGATGCATTACCAATGCTTGTTCAGAACTATGGTTCTGTGCTGCTTTCTCACTCTTGCCAACTCAGTGCAGCAACTTTAGATGCTGCAAAATCTGCCTCTTAACGTGCATACTTGGCCTGCCCAGCTTTAACACTTGCACACGCAGTCAGTTGGTGGCAATTGAAAAATAATCTTTTTGTGTCATTTCTCTCTCCTTACTTCACTTCAAATATTCTACCTTAACCCTCTCTCTTAACCTCTGTGTTCCTTCATCCTTTCTCTCTATCCATTTGTCTATCTCACCTCTCTTTGAATATACCCCTTATATCTCACTCAACTTCATCCCCATTACATTTTATGTTTACTACCATATCAATCATTGTCGATCCCTTCTCTTGCCCTTATTTCTCTCTCTAACACATCCTTTTTTCTGTACCTCACTGCATATTTTCCATCTGACTTCCATTAAGCGACAACACTTCTCATACAAGCTTATCCCTATCTTCATGTCACCGCTCTATCTTTCTCTCTATATATCTATAACTATACCTTTTCTATCTCTTCCAGCCCTTTCTCTAACTCACCACTCACCCTCATCTCTCTGTCTCATTAATTTCTCTATCTATGTCACATCTTCATCACTACCTGGCGTCTCTCTGCCTCACTGGTTTCTCTGTCCCTACCCAATCTTTCAATTTACCTCACTATTAGTTCACAACCTCACCTTTCCATCTCCTCTTACTCTTTCCACCACTGTTACCACCTCTCTACATAACTCACTCCATAAGGCTACCTCTTTTTGTCCACCTCTACCCCTTTTTTCTCTATCATAAAATATTCTGCCTCTCGCTCACACTTACAAAAAAAAACAAGCATTTGCAATGCAAAAGGTCTCGCATTTATAAGAGTTTGAGCTATTGGCATTGTAAAATTACAATGCCTTTTATTTATGTTTTGGTTTTAAAACAAAGAAAAGGCATTGTCATTTACAATGTCAGTAGCATAAACTCGCATAAAAGCAGTGTGTGGAGTGCAGCAGTGTGCGGCGTGCAGCAGTGTGCGACGTGCAGCAGTGTGCGACGTGCAGCAGTGTGCGGCGTGCAGCAATGTGCGGCGTGCAGCAATGTGCGGCGTGCAGCAGTGTTTCGTATAGCAGTGTGAGGCATGCAGCACTGTGACGTGCAGCGGCATGCAGCAGTGTGCGGCGTGCAGCAGTGTGCTGCGTGCAGCAGTGTTTCGTGTAGCAGTGTGAGGCATGCAGCACTGTGGCGTGCTGCGGCGTGCAGCAGTGTGCTGCGTGCAGCAGTGTCGTGCAACATGCAGCAGTGAGTAATGCAGCAGTGTGTGGCGTGCAGCAGTGTGCCGGTTGCATCAGTGTGTGCCGTGCAGCAGTGTGTGGTGTGCAGCAATGTTTCGTGTAGCAGTGTGTGGCGTGCAGCAGTGTGTGGCGTGAAGCAGTGTGCGGCGTGCAGCAGTATGCGGCATGCAGCAGTGTGCGGCGTGGAGCAGTGTGTGGCAGTGTGTGGCATGCAGCAGTGTGAGGCGTGCAGCAGTGTGGTGTGCAGCGGCATGCAGCAGTGTGTGGCGTGCAGCAGTGTGAATCGTGCAGCGGTGTGAGGCGTGCAGCAGTGTGAGGCGTGCAGCAGTGTGTGGCGTGCAGCAGTGTGAGGCGTGCAGCAGAGACACGTGGAGGGTGAGGAGAGACACGTGTAGGGTGAGGAGAGACACGTGTAGGGTGAGGAGAGACACATGTGGAGGGTGAGGAGAGACACGTGTGGAGGGTGAGGAGAGACATATGTGGAGCGTGAGGAGGAGACACCTGTGGAGGGTGAGGAGGAGACACATGTTGAGGGTGAGGAGGAGACACATGTGGAGGGTGAGGAGGAGACACGTGTGGAGGGTGAGGAGAGACATGTGGAGGGTGAGGAGAGACGTGTGGAGGGTGAGGAGAGACGTGTGGAGGGTGAGCAGAGACACGTGTGGAGGGTGAGGAGAGACGTGTGGAGGGTGAGGAGAGACGTGTGGAGGGTGAGGAGAGACGTGTGGAGGGTGAGCAGAGACACGCGTGGAGGGTGAGCAGAGACACGCGTGGAGGGTGAGCAGAGACACGCGTGGAGGGTGAGCAGAGACACGCGTGGAGGGTGAGCAGAGACACGCGTGGAGGGTGAGCAGAGACACGCGTGGAGGGTGAGCAGAGACACGCGTGGAGGGTGAGCAGAGACACGCGTGGAGGGTGAGCAGAGACACGCGTGGAGGGTGAGCAGAGACACGCGTGGAGGGTGAGCAGAGACACGCGTGGAGGGTGAGCAGAGACACGCGTGGAGGGTGAGCAGAGACACGCGTGGAGGGTGAGCAGAGACACGCGTGGAGGGTGAGCAGAGACACGCGTGGAGGGTGAGCAGAGACACGCGTGGAGGGTGAGCAGAGACACGCGTGGAGGGTGAGCAGAGACACGCGTGGAGGGTGAGCAGAGACACGCGTGGAGGGTGAGCAGAGACACGCGTGGAGGGTGAGCAGAGACACGCGTGGAGGGTGAGCAGAGACACGCGTGGAGGGTGAGCAGAGACACGCGTGGAGGGTGAGCAGAGACACGCGTGGAGGGTGAGCAGAGACACGCGTGGAGGGTGAGCAGAGACACGCGTGGAGGGTGAGCAGAGACACGCGTGGAGGGTGAGCAGAGACACGCGTGGAGGGTGAGCAGAGACACGCGTGGAGGGTGAGCAGAGACACGCGTGGAGGGTGAGCAGAGACACGCGTGGAGGGTGAGGAGAGACACGCGTGGAGGGTGAGGAGAGACACGCGTGGAGGGTGAGGAGAGACACGCGTGGAGGGTGAGGAGAGACACGCGTGGAGGGTGAGGAGAGACACGCGTGGAGGGTGAGGAGAGACACGCGTGGAGGGTGAGGAGAGACACGCGTGGAGGGTGAGGAGAGACACGCGTGGAGGGTGAGGAGAGACACGCGTGGAGGGTGAGGAGAGACACGCGTGGAGGGTGAGGAGAGACACGCGTGGAGGGTGAGGAGAGACACGCGTGGAGGGTGAGGAGAGACACGCGTGGAGGGTGAGGAGAGACACGCGTGGAGGGTGAGGAGAGACACGCGTGGAGGGTGAGGAGAGACACGCGTGGAGGGTGAGGAGAGACACGCGTGGAGGGTGAGGAGAGACACGCGTGGAGGGTGAGGAGAGACACGCGTGGAGGGTGAGGAGAGACACGCGTGGAGGGTGAGGAGAGACACGCGTGGAGGGTGAGGAGAGACACGCGTGGAGGGTGAGGAGAGACACGCGTGGAGGGTGAGGAGAGACACGCGTGGAGGGTGAGGAGAGACACGCGTGGAGGGTGAGGAGAGACACGCGTGGAGGGTGAGGAGAGACACGCGTGGAGGGTGAGGAGAGACACGCGTGGAGGGTGAGGAGAGACACGCGTGGAGGGTGAGGAGAGACACGCGTGGAGGGTGAGGAGAGACACGCGTGGAGGGTGAGGAGAGACACGCGTGGAGGGTGAGGAGAGACACGCGTGGAGGGTGAGGAGAGACACGCGTGGAGGGTGAGGAGAGACACGCGTGGAGGGTGAGGAGAGACACGCGTGGAGGGTGAGGAGAGACACGCGTGGAGGGTGAGGAGAGACACGCGTGGAGGGTGAGGAGAGACACGCGTGGAGGGTGAGGAGAGACACGCGTGGAGGGTGAGGAGAGACACGCGTGGAGGGTGAGGAGAGACACGCGTGGAGGGTGAGGAGAGACACGCGTGGAGGGTGAGGAGAGACACGCGTGGAGGGTGAGGAGAGACACGCGTGGAGGGTGAGGAGAGACACGCGTGGAGGGTGAGGAGAGACACGCGTGGAGGGTGAGGAGAGACACGCGTGGAGGGTGAGGAGAGACACGCGTGGAGGGTGAGGAGAGACACGCGTGGAGGGTGAGGAGAGACACGCGTGGAGGGTGAGGAGAGACACGCGTGGAGGGTGAGGAGAGACACGCGTGGAGGGTGAGGAGAGACACGCGTGGAGGGTGAGGAGAGACACGCGTGGAGGGTGAGGAGAGACACGTGTGGAGGGTGAGGAGAGACACGTGTGGAAGGTGAGGAGAGACACGTGTGGAGGGTGAGGAGAGACACGTGGAGGGTGAGGAGAGACACGTGGAGGGTGAGGTGGAGGGTGAGGAGAAACAGAGTTGGAGGGTGAGAAGAGACGGAGGTGGAGGGTGAGGAGAGACGGAGGTGGAGGGTGAGGAGAGACGGAGGTGGAGGGTGAGGAGAGACGGAGGTGGAGGGTGAGGAGAGACGGAGGTGGAGGGTGAGGAGAGACGGAGGTGGAGGGTGAGGAGAGACGGAGGTGGAGGGTGAGGAGAGACGGAGGTGGAGGGTGAGGAGAGACGGAGGTGGAGGGTGAGGAGAGACGGAGGTGGAGGGTGAGGAGAGACGGAGGTGGAGG
Source organism: Triturus cristatus (assembly GCF_964204655.1). Classification (NCBI taxonomy): domain Eukaryota; kingdom Metazoa; phylum Chordata; class Amphibia; order Caudata; family Salamandridae; genus Triturus; species Triturus cristatus. The sequence goes on along the minus strand of NC_140584.1, from coordinate 328,696,590 downwards.
GTGAGGAGAGACGGAGGTGGAGGGTGAGGAGAGACGGAGGTGGAGGGTGAGGAGAGACGGAGGTGGAGGGTGAGGAGAGACGGAGGTGGAGGGTGAGGAGAGACGGAGGTGGAGGGTGAGGAGAGACGGAGGTGGAGGGTGAGGAGAGACGGAGGTGGAGGGTGAGGAGAGACGGAGGTGGAGGGTGAGGAGAGACGGAGGTGGAGGGTGAGGAGAGACGGAGGTGGAGGGTGAGGAGAGACGGAGGTGGAGGGTGAGGAGAGACGGAGGTGGAGGGTGAGGAGAGACCGAGGTGGAGGGTAAGGAGAGACCGAGGTGGAGGGTAAGGAGAGACCGAGGTGGAGGGTAAGGAGAGACCGAGGTGGAGGGTAAGGAGAGACCGAGTTGGAAGGGAATCAGAAGTGAAGGAGAGAGAGAGGTGGAGGGTGAGGAGAGACAGTGGTGGAGTGGGGGGAAGGGGAGGATATCACTGTTACTTCCTCTCCTAGTGTAAGGTAACGCCCACAGGCCCTGCCGGGGCCGAGAGCAGATCACTGTTCGCATCAGCCGTCGCCCGCGACCGCTCCGTACTTGTTGGTAAATAGAGGTTCACTATCTGTTGATAATGGGATTCACTTGGGGGGCTGACTTACCTCCTCCACCCCCAGGGCCAACACTGAGAAGGCATTAGAGACCTGGTGCTGCCTATGCTGCAGTACTGCGAGAGAGAGGGATGGGGGGGCGGGCAGAGGAAGAGGAGTGGGGTTAGAGAAGGGAAAGGTGGAGAGAGAAAGAGGAGAGAAGGGACAGAGACAGAAAAGGAGCAAAAAAAGAATTAGAGAGAGTAAAGAGGAGAGTTGGGGAAAATGAAAACATTACGAGAGAACATGTAGCAAAGAGGTGGAGAGAGAAGATGGGAGAGAGTAAGGACGCAGCCAAGAGATAGGGCAGAGACAAAAAGAATCGAAACAATACAAAAGTATTTTCCAAACTCGTAAATAACCACGGGCCAAACAACTGATCTGCAATGAAGCATCCAAATCCGGTATCATGACGTTAACCATGCAATAAAAAATAAATAAATAAAAAAAAACACCCAAAACCACGTATACACCATGTTGACCCTTTTCCATGCAACGTATTCTAAAACGCCATTCTCATTCATACATTCACAGCAAACCTGTTCACAAGAGTGACAGAAAATGTGGTATTAGTGTTACATTTTTGTTTACATCCATACCCGCTCACTTATGCAATTAAAGGATTCATGACCACACGGTTAAACAAAACGTACTGATTGGCCTTGCCGTGAAGGAGAAACACGTGTTGACACACACTCCCGATCTGTGAAACGTTCATCCCACTTTCTCGAAATTGAAACCAGTGCATGTGTCCGACGAACTTCCTGCCGCTTATCTGAATGCACCAGTGGCAGAAGATAGTCACCATCTTGCAACAACACAATTAAAGGGAGGCATGTCTGTCTCTCCCCACCGCCACATGTCTCTGAGTCTTACTGTCTCATGCGAGATCTCCCTCTAGGAGACAGCTGACACCGACTCTTCCCCTGAGACAGTACGGGAGATGCGTGTGTGTGCATAGTGTGTGTGTCTATATGTATATATCTGTGTGTGTATGCATGTGTGTGTGTTTGTATGTGTATATGTTTGTGTATGCATGTGTGTGTTGGTGTGCAAGTGAGGGTGTGTCATTGTGTTCATTTGTCTTCATGGATGTGTACACATATGTTTGTGTGTATACCTATGTCTGTGTATGCATGTTTGTGTGTATGTATATGTGTTCGAGTAAATTGGTGTGCGTGCTTGTTTATATGTGTATGTGGGGTTGGTGTGTTGGTGTGCATGTATATGCATATGTTTATGCATGTCTGTGTGTGTTTGTATATGTTCATATGTGTGTGTAAATGCATGTGTGTGTTTGTGCATAGTTGTGTATGCATGTGATCAGAGGGAAGAGTGCACTTGAGGGCAAAGAGGAAAACATACAGGGAAGAGTATGTGAGGGCAGAGAGAAAAATATAGAGGGAAAAGCACGTGAGGGCAGAGAGAAAAATACAGAGGGAAGAGTGCATGTGAGGGAGGAGAGAAAAATAGAGAGGGAAGAGCTCATGTGAGAGCAAAGCAAAAAATACAGAGGGTAGGGTGCATGTTAGACCGGAGATAAAAACATAGAGGGAAGAGAGCATGTGAGAGCAGAGAGAAAAATATAGAGAGAATAACACATGCGAGGACAGCGAAAAAAATACAGAGCGAAGAGCACATGTGAGAGCATAGAGAAAAAATGCAGAGGGAAGAGATCATGTGAGGGAAGAGAGACAAATACAGAGGGAATAGCATGTGTGAGGAAAGAGAGAAAAATGGAGAGAGAAAAGCACATGTGAGGGCAGAGTTAAAATACAGAGGGAATAGCACATGTGAGACCAGAGAGAAAATCATAGAGGGAAGAGCATATGTGAGGACAAAGAGAACAAGTACAGGCTATGCCAAGCGGAAGTGATCGCGTTTGCGATCAAACATCAAAGCGGCGAAAGTGAAAGTAATCGAGCAGAGCATCAAAGGGCTGGGTGAGAAGGGAGGGGGGAATGCAAGGGTCAAAGCGGCTAAAGTGAAAGTAATCGAGCAGAGCATCAAAGGGCTGGGTGAGAAGGGAGGGGGGAATGCAAGGGGCAGAGGAGCCGCTGTGCACGTGCACGCCATCGTGCACTCAAGCCCTAGGCCAGCAAAACCATGTGGGTAGCACTTTTGAAAGCCCACTTACAAAATGTCTCAAAGAGACAGCTTTCGCTGTCTCAGCGAGACATAAACAGTGATGGATAGAATGCAGAACAATGTCATACATTCACCCCAGTACAGAGATCAGGGCCTAAATCCATCGTTTTTTTGCTCACCATGCCATTTCAGCTTGAACCCAGCCATATGCAAATCAGTCTTGACCCTGTGCCTCATGGGTACAGTCCAGCCCGAACTGCCAAGCCAGGTCCTCCCTGGACAGGAAACAAGCATCCTAGGACCGGTTTCGGGGTTTCACCCCTCTTCAGCCAGGATAGCTTGATTTCAGTGGCATGGAGTGCACGGGACCCACATCTGGGCATACCCTTCCCACTCGGGGTGACAAATGCAAAAAAACAGTGATGGACAGAATGCAGAACAATGTCATACATTCACCCCAGTACAGAGATCTGGGCCTAAATCCATCGTTTTTTTGCTCACCATGCAGTTCCAGCTTGAACCCAGCCATATGCAAATCAGTCTTGACCCTGTGCCTCATGGGTACAGTCCAGCCCGAACTGCCAAGCCAGGTCCTCCCTGGACAGGAAACAAGCATCCTAGGACCGGTTTCGGGGTTTCACCCCTCTTCAGCCAGGATAGCTTGATTCCAGTGGCATGGAGAGCACGAGACCCACGTCTGGGCATACCCTTCCCACTCGGGGTGACAAATGCAAAAAAAACAGTGATGGACAGAATGCAGAACAATGTCATACATTCACCCCAGTACAGAGATCTGGGCCTAAATCCATCGTTTTTTTGCTCACCATGCCGTTCCAGCTTGAACCCAGCCATATGCAAATCAGCAGTTCGGGCTGGACTGTTCCCATGAGGCACAGGGTCAGACTGATTTGCATATGGCCATGTCTGAACTGGGGTGGCAGAGTGGGCTAAAGAACGGTGATGGATCAAACCCAGATCTGTTGACTGGGTGTGAGTGTTTGATTGGTTCTGATGCTCCGTCCATCACCACCCCCTTTTGTACCGCTTTGTTCGCCATAAGTTGGCAGGGTATGCTCAGACGTGAGTCCCTTGCTCACTTTGCCACTGGATTCAAGCAAGCCTGGCTGAAGACGGCTGAAATGCCAGAAACCGGTCCTAGGAAGCTTGTTTCCGGTCCAGGGAAAGCATGGCTTGGCAGTTCGGGCTGGACTGTTCCCATGAGGCACAGGGTCAGACTGATTTGCATATGGCCATGTCTGAACTGGGGTGGCAGAGTGGGCTAAAGAACGGTGATGGATCAAACCCAGATCTGTTGACTGGGTGTGAGTGTTTGATTGGTTCTGATGCTCTGTCCATCACCACCCCCTTTTGTACCGCTCTCTCTCACACTTAAACACATATCTCTCTTTGGACCTCCTTCTCCATTTCCAATCACTGCCTCCACCTCAAATATGTCATTCACCCCCTTTCTTTTTAGCTATATCTACTTCACCTTCTCTTCTTCTTTTTCTATTGCACAACTTTCTCTCTCTGTATAAACCTTATCACTTTTTCCCTATTTCACATTTGTGTCTCAGCATCTCAACTGAATCTTTTTGCTTAGCTCTACATTTTCCTTTCTACCCTTCATCCTTCTTGCTACCTTTCTCTCTTCCCCACCATGGCCCGTTTCTCTATACTTCTTCCCATTTTGCTGTCTCTCTTTCTCTTGTGTCTCTTTGTTTTTCCTCTAGTCACTCTCTTTATGTCTATCTCTCACTGCCTGTACCTCTCTTTAAATCACATCTTTTTCTACATTGTCTCTCTCTCTACATCATCCCTTGGAGTACTGTAGACCTCTAACAATCTACATTTCCTTTTCCCTATCTCTCTTTACCGAACTCCAAAACCTTACCTATTCTTTGCCTCTCTTTCTCTACATACATCTTCCACTTTAAATTTCTGCTTATCTTACCTTCTGGCTATCTCACCTTTCTCTATTTTATTTATTTATTTATTTATTTTATTTGTAGAGTGCAAATAATACCCGAAGGCGTCTAGGCGCTGGAGCAGAGAAACCTAAGAGGGTATCACGTATTATATTAAAATCATTAAATAACAGAAGAACTAATGGGTGAACAACCAGGTCTTCAGACTTTTCCTGAAGGAAAGGAGATCAGGAGATTTCTTTAGATTAAAAGGGAGGCTGTTCCAAAATCTGGCCTTAACACTAACAAAGCTTTTGCCTCCCCAGTTAGATAGTCAAAATCTGGGAACCTCCACCATCTTTTGAGATAAGGATCTAAGATTTCTCAGTGAAATATGTCAACGGAACCAGAATTTTAAATATTCTGGACCTTGAGTATGAAGAGCCTTGAAGGCAGTAAACAGAGCCTTAAAAACAATCCGCTTCTCCATGGGAAGCCAGTGAAGCAACTTGAGAACTTGTTTAGCAGAAGGATGTCTGGGAATTCCTAGAAGTAAACGAGCAGCGGCTTTCTGCATCACCTGAAGTTTGTTAAGGTGACCCTTCTGAATACCAACGAGGAGGGCATTACAATAGCCTAATTTGGAGAGAATGAGCGCAAAAAACACCATTTTTCGGAGGTCCAAAGGCATAAAAGGGAACATTTTCCTTAGGATGTTTAGTGTGAGAAATGTGGATGAAGTGATGGCTTTTACCTGGTTAGTAAAGGAGAGAGCTGTATCATAAATAACTCCCAGATTTTTTGCCTTTGTAACTGGAAAAGGGTGCGGGCCGAGTCCTGGAGGCCACCGACTTGTACACCAGAAAGAAGGGTTGCTATTGAAAAGCATAACCTCGGTTTTATTTGAATTTAATTTTAGGCAGTTTTCCATCACCCACTTGCTTACCTGAAACGATGATCTGCGTGTTATCGGCATAAGGCACCATAGAGAAGCTGAATTACTTAATCAGCTTGGCCAGTGAAATAACGTATAAATGAAAAAGGCAGGGGCTCAAGGACGAGCCTTGTAGAACCCCACAGGGAAGTTGAAAAGAATGTGATGCGTAACTATCTAGTTCCACAATTTGCTCGCAATCATACACAAAATGATTTAAGAAGGGAAAGAGCTACGCCACCTATACCGACGTCTTGGAGGTGAGTTACCAGTAGATCATGGTGTACCGTATCGAAGGCCGCTAATAGATCCAATAAGATCAAGGCAGCATTACCTCCATTGTCAACTGAACATCTGATTACTTCAGTTGCAGTAATCAGGGCATGTTCAGTACTATGCTCACTTCTGAATCTATACTGCGTGGGATCCAGTACGTGGTTGATATTAATAAAAGTTGTCAGTTCTTGGTGTATGAATTTCTCCTGCATTTGTGTAGGCAGTGGCAGCCGGGAAATCGGACGTTAGTTGCAAGGGTTGGCTACATCCAGGTTAGATTTGTTTTTAATTAAGGCAAAATAGAAGCCTTTTTACAGATTTTTGGGAATACACCTGTCTCAAGAAAGAAATTAAAGATGTCAGTTAACTGCTGTGCAATAGGATCCAAGCCTGCATGGGCTATTTTAGGGGGGCAGGGGTCTGCCAGTGAACCAGTTTTGATGATACTGAGAAGCTTTTGAACCTGTTCGTAGGAGATTGATGGAAATTTCAAGAAGCAAGCTGGGTTGGCTAATGATGGACAATTAGGAGTTATTAAACTGGCCTGAAGACCTAAGTTTTGAGTAGTGGAGTTACTTGTTGTCCTGAAGAGACTCAGGGTGAATATATCATAGATACTACCAACCTTTTCGCAGAAGAAAGAGGCAGGATTATTGTAAAAGGCTTGATCCACTACAGTGTTTCTAGTCTTTGGGGCCCGGCTGAGTTTCTGAACCATGGCAAATAGTTCTTTAGTGTTGTTTTTAGTAACTTTTATTTTGTCCTTAAAGCAGTTGGTTTTTGATTTCTGAATCAGTACTTTATACTGTGCGCTCAAATCCCTATAGATTTCTTTCTCAGTGATGTCATACAAGTGTCTCCACAGCTGGATTTGCCGGCAACATTGCCTTTTGAATAGTCTGAGTTCTTCCGAGAACCTGGGCTCTGAGGAGGTACATTTACTCACTTTCCATTCTTTCAGAGGTACTAAAGTATGGACTGATGAGGTAATCCAAGAATGATATTCTGCTTATGCTGTCTCCAGGTGGCAAGACAAAGATGGTCTACTGTTATCAAGTAGAGCGTTAAATTTGACGGTGTCTAAGCAGTGCCATTGGTATCGTTTCCACCTCCTGGCTGGGATGTTCTTGTTGCCAGAGGTAATGGGTACTGATAAAGTGAACAAAACTGCTGAATGAGCTCACCAAAGTAATGGGAGTAGACTTTTAAATTCAAGGTAAGAGCAGTCTGTAAAGATAGCATCCAACACGTAACCTGCTCTATGAGTGGGGCGTACAGTGACCTGTTCTAGCCCTGCACTAGCCATCAAATCAAAAATGTTGCTGGAGTCTCTGTCCTGCAACTTCTCCAGATGAAAGTTGAGATCACCGAAAATAGTGTAGTCCTGGGGATTAACTTTATACTCCAGTAACTGACTGAGGGTATGTTTAAAGTTGGCTCTACGGCCTGGGGGGGGTAATAAGGAGACTGTTAAAAGAGTAAATATTATTGATGGCAATTTAAAAAGAGATCCCCTCGCAGTCAGGCATTGTCAGAATGTCAGTGAAAAGTGCCTTCAAGTGATCCAGATAGACTATGGCTGAGCCCCCTCCCTTTTTGCCTACCCAGTCTTTTCTAGCAATGGAGAAGCCTGTCGGTGTGGCTACAATCATGTCACGACCAGATGCATCATTAGTCCAAGTTTCCACAACAAAGACAATGTCAAGGGTGTGTGCTTCTAAAAAATCTGCAAATTCATGCTTGTGTTTAACCAGTGAGTGTGCATTTAATAGTGTGCCGTGCAAGCAATGTGGAGCCGTTTTACCACCGACCCGACGTATCTCGTCAGCCTAGGGTAACTTCCACTCATGGGGGGCTGGCAATCTTATTAGAATTGACCCTGGAATTCATGAGTGTAAGTTTACAGACTGGGCACGCACGCGTAACCTCACTGTCGCTCCAACTCAATACATGGTCCAGTTTATTCACTTTATCTCTCTTCCTAGCTCAGATATCTCTTTATATCCTCTCTATCTCTACCCTGTTCTCGCTCTTCTTCATACAACTTGCTACATTCTTCTCTTTAATGCTCTGTCCCTTTCTTGTAGAAAGATATAATTTGTGTCCTCGACGGAGGGATAGTGCACCAAAAGAGAAGTGAGTGTAGCAGGGATGATCTTTGTGGATAAGATTAGTGAAAATGTCCCTTGTTTCTGGTTTTCTCTATTAGATTAGGGATCAGAAAATGGGTGCACTGTCTGAGACGCAGGACAGAATAAGTTGAGGGTATCTTCCAAGGAGGGAGAGCGCCCTATCCTGAGAACAGTGAACATTTGCTGATGGGCTGCAACAGTGTGGCTCCACCGCAACGTGCTCATTAGTACCACAGAGGATTAAACAATAGAAGCCTGCCTGGGAGGCTTGTAACGGAGCCTGATCTTCTAATTGTTTTTTTTTCATCTTTTCTTTTTTCGTGCCCTTTCCATTATTGGTTCCTTTATATGACGTCTCTTTCTCTGGTGTTTTCATTTGTAATTTTATACCGAACATGTATCTTTTTGGTCGTCAGATCAGTGCGATTGGTTGCTCAGGAAGAAAATGTTTTGGGCTGTAGTCATATTGTTGTTTTTCCTGGTGGGAGGGGGGCTGTTCTGGGCATTGGAGTGTCCTGGAGTTGCCTTATCATGTGTTTTATAATAGACAGTTTCCTCAGATCGTAATAAAAGAATAATGCATATTAATGTTTTCTTAGACATACACCAGAAATTCTTTGGAGATAATACAGCTTGTTACCCCACCGATTCTATTAGAAGTTTATGGACTGCTTATCCCTTGTCATTGGTGAATTATACATATGTTCGTCCTCCCCATTTCGTAGAGGCAAAAGGTGAATGCAGCCTGGGATATCCTGGTCCTTGCTTATATTATAGAAAGCCTAGGGGGACAGGGTACCCAGGGTGCATGCCCAAAATGTACTGTGGTGATTTGTACATTGGTAAAGGAAACATCACCCTGACAGGTTGGCACTACCAAGATCTGACTGTCTCTCAGGAGGCAGGTATTTAGCCTGTGTGTTGCCCTGTAATAAATAGTACTGATGCTTAGTTGTATCTCAATTGTTCTAGAGAAGTAGTGTAGAAAAATGTAATGCGTTTAGGAAGAAAGGATGATCCCAGGATGAAGGGAATGAATACTAGATATGCTACATTAGATTATCAAAGTCCACTCTAAACACATCCAGGTTTTTATTTTTTAACAAACGGTACGTATTCTAATATGTACAACGGTACAAAGGACGTGGCTTTGGGAATGGTGCTACCTCTTGGGGTCCCTTGCAGGTATAGCAGACCAAATATACGATGGGTAAAAAGAACATTGACCAAGGAATTCTGTGAAGGCGTTACCGATTTGGAAGTTAATAATTTCAGTAATGGTATCACTTTTGGATATATCCTTTCCTCTATTATTACATTTGGTTGTACTACCATGGCCAGAGGTGAACGAGCTAGAGAGTATTTTGGGTGTAAATTGCACATTTTATCTAATTCTACAGTGGCAGCTTTACGGGACATCACCACTAAGTTGGAAAGTATGCACATATACTCCAAACAACAACATATGCAGTTGACTTTATTTCAGCTAAGAATGGTGGTGCATGCGCAATAATAGGAGTGCAGTGTGTGGTCGGTATCAAAAATATGGACAAGAATACCACTCAGCATATACTAGATATTTTGGAAAATGTTAGAGGGATGGAGAGCGGTAATTGGAGCTGGTCCTTATTTGGTGGTTGGGGTTGGATTCTAGAAAAGGTGATATATTTAATTGTCCTTTTAATTTGGTGCTGTGTTTTGATTCAGTGTCTTCCCTTATGCTGCTCATACTGTGCTACTTATCTCACTCCCAAAAGGATTTTGGTTCATGATACAAATGCAGCTTTAATGCTTCAAAAAGAGCTTGATACCATCATGCAGTTCAGTGGCGGTTTCTCTTCGAGGGCGATGGGGCTCTGCCCCTTTACATTCAGGGTCAAAAGAAAGCTTTGAAGCAATACTAAACTGCTTCTTTAAAAAATAAAAACTTCTACACAATACACATTGAATTTTCTTACTAGGAGCTGCTGTACACTCCCACTCACCATATTTTGATGACAGTGACGTGATGCTTTCCCAAAATATGCTTCCTGGGTTGGCCCAACCTCTCGAGTATTTGCCGGGCTGAAAATCTCACAGCCCTGAGGCCTGTGAGGTCATCAGCTCGGCAAAGACACTGCATCCGTGACTAGGCTCCATCCCCTGAAGACGTGGGGGTAAAGTTAGCCCTGGGCGTTTAAATCTCAAGCCTTTGTGGCACTAGCTCTCCACGTCAATCAGGGAGTGGAGCCACTGTCACCAAAACCTTTTCCAACTCAACAGACTGCAGGGTGGAAAGCCAAGAAATCGAGTCTGCGCAGTTTGCCATCAGTTTTGAAGACACACTGCGCAACCTCGAGGTGTCTCTTGCTTCCCGCGCTGCAGTTAGATGCTATTTGAGCTCTGGCGTGTCCTCAGATTTATTGCCAGCGACAGACTCATGGAGACGTGGAATGAAGGACAAAGTGTCACGCACTGGAGGTTCGTGTGTTTATATGAAGGAGTCCGCATCGCCGACTCGTCTGTCTTGAAGCTTCCCTCCGTGTCACTAGGTCAGATACAAAAAATGCCAACTGGCCGATTTGATTTTTTGTAATTATTGGAGGCCTGGCCTGCTAAAATGAATGCCTGTTTCATTGATTGCATGATTATTCCCTCCTTCATGCTGTTCGGGTTTTCAAAGATAGACAGGAGCTGTTTTTATTGAACTATGTGGGATTTGCAGACACGCTTAAGGAGTTCCTATTCTAAACTGTATAAAAAAATCAGGTCCTTGAGCCGAATGACATAAATACATCACTTTGAATCACTTGGTTTAATATTTGTAGCTCCCCAAAAAGCATAATCATTTATTGCACTATTGCTCTCTAATCAACAAAGAGTTAAAATGGGAGGCTGGGGACGGCACGTATATTGAAAACATTTTCAACATAGACAGAGCTCAAAGTTTGACCTGCGGGTACCTTTATTTAGCCACTTTGCATCGAGACCCATTAGGTAAGAAAAATAATTGTGCTGCACTTTTAATTTCAAGCACCCGGATATCGGATTATGTTCATCTTTCTCTGATGGGACAATGCAACAAGTAAACTGTGTTTATTTCTATCTCTATTTGTCAAATGCAAATGCAGTCCTTGGATGTCTTTGGTGCGGATGTGACATCAACAGCTGTTATTCTAAATGGACACATGCTAATGTCACTTATCTATTTTCTTGTAGCCTGCAGCCAGTATGTGTGAATAGCTTGAAAGCCCAGGCCTGAAAGCTGTGCTTTTCAGTGTCTAAGCAATATGTGTATTGGGTTGAATGTACCTGGGCGAGATAAAGTTTGGGATTTTATTTTGCGTTTGAGCAATAGAGTTTGTCCCATTTCATTTTCAGTCTCTCTGACTAGAACCTTAAAGTAATATCAGATTGAAAAGACAACTTCCATTTCTTTCTTAGGGGATGATTGGATATTCATAAGGCTTCTATAAAGACTTTTGATTGTGTAGTTGATGTTCTTTTTAAAATACTTTACTTTTGTCTTCTCAAAGGGCAGCTTGGGTACCTCAGTCTCCTACCACTGCCTTGTAAGAGGCGGTGAGCGCTTTCTGCATGGGCAGAACCCCACACCAGTTTGTGGGTGCAAGTTGTGTGTGTGCATATTAAAATAAAAATTATTGTTTTTATTTAGGTCTGCTGAACAGTCGGCATGCATACGTAACTGCACTCAGTGTGTATCCTGCAGATTTTGGGAATGATGTGTGTTTACATGCCCTACTTGTTCAGCATATTGGGATCAGTATTAGCTTGTAGAGGATTTTTTAGAGTATATATTGTGACAATGCTAGTTGTGCTCAGAATAATATTGGTTTATGTAGTTTGTGCGCACACACTGTATACCGTATATTTGCATGTGACCTGTGAATGAGTACAGTGTGTGTGCATATTATTAATGTACAGTTATTTTGATGCCGTGCCTGTATATTTTATAGGGTTTGTACAGTCTGTGTGGCATACTGTGCATGCACGTTGTGTTTCCCCTGTTTGTGTTCATTGTCTGTACAGTATAGTGTGATTACGTCAATGTTCCTAATTTTTCTAGTGCATATTGTAAATGAGGCTAGAATATAGTGTAAGCACACTCCATCAAGCTGCATCATTTTATCTCATTTTCGTTAAATAACATTTGCACAGAAATTGGCGACTAGCTTCCCCAAAAATGGCGTGCCCCCCTAAAGTGACCCCCCACCCGAGCCTAGCCCAGCCTTACCACTCTCAAACTTCACCAGCCGCCACTGCTGCAGTTGGCTGAAGGAGAATTTGGTTCAACTACTTCTCTCGCAGGTTCTACTCCTGATGTTACTTGTACTACTGATGTTTAGTGTCATTTTCTTCCTGACGTTGGCTACGGCTATATGCATATTTGTACCTGACATATTATTGTCTGTATGACTGTATTTTTACTGTTAGAATAGTAAAGACCCTTAGCTGATAGCAAGAATAAAGGTGACCATATTAGCATATTATGCTAAAAGCAGGGTCTGTTAGAATTTAAACGTAACATTGTCACATTACTCGTATTTTACCCAATATTATGTTAGCATTTATATAGCTAATACATTATATTTGCATACTGTATGTCGACACAACTAGTAAATTCAGATGTTATGTAAGTTAAGTTGACATCTGTGTCACCATTTTAGTTCTCAAAGACGCCATTTTGTATTATAATCGAAACTGTTACTTGCTCATTTACGAGAAATGGTCCTTGGTAAGGTTTGTTTCTGTAATGTTGAAACTTTCTAACTAACGCATGCCTTTTCTGTTACATAAAGGCCTTCTCCCACCTGTCTAGTGGGAAGGATAAGCCAGACAACCTTGAGTAGTAGTTTGTACCATGCTGAGGAATTAAAACTTCTGTTCTGTACCCCCATTGTATTACGACAGCTACCAGTGTTTTTCCATAGTAGGCGGGTCTTTGTGGGCTCTCCAACATACATAATGTAACTTTATGCTTACTAGAGTCAGTCCCTCGTCAGCCATCATAGGAGGCTGGTTAGATTGGACTCCACTGCAGTGTACTATGTGAATAAACTAGTTTGCTTGTATTCTCTACTCCGTCAATGACTCTTCATTAGTTGAAGGCTAGAGGAGGTCGAGAGTGACCCAGGTGGCCCTAATTGGGTCACTTGCTTCAATAGGATGTAATTGAACATCTCGACGTGGGATGCTTCTAGGCATACAATTGAGTATCGTTAATATGCTGTAACTTGACATGTTCAATTGAAACAAAGTGATTGTCCTTGTATCCTGGTAGTGGAGGTAAAATCATAATTTGGGTGCCCTTAAGACAAAGGACAGGGACCAGAACATGGTATGTGGAACTGAATTCTTTCTTGGTAGCCACTTTTTAATGAACCAGATCACCAACTTTTGGTAGCCAGCCAGAAACGGGAATCAGCACTGCTGCATCCATTGGTGAGGGCAAATGGATTTTCGCCAGAGCGTCACAACTTTTTTGTAGATCCTGTTACATAGCACAGTGGTTATCTACGTCAAATGTTGTGGCAGCCGCCACAACATCTAGACCATCAAAGTCTGGAACAAACATTTTAATGCCAAAGAGCATTTCGTACGTGGTCTGCCCACCCAGAGGTCTTCAAGGGAGATTATTAAGAGCAGGTTGAACCCCATTTAGATGAATCAACCAGCCACGACCCGTTGCTAAAACCCTTGTGTTAAAGACTGCTTTATGTTACGGTTCATCTGCTCCACAACATAATTGCCTCCTGGCCTATATGGAGACATGAAATGCACCTGCACCCCCATGGATTTCATCAAATCACAGTAAGCCTTGAAGAGAAATCCAGACCTTGGTTTGAATGAAAGGCGCCACCGGCATAAGTCCTGACAAAGATATGCAAATCTTTTATAACAGTGTGTCAGCAGAGCGCTGCAGCCAAACCCAGAGGAACCTAGTGCATGAATCCAGTGCAACCAACATATATTTGAAAGCATTATCGGATGTTAATGGACTACAATGATCAAATAAACATACCCAAATAGATTGTTAGAAATGAAAAGATGCGTCTGTGGTGGGTGCGTCACAGTAGAACTCTTAATTTGTTGACAAATGTTACCATAAATCACATATTTGAAATTTTGCTGGTATTAACCGTGCCACTGATAGTATTACTGTAAAAGAGAAACTGGTAGCCGATACCCCAGCATGAGCAAAAGCCATGCCTTCATGGGCGGCCACAATGAGCGAAAGTCTACGGTTATCGTTGGCAATCAAGCGATCACCCACCGTAGGAATAGTTACCATGGGTACTTTGTCAGTATTCATCTGATAAGTTTAATGGGAAGGGAAACCCTGGGGAAACTGAGTACCCTCCCACGTTGCGGCAATAGCCGACAAAACGTCATCATCAATTTTATTCATGGATCTTGAATAGGTGCTACTATATCTGTGGTCACTGCAGATTTGGCTGCTTCATCGGCCATAGAGTTAGCAACCGCATGCGCTCCCACACGCTGATGTCCTAAACTAATGATAACATGTGTAAGTGGCAAACGGTCTTTTAAAGTAGCCACTCGGACCCAGAGCGTTTATGCTTTATTGTGCTAGCTTCAGAATCCTGAAAAATCATTTTGTTTCCAAAAAAACAAATTGTCATAAAAACACTGTACACAGTAAAAGCAGTGGCACACAACAAGTGAGGGAAACTCAGGATCAGCAAATTCAAGAGCTAAAAGTAGAGCTTGCAACTTGGCCGATTGTGCTGTGCAATCACCAAGGGACTGCATGTGAACCAAAGAAGACTGAAAAGCACCATCCACTATTGTACCTGCTACAATAGCACAGGCTGCAGAAAAAGCTTGCTTAGAACCAATGGCCGGTTGAGCGGAACCATCAGTGTAAATAATGGATTTGTACTGATCAAGAGGAAGAACCGAAGAAGGAAGAGGATGAACATGTTCATATTGAAGAAAATATTGTGTTTGTAAACAAGGATCAAAAAATAAGCCAACATCAGTCAAGGATGTAGCCCATTGTATCCAAAGAGGATGTAGAGCTTTAGAGTTAGGCATACTAGCCTTCGTGACTGCCTCTAAGGCAGGCATGGTGAAATGACAAAAATGTGTTTAGTCTGTTCAAGAGGACATTCTTTCAGTATTGCCATCTGCACAGCCATCAGTATTTTTTCAGTTGAAGAAAAACGCAACTCTGCAGGAGTGTACAGATGCAATTTATATGCAATGGGAACTGTGTCCCCCTCATTGAAAGTCATATATGTGAAACCAATTGGTCCCGAAACAATCTGTATGACCAATCTGGTAGTATTCAATCTAGTTTGTAAGTATTGTGTTACTAGCAAATCAGACTGCAAAGAGCGCAAAACCCCAGTGTGTTCCGAAAGCCAAATGGACGACGAAAAAGAAGGATGTATCAAAGTGTAAAGCGGCTTGATACGCTCAGCCTAATCAAGAATGTAAGTCCTGATAAAATCCAAGAAACCCAGCCAAGATTGCAATTGCTTTGAGGGTAGTTGGTGGCTGCAATTGAGCACATTTATCCAAAAAGTGATGTGCTAACCCCCTACCCTCATTGGTCTATTCATAACCAAGTAAAAGGACGGACAAAAATGCAATATGTGATTATGCAAAATTTAATTTGTAACCTAAAGCAGTGAAATGCGTGCCAATTCGATCCACGCGCGCAAGATGAGGGCTTAATTCATTGTCTGTCAGGTAAATGTCATCAACATATGAAAATGCATCAGAGTAAATTTTATTTAAAATGGACACTCTACATGCTGCAAATACTCCGGAACTATTCTTACACCCCATAGGCAAAGCATCTCTGACTGCCGAGAGCGCAGAATGCGGTCAAGTCCCAGCTCTCCAGAGCCAAATTGTGGCTGGAAAAGCCATTCGAATGTCTAAAGTCGTTTGAAATTTTTTTAACAACAATATTATTAGTGCTGTACTATGCGTGTTCTGTACGGCAAAGGTACGGACATGGCTATTCAAGTGTCTGTAATACAAAACAATACGATACAAACAGTCCCGATTCAATATCTGGAAAAGAGGATTATTCATTGAAGAGACACAGGGCTCAATGACACCCTGAAATTCCAATTGAGTGAGCATGTCATTAACGGATATTTTAACATCACATTTAATGGGATATTGAGGCTGGGGCTGAGGACTAGAACGTCTTGGAATAACATGCGAAGGAGAATCCTTATCCCAACCAGCCTGATTACGATATATAGTAGGAGCTAAGGTGAGAGTCCACTCCGAAGCATAAGCATGCTTTGTCTCATCAGGGGCATACTGCGAAAAGGAAGGAATAAAAACCGAGGACAAAAGGGGGAGGCCAATCAACCTCCGCCAGTAAAATGTCATAGGAGGGCATCAGATTGTCCCAAAACACTACGTTTATAGTGCGCGTAATAGCACCTTTGATATGAAGGTCTACATGATAAAGTCTATCTGGGGAAGCCACGCGGGTGTCAGCGGTTTCAACAGTAACAAATGTGTCAGTTGCTTTTGCCTCCAGAAACTGGCGGAGTGTCTGCCACAGTATGGTAACTTCCCACGCATGGTGAGGAGAGTCACCAACCAACTCCTGTCCAGGGGGAGCATTTTGACCGTCTGGGGCATATTTCACTTTCAAGGTGGCAACGTTTTTCTTCTGAAACAGGGTACGATATGGAGGTGGTTCCTCCCGTTTCACTTTCACGTCAAACCGGTGCTGCTAGTCTCATTTTTGTTGCGTGGACTTGCCTTATCTGCGATCCTGTCGTCTCCCTCTGCCAAATTGTTGATTCAATGATTCCTGAAAGGAGTGAAGAGAACGAGGATCAGAAACCTGGAACCTCTCATGAATTTTCATTTTAGGGCCATCACGTAAATCAAATCTACGTTCAGAAGCATCAGGTGGTGGGGAACCAGCACAAGATCTAGGCTTCTGTTGCTGCTTATTTTTTACTCATGTCTTCTTTGGAAAAACTGGACGTCTCTCCTTGTCAGGAGGGGGTTTACCGTGAGACTGGGTAGATGGTCTGACTCCTAAATCATTGTGACCTAACAAGTATAAACATCAGCAATAATAATCGGCAACTCATGCTCCCTATCAACGTCAGACACCACCATAGGGGCTTGGTGAAACTGTAAGCAAACTGCTTCACCCTAAATATCAGAAAGAATCATTTTGGGGAGACACAGGAAAAATACTCACTAACTTCATACCCAAATCAAGGGCCAGACTGGTCCCGTATTCATTCTGTACTTGCTTCAGAATGCTCGGAAGAACGCTCATGGAGGGGGTGCCAAAACAAAGTGTGTACAGTGAGGCAAACACCGTCCCCTAGCTGTTGCACTCTGCTAAAGGAGGAATCAGTCCACTCGGTAAACACATAGTAAGGATCCTGTGTTCCTCCACAGAACCAGTGTGTGTGAAGACAGCATCAAGCTGTTCAGTCTTCTGAGCTAACAAAAATGGAAGGTCCTCAAGATTCTGAGGATGTTTGCCCATCACCGAATAAATAAGAACTGGGCTAATCACAAGGCCCCCCCTGTGTATCTGTAATGGAGGTGCAGCTCCAGGCGGAGCCACCAGAAAAGCACAAGAAATAAACTGGATCAAGTGTCCATAGAGAAGAACCACTTGACCATATAGTAAATATCCATACGCCACATTAGCAATAAAATAGTTCAGATGTGGTGTTAAACCAGCCAATACCGGCCATGTGGCCCCATCAGTACTTAAGGGACCCATACGAACAAATGAGATAGGATGGGGAAGGGCACTATTAAACCAAATTTGGTGCTCCCAGGAAGTAAGAGGAACTTCAACCACAGCAGGTCATGTCTTGATGACATGCTATGTCATGTTAAGTTATTGCTATTTGCAGGGTGTGCATGTCACCTGGGCTGGCATCCTGGGGGAGGGCTGACCTGTCTGTGAGCTCTCGGAAGAGCCAGGTTTTCAGTTTCTTCCAGGACTCAAGGACGGATCTGGCAGCTATGATGTGGTAGGGGAGTTTGTTCCAGAATCACTGAGGTGGTTTCAATAAAGATTGTTTATCAAAAAATTTACAATAGTAGGCAATAAGGGTCACATGACATCGCTTCTTCTGGTGCCCCTCCTGGGTCTACAGTTCCAGCTCTGTGGCACTCACTGCATGGGGTTCCGTCAGCGCCACGCTGACATTTACACCGGGAACATGTTTATAAAACGTGTTCTGTATATATCTGATTTTGTATGACTGTTATGCTAAAATTATATTGTACAGATCTTTATTATGTGAGTTGACACAACTGAGTACTGGTTCACATTGAACAAACCTACAAATAAATTAATGAAATAAACGTCCCAGACGCGATGTGGATTAAAGGTGTCTTTAAGTCCCTTTCAAACCCTGTATGATATTAGTGAAACAAGGCCTACTGCCTAGAGATTGGTAGATGTGTGCATGTGATGACATCGGCTGATGTGAGCCTCGATGCCAAAACTGAAGGTAACGCTTAGGGAAGTGGTCTACTAGGTGAGTACTAGAATCGGCCTTCGAGGCGCACACGGAGAACAGCAGTTGCCAGTATCTGACATTTCAGCCCACATGACTCCAAGGGAGATTATGAAGGCAGGGCGAGACCCAGACCTATTTGATTGCAGAAGCTCTTCATGGAACTCCAGCTGAGCTGTGAAGCAAACAGAACCAAAAAACACATTGCCGCTACAAGCAGTCTCTTGGGGTTCCTGGAACAGAGACATCACTGAGAGGGAGAGTGTGACATTTCTTGTGCTACCTTTAATACAGATTGGCATTACGTCACCCTACTCTGTCAAAAGAGAACATGTAGAAAGATAGGCATGGTCACAGACTTATCTATCTTATTATCAATATCTATAATATAAGAAACTTACCTTCCTCCTACCGAGACCGCATCACGCGGCGCGGCTGCCTCAGCTCCTGCTTGCTTCGGAGTCCTTGCGCGTTTTAGGCAGCCTCCCTCCTCCTGCTCCCCTAAGCCAATCACAATGCTGCAATGGCAGCGTTGTGATTAGTGAGGCGCAGCGGAGAGCACCCCAGCCGGTCCATTTTCTCTATGTAGGCTGCGTGCAGCAGCCTACATAGAGAAAAAGGGAGAGTGCGCATGACTGTGTTGGTTGGCCACAACAGTGGGCAAGCCACACCACCCTGCCCTCGAGCGGGACTCCCAACCCGCCCGCCCACAACCATGCATTCCAGGCACTTCTGCTTTCTCGCAGTGCGAGAAGCAGAAACATAAATGGAGTTTTTACCGTTGATGCTTCTGCCTTCTCCCACTGCAAGAAAAGCAGTGGGGTGACACCCCCACACCCCAATGGGGAGCCGCCACTGCCCAGAACACAATACTCCCGACTCTCTCAGGAATCGTGGTTGTAAAACAAACCCTTTCACTCACACTCTTGTACTCGTCCACAATAAGATCTGGCAGAGACAAAAGAAAAGTTTAAAATGTTTATTTTAACTAACATGCTCTAGTATGCAGTAAACGTGCCACATCCCGTAGAAAAATGCCAAACACAAATACGGTCTGCATAGCAAGTAGTATGTAGATCATAAAAGGAACTGTCATGATATAAAATAGAGTAGACCATGTCTACAATGTTCAGACTAAATCCCAGAAACGAACAGAGTGCAAAAACAACAGCATGTTCTATGTGAAAGTTTTAGCGTGGCACAAGCAAAATAGGTTTGTGTAGTAACGTGAGCAAAGCAGGAGACAGACTGCAACGTGGTCATGCTAACACAGGGAAGATGACAATGCCCACCATGTCAATGCCTCCTTATTGAAATAAGAAAGATTGAAGGCCACCTAAGACAATTTAGTTGGAAAGCCTGTGGTCTTTTCAAGAAATGATGCCCACATTGGACAGTGGAAGTGATGTGGGTCTCCTGCATTCGGCTGAGGGGCCATACCCATTAGAGGGGCTGCTGTACTTGCCCCTAGCTGGCCATTCATACCAGAATTGGGCGTGGTAAAAGAGGACCCTCATTCTGTACCACTATTTGAAGGTCCTTTTTATAATTCAAATATTTCAACCACTCAAACGATTCATTCTTTCCTGGTGAAGTCAGGATTGTCCTTAATATATGTGATGGTCTGTGCCATGGCCTGAAGAAGATTAACATCACAACAACTTGACCTCATAATCAGTCCAGACTCCTGAAGTAATGAGGGGATCATGGTGACTGGACTCCAACAATAATCTTTCACTCCTCTCTATGGAAATGAATGAGCAGGACCTTTACAAATCATTCACCAGACCACACAATCTGCCCAGCAGAAAATTTGGTTTGCAAAAGAAACACAATGGATACAGTTAATTTCTTGGGAGACACAGCAGATCTGAATTGGACTGTCTTTTGTTTCACTATACGGGCAATGATAGCACAGTTTGTTTCTCAGGGATGTATGTATCATGCAACTTTGTACTGCAGCCAGAAGCTGTGCCAAACATTTTTCAAATCCCAGAGGCCCTCAGGGGGTTACCTGATGCTCCAAGGATGAAAGTTCATCACCTCAGGAATTACTGAGAGATCACGCACAATTTATTTTTGGTAGCGCTGTGGAGTGTTTGTGGAAGTCACATGTAGATTCAAAGGACATAGCTTTTCAGTGACAACATTTTACAGTATGACACACATAACTGGCTAGCACTCAGGCAAGAGATATATAATGCACTGTATATTATACTGTTGCAAGAAGATCGAAAAAACCTGCAGGGTTTGGTGAAGGGAGTCACCAAATCCCAAAAACCTCAACGATAGCCTATCCTTGTGTACGCTTTCACTAGCCCTGACAAAGTCATAGGGTAACACCCGTGTTGTCTGGCGAGAACATTGCTGATCAAAGGTATAGAATAAAAAGAAGAACTGGAAGAGGGACTGCTGAGATCATTGTTCTTTGTAGTTGTATGAGAGCAATTTCTTAAAAGAGCCAACTACTTGTTTTTTTACTAACCAAACCTCTGTGACTTTTGGAGGCAATGGTCCTGGCCAAGCAACTGCCATGGCCACCATTGTTGGATTGATTAAGTGCTGTATGACCTATTGTTACTTTTGGGAGGAATCCTCCATGTGGTGTCCACCTTGGCTAAGGTGGCATTAAAGGCAGTAAGTAGGATTCAAGGTGTCAGGAACATATGCTTGTGTTGCTACAGGTGCCACCCCACACACATTCTGCCAATCCTTCCTCCAGAGCTATACAGAGCTTGGTTAGTGAGTTCTGCAAACCCTTTTGCCTTGGCTTAAGCTACTCTGTGCTGACATTTTCCTCTTCTTGTTTTTGGCTCTTAGTTGCTGTGGAATCTTTCAAACATTTGAGAATGAGACATAACCTGCAAATAAGAGCAGGACAAATTAAGTTTATGATGAATAATCGACCTGTCATCTTTAGCGTGGTTTTCCCTGTCTTTTTGACTCTGACATCTTGTTTTTGACTCTGTGCTGCATTTAGATTGTGCTGCTTTTAAGGTGATGCCCTGAAACCGGTCCCAGAATGCTTGTTTCCGGTCCAGGGAGGACCTGGCTTGGCAGTTCGGGCTGGACTATTCCCACAAGGAACAGGATCAAGACTGATTTTCACATGGCTGGGTCCAAACTGGGGTGGTGTGGTGAGCAAACAAATGATGGATTTAACCCAGATCCTTGTGACTGGGGGTGAATGTTTGCATTGTATATGGCTGGGCCCAAACTGGGGTGGTGTGGTGAGAAAAAGCATGATGGATTTAACTCAGATCCTTGTAACTAGGGGTGAATGTTTGCATTGTCCAGCATTCCGTCCATCAATTGATTATTTTGCATATGTCGCCCTAAGTGGAAAGGGTATGCCCAGATGTGGGCCCCGTGCTTACTACACCACCGGATTCAAGCTAGCCTGGCTGATGAAGGGTGATGCCCTGAAACCGGTCTGAGGATGCTTGTTTCCTGTCCAGGGAGGACCTGGCTTGGCAGTTCGGGCTGGACTGTTCCCATTGGGTGCAGGGTCAAGACTGATTTGCATATGGCTGGGTTCAAACTGGAATGGGGAGCAAAGCAAACAATGGATTTAGGCCCAGATCTCTGTACAGGGGAACATTGTTCTGCATTCTGTTCCTCAATAGTTGTTTTTGCATTCTTACTGGGTTACGCTCATAATGTGCCTCTGGCAGGCCATTTAGGGCAGGACAAGACTTTTGACAGGCTTGTCGCCCACTCTTATTGGCCCTAAATGAAGAAGAACTCAGATGTGTTCTGTAGGTCTTGCCATTTCTACCAGGTGAGTGAATAATCTAAGAAGGAGTGCAAAGGCTCCACCCCACCCATTTTATGTTGTTAGCAACCATTTTGAGAGGGTGGGCATTGACAGTGCAGCCTCTGGATCCCAAGACAGCCATGGGCAACAGGTTTGACCAGATCTTGGTCCACCAAGCCATCTGGTACCCAGGAGCTATCTCTCTGAGGTTGGCGACAGCACCCATCGTGGCCAGGGCACTGATGGGGATCTTTACCCATGTGGGTTTCCCCAAGGAGGTAGCTTCTGACCGGAGTAATAACTTCATATCTTTGTACATGAAGGCCATGTGGAAGGAGTGTGGTGTTACCTACAAGCTCACCCCCCTTACAAGCCCTAATGCATTGGGTTGGCTGAAAGGTTGAACTGTACTCTGAAGGACATGAATATGGTTCTCTTAGAACCCATGAGGCATAAGTGAGGCATCCTCTTACCTTGCCTCCTGTTCGCCTACAGGGAGGTATCTCAGAAGGTTGTGCGATGGAACAACTACCACTTGAACAATTACAATCTAAACGACGACTCCTGAACCACTACTTAGTCTAAACCACTAAAGTTTTAACAACAACAATTATTTTTTACAACTACTATGCCTTTACCGAGATTGCCTTTACCCCCATCAATGTATCTACTTTATAGGTAAGTATAAACCCATTTTATATATATATA
Source organism: Triturus cristatus (assembly GCF_964204655.1). Classification (NCBI taxonomy): domain Eukaryota; kingdom Metazoa; phylum Chordata; class Amphibia; order Caudata; family Salamandridae; genus Triturus; species Triturus cristatus. Next base: position 328,673,666 of record NC_140584.1, on the reverse strand, counting down.
TATATATATATATATATATATATATATATATTTTCACTCCTCTTCCCCTTGGTGAACAAGCCTTAAATTCACTTAAAAAACCATAGGTTTCACACATGTTATAGTTAGCTGGACATTTCCATTTCACTCGTAAAAAACCAATGAAATTCCCCCGTTATAGTTAGTGCAGGCAACTATAACTCACGCGACCGCAATCCTCTGCTGATGACATCAGATATTACATCACTGTATTTAGACACTTATTTACCCATGTCTTCTTCCATTAATCTTTAGCTATACATATATTACAAATATTTATTTTTCATAAAGACACATATGTCATCAGTGATGTAATATCTGACGTCATCAGCAGAGGATTGCGGTCGCGTGAGTTATAGTTGCCTGCACTAACTATAACGGGGGAATTTCATTGGTTTTTTACGAGTGAAATGTCCAGCTAACTATAACATGTGTGAAACCTATGGTTTTTTAAGTGAATTTGCAAGGTTTTTTAAATGCTAATTCGTAACTATAACGTGTGTGAAACCTATGTTTTTTTCAGTGAATTTGTACGTTTTTTAAAATGCTAAGTTATGTATTTATAAATTTTTTTTTTTTTCAGGCTTTTCAACGTGCGCGCACCATGCGGGCGCTGTGGGCGCTCGGTGCGCTTCGCACACCGAGCACCCGCGGTTCGCAGTGCGTGCCGTGCGCGCGCAGTGCGCGCACCTCGCGATTTAAAAAACCAAAAAAAAATGTTTTTTTCTCCCTTGGGGGTCCTTCTGTGACCCCCTGACCAAGGCTAGGGGGTCAGGAACTGTCCACTCTGCCCCCTTTTCACGTTCTCCACCTTTGTTTTTCACCCCCTCAGACTGCGAGAGACAAAATGGCGGCCGACACTTCCTGGTTTCGACCGATTCGAATGTTTACCGACATCTAACAACCAATCAGAATTGCGCTCGCGCAAGGCAGGGTGCGCGCACAGTGCGCGCACGGTGCGCGCGTATAGATATTGATATGCTTTTAAATGCTATTTTCACAGGAAATACTGAACAGATTTACACCAGACCTGCAAAAGGCACTTCCTTGACCTTATGGCTACCTCTCTGCCAAATTTCACGTAATTCTGTTCAGCCGTTCGGGCTGTAGCTGCGACTAAAGGTCCTTTGGAAAAATGCATGGGGAAAACGCGTTTTGGGACCCCCCCTTTTTCTCGGCCCCCGCTTGACGAATCACCCCGAGACTTTCAGGGTAGGAGCTGAATGGAGCGCCCCATTTGTTTTGAAAATTTCGCGAGGATTCGTCAACCGGCGCCAATGCCTTCTGTGAATACCGAAAGTCTTAAAGTTAGAATTTTTCTCAGTTTAGGAGTAGTAAAGTTAGGACTCCTAACTTTAGGACTCCTAAATGCCTTCTGTGAATACCGAAAATATTAAAGTTAGGATTTTTCTCAGTTTAGGAGTAGTAAAGTTAGGACTCCTAACTTTAGGACTTCTAAATGCCTTCTGTGAATACCGAAAGTCTTAAAGTTAGGATTTTTCTCGGTTTAGGAGTAGTAAAGTTAGTTCTGTGAATCGAGCCCCCTGATTTAGTAAGAATCGCCATGAACATCATGCCGCATAACATTTAAAGTTTTGTAAATTTTTAGTTCAGCACTTCTGCGGAACTTTTACAGAATATTTAAAAAAATTGATGCATGAATCCACATATTCAGTTGGGTCAATAACACAACTATCCAGTGGTTAATTGACATCTCAAGATGTTTTCCCTTTCTTTTACCATTCCAAGATGCCACTCATTTTCTGTGGAGCATATCCTTTGTTGATCTTGATTTGCATTGGCTGTTTATGTAGTAGTCCTACACTTATTTTGTATGTTTACTTATGACGCTCTGTAGGCACTTTGCATTTTGTGTGAGCAAGACCGCTTGACGGTTCAAAGGCGTCACAATGTGTGGATTTATGATGCAATAAATATTACCTACTGGCGGATGATTCTATTAAAAAATAGTTTTTTCTTTTGCCAATAATTTTGGCGTCGTTTGACGAATCGTTGCGAATTTTTCAAAACTAATGGCCTGCTCAGGTCAGCTCCTGTCTTGAAAGTTTCGGGGTGATTTGTCAAGTGGGGGCCGGGGAAAAAGGGGGGTAACAAAATGCGTTTTCTCTATGTTAATTTTCATAGGAAACTTTAGACACGGCTGCAGCCCGAACTGCGTAACGGAATTACACCAAATTTGACAAAATGGTAGCCTTTGGTCCAGAAAGCAGGCTTTTGTTTAAATAGTGTAAATCTGTTCAGTACTTTTTGAGAAATGTAAACATTTACAGATATCTATATTTGAGAATTGTGAGATCTGATTGGCTGAACCCTCCCCAGCATGAGGTTGACTCTGAATGTCTGCCAACACTTCAAGCAAGGAAGTGTTGTCAGCCATCTTGTGACTCGGTTGAAACGAGTAGGAATAAAAAGAGTGAAAAAAGAAGAAAAGGGGCATGGTAGTAACACTGTGACCCCCTAGGGTGCTCTGAGGGTGCCTCAGGGACTCCGTAGGTTAAAAAAAAATGTTTTTAAATATTTTCAGCAGGAGTAGCGTAGGGTCCGCAAATCACGGTGGAAAAAATAAAAAAATAAATGAAACATGGTGCCACGAGCTTCGTTTAATTAGGTCCCCGGGTGGGTCAGTTCCCAGGAGCAATGTTTAGTTATGATGAGGGGGCAACTTCTGTCACGGGGACCCCCACCTCCCCGGGGCAAATATAATGAAATGAGGGGCACACAGCCCCCCCTCTCTGTCCTGAAGAGCACCACCTCAGCGGAGCTACATGTAAAATTTAAGTGTAGAGGGGTTCAAGGTTACCCACACTGTCCCAGGGACCACTACTACCCCGGGGCATTCATCAATTCAATTAAAATGTGGGGGTCCGTTGCAGACTGACGGCCCCGGGAAGCACGATGTTCCTGCGGCTTTAAATTTGATGGAGGCGGATCGCGCAATGTCCCTTGTGGAGCTTACCATGTCCCTAGGTATTGCCATCTCTGAGGGCCGGTTCCCACAATGTCCCTCGGTGTCTACCCCTGGGACATTGCTGTTTGCTATGGCAGGGTGGGAGCTCTGCAGATCTCCTGCCTTGCCATAGCAAACTTCTGCTTCGCTTTATGGAAGCGAGAGGAGGATATTTGCTCTCACTTCCATGAAGCGAAGCAGATCTGCTTTTGGGAAAAGGGAGCTACATGTCAGCAGCTCCTTTTGCCCAAAAGTAAGGCCGGCTCCTGCAGGAGGCAGGGAGCCAGCAGGGACCGTGGGGGCATTGGGGCTCCTCCGCTGTCCCCAAACATTGTGGCCAGGCCCCGGGGGATGGGGTCCCTGGGGCTTTAAATGGCCCGGCTGAGTTCTGGGTTATAGGGTGGCTCTAAAAAGAGCCCTTGTTTTTATTATGACATTGTTGGAGCTACATGTAAGTGCGGATGCACAGCTTGAGGTTGTTGAGAGAAACTGTTTCCTTCATCTGTGAAATGAACTCCATCACTTCTGTAGATGTCATCCATATCAAAACGTAGATTGTTGTTGTAGATGGACTCTATTCTATGATCTCTGAGGCAAACAGAAACAGTTTTATTGACATTCTACCTAGATTTCTCAATCTGAGGACAGAATTGATTTGACCATTTCCATTTTTGTCTTTGGCATATATTAGAGTATACAAAGACAGCTTGAGACAAAAGCAACATCAACTGTGCAAAGGTATCCTTCATTAGCATTTCCAGTGCAACCCCCATCAATGTTCCTAGGTCATTGCCACCACAGTGCACAATCATGAGGTCAGGGGGTTAGAGATGCAAAAAGGTTTTAACCAAGGGCAACAATTGGTGCCAAATAATCCTCTCTGAGCAAACCATTTAATGTCCACATTTTACAAAACTAGGTGTTTGTCAATACGTTTGTGTTCAGTATACCTTTTGCACCAGAAAACATAGCTGTGTCCTACCCTACGATCCATACTATAAGCATTTTGAAGGGATGGCTGGAAGGAATCAAAAGATATCTGTAGCTGATGTAGTCAATTGGTGGAATGAGAGATATGTCAAAAGGTGGATAAGAAGCTTTTTTTCAGAAAACCAATAACTGATTGGCTGGTGAACAACACTGTGCACTGAAATATAGGGTGCATGTTACTTTCGTGAAAAAGCATATTTGTGATTGGTTAATAAAACATTTTGAAAGGTACACTACATAGGATACGATAACACATGCAGAAGTCAACCACACCTGCTACTTGCATTCTGGAAGCTACTGTTCTGAACTTAAAAATATGGTGAACTTGTGACCTGCTGGTAAATGTTGCAGAAACTGTTGGTATGGAATCTGGCATTAAGGAGAGTGGGAAGGGGTTGAAACATTTGAAAATGCAATTTTAATTACTACTGATAAGCCATTAAATTTCGTTTTTTGAAATCTGTAGTATGTGTAGAAGAAATGTTTGTTCAAAATTAGCAGTAGTGTTATTGGAAATGGGTTTTTGAACTCTTGTTAGGGTTCGGAGCTCCATGGGGATGCAGCAGTGTGGGGGAGTCTTGAATCTACACAGTTACAGAACCAGTTTGGGCACTATTAGAAGACAGAGAGGGTTAATGTGAGTAACCAATAGAAATGTGTTTTACAATTTGAAACAATGAAGGAACAAATTTGATTTGTTACTTACATCTATTTCTGTGCAGAAAGTGAGGGAAAGTTTGGATTGATATTTTTAAGTTTGAAAATATATATATTTTTTAAATAGCATATTATTACAGAAGTGCGCTGTTTGACATATGTTGCGAAAGGTACATAGACTGTGAGTAGTTGCTGAATAGTCGAGCTACAAGACAAAATTGAGGTTTAAGACATGCTGGTAGAGGTATTACTGAATACAGTACTTTGTATGACTCTGTGGAAAGGTACGGTTGAAGTACCCTGTATAAATTTAGATGCCTTCGAGAAATAAGGAGTGAGATTTGTCATGTTGAAAGGAGTGCATGGTCTTGTGAGACGGCCCAGGCAACGTAAATGAAATGGCACACGTTTGCAGATTGCGCCTTGTCGGAAAATACTAGGGGGGTGGAGCTTTACAAGAGATATGTTTTATTAACTTGAGGGAGATAAAAAAAGAAATGGAAATGTTGCCTGCACACTTTGTGCTCGGATTTATTCACACTGGTGAACTACACATGAATATAAGTGAAAGTAATTGTCAGACTCCCTGCCTGTACAGAATGTGCGCGCATTAAAAGACCGGCAGATCGAGACACTAGGAATGAAACGTCCCTTGACCTCCTCTTTTCCTCCCCCCCACAGTTACCCCCCCCCGTTTGCAACAAAAAGGTAACAGAGGCGTATCTGCTTCGAAAAATACTGTTAGACCCTCATTGGGCTGCTGGTACCACCTGAACAGGACAGAGAAAGTCCAAATCGCCTTCCATCCTATACAAAAAAGCTGCACACAGTTGCAACTTACATACCGGCCTATTGTATATTGCCCGAGTGTTCGTCTGAGCAGGGTGACTTTGCTGAGGTATGTCTAAATTCCTATATGTATTTTGACACGTGTTATGCATCGGAAGATCCGATACCTAAAAAAAAATTCAGGTATAAATCTATTTGTATGTTTCTTTTATGTTTGATACAACTACCAAAAGGTGCAGACAGATGGATGCATGCTTTCAGCAAGATGGCGAAACTTACAACTGTGATATGTGAAGAGTTTCTGCTTTACATTTGGCTAGGCCCAACACTCTTAGTAGTTTCTGAGTAGTAAAGATGCAAGACAAAAGTGAGGTTAAAGACATGCAGGAAAAGGGATTAGTGATTATGGTACTTGGTATGAGTGTCTGGAAAGGTATAATTGAAGTACGCCGTATATATTTAGGTGTCTTTCTGAAATGTGGAGTGCAGTCTGTCATGTTGAAAGCACTACATGGTCTTGTAAATGAGGAACAGGGTTGAATTGGGATCAAAAATCAGCCCGGGCAATGTAAAAGAAATGGCCCACGTTCACAGATTGTGCCTTGTCGGAAAATACAGGGGGGCTTTACAAGAGAAATGTGTTATTAACTTCAGGGAGATTAAAAAGAAATGCAGATGTTGCCTGCACACTTTGTACACGGATTTGTTTACACTGGTGAACCACACCTGAATATAACAGAAGGTAATTGTCAGGCTCCGTGCTCGTGGTGAATCTGCATACATTACAGGGCCAGCAGATCGAGAGACTGGTAATGGCACATCCCTTGAGTCCCCCCCAACGCTTCCTCTAAACAGTTTGTAAAAGGAAGGTAACAGAGGCCTATCTGCGTCGAAAAATGCCACTTAGACACTCACTGGACTGCTGGTGGCATCTGACCAGCACAGAGAAAGTCCCAATTGGCGTCCATGCTGCACAAAAAGCGGCACACAGTTGCAACTTACATACCGGCCCATTATACATTTCACGAGTGTCCGTCTTAACAGTTTGACTTTGCGAGGTATGTCTATGCTTCTACATGTATTTTCACATGTGTTATGCATCGAAAGATCCGATGCCTATAAAACACAGGTATACATCTATTTGTATGTTTTTTCTAAGTATGATGCCACTAGCAAAAGGCACAGACAGATGCATGCATGCTTTCAGTAATATGGTGAGACTTACAACTGTGACATCTGAAGGGTTTCTGCTTTACATATGGTAGGCCCAACACTCATAGGGGCTGATTCACAGAACTAACTTAAGACAAAATTGTAAACTTACTACTTTTGGTATTCACAGAAGTTAGGGTTTTGTCTTAAGTTTGTCTTAAGACAAACTTAAGACAGACTTAAGACAGTCTTAAGACAGACTTAAGACAGTCTTAAGACAGACTTAAGACAAACTTAAGACAGACTTAAGACAGACTTAAGACAGACTTAAGACAGACTTAAGACAGACTTAAGACAAATTTAAGACAAAATCCTAACTTAAGTCTGTCTTAAGTCTGTCTTAAGTCTGTCTTAAGTCTTTCTTAAGTTTGTCTTAAGTCTGTCTTAAGACTGTCTTAAGTCTGTCTTAAGTTTGTCTTAAGACAAACTTAAGACAAAATCCTAACTTCTGTGAATACCAAAAGTAGTAAGTTTAGGATTTTGTCTTAAGTTAGTTCTGTGAATCGGGCCCTTAGTATTTGCTGATTAGTGCAGATGCAAAACAAAAGTGAGGTTAAAGATATGTTGGCAAAGAAATTAGTGATTATGGTACTTGGTATGAGTCTTTGGGAAGGTATAGTTGAAGTACACCTTATATATTTAAGTGTCTTCGTGAAATGCGAAGTGCAGTCTGTCATGTTGAAAGGACTGCATGGTCTTGTGAGTGAGGGAGAGGGTTGATTTGGGATCCAAAATCGGCCCAGCCAACGTAAAAGAAATGGCAACGTTTGCAGATTGTGCCTTGTCAGAAAATACTGGAGGGGGGGCGCTTTACAAGAGATATGTTTTTTTTTCCTTTTGGAAGATAACAAAGAAATGGAAATGTTGCCTGCACACTTTGTGTACGGATTTGTTCACACTGGTGAACTACACCTGAATATATGTGAAGGTAATTGTCAGGCTCCCTGCCCGTGCTGAATCTGCATATATTACAGGACCGGCTGATCAAGAGATTGGGAATGGCACGTCCCTCGACTCCCCCCGTTCTCCCCCCACCAACATTTCTGCACCCTGCCGTTTAGTAAAGGAAAGTAACGGAGGTCCATCTGCGTTGAAAAATACCCCTTAGCGCTTCACTGGCCTGTTGGCGGCATCTGTACAGCACAGTGAAAGTCGCAATCGGCTTCAATGCTACACAAGTGCAGTCTGTCATGTTGAAAGGACTGCATGGTCTTGAGAGTGAGGTACAGGGATGAATTGGGATCCAAAATCAGCCCGGGGCACGTAAAAGAAATGGTCCACGTTTGACGATTGTACCTTGTCGGAAAATACTGGGGGGGGCCTTACAAGAGACTGTTTTCTTAACTTCAGGGAGGTAAAAGAAAATGAAATGTTGACTGACTGAATAATTTATTAAGCGCACTATTGCCGAGGCGTCTTGGCACTGTATGAGGGTAGAGATTAGCCACTTCCAGTCTAAGATATAGTAAATAGCTAGGTTTTTAAAGCCTTTCTGAACAGGATCTTGTTTGTTTCTAGGCGTAGCTCTGTGGGCAAAGAATTCCACAGCTGTGCTGCCTGAAATGAGAAAACCTTACCACCCCAATGTTGCCTGTACACTTTGTGCATGGGTTTGCTCACACTCGTGAAGCACACGTGATTATAAGTAAAGGTAATTGTCAGGCTTCCTGCTCATGCTGAATCTGCGTACACAACAGGGCGTCAGATCAAGAGACTGGGAATGCCATGTCCCTTGACACCCCCAACCCCTCCTCTCTCTCACCAATGCTTCCTCTCCCCCCGTTTGTAAAAGGAAGGTAACAGAGGCCCATCTGCGTCGAAAAATACCACTTAGACCCTTAACATGCTGCTGGCGGCATCTAAACAGCACAAATAAAGTCCCAATTGGCTTCCATGATACACGAAAAAGCGGCAGACAGTTGCAACATACATACCGGTATATTGTACATTGACCGAGTGTTTGTCTTAACAGTTTAACTTTGCTGAAGCATGCCAATGCTTCTACATATATTTTCACACGTGTTATGCATTGGAAGATCCGATACCTATAAACCACAGCTATATATCTATTAGTATGTTTCTTTTAAGTATGATGCCACTAGGAAAAGGCACAGACAAATGCATGCATGCTTTCAGTAATATGGTGAGACTTTCTACTGTGACTTGGAAAGGGTTTCTGCTTTGCATTTAGCTAGGCCGAACACTGTGAGTATTTGCTGAGTAGTGAAAAATGAGATTAAAGACATGCAGGCAAGGGATTAGTTTATATGGTACTTCGTATGAGTCTTTGTGAAGGTATAGTTGAAGGTCACCATACGTATTTAGGTGTCTTCATGAAATGAGGAGTGCAGTCTGTCATGCTGAAAGGACTGCATGGTCTTATGATTGAGGTACAGGGTTGAATTGGAATCCAAATTCGGTTTGGCCAACGTAAAAGAAATGGACCATGTTTGCAGATTATGCTTTGTCAGAAAATACTGGGGGGGCTTTACAAGAGACATGTTTTATTAACTTCAGGGAGCTAAAAACATAAATGTGAATGTTGCCTGCACACTTTGTATGCGGATTTGTTTACTCTGGTGAACCACAACTCAATGTAAGTGACGGTAATTGTCAGGCTCCCTGCTCGTGCCGGCTGATCGAGAGACTGGGACTGACACTTCCCTTGACTCCCCCTCACCTTCGCCATGCTTTCTCCCCTCACGTTTGCAAAAGAAAGGTAAGAGAGGGCCATCTGCATGGAAAATTACCAATTAGGCCCTCACTGGGCTGCTAGTGCCATCTGAACAGCACAGAGAAAGTCCAAATCAAATTTAATGCTGCACAAAAAAGCGGCACACAGTTGCAACTTACATAGTGCCACATTGTACATTGCCCGAGTGTCCATCTTAGCAATCCGACTTTGCTGAGGTATGTCTATACTTCTACATGCATTGTTACATGTGTTATGTATCGCAAGATCCAATAACTATAAAACACAGGTATACATCTATTTGTATGTTTCTTCTATGTAGGATGGCACTAGCAAAAGGCAAAGACACATGCATGCATGGTTTCAGTGATGTGGTGAGATTTACAACTGTGATACATGAAGGGTTGCTGCTTTACATTTGTTTGGCCAAACAGTCTAAGTAGTTGCTGAAAAGTGAAGCTAGAAGAGAAAACTGAAGTTTAACACATGCTAGCAGAGGGATTAGTGATTAGGTTACTTTATATAAGTCTTCCAATCACCCAGGCTCTACCTTTGCACTGATGCAATCACACAAGCAGTATGCATGTACTCATGCAATCAATAAAGCACTAGAATTCCACTCAATGGTTCACTCAGGCACTACCTATTCAGTGATCTATTCCCTCAGGCACTACTGTGGCACTCATCCAATGATTAAGCCATTCCTGTTACATTCATGATTTTACTGAGGCACTGCTCATGCACCGATCTAAGTATTGAGACAATACGCTTACTCTCATGAAGGTACTCAGGCACAACTTATGCATTCATTCAATCACACAGGCACTAATGTGCACTCATGCTATCACATAGGCACTAGCTATGGACTCATGCAATCAGTCAGGTATTACTCTTGCATTCAGCCATTCACTCAGGCAGTACGTATGCAGTAATTTAGTCACTCATGAAGTACCCATGCCGTCATGCAATCAGAGAGGCACTATCTATGCAGACATCGAATTAATGAGGCATTACATCCACAGTCAAGCAGACTACTAGCCAATACTTTTTCACTCAGGCATTTACTCAGGGACTGCTCATGTACTCATCCATTCACTCAGGCAGTACGTATGCACTCATTCAATGACGCAGCCATTACCCTTCCATGGATTGTTCCATTCAGGAAGCACTGATACACTTATTGAATCATGCAGGCATTACTACTGCACTCAAATAATCACACAGGCACTACTCATGCACACATGCAATCAACAACACACTACCTATGCACACATTGAATTAATAAGAAATTACCTACACAATTTTGCAATGAATCAGGCACTACTCTTGCACTGATCTAGTCACTCAGGCACGAGCCATGCACTGATGTATTCTATAAAGCACTATGCATGCACTCATCCAATGACGCAAGCACTACAGTTGGATTAATGCATTCAGTCAGGTACTATTCATGCAGTGTTCTAAGTAGCCGGACATTACTCTTGGACTGATTAATTTACTGATACACTAGCCATGTGTTTTAATACATGTTATGCATGTGAAGATTGTAGACCTATAAAACACAGGTATACATGTATTTGCATGTATGATGGTAATAACAACAAGCATTGGCATAGCCAAAAGGTCTCGCCTTTGGGACCTTATAAGTGTTTAGCCATGCAACAGTTAATGTTACTGCACCAAGGATATTGTGCTGGATAACTAAACACTTAAACGGTCCCAAAGGCGAGACCTATTGGCTATGCCAATGCTTGTTAGCCTTTGAGTGTGATTATAGAGGTATGGGCGAAACCGTTTAGGGACGTTCCGTCCAGAATTTGATGGCCTGTGGTGTTGAAAGCACTGCTAGATAACAAGGGTATAAGAAGTCGGGAATGGGCACAAGTGAAGGGTATGACATGAAATTCCAAATGTCAAAATCATAAAATGTGTGATTTAAGATATGGATGTCGTTTAAGAACAAATGTGTTATTTTCTTGAAAGTTAAAAACAACCAATAACTGCATTGTAAATAGAGACACGAGTTTTCAATATTTACTATAAATGCTTCCCTCTCTTTATTTTAAAAATCACAAAGAAGTAGAGGTTAAGGGTCTGATTTGCAAAGGGACTTACGTGTAGTAAAGGTACAAGTGTGGAGTCTCTGCACTCTGGGCAGCCTCTCTGTCCAGCGCACTGCAGTGAGTGCAGTGCGGAGATTCTGCCATGAGTGAAGAGACACGTAACTTTATTGCATATTAGTCCCTTTGTCATTTGAGCCCTAAGCCTTCATTTAAGGTTCTCACCATATGTTCAATCATGTCTGCTAGATCAAACGTTATGCATATAATCAGAAGCCCTAGTATTAAAACATGGCATCTTTTAATGTGCCATACATTGTCATTACCTTTTCTGTTTGCGAAAGGCACCAGTTATCAAAAGTAGTAAAATAAACTTTTACTAAACTCACCTTGGTGAAACTGCATTGATTGCTGCTGCTTATTGAGGAGCATAAGGGCTGGTACCCAGCTAATGCCCCGTGCGCTCATTGAGAAAAGTGTGGGGTGACCCGCAATATCAAAGGAGAGGCAGAACGATCTAAGAGTATGAGCATAGACAAGAACAGAGGAGAGGATAGGATAGTGGAATGAAGGGTCCCAAACACAGGAGAGGGTTGAGTAGTCGGTTACAGGACAGGCAGTCAGTGCAAAGGGAAACGCAGGGGAAACTGTTGGATGAAAGAGGCAAAGATTTGATGAAGGGAGGACGAAATGGTTACAGGGGGGGCACAGGGTGGATTAGCAACTTTCATAAGAGGAAACATTTGTTAGGAGGATGTTGTGTTAAATCGTAATAATGTAACTGCGCAGGGTTGAGGCGAGTGAGGACTTGAGCACTGTGGACTTATTATAGTGTTAATCTTGGAGCAGATGTAGCAGGGTGAAGTCATGAGCAGGTAAGGATGAACAATAGAATACTGATAATTGAAGATGATGGAGAGAGTAAAGAGCTGAAGGTTTGCACAGAGCGCTTGTGGATGGTGAGGTAATGAGGTCCTGGAAATAGATAGATTTGACACCTCCTAGATCATTATGCAGTGTATGAAGGGCTTGCTTATTAACCAAGAAGTTAGCAGTGAATATGTGCTTTTGCCATTTATGTACTGCTGCCCTCATTTACTGTTATGCGCTCTTATTTCATGTGCAATTCATGGCTGAGGCCTATCTTTGGTACAAGGTGGATAATGAAGCAGTTGTATGAGCTGTAGTGCAAGACTGAAGTGAGGTCTTTATGAAGATCACGTGGAAAGCAGTGAGAGCAGTGGGGTCCTGTTTTCTACAGCAGATGGGTACATGAGAGAGCGATCTACAAGGAGGCGAACTGATTTGCATGTGAAATGTGTGATGTCAGCTGGAGCGATGATGGGTTTAGATTTGGATAAAGTGTTTGAAATTAGCATAAAATTGAGTGGCTTACCTTGCTTGTGGGTGGGATTAAGGAAGGTGTCATTTGAGGAGTGATCAGACAGAAGTGGAGACACTGTCGAAAGCATCAGTAAAATATTTTGGCAAGTTATGGTCACACCAGTGAAAGCAGAATCGTTTGGTGAAGGCAATAAATAGGTGTGTAGCATAATTTCCGCCAGCTGTAACTGAAAGCCATTACTATATAGTTACAGAGACGAATGCGTTTCCAGATGTTTGGAATGAAAGAGGCTTATGGTGCGAGTCCTAATGAGAAAACATCTTGTCATCCATAATAAAACACTGACCAAGGAGAGTAAGATCACATAGGTATGCTTTACTAAGGTAATACCTAAGGCAAAACAAATGTTAGATTGGTTTTGAAATAACAGTAAAATCATGAGTCTGAGTCTTAGGACCTGGAAGGCCAGTGCAATCAGGAGTGAAATACGGACAGTATTGGAGCATGCTAGTATAAACTATGTTCATGATCCTTTGAGACACCTTTAAAAATACATTTTAATACAAGTAAAAGGGATAGCTCCTTTCCGCTCCTAAAGCGTCTTTTTTTTAACGCAGAACAAAATGCTGTATGGTGCTCTGTAAAACACGTTAGCGCCACCTGGTGTATTTCATGCAATACGGCCCCAGAAATGTTCTGCCAAATGCAATGGATCTCCGTCACATAAACAAAGGCATAAAAATCAAACATCAAAGCGGCGAAAGTGAAAGTAATCGAGCAGAGCATAAAAGGGCTGGGTGAGAAGGGAGGGGGGAATGCAAGGGTCAAAGCGGCTAAAGTGAAAGAAAGCTATAGAGAAGGAAGGGGGGAGTGGGAGCAGCTGTGCACGTGCATGTGATCGTGCACTCAAGGTTTAGGCCAGCCAAAAGACTGTGGGTAGCACTTTGAAAATCCCACATACAAAATGTCTCTTCGAGCCTTTGGCTCAGCGAGACCTAAAAAGCACTGACATATGTATGCATGTTTTCAGGAATATGATGACCCTTACAACAGTAACGTGCAAAGGGTTCATCTCTACATTTGGCTAGACCTAACACTCTTAGTAGTTGCTGAATAGTAAAGGTGGTAGACAAAAGTGCAGTTTAAGACATGTTGGGAGAGGGATTAGTGAATAGTCTACTTTGTTGAATTATTAGTGACATCCTATATGAAATAAGGATACAAATACATGTATAGATGTGTTTTATAGATGTACCATCTTTAGATGTATAACATGTGTGAAAATAGATGTACAAGTACAGATATAACTGAGTCACAAGAGCATGCACTGTTTCCAACTAGAGAGACTGTACTTTCCATTTCAAGAACAGTGTGGATAGGTACTTGAAGTGTGCCTATCCACAGACTCATAGGAACTAGCCTAATCACTAATTCCTCTGGCAGGATATTTTGAACTTCAGTTTTCTCTTGTAGCTTCAGTATTCAGCGACCTGTCAGTTTGTTTGGACTAGCAAATATAAAGCAGCAACCCTTCACATGTCACTGTTGTAAGTCTCTGCATATTGCTGAATGTATGCATGTATATGTCTGTGCTTTTTTGCTAGTGCATCATACATAAAAACATATATACAAATAGATGTATGATGGCACTAGCAAAAGGCACAGACACATGCATTTATGCTTTGAAGAGTATGGTGAGACTTACAATAGTAACATTGCAAAGATTGGGTTTTTAATTTTTGGAGTTCTCTTGCTTGTTTGTGCAGTTGTCTGGAGTTTCTGCATGTGAGTTCTTTGTTTCTGCAGTTCTCTTGTTTCTTTTTGCATCATTCGTCTGTGTTTCTGGAGCGCTGGTGCATGTTTTTGTACTTCTCTTCTTTGTTTCTGCACCTTTTTTACATCTTTTTGCAGGGCTCTTTCTCGTCTTTGCAGGTCTTTTGATTCTTTCTGCACCCCTTTTCCGTGGTTCTCCACTTCTGTTCCATTTTTCTGTACCTCACTATTTTTACTGTAGATGGCTAAATTATTTATGCAGTTGTGTTGCCACTTTAATCAGGTCTGTTGCTTCCTCTACACTTGTCTTGCCTCTATCTGCACCTCTGTTGGCTCTTTTGGCTGTCATCTTGCTTCTTTTTCCACCCATGTGGTATGTTTCTGCACCCCTTCTCTCTCTTTCAGCACGTTTGTAGCATCTTTGTTAGCCTGTTTCTGCACCTGTCTTGCTTTTTTTGGCACCCCTCTTGCCTATTTGTTAACCTGTGTTTCCTGTTTTGGAGTTGTCTTGTCGCTTTCTGCATCACTCTTGCGTCTTTATACATTCTGCTGCAGGTTTGTGCAGTTGTGTTGTTTTTTAGTTCAGTGCTATTTCTCTTTGTGCAGCTCTGTTGCCTCTTTCTTAATTTTTCACATTTTGTAGTAGTTGTGTTTTTGTTTGTGTGTTTCCTCTAGGTGTTTTTAAAACTTTTTTTCTGTCTCTTTCTTTCTGTTTCACTCCCATTTGTCCTCTTTCTGCAGTTCTCTTGCTTGCTTGTACACTTGTGGTTTTTATTTGAAATAAAGAGAATAGCAATGTAATTGTAAGTAATTGCTTACTAGTTAATATCAGTAATCATATGTAATTATTTTAAAATAGTTCATTGATGTAAGAAACTATTAAAACTGATCTTTGTTTTTCAGAAAATTATTTTTTTTGGATCACAAATTCAGGTTGGCAAGAAAAGAGACAAAACAAAAAAACAGATCTACTTAAAGAAAAGTAAAAAGACTGTGTTCAAAAAGATGAAAATGTTACTAAGGATAAAGTTTGTTCTGGTAAGAGCACTAAACACTTTCTTAAAAGAGAAATTAAATGAATACAATAGCAATGAAAGGAAAAAGAAGAGTTTTTCAACAGAGAAGAAGGAGAATGACACTTCTAATGGTAAAATAGTTATAGTTTTTGGACAAACAACACATGTTACATGAAGAGAAAAACAATTTCAACAGATTCGTCAACGACTCTTACTAAATAGAGTAATTAAAAATGTATTAAAAGATTGTAAAAAGTATAAAAAAATATCAGCAGCGTATATGAAAAAGCAACAGATTAAAACTGTAGTAGATACTGCTTTTGATTTGAAACAGAAATTATTTCTTTTAATAGTGAAGAGAATTCTTCAATTAGCGTTTTCAGTTGACACTAGTGGTCGATGCTCTGAGATGAAAGATGATTGTCTCATTCCAAAAGAAGAAATGGTTGTTAAGAGTGCGGTAGAAGTAATAGCTGAAGAAGTGCAAGGAAAGCGTACACAAGCTCGTGTATAAAGTGGGATTATAGCAGTATTTGCAGTATTCGACAGAAATATATTGACATATTTTGAATGTTTTTTTACGACAGTATTAAAATAAAAAGTGTTAAGCAGAAGATTAGGTTGTTACAAGGACTAGATCCCCCTCATACACACATGGTATTATGGATAAAGAATGCTCCAAAATATTGGATCGGATACTGATGAAACTGTATTGTCTTTCATTGAACAATATGTTATCTGTGACTTTCAAGAGAAGGAGGAGAAAAGAGCTTGAGACAAGTTTTATTTTTCCAAAGTCACCGCTGTGGAAAGTGCTGTCAACAAAAATACAAGTCTAAAGGAAAATTTTATACAAAGTGTCGGGTTGGATTCCCAAGTCCAGTAATTTCTAAAGGAAGAGTAAATTCTTTTTTAGCTGCAGTAAGGCAAACATTAACTCCGAAATCTCCCAAGAATACATACACCTTAAAAAGAACAGAACAGTCAAAGTATATTAATGACTACAATCCAGTTATTTTGAAAATGTGGAATGCAAATATGGACCTTCAATATGTTACATCATATATAACGAAATCAAAAAAGACAGAGAGGAAAACCTGGCTTTTTGACTGATCCGGAGCTGCACACCCGCCCCCTATTGCCTTGAGACCCTCATGGGTGAGTAGTGCGCTTTATAAACCCTGATTGATTGTTTGAGGAATGAAATGTGGGAAGAAATTTCACAAGAGAAGAGCCTTTGCAAAACATTATACAGCTTTAGCATGAAAATGCTTTCCCACTGAGAAATTGTATCCTATGACAGTTCGGATCACTTGTGCTCTTCCAGTTCATATTCAAAGCCAAGAGGAATCATTTGGATAAGTTTAGGCCTTGCCTGCACAAGAAACAGAGTATTGAAAACATTAGAAGTAATCGAATACTTAGCACTGAATGAACCAGAAAGTACTTAAATTCTTAAAACTAATATATTGGATACATACTATCCCAAAAGGATTCCACACCTGAAAAAGCTTTGTCTATATGAAATACTTCAGCATTACAGCTTTAAAATAAATGTTACACAAAATATAAAACAATGAAAATATGCAGTAATTGGACGTGATGGATGTTTAGTAAAACATGCCAAAGGAAATCTTATCAACCACAGAAAACTCAGTTGCGAAACTCCAGATAAGAGAGAATTTTTCTATTTTGCACTTCTACAACTGTTCAAGTCATGGCGTAGCAAAACAGAATTACTTGGAGATTTCGACTTCAATGAAGATTCTTTTAATGCATGTAAAGATAGCATTGAATGCACAATTTTTCCTACATATCTACAAATGTTAAATGATGAGATTGAACAAGAAAACACTATTGCAGCTGAAATAGCTAAAGACAGTTGTCAAGACAGTCAAAGTTCTGGTCCACTGAGTCAAGATCCACTGGAACAACCAATAATTGAAAATGAAGCAGCAATAGCCATAAATGAGGTAGAAATTGCAATGCAACAAGCACAGCAGGATAATATTACGTTGGAAAACTTAGAAGAACAACTAAATATTGAACAAAAAGAAATATATCTACGTGACACATCAGATACAACATGGTTTGTTGCATGAAAAAAAAGAATGCCAGTGTTCATCATTTAAACTTATTCTTATGTACATCAGTGGTCAACCTGGAACAGGTACAGGTTTTTTAATTAAAGTTTCGACCAGTTATCTACAGAAAACTACAGATTCACATTTATCTTGTGTTGTAACAGCTCCAACTGGATTAGCAGCACATAACATTACATGGATTAATTTACATAGAATTATGCTACCAGTTGAACATGATAATAAATTGGAATATCAGAAGCTGTCGGGAGAAGCTTGTTATGACATGCCAAGAATACTGAAAAAAATTTAACTTTTAATCATTGATGAGGTGAGCATGGTCTCAAACTTAATGCTTGCCTTTGTACACTTGAGAATGCAAAAGGTTTTAAAAACAGATTACAATGTTCGATTTGTAGGGAATCATTTAATTGTATTTGGAGATCAACTACAACTAACACTTGTGCATGAAGACACTAGAAACCCTTTGGGAAGTATTGGAAATGTGAACATTTGGTTACATTTTGAATATAAAGAACTTCTAAAGAACATGTGACAAGCAAGTGATGAAGATTATGGAAATATTCCTAAAGATATAAGAATTGGTTTCTTGACAAAACATGGTAAACAAGCTTTAGAAAGTCGGCTACTAAGGAACTTGTTTACAACTGAAAACACAGCAGCTGAAGTAATGTACAAGAAAATTGCAGAAAAGAAGACTATAGTTTGCCTAATGCCTACACTGCAAGAGTGTTCCACATTTAATCAAGAGCTTCTGAAACTGGAAAAACAAGAAATAGTTTAAATTCAAGCTACTGATAAAATTGAACTCTAGGGAGTGACTATTCTTCTTTCAGAAAACTACAGACTAAATTGCACTCTTTAAAAAAGTTTGCATCGAAAACAGCAGGCTTAGAAAAAACTTTAGATGAATGTATAAACTGGTAATTTTGGGCGTAATTTGAATGTAGCAGAAGGTTTAGTAATGGGAAAAGTTGTTGATTTTGTAAAATTTCAGAACAGAGATGGAATAGAATTCTTGAAAATAACATTTGACCAGATTACAGAGGTAACTCAGATTGGGCGTTGTGTGGTACGTTTCTTGCTCGTAAAAGACTTGTATGTTCACAGAAAACAGTTTCCTCTGTCTTTAGCATATGCAGGAACAATTCATAAATCTCAAGGTTTAAGTATAGACAGTGCTTTGGTAAATATTGGAAGTACAGTGTTGAAAGAGGGAATGGCATATTTTGCATTATCTCGAGTAAGAACATTGTGTGGTTTGTATTTGATTGATTTCGATGAGAAAAGGTTACTGCTGATGTAAATTGTGTAAGAGAACATAATTGTTTAAGAAGACTTTATATACCAGATTTAGGTGGATATCCCACATATGAGATACGTGTAGTGTGTCCAAAACAGAAATATGTTAAAGATTCAAGTGAGGTTGAAAAAAAAAATTGAAGAGAAAGATAAAGGTGTGAAGAAACAGAAAATGGAAAGTGTTGATGAAATTGTAGGATACAAGTTGGAAGATAGTTCAGGTATCAACTGTTATGCTAATGTGATTCTGAATGTTGTGTTTTATCTACAAGATCTTCATCATGAAATCAAGGGGACTCGTGAAACAAGATTCTGTTCTGCACTACATTATGTATTTCAACAGTTGACAAATGACAGAAGTAAAATCCATACTGCTTCTGGTATTCTGCATCTTTTAGACATATGTACTAGTTCTTTGACGTTTACTCTTAATATACAACAAGATGCACAAGAATTTCTAATGCTTATGCTTGGAGTTTTAGAAGATGAAGGAATACAGATTGAAAACTTATTTGGACTCAGTTACAGATAGGATCATAAATGTGAACAGTGTTCATTAACTTCCAGCACTGAAGTCAACATAGAAAGATTCATATATTTAACAATACCAGACTGAATATCAGTACCTTTTAACAGATTAGTAAAAGTGGCAAATCATGATATGAAATGTTCGCATTGTAAATCGGAGATGTTATCTACAGAAAGATATGGAATATATATCATTTTAATGCTACAGCGTTGTAGAGCAAATGGAAGAAAACTTGAAAGCAAAATTAGAAATGTTGTTGCAAGTCAAATATCTATTTCTGGAAGAACTTTTACAACAGTGGCTATTATTTTCCATGCTGGACCTACTACAACATCTGGACGCTATACTGTGCATTTAAAGTGTGCAATGATGCCCACTTGGAATTTAAACCCAAATTGCCTTACGAATTACCAAATTCATATTTGATATTTTTGAAGCCAAAGTTTTGAATACATCATTTGGCCTATTGGGAAGATGTAAATACACATTAACAAATTCATATTGGATATTTTGAAACCCAAAGGTTTGAATCAATTATTCGGCCTATTGGAAAGATGTGAACAGAAAGTAGAGAGCACTGTAAACAATTACTAATTATAATGAGTGTTTGGACCATTATTTGTGCTGATTGGTATTGCACTTGGAAATATTGCATTGAAAAGTAAATAGTTTACATATTAGTTCTCTATATTGTAGAATATGTAAATGAGTGTACATTTTGGAAATGTTCTTGAGATAAATAATAGACGTACTGTACAAGAAGGATGTAATGAAAAAATGTATTGAGGAACACACATAGCTACACATATTGAAAATAATGCTGTACACTCATTTTTTTTCAACAATCTAGTTGATTATTTTTTCCCCCGCAGTTCCATGATGATACTACATTGAAATCACTGTTTATGGTGAAGTTAAGTGGAATCTGAGAGCAGCAAATAAGGGAAACTGAAAATGATATGTAAATCTTAAATTATGTTGTGGTCTTAAAAAAGTAATAGTATAATTTCTGTGATACATTACATTACATAACAGTTTTCTTTTTATTCTTCACTGTACGTAGTGGTGAACTTTGAAAATAGTTTTTATGCTGAATAGTGCAACACTGCTCTAAAAATATTTTTTATGCTTAGTAGTGCAACACTACTCTAAAATAGTTCAAGAGAGTCATATTTCTAAATTACCTAAACAGGTAAGATTACATAACATAATATGTATGACAATGTGAAAGAATGTTTGAAGTACATTTATATGTTATTTATTTGTAATTAAAATTATTTTTGATCCTTTATACTATTTGGTAAATTTGGTCATATAGCTAATGTCATCAGTTAGGTAGTTATTCTTTTACACAAACAGTACGTATGCTCTCATGTAATCTCTGTAGCACAACTTTAGCATTAAAAGGATAACCCAGGCATTATCTTTTTGTTTTTCCATTTAAGAGGCACAACCTATGCGCTCATGGTATCAACCAGACAGTACTCCTGCACTTATGCAATCAACAACAGAGTACACATGTACTCATACAATCAACCAGGCACTAGTCTTGCACTCATTCACTCAGACACTACCCATGGAGTAATCCATTCACTCAGGCTGTTGCAGGGATTCTGGCTAAGGTGACAAGTATGGGTACAATTGTGGGACCTTAGTATTAGGCCTGGGCGAAGCACTACGCTACGCTCGCGTAGTTTGCGAAGTTCGCGCTACTTCGCACTACGCGAACTGCACGTAGCACAGTGCGAACACGCCTAGCGTAGTGTTGCGTAGTGCTGCGGTCATTTTTTGCTTGCTCGCGGTCCTCAACGTCAAGTTGGCGACCGCGAGCAAGCAAAATGACATCCCTGCGAGACTTTTTCCTTGTTCGCGATCGCGAGCATGGAAAATAAACCTCCCGGCGAGATTCCCAACGCGAGGAGGTCAGGTTTCTCATTACGAGGGGTCGCGTATGCTCGCGACCGCTCGCGATGAGAAACTACCAGTTCGCGTTGAGAAAGCTGCCGCTCCGGTAAAAATCTACTCGAGCAGCAGAAAACTACAGCTCGCACTGTGCAAGATGCCATTTTCAATGATTGCACAGTGCCGGTTGCTTGTCCGCACTGTGCAATAATTGAAAACAACATCTTGCACAGTGCGAACATGTTACTACGCAGTTCGCGAAGTGCTACGCGTAGCTCGCGTAGTGCGAACTTCACTTTGTGTAGCTTCGCGAAGTGCTACTTCGCGAACTACGCCCACCCTTACTTAGTATGTAGGGACTGTGTCATCCTATTACCTTAGTGCCCATAAGGCCCGGATCAACTTGCTATATTGTTTTATTTTCTGTCCTAATCCCTTATAGAGAAACAAATGATTAGACAACCCAGAACACAACCCTCCCACATGTCTGAGGAATTGCGGTAACAAGACACATCCTTTCACTGACACAGACTTGAAACATTTAAAAATATTTCTTTTAAGTAACATGGCGTAAAGTGCAGTATATGTGCCACAACACAAATTAAAGTGTATGATAGAAATATAATTGGAATAACAGTTAGTCAATATCTGATAAAGGGAGATGTCATCGTAAAAAGACAATGGAGAAAAGAGTATACTGCGTAACCTCCCTCTTCCTTTGCTAAAAAGAAGTATTATTATATAATAGAACATCTCTGAGCTTTGTCTGCACACTACATAATTGTTAATATAGATGGTAATTGTAAATTACAGAATCTGTTTCGCTGTTCTCCCTAGAAACGTTTCTTTCCAAGTGTGTGTGCCACTTATTCATATATCCCAATTGTATAACAGTATGGTGGTTCAACAACAATTTAAGTGTTTTTTTAAACAAGTGCTAGGGCCTGACCAGAACAAAATAACAAGGGACATTGTTTATCAACTTTTCCCACAATGTTAATTTTAAAGTTCTGAAACATGCTCAACAGAAACAAAGCAAATAGTTCTCATGTGAAAAGTACAAACAAGGTATTTAGCTAAAATAAAGCTTTGTGTTATCGTGTGTAAAAGCTGGAGAATGGCTTCACAGCTGATGGTAACTTAGTGAAGTCGATAATATCATCAATGGCCAGGTCGCCCATTTCCTTGGCCAGCTCTGTAGCACCCAGACAAACAGAACGCAAACATAAGCAGAGCGAAACCGAATCTGTAAAGCCAAAATCGTAGAGAAAGTCAATATCTGAAAGTTTGCAAGGAATGAAAGGCGAAATGAGAAAAAAAAACCAGTGTTCTTGAAGTGTAGAAATATTAGATCATCAAATCGGGTTCCCATGAGCACTTATGGAGATCCATCAAAATTCAAGAACTCACAAGTACAGTGAAATGCAATCAGCTCCAAAAGGTCATCTGCACCTCTCCAAGCAAAGGGGCTTGCCTTCAGGGCTTTAAGTGGGCCGGGTCTCGCCGGTGCTGAGCACCGGCAGTTTTTTAAAGGGGGCCTCAAACGGTCTCTATCGGGCTCTGTTTTGTGCCCTGGCATAGTCAGTCCATTTTTTTACGGACTGCAGTGACAGCAGGCACATCGATGTGCACGTACTCACACAGCTCAATTCTCACTAGTGAAGTTACGGCATGACATCATGCCAGGTGAGCGTTGTAGGGGAAGGGAAATCCTTTAAAGAGTCATTTTCTCTCCTGATACCCTTCTCTTTTTAAAACTCAGGAGCAGCAACATTGTCGTGGTGTCACCAGGGCTTTAAGGGGAAGCTTTTTCAATATTATATACAAGCCATAGTTGCTGTTTATTTATCTTATGTAACTAACAACCATTGACAAAGCCAATAGTCCTGACTTGTTGTAGGTATGATGTTACTTGTTGTATCATATATCTGGATGCAATGACAGAAACAGCAAAATACAAGTAGGGTGGCACACTATGCTAAGCACAGATTTTTAGCTCACCTGTATTTAAGCCACGCCCTTAATTACATTGGCCTCGCCCCTTCGAGAGAGCCCCCAGTTTTTTCATCCCACTTAAAGTCCTGGTCGCCATCCAATTGAGCAAGTCGAAAGAACAGACATGGTCATCTTAATCTTGTGCAAGCAGGAGCATGTCAGGGCAACCTGCGTGATATTCGCTGATACTCCGCTGCAAGAAGCACTGCGTATGTCCACATGTACTCCAGTTCCCCCTTATTGCTTACTTGAATGCATCCATCAAGCGTGTGTCTCCGGAACAGTTGTGGTCATGAGCCAGTTATGGACTCACCAATAGTTCATAATCCAGGTGAGCGCCTGAAGTACTAGAGAGGCACACATCTAGGTCGCACTCAAACAGGCACCAGAAACAGTAGAAACCGGGTTACACGCTGGTGAAATACACGTAGCGGAAATTCAGCCTATAGCTGATGCCAAAAGTTGCAATGCAGGCATCCAAAATGTTGTAGCATACGTTCATGGTACAGCCGCAATTGGCCAGGATGGGGCTTAAGCACAGGACGTGCAGCCATTTCATAGTAGGAGCTGAAGAACGAGCACTGCGCAAACCAGCAACAGAACCAAGGAAACCCGCCAAATGCGCTTGGAAAATTAGAATGAATAAAATCTGGTATTACTATAAAAATAGTCTGAAAAGAGATAACAAGGCCGGAGTTGACTAGTTAAAAAAATATGGTAGACCTTTGGTTTCAGACTCATTACATTTTTGGCGTATTAATTCAGCAAAATGTAGTGGGAGATTGGTATTGAGCAGTGACTCAATGTCACCTGGTGGTTTAGCCACATGCTATTTGAAGGTCTCACGACGAGCTGATGTGAGAGCCACTTCTTGTTGAAACAATAGCGCTTTGAGTCAGTGTACATTATTAAAATCTGTTTTCAAAGTGGGAATGGAAGGCCATAGCAAACTATTTACAATTGCATGTGGGGGAGGCCAAAAGACATTGGTGCAACATGTAACACGGTGTGAAAGAGTTGGTATGTACGGGACGCTTGCTCGCAAGCCACAGCAGTTCTGGTTATTTAGGGTAAGGTAACTGCTGTTGAAAAGCACACTGAGCGTGGAAATAACAGCAGCCACTGGATTTTGTTAAAAAATATGGTGTAAATTACGGACGGAAAGATAAAATCTCCGTATACTTCACTTTGTTTACAAACTAAAGAATGTACTGCGGAACAATCACAGTGCTTCTGTGTTAGGAAAACATACTTATCTTTATTCTGACAGTAAAATGCAAAAGCAAGGAATCCAATTCATGAATAAAACTACTTCCAAGGGTCTTAAATGTTCCAACGGAGTAATGTTTTATGCAATCACGGAGGCAGTAGCTATACACACATCCAATAAATCAGACATTACCAACGCAATCATGCAATCACCCAGGCTCTATTCTTGCACTTAATTAATCACTCAGGCAGTACCAACGCACACATTGATTCCCTCAGGTACTACCCATGCACTCATACAATGACCCAGGAATCACTCTCAAAGTCATCCTTTTACTCAGGCAGTATTCATGCACTGTTCTAAACAGCTAGATATTATGTTTGCACTCTTTCATACACTTAAGCAGTAGCCATGCAGTCATAGATTCAAGTAGGCACTACTTATACACACATTGAATCAGTCATGCATTACTTATGCAGTCATGCAAAGAGCGAAACACTACTCTTGCACTCACCCATTCACCCAAACACTATGTTAACACTCATGAATTTCTTGAACTACAATCTATGCACTTATCCATTCACTGAGGGACTACGCAAGCATTTATCCAATTAACCTGGCAATACACCAGCACTCATAGAAACTGTCTGGCAGTACTGTTCCACTCATTCTTTCACTCCAGGTGTACACATGTATTTATGTAATCCGCTACGCAGTTCAATTATACTCATAAAATGTCTTACGCACTACAAATGAGCTTATGCAATCATTCAATAATGCCGCCCCTTTCATACTATCAAAAGTAATTATGGACAGTTTGATTTAACAAAAAGTAGTAAAAAAATAAGTTAATTTTTTTTTCAAAATGTAGTTTTTTAATTGAAAATTCTGTAATATAATATCACACAGTACAAAAATGCAAACAAGAAAAAAAAATTATTGAAAGAAATAAAAATATATAAATGTTAGCTCAGGTATGTTATATATTTTTTTATAACTGTTTATAAATATTTGTAAACTTTTTAAACAATGATA
Organism: Triturus cristatus; assembly: GCF_964204655.1. NCBI lineage: Eukaryota > Metazoa > Chordata > Amphibia > Caudata > Salamandridae > Triturus > Triturus cristatus. The sequence goes on along the minus strand of NC_140584.1, from coordinate 328,648,071 downwards.
AATGAAAAAGAAAACAAAAAGAAAAATATATTTTAATACATTTTTTTAAAGGAACACTAGCAAATCATACATAAAACCATAGGTTTAAGAGATGTTACAGTTAGGCATTTGTAGTTAAAAAACCTTAGAAATTCACTGAAAAAAATATAGGTTTCAGGGATATTATAGTTAAGATTAGCATTTAAAAAACCTTAGAAATTCACTGAAAAAAACATAAGTTTCAGGTATGTTATAGTTAGGAATTAGCATTTAAAAAACCTTAAATATTCCCTGAAAAAAACATAGGTTTCAGGGACATTATAGTTAGGAATTAGCATTTAAAAAACCTTTGAAATTCAGTGAAAGAAACCACAGATTTCAGGGACGTTATAGTTAGGCTGACATTTCAATCATACAAAACCAGAGAAATTTGGCCGTTAGAGTTAGCTGAGCTAACTATAACTCGTGCCCCCGCAATGCACTGCTGATGACGTCACATATCACATCACTCATGACCTGGTCAGTGACATCAGCTAACTATAACGGCAGAATTTCTCTGGTTTTGTATGATTGAAATGTCAGCCTAACTATCATGTCCCTGAAACCTGTGTTTTTTTCACTGAATATTTTTATGTATATATATCTCGGGTTGTCTTTCTGCCCAGAAAGTAACTTCAACTATGGTCGTACAAGAGTGGACATTTTTTAATTCATCTGAAAAATAAAACTTAAGAAGTTCGTTACTATAAAAGAAGGCACACATCAACCAAACAAGGTACAAGTTTATACCAATGTCAATAGGGAGAACCTACAGGTTTCTGATGCATCTACCCTCCTAATCATGCAAGAACTGAGTGATGAGACCTACTCAGGTCCACAAATGAGATCAACACAGGAGAGGTTACGAACAATGGACATTGTACAATATAGTGTGGGCAGCAGCCCCTTCAAACCCAAATCAACATTCTTACCAATGACGCCCAAGGACGCCATAGACATTTTTCATGAGTGTGTTACAGAAGATCTAAAAACCTATACCACAAAATGAGCCATAGTCACCGAAACAACAAATATAAAAATCGCCAGTAAAAGAACTTCATAAAAAAACTCAAAAATGAACATGAAATTGCCATCAACAAGTCAGACAAAGGCGGGAATATTGTCATTTGGCCAAAACAAGAATATCTCCAGGAGGCATACCGCCAATTAGAGGACAAATAATATTATGAAAAATTAAGTATGAAAGACTATAATGAAGCAAAAGAAGGCTTGAAAAAGGACGTACTACAGTGGAAGAGACAAGGGCTAATCTCCAATGAGGAATATAAGTTTATGCATAATAAATTCCCTGTGCTTCCCACAATTTATTTCATACCCAAAATTCATAAGAAAATAACACCCATTCCTGGCAGACCAATCCTCTCTGCCAACGGTGGCATATGCGAGAACGCAGTATGTGGACTATTATCTCCAAGAGCATGTTCAGAGACTCCCCACATACATTAAAGATACTGGAGATTTCCTCACCAAGTTAAACTAAATTGTATGGACAGAAGAACTACTGCTAATTACATTAAACATTGAATCGTTGTATATGAGTATAGATCATCAAGTTGGTCTAACAGCAGTAAAGCATTTTTTAGACACCAGACCCCTTACCACATATAATCACACCATAATGGTATTAGAACTTATCAGGTGGTGTCTGTTCAACAATTTCTTCTTATTTGGCAAATAATTATACAGACAAAAGCGGGGAGTTGCTATGGGAGCTTGTTTCTCCCCAGCTACACTTGTCTACATGTTGGCTGGTGGGAGGAACAGGTTCTTAGGACAGCACATAAAACATAATACTCCACACATGTCATGTACTGGCTAAGATTCATTGATGACGTTTTCATCATTTGGAAAGGTGAACGCAATAGTGCAGCCAATTTCATCCAAGAAATCAACAACAACACTGTGAACCTTAAATTTACTTCAGATATCAGGGATCAAAGTGTGGATTTCTTGGATGTGAGAGTGTATATGTCAGATATGAAACTTGAGATGACACTGCACTGCAAAACAATGGCAGGGAACTCCACGCTGCATGCGAAAAGTTCTCACCCAAAGCACTTGGTTAAAAGCATCCCCTATGGCGAATTCCTTAGGCTAAAAAGAACTTCCAGTACAAGATCTGAAGTAGATAAATCGCTAATTGAAGCCAAGGAAAGATTTAGGATGAGGGGGTATGGTGACAAGATCCTCAATGAGGCTATAAGTAAAGTCAAGGCCAGAACTAGGGAGTCCCTGTAACAGCAGAAGAGCCAAAAGATTATATCTGGGCATGAATCAGCAACAGTAACGTCATCCATGATTATAGATGAGAATACACCTAGACTCATTACTACGTACAATTGTCAGGAAAGGCAGATAAGGTCCATTATTAAGAAAAATTGGCCAATACTACTCACAGATGTAGTAATGGCACACAGATTACCGGCTGTACCAACATGTGAGATCTCAGCTAGTCAAAAGTAGTCCAGAGATTAGCCCAAGTACCTCGTGGCTAAAACCCAAGCAAGGATTCTATAAATGCTCCCCTTGCAGGGTATGAAAATTTGGTGTCAACACGACACACTATCATCATCATCATCATCATAAAGCTTTATTCGATTGTTACAAATTTACAATCATAAAAGTAAAATTTTAAAAAACATTTTACAATCAATCAAGTAAAATTACGGAGTAGCAGCAATCATATTGGGCAAAAACAGAATCATAGATAAAAAATTATACCATGAGAATTTAAAAACGTTCAACAAATAATTATAATTCATCAGTGATCGCTAGACTTTTCCTTGATTAAAATACTCTCTTTAAAAACATAGCAAGCCTCCATACTGCATGTTCATTATCCAACAACTGAAGTTTTAAAAAAGCAGAACGACATTGTCTCAGCCCATAAGTTTTCAAAAGCGAAACCAACCACGTTTTTCTTAATTCGGAATAAAATTTACAGAAAAGAACGGAATGGATGGTAGACTGGCATGAGTGATTATCGCAAGGACAAGGTGGAAGTTGTCTCGACCAGTCATTCGTTTTGGGCCCTGACACCAGTCTATGAAATGTATTTAACCTGCATCTAGCCAATAACATTCTGTCAAAGGTAACAGTTACAAATGACAAGTCAAAGGTAACAGTTACAAATGACAAGTATAGTTCCATTTCAAATGTAGTTAAGATGGTTTGGTGTTGGTTAACGGTGGGCTTCGTAAGTTCGCTAGACAGTCTGGCCTCTTCTAGCATATAGAGCCCCTCCCTTTTTAATGATTCCCGTGAAATCATCTGCAAGGAACTTGGGTTTGTAAAATATTCTAGGTGCCCTAAGTCTTTCATAAAATCATGAACAAAGCTGATCCATGGTATTTTTAAGGCTCCATCTAATTTAAGACAATCAGCGAGAATATCTCGATTTAACTGTGTCCGTTCCTTAATCCAGATACTATGCGCCAGTAGTATCTGTTCTATTTTAATTAAATCAGATAAAAAGGGAAGACCCAGTTATTCTTGACAAACAAAAGATGATGTACTAGGGGGGACGGATAATATAAATCTTAGAATAGAATTCTCCACTTGTTGCAGCTGTGTGGTATTTGCTAATCCCAAAACCCCGGCTCCATACATTGTGAAGGTGATACATCTTGCTTTGTAAATTTGTATCATCTCCGCAGGGGGTTTCCGACCCAGTTTCTTAGAAAAACCCACCAAAGCATTTGATGTCCAGATAAGCATCAGTTTTTTGGCAATTATAGTTTGACCCCACGATTCGTTTTGATTAAACAAAATGCCCAAATATGAAAAACTCTTAGTTGTACTTAGTTTCTGCCCTTCTACAAAGATGTCCTTCCCCTGCATAGGTCCACGGCCACATCTCATTACGTAGGTCTTTGAGATGTTAATACTGAGGCCTAGATCCTTCATAAAAACAGAGAAGCCATTAAGGACCCTTTGGAGAGCAATTTGGGTTCTTGCCAACATAACTGCGTCGTCCGCATAGAGGAGCACCGGGATGGATCGGCCTGTAACATGGGGAAGGTCATGAGTTGTTCTTACTAATGCCTCACCCAACCCATTAGTATACAAGTTAAAAAGGAAGGGGGCCAGCACGCAGCCCTGCCTCAACCCCCCTTCTTACGGGAAAGTTAGCTGTACGTTCCCCCCCTGTTCCAAAACGCACACTAGCTGACGCATTACTGTAAAGGTTCCTTAAGAAAACAATAATTTGAGGGTCTACTTTCAAATCCTCATGGACCTCCCACAACCGTGCATGTATCACCAAATTGAAAGCCACAGTTAAGTCTACAAAGACCATGTACAATCTGCTATTGTTTGCCCTTGTATACTTTCCTATAAGTAGGGCCAGATTTAAACACTCCTCCGTGGTTCCAAGCCCCTTTTGAAAACCATATTGCAAATCTGTTAAAATATTATTTTCTTCTGACCATTCCTGCAGACGTTCTAAAATCACACACCCCACCACTTTCACCATTGAATCTAATAAGGAGATCGTCTCTAGCAGCCCGGATTCTGGTGGTCCCCTTTTTCAAAAATAGGTACTATTATAGACTCACCCCAGGTTTCAGGTAATTTGGTTTGAAAACTAGCATTTATGACCTGCGTTATAATTGGCCCCCATAGCGCAATATTAAATTTGAATAGGTCTATGGGGATGGGGCCAGGTGCTTTGCCGGTCTTACTCCAATGTAGAGCTCTGTGCACTTCATCTAAAGTGAAATTTAGATTAATATTTGAATAATCTCCCTCCAGATCATCATCAGATCTAATACAAGAAGTGTCATTACCATTATATACCTGTGCGAAATGGGTAATCCATTCCTCCTCTGAAATAGCAATTGGTATTGATGGGCCTTCCTGTGGAGTGAGGAAAGGTGTCTTCACTGCCCTCCAGAATGCTGCGCTATCCATTAGTACTGATGCTGTGTGTAGGGTTTCCCATGCTTCATTTCTCAAGGTATTTTTCCTTTCCTTTAATGCCTGTCTACATTCCAATCTTGTAAGTCTGATGTTATCCACTAATCTAGGTTGCCTATGTAATTCAGTTTTTAAATTGGAATAAGCTTGGGTACATCTTGAATTAAACCAGCTTGATTCCTTATTTTTCTTGCGATGTTGAACTAGTAATAGTTTCTTAAGAGCATTCGATATTTCAGCATAGGATGCTACGATACTTGCAGTGGGTGCTGACTCACACAGGCAGATTTCAATCGCTGACTTACAATTTACCACTAGAGATCTAGTTACTTCTGCAGGATCCACCTTTGACCATTTAAGTGTGAACCCATTGATTTTATCTAATTTCAATTGTCCCGCTTCCTCTCTGCCCTTATTTATATTGGGGACCTTCTTTACGGGTAAAGCGACAACCGAGTGTAGCGGGAAATGGTCACTTAAAAAATTCTGGTTGAACTCAAAGCAAAGTAACCTTAAAGCATGATTATTTGAAACTAGTATGTAATCGATTGTAGAGACACCTCTTCCATTATAAGTGTGGGGCATCATTACTGGGGGCTCCATAAGCTCATTTACAAAGCCTAGGTCGGTAGTAGCTAAAAATTCATTAAATAATTCTCCTGCCGGGGAGTGACAAAAGTGAGTTAAGTGAGTAGCTTCTTCAGGTATATGGCCACATAATCTCTTGGCCTCAGTGGGGCACATTGCACAATTAAAATCACCCATCATAATTACCATAGCATTTGTGGGGCTAGAATTACAAATCACATTTAGTTCCTCACTTAAGTTTTTTTTAAACTTGGTAGAGTTCTGCTGAGATCACATTGCTATAAAAATGTACTAATATTACACATTGAACCTTCGTTATTGACACCTTAATTATCTGATAAAAACTGCTGCTCAAAAATGCCTGTGTTTTGATAGTAGCTAACTTGTTGGAAATATACAAACTCATGCCGCCCATAAGCCTGCCCCCAAGGCCCTTCACGGCCGGTGTGTTAAAAGTTTTAAAACCATTAATATGAAATAGGTCATTAACCCAGGTTTCCTGTAGGCCTATTATATCACTGTCTTGAATAAATTTGCACCACTCTGGGTTGTCTATTTTTGACCGCAACCCCGCAATATTCCAAGAAATGATATCGCAGGTGGGCACATCACCCTTTAATAACAGTGGCGGTTGGGCAGGCCTGCAGATGTTACTATCTCCAGAACTAATCAACTCTATTGTTTGCATGGCAGGTGTGGGGTATGGAGGTGAAAAAACCTCCTTACTGTATTCTACACCCCTCACTTGCTCACCCCCTTGTCTTTGCTGATTACTCACTTCAAACACCTTATTGCTTATCCCTGCTGGTAGAAAATCCTCACCGATGATCCTTCCTGACTCACTATTCTCGGCCGCATGGTACGCCCCAGCAGTCAGTCAATCAATATCACCCAAAGAGTTGAGAGCCTCAAATCGATTACTGGTCGAAATAAGGAATATTTGTTGGAACCCCCTAACGAATTCTCTGTCTCAATGGGGTACTGCGGGTGCCTGGAAAGTTGATAAAAGAAACCCAGAGGTAAGATATTTATCCCCCGTGTAGTGACAAATCTGGATCCAGCTCTCTCCAGAATAGTTTGGGTCATGTAAGGTGAACCAAATGTTAGCACTGTACAATCACCAGGCATTGTTTTGCTAGACCTTCCTATCCAAGCAATTCTTCTAGCCATTTTAAATTCAGCAAATAAGGTGTTAGTAAGCCCTGTCCTTGTCCCCAGAAGGTGTAGAGACTTATTTCTCAATGTTGTCCAATGCTCTATTGTTCCCGTTGGAAATGGGGGAACATTCGCTAGAACTACAGTAAATGGGTTTGCCTCTGGCGGAAGATGCAAGTTTGTGGTTTCTAGTGAGCATTCCTGCCTCGATGTTGCATTTCCTGTTATATTTACGGGCTTGTCCTTGCCTGATTGTGCTTGCCTAGCCGCCATAACTACTGTCTGTGTGAAATTATTTGCCGCCCTTCCTCTCCCTGATGATATGCCTTGTCTAACATTGGTTGCCTGCAGTTGTATTTGGGGAGCATTTGGTGCACTTACTCTCAACAATTCTGGTCTGATCAAGGAATTCGAAGTATTTGGGTCTAATTGTGTCGGCTGCTGGTGTGCAACCCCACTCTCGTTGTTAACTAAGAGATGGCTATCTAACCTAGCTCTTTTTAAACTGGGGTGCACCGCTTGCATGCTGCAGCTGCACATCGTACTGTTAGCATTCATTAAACTCTCCAATGATGTCAGCCTGTTGTCAATGTGTGTTAGCATTTGTTTTAATGGATCCAGCAAACTCCCTACAGTGGATTCAAAGTTCAACCAAAAGTCCTCCCGCCCATTAACAGCTTGAAGATATATACAAAATTCCAGAGTATATATGACCCCAGTCTGTATTGATAAGTGCAGTGTCAGGTGGTCCCGCGCCACGGGAGCCCCTTCAGGGATTTAAAGCGCTGAGTGGCTGACGCGCAGTGGGCGTAGGCGGCTGCACGACGCCGCTCAAAAACCGCTTGGGTCACTGGGAGATGTAGTTTCCAGACACCCGGTCTCAGTCTGCTTCATCCTCCAGGGCCAGTAACAGCAGGTACAAAGTGCAGTGTCAGGGGGTCCCCCGCCGCGGGAGCTCCTTCAGGGATTTAAGTCTCTTCAACAAAGGGGGGAACCCAAATAACCCTCCGGCATCTGGGTATATAAATGATATATAGAAAAAGATAATGCCTCGGGACTGATACTCTCACATAAGTTTAGGCGAAGAGATAGATAAATTATCTCTCCCCTGGAGTAATATTTATTTTTCCAACAGAACCTGTATTATTGAATTTTGTGACCAAGTCAACGGCGATTCCAATGAAAACCAAAAGTATATAAATTAACTTTTTATAAGTGTAAGGATATTTATTTTATACCACACTTTTTTTGAAATTCTTTTGTAATTCTTTTGTTTTTAGACATATATATACAAACAAATACAATATTTACAATACTTACATATAGCAAAACCACTGAACATATACATATCAACAAACGCCCTTTTTAATATACCAGGATGCTCATGGGCTTTTTTTGAAACAGCATTCCTATATATCGAAGATCACTACTACAGACGCACTACGAGATTTTGTCGTTTACAATCTCCTAATTAATTTGAGTGCTCTTTCACAAATCAGTCAAAACATAAATCATAATCCAGCGAGTGTCTTCAAAATAAATGTCGACGCGTTTCAGCCAAATAACTCTTTTGGCCTCATCAGGACTAGGGCATCCGAACAAATAATTTACAACCTGTAAGAACAAATTAATTGTCCCTGTTAATATCCATCTTATCTCTATTTAAATTATATACACAGGAGCACAAGGAATAATATTAAAAAAACACTATATTACAATTATATTACAACAGTTCAAAACTGAAGTGGCGGCTCATACAAAAAACCGAAGAACTTTCAATAAACCACCCAGGGTGTATGACAACCTTACAACCCAATCTGATATATCACCGACAGTGAATGTAAAGCAATTAGGTGTATTAATATGTGATATGCTAAATAAACCTAAAATGCCTTATATTGAAAATTGCATATTACCTATTGTCCAATTAGGGTCTCATTGGGACAAATAATCGTCTTTTCTTTCTTTCTTTTTTCTATAAATTATTTTGGCGGGCTAAAAGCAATCAAAACCAAGAATTATCTCAATGGAAAATCACTCCACCTATAATAAATGTATCTACTTTCAAGTCACTGTCTCCCCCATCCGTTACCCTTTATCTCGAAGTCAGTATAATCTCAAAGTGCATCGATTGCATCGTTATTTAAAGCGAGAAAACCCAAAGTAATTGACACCGTAAGTCACACCCATTACGGGAAATAGCAAATAGAACCTGCATGTTATTGAAAAGGATATGTAATACATACCTTGTGTGTTATTATTCGACCCTTCCAAAACCACTCGTTATACGGTTCAAGTATTCTACATATGTTTATGCATATACAATGTTTTAGCACTGCTTGAGGTCGCCTCGCTATCAACTCTGTCAATAAAACCAATGAAAAACCAAATATAAGTATCAATTCTCTTTCGCCTTAGTGAAACAATATATTCATTTACACTTATGCCGAGTCGTTCGTCTCCTTACCTCAAAGTTTATACACAGGACCCGCTTCTAACGTTCATTCTCCCTCCAGTCTACAAGGATCGCGTCCGATGTCACGTGATGCGGAAGTCTATTTAAACCCGGCAGAAATTGCCGTAAACATAATAAAGGGACCACTCTCTCAACGTAGATGGTAGACAAAGACATTGCCAATCATAAACCTAGTAAAAGGACTACTGTTCAACTACAACGGTGAACAGCAAGTTTACACATACGGAAACGAATAAATACCCAAAAGTAAAGTAAATTGTTTAACCAAAATTCACCAGAATGCACACATATGTTATTACCGCCATCAAGGAAAGTCCTAATCAGGTCCCAATGAATTCAATTAAGAGTGGGGATGATTGAATAATATCGAATGCCCCTAAACTAGTGTTATATGCACTTCTTTCTTGTACTCATTATATACCTACTTAAACAAGATTGAAAATAAAATAAAATGCAACAAAATAGAAAAGTCACCTTATATCCCAGTATGTTACCGCCACTCCTTACATTCTAGCTATCCATAATACATTGGTGTAGGTAAGTACGAACCAACTATTGCAAGCAACATCGTCTGAAGAACATGTAAACCCTTTATACCACTCCCTTATTGTAACAGAGCCCAGATCTCATCTTTATCATTCAGGCCTAGCGTTGTGGTATGATATTTCGCTATTAGTCTGGCCTCTAATCTGTTAAGTTTTGTTTGTAACTCAGTTTTTTCAAAGTTACCGACTAAACACATTACTGACCATTTTAAATCGTTTTCTGAATGCTGATGGTTCTGAAAATGTTGCACCAATGGGGCCCCCTGAACTTTACATTTAATTCTTGATTTGTGTTGCAATATACGTTTCTTTACATGCTGTGTTGTCTGGCCTATGTAATATTTATTACATGGGCACTTTATGCAATAAATTGCATTTTTTGAATTGCAATTGGAAAATGTCTTTTGGTAGTGCGTAAGGCCATTAATCTCCAACTGTTTGGAGTCTTCTGTTAGATTACATGCCACACAGTTTTGGCATCGGAAATGACCAACTACCGGTGGTAATTTCAGGAGGTTCCACAGATCTTTTCTTGGTATTTCTGTCTGTCTTGTAGCCCTCACGAGTTGTTGTCGGATATTTTTACCTTTTTTAAAAGCAAACAAAGGTTTCGAAATTCCCAAAGGCTCAATTATTTTCCAGTTTTTTTGGACAATTTTCTTGACTTTATTAGCTTTTGGATCAAAAGTCAACACACATGTCAATGGAGTGGTTTTATCCTTTGCTTTTGGAACTAATAAGACTTCCCTCGGGGTATACCACGCTCTTTTGAGTGCACCTTTCACTAATTTTTTTGGGTATCCTCGAGTTATTAATTTGTCTTTTAATGTCTCTGCATTAGTGAAAAAGTCTTTTTTGTTTGTACAATTTCTTCTTACACGGAGAAATTGTCCGTACGGCAAATTTTCCTTTAAAGTACGTGGGTGACTGCTTGTAAAATGCAAAAGAGTGTTACGGTCTGTCGGTTTAGTGTATAGACAAACCCCCAGTACTTCATTTTCCTGTTGGATAAAAACATCCAGAAAGTTTATTTTGTCATGGTCAGCACTTTTAGTGAAGTTAAATTCAGCTGTTCTTGAGTTTAGCCAGTTGTGAAAATCTTGTAGACATGTATCGTCTCCATCCCAAATCATAAAGATATCATCTATATAGCGACACCAAAACCCAATGTTGGTTAAAAATGGGTTGGTGTCACTATATATCCATCTTTTTTCGAATTCAGCCATAACTAGGTTAGCTATTTCAGGTGAAAAACTGCAGCCCATTGCGACTCCTGATACTTGCAGGTACAAATTTTCTTTGAAATTAAAGAAATTATTTTTTAGGCATAAAGTAGCTAGAGCTATTATGAATTCGGTAGGAACTTGATGGGGGCGATCTCTTTCATCCAGTTTATATTGCATGACAGCCAATGCCTCATCTTGTGGAATGTTGGTATACAAGGATTCGATATCGAAGGACACCAGAAGTTGTTTTTCTCTGTTATAAGGTAGTCCTTCTACCTTCGATATCAAATCCATTGCATCTCTCACATAGAATGGAGTCTTTTTCACCAAAGGAATTAGAAAAGTATCAATGTATTTGGCCAATGGTTCCAAAATAGAACCACATGCAGACACAATGGGTCTACCTGGTGGATCTATCAATGTTTTGTGCACCTTTGGTAAAACATATATACTTGGTGTCTTAGTTTTGTCACTATTGAGATAATCAAATTCGTTCTTACACAACCAACCTCCCTCTAAACCATCTTTGGTAATCTCAAAGATCTCTGATTTTAACTCGAGTGTAGGGTTGGTTTCCAGTAGTCTGTAATGCATAGGATTAGATAATTGTTGGATAACTTCATGATCATATTTGTCTGTATCCCAAAGCACGATTCCTCCCCCTTTGTCAGCCGGCTTAATTATTATTGTAGGATTATTGGCTAAATCTTTAAGGGCTTGAATTTCCTGTTTACTGCAGTTCAGGGATTTAAAGCACTGGGTGGTTGACGCGCTGTGAGCGTAGGCAGCTGCGTGCTGGAGCTCAAAAACCTCTTGGGTCACTGGGAGATGTAGTTTCCAGACACCGGGTCCTGATCTGCTTCCTCCTTCAGGGCCGGTAACAGCAGGTACAAAGTGCAGTATCAGGGTGTCCTGACTCCTTTCAATCCCATCAAGGTAGAAATCAGGGGTAATTTTAATTCCCGGGCAGAATATGCGGTGTATGTGCTGACATGTACCTGCAGCTTGAGATATGTGGGGAGTATCAAGCTGCAGGTACATGTGAGAATTCTTCAGCACCTGCGGGCCATAGTGAATAACGATGCCACATGCCCTGTGTCATGGCATTTTAAGTCCGAGCATAATTATGACCTAAACTGCCTCAAATATTATGTTGTTGATGCCATTCCTACGCTCCATAGGGGCGGGAATAGAGAATGTCTGCAAAGGCAGCTTGAGTCACGTATGATCTTAGAACTGGACAGCAAAACACCAACAGAGCTCAAAAATAATGAGGACTTTCACAATTTCCTTTAAAGATCGCAGTATTAATGCTGCATCACATTGAATATACAGTATGCCTTTTCAAGTGGACATCTGATAACAAGAATCAGTCTCGTGCATATGATGCAAATTAATTTGGATATATGTGCTCCTTTTAAAATGCCCTTTAACCAGCAAGCCTAGATGCTAATATTTTAAGATTACCACACAATGATAAATGAAATTAGAGATTAATTGCTGCTACTCACATCTTAAAGCCTACCGCCAATAAGTTTATTTTATTTTTAAACAAAAATAACACCCAAAAAGATTTTATAGATGTGAATCATCATAATTAGTTAGACTAGACAATGTGTTGCACTCAGTATATTTTTGCACTAAGACGCACATGCACTTTAAGGCACTATGCACTAATAGGATAATTACAAAGCACATTAGCACTTTAAAAAGGACAAATAGGCTCTCTTTGCACATCTGATGGAGTGAATGCTCATATTTTAGACTTCCTTAGGATGATTTTAGACATTTTAACATTGATGACATCGTGAGTATTGTATTGAATGAATATGGGATAAGATTATAAAAATGCATTTAAGCAGCAAGAAAAGAGATAGCAAAGCTTTCTGAATATTTTCCATTGTTTACTTATCATGTGTATAGTCGCCAGTTGAAGTAATCTGAATTAATCTTTTAATAGTTATCCGATGTATGTATTTATCTACGTGTTTATTTAAACAAACATAAAGAACGGATTTCATATTTAAAAGGAAAAATAAGTCTTGTGACACTTGTTGGTAGAAACTTGGAGCAACAATTTCACTAAGTTAACAGTGTAGTCTGTTTATCATGTCCTTTTTCAAAGTCTACACGTGACACAATTGGGTGTGTTAAAATGTAATCCTCCCATAGCGTTTCTTTATGTGATCAAGGTTACTTGTTGACCGAAAGAGGAGTTGGAAGGGCGTCTTTACTGAATCCTATATTATATGTGATCAAGACCGCAGCGTCGGTCGAAACGCGTCAGAACCGAATGGAGTTTGGGAGAAAATAAACCGAGCAATCTATTTGTACCAGCATACCTGTGTCCGTGTCTTGCAGCAACACCGGCTGGTGTTGCGAAAGGAGGAATTTATATATATATATATATATATATATATATATATAATCTACTGGCGGTCGCCAGTAGATAGTTATAGTTAGGACCGTGTTTCCATAGGAAATCTCAAAATTCTATTTTGAATAACTTTGGCGCCGGTTGACGAATCTTCGCAAAATTTTGAAAAGTAATGGGGTGCTCCGCTCAGCTCCTACCCTGAAAGTCTCGGGGGGATTCGTCAAGCGGGGGCCGAGAAAAAAGGGGGGTCCCAAAACGCGTTTTCCCCATGCATTTTTTCATAGGGCCTTTAGTCGAAGGTACAAACCCGAACGGCTGAACAGAATTACTTGAAATTTGGCAGAGAGGTAGTCCTCAGGTCAGGGAAGTGCTTTTTGCAGGTCTGGTGTCAATCTGTTCAGTATTTCCTGAGAAAATAGCATTTAAAAGCATATAAATATCTGTACGCGTGCACCGTGCGTGCACGGTGCGCGCACGTGCACGCACAGTGCCATGCGCGAGCAAAATTCTGATTGGTTGTTAGATGTCAGTCAACATTCGAATCGGTCGAAATCAGGAAGTGTCGGCTGCCACTTTGTCTCTCGCACAGAAAAGGAAAGGGGGAAAAACGTGGGAAAAACGTGAAAAGGGGGCAGGGAAGAGAGTTCCTGACCCCCTAGCCTTTGTCAGGGGGTAACAGAAGGACCCCCATGGGTGAAATAAACATTTTATATTTTTTTATAAACATCGTGGGATGCGCGCACGGTGCGCGCACGGTGCACGGTGCGCGCAGCGCACTGTGCGCCCAACAAGCGTGCACGGTGTGTGAAGCACTCCAAGCGCCAAAAGCACGCGCACGGTGCGTGAAGCGCACCGTGAGAGCACGGTTAGAGCACGGTGAAAAACCTTAAAAAATATATATATATTAATAAATACATAACTCAGCATCTCAGCATTTAAAAAACCATACAAATTCACTTAAAAAACCATAGGTTTCACACACGTTATAGTTAGGAATTAGCATTTAAAAAACCTTGCAAATTCACTTAAAAAACCATAGGTTTCACACAGGTTATAGTTAGGTGGACATTTCACTCGTAAAAAACCAATGAAATTCCCCCGTTATAGTTAGTTCAGATAACTATAACTCACGCGACCGCCACTCTATCACAAGGATGATGTCATCAGTGATGTCATGAGTGATGCCACTGACCATGTCATGAGTGATGTAATATGTGACGTCATGAGCAGTGGATTGCGGGCGCGCGAGTTATAGTTATCTGAACTAACTATAACGGGGGAATTTCATTGGTTTTTTACGAGTGAAATGTCCACCTAACTATAACCTGTGTGAAACCTATGGTTTTTTAAGTGAATTTGCAAGGTTTTTTAAATGCTAATTCCTAACTATAACGTGTGTGAAACCTATGGTTTTTTAAGTGAATATATATATACACACGCTATGGCATTCGTGGAAAAGGCATACTCGTTGTAAAAAAAATTGTTGTAAAAACATTTGTGGTAAAGACTTTATCCAGATTGTCCTCTTGATTATGCACAAATACGCATTGATCTGTATAAATTTGTCAGAAAACTTAAGTTCTGTAAAATCCACACTGCACGCAGGAAAACTCAGCAACCTAACCCTATCCCAATGACAAAAAATACGAACATTATTGAACACGCATTTCTTGACACCAATGACCTAGAAATTCTAAACACTATGCATGACTTAGCTAACGAAGACCTGAGCATGTCATATCCTACTCTTACTATCAGTAGTTCGCCCAACTTAGGTGGCACACAAATTGAGAGGGAGATAGACACAGATCTAGCCCCTGACCCAAAACAATCTACGAAAACGATTTTTAGAGCCAGTTCCAAGTACATCCCACAAACACCGAGAGACAA
Source organism: Triturus cristatus (assembly GCF_964204655.1). Classification (NCBI taxonomy): domain Eukaryota; kingdom Metazoa; phylum Chordata; class Amphibia; order Caudata; family Salamandridae; genus Triturus; species Triturus cristatus. Next base: position 328,632,858 of record NC_140584.1, on the reverse strand, counting down.
TATCGATGTCTTTCAAGATGCTGTGATCTGTGATTTGAATAAACTAACACAGACATACACACGCAGGAGAAATATCACTAAAGAACAGTGGGATGCTATAATTTCCTTACAAAAGGATGACACCATTGTGATCAAGCCATCCGACAAGGGGGGAAATGTGATCATCATGGACAGGGAATTTTATGTCAAAGAAGCCAACAGAAAACTTTCGAATAGTACTTGTTATGAGAAAATAGACAAGAGTTACCTTGATAAATTACAGGACAGATATCATGTCATGATTGACAAATGGGCTCAGGAGGAGCTCATCAGTTGGGATGAGAAAAAGTTCCTCACGAACACTACACCTGCCACACCCACTTTCTACCTTTTGCCCAAGGTACACAAGGACCCCCAGAATCCCCCAGGGCTCCCCATTGTCTCCTCTAAAAACAGTCTATTTGAAAATACTTCCATTTACATTGATCAGTTCCTGTTCCCGTTTGTCAAAGATTTAAGCTCCTACGTCAAGGACACCAAGGACTTCCTACAAAAAATTGAGAACTTACATTGGGGTCCAAATTGTTGGATGGCGTGCCTTGACGTAGAGAGTTTGTACACTAGTATTCGCCATCCCGACGGCATAAGTGCCTGTCAGGAGTTTCTTAAAACCAGAAGTGTACACCTGCTTGGCCACACACAGATGATCCTCCAAATGATTGAAATGTGCCTCACTGAGAATGTTTTTATGTTCAATGGCAGTTGGTACAAACAAACGCAGGGCACTTCGATGGGCACTTGCTTCGCTCCCAGCTACCCGAATCTCACTGTGGGCTGGTGGGAGAAGCAAGTGCTCTGGAGTGAGGACCTGGAAAGGTGGACTAAAAACATCCATCTCTGGCTCAGGTACATTGACGATATTTTCTTCATTTGGGAAGGTATGGAAAGTGATCTGTTTTTGTTTTACAATGCTCTGAATGACAATCATATGAACTTGAGGTTTACTATGGCACACAGCCAGCAAACTGTAAATTTTCTAGATATCAAACTGAACATCATCAACAACACCCTAGCCACAACCCTTTTTAGGAAAGAAACGTCTGGGAACAGCATTTTGCACGCCACGAGCTGCCACATGCCTAGTTTTAGGTGGAGTCTCCCTTATGGAGAACTACTCAGAGCAAAACGCAATTGCAGCACAGAGGAGGCCTCTAAATATAAAAAAAGATATGCTGACCAGATTTAGAGAGAGAGGATATACTGATAAAATGCTTGAGAAGGGGGTACGAAAAGCAGATAATATCAACAGAACTGAGGCCCTTTTCAAAACAACGAGAGCACAGAAAACCACTCCTACTGACATAACACCACTTAGATTTATCACTACCTTTTCCACCCAGGCAGATCAATTGAGAAATATTCTGAGGAAAAGGTGGGATATGCTTACACAGGATACCCTACTGTCAGCTAGGATTGGAACTAATCCATCCTTCTCGTACAGGAAGAATCCATCCCTGAAAGATCTACTGGTCAATAGCCATTTCAAACCCAAGAAAGGGACCTGGCTGGAACAGGGTAAGGGCTTTAAGCGATGCAGGAAATGCAAAGCATGTAGTCATTCTGATGATGTTAAAGAGGTCCCCTGCAGAAGACAGGGAAACGCTGGAGGATTCCCAGATTGATCCACTGTAACACTGACCACACTGTGTATGCCATCACCTGTCCCTGCCCCAAATGGTATATAGGGTCCACTACTTTTCCAGTGAAGAAAGAAACGCATCTTGGAACACTGGCGAGCAATCACTAACCAAGATCTAAGTTACAGCACTGCCAGACATTTCAGGGAACACCATTCCAGTGACTGGACCAAAGCAAACTTTTTTGCGCTTGACAGTGTGCCCAAACATCCCAGAGGTGGCAACAGGATACAGTCCCTCAGGAGACTAGAATCTCGTTTCATATTACAGACAGGCAGCCTTTTTCCGATAGGGCTTAATAACGATGAAGAAATGTATTCACATTTGTAGATTTCTCAAACAGATTCTTTTAGCCAGGCTTGACCCTTTTTGAAACCAGTTGTTTTTCTCTTCTATGATATTGATTTTATCTTCACTTTGTACATAATGGACAATCGTGTTATGTTTTCTTTCTCTCGTGTCTGGTATGTCATGTTCGATAGACCATGCGTAAACCCGAGCCACTTATGCTTTATCCTGAGTATTGATGCTTTATAATCATTGCAATGTCATAATACATGTCAAACACTAGTGTAATACTTTCCTTTTTGTTGTTGCAGCTTGGGGATTCACGGATAGACCAGTTCACTACAAATAGTCACGGATATGACGTATTGGTAAAGTTCCTGTTATGCGCACATCCCTCACTGGATTAAAATGCACAGATGCAAATATAAGGGTACTATACCTTCACCTTGCACCTTCAGTTTGCACATATGGATACTTAACACAATCCATGACCAATTTATTAGGACACCATACCTTTTACTTGTCAGTATTCTGTGTGATACGTAGGTCTACCGCTTAGGATCACTCCCCGTCTGCAAAAACTCTATTCATGATGCACTGACATAAATGATTTACTCTATCAAGAAATTCGTTAAAATGATTGTCAACAAGCAATGGCTCTATCTATACTTTAAAGTTTTTTGTTTGGAATGATTGTATGGATTTTCCAGCAATGTATCATTTGAATTGCTGACACTGTGGGTTATGACTACTACAGTTTGATAACTCGCGACAAAAAAGCAAATTTTTGTTTAATCCCACGATTGTCTAAGTCTGTCTTCACTGTTACTTTGTGCACGCTGCGACGTGCTTAACGCGTATTTGCATTATATACTTCCTGGTTTACTGAAGAGGTCATGTGATCAAGGCTGCTTGACAGCCGAAACGCGTCTTCTGCCCCCTCGTGTAAATAAACCTACTATTTTGCAGCAAGATCGGTGTGGCTCGCCTTCTTTCCTTCGGAACTGTGGGTAGAATTCTGTGCAATATATGTATATATATATATATATATTCACTTTAAAACCCATAGGTTTCACACATGTTATAATTAGGTGGATATTTCACTCGTAAAAAACCAATGAAATTCCCCCGTTATAGTTAGTTCAGATAACTATACCTCGCGCGCCCGCAATCCTGCTCATGACGTCACATATTACATCACTCATGACATGGTCAGTGGCATCACTCATGACATCACTGACGACATCATCCTTGTGATAGAGTGGCGGTCGCGCGAGTTATAGTTATCTGAACTATCTATAACGGGGGAATTTCATTGGTTTTTTACGAGTGAAATATCCACCTACCTATAACATGTGTGAAACCTATGGTTTTTTAAGTGAATTTGCAAGGTTTTTTAAATGCTAATTCCTAACTATAACGTGTGTGAAACCTATGGTTTTTTCAGTGAATTTGTACGGTTTTTTAAATGCTAAGTTATGTATGTATTATTATTTTTTTTATATATTTATTACACTTAAACTTGATTTTTATTTCTATTTTTTTAAATGTTTTTTTTCGGGTGCGCGCAGAGTGCGCGCACCTCGCGATGCTTTAAAAAAAAAAAAAAATCTTTTTTTTGGCCCTTCGTGGTCCTACTGTGACCCCCTGACAATGGCTAGGGGGTCAAGAACTCCCTACTCTGCCCCCTATTCACGTTCTCCACCTTTCCTTTTCAGTGCGACAGACAAAATGGCGGCCGACACTTCCTGATTTCGACCGATTCGAATGTTTACTGACATCTAACAACCAATCAGAATTACGCTCACGCACGTTAGGGTGCGCGCACAGGTCTTGCACAGTGCGCGCACGCTGCGCGCGTATAGATATTGTTATGCTTTTAAATGCTATTTTCTCAGGAAATACTGAACAGATTTACACCAGACCTGCAAAAGGCACTTCCTTGACCTTATGGCTACCTCTCTGCCAAATTTCAAGTAATTCTGTTCAGCCGTTCGGGCTGTAGCTGCGACTAAAAATCCTATGGAAAAATGCATGGGGAAAATGCGTTTTGGGACCCCCCCTTTTTCTCGGCCCCCGCTTGACAAATCACCCCGAGACTTTCAGGGTAGGAGCTGAGCAGAGCGCCCCATTAGTTTTGAAAATTTCGCGAGGATTCGTCAACTGGCGCCAAAGTTATTCAAAATAGAATTTTGAGATTTCCTATGGAAACACGGTCCTAACTATAACTATCTACTGGCGACCGCCAGTAGATATATATATATATATATATATATATATATATATATATATATATATATATATATATATATATATGTATATATATATATAAATATATATATATATATATACACACGCTATGGCATTCGTGGAAAAGGCATACTCGTTGTAAAAAAAATTGTTGTAAAAACATTTGTGGTAAAGACTTTGTCGTTATTCGGCTTTCGTTGTAAGGCATCTTGTTGTTCAGCCTTCATTATAAAGGCTGTTATCCACCCACGAAGGGGATTGGCTTCAGCCCTTTTGAACTTCCGCATGGGATCCCTGTGAGAGGACCTCCCAGTTTGGTAAAGGAGGGCTGGGGTAAGCTCCTATAAAGCCACCCCAGGATGTACTCAGTTACATGCTGGCCTTCTGGAACCAAACTGCCCGCTACCGGAAACTCACCCAGGAGAATCTGGAAGCTAGCCTATAGGACATGAAATGCTGGTATGACCAGAATACCACTCTGGTTGAGTTTCAGCTTGGCCAGAAAGTGTGGGTGATGGCCCCAGTAGAACCCCATACTCTCCAAGACTGCTGGTCTGGGCCATTTGAGGTGAAGGAGCACAAAATTGATGTCACCTACCTGAAGGGCATGCAGACTCATTGGAACCCTTTGAGAGTCCTAACACGTGAACTGCTCAAACCACATTTTGAGAGGTTTGAGTTGACCATGCTCTTGGTCATGGAGGACGGCGTGGAAGAGGGGAGTGAACCTCGCACCAACCTCCTGTTTTCTAAAGAGCAGCATGGGTCAGCAGAACGGCAGAGAGGCTGTCAACAGTTGCTGGGACAGTTTGCCTCTTTGTTCTCATTCATCCCTGAAGTCACCCAATGGTGCACCCACAGCATTGACACTGGCGACTGCCTGCCTGTTAAGTACAAGTCTTACAAGCTGTCTGATAGAGTGAGAACCAGCATCAAGGAGCAGGTCTCTGAGATGCTGGTTAGGGGTGATTGAGCCCTCTAACACTCCTTGGTCAAGCCCAGTGGTTTTGGTCCCAAAGACTGCCCCACTTGGTGTCACACCTGAACTGTGGCTCTGTGTTGTGGCTCTTTGTTGACCACTGCGGGCTCAATGCCATTATTATGACTGACACCCATCCCATACCCTGAACTGATGAGCTCATTGACCGGCTTCGAGCTGCCAAGGTCCCCATCACATTTGACTTAGTCACATTTGACTTAATGTCTAGGTACTGACAGATTGCCTTGACCGAGGGGGCACAAGAGAAGTCAGTGTTTTCAATGCCAGAATGGCGCTACCAGTTCCATGTCATGCCTTTTGAGTTGAAGAATGCCCCTGCCACATTTCAGAGGTTGGTCAATCAGATCCTGGCTGGGTTGGAGAACTTTAGTGCCACCTGCCTTGGCAACAATGCAGTCTTCAGCTCCAGTTGGGAGGATCATTTGTACCATCTTCAGGATGTGTTGAAGACCCTGCAGAGCACAGACCTCACTATTAAGGACAGTAAGTGCTAGATAAGGCAGGGGTCTCTGGTGTACTTGGGACACCAGTTAGGAAGCGGCAAGGTGCAGCCTCTACAGCCAAAGATTAATCCAATTCTAGCTTGGGCACCCCCGAAAACCCAGATTGAGGGGAGAGCCTTCTTAAGTCTCACCGGTACTACAGGAGATTTGTCAAGGGATAAGGCACCATTGTTGCCCTCCTTGACAGAGCTGACTTCCAAGAAGCAGCCCGTCAGGTGATCTGGACTGAGGCATTCCATACCTTTTTTAACACCCTGATTGAGGCCATATGCAAGGAACCAGCGCTCATGTGTGGTAAATTTAAATTACCTTGACTTAATTTATGCGGTAAAATTCAATAAGAATAACTCAGTAAAAATAAGAGGCAGAATCCGTGGTATTTGAGGTTATAAAAGGGAATTTATTCCTTACAAAGGAATTATGGTTCGAACCAGGCAATCGGGTTCCGTCACCACGAAGGTTCAGGAAGGGATCGGCAATACATTATTGACAGGTTATCATATTTATAGTAAATGCATTACAGTAAAGACATATGCAGAAGGCGTTACAGCTGAGAAGAGAGATAAGAATACACATACGTAATAAAAAAGGCGTTACAGTAGGCGTGCGTAAAGGCGTATACTAGAAACGTCATTAAGATGATGACACAGGTGGGTGGATCCATAAGAGAATCCTGCAAAGTCAGCAGAAATACATGGCAGAGATGCGCGTGCAGCCGCATGACGTGTGATTGACGTGTAACTAGAGGGTGAAGGGGACTTGACATTTAGCCCTACATGAGGAGACAGAAGTCTGAGATGTCAGAACAACCTAATCCCAAATCGTATCTAATATCTTGTGTTTAAGGAACTAAATTATCTGGAAGGGAAGGTCTCTCAGGCAGAGGCTATCCTATACTAACTACTAGTGCGAGCATAAGCGTCTATGAGTCTACATGAGATGCGAGGGGCATGGGCCTACCATGGCAACAGAAGTCATGAATTACTTGCTCGGAGACAGTAAGGCCGGGCCCTTTGCTCTGCAGCTGGAAGGATGTTTACCTAAACTACTAGACAGGAATGCATTTCTCGAGGAGCGGAGCAGATAACTTGAAGGCTGAATACAGTTTTTGGCAGGCAACAGGCCGGGCCGGGCACCGTTAGCCGCGCAGGGAGTAGGACAAAGGTCATGGATACAGATGCAGGTCCAGGCTGGAGCATTCAGAGGCAGAAGGCAGGAAAAGCTCGATGGCAGAATTCAGGGCCTACCTTGCCAGAGCTGGAAAACGTGAAAAGTACACCATGTAAAGACGGTGGCAAGGCATACTTAGGAACGGAATATCTGACCCATTTATGGCAGATCTGAAAGAGGTCATGTTAACGTTGGACACAATTGTATTTGCGTCTTCATAACTTGAAGTGGAGGGAACATACATGTACTTGTAGCATGTACATGGAGCCGTTGGGGTCTAAGATAGGGGACACAATTGATCATAAAAATTCATATTTCCTCATTCCCTCCTTGTCCCCTACGGACCCTTCATGAAATATCGATCCTCAGGAATCCATCAATCTGTTCATGTAACATCATTTGCTCTTCTTTCTTCTTCCGGGATTTTGAATGAGAACTTGAACGTGGAATACATGATGTGGCACACAGGCCGCAAATCGCTGGTCCACATTGTAGACACAGGCAGCAACTGAATACTATGAGAAGGCCAATACCTAGGAAGGATAGGACTTTCCATCCCCAGGCTGACAACACGCTCCAGAACCAACCGGACCATGTCCAGGTGCCTGGATTCTGATGTATCTGGCTTGCAATCTTGTGAAGACGAGTTATGGCTTTATATACGGATGGCGCGTTTTCTGGAATGAAAACACAGCAACTCGATCCGATGACTCTACAGGCTCCGCCCCTATCGGCTAGGATGACGTCAAGGACAAGACGATTTTGGAGAACAACAATCCGCATCGCAGACTGCTCCTCTGTTAAGTTGCCTAGGGCGGAAGTAGTTTCATTCACTACTGCTTCAAGGGTTCTGGTTAATCTACGTATCAGTTTACTGTTTGAGACAACACCTATGTAAGGAAAGAGACCTTTATTGAAGTCTGTATATTGTTCCCATGCTGTTTCAGTGTAGTCGACAATCGGGATATCTCTCTGGGGTCTATTGTGTACTAGATGGGTATTTCTATGATAATCAGGAGGGGCTAGGAAAACAGGTGGCAGAAGGAATGCAATGTAACAGGTACCATCCCAATCTAGAGGTAAACGGATATATGCGGTATGACCACATATGAAGTAGGAATGACGGGAAGCTCTAAATGTAGACTTGCCTTTATCACTGAATTCGATCACAGTAGTACATTTACTATGACCCAGGTGTACTGAACCATTCTTTCTTACACATAATTCACCTTTGACTGGTAATACGGACATAGCAGGCAAGACTAGTGCAGTTTCAGATTCAACATTCAGAATCATGAGGTTGAGTGTAAAATTACCTAATCCATATACTTCATTTTCTAGGTCAGTTCCTGTCCTTTTGGGAAGTCCCTCCTTGTTAGGGTAACAGGCTTTAAGCAAAACTAAGTTCAGGTTTCCCCATACCCAATTGCTCTGGTAAACTACAGTGTTTGAATCTAAAGAATTAATCAAACTAAACCATGCGCCACAGGAACCATTGTGTGTGAATGGATACGGAAAAAGAGGCAGAACTCCCTTGTATTTCTGATAGGGAGGGAGTCGGCCACATATCCAACAATTTGTAGCATTGCTGGCCTGATGGGAATGATGTAACATACTAATGAATGTGTTGTTGCGCAGCGCAAGTCTATAGGGCAACTCATGTGAAGGTAATTCGCTAAAAGAATGTTCGGTAGTAGCATTGTAAGCAGAATGAGCACGCTTGAAAATAGGATAGTACATGTGCAACAGTATACTTGCAGCAATAATCAAAAGACTTAGAAAAAACATAATTAATAATGTCACTACACAGTGACTACGAAGTGATTTACAGTATGCATATTTCTTGAGCTGTTTCTGTCTATTTCTCTCTCTAATTCGGTCTAGAGGATACATGTCAGAGACTAATTCAACCGATTCACCTTGGAGAGGACTTAAACAATCGAATTGTCTGATTTGTTAGACCTTAGTTTCAGTTTATAATTTTGTGATTCGGTTTTCTCAACCAGGAGGAGTTTTGAGTCAGTCTGTGGGGGAAGGCAGGGTTGAGAGTTCAAATCAGAAAGTGGTCCATGAAATTTCTTGATATGGCTCGAGTGTAGCCAACCCTTGCGACCCTCGACCTTCACTGCTGTCCTCGTGGTCAGAAGTACCAGTTTTGGCGTTTGCCAGCGAGGCTCCAACGGGCTCCTCCTGTCGAAATTTCTTATGAAAACAAAGTTTCCAGGAACCACTTCATGGGGCTTCACCTCGGTGTTGTCGGGAAAGGCTGCAGCTACCTGTGAACGGCAAGATTGTAGTGCAGACATCAAGGAAGCAAGGTAATCTGTCAACATATTACAATCAACATCAGTGATTTTACGAGGTATAGGCGTCCCCCACATATTTGGTGGCCTACCGAAGACCACATCGTACGGGGATAGCCCTGTGCGAGAATGTGCTACCATTCTCATGTAAAAGAGTGCAACTGGTAAGGCTACTATCCAGTCGACGCCTTTCTCCCTACAGATTTTTGAAAGTCGAATTTTCAGAGTCTGGTTGTGACGCTCCACGAGACCTGCTGCCTCGGGATGTCGGACACAGTGGAATTTCCATTGATAGCCTAACAAGAGTGAAATGTGTTTCATTAGCTCGGATGAGAACGGTTGGCCATTATCTGAGTACACGATACGGGGCAAACCATACCGTGGGAAGAATTCACGAACTAACTGTTTGGCAGTAGTCGGGGCAGTGTAATCTGAGACGGGATATGCTTCTGTCCAATGGGAAAGAGCACATACAACTACGAGGACGTATTTGAATCCTCGACAACGTTCCATCTGGATATAATCCATCTGGAGGACTTCAAAAGGGTGATCGGGAGGTTGAAATCCACCCTGCTCTACAGGAATGCTTTTACCTGGGTTGAACTGACAACAAATCATACAAGTTCGGACTTTCTGTTTGGCTGCAGCTCGTAAGTGTTTATTAAACCAAATGTTTTGAATACTGTCTAACATAGCTTTTTCTCCTAGGTGCGCTGGACTATGTATTGTGTTAATGATAACTTGAACCATTGAGTCGGGGAGAAACCATATAGATTTTCCCTTTGTCATCCATCCCTGATCTGTTTGGATCCCTCCTAATTCAGTCCATTTCTTGATTTCCTCTGGTGTAGCATGTGTCTGTATGTCAATTACATCAAGGGCGGGATCCTTAACTGTCATGCAGTGTGTCGATGTCGGAACTATTGTCTTTGTCACGTCCGTTGCGTGATTCCGATTCTGAGCTGTCTGTTTAGCTGTTCGGTCTGCTAGATCGTTACCCTGGGAAATAATATCGGTGACTTTTGTATGGGCCTTACACTTCATGATAGATATCGAAGTAGGTAGATGTATTGCATCTAACAGAGCTTGAATGAGGGGACCGTGTTGAATGTTGGCACCGTGAGAAGTCAAATAACCTCTCTCTTGCCAAAGGACTCCGAAGTCGTGTACAACTCCGAATGCATAACGTGAATCTGTGTATATGTTGACTCTTTTATTTCTGGCTTGAATACAGGCTTGTGTCAGAGCGATGAGCTCTGCTGCTTGAGCTGACAAAGTGTTAATACAATTCGTTTCAATGACTTCAGTGTCTGTTGTGACTGCATAAGCGGCCACTAACTCTCCCGTACTTGTTCTCATACATGAACCATCTACATAAAATGTCAGGTCTGGATCTGATAATGGAATGTCTGTCAAGTCTTGTCTGGGTTTCGTCGTAATCGTAATGACTTCAATACAATCATGTGCCAGTGGGTCTGTTCCACTTAATGGCAAAAGTGTGGCAGGATTTAATGTACTACAACGTCTGATTTCTATGTGTGGCTGAAACAATGTTAGTTCATAACCCGTCAGTCGTGCTATAGTCAAGTGTTGTGTTTGTGTCCGGTTCAAGAGAACCTCTACTGCGTGTGGTACTTGTACTGTCAATTGATGTCCTAATACTATGGAATCGCTTTGTCTGATCGCTAAAGCTGTCGCTGCGACTGATTTCAGGCACGCAGGAAGAGCCTGAGCTACGGGATCTAATGTGCTAGAAAAGTAAGCACACGGCTTGTGTGATCCTGCTTGTTCCTGAGTGAGTACTGACAAGGCAGTACCTTCACGTTCTGTAACAAAAAGTGTAAAAGGCTTACTGTAACATGGTGTCGCTAAAACAGGTGCTTGACATAAGGCTTTCTTTAAGTCTTCAAAAGCTTGTGTATGTTCTGGAGTCCAAGGGAGGACAGTCGATGTCGCTGCCTCCTGGGTTGTCAACTGAATGAGTAGTTTTGCTAGAAATGCATATTGGGGGATCCACTGCCTACAGTACGAAGTGAGGCCTATGAAGGCCCGTACCTCCTTTTGTGTCTTGGGTGGTGGCATGTTTACAATTAACTGGATGCGGTCAGGTGTGAGCTGTCTCCCCCCCTTGGACAGCAAGTGCCCAAGGTACACAACTTGCTGAACACAGAATTGTAGCTTCGAAGGGGACACCTTGTGCCCCTTGTCGGCCAGAAAATGTAAAACCGTCAGTGATGCTTTTTCACATTCGGGTTCGCTTCGGGCGGTGATCAGCAGATCATCGACATACTGAAGCAGTGCAGTGTTAACAGGCATGTGGATACTGTCAAGTTGTCTTTTCAATGCTTGGCTGTAGATGCTAGGACTTTCTGTAAATCCTTGAGGTGCGCGTGCGAATTTAAAGCTTCGTCCATTTAAACTAAATCCGAACAAATATTGACTTTCCGGATCGATTGGGACGCTAAAGAAGGCGTTCTTGAGGTCAATTACAGTAAAGAACGTTGCTTCTGAATCAATAGCTGTCAGTAATGAAGAGATATCTGGGACCACGGGATATTGTGGTACAATGCATTTATTCAATTCGCGCAGATCAATAACTAATCGATATACTGGGGGTGCTTTTGGATCAGTTCGTTTAAGAATCGGAATGATCGGAGAATTACATACATTGGAGTCGGTTTCCACAACCACTCCTTGTGAAATGAACTCGTCAATGATTTGCAGTAAAGCCACTACAGCATCTGGAGGTAACTTGTATTGTCGCATTCGTGGTAATACCACTCCTGCTTTGAGTGTGACTCGATATGGTGTAATGTGCATACAACCTACATCAGTGGGGCCTTGCGCCCATAAATGTGCAGGTAGATTCTGTAACCGGTGATCCATGTCTCTTGACACGTAGTGACCTTTAAAGTCACGCAAAAATAGTCGTACGCCGTCCGGAGAACAACATATTATAGCTCCTAGAGCTTTCAATGTTTTTATACCTAACAAGTTTTCTGGACATGATTTAGTAAGCAATAAATCTGTAGTCCGTGTCAATGGACCAACTGTAAGAGGAAGCGGTTGTGATACTTCGTTAATAGTAGGCTTTCCTGAAAAACCAAGGGAAATATTCTGTGAGCCTGAGAGGGGTGCCCCTGGAACCTCGTCGTGACTTATAGTTGTTCTGCTTGCCCCTGTATCAAGTAAAAACTTTCTGTCTTTCCCTAATACTTGACTCTGTACATAAGGACCCTCTTGATCTACGGGAACCTCAATAAGGGGTAAGCCAACTTCCCTCTCTAGGCTATTTCATGTGGATCGCTGATAATCTGGATAGTCATTTTGTGCATACTGGTACATCTGTTGTGTCGTGTTTTGTGTTGCGGCAATAGGCTGTGACTGTGGTACCGCTACGATCTGTTGTGCAGCTTGCATAGGCTGTACATTCTGAGGTGCTTGTTGTTGGATCTGATCCTGTCTAGGCGGACGTGGTCTCTCCTTGGTTTTACCCGTAGAGATATTATGTTTCAGAACTGCACAATCGTTTATATAATGACCTGGCTGTTTACAATAGTTGCATGTCCCTTTTACAGGAACCGCTGAATTACTGGACTGTGTTGCACCCTTTTTATGACCGTCAGCTGGAACTGACTGGGCGACGAGCATTTTCATTTTCGTGTCTTTCATACGTCTTTGTTCGTGTTCTTGTTCTTCTCTAATTCTATTCTGGTGATACTGTAACATTTGTAACATTTGTGACGGAGTGTTAGCTTGCCAAGTGCTCTCAACTTTCAATACTCTGTTTTTAACCTGGGGCAGGGAATTCTCGACTAGTTTTGTTACAAAGAGATGTGGATATGACTCGCTATTTGCTTTTAGGCCGCTATTAATACCAAAACATTTTTCAAATCGGGAATAGAAATCACTAGTGTCTTCATCGGGTTTCTGTTTGCAAGCTGAGATTGCTCCCCAGTCTTCCTTTTTCGTAGTTAATAAACGTGGCAATACTTGTACTAATAATCCTGGTAATGCCTTAGTTTTGTCTCCAAGCCCTACGCCTGCAGTTCGGGCATTTTCTTCGTTTTCTAATGCTGTCCAATCAATCTTTTGTTCTCCCACCTCCCACTCTTTTTCTTTGAGTTTCTCGTAAATACCGGCAGGCAATAATACTTTCAATATTTTCATAATGTCAGGATAGGTATAATCACCCATGAGTAACATGTCTTTTATTTCACGGTGAAAACCTGCTGGATCTTTGTCATGGCTGGGCACTAGTTTTTTCATTTCCAATAGTTCTATTTTAGTTATAGGCGTGTACACGAACACGCGTCTAAAAGTATTATCATCATTTCTAACTGGGTGTACTTCGCGTAAGGGATTCTGTTGGTCTATGTAATACGTTTTTCTTTCCATGGAGGGAGCTGGATCATGTTCTGGACACAAAAAGGCACTATATCTGTGTCGGTATTCTAGAATTTCTTTAATTAGATCGGTACCCATACCTCTCCATTTATTCGTGAGTAATTCTATCAGTATATCAGGTAGGGGACCAGGATCGGAGTGTTGGCCTTTATATAATATAAGGAGATGTTGTATCATGTATATACTAGCTAAACGCTGTTCGTCGAGTGTAAGATTCAGAAACGTGTGTGCTAGCGCATCATCACTGTATTTTTCAGAACTGTCAGCCCATTGTACTGCTGACCTGGCTAATTCTTGTTCATCCATAGAATTGAGCACATGGTACCCCCTTCGTTCTCGAAGCAATTTATCAGTAGCCTGGAATAAGTGTTCAGGGGTCCTCGGATTTGACATAGCTGTTTGAAAAATTCTGTTACATTCTGGACGTATCGGACGCATTGTATTATTAAAGGATCTTCCTTTTCCTACATAAGCTATCGTTTCTCTAGCTGGTAATTCTAATTGTCCTGTGGTCATTTCTGACTGTTCCTCCTCCTCTCCCTCTGATTCAGTTTTATCTGCCTCTAATCTTCTTTCATGTATTCGTTCTACTTCTTTTCTGATTTTTCGGTACATAACTTCTATACTCTTCTGTTTATCATGTTTTCCGTCTGCTACATTCTGACCCCATCTGGTAAGTACTTGCATTTCATCCGGATCTACCTCAGGCCTATCTCTGTTTCTGATCAAGCAGTTTATGAAGAAGCGTAACAATAATTTTTGCATGTCCACTTTCTGGTATTCCATGGCCTCGCCAATACTTTCAGGACCTTGCCCTGTTTGGATAAAGTGATATATTTTGTCTAGATGACCAATCATTCCTGGTAGCGTCATTAGATAGGTCGAAACTCGTCGTAAACGTACTGATGATAGCAACATTCTGTCGTGTTTACCGGGCACTGGATCATATCTACAATCTGTAAGAGGCTCATTAAATATATTGTGATGAGCTGTTTGGGGTGTACGTTGGTGTGCTAAATCCCTATAAGTCAACCTAGGTGCTGGCGGTGGCGTGGAAAAACCTCCTGTCGCACCTCCTGTCACACCTCCTGAGGTGCCAAGTCCAAAAGGATTTGTTGGATGTAGGGTAGAGAGTGTAGATGCAGGAAGGACTGTAGAAACAGGTGGAACGTTTAGAATGTGAGGAGGAGTTTGTTGCTGCGGAGGTGGGGGCAGATGATCTTGGGGTTGAGCGTCGTCAACAGGTGATGCGCGTGGCTGCGCACCATTAGCATATTCGGGGGCGGCATCATCTAAATAGGAAGAAAGGAAAATGTCCTTTGCGGTCTTGGGATGTACTTTAATCGGGAGTAATGGAGGTGGCAGATCTTTTGGTACCTCCAGGGTGGCCTTAGGCAAACCCTCGGCCAGAAGAGGATACATACCATTCATAAGAGTGTTTCGTTGTCTGTCTACTTGTTCTGTTTTTACTCGGATACCTTCGTCAATTAATATGTTTTCTCGGGCTTTGTCTGAATTCTCTCTACTTTTCTCTTCTTTTCTGAACGCTTTCTCTGCGCGTCTATGCGATTCTTTACGCCATAATTCAATGGCATCTTTCTGTGACTGCCTGGCTTTCTTTTTCCATAATACTTCTTCTACTCTCATGATGCAATCTGCATCCCATGTCCCAGCAGCGGGCCATCTCTGACTCTCTGCTAAATCCTTGGTATAGTCCACCCATAAATCAAGATATAATACGGCATCTAGGCCATGTTTATGGTACATAAAGTACCCTGGAGTGTCCCTAGGTGGAATGGGAACAGCTTCCTCGAGTATCCCTTTTCTAGTTTTTATCTGTCTTAATTTCGAGAATAGCGGCATCTTGAACCTTGCTACTTGATTCTTACTTGAATTTTTAACACTTGGATTTGAACACAATTAATACAATAAACACAGTAATGAAGATCGAACAATCACTCATACCACGACATTTAAAACATATCAAAACATTTTAGAACGAACAATAATAATTAGAATAAAACTAGTTAACTGCATAATACTAAATATAATACTAAATATACTGGATGTACTGCTAAACAGTACAGATACACTGCTGAAACAGTGCAGACCGGATCTGTGTACCCAAACCCGTCTTGACCGGCACAAACTAATGTGCACGTCTAGATGCGTCCCCAGCAACGGTACTCACCGGGAAGCACGGAACGGAAGGCCTCGGAAACTGGACTGGACTGGATCGGACTGGACTCGACTCGACTCGTAACATAGATACTTCGGAACTTCGGAATCTGGTGGGCCTCTGTATACCTCGGATCTTGCTCTCTCAGCTAGGCTCTGGTCGGGATTCTCCGCACTCCTCACCGCCTCGTCTGGGTGTTGATCGCAGCCTCAGTCGCCCCCGTTGGCCTGAGGGAGATACAGGAAATCCTGCGGGTACGCGTAGTTGTCCGTCCGGCTGTGGCAGGAGACCGGGTCTGCAACGCACCTCCGGCGCGTGGGGTGTGAGAGGTGTCCCTGTTCGGGCGCCAATTATGTGGTAAATTTAAATTACCTTGACTTAATTTATGCGGTAAAATTCAATAAGAATAACTCAGTAAAAATAAGAGGCAGAATCCGTGGTATTTGAGGTTATAAAAGGGAATTTATTCCTTACAAAGGAATTATGGTTCGAACCAGGCAATCGGGTTCCGTCACCACGAAGGTTCAGGAAGGGATCGGCAATACATTATTGACAGGTTATCATATTTATAGTAAATGCATTACAGTAAAGACATATGCAGAAGGCGTTACAGCTGAGAAGAGAGATAAGAATACACATACGTAATAAAAAAGGCGTTACAGTAGGCGTGCGTAAAGGCGTATACTAGAAACGTCATTAAGATGATGACACAGGTGGGTGGATCCATAAGAGAATCCTGCAAAGTCAGCAGAAATACATGGCAGAGATGCGCGTGCAGCCGCATGACGTGTGATTGACGTGTAACTAGAGGGTGAAGGGGACTTGACATTTAGCCCTACATGAGGAGACAGAAGTCTGAGATGTCAGAACAACCTAATTCCAAATCGTATCTAATATCTTGTGTTTAAGGAACTATATTATCTGGAAGGGAAGGTCTCTCAGGCAGAGGCTATCCTATACTAACTACTAGTGCGAGCATAAGCGTCTATGAGTCTACATGAGATGCGAGGGGCATGGGCCTACCATGGCAACAGAAGTCATGAATTACTTGCTCGGAGACAGTAAGGCCGGGCCCTTTGCTCTGCAGCTGGAAGGATGTTTACCTAAACTACTAGACAGGAATGCATTTCTCGAGGAGCGGAGCAGATAACTTGAAGGCTGAATACAGTTTTTGGCAGGCAACAGGCCGGGCCGGGCACCGTTAGCCGCGCAGGGAGTAGGACAAAGGTCATGGATACAGATGCAGGTCCAGGCTGGAGCATTCAGAGGCAGAAGGCAGGAAAAGCTTGATGGCAGAATTCAGGGCCTACCTTGCCAGAGCTGGAAAACGTGAAAAGTACACCATGTAAAGACGGTGGCAAGGCATACTTAGGAACGGAATATCTGACCCATTTATGGCAGATCTGAAAGAGGTCATGTTAACGTTGGACACAATTGTATTTGCGTCTTCATAACTTGAAGTGGAGGGAACATACATGTACTTGTAGCATGTACATGGAGCCGTTGGGGTCTAAGATAGGGGACACAATTGATCATAAAAATTCATATTTCCTCACATGGCTCATGATTTCCCAATTTGTGGTACAGATTGATGCCTCAGAGCATAGGGTGGGAGCTGTGCTTTCACAGCTAAACAAAAAGGTCCTACATCAATCCATAGCCTTCATTAGCAGGAGGTTACTTCCCAGGGAACAGAGGTGGAGCGTAATAGAAAGGGAAGCTTTTACTGTGGTCTGGGTGCTGAAGAAGCTAAGACCCTACTTGACTCACTTCAGGGTTTGGATAGACCACAGGCCTCTCAGATGGTTGATACAGATGAGGGGTGAGAATCCTAAACTGTTGTGGTGGTCCATCCCCCTAGAGAGAATAGAGTTTATGGTGGAACACAGCCATGGAACAGAACACACCAACGCTGAGGGTCTATCGAGATTCTTCCTCCTTAGTGAGGAGGACTCCCAAGAGGTTTGGGTAGCTCTCCCTAATAACATCTGGGGGGGACACGTGTTAGACCTGGTATCTTTTGGCATGGTTTCTCCTGTCTTTTTGCCTCTGACCTCCTGTTTTAGACTGTGTGCTGCATTTCATTTTTGCTGGTTTTAGTACTCAAGGCACTTTACCACTGCTCACCAGGGCTAGAGTGTAAGTGCTCTAAGTCTAAAACATGATGGTAATTGGTTTCTCCATGATTGGCTTATTTGATTTCCTAGTAAATCCCTAGTATAGTGCACCAGGGGCGGTAGTATGGTAAGTGTGCATTTTCATTGTCTGTGCCGGGTGCACCTTTAAAAAGGTGCGCTGGGTGCAAACAGTGAAAATGCACCCTATTACCATGATTGTGATGCTCCCAGGGCAGCCACTAACTTGTGCTGCCCCCATGGCAGTGCATACCTATGAAAAACAGGGCAACTGATTTACAGCCGCTCTTTGTTTTCACAGCGCAGGCAGCAATCCGCCCACACTTTTAAAGAGGATTAGAGATACACTTTCAGGTGGGTGCAGTCAGTGACTGCACCCGCCTGCAAGAGGATGTTAGGGAGACCCCCTCTCCTCCCCCCAGAGGGCTGCCATCAGGGGGGCACTGACAGTGCGCCACCTTTTAGATGGTGCACTATCAGTGCACCTCCTGAGGGTTTTTTTGCCTCTGCGCCCGTGTCTGTAATACAGCACAGGCGCAGAGGCGAAGGGATTCCCTCATGTAAATGAGGGAACCTCCCTGCAGATAGCACTGGCACTTTATGGGTGCCAGTGCTATAGGTATTATAAAGGGGCTGCACAAGCGTCTGCGGCCCCTTCTCTAATACCAAAGTGCCTCAGGGGCATACAAAGTGGGCACAAACGCTTGTTGCCCCCCCCAGGCAATTTATGTAATACAGCCCCAGAAGTGCCCAGGGCCTGTAAATCAAATGCTAGCAAGCCTGCAGCACTGATTGTGCCATCCACATAAGCAGCCCTGAAAATATCTCAGGCCTGCCAGTGTAGTGTCTACGAGTGTAGTTTTAAACTGCCATACCGACCTGGAAAGTGCACCCACTTGCAAGACCCAAACCTTTCCCTTTTAGGTCGAGCTTGATTGACCTGTTATATCTCTTCTGTGGGGTTTGGCAGACCCACCAATTGCCATTGGTTGTTATCCGTGGCATTCAGAAATGCTGGCTTGGTATTGGTCCATTTGTGAAAATGTCCCTCCTCTGTGTTCTTAGCTCCCTCCCAGGCGATTTCACTCCGAGAACATTTTAGTTGCCCATCACACTGTACAAGCGAATGATGGGCGCTCCTCCTTGCTCCGTTTTTTTCTTCCGAGGAGGCAGCATGTGTGCTTTTGGTGTCGGGGTGCCCATTTTCATGTTTCAGCACCGCGCAGACCTATCAGCTTCTCCTTACTTTAACCATTAAGCACGAGCGGCTGGGTCTCGTGCAGGGATTAGCTCATATACAGAGCATCTACTGCCAGGCAGATACTTAATGCGTGAGATAATAGTCTGTGTCTGGCACACCTGAAGCCAAATACCAACAGTGAAGGTTAACACTTGTAACATAGATCACAAGAATGTGGCGGAGCGCGAGGCTTGCTAAAAGCAAGAGAAACGCATTATCTCTCTTCGGGATAATCAATTCAACTGGCTTTTCAAGTGATAATGGGGAGATCGGCGGCTGCCAAACTTTTTCACACATCTCTTGGACCCCCTGCTAAGATCCTCACCCCGTGCATATGAACCTTTCGCCGGCTCAAGCCGTGTTTAATTTTATGACATTAACAGCTACATCCAGTGAGCTTTTATTGTGCGCACGCCACATCGCGCTGCACTCACATCACATGACCTTCTAAATTCCGCTTTATTTCAAGAAATCTGTTAACGTCAGCGATCACATAGTGTCAGTTGTGCGGTGCATCGGCCCTGCGTCCCTCCAGGCCCCCAATCAGTGATGCTCCCGAGCCCTCTGGGCTGCTCACAGTCTCTTAACACTCGCCGTGTCCCTCAAGTTTATGGAGCGCTTCGCACCTCTGTGTACAAGGTGGCTTGAGGCAAGTGCCCACGCAGGGTGGGTGCCCCTCATCCTCTGTGCTCCTACCCTCTACTCCGGGGCCCAGGGCTGCTCGCAGGGCCCACCAGCAGCCCCCTTAGTCACAGCGCTGCACTCCTCCTTCCAATGTTTAGTAGATTTCGGCCAGATTTTTTAATTTTCTCACTTCAACGATGATCAGGTATCATTTAAAAACATATGATATTAATGTGAAGTAGACTGTGGTAAAATGCAAATTACGTTTCGTTCTATGGCCGACACCCTTAAAACATCTCCAAGTTCATATTTAAATCCGTCTCAACTGCTTTCTTTGCAGGGATAGTTTTTTTAGGTCTCCCCTGCGTTGTAGCGCATGCGCTACTCGCTGGCGAGAAATTTTGTGAGCGAGGAATTTCAGAAAAAGGCTTTAAACCCTGCCCCTCATTTCCATTGGCTGGCGTCACCGTTTATGCTAAACGGTAGCATGCCATTGGAAATTAGGGTTTTTTGTGGATGCCCTTTTGCCTCCGATCCGACTGGGTCGCCGGCTTTGCTTCTGTCACAAAACACTTTCTTATCTTTCTGGGGCCATGTGTTTCTAATTAGAAACACATGGCCCCATAAAGACAAGAGATATTTTATATTAACGCGTATTTCGGTGCATCACGGTCTTCTCATCACTGCACAAAATAAATGCTATAAGTAACGGTATTCCATCACCTACTGGTTTGTTTAAACTCATTTCACTTTTCTCTGCGATTCTTTCATGAAGGCGGATGGCTGGGAACGCTTGATGACTGGCTCCCAGCTACTGGCTTGTTTAAACTAGTTACAATTTTCTCTGTGTTTTTTTTATCAAGCTACTAGATTTTTCTGCGATTCATTCATGAAGGCGGTTGGCTGGGATCGCTTGGTGACTGGGTCCAGCCTTGCTAATACTCTGAATCATCTAAAGCATGAGGGCCGTAGGGGTACTTCAAGGGCATGGGAACCAGGGTACATTCCCAAACCCAAGGCTGCTGCACAATGCAGTGTCATCATGCCGCCCGGTTGGCACTTTACATTCTTTCTCTCTGAATCCAGACAATTGGACCCTGAGCTCAGCAACCTCAATATAAAATGGAAAACAATATGCACGTTTGATTCTGCGCCAGGCGAGGGCACGCAGGCTGCCAAGAGAGCCGTAACGTGAATTCCTTTAAAGTTTATGGCTCTGCTGGGATGACGTGTGTTAAATACAGGGGGCGAACAAAGCAAAACCAAAGGGGATGATGGACGGAGTGTTGAACATTGCAAGCACTCACCCCCAGTCAACTGATCTGGGTTTAATCCGTTATCATTTTTTTTAGCTCACTCCGCCACCCCAGTTCAGACATGGCCATATGAAAATCAGTCTGACCCTGTGCATCATGGGAACAGTCCAACCTGAACTGCCAAGCCATGTCTTCCCTGGACCAGAAACAAGCATCCTGGGACCAGTTTCTGGCTAATCAGCCGTCATCAGCCAGGCCAACTTGAATCCAGTGGCAAAGTAAGCAAGGGACCCACGTCTGGGCATACCCTGCAAAATTAGGGCGAACAAAGCAAAACCAAAGGGGATGATGGACGGAGTGTTGAACATTGCAAGCACTCACCCCCAGTCAACTGATCTGGGTTTAATCCATCATCATTCTTTAGCTCACTCCGCCACCCCAGTTTAGACATAGGCATATGCAAATCAGTTTGACCCTGTGCCACTGGAATCAAGCTATCCTGGCTGAAGAGGGGAGAAACCCTGAAACCGGTCCTAGGATGCTTGTTTCCAGTCCAGGGGGGACCTGGCTTGGCAGTTTGGGCTGTATCCATGATGGCACAGGGACAAGACTGATTTGCATTTGGCTGGTTTCAAACTGGAATGGCATAGTGAGCAAAAAAGACGATGGATTTAGGCCCAGATCTCTGTACTGAGGTAAATGTTTGACATTGTTCTGCATTCTGTCCATCAACTGTTGTTTTTGCATTTGTCACCCCGAGTGGGACGGGTATGCCCAGACGTGTGTCCCGTGCTCTCCATGCCACTGGAATCAAGCTATCCTAGCTGAAGAGGGGTGAAGCCCCGAAACCGGTCCTAGGATGCTTGTTTTCAGTCCAGGGAGGACCTGGCTTGGCAGTTTGGGCTGGACTGTTCCCATGAGGCACAGGGTCAAGACTGATTTGCATATGGCTAGGTTCAAACTGGAATGGCATGGTGAGCAAAAAAACGATGGATTTAGGCCCAGATCTCTGTACTGGGGTGAATGTATGACATTGTTCTGCAATCTGTCCATCAACTGTTGTTTTTGCATTAAATACAGTGGGGCAAAGCGCGGTCAGCCGTGGGGGCAGATGTATACTGAGGGGGCTGCAGAAATACAATTGTAATTAGTGCACAGATGGGCAGACTAAGGCCTTGCAAAGCAATCACTTCAAGCATTTCTTTCGTTTTATCATATTTCTTTCTAAACGTTTTCAGATAGACGCAAATATGAAAGCTACATTATAAAATATATGTGAAGGGCAAGGTAGAATTTGATACTAGATCAATATTGTCAGCCACAGCAGGTTTGTTGTTATGCCTGCCTTGCCGTGCTACACTGGCCTAATATGGCCTCCTGCTTGTGCCTTCTCGCCTTAGAACTATTTGCTCCGGAAGGGTTTGACGCAGACATTTGTAAATCCATTGAAGGGTTTTGTCTTCATCACGTCATCAGGGAGGTTGCTATGCCCATTCAATATCCTCTGTGTAAATATACCTGACTCTTGTACACTACTTAATGCCTATGCAATATGCACCCCTTTTTTCCCAGTATGTACTTTTTCAAATTGTCACCTACGACTTGCATTTGAACCAGGTACCAATGTAGTATTCCACTCCTAGACAATCTTTGATTGGTCGTTGAACTCATGGAGATACAACCTTTAATCTTGAGCATGGCACAATTTTCTGTGCAGGGTCTCACGATGAGCGCTTTTCAAAACAATGACTGTAGTTCTCAATCTTAAGAGCCTCTGGAGAAGCGTGGCTTCTGAAAGCTCTTGCAGGATGCAGTCACCGCAATAGTAAACAAGCATTTGCAATGCAATAGGTCTCGCAGTTATACGAGTTAAAGCTATTGACATTGTAAATGACAATGCCTTTTATTTATGTTTTTAAAACGAAAACAAATATAAAAGGCATTGTTATTTGCAATGTCAATAGCTCAAACTCGCGTAAATGCGCGACTTATTGCATTGCAAATGCTTGTTTTAAATAGTTCCAGCCAGCGAACAGGCGAAGGCACACACTAATGAAAGTCTGTTTGACAAAGGTAGCTTCCTCATTCATATTAACAACATTTGGTTTTATAAGTGGGGCACGACACTGTCGTTTTTAATTACATAACTCTCTATATAACGGGTGTTTATACCCATCTTGTTCGATTTGTCAATCATAAATGATTAACGAGAGCCCTGCCGAGATTCAAACCTGGACATTTTATATTACACACAGGGTTCCAATAGTTAGTTAAGTTCTCTCTGCCGAGATTAAAAACCTAGCCCTGGGGGGCTGTACACAGTATTTAAAGCATACACATGGTAGAGCTAATATGGTGGCCTTTTAAGGCAGCTAAAGACAGGTTGCTCAGGAGTGCCAAAAATTATTTCTGGCTTAAAAAACTGATCTATTCAGGCGATCCAAGGGTTACCTCCAGTCTGCCTGAAATCTAAAGTTAATTTCATAAGGTCTGGAAGAAACGGAAGAAAGGAATTGAGTAAGTATAAGCTGCTTCAGAAATTATTTGGACGGTTGAATGTACAAGCATTATGTTTCATGTTTTCACAGATTCTTTGTGTCTAAAAGCATGCACAATGTCTAACTAGTGTAATTATTTCTATTTAATTGTTTCCATGCCTTATTGGGGTTTTCATTAAAAATTAGAATTTCTGGAAATACCAGGCACATATTCATGTTTTGATTTAATTGGTTGTGTTTTTTGAGGATTATTTTGCTATTGCTGCTCATTTGCGTTTTTTTTTTGTTTGAAATCTGTTTAATGAATACAAACAAAGACATAACAAGAAAAAAAGAAAAACGGAAGGTTCACACAAGTCGCAGAATCAGAAAGTCCAGGGTGGGGAGGAAACCAAATGTGGGGAACAGGAGCAACAGACAGATCAAGATCCCCACAATAAGGCTGATGAAGCTAGGTGGGAATAATAGTTCAAATGCCATGCAGGTTCAACATCGTCCTAGAATATAGGGGGTCACTAAAAAAGGGAAGGACCTGCATCCCACCCGCAGGGGAAGTCATGAAAAGGACAATCCAGTGTGGACCTAGCTAAAGTCTCATGGCCCAGTATCAAAGTCCAGCAGCCACATAACCGAACCAGCCTCCCCAGTTGGGAAAGGTGAACAAGTTCTAAAAAAATCTAGAGGGCCTATCCTCCCGGAAGGCACAACATATACTGCAGCAATAGTAATACACTTTGCCATTTATGAAACCAAGATCAGCATAACCCAAGGAAAGAGTAGGGAGAAAAACCAAAGATAGAGAAAAGACAAAAGAGAAAGAAAGAACAGCGGAGGGGTGACCCTCCAAAGGAGAGAAGAATAGAAAAGAGAAAAGGTGTGGATGCGCCCAAGAAGTGGGGGGGAGGGGTGGGGAGAGCCAAGAGCTAGAGCGGTGCCCAGAGGACAGAAGGCCCCAGGGGGCAGCCCAGCTAACCAAACTGGTTACTCCGGGGTAGCCGGTCTCTTGCCCCGCTTGAAGGGCTCCAAAGGATCATCGAATAGTTGAAGGGCCCGCAGTCGAGGGGGCATCAAGCAAGAGTGTTTGGTTTTAGTGCGAAAATGTATGAAGGGATGCCAGATGCGGTCAAAGCCTGTGTCGGTGAGAGTGAGACAGGCCGTGAGGAGCTCTAAAGACAGGACATCCCACAATCGCTGAAACCATGTTGCAATGGGATGGGGGGTGGCAATGGACTGTCTCGCCGCACCCAGTAAGTGAAGTATTAAATGCCAGAGGGACGTGGACATGGCCTTCGATGCACCAGGACGAATGCCCAGAATTGCTAGGGATGTGGTAGAAGGGATCGGGAAACCCATCACCTCCTCAAAATGGCTGAGGACCTCTTTCCAGAACATCAGATGGCTCAGGCAAGACCACCAAATATGGAGGAAGTCCCCCTATCTTCTGACAACACCAGCATGTTGGGAGGGGTGTCCAGGAACATCTGGTGTAGGCGGAGGGGGGTGTAGTACCAACGGGTCATTAGCCTGTAAGCGGATTTGCGCTGGGGGATGCTACGGTATACTTTAGGGATGTCCATCCACAAGCAGTCCCAGTCCTCTGGGGGGGATGTCAGCAGCCAAATCAGATGCCCAGCGCACCTGGTAGCCATGAGGATAAAGCTGTCGAGAGTGTTGAAGGACAGAGTAAGTTTTAGAGATTAAGCCCTGAGAGCCCTCGAATCTACGCACCAGGGTCTCGAAGGGAGTGAGCTGACGAGTCACCCCCTGAGAGTACACCGGGTAAGATAACCAATGATGTAATTGACAATATTGCAGACGCGCGCTATCCGTGAGGTGAAAAAATTGCTTGCATTGATCAAAGGAGCGGAGGGCAGAGCCATGAAAGAAGTCCTGGAGCACTCGCGGACCTTCTACAGTCCACACCGCAAAGCTCTGAGAGTGCAAAGCAGGGGGGAACACAGGGTGGAGTGTTAGTGTGGTGTTAGGGGAAGGGAAGGTCGTAAGGCCCCGGGAGAGTGCCAATTTTTCCCATATTTCCAAAACCGTTCTTGTTGGGGTTGCGATGTAGGCAGTACGTGGGCACGCCCCGCGCGGGAGCCAGGCCAGATCCCAGAGCAGTCTAGAGGCCACCGCACGGTCCATATGGAACCAGTGTCTTTCGCTTTTGGGGACGATCCATTCTGATATAAACCAGAGGTGACAAGCCCAATAGTAGTCCAACAAATTGGGACAAGCAAGGTCACCCCGAGACCGGGGTAGCATAAGTAGTTTCTGAGAGAAGCGGGGGCGGGACTTTCCCCAGATGAACTTGGTAAAATCCCGTTGCAGAGCCAGGATGTCAGCGTGCGGAATAGGAGTAAGAAGGGACTGAAATAAATAAAGAATCTTAGGGAGAAGGGACATTTTGACTGCATTAAGGCGTCCCAGCCACACCAGTAGGAGGCCCTCCCTGCGGTGCATTTCATCACGGATGAACTTCCGGTACCTAGGCCAGTTAGAGGAAGACCAGGGAGCCAGGTTAGGAGTCAGGTCAAGACCCAAATAGCAAATTGCCTCATCTGTCCACTGCACCGGGAGCAAGTACCGTAAACCCTGGACCTCCGAGGGTGAAAGTTTGAGATTAAGAGCATGAGACTTGTCAAGAATAATCTGGTAGCCCGAAGCGGACTCAAAGGACTTCAAAAGCCCAGTCACTGCGGGAAGAGAGGTCAAGGGAGAGGACAAAGACAAGAGCAGGTCGTCAGCAAAAAGACGCCTTGTGTTCAGCACCCCCCTACGGATACCCCGTATAGTCTGATTGTGACGTATAGCAATAGCTAAGGGCTCAACGATAAGAGCAAAACGGAGAGGGGAGAGTGGACACCCCAGGCGAGTGCCTCGATGGATAGAGATAGGAGCGGTGACGGTTCCGTTGAAGCGAATGCGGGTGGTAGGTTGCGCATAGGGGGCCATCAATTTAGAGCTGAAAGCCGGCCCCAAACCAACCTTTTGGAGGATAGCCCGGAGGTACCCCAAATCCACACGGTCGAACGCCTTTTCGGCATCGAGAGAGACCTGGCATGCCGGGATATCTCTAATTTGCGATTTTTCTACCAACTGGGTGATCCGCCGAATGTTATCCTTGCCCTGACAGTGTCAGATAAACTCCACCTGATCCGGGTCCATAAGACCTGGGAGGTGAGGCTCCAAACGATTAGCTAAGATTTTGGCAAATAGTTTAGCGTCAGTATTCAATAAAGCAATGGGACGAAAGGAAGCCGCCAGGGTCGGGTCCTTGCCAGGTTTAGGAACAAGCACAATTTCTGCTTCATTCATCGTGGGGAAGAGGCTGGTGTGATCAGTAAAGTTATTAAAGAGGTGGAGAAGATGGTCCCGCAGCGGGTAGAAGAGGTGATAAAAAGAGACCGGAAGGCAGTAGGGACCTGGGGTTTTGACAGTCGGCAGCTGTTTCAGTGCTTTCGCAAATTCCTCATGAGAGATAGGCTCATCAAGTATCTCCCTGAAATAGGGTTCGATAGGGTCCCAGGGACAGGAGTCAAGAAACAACGCAACCTCCTCCGGGGGGCAAGTATCCTTGGCAAACAGATCAGAGTAGAAGGCCATCAGAGTATGAGCCTTGTCTGCCTCAGCGGTAGCCCAGGACCCATCAGGTTGCTTGAGCTTCGCAATATGGGATCGAGCCGTCTGAACCCGTAGACGGCGAGCCAAGCATGCCCCAACTTTGTCACAACCCACATAGTATTTCTGTTTAAGATTAACAAGGAGACATTCAGCCTTATTAGTGCGCTGTAAGTGCAGCTGGCCACGCAGGGTAGCCAGGTGCCGCTTATTGGCAAGAGAGAGACAGGCATGATCCACACGCTCCAAATCCTTAATATCCTGCGAGAGGGTGGTTTCGACCAGTCATGCCTCTTTAGTCCGGGCAATGGAGATTGAGGTGATAACCCCCCCCGGATATTAGCCTTAGAGGTATCCCAACGGACGTCCTCAGGAGTATCAGAGAGAGAGTTTGTCACAAAGAAAGAGTCATTCTCCTCATGAATATCTGCCACGTCCACTGGGTCACGGAGCGCCTGGGGGGGCAAATGCCACCGCAGGAGAGGTTCGCCACGGGCATCAGGAACCCAAAGCATAGGCAGGACATGCGCATGATCAGAGATGGAGATGTCTGAGATATCTGCAGTACACAGAAAGTGAGGCAAGGGAAGCAAGAGAAAAAAATAGTCGATATGTGAATAAGAGCGATAAAAGAATAGTCCCGGGAATCCGGATGGAGGTATCTCCAGGCGTCAACCAGCCCAAAGTCAGTGATGGTATTCCTCAATGGCGCTGACATTGCAGCAGAAACATGGTGTCCCTGTGCAGTGCGATCATGTTCAGGGTCCCAGACCAAATTAAAATCCCCCCAAGCACAACAGGGGTCGAGAGGGAACATAGCAGAGACACAAGATGATGGCGCAGGAACATATCCTGCTTCTGGTTAGGTGCATAGACATTAACAAAGGTGCAGGAATCCCGACCCCACACCATGTCAACTTTAAGATATCTCCCACCATTGTCAGACAGTCTGAGCCGTTGTCGCGCGCCAACCAGGTTTAAACTAAATTGCCACCCCACAAGTCTTAGTCGGAGAGCACGCCCAGAATTGAGTAGGGTATTTGCGGTGCAACATGAGGTGGGTGTCCGAGGAAAGCAAGTGGGTCTCCTGTAAGAAAATCACATCAGGATCATGGTGGAGTAGATAGCGCCACACCTGCTGGCGTTTATTAGGGGAGTTGACGCCCTTCACATTAAGGGAGAGGAAGGTGACATTACGGGTCATGGTGGTAGAGAGGAGGAGCAACATGCTACAGCCACATCAGCGGATCGTAGAGACCCTCAGAACACACACCGAAGCAGGCACTCTCCTAGAAAGCAGCGGGGAAAAAAAAAACCATGACCGAAAAATCGCCCCAGCAACATAGTGCCCCTGCACGTTGCGATCGTGTTCAGGGTCCCAGACCAAATTAAAATCCCCCCAAGCACAACAGGGGTCGAGAGGGAACATAGCAGAGACCCAAGATGGTGGCACAGGAACATATCCTGCTTCAGGGTAGGTGCATAGACATTAACAAAGGTGCAGGAATCCTAACCCCACAACATGTCAACTTTAAGATATCTCTCACCAGCGTCAGCCACAGTCTGAGCCGTAGTTGCGCGCCAACCAGGTTTAAATAAAATTGCCACCCCACAAGTCTTAGTCGGGGAGCACGCCCAGAATGGAGTAGGGTATTTGTGGTGCGACATGAGGTGGGTGTCCAAGGAAAGCAAGTGGGTCTCCTGTAAGAAAATCAGGTCAGGATCATGGTGGAGTAGATAGCGACACACCTGCCGGCATTTATTAGGGGAGTTGAGGCCCTTCACGTTAAGGGAGTGGAAAGTGACATTACGGGTCATGGTGAAAGAGAAGAGGGGCAACATGCTATAGCCACATCAGCGGATCGTAGAGACTCCCGGAACGCACACCCAAGCAGGCACACTCCTAGAAAGCAGCGGGGGCGAAAAACATGACCGAAAAAGAGGCAGCCCCCCAAGGTCGTACAAGGGAGGGAGAAGGGCACAATGACAGAAACAATGACAGAGGAAATGGATAGGACACAGGGGGACAGGCCCAGCCAGCCCGACCAGTTGACAACAGCCCCCGTTACACCCCCAGGACCACATGACAGTCTCAGGCAGGGACGCATCCAAAGACAGCCCATAGAAGGGTGAAAGAAAAGGAAGAGAAAGAAATAAGAATAAACAGGCCAACTGGGCCAAGGCAATGAAGAGTCCATTCGGAACAGCCCGGACTCCCAAAGGTGGGTCATTCCAGAGAAGTCACTCCCCTATAGTACTCTGGAGAGGGGGGCAGCAGACAGGCAGAGGGCGAGGAGCCTCTGCTGCCAGCCCTCCATGTAGCAAGGAAAAATTACCAGCTGAGTCCAGCCACCAGGCCCTGTCGGAGGGTCCCAAAGAACGGATCCCCAGTAGAAACACAAACAAGCACTGCTCCGCATAGAAGGCATCTAGTTCATAAGAGATGGGGAGGCACTCAGGGAGAGAACATGGTTGATGATGTCCTGCTTGGCCTGTGTTGAATCAAGGTCCCTCGAGTGGCGTCGGGAGCGAGGGGGGGAACAGTGGACCACTCCGGCCGGAGAGAACCCGCAGGGCGGGCACGAGAGGATGGAAGATCGTCATTGTCCGAATCCACAGGAAGGCGGAGGAGACGTTGCGCCTCCTGTAAAGACCGAACGACTCGCCGTTGACCCTCCCAGGTAAATGACAGAGCAAAGGGATGCCCCCACTGGTATTTAATCTCCAGTGCCCGCAATTTGTCATTCACAGGTTTAAAGGTCTTCCTCCGGCGAAGCGTAGAAGGTGCAAGGTCCTGAAATATTTGTATAGAGAGCCCATTATAAGAAACCGCCTGAACCTCCTGCACCTTGCGAAGGATGGCTTCTTTGTCCGCAAAAAAGTAGACTCTTGTGATAATATCTGGGACAAAATTAGGACGGTTCCGGGGGCCAGGAACTCAATGCGCTCTATCCAGCATGGGTGGCGAGGTACCCTCACCCTCGCGGATGGCATGCAAGAGGTCCGCCGTTTACGTCAGGATATCTGGCCCCTCCGTGCCCAATGGGACGCCTCTGATGCGAAGGTTGTTCTGCCGACTGTGGTTTCCAGGTCTTCTTGCTTCAACTGCAGGATGATATTCTTATCTTCCGACTCGGATACCTTCTTCCAGAGGCCGTCAATGTCTTCCGTCCTAGCATCCAGTGTCCTTTCAAGGCCATAAACTCTGTCGCCAAACTCTACAGCATCTCTGCGGATATCTTGCAACCCGGCCTTGAAGTCCTGTCGGAGAGAGCTGATTTCGGTCTTCACTTCCTGCAGGAAGGCTGACATATAGGCCTGGGTGATCGGTACAGCATGGGCTGACGAGTCTGAGGGTGACGAAGAGGCAGGGGGGTCCTCCTGAGTAGATGAGGGTGCCTTAGACCACAGGGAGGTCAACGGATTGTCACGGGAGGCCGCTGAATCAGTGTCTTTATTGCCTCTGTGTTTAGGAGGCATGCTGATGGGGTCCAGAAGTGCCAAGGGCCCAGCCGGAGAAGAAGCAGAGCTTTGCAAGTGGTGGCAAGGCCAAGGGGGGTGCCTATGAGAGAGCAAGGAAGGAAGAGGCCACACAGCGTGCGCAAGGCCCACTCAGCTACACACAGAACAAAGGAATGTCCAAGATCACCCAAGGGTTGAGGGGCGATAGGAGGAAGAGGGAGACCAGTGCACGTGTCAGCCAGCAAGGGTATAGCACAGGGTGGCTCCCCAGCCCCGCAGGTCCAGCAAGGCCCCGACCCAAGGGCAAATCAATTGTCGTACTTTAATATTCGGGACCACGTAGGGAACAGGGCCCTACCCCTGTCTATCTTGGTATTAGCGAACCGCAAATGGTAAATGCGGCATGTACGAGTGCTTTACTTATCGTTCTAGCTATGAATGCACTGTGTACACGTTATTCTGCTGCACTACGCGGGTTCCATTTTGGAAGCAGTGGCCATCTTGTCATTGCCCTCACATAGGCTATAATGGAGCAAATACGGGCCTCACAGTACATGGGCTTCTTCTCTGACTTCTCTGTGACCTGGGCAGCTGGCTCTGCTGCCCCGGGTCAAACTGGTCTCACGAGCTCCCCTTCCTCTCTCCACCTGTGATTAGCATCAGGGCTTGACCCGTCATAAAACCCTTTCATTCTACACAAGCCCCTGGCTAATCTCTTTCGCACCTGGCTGTTCCTGCTTTATGACTTGGTTCCCAAAACAGGAGATGCTCATGTTTATTGGGGGGATCTGTTTACATGTAATGTGGGATCTGAACCTTGTTGTGTAAATCATTGTGGGCTGGCCGAACTGGAATGTGGGATGGTCATCATGACTCTGCCTTTTCTTTGTAATGTACACTTGCATATTGCCGTATCATAAAACCTAGGAATGTATGCTTGAGGCAGGAAAAAGGGTATTTAAGATGAAGTCCATTCCTATGATTTTCAGCAGTCTCCTGAGAACATACACGCTGTTGTACTTCTAGGATACCTGTCATTGGTCTGCAGCCAATAAACGATTCTTTGACTTCACCCAGAAGACTCTGTGTTTCTGTAGGTCCGGAACAGGGTGAACCCAGAAGTCATAGGGTGTGTGTCCCTGCACCGCTGGGTCTAAATTACCCAGTACTTCAGTTTGGCGCCCAACTCGGGACGATTTCAGCGGTACCAGTCCAAGCCAGAGGTTCGTGAGGAGCTTCGTGTGGAAATTCTGGAGGAAGGCCGCCACTTCATCGACCCCTGCATGTCGACGTGGTCCGAAAGTCTTTTCTGCGAGGTTCTCCGCGTCCCGACGGCTACGAAGGACTGCTGCCCTGATTAATCGACCTGTTTTGGACCCTTGACGAGTTTGAGAGAGCGAAACAATCGAGAGAGTCTTCTGGTGACGTCATCGATCAGCAATATTCAGTTAAGTATAAGTGGAGCGTCTCCCATTTGTTTTGGTATCCCTCGGGATCGTTTGGTTTGATTTGGTAATTGGTGATTTGGTGTTTGCAAACCCCAAAGCCAGAGGACTCGTGTATTCACGAGAATATCGTAATCGATAATCCTTTGACGTTTGGATCTAGACTAGTGAGCGAAGATGCCTGGTTCTAGAATATTTGGTAGAATATTTTGTTTGGGTTGTGGAAGAGATTTCCAGCTGGAAGAATCATGCCCGGTTCCTCCGGTTGGAACTCCAACTTATGAGCTCTATGTAAAACATGGCGTAGGCCCCATTGCATATAACGAAGTGTGGATCCACTACACCAGGAAAGACGGTGTTTTAAAATGGCCCCAAAATGGTAGTTTTGATACCGATATTTTAGATAATCTGGAAATTAAATTGTTTAAGAAGAAAGCCCGGCCGGCGATGTTTGACTCTTTCCGCTTATGGCGAAAGGAAGCCAAACAGAAGGAAATTAAGCTAGAGAAAAAGAATAAGAGAGAGAGAGGTATGTCAGTAATGCAAGCAGCTGTACAATTTAAAGACAATGAAGAGGAGCAAATGAATGAGCAATTGCACAGGCAGCGTAAGTTAGGGATTGACAAATGTTATCCAGCTTTGCCACATTCTAAGCAGGATGAGTCAGAAGAAAAGGAGAAAGATCCCCTGATGTCACATTTGTTGAGTTCGCCACCCCCGTATGCTCAAACTGCCACGGCGCCTCCCCAGCTTGTAAATATGCCACCTCCAGTGCATATACTGCAAGCCTTGCCGCAACCGCCAGTTGCTTTGCAACCAGTTCCTATTCCTGTAGCGCAGTCCTCTCAAGCGCCTCCGGTAGTGCTTCCAACTGCCCCCGCACTTCCTGCGACTTTGCTTAATCCAGTAACTGCCTCCCCTAACACTCTTCCTTCTACCACTCCAGTACCTGTCTCTACATCCTCTTTTCTTCCCTCTGTTTTTCCCCCTGTTCTCGCCTCAGCTTCTCCTTCAGCGCGACAGCGTTTAGCTAATGTGGTTACTACATTAATGTCGCCTCTCTTTGGGTCATCTGGTGCAACTCCTGGTGTACAGCGTAAGCAGTTGCGCAGCCAATTGCCTAACCCCGATGAGAAAAAGGTAATAGATCACATGGCGCGTAGATGGATCGTTTTTCCTTCACTGTATGATGTGGAATCGGTTGTTAACACTTTCCATCAATGGGATGCCCCGAAACAGAGATATGTATTTGAGAAAATGTGCGAAATTCTCTGTGAAGAATTGGAGGATAGTGGTAGAAATCCGAACCCGCAGGAATTGTGTAGAGTGAGGTTCGATTTTGGAACTGGTATAATTGTGGACCGCGAAGTAGATAAAGCAGTTGCGGTTGTATTGTCCTTAAGGAATGACGATTGCCAACAGTCATTGTTTGAACAAGAGGTCCTTGTGGGGAAAAAGGCAAAAGCGCGACAATACCCTATGAGAGAAGTTCCCCCGGTATGGAAGGAAGCAGTTGCAGCTGTCGGCAATAACCCCGCTGTGCCAGCGCATTTCCAACGTGTTTGGGTGCATGTTCCATGGAAGCGCTCTGAGGTGTTAGCACTTAAGCAGACATTGCCTGATCCCCGTAAAAACCCAGCAGGTTATTATAAAGAGTTGTCACAGACGGCAGGGTCATGCGTTATGAATCTGGCAGACATAGACATGTTGTTTGGTAATGTTGTTCCACAGCCTCTATGGGGATCAATTCGTAATGTAGATCACAATGCAGAACTAGGGGATACATGGGCTAACATTGTCGCTGCTGATGCTAGACAAACGGGTGGTGCGAAACCAGAACCTTTAGTAGCTGAATTGCCTGGTAGAATCATCACGTATATGAAGACACTAATGCCTGCGATGCGCGTAAATTGGGACAAGTTATCTGCATGTAAGCAGAAGAAAGATGAGACAGTGTCAGACTTCTTTACTAGGTTTGAGGAAACGTTTATTGACCACAGTGGACAAGATATGAGTACTGAGGGTGGCCAACGGTTGTTTGTGGATAAGTTTGTGCAGAATTTACTTCCTGACCTGTGTAAAAAGTTGAAAGATTCAGAGAGTTCTTGGGCCGTTTCCTCTTCAGCGCAAATACTGGCTACTGCACAGTATTATGAAAACAGAGATAAAGACGAGAAAGATAGAACGGAGAAGAAAACGAAGGAACTAAAGACAAAGGTCCTTTTACAGCAGGCCTATCCGCCACGTGGAGGTGGTAATAATTATAGACAACCCCAAGGTGTCTATCACCAACCCCAACAATTTCAGAACAATCAGCAAATGAATGGGTATTATCACCCACGTGTCCCTGTAGGTCCCAACCAATGTTCATACTGCAAAGAGGAAGGTCATTTTAAATATAGTTGCCCTAAATTAATGCAACGGACCGGTAATGCGTATGGCGCAAGAGGTAGAGGTGGTCAGCAAGCTCCTAGAGGCAGAGGGCGTGGGAGTGTTCCCCAAAACGCGCGTCCTCTTCCGCCCCAAAGCGCCATTAATAGTTTTGATCAGCAAGCTAACGCGACTGGTAATACGGCACAGTATTACAATAATGATTATTATGTGGAAGATGGCGATGCAGAAAATAATAGTTACTAGGACAGCCATAGACAGAGAGAGGGAGTTGTTTCAGTGCCAGTGGATCAGAGTGGACCGTATGTTGAGGTGACTACAGCAAATGTAACGGAGCCTTTTCTGCTAGACACTGGTGCTGCAAAGAGTTCAATCATGCATTCAAAACTCCCTGGCGCACCTTTGTCTGGCGATATAAATGTTTCAGTAGGTTTTTCTGGCGCCCCAGTTAGGAACCCGATTTCCAGTCCCATGTCACTTTCTGTTGGACCTTGCGAGCTGAAAGCGCCCCTGATCCTGACAACTGGTTGTGGTGAGAATTTGCTGGGATTAGATTTGTTGAAAAGATTGCACGCTACACTGTATTGTTCTCCTTCAGGAGTACAACTTACATTAGGCAAGAAAGTGGTTTCCCCAATGTATTTGTCTAAAAACACGATGCCACCTGAATTGTCATCCCTTCCGGATGCCCTTTGGGCTACTGGTCCCAATGATGTGGGCCTCTTGGAGATACCACCATATGTGGTGACTCTAAAGGCTAATGTCAGACTGCCACGTATTCCCCAGTACAAGATCTCTAATGAAGGGCAGAAAGAATTGTTAGACATTGTTAGCGACTTGATTAATAAGGGTGTGATTGAGGAGACAAGAGGCAACGTTTGCAATAGTCCGATTTTACCTGTCTTAAAACGAACGGACCCTTCACAGCCACCTGTTTACAGATTTGTGATTGATCTTAGAGAGGTTAATAAGATTGTTGTGCCTCAGTTTCCGGTTGTCCCCGATATAACTGCCTTGTTAACGATGATTCCAGCCTCTGCTGCATGGTTTTCAGTGATCAATTTAAAGAATGCTTTCTTTAGTATCCCAATTGCAGAAGAGAGCAGAGACATTTTTGGTTTTAGTCTGGGAGGCCGAAGCTTCCGCTTCAAACGCGCTCCCCAAGGCTACTGCGAGAGTCCATCCATATACAGTCAAGCTTTGAAAGCGCAGCTTGATGCACTTGTTTTACCTAGTGGCGCTATTCTGATCCAGTACGTGGACGATTTACTGATCGCCGCGGATACTGAGAAGGTCTGTAAAGAAGCCACATTGTCATTGTTGCGCCATTTATCCGCTTTTCATCACAAAGTGTCTCTCTCTAAGCTGCAATATTGTCGACAAGAAGTGACCTACTTAGGTCATCTCTTATCGAAGGAGGGAAGGAAACTGACCCCAGAAAGAATTCAAGCCATTGCACAGTTGAGTGTGCCAAAAACACAGAGAGAAGTGCGTGCTTTCTTGGGCATTACTTCATACTGTAGGCATTGGATTCCTAGTTTTTCTTTGTTGGCAAAACCTTTATTAGCATTAACATGCAAAGACACACCGAATCCTATCCCATGGTCTGAAGAGTGCCAGAAAAGTTTTGTGGAATTGCGCAATGCATTGTGTTCAGCACCTGTGTTGGGCACTCCTGACTATAGCAAGCCTTTTACATTGTATGTTCACGAGAAAGATGGATGTGCGTTGTCAGTGTTAACACAGCCTTTTGGCGACAGACCGCGCCCATGCGCGTATTTTTCATCCACCTTGGACCCTGTAGCGAGGGCATTGCCAAGCTGTCTGAGAGCGACAGCTGCTGCAGCAATGTCTATCCGACAATCTGCTGGTCTGGTAATGGACAACACATTGATCGTTATGGTCCCACACGCTGTAGACACATTATTAAATAGGACCAAGACACAACACTTGACTAGTGCGCGATTATCAGGGTATGAACTCACACTGTTAGCGAATCATATACACATAAAAAGATGCAATACGCTGAATCCAGCCACATTATTGCCGATTCCAGCAGACTCAGATGAGATTGAGCAACATGATTGTCTGTTCAGGACAGAAGAAGAGACGAAAGGGAGAGTAGATTTAAAAGATACTCCCCTGACTGAGTGTGATGGCACTTTATGGGTAGATGGGTCATGTTTCAAACTCCCTAATGGTGACACGACTGCTGCATATGCTATCACGACTTTACACACGGTCGTGGAAACTGCACGAGTGCCACATAATTCGGCCCAAGCAGCAGAATTAATTGCCCTCACGAGAGCATGCGTGTTGTCTGAAGGAATGAGAGTTAATATATACACAGATAGCCAGTACGCCTTTGGCGTGGCTCATAATTTTGGACGACTGTGGAAAGAGCGTGGGTTCCTGACGTCACATGGAGCTAAAATTCAGAATGGCAAGTTGGTGAATGATCTCCTTGAGTCACTGACCCTACCGTTGCAAGTTGCGATCATGAAATGCAGTGCGCACAGGAAAGTTACAGATGATGTTGGACGTGGGAATGCGTTTGCTGATGAGACCGCGAAAGAAACAGCACAGAATGTGAAGACTAGAATGTATGTTGCAGGCCCCGCAAGATGGGTTAATGATGTTGGAATGTGTGAGAACACAATAGAGAGTGTGAAGTCGCTTCAGGCTGAAGCCACAGAGGAAGAGTTAAGCAAGTGGAGAGAGAGTATGGGTAAGTTGGATGAGAATGGTTGTTGGATTGATCTGACAGAACATAGGCGATGGTTGTTGCCTGATGCATATGTGCTTCCAGTGGTTACTATGGCGCATGGAATGGCACATATCAGTACGAAAGGTATCTGTAAGTTGTTGGCTCCAGTATGGCAGAATGTTGGGATTCCCAAGTGTGCAGAGAATGTGGTCAAGAATTGTATAGTATGCTTGAAGTACAACCCTGGTAGGGGAACCCCAACTCCAGCCGGTCACTTTGCACCCCCATCATGTCCATTCGAAGTTTTGCAGCTGGACTTTATTCACATGGATAGGTGCAACAACCTAAAATATGTATTGGTGGTTGTTTGTGCTTTTTCCAAATGGGTAGAGGCTTATCCTCTGAAAGATAACACTGCCCTATCCACAGCCAAAGCCCTTGTGAAAGAGTTTTTCCCCAGGTTTGGAATGCCGAGAATGGTGTGGTGTGATAATGGAAGTGAGTTCGTGGGTAAAGTGATGAAGAATGTATGTGAAGGTTTAGGCATAAGGCAGAAATTCCACGCTGCAAATCACCCCCAATCAGCTGGACTAGTAGAGCGCTACAATGGAGCCTTAAAGCTCAAGTTAGCCAAAATTCAGGCGAGCACTGGTCTTAAATGGCCTGACGCTCTGCCTTTAGCACTCCTGTCCACCAGAATGACCATACACTCACGAGTGGGACTTAGTCCCTATGAAGTAGTCTTTGGCCGCCCGGCCAACGTATGGGGTGTGCCAAGGCCTACGAAGTTCAGTGAGATTGAGCATCCAGTACTGCTCGATTACCTGTATGATTTGACTGTTAAACTGCGTGTTTTGCACCAACAGGTACATGATACTCTTCCCCAAGCTTCTGAACCTCCTGGACACCCTATCAACCCTGGTTCGTGGGTCCTGGTCCGGAATTTCCAGCGTAAGGGCAACGACGAGCCTCGCTGGATCGGCCCTCATCTTGTGCTCCTGTCGACGAGATCAGCGGTGCGAGTAAAAGGAAGGAAGCATTGGATACATGGTACCCACTGCAAAATAGTCCCCTTGCCTCTGCCATATGACCAGTGGGTCAAGGAGGGTATCGCCGACACTGAGACAGACACTGTACCTCGTTTTGTACCATTCAGTGACGCACGCTTAAAAGACACAGCTTCAGTCCAAGAGAGTGACAATATTCTGCAGGAAGCTGTGCCACCATCAAATCGACTGGACACCACTGAGCCTGAACTTTTGTTCCAAGACCAAACGGCACCTGGCCGTCTCCGCTATAATTTGAGACCCAGGCCCATGGACAAATAAAGATTTCCTTACTATTTCCTTTTTGGACACTTTTTGCTCTCCCATCTGAAGGACTTTCTTGATTTTTGTTTTTCGAACCACCATCCGGGTTCTGCCGCAGGGTCGCGGTGCCAAGACTTTGGGGTACAGGCCGAAGACGTTAGGTCAACGGTTCTGGTTGGTCTAGGGCGTTTCCCTGGACTGACAGGCGTACTCCTTAGCAGAAGAAACTCATCCGCCGCGAGCGGCCCGAGTAGAGGATGGAGTTTTTTAAGATGGAGAGACCGATTGAGGAAATGAACTTTAAAACCAGAATGTGTAGAATTGTAAAAAGTAAATGTTTTGTCTTTTTGTGCCTTTTTACACTGTGTAGTATTATGATGTTTATTGTAGGATTTGTGTTTTTCTCCACTCAAAAGCCCATTGCACCCACTGAACAGCCTATACCTCTTTCTACTGCCTCCTCTCACTCTTTTCACCCTTTGCCTGAACACGAACAGACCAGACGATCGGAGTTTGTAAATAACTCGTTTATCCAGCTCTTGCACCAGCACCAACTAGTAGTGAATACGACCAATTGCTGGGTGTGTGGGTTAATGCCACATACCATTAACAAGGGTATTCCTTATTTGGTGCTGCCATATAGTTATAATGGATCGTCATGGGCATTCCAGACCATGTTTCTCTACGCCCTAGAGACATACTCCCCTCGCCAACCGCGTTCCATCAGACCTGGTACAAATAATAAAGCCTTAGTGAGAGGAATTGCCGATATGAGTAGGGATATTGATGCATACTCATCCATTCCCAAAGAAGAGTTGAGACCTTATGTAGGATGGAACGCGACGGGGTATAGTATTAGTCTGGGTGAAAGACAGCGAAAAATCTCATCTCCAATCTGGGTCGTACCCCACATGGGTCGGTTCTGCTTACAGGGTAATGGTCAGAACCCTAGAGCTCAACTGGGAAGAAGTGACTGCACTGAAACGTACACGTTCCCGTCACAGTTTTCCCCTGCGTTTTTAACTGCCAAGGGTACATATTTCATCTGTAATGACCGAGCATATACATGGTTGCCCCCTGATTTCTCGGGCACATGTTATATTGCGAATCTGCTACCGCCTACATTTACTGCCGCCTCCGACTATCACAAGACCAGAGTTGTGAGAGGTGTGATTAGTAAGGAGGACACTGCCGGTCAGGAAGCGGGAGACTTCTTCTTGGGTTTCCTGCCGTTTTGGGGACCTATGGTCAATAGTAGGAACCTGAGACAGCTGACTCGTGTGGTTGAATCCACCGTTAATGTAACGGCTGGTGCCCTTGGTAATTTGACAGCTGAGCTCCAAGCGGATCGCCTTATGACTTTGCAGAACCGCATGGTTCTAGACGTTATTCTTGCAGACCGCGGTGGGGTATGCAGGGTTATCCAATCCAGTTGCTGCATTTTCATACCAGATAATGCTCCAACAGTGTATCAAGCCATCTCCAAACTCCATAAAATATCTGAATCCATACACGTGGATAAGGGAGATTGGTCACTGGTGGGGTGGTTCTGGGAACTGATATCTGCCTGGGGTTGGAAAGTTCTGATGGTCATTGGAATGATCTTAGCCATTCTTTTCCTGTTCTGTCTGTGTATACAGTGTGCTCCTGCGATATGTGGCCTCTGTGCTACCTTATGTGTAAGGAAACCTGTATCGAGGGACAAGCTAAGTAATAGGATGATGCTACAGCAACATCTCCATGACTTCGTGAACATTGACCTAGACTCGGATTAAGATGAGTATAGTGATTGCCTATGTAAGGGCAAAAGGAGGGTCTGTCGTACTTTAATATTCGGGACCACGTAGGGAACAGGGCCCTACCCCTGTCTATCTTGGTATTAGCGAACCGCAAATGGTAAATGCGGCATGTACGAGTGCTTTACTTATCGTTCTAGCTATGAATGCACTGTGTACACGTTATTCTGCTGCACTACGCGGGTTCCATTTTGGAAGCAGTGGCCATCTTGTCATTGCCCTCACATAGGCTATAATGGAGCAAATACGGGCCTCACAGTACATGGGCTTCTTCTCTGACTTCTCTGTGACCTGGGCAGCTGGCTCTGCTGCCCCGGGTCAAACTGGTCTCACGAGCTCCCCTTCCTCTCTCCACCTGTGATTAGCATCAGGGCTTGACCCGTCATAAAACCCTTTCATTCTACACAAGCCCCTGGCTAATCTCTTTCGCACCTGGCTGTTCCTGCTTTATGACTTGGTTCCCAAAACAGGAGATGCTCATGTTTATTGGGGGGATCTGTTTACATGTAATGTGGGATCTGAACCTTGTTGTGTAAATCATTGTGGGCTGGCCGAACTGGAATGTGGGATGGTCATCATGACTCTGCCTTTTCTTTGTAATGTACACTTGCATATTGCCGTATCATAAAACCTAGGAATGTATGCTTGAGGCAGGAAAAAGGGTATTTAAGATGAAGTCCATTCCTATGATTTTCAGCAGTCTCCTGAGAACATACACGCTGTTGTACTTCTAGGATACCTGTCATTGGTCTGCAGCCAATAAACGATTCTTTGACTTCACCCAGAAGACTCTGTGTTTCTGTAGGTCCGGAACAGGGTGAACCCAGAAGTCATAGGGTGTGTGTCCCTGCACCGCTGGGTCTAAATTACCCAGTACTTCACAATTAAGTCAAGCAGAGGGGAAGACTCTATCCAAGGACAGTCCCCAGAGTAACAGCGAGGGTCCCACCAGGTTCCACGGCCAGGGAAGAAGCAGCAGAAGTAGGTGGGAAATCCCAGGGCTCGGGGGAGGTCCAGGGCCTGCACAGGTCGACGCTGCAGCAACGCAGGGCCCAAGGAGCAAGGGAGTCTGGCCAAACTCTAGCGGGAGGGCACTGGCAGTGTACGCGCTTCTCCACTCTGCGACGCAAAGACAAGGCTCCAAGAGAAGGGCCTAAGCAAGGCCGGGCTGGGGAGCATCAGCCGCAGGCAGGGACAAATTGGCGGGCCTGGCCCCGAAGAGCCCTAAAAGTCTAGGCAGACCAGGAATTCACATTGAAAGGGGTCCTCGTCCAGGTACCTGCAGCGCACCAGTCGCTGTCCGATGTCAGCACAAGACGCAGAGTGAAGCGACTGCCCAGGGAGGAACCGCATTTTTGCACAGCAATCACCGGGGTCTCACGGAGGGTCCAACAGCGGCACGGGCCCCAGGATGTCAGCAGAGGTCAGGATGGCAGGGATCTCAGAGCCGTCACCAGCGCTGCTCACCACCTCAGGGGAGGGGCTCCAGGTGCCGGCGGAAGTGTGGTGGCGGACGGGGCCCAAAATGGCGGCAGCTGCGAGTCTCCAGTCAGCGAAATCCAGCCTCGGGGGAAAGCAGCAACACAGGTCTTCAGCAGGGCAGCAGGGGTCAGGACATCAAGGACCCCCACCGTCGTCGCCAGCTCCACTCCTCACCACAAAAGCAGAGCACCCAGTGCCGATGGGGACACAGCCGCAGCCGGGGCTCAAGATGGCTGACAGAACACGTCAGGCCGGGACCGGTCAGAAAGGTCTCAACAGGCGAGGCTCTCGAGGGCCCCCGTGGCCAAGGACATCACCCAGGAGGTCCTGACAGGAGTCTGGGTTCACCACAGCTGCAAACGGGCTCGGAGACTAGGAAACAGGTAATTGCAGGAGGCGCTGGAGCGGAGACTCAGTGGAACACGTCTCACTCCATGCGCGCTCAGGCCACGCCCCGCGATCTTTTTTTTGTAATAAACTGTAGTTGTAATACCTGCCCTAGGAGCCTTCAGACTTTGGTGATTAGTACTGTGTGAAAGATCAGTTATTATTAGTCCTTGACAGGCTAGTGCCTATGGCGAGTCATTTTCCTGGTATTCCCATTTTTGAATCACTTTCCACCCTTTCTTTGCTGCCTCGCTAGGCCCACAGTGCAGGAGGATGGCGGGACGTGATGTACAAGAGCTTTGAGGATGGTATTGTTCTGCTGCGGCTTCGGAACTCCTGCAGCTCCATCATCAAGCTCAAGAGCAGCATCCAGAACATGTTGCAGTTTTACATCATGGAAGTGGAAGGCGTGGAGCAGGCAAGTAACACTAGCCATGATCAGTGTTACTTGTCAGGCCCGGAGCTGGCCTCGCTTCAAAGTTAACATTAAATAGCACCAAATACAGGATTTGCCCACAATCAACAAAACACTGATGTATGCTGCATTATCATTACACCTGCTTTGTGTGCGATGTTCAAAACCAAATGCTTTTCTTAGCTATTAACTGGTTTACTCTTTATTCGCAAAGTTATCAGCCACAGAATTAAAAACAGGCCTTGCTGCACATCCTGCCACAAATAAAACAAAGTATAGAACTCTTTAACAGGAGTGATCTCCGTTTTCCCACCATTCTCATGCCAGGAGTCCCAGTGATTGGGCAGAGTCTATCAATTTCCTGTCAAAGCAGAAGTTGTTCTGAAAAAACTGGACAACAATCATACTAACTTGAGCCAGTATAGTGGTATTGGTGTGTTTACGCAGAGACCAAGCTTATATCTTACGTTTCAGCTGCAGTACTCGGCAGCCCTGAGACATTACTTAAGGACACTTCTAAGGTGCTAAAAAAATAATCTTCATAAGTAAAACACATTTCCATTACAATGGCAATATATCTAACTCTGAAAAAATGTGAGACCTATAGCATTGGAAATGCTTGTATTTACTTGTAAGGCACCCCTAAGGTAGGCCAAAGGCATCCCTATGGGCAGGATGAAGTGTATTTAAAAGGTAGGACATGCACTTGTGTTTTGCCAATACATGCCCTGGTAGTGAAATACTGCTACTTACATTTTTCACTACGGGAATGCCTATCGCTCTCATAGGTTAGCATTTGAGCTGCTTTGTAACATCTTACAAGTGTGCCTTCCAATGGGGAGCTGATAGAAAATTGAAGTATGGGGTCTCTGGACTCACAATTTAAAAATAGGTCTTTTGGTGAAGTTGGTTTTTAAATTGCAGGTCTCAAAATGCCACTTTTGCGTTATAAATATATGTAAGTTGTTTTGATTTTTGTATGTTTCTCTTAAATTAATAGGAAGTGTTCCTATTCATACATTTATGAATGTACATAAGTACAAGAAAAGTTTTCTAAAGAAAAAAAGGTTTAACAAATGAAATAACCAGATAATATGGAATTCTTATCTCTTGATCTTTGCTAAAAATAGGCGGCATAAAAAACTGAAGATAAG
Source organism: Triturus cristatus (assembly GCF_964204655.1). Lineage (NCBI taxonomy): Eukaryota > Metazoa > Chordata > Amphibia > Caudata > Salamandridae > Triturus > Triturus cristatus. Next base: position 328,589,162 of record NC_140584.1, on the reverse strand, counting down.
CAGGTCCCAATTGTTTTCTACTTTTGGAAAGTGGGCATGTTCTTACTTTAACCGTTCTGGGCCTCTGCCTGTATTGGAATACAGGATGACAGTTGGGCTGTTTGTGAATTCACTCATTCACTCTAAGGGAGCTGAGATGTGCCCTGCATATCCTGATGGCCCATCACCAGGCTTGTGGTTCTTCCTGAGCTACAGTGGTGGGAGGATTTGACACTGACACCTGAATAGGGCTGTGCCTGTCCTCACACAAAGAAACCTCCACCCACTTTAGTGTGTCTGGAGCCAGTTCAGGGTCCTGTGCACTACAAAGACTTTACTTTGAAGTTTGCCTACATCAAAGGCTAAAATGGACCGCTGACACCATATTTTCAGAACACTTCTAGGTTGGGGACATTCTGCCAGGAAGAAGAGCTAGATAGCTGGATGAAGTGAGTACCACTTTGCTGTTTGCTTTGCTGTGTTGGACTGCTGATTGTTGACTCTGTCCTGGGAGTGAAAGGACTGGAATTAGCTTTTTATATCCTTCTTCCAAGGCCCTCCAAGTGCTTAAGTTGAGCTTGCCTCCTGTTAAGAAGTCTCAGGGCCATCAAAGACTTCACCTGGGCTCTTCTGCTGGGAGTCCTGACTTTCCACGTAGTACCAAATCTAGTTCCTATGTCCTTGGAGGTGAGTTTGTTGTTTTCATCAAGAAGAAACTGGTACATTGACTTTGAGCACCACTGCCTACACCGGATCCATGGGCCCGCTGAATACAATGACTGTGACTAACAACGCAAGCCCCAACACCACCGCAGCACCTCCGAAGTTCCGCAACAGCATGAGTCATGAGTGCTGTGTCATCAACGTCCAGGGCACCCAACTCGGCCGCATAACATGTGGCACTGTGTCAGCACCTCACAGTTTGACCATCCGAGCTTCATTGCCCCGCACCATCGTAAGGAACTGACACCTCACTGCCAACGCCACCTCATCTCCCCTGCAACAATAAGGAACTGACGTATCACTTCCGCTGCCTAGCAGTTAGGAACTAACCCCTCACCTCCCCTGGAGCAGTAAGGAGCAGATGCCACACTGGCTTCAACAATGTCTCACCTTAACAACGCCATGCAGTTTCTTTGTTTCTCATTTTCCAAGTTACTGTAACCGGGGTCCATGTGACTCTGTAGCCGGCAGACTCTCCATTGCGGTTGCCGTCGAACTGTTGACTTCCACTTGGTCAAGCACGTCGAATAGCCCCAGTTGGAGCTATTGTGTTTTTAAGTGATATAACTGCACTTAATCTTTGAAACTTAGTATCTTTACTTGTGTATGTTGGATTATTGTTGTTTTGGTCTCGTTTTACTCAAATAAATATTAGTTATTCTTCTAAACTGGTGTGGAGACATTGTGTTGTGTTTTTACTGTGTTACTGTGTGTGTGTGTATGTGCACGTGTGTGTGTGTGCACACAAATACTTTACACATTGCCTTTGAGATAAGCCTGATTTCTCTTGCCAAGCTACCCAGGTGGTGAAAACGGGTTATTCATGATGGTGTAACTTACTTGCCCTGAGGAGAGTGAGGGTCTTTGCTTGGACAGTGTGCAAACCAATGCCAACCAATGACCTTATTATTCAACAGATAAAATATTATTTTTAGTCCATAGGCTGTCCCCCATCATCAGCATTCTATCATCAATCAGTTAGCCGCTAAGCAAAAAGACAAGACGCAATGATTGGCTCCTGTTTGCATCAAGGAAGTTGGCAAAAGCACACATGCATGCGGGAAAGTGGAGACATGATGCATATAACAACACACAAATGCTTGTGTGATACGTGCATGCAAAGCTCTGTAGAAACAGCTTTAGAGACAGTTTCTTTTCCTACCGCTATATGGCACGGTACCCATAAGATGATAATGGGAAAGAGCCAGGGGTTTAATTGTGATGGTCCCCATAATATTATCCTTATCATACTGCTCACAGTGTCCCTTTCTTCTTGAACATGTCCAAGAGTGCCAACTCTTCAAGCTGTCAAACATTGGCAGTTTGTCACACTGCTCAATAGTGTCACCTCCTTACGCTTCCAATCAATGACCCCTTTGCATGCTCCCCAGAAATGCAATATTCTCACGCTATCTACCAATATATACTCCTCATGACTTCCACCTCCTTACACTGACCACCAGTCAGAGCTCATCCTATTTCTCACCATCATCCCGTCTCCCACAGGCAACTAACAGGGCCAGTTTATCACAGTGCCCATTAGTGCATGCTCCTCACACAATGTACCAGAGTCATATGTTTGCTCCGTCTTTCTGTTCTGGCTCATTATAGTGTCAGCCACTTCCAGCTCTTCACTGACCACGAATGACAGCTGCTCACACTGCTCCTCAGCACCTGAGGCACACTGCCCGCCACTGTCTGCTCCTCATACTGCCATTTTGGCTTCTTCAGTGGTGCCCAGGATGCAGATAGCAGAGTTGAGTCTGGTGGAATGGGAAAGAGAGTGTCAATTGGGTTTTAAGCAAGCGCTTGTCTCTGATCTTGTTCTCCTTTGCTCTTCTTCCTCTCTCCTTTGTTTTATATTTATGGAATTATTTTACACGTTACTACTTTGAAAATGCAGCAAAGTGCCATAGTTAGGCATTTGTTTTTGCAACCAAGCTATCATGCTTTAAGTGCTTATAAGTAAAATAAAAAATTTAATTCTCATTTTCCCCTATAAAAAGTATGTCCATTCCTTTATATTTTACACTTAATAAACCTAATTCTATATAGGCCTGCATTTTTCCTTGCTTTTCGCAATCCTATTCTCATGAGAAAGATTATAAGCTTGCAATGTGAAGAGAAATTGTGTCCCACAAGGACAGTTCTCATTTGCTTGCATGGATTATTCATTATAATTTTGATACAGTGGGAGCACTTGCCATGGGAAACTGTCCTCTCGAACCTTTGCTAAAGGATCATTGTTTGAAAGCTTATGTTTATTGGATAGCCTGACAACCTTCATAATAGTTACCACCTCTTTCTACAGTATGTGTTTTCTTTATGTCACATGGCAATCACCCTATATGAACTGACCAATGGACTGAGTGGTCTTACCAAATAAGGTGACCAAGGAAGTGTCACCCCGGAACTTGAGGATTATAATATACATTGATTTGATGGAAAGGACGCTATTTCTCTTGCTTCTGACTCCTGGAGGTTCTCCTTTGTGGATGACATTGCGGCCTACTTGGCAGACCTTTGCGGTCCTTCCTGCCTTTCTTTTTGGCTGACGCCTGAAAAGGGAACCGCTGATGAGTCGTCATATCTCATGTCCCTCTTCCTGAATTGCCAGAGCTTTGATAATTTTTATGCCATACCCCAAGCCAATGAATATGTCTTGCACTTTTCAACCTTCAATGCTTATATTAATGTTTTTACCCTTTGGAAGTCTTTATAAAATCTAGCTTTACTAAATATTGACTCTGTCTTACCATGATTTATTCTCACAAGTTGATTGTGCATTCCAAGTGATATATAAATGATATGGGGAGATCAGCGTTGAAAGATCTCCAACTATCAAGTACTGATGTTAATATTTTGCATAGCTTAAACAGAGTTATTGGTCTGTATGATTTTGGTACGACTACATTTCTTCAGGAGATTTGGTCTGGCAGTAAAAATTCTGTACCTTTATAGTTGTCTAGTTCCTGGTACTCACTGGACAACTGGGTTTGGATCCCCTATGGCCAACCCCTCTCGGCACGAAGCATGGTCCATCGGAGGACCAAGTAAGTGATTATATGTAATGAAAAAAAGAATACCCATGTGACCAAATTTGGGCCCAGGAACACTGCAACACCCCCTTTCTACAATGTTCATTTTGCTTTGCTCCTTCTCGGCGCCACTCATCTCCTCTTTTTGTAACAACACCATCGCTCTCTTCGTCTGCCCACTTCTTTTACATCATTCCATGTAACCATCTTTCCAGCGACGGCTAGTACAGGTAAGCGCGATGGGCGGGGCACTGTGGGGGGGAAGTCAACAGACAAGGGAATATGTATTATTTATTTATTTAATTATACCTATTCCATCGTCTGTCGACCCCCCCCATGCCACCCCGCCCAACACACTTACCTGTGCCGGCCGCCGCTGCATCTTTTTTTATCTTCATCTAGGTGTCTGCTTATAAACTCATCCTTTTCACTCTCTTCCTCCTCTTGTTTTTCTCCTCTCATTCCCTTCCTTGAACTCCCCTTCTCTTCGATCTTCTCCTTCTGCGCCCTCTTCCTCTGCCAGCTGCAGCTTGCTCTACCCTGAGGCCTTATCAGGCCAGATCCCACCAATCACAGGGCGCTCTTTACTGCTGGCTACCGTTCACGACCATGACCAGGGATAGGGAGAGAGTTTCACAACACTCCTGGAGCCATATTATGTATGCAGCACATTTTCCTATATTGCGCTGGGCGCACCTTTTAAAAGGTGTGCCCAGTGCAATACAGAACAAGCATTGGCATAGCCAATAGGTCTCGCTTTTGAGACCTTATAAGTATTTAGTTTTGCAGCACAATATCCCTGGTGCAACAACATTACCTGTTGCATGGCTAAACCTTGTACCTTATAAGTGTTTAGCCATGCAACAGTTGATGTTTTTGCACCAAGGATATTGTGCTGAAGTTATCCAGCACAATATCCTTGGTGCAACAACATCAAGTGTTGCATAGCTAAACACTTATAAGGTCCCAAAGGCAAGACCTATTGGCTATGCCAATGCTTGTTTTTTCAGTTTTGTGTGTCTTTCTGGCTCTAGTTTGTCGGTGTTTGAGTTTGTTCCCCCTCCCTATGTGTCTCTCCGCAGTTCTAGTGCTAGGATGCCTGCGGATGACAGTTTCCTCTCGATAAAAAAATACATATAAAAATGAACGAACAAATAAATAAAAGTACTGCATTCCTGCTGAGAAGTGCTGTTATTTTACTGTTGAAATAAAAGTATTGTAGCTGCTAAGTACCGTACAGCCCTTGCCCATTTAAATCACCACTTACACTAATTATCTATAGTATTCTGAGTTTTCAAAATTAACTTTTCTGCTCGATCTTGCATGTTTGAAATTGTTGACTCAGCTTTTTCTTTGAAACTGTTAGTTAAAGACGGGAATCACAGAGAAACTTCCTGGTTGGGTTCTGTGCACCAAGGAAACCAGAAGGGGCTCGGTGTGACACTCCCCTACTGGGAAAGAGTGCTCAACTAAACAAGAAAGGCTGTTTCATAATACCATAACTTTGCCTCCTTGCTGCACTTGATAAGGAGCCCCGAAGCTGGTGGGGTGGATTAACAGGAAAACACAAACGCAAACACACCCATGCACACAAGGCACTCCACAACACCGGACCAGCGTACCTCAACTGCCGACTCAGCCTCTACACCCCCGCCCCCCAGCTCCGCTCCGCAGACCGTGCCCTCGCCACCGTCCCCCGCATCCGAAGAGTGACCGCCGGCAGCAGATCATTCTCCCACCTCGCCGCCAAGATGTGGAACACCCTCCCCATCCACCTACGGCAGACCGAAGACCTCCTAACCTTCAGGAGACTCCTCAATACCTGGCTTTTCGAACAGTAGCAGCGTTCCCCCGCCTAGCGCCTTGAGACCCTCACGGGTATGTAGTGCGCTTTACAAATGCTATGACTGATTGATTGATTGAAATAAATAGCTATACTTTTTCTAGTGGAGGCAGGGACGTTTTAAGGATTTTGGGGGCCCTGGGCCAAATGTATTTTGGGGGGCACTGTTCGGAACAGCTTTGATTTTATGATCCAGTTTCAGCTCTTACATGCCCTCTTTGCTCAAATCCTAAATGTGCGTACTCTGATATTCAGGAAAAGTGATGTGTTTTCAGTATTGTAACACAGCAGCAGGTCACTAATATTACTGTAAATAATCTCCGTGATACCCTCCCATTTCACATATGTGAGGTCCTGTATTGATCTAAAAGAAACTTTTATATGGCTGTTGCAAGAAACAAAGACATTTTGTCTGCCAAATGTCTGTAATAGACTCTAACCGATTAAAAATAAATTATAGAAAAACGCTCTTTACAACAATCTGTTGAAAACGTATTCAAGGTCATCAGGGCAGGGCCCTCTGAAGAACAGAGCTGGCTCTGTCAGGGCCCCCTGAAAGCCTGAGGCCATGGGCCAGAGCCCACTTTGCACATGCCTTAAAACGTCTCTAAGTGGAGGGTGGAAAGCGCATTACGAATCTGTGCAAAGAAGCTATGCTAGTCTCTGACGTCGATAGCCAAAGCACAGGCAAAGTGAGAGAAGGATTTATGATCCTGGTTGTCTCATGAAGAATGGTCCATGGTGAGCGTACACTCCAAATAAATTTCACGCAGTAAGCAGAATGGAGGAAGAGTGATGAAAAGGTGTCACTCCTTTCAGCCTTCCTATATCATTGGGTGAGTAGGTGGGTGAAGCGAAAATGTGCATGAGGGTGTACGAATACTAGTGGCATCACAGATGTTTGCAGCTTACCTCTTCAGGGATTGGGTGGATATATGCGTTGTGACGAACTCTGGCCTTTATCTCTATAACTTTCGATAACGTCGAGCTATTTTTTTATTGCCAGGAGGGTTCCGAGCGTACGGTACACACATGGCCTCTTAATATAGCAGTTATACATAAAATTGCTCTCACAGTGAGCACAGAGGATATCAATACCCCTTTGAGGAATTATGGCTCTCATCAAAGATGGAAAGGTAAACAAGCATTAAAAATGCAATAGGTCTTGCCTTTCATTAAGTTAAAGCTATTTGCTTTGCTATACAATACCACTAGCAAAGGAAATGGATTTAACTTAATCAAAGGTGAGACCTATTGCATTTTAAATGCTTGTTATGTAACGAAACTGGTGTTATGTAAAGCACAGCTTCACGTGCGGAAAGAACTATGCAGCACACAGCGTCGCACACAGCAACTCACCAGCAGTCTCCCTGGTACAAATAGAGAGTCACACAACACTGAGACAGGCGCACCAAAACACAACGTAACTGTCAGTGGCAACACGCTCCCACACACAGCATTACTCAGCAATGTAGACACCCTAAAACACAGCAGTACTGCCATGCGGCGCTACACAACACACAAAGGATGACAGACATGCCAACACACCAACAAACTCTTTAGTGCACATAGAGAGACCCGCAACAAACACACCATCACTGAAACACGTGCTGAAAGAGCTACACATGATACACAGCATCACTCAAACCAAAACGTATATATCATCATTAGAAGAAAGAGATGTTCACACAACACTGACACAGGCGCACCAACACATAACTAACCGACACACTGCGTGCACACACAGCTTTACTGAGCAACACGGACACACTAAAACAACAGTACTGCCATACGCAGCTACATAACCTCATGGGTGCACATAGAGAGCATTAAAACAAACACAGCCCTCTGATACATGCACGCACAGCATCACACACGCACCACCAGCACATCTACACCATCACTAGTACAGAGTCACACAAACAACTTTAAAGACACTGACACTCGTACACAAACATAATTGACAGTTACACAAAGCACACACTGCATTATTGAGTTTCGTTTCATTTATTGTTTAGTTAATAAAATCCATAACAACATGCAGGCAAAAAACAATAAAATGCAATAATGACTATAAAATCGCTTACACATTACAAGATTACCTCCAAAAGGTATTGTGTATATGTTCACAACATTATTAAATAACACTGACCCACAAACAAAGAGCTGTCCTGCCACACTGAACTACACAACATGCAAAGCATCATAGTCTCACCACGTACACACTTCATATAAAATGCATCACGTACACATGCAGGCACACACGGCCAAAAGTACCCCTAACACAGACCAACCCGAGCACCATATCACTGATACTAAAGTAGCAATTCACTCAGCACATCACTGACATGCAGAGTCACCCCACGTGCTCAGTGTCTCTGACACAACAATACACTCACAGTGTCATGGGTACACACATATGTAGCTACACAGCATCATTGAATCACGCTACTGAGCACACAACGCGTCACTGTTACGCCAACACACTCACAAAGACACCTGTACACACACACACTCACATTACAAACACAGCATCGCTGACATAATCACACAGAGCTGTTCAACATTCCTAAGCATGTACCTTACATAGACATACCCAAAACGCTAGGTAACACAGATAAGCCATCACACATGTGCATCACTCATACACACATAGAACACCCAACACACAGATTGACTGACAGAGAAGATGGAGAGATACACAATACTAAAAGTGCCACTGACAAAGACATACGCCACTGATACAGGACACCAATAAACTCGCAACATCGCTGCCAGACAGAGCCACACACAACACACTGCTTCATTTGCACATCCAATGAGAGGGAGAGAGAACACAAAAACCTCCACTGATACAGACACCCAGATACATCACTGACAAAGAAACGCGTACACGCTCTCATCACTAATACATAGAACTGTGCAATACGCCTACGCAAGTGTCACAGACACACCTACACACAGCATCTCATACACCAACACACTTCGTTGGCACACGGCTACACAACAGTGTTACTGAAACCGATACAACAATATGCTTACAGCATAACTGATCGTAACACACAATAACAGAACTCGCATGGTATTATAACACAGGCACAGACAGCATCACTCACAAAGACACACAACATAGTAAATTACACACACTCTTTAATACAAACACACCTGCACACTTATTATATCACTGACAGTGACACAAACTGCACACAGAGCAGAACCGAGGAAAACAAGCATACTAACACAACCTCAAGTGACACAAGGCACAAAACACGAGTAGTGTCACTGACGGTAACGCAGTCACCATTCATACGTCTTCACTGACAGCAACAGACACACCAAAGTATCACAGACTACAACACTAACAAAACACACACAGCATTCCTATCGTTAACACGCATGCACAGTAACAGACATACTGGTGCACATACATTGCTGCGAAGACACAGACTCACACATAGACAACAACAAGCCAAATGCTTTACTTCCAGGGCTAGGAACCCGGGCACAATTTAAAAACCCATTTACAGCATCGCTGAATAGCACAGACATTCATCAACACACACGCGGCATCATTGGCAGGAACAGCAACACACTCAGGCACACTAGTGCAGTTAAAGCAACAGAAGCAGCCACAAAAAAGCACAAAAACCCCACAATATACCTCCTCATATACATCACTGCTAATCGCACAGGAACATTCCTTCCAGTAACACACACATACAGTAGCAATGGTAGTAAACACGAATCAGTACAACACCATTAAGATTACGAGCCACACTTACATGCGTATGTGCATACCAACACCTTCACAACATCACTGACAGTGACACACACACCAACACCCGATGCACCTCAAATAGAGACACACACGGGCAGCAACCCACGTCCACCGTAACATAACCTCACAATAAAACATGTCATGGCAGAAGAAAACATGACTACACGTGCTGACACGCTGGAGTGGATAGGCAGACAGTGAAGGAGGCAGGCACTGGAAAGCACACGTGTGCACGAGGCTGCACACACACACGCGTCCCTTGTACTGAACTCACAGGGCAACCACACACAGCCTCAGGCAGACATAGTAATAACCACACTGCGCGCAACAACAGAGAACGTGCACATTCAGTTGTGTAGTATGACAGGTTCACGTGAGTGAAACTGTAATCCTCATTTCAGTCGCAGTTGAAAAAGAAAAACCCCAAAATATCACTATTCCATGCAAAGCAAAGAGAATTCCCCAGTGACGCACATTCCGCTAAATCCCTTACTCTGCCAGAAAGGTAAACCCCCAGCGGCCCCTACACCAATCATCTTCTCCGGAGACGCCCAGACGCGAAGAAAGCGGGGAGGACGAATTACTACCGTGGCAGTGGCGGCGAAAATTACAAACTGCTGCGACTCATGTGTTTGTGTGTCGATAGAAAAGGTGGCAGTTGGCGCATCTGAGGACCCACTGTGCTGCCATTTATTTATTAGTTATCATTATTGTTCAAAGTGTTATGTTTTGAACACACCTTTGACGGAGGTGTCCCTGGCACCCAATACTCAGATGAGGCGGAACCCTCTCCATGCCGCCCACATGTGCCACCACGGCTCGCTGCACCTCAGTATACCACCATCACAGACCCAGTCCTACCCATCACGTCCCCATATGCACCATATGCACCGACTGATAAGACTGTAGCTTTACCCACGTTGCACGCAGTAACACTAGTTGGCAAACCTCACTTGGTAGCACCAAAGTGAATCAACACATATTAGAGACGTTGTGATGGAGGGGGTGGGTGTTCTGGAAGACATAGAAGATACAAAAAAAAGTGCTCGCCATGATGTATTTGCTCGGCTTTTTCTGCTCGCCTGCTAAAAGGTTTCTTGTCTTTATGGGGCCATGTGTTTGGCCCCATAAAGATAAGAAACCTTTTGCGACAAACGCAAAGCAGGCGAGGCCGTTCAAATGGGACGGCCGAAAAAGCCGAGCAAATACGTCACAAGGAGTTATTTTCCAATGGCTGGCCACCGTTTAGCATAAACGGTGAAGCCAGCCAATGGAAAAGAGGGGCGGGGCTTAAAGCCCTTTACCAAAAATACCTGAAAACATTAAGTCTCGCAAGCGAGACTGCGCATGCGCGCAGCCTACGCCAGCCGAGACCTAAAAAGCACTCTGTCCAAACCGTAAAACGCTTATCTGCTTTAAAAAGCGGAACAAATTTGGCTGTTTTTCAATGAATAATAAAACTTTAACTGCGCTGTTCATGACAGAAGCTTGTGGGTGAACGTGTGTCCTACTTCAAATACCTACTTTAAATACCAAACGCTGACTACAGATTTTGACGAACACTCGAAGTGGATTTCATGTAAAGGGGTTCTTAGGAGCAGACATTTTGGCAGAAAATGACAAAAAAAAAATCACGATCGGAAGGACTCCGGCGAATATACAAATAATGTTTCACCATCCTTATTCACAAACCAACTTCTTTCTTATGTGCTGTTGTCTTTCGAATTTTTTCCAATTACTCATCAGAGAAAGATAAATTTTGATCAATATTTTGGGGAGCCGGCGCATTTCCTTACATTCTTCTGAGCACACCACCTGTCGTCTTTCCAACACTATTGTGAGTTGGCTTTGGAAGCGTAGGACCAAAAACGACCCGGCTTGCAACTGAGTTGGGGTGTGTTAGTAAAGGCCGTCAGGACAGCTTGTTAGGGCGCAACCTCTGCGTTCTTGGAGTCTGACGGGCACCACCGGCCTGAGTGAAAAGGCAGACAGTGTTAACAACTGCAGCCCCAGCCCAGACTTGACGGGCAGCTTCCGGGGTGCTGTGTCTTTTCGTAGCCATCAACTGGCGGCTACAGTTCCCAGACGCAGCAGGTTGCGGCAGACAAAACGACCCTGTTTGCTTTCTCAATAGGCTGCAAACAGTTGCAATGTGCCTGTTGTTTACCTAGAGCGCAGCGAGCTGACTTGTGGGTTTAAAAAACGATGGCATATCCGAGTAAATACCCTACTTATCATGGGGCTGCTAAGTGCTGCAATACACTTAACCGCCCTGGCCACCAGTGGCCTATTCAAGCAGCATAGAGTCCTTCCAGCCCGTTTAGACTCAGATTGACGGGGACACTAAAGCTGTTCAATTAACTGTTTCTGGATGGAAATCTTTACTTTTTTTTTTTTTTTACTGTTTTGTAGGAAAAATACAGATCTACGGCTCATATTTTTGAAGCACTACTGACTCCATCATTGCCAGATCGATAACGCCTTTGAATAGTGAACCCTGCAGGGTCTTCAGCATTGCATTAATAAGATGCCGACTATTGGAGTACAGGCCAACACGTGTAGAGCCGCTTCGTGGATTCGTAAACATTAATAACCATACATGAAGCGCATGCACTAAATGTAATGTGCTCTAGATAGTTGCTGTGCCAGTGCTTGTTCACTTATTGTAGGATGATTAGCATAGTATAGTGCCTTGATGGCGTGTCGCCAAGGAAAGCACACGCTGTTTGTTTGTTTATTTGTACCTAATGCAGATCTGAGAACACGCCACTCCCGAGCTCTCAGAACGGCAAATATTTCATGCTGACTTTTGAATACCTCCGGAAAGGGGTGGAGGCGATGAAGTGTCGAGAGCCCAGCTCTCAAAATGAGGGAAAAGGTAAGTGCAATGCCACAAGCTTTACCAAAGAAGCGGGTATTTTAAGAACAGCAAACACTGCGCTTTTCCCTCAAATCGAGCTCAGACGTACAAGCATAACACCGCAAGCAAGGACAACAAGCATTGGCCGTGCGCGCGCCTCGAGCTCAGTAAAGAGAGGGGGGGGGGAGTGTTGGCCAGCAGAGTGATGCGATCTGTGGTGGGGGAGGGGCAGGGAATTGAAACGAGGAGAGAGGCACCAAGGCTTAATGAGCCTTGACAGAACCCACATGGTGGCTGCGCGCGTGCATGCTCACATGCACGCAAGCTTTAGGCCACCAAAAACCTGTGGCAGCACTTTGAAAACCTGTACACTAAATGTCTCAGCCAGACCAGCGCATGCGCTGGATCAGGCAAGACCTAAAAATGTTCTGCATTAGTGTGAATGTGCTAGCCCCAGGGCCGCGCATTCAAGTGACAAATGGAGCAGATGCTTTAAAGCTGCTTTGTGTTGTCACAGTGCAGGCGACAACCCGCCTGCACTTTTAGGGGATTAGAGATCCCCTTGCAGATGGGTGCACCCAGGGACTGCAGCCGTCTGTCATGGAATGTCTGAGGGGGGTCCATGAGACCCCCTTTCCCTCCACCAGAGGGCTGCAATCAGGGTGCGCACTGATAGTGGGCCAACTTTTAGGTGGTGCACTGTCAGTACGCATCCTGAGAGCTTCTGTGCCTCTGCGCGCGCGTCTGTAATACGGTGCAGAGACAAAGGGATTCCCATTTGGAATGGGGCAGGCCACCATGCAAATGAGAGAAGGCCCTCTAAAGATAGCGCTGGCACTTTAAGTGCGCTAGCGCTATCGGTATTAAAAAAGGGGCTGCACAAGCGTCTGTGGCCCCTTCCGTAATAGCAAAGTGACCCGAGGGCTAGCAAAGTGGGCGCAAACGCCCGTTGTACTCCCAGGGCACTTGTATAATACGGCCCCTGGATGTAATTTAGGGGTTGCAGCTGTGACACCCGCCTTGCCCTGTGCGACCTCATGCACTGCCTGTGCGACCTTTGACCTCAGAGGTGGCAAAGTCAGTGCCAGGAACACAGGGTCTGCTTGTCCTTAGGGACTTTGGTTGGGGCACCACTTTCCCTGTTTTCTGTAATAAAAAAATGAGGTACAGTTAGCTGGAATATATATGACTATCTAGCAAATGAGATAAGTAAAAAATGCTTTTAAATACATGTTTTGTGAGTTCTTGCGGGTAAAAGTGCATGTGCATTTGAGTAAAAGTAAAGGTCAAATTGTGTATGCTGTTACTTCCGCTACGTATGAAATTTTGGTGAATGATCGAGCATGCCGATACCTCACCATCGGCCCATGTGCACGAGCAGGAAACAGTCTGTTCGGGGGGGGGGGGGGGGCGGGAGGGGGCTGGGCAGTACTGGTTTATACGTCATACTCTCACGTGGCCCTCATTAAAGGATTGAGTTCATTCATTTTTTTCTTCGTGCTTTCTTAAAATTCACCACTTCTTCATTACGTTTTCATTCGGTCATAGCAATGCATTGTTTAGCATTTTGTTTTTGTTTCTTCTCTCTTAACAGATAAGTCTGTCTTCTTACACTTTTGTATTAATAGGTGTATTTGGCCTGGGTGGGAAACAGCTGCAGCGAAAGACACAGAGTAATATGGGAGGGAGAGGGTAAAACATAGGAGCAAGGAAACACAGCGAGGTCAAGCTCACCATATCCAAGTGGAATACATGTATTACGATGTGGAAATGACACCGTCTTCTTGTAGAGGGTCCCCTGCACAGCATGTGAATGGACACTTTGCGTTTTGGAGCATTATTTTATTAGCCGTTTTTAACAGGGTAGCAACTAACGCTCCCAAAGAGATGTATCTAATCTAATGCTTTGTATAGGTCTAAAGGGAGGCATCACTGGTATCGCACCAACAAATCACAGTATACACAGGCAACAATATGTGTTCTGAACTGCGCGTTATTTTATGTATGTGCTTCACACAGTCACACGGCGAGACTCACCCGAGCAGCAGGAGGAGTCCGAGTGCCAGAAGAGTCCCGCCGGGCAGCACGGGGTTGTTGATGGATCACACGCAGGTGAAACGCAGGGGTAACCACCACTACAGAAACACCCGGCCTCATCGGTACATTCTCCATTACAATCTTGGTCTGTGCACAAGGGCACAGAGTTGTTTCCGGCTGCAAGAAGAGGGAAGAAGGAAAATGGGGCAGTTACCACCTGAAACCTGACCAATTACTCATCACTGCGCGCATTCCTCACACACGTTTTTTTTTTTTTAAATAAACATTTGGCAAACGCGCAGCATTAGACCCAAGGGGCATCAGAGACTGGGAGAGATCCGATGTCATTATAGAAACAACAACATAACAACAACACAGTATGTAATACTGGGATACCGACCATACACAGATACAATCAAACAACTACTGGAAAAGAAGGGCAACCGGAGTGAATTTCAAACCTGGGTCACAAAGTAATAGTAAGCGAATATTTAATTTTTTCAACTCTGACTGGAGCATTTACCCACTCTAATCCCTCTTTCTATGGACTGTTGGGTGTGTCCATCTTTCCTTCCGCTCACCTCCTCTCCAGTTCAGCTCTTTCTTCCCTTCAACTACAGCACCTCAGGCTGACGGCTTGGAATGTGAGAGTACTGCATGGAGCAGTTATTTATTTATTTATAAAGATGCTCGAGGTTAGCAGCTGTTGACATTCAAACATTACACAACCATCAACCATGAACTCATACAAGAAACACCAGGGCTCTTTTCACGAATAGTGTGCATCTAAAGGCTTACATCCGTAATCTATTGATTTGCAGGTTCTGTTATTCCGGAAAGATGGATTTTACATGGGTATCTACAGCAACTATTTCCTGTCAGTGGTCAGCCATATAAGTATTACATATCCAGGGAAATTTCTCTACAATGTCCTTTCTGATTTCGACTATTAAACAGGTTCAGACTCAAAAATCCAGTTAATTAAAATCTGGTTCTTTCTTGGGAACTATTGATAGTGTGAGGGGCCTTCAGTAAGAATCTTTTCCGCATCTAGAAACGTAGCCTATAGCCTGCTTATCATTTAAATCAGATTTTCTGGTGGCATTTACCTCTGTGAAGGGCTGGGCGTGTTGGGAGCCATCATTCCCTTACTTAAGGCAGTTCTCAACTTAGGTGCTAAATGTGTTCTAAAGATTCATTCTTCCTTCCACTTATCACAGGAAGTGGTATTACAGGTTCTTGTTTCAGAAATAATTGGCGGTCTTACTCCATTGAATGGTAGAAGAACGTTGTCGCTCTATCTCAGCAGAACTGAGGAGTTGGGAACGCCCACCTTGCTTTTTGTGTCTCTTGGGTCAGCAAATAAATGGAGCAAGGGCTGAAGCCAAACAATAGGTAGATGGGTTCACCAGACAAAAGCTCAGGCATGCAAATCAGAGGGGTTAGGTCATTCCTACTAATATCCCAGGGCTGTCAACGAGAGGAATGGCAGCTTCTTGGGCGCAAGCAGGTGGGGCATCTCTCCACGAAATTGGTAGAGCTGCGACATGATCATCCCACCAGAAATTTGATAACATTATTAATTTGAACTGTCAGTTCTTTTAGTTCTACAGTTTTGGAAACAGGAATGATGCAATTTTTGAATTATTAAATTTCTTTTGAGCCTCATATGTGTCGGTGCAATTTTCTGAGCGATGTGGTCTTTATAAAGAGCACATTACTAACTGAATTGTTTTTGTAATTTATTAAGATTACTAATTACTAAATGGCCTATGTTGTATCTACACATGAAGAATGCTATTTTAATTAGCCCTGCAAATGTTCAAACATATACCAAGTAATCCAAGTGCAGATGTTTGCAGCACGCACATAACCTGTTGAACTATTTCATGGGATTGAAAGTCATGACCTGCAGGTTACAGGAGGATCTCTGTAACAACCACACAAATCCACTGAAAGTCAGTACTAGGATTGCAGCCTATGCTCTGTTGGTTACATGCACTGCTGCTTATATATGGACGGTGTTTATTCAGCTTGCTGCTATAGGTTGTCCCAAGGTATGCTGGACAGAGCTTACACTGCAAAATATAAAAGAAGCAGAGGTGGTGCCGTAGGAGCTGCATATGTGTGAAATGGCGGACAGCGCACTGAATGCAGGGGCCTGAGAAGAGGCTGGCAGGGAGTCGGGGTCAGACGTTTATGGAAATGGCAGAAGGACTGAGAGTCAAAGTGAGGGCCTGAAGGCTAGCAGAGGTACTCTGAGGCTATGTAAGGGTTAACACTGGGGGTCCGAGGGCTGGATGACGCATCTAGGGCCGAGTGATAGATTCCAGCAGCCATTAGAGGAGTTTGTAGGGGTGTTAGCGGCTAGCAGGGTGAGTATGAGGGTCTGTGAGGTCCAATGTGAGGAGTCAGCTATCTGTGCTTTTCAGTATATTAATGCACACAGATCACAAATGCTCTGGCCCGAGTATCTCAAGTTCAAATCCTCATAAGGAAGGCTCAGACTTCCAATCTTTCTTAGAACATTGGAATGTTGGGAGCCCCATTGAAGACAATGGAGTGCTCCAGGCTTATAATGGATGATAGAAGCCCTGAGCTCCAACATTCCAATGTTTGTCATTCACAGCTGCTGCTGTGAACAAAGGCCTCATTGAGCCTGAGCGGATTTCAAACCTTCATGCTCTGTGAGACCTTTGTTTTACTATTTAGAACATTCTGCCCTCTAGGGGCAAAATATTCTAATAGCCTTATAGCTCTCCATAGGGCAATGGTGGCCATTAAAGGCCCCCTCCCTTGATAAAGGCCCTCACCTTCGGCTCAGACCTTTAATGCTGGAGTAGGCATTTAATGTCCGTTATACCCTGCTACGGTGAGCGATAAGGATATATTAATACACAGCCTTTTAGTCACTGGTTGCTGGTGGGCAGCACAGCAATACTTTATGCCCCTAGGACTCTTTACATTATCTCATGGGAGGCAATGCTGGTGATGAGCCAATACAGTTAGAAGGAAGTTCCATAGTTGTGCCTGTTTAGGATCCCTTACAACCCGTCCTAAGAGAAAGCCTATTGTGGTGGACTAATTTTTAAGCTGTCACAGATGCACCACTTCCCTGCTCTGGCCATAGTCTGGTCCAGGCTGTTCTTGGTACTATGATCTGCCTCTGCTGGACAACTCAGTTCCCCAAAGCAGCCTGCCTATTGGAACCCACCGACAATGACGGGTGTCTGCTAGTGAGTTCCTGCAGGTGACCATTCTACGACTCCTACCTGCTGCAGGCCTCAGA
Source organism: Triturus cristatus (assembly GCF_964204655.1). Lineage (NCBI taxonomy): Eukaryota > Metazoa > Chordata > Amphibia > Caudata > Salamandridae > Triturus > Triturus cristatus. The sequence continues at coordinate 328,571,615 of NC_140584.1, read as the reverse complement.
TGCATTCTGAAACTAGCTGGGGGTGAAGTGCCGTCTCTGCTCCTCAGATCCCCCATTATCTTAGGGTGGGTGATGCCCACATGCTTGTAGTGCTGAGCAAAGCTGCTCCCGAAACCTGCACAGAGCCATGCCTACTACAGTGCACACTTCCAAATGGAAGAGGAGGTTAGAGAGCAGTGAAAGAAGGGTGAAGAGTGTAGAGGAGCAAGTGGGGAAAGGTGATGGGAAGAGTGTCAAGAGGAAGATATGGGAGGTGAGAGGAAAGAGAGGAGAAGTAGAATAGAGAGAAGGAAAATCAGAAATACAGGAACATAGGTCACAAACAATGAGGACAATGTAAAGAGAGGAAAGGGTTTGGGTGGAGTGAGGATATATATATTTTTTATATTCCATGCGCCTTGCCATAAACATGTTTGTAGACCACTTGTATAAAGTCATGAAGACAAGCTGGCTTGACTCAAGTATATTTTTTAACATTCATACTTCAGCCCATCATGATATGAATACCGTTCCTCCTCTTCCTCCACCTACTAAAACAATAATATTCATAATAACAATTTTAGCAACCTGTTCTTTATAGAGGTCACATTTATAGCATTACTGGTGGATGAATTTACTCTGAGCAATAGTGAATAAGCTCATTTGAGAGTGCAGCTAAATTTAGCTCACACTTAGAGCAACTCATGAATGACTATCAAACTGAGGCCGTGATGGGGAAAGCTCATAGTGGGTGAACTGCTGAAAAAACTCACCGCAGGAGTAATATTAAAGAAAGCTGACTCAAAGTTCTGCTGGAAAGTGCACAGTGAGGGCATTGGTGACTCCTGTTGGAAGCTATGAGGGAGGATACAAGTGCAAAAACTTCACATTATCGTTTGCTGATGGATGAAGTTTACAAGGGTAGTATTGGTAGAGTAAGCTCATACTGAACCCACTGCTAAAGGAAGCTTTCACTCAGAGATTGCTGTAAGAATTTCAAACTGAAGGAATTACTGGAGGAAGCCTACTGCAGCACTGCTAGAAATATCTCACAGTGAGAATTAACCTGGAAGAAGCTCAAATTGAGAGCACTACTATTGGAAGCTCCCATGGAGGGCACATCTGGAGGAAGATAAACGTATGGGCACTTCTCTGGGAATCTCACATTGCGGGCACTGCTGGTGGAAGTAAAACCGAAAGCCACTGCTGGAGGAGCTTAAATGGAAGGTACTTCTGAAAGAAATCACCTGGAGGGCACTGCTCTCTAAAGTTCAGATGGAGAGTGCAGCTGGTGGAAACTAACCCCAAGAACACCACTAGAGGAAGCTCAGATGGACAGCACTGCTGGTGGAAGCTCACACGTGGGAGAAGCTAAATCGCTCAAGTGTTACTCTTCTGGGAGAAGCTCACATTGATGGGAGCATTGTCATGCAAAGTTTACAAACAAGATGCTACCCCACCTGCTCCTCAACAACACTGGCTATAAAAGTAGGCATACCCGCTACTGTTGTTCTTGAAACAAAAGATATTAGAATAGTTTTCTCAAACCACAAACATTAGAAATGATCCCCTTCTTCAAGCACCCTACCCCAAATAGTCCTCAACCCACCTGTACTATCTTCCTTCAGTCTTTGGAGCACAAACTCGTAGCCACTGCATTTAATTTTTTTGCAAAGCAATTTTATTGTTTTGACAATAAACAAACACCAGCAAATCTGCATTGGATACTGAGAATAACAATTCACAGCCAGATGTCTGATCAATTCCAGAACAAAAGACCCCATAAGGTACAAATGTAAAAAAACAATGTGCACACAACTTTCACTACTCCATGGTACCCAAACATTTGCCCCACACCCATGCCATTTGGACAACCCCGTGCTTCATACATAGGTTTTTCTTGTGTTGCACATCAGTCACCCCTCTCCGCCACCTCCCAGAGCAAGGAGGATTTGAGAACTTCCAGGAAGCAGCTATGTCTCGCTTGGCCACTACCATGGCCGTGTTGAAAAATAATTTTCCATTCCTAGATCCATCCAGCCCATCCGTAATCCCAAGGAGAGAGTGTCGTGGGTCATAAGGGCCTTCCCATCCCAAGATTTCTGTGAGCTCCTCCTCAATGTCACCCCAGATCCGTGCCAAATGGGGACACGCCCACACCATATGGAAAAAGTCAGCCGGGTCTTGGCCGCACCTCTTGCAGGAAGCGCTCGGGTAATAGCCTGCCTGATGGAGGCGTACTGGGGTTAAGTGGGCTGCATGTAAATAGTATAGTTGGATCAAGCGGAGTTTAGCTGATGCAGTAATCGTCTTGGGTGCCATGAGAGCATCATGCCATCTTCCTCATCTAGAGTACCCACCCACTCTTCCCATTGGCTTCTAAGCCGATCCAGTGAGGTTGGAGTATTGTTATCCAGAGTCTGGTAAATGTGGGAAATACCCCCCTTCTCCAGGTCACCCAACATATTCTGCGCTTCAGGAGGGCTGTACTCAGGGATCCTTGTGTCTTCCGATATGTGTACATGGAAGGCATGCCGCAGCTGCAAATATATGTAGAATTTTGTTGGGTGCAGTGAGTATCGGGATCGGAGGTCTTGGAAGGCGTGCATGTGACCGCTCGCCCACACATCCCCAAGTTGTGAGAGTCCTATAAAGTCCCATGATCTAAATCCCTGCAACCTACTGACCTCTCGGAGCCCAGTGCCATGCCAGAGAGGTATGCACTGAGTCAACTTGTGCGTTCATTGAGTATGACACAGAGCTGCCCGCCAAGCCAAGCCAACAGCGCGGTGCATGTTATATCTGGTAAGATGGAGGGAATGGACTCCCCATACATTAGTGACTGGATTTTGGACAAGCCTAGTTCGCGCAGTTCAAGCCTGTAGGCCGGGTCGGACCAGCCCCCATTAAACCAATCGTGTATGGTCAGTAGTCGAGTAGCCAAGTAATACAAGTATAAGTGTGTCATCCCCATATCCCCAACAAATGAAGGAATACGGCATATGGTCAGGGCCAGGCACGACCTCCACTCCCCCACCCCCCAGAGGAACTTGGTAGCCCTACTGTCCAGTTCCCGGCCTGCAGAAAGCAAAAGGAGGTGTTTTGAAGGACGTATAAGAACCTGGGGAGAATCATCATTTTAAACAGGGCGACTATCCCCAAGTGATTCATAGGTAATGTCTGCCACTTATGAAGGTCCCCCTTGGCTTTCTTCACCAGCAGGATAACATTAAGGGAAAAGCATAGCTCTGGGAGGAGGGCAACCCAGATCCCTAAGTATTTGAAGGATTGACGCCGATTCTGTTTTGTGGATTGCCAGTCATAGCAGTCTCTAGATAAGTATAGGGGGACCAGGACCGACTTAGCGGAATTCAGCCGGAGGCCAGAGGCCTGCTCAAAGGAGTGCAAGATCTGGAGGCATTGAGGGCCCAACTGGGTGGGTTCAGCCAACAAGATTAGGACATCGTCTGCATAGAGAGCGATCTTGTCCGCCTCTGAGTTTGGCCATTACCATCCCCAAACGCGGTCGTCGGACCGTACCAGGGTCGCCAGGGGCTCCCTTGCCAGGGCGAAGAGACGGGGCAAAAGGGGGCATCCCTGTCTGGTTCCCCTTTGAATGGGGAAGGCCTCCGATAAAACCCCATTAACTAAAACTCGCGCCTGGGATTGGGCATATAGGACGCGTACTAGACTACGGAAGTGGGGACCAAAACCCATCATGGCCAGCACGTCGTCTAGATACCTCCAATCCACTGAATTGAAGGCCTTTTCGAAATCTATGAGCAGAATCGCCAAATAGGGGGTGAGCAAGTGGCGGTGAGCCAAGGCCAGATGTGGAAGGGCACTTGTGAAGAGGCTGTGCATACGATATGAGGGACTATCGCAGTGTGTCTCAAGAAAGCAGGTGTAACATAACAATATGAAACAACAACCATGGGAAAAACAATCCCAACCCCTCCCTCCACCCCCTCCGCCCACCCTATACTTCGAGAACAGAAGCATCTGTCGGCCCACCAGTAGAAACAAGAACCAAACTAAAACACTCGGGTTGGGTTGCGTGGAGGACCCCTCCATTTAGGCGGATGTGCAATGTCTTGGCAGAAAGACAACAAAGTAGAGCAATAGGTCTGCCGTGGCTCCCAGCCCCTATGGTGGCTGGGGCAAGTCTCCAGAGGACCTCGCACCAGGCGGTGCCCACAGGAGCTTCAGAGAGTTGGGCTGCGGTAAAGGTCCGAGTCGCCGTCAAAGAGCCCCGTTGAGCCAGCGACGGAGGAGCAATAGATGGGCCGTTGGTTGAGTGATGTTGGAGGCGGGGAGGAGAGCCCGATGGGATAGAAGAGTCTCAGATTCTATGAGCAGCCAGGCTCGATGCCCTAGGTGTCGCTGCTTGGGACCGGCACCTCCTGCGGGATTGCGTGTGCCTCCGGCGCTGTTACCTAGGCGACCGAGGCCTCGTGGACTGAGGACCTGAAGGCACGGGGAACAGATTACGCCATTGTCGGAGGGGATGTTCCTCCATCAGCCAAGTCCAGGCCGCTTGGCCCTGGAAAATGACGCGGAGATGTGCAGGGAACTGGAGTTGGTATTGCAAACCAAGGTTCCACAGTTTCTTTTTAACATCCATGTTGGAACGGTGCTGGTCTTGCAGTTCCTTGGTATAATCAGGGAATACCATGATGTTATGGTTCTGGAACTTGAGGGGCCCCTGAGAACACGCCTCGTGCAGGATGGCACCCTGCTCTTTGAAGTTAAGGATCTTCAGTATGATAGGACGAGGTGGGACCCCGGGTGGCGGTATTGGTGCAAGGGACCGATGCACCCTCTCTACCACGAACTATGCGGAGAGTGCCTCCTTGGGCATCCATGATGTGAACCAGGCCTCGATGAAGGTGGTTACCTGGTTCTTCTCGACCACTTCGGGGAACCCCACCAGGCGGAGGTTGTTGCGGTGCGCTCGGTTCTCCACGTCCTCTGCGCGCCGATGCAGCTCCTTGTTGTGCGAGCTCAGGTTGGCCACCTGCTCTTTCAATTGATGGATATCGTCCTTCGCCGTAGAGAGGCAAGATTCAGCCTCCGCTATTCGGGATGTGGCATTGCGGAGTTCTTGCAGGAGAAGAAACACATCCACCTTGACCTCCCCAATCTTCCCCTCCACCGAGGCCTGCGAAGTGCTAATCGCCTGTAGGATGGTTGCTAAGTCTTTGCCCGGAAGGGAAGGGGCCCATCAGCCTGGCCAGGGGGGTCATGCTCAGAGGTGGTGAACCGGTCCATCTTCGATTGCATATTGGAAGCCCAGTCTCTCCCCATGGTCGATGCCAGCTCTCCCCTGCAAGGGCCCCAAGTCCCAGAAGGATGGGCCCAAGAATGGTCAAACGCCCCAAGTGTTAATGCGTGACTTCTCCAGGGTCGAGGGCCGCAAAGCCAGTTAGAAGATCGGTATATGAGAGGTAGAGAGGGGGTTGGGATTCAGCTACTCCAGTTCCCAGCTAAGCCCCCCGGTATGGGAGTCAAGGATTAGAGCAGTGGGCAGGGATGGCAGGTGCCCACCACGGTGATTCCCGGTGCTGGATGGAGGTTCTGCGAGGCCTTCTTGAAGGTAAAAGTCCGGAGGCCAGGATAGCATGGGGGGACAGCTTAGGAGAATGTGGGGTGGAGGGGGGCCCTGCTCCCAGGGCCCACGCTGCTCAACCAATGCAGCCAATTCCCCCTCCACTCGAGTGGCCAACGTCAAGCACTGGGCGCCGCTGCTGATGAATCTTGGGGACCCACCGCTTTGGCTTCGCCAGCCGGGTGTTACAGGACACGGAGAGTCCCCCTCCGCCGAGAGGGCACCCCCGGATGGATGGGCCCGTCAGCCCGAAGGGTGCGCCCAGGAGAAGCAGTGCAAAGAACAAAGAGGCACCTAGAGGGCACCGGCTGCTCCACACACCACCTCCCGAAATAGTGGCCGAAGGAGGGAACAAAGGTCACCCTACCTCCACCAGGTCCAGGACAGGGTCATGGGAACCGGGCCTCACCCCGGCTTAGAGGACACCAGCAGGACCACCCAGGGCCCGTTGTCCACCAGTCTTAGACACCCACAGGAGCAGGGGGGATGGAAGGTCAGGGGCAACTGCACAAGGTGGGCGCCCGGGTGTCCACACTCCACCCTAGCCACACAGCCACCAGGCCCTTTAGGCCACCCTGCCCCAGGAACACCCAGTGCAGGGGCTGGGGAAGCACAGATCGGAGGCAGAAGGAGGCCGGCAAGTTTCACCCAGGGTGGGGCCTGCTGCCCGAAATGCACAGCCGAACGGCCCAAGGCACAGGAAGTGACCCCGTTTACAGCAGTCCGGACGGGCCCAAGCACTCCACAGCTCCGGGACAAAAAAGAGGGCGAGAGGCCTGGGCAATGACCTCCCACACCGCTGCCTGATGTGACAGCTGATCCCCGGTCAAGTTCCAACTCACCAGTTGACACCTCGCGCCGGGCCGGCCTCAGCCGCTGGTATCAGCTCGTTGGTCAGGCCTCAGGAGATGCAGCTCTCCGCTCTGGAATGCGGCTCCCCAGCACGCCGCCGCCCGAACTCCAGCCACTCCCCCACGGGCCAGGTCAGGATCCGCAGAGCCCCGAGTTGGATGCAAGGCTCGTCTGGTTCAGAGGCCAAAGGCGCTGGAAGCCGCCATCTTGTGTAATCAGGACCCGGGAGAGTCAGGGCAGGGGACAGGCTGGCGGTTGTCCAGGGCAGCTCCCTTGGGGCCAGGCGACACGCCGTGCAGGCTTCCCCGCTGGGCAGGAGCCATAGCGCCAGCTAGCACCTCCCGATGAGGGGCGTTGCAGTCAACAGCGGGCCGCGGTGGAGGCCGCCATGATGCAGCCCGAGGGCCCTGCCAGGTCTAGAGCCCAATCAGGTGCCAGGAGCCCGCTATCAGCAAACTGGTTTCACCAATGCAGCGTTCCCTCTCCGGGGGCTCTCTGTGCGCAGGTAAGGGAAACATATGGCAGACGCAGGCATTGGGATGAGAAGCGGATGGCAGAGGGGTCCGGAGCAGTCTTAGAGTGCAACCGCCATCTTGACGCTTTGGGCCACGCCAAAAACTCAGCCACTACATTTTAATCAGCACTCAAAATATTTAGAATTTCAAAAGTACATTTTAGCTTTTCATGTTTCACTAGCACCAGAGATTACCTTTTCTTTCAATTTCTCTGCTGGTTTTGATCTATGGAGACTTCATGTGTTATCTCTGAATACTGAGTAACAGATTGAAAGTATGTTGCCTCACTCATCATGGATGCCAACTTATTTGTGTGAGCTGGTTTGGTTACTCTTGTAGGGAAGCGAGAATACCTTTTAGGTCTGATTGGGGAGCACACAATTTAGCTGTCGGACAGGATCAAAAGGGAATAGTGCAGATTTGTGTGTGTTTTTTTAGTGCAAAAACGCTGCAAAATCTATTTTGTGCCTAAGTGCTTCTGTGCTTGACCAGATTTAACACACTTGCTTGAAGTACAGAGGATTGTTAAATTGGTTTGCAGAGAATTGTTTAGATGTAGCAGAGTGCACTCACTCTATTGCATTAATAATGTGTTTGCTACAAATTTTGTTTATTTCTTGGTGACATTCCAGAACATCTGGTTGCTTCTCATCACTTCTCATGTAACACTGGGTTCCACCACGTGTTGGTATTCTTATGCAATGATGGCACAGTGATTGGTGACTGCAAATTAGTCACAACATTTAGTTGTGCCACTTTGTGAATACACAAAACTAACATATTATTTTTAAATTTAAAGATAAAAATTATGACCTAGGGGTTTCAACCTAGTAAAATCGTAACTTAATCTGGTTCCAGCTATTACCATTGTGTTTAAGATGTTTTAGCAGGAGAATACACACAGATATTGCCAGCAAGAGCTACCCACTTTGCAGGCATTAGTGGGAGTCTTCTGTGTTATACTCTGGTTATTCCCTTAATTATTCAACAGGTATGCTCATTTATAACAATAGAGCAATTTGATACGGACCAAATCTGCCACAGGGTTCAACATTTGACAAGAATATGACCCAACCTGCTACACCAGGGCAGTCAGAGTGAATTACTACCCTAAAGCACATGAATTGGAAAAATAAAAATGTAAACGGTAAACCACTGTGGAAAAAAGAAGGTTGCTGCATTAAGAACTCATTGAACTCATGCAATAATACCAGATACTGCAGAAACCAATCCAATCTTCTGTTGGAGAGATGTGTTAATTGATTGCTGAAAACTGTATACAATACAACTATTTTCACCAGTAAATATAGGATCAAAAAGGCAATAAAATCAGTGTACAAAGGGGTTCTGGTAAAATCAACAAAACGGTTCTGAAAATAAGCTTCAAGAACATACGGAATTGACAGGTACTTTAAAGGACACGAAGAAGGGCCACAAAATGGGGCTATGAGATACGAAGGAAGAATTAATATAAACCCATGGGGGGCAGAATTAGATGGTAGATGAGCACATATGCATGATATAAAACAAAAACTGGGCCTGAATAACATAATTAGAAGACGGCTGTTAGACCTGGCATTCTTGGCGTGATTTCTCCAGACCTTTTTCCTTCTGACCTGTTTTTAACTTTTCTTGCTGACTTCGTTTTTGCTGGGTTTAGAAATCTGTGCACTTTTTCACTGCTAGCCAGTGCTAAAGTGCATGTGTTCTGTATCTGAAACATTGGTGCATCCAAAATTGGCATAATTGATTTACTTATAAGTCCCTAGTAAAGTGAACTACATGTGCCCAGGCCCTAGAAATCAAAATCAAATGCTATTAGTGGGCCTTCTCACAAAGATGTTCCCAGAAGAATCGGTTCTACAACGTTCATTAATTAATCAGTCACAAATTGATCCTATTGCATACCATCAAATAATCACTCATAAGATCAAATGCAAGTGTATTGAAATAAGAAAGAGTACATTATGATTTAACTCAATCAATATTTCATCATATACATTGTACAAACATTTAATACAAACAACATTAGATATACCAAAATGCAAAGCAGTACACACATACGTTCATATATTAACACTGGCGCCGCCACTTGATCCCTCAACATTACTAGTATAAACTTATTACGGGGATCTAGGGAAGCAGACAATCCTCTTAACAGAATAGGTTCATAAATCCGCGGTCACCGCAAGTAAATCTTTAACATTCAACTGGTCAGATAGAACTAACCGAACGTAAGATGTAACTGATAATGTTAAGAAGGATATACTGTCAATGTTTCGGTCTCAAGTGGCTATCGAGACCATACTCAGGACTCAGCGTTGAGAAGGAAACAATCCTGCAAATACTTACAAAAAGGACATAACGAGAGACAACTCTGAAGATAATCAAACTAATACACCCAACCAATCTGTGCATCGCCTGCTCATAATTTGAGCTCCTAAGTGTGACCACACATCCACCAAGTGCATGACTAGAACCGGAAAAGTGAAAGCCACCGTTAAATCAATAGGCTTTAAAAGATCCATTGAAACAAAGTGAGGTAACGAACACCCAATGTCAAACAACTAAAAATTCACTTAATCTATAAATAAATACATTGCTTACAAAATATCGGCTCTGCAAAAGATGCCCAATATAGCACAAGAGTCACACCATGAAACCAAGCACATAGCTCCCATTAGATTGGCACAAAACACTTTAAGCAGCACATAGAGTCACCATAGGGCACTCAGAAGTCTTACCCACACATGACTTCAGCACTGGTGATCCCATCTATGAAGAAAGCAACTGAACACAATGCCTCTAATTATGACGCATGGACTACTGATATACGTTATTCACATATTCAGCCTCATGTGCTATATTGGACACCTTCTTATCTCAGATTCCATGCACAGCATAATGGTTCACTGTCGGGGAGCTTTGTCAAGCTTTCTTCTCGATTCCCATAAACGAAGGTAACCAGTTCCTGTTCTCATTCGGGTTTCGAGAGAGAGTTTGGCATTGTGCTGAGTCCCACAGTGATATACTTAGAGTACTTCAAGTTTTAATCATTACTGAAAAAGAATCTGGAAGCATCACAAATGCCTTGTGCTTCGGTCCTTATCTACTACATTGACTACTTGCTTGTGGCATCAAAAACAAGAAAAGCTTGTAAACCGGACACAATAGCTGTCTTAAACCAACTCCCAGAGAATGGACATAAGGGGCCGATTCACCGAACTAATCTGAGACAAAATCATAAACTTACTACTTTTGGTATTCACAGAAGGCATTTAGTAGTAGTAAAGTCAGGATTTTGTCTTAAGTCTGTCTTAATTTTGTCTTAAGTCAAACTTAAGACAACATCCTAACTTTACTACTACTAAATGCATTCTGTGAATACCAAAAGAAGTAAGTTTAGGATTTTGTCTAAGATTAGGTTTGTGAATCGGGCCCAAGGTGTCTCTGAATAAACTACAATATTGTCAAAAAGAAGTCCAATACCTGGACATATAATTGAAAAAGGAATGAGAAAAGTGTCACAAGAGAAGGAGAAGACAATGCTCAGAATGTAACCTCCTAAAACACAGAAAGATGTCAAAATGTTTTTGGAAATGATTGGCTACTGTAGATAGTACCCAACTCTCCCTGGTGACAAACCCTTTGCCAAGGCTGACGCACAAAGATGTGCCTGATCCACTGCAATGGGACACAAATGCATGAAGGCTTTTCTAGAGCTGAGAGAAAGTCTCTGTTATGCCTCAACACTAGGAATGCCAGATTATACCAAGAGATTTTCCTTGTTTTGCAGTGAGAGTGAGGGCTGTGCTCTCTCAGTGCTTGCACAAATGCACAGTGAGGCCTGTTGCCTGCTTCTCTATTACCCTTGATCCCGTAGCTGGAGGGCTGCCTGATTTTCTGAAATCAATAGCTGGTGTGCGTCCCAGTCTGGAGAGGTGTGAAAGCATAGTAATGGGGCCGTCTTTCATTGTCATGCTGCCTCACTTAGTGGAGATCTTGCTTACCAGAACCAAAACCCAATATATAACACATCCCATCTTACTAAGTATGAGCAACAGATTTTGGCTTCTGACAAATTTCAATTAAAAAGATTTCAGATTTTTAAATCCTAGTACATTGTTGCCCCTTCCTGAAAACTGTCAATGTTGTACAATACTGTCTAGATGTCACAGAATTAGGCACCAAGCCAAGACCCGACATATAAAATGAGCCTTTAATAAGACTTGATTACATATTATTTGAGGAGGACTCATGATTGAGTAGAAATGGTGGATTCCTGAGAGCAGCATATGCTGTCTGCAAAATCCAAGAAATTGTTGAAGCTTCCTTATTTCAGAGTATAAACACAGCACAAGTTGCAGAACTGATTGCCCTTACCAGAGCTTGTCATTTAACAGCCCAAATTAGAGTGACTATATTTACAGACAGTCAGTAAAGCTTTGGTTTTGTCCATGATTTTGGACAGTTATGGTCACAAATTGGATTTATGACCTCCTCTGTTTCACCAATAAGATACAGTGACCATGTTAAAAGGCTATTGGATGCATTACAACTCCCCATCAAAATTGCTGTAGGTACATGTGAAGCTCACCGAAGTGACAATGGTTATGTCACAGTTAGCAACAGATAAGTTTACAAAATAGCACGTTATTGTGTTATAGTGGCCTGCACATTCAACGGAACATACACAGATGAATCTCAGGAGGATGCAGTCTTTTCAATGTTGATGTCTGTAGCTGACACATGGGAAGAGCTTAAAAGTTTGCAGGAAAACATCACTGAGATAGAACAGCAAAGTTGGATCAGAGCAGGATGTGGAAACAATGCAAATGACATTTGGTTCTAGCAGATGGGAGGCTAGAGTTACCATACAGTTTACCACCACACATGACACAATACTTCCATGTACCTACTTATTTACGAAGGGGCGATATAGTGAGGTCATTTCATCGGAACTGGTTTAACCCCAACCTCAGGAGGCTTGCAGAAGATCTATCTCACTGTTGTGGAACTTGTCAACAGATGAATGTAGGGAAATGAACACCAGTTACACTGTGTGAAGTAGTGAAATTGGGAGGGCATTTCAATAGGATGCAAACGGGTTTTATATAGATGCCCATTTGTAATGGGCTGAGATATGTCCTGGTTATAGTGTGCATTCTCTTCAGGTGGGTGGAAGCCTATCAAACACAGAGGAATTACAGTTTCACTGTAGCTAAATTTCTGTTGAGAGAACTAGTTCTGCAGTACGGAATGGTGGTTTCTCTTCAGTCAGATCAAGGAACTTACTTTAATAATGGGATCCTCAAGATGTTGTGTACAGCACTATATGTTAAACAGAAATTGCATTGTAGTTACAGACTGCACATTTTTGGAAGCAAGGAGCAGTTGAATCGGGACCTTAAAGTCCAGATTGGCAAACGTCTGTGCATCTACTTAATTGAAATGGACCTGATGCTTTTCCTTTAGTGTTAATGAGTCTTCGAAGTACACCTGACAGGAAGATGGGGATATCACTCCATGACATCCTGATGGGAAGAGCAATGAGACTACCTGCTGAACCCTCAAATGCAGTTGTGAACATAAAAGATGGTACTGCAAAAGATTGGGTGATGTGGTATGTTCTGTTTCTCAACAAGTTGAAGCTGTTACTGCAAATCCGCATCAAGATCAATGCTACAACTTGACCACAGGGGACTGGGTGGTCATAAAGTAGCATGTGAGAAAGTCCTTTCATGAGGCAAGGTGGAAAGACCCCTACTAGGTGATCCTAATTACCCATACAGCTGTTAAATATGCTGGAGTGCCTGACTGGGTACACGCTTCCTATACCCAGAGAACAAGAGATCCATATGAAGAAACAGTGTGTGAGCCAGAACCCAGAACACTGGTGAATATACAACTGCATTTAGTACAACAGCAAAGAAGAAGTGGTGAAGAACTGCGTACCGGTGAAGAAAATCAGTTTCCTGATATCTCACAGAGTGAGATCAAATCTTATGCAGACAGAGGAGAAGCAGACACTGCAGCAAATGTCACAGTCAAGATACTTCCAGAGCAACTGTAATATCCGGGAGAAGGCACTAGTGCTCTATCGAGACCAGAATGAATTTTCAATGCTGAATAGTCAAAAGTCTTTGAGAGGAAGAAGCTGAGATCAAATGTGTTAATGGGATCAATACCACCCACAATCACTGAGGAGACAGAATCAAGTGGTTTAAGAGACACAGAGAGTGAACAAGAGCCAATGAGTTCCAAAAGAACAAGAGTACTGAGTCAAAGGTATTCTGCACCTGAATGGACCTATTATGTGGGCCAAGTATTAAATTTGCAAATTCCAGATTTTCTTGCCTGGAATAAAGAATTTCCTGAACCTCCTTGAAACTGTTTGACCTAAAAGCCTTTGCAAGGTAAACCCAGTTGTTGACAACATTTATTGAATGAACTGTACACAGAGACTGAAAGTAAAAACTCTCTAAGAAGAAAAGAAGACTGATTACCTAGGCCCAATGCAGTAGAAAAGTAGGGATGACATTTTGTAAGATCAAGGAGTAGGGTTTAGGAAAACTATATGAGGACTGTTGTAAATAAAGTTACACGCAAAGTAACTGACATTTGCAAGGCTGAGAAGAAGAATAACAATTAATTGTAAAATAAAAACATAGACATTAACTGGCTGCTATTCGTATTGTTAAGAGATCTGACTTGAGATAAACATTTGTATTCTAACCAGAACTAGGTGCAAGATTAATGTAGGGATTACATTTTTAGCAATGATATTAGTAGCTATAGCATTATTGTTGGTTATATATTTGACACCTGACAAAGAGAAATCTGTAATTTCATTCCCTAACATGACACTTTCACATGATATAGATGAGGACCAATTGAAAACCTAATTCATAGATTACCTGAAAGAAAATGTTTCAACTAACATTTATTCTAGCTAGTACAAGAGTATACATGTGCAATGAATGCTAAAGATTGTCATATGTGTGCACATTTACCTTCCTCTGCTGAGGAGGACATGACATACCAATACATTCCTTTGTCTCATGCAATCACAAGCAGCATATTTCTTAGTTTAGTTTATAGGCAACAACATTTTGAATACTATTATTCAAATTATGACATGATTCTTTCAAAAGTACCTTTGCAAAAGAGCATGAAATTACACCCACAAGCAAAAGAAATGGAAACTACTTAACCTTATTTTAGACCCTATTTTCCTATTAACACTGTGAGGGCTTATGAAAACAATTAAACCTGTTTAATGAGACCATTAGAAAAGACGTTTATCATGATTTTAGAAGAAAGAAGATCACACATTGCGCGTAGTTAGAACACAGGTAAAGATGTTTTAAATGATCCATGGGAAAAGGAAGAAGAAGATTTTAGAAAGACAATGACTTATCAAAAGTTAACACTACACAAGAAACACAAAGGGACAGTACGTGTTTTCAAACACAAAGTTTCAGAACAGAAAGAGACATGTAGGGAAAAGTAATTCTGAACATACATTTGAATTGCCAGGAGGGACACGGCAAACATTAAAAGGTGATAAACAAGCAATACCAGGAGTTTATTTTATCTAAGGACAAGATTCATAGTTCAAATTACCCGCTAACTGGGAGGGTATTTGCTATGTGGGCTTATTGTTTTCTAAGATGTATCATGTAGCTAATGTATAGGCATTAACAGTAACACCAGCACAAAGACACGCTAAAAGTATTAGTGAGGGAATGCAATTAGCTGGAGAAATATTTTGAGCTATCATACCATTTGTGGGAGTGATACTGAATGATGAGAAAATTAGAAAGTTTCCAACAGTAGGAGACAAGTTTGTAATCAGTATATAGGGAGCTTTATTAGTCACAAAGACTGATCTAGTAGCAGTTAGATCCATGGTCTTGCAGAATAGATATTTTTTAGATATTGTACTTGCAGAGAGAGGCTGAGTCTGTAAGATTTTAAAATCAGAACATTGTTGTACCTATATACCTGACAAGATAGAAAAATAAAAAAAAAGCATTTTTATACATTTCTGACATCAAACTTGATCTATAACCTTTAGAAAATAGTTGTATAGTAAAATGTTTCTGCAACCGGTAATTGGATTGCAACAGCAGGAGGGGAAATCCTCAAAGCCATATTAGTACCTGTATTAATCATAGTTGTTTCCTGGCTTTGCTAGGAGTACACAAGGCTGTTTAAACTTTGCTACAAATGAAAAGAAATAGAGAAAGAAATAGGCAAATAAGAATGAAGCTAGAATTAACTGAAAACAATAATAAGGAGTATAACATAATAAAAGAAAGAGAAATCTTATATCGAAAAAGGAGAGATTCAACTAAAAAGCTGTGATGGTTGTAAACTATCAAAGGGGGAGGTTGTTGTATCGTTTTAATAAATGCAAATTAATTAAATTCATGTGTAGAATTCATGTGTAGGCCTGAAACTAGAAGCACCTTTGTTTATAATGGCAAATGAGAGCACTATTTGCACTAGGCTTTCATAGTGGGCTATGATAAGTTAGAAATGCTTCTGAATGCAGTTTTTCCCTTTCTTTTACTGACCTAAGGTCAATCTTCATGGTAATATGAAGACATGAAGAGTTCAATGAAAGAATGTGATGAGCAAGAGATATTTAATGTTAGGTAAGATAGTTTTTAACTTTCTCATAGAAAGAATACAATTGTGTATCAAGTACTGTAGTTACAATTTATATAAATGTTTCTTCAAAGACAAGACTTGTAATTTGGGATATGTGAAAAAGGGATGATTTCATTCATGTATTGTCAAATCTAATTGTGAACTGTTTTGTCTTGTAAAGAACTAAATAGTGGGAACTAATCTTCAACTTGTTCAATGTTTTAAGATTTGTCTATATAATACTTAATATCTGTAAGGCCTTCATTTAAAATGATCTTAGACTGTGGAAGCTTTCCATTCCCTTGAAGACATCGTACCTTGATTGGACGAAGTGTCCGGACACCAGCAACATTTGTATTAGTTGTAGATATCGAAATGTTATAATAGTGCGAGTTCCTAGGTTAGTGTGTAGCAGACTTTCCCGGGCGACTTCCCCGTGAACTCCTTTCCACACAGCTACCCAGATTCTCTGCACTCTGAAGCTTTATGCTCTGAGCAGACTTTCCTAAACTCTTTATTGATCTATTTACTTAAACCCATTTATTTCCCATCTGCCAGAATCTATGCTTTATTTCTGAAGACTCCACTGAATATTCTAAACTTCTCTTCATGAGAAGAGCTATTTGAATTGCTTTGAGCTTTGCGCTTTCACCTCAGTATTGCACACTCTTTATGGGTTCAAGATACTTTCCTCATCTTAATATATAGCATAGGGAATTACTTATGAAACACACATTATGCTATATGTTCTGTATTGTACTGATAAAGAATTGATGCTCAATAAAAGATAATTACTAAAAGATTTGAATAAAACCCGTTAAACTCACATCAAATCTCATCATTGACTCTTAGGAAGTGGTTATTATACTGTGGTAATTAAACTGATTTGGATTTGTAGCTCTCATGTATCCTTGCTTGTGTCAAAGGTCTGGAGGCCAATAGCCCAGTAGAGTACAGGGAATTTTTCTTTCATAGAAGATAAAACAGAAATCCTGATATTGTAAACCAAATATTTAATCAAGTATCTGTGCCACCAAGTCCATCGACAAATTAATGGTTCACAACCATATGCCTGTATAGCCATACATTGACTGTACGTGAGTATGGCGATGTACATCTATTATAACGTCCCTTATGATTGATCTGCAATTTTGGATTTTGTTGAGCCAGTAAATTACTTTGTTAGTCAGGGACTCCTTATTTTCCTTGGCACAGCCTAGGAGTTTTGGCACTTTTATCATATATATGCCTCAGATTCCTGGGCGTTGTGTCAATGGTGCGATTAGCATCTGTATACATGCTAATAGGAGCACTTGGGTACGATCGCCTTAACAGTATATTTGTACCCAGGCTATTAGGAACATGTTTGCGTGCACCCCTTAAGTTGGCCTGAGTGCTCAGCCCTAGATTCCCATTGATAGGTTTATTTTTTTTGTTGAAAATATTTTTATTGAGCATCACATGAAGATTACACTTACATCTTTGCACTAATTTATCATACTGGACACATTTCTAAAAAGTCAGTGATCTGATATTGGATTCACAATGTCCAGCTTCCCCATCTGTGGGCTTCAACAGTTCCAGCGATGGCAATAATTATAAGCGAGGGAGGCAACCAAACCATTACCCCCTGCAGCTTGTACCATTCCTGCTAAGTGCAGATCAATATAATACTCAGTTCAACCCCTTCCCACTACCACCCTCCTCCCAACATACCCAAACAAACAAAGAATCTAGGTGCCGCTGCTTGGCCGAACCACCCCCGCCGATGTACCTGCGGCAGGTGCTCACCCAGCTCAAATACCCCCAACTAGGGGTCTGTACCGAGGGGGGGGGGAAGAAGACCGGGCAGGGGGTGTAAGGGGGGAATAGGGAGAGGAGACAGAGGAGGGGAGAGGGATGATAATAATAATAGGGGGGGGAACCAGCACTGGAAGGAACACAGGAGGGGACCGTGTGCACAGGAGATGGTAAAGATCTCTGACAGAGAGAGGGACCTACAATAACAGTACCTACTCAGTGCTTCGAGCGCCGTGCATCCACCTGCTTTTATGCATCCACCCCACTTACTCGCATGCTATTTTGTGATACTTCAGGATCTAAGGCTTCTATCGCCTTGAACTGTTCCATCAGTTGAGCCCAGTCCAGTGATATCGGTCGTTTTCTCAGGCCCCTATACTCCTCCTGGTATAAAGCCTCTCGTTCTGCCACTGCCCATCTGCCCACCTCCTCATGCCAGGCTTCAATTCTCGGTGCCCGAGCTGCCTTCCAGCGCTTCGTTATCATGCGTTTTGCCAATATCAGAACCAGCCCTGCGAATCTACGCTGCAGTTTTGCCTTTTTGGGGAGGGGAAATAGCCCCAAAAGGCAGGCCTCAATGGTGTCCCAAGGGGTGCGCCCCATCACCACCGCAAGCTACCGCGTCACCCCTGTCCAAAACCCCCGCAGCTTTGAACAATACCACATCATGTGCATAAAATCAGCGTCTGGCGCTTGACATCGCGGACATGGTGCAGATGCCGTGGGGTACATCCTACGTATTGTTGCTGGGGCAAGGTATGCTGTATGAAGAATAAACAACTGGATCGTTTTTAAGCGACAGTTCAGAGAGATTCTTCGGGGATGTTCTAGCATTTGAGTCCACTCCCTATCGTCTAAATTCCGCCCCAAGACCAAGTCCCATTTCTGCCTACTATGCCTCAATGAAACCGACAAATGTTCTCTCAGGCCGCGATAGAGCCAGCGCACTAAGTATCGACCATGGCCCATGATGTGTAAGGACCTCAGTAATTGGAAAGTTGGGGGCTCCGCGCGATCTGCAAACCAATAAGTTCGAATGTAGTGTACTATGGTCGCATGTGTAAGGAATAAGGTGTCAGGCACTGAATTAGTATGCACGAACTCCTCATGCTGCATCAGTTGGCCATCAAGAAAGAAATCCCCGACTGACTCCACCCCCTCTCGAGTCCATCCCCGCAATTGGTTCCGAGTCAGTACCCCTCTCCTAGTCGGTAGCCCGCAAAGTGGGACATTTGGGGCATAAGGAGACGGTAACCCCGCCATCCTCCCTGCCCGCTTCCAATACTGGAATGCTACCCTCCACAAATAAGGAGGATCGTGCAATTTCTGTGCCCCAGGGCATAATTGCGACTGGAGTGTCCCTCTCCGTAACAGTTCTGGGGTATAGCCGATTTCGAATAGGTTCTTACTTGCCAACCAATACGCCAGCCATTGCAGCTGCCCCACTATACAATAAGACCTAAAATCTGGTGCCCCCATGCCACCTAGAGTGGTAAGTAGCTGCAGCTTAGCCAGCGCCATTCGACATCTGACCGTCCCCCATACTAATGATATTAATAATGTGTCAAGCAATTTAAAAATCCTAGCCGGCAGTACAACTGGTATATTCACAAAGTAATAGAGGAGGCGGGGCAGCATGACCATTTTTGATACTGCCACGCGGCCCGCTATCGTCAATGGCAATGAAGTCCAGAAAGCAATCTGGGAGCGCAACGAGTTGATGGTGCGAACTACATTACCATCTATTGTATCCGCATCTGATCTGTAAATATGAATTCCTAAGTATTTGAAAGTAACAGGCTCAACTGCAAAATGCAGGTCCCCGAATTGTAGGGTAGGGGCCACTGGAGCATTGTAAAAGGCAAAGGCCACAGATTTTGTAGGATTAAGAACCAGGCCCGATATCTCCCCGAACCTAGCAAAAGCAGCAGCTACTGGGTGTTTATCAGCTCCTAGGTCGCGGAAATATAACAGCATATCATCCGCATAAAGCGATATCGAATGTATCTCCCCACGGAGTGGAATGCCGAGCGGGGCCATAATCCGACGTAGATGTTGTGCTAACGGCTCCAGGGCCAAAACAAATAACATTGGGGATAAGGAGCAACCCTGACGAGTACACCGGGATATTCAGTACAAGGGAGAGATGGCCCTACCCGTCTTGGCACGCGCTGTGGGCCCATTGTACAACAGATTAATCCATGCACAATAGGACTGGGGCAGGCCGAATTTAGCTAATGTCACCAGAATATAATCCCAATTTAGGGTATCGAACGCTTGACGCACATCTAAGGACAAGCAACCAGCAAGCGGACAAGAGGTTGACACCGCGCGCATCAGAGCATGCAGCCGGCGAATATTCAAAGAGGTGCTGCGGTGGGGTATAAATCCACATTGGACCGCGTGAATTAAGTGGGGCAGACTGGGCAGTAGCCGCGCTGCCAGCACCTTACTGAGTACCTTATAATCAGTATTCAGAATAGAGAGGGGTCTATAAGACAGAAGATCAGTCACTACCTTGTCCGGTTTCAGTAAGGATGTGACGATCGCCTCCTTGGTAGTGTGTGGCAGAAGGCCATTTTCCAGAGAAGTAGTATAAAGTTGTAACAATCTCGGGACCAGTTTATCTGCAAAAGTGGAGTAAAACTCCACTGGGAGGCCATCCGAACCCGGTGTCTTACTACGGGCCAATGCTTTTATTGCCGTCCTGATTTCCCCAGCCGTGAGCGGAGCAGCCATCTCTTCGGCCATTGCATCAGAGATCTTAGGAAGCTGAACCTCCGCCAGAAAAGCGTGCATGGGCGCTAGATCATCCATGCATGGGGCCGTATATAAGCGGGCATAGTGTTCCTGAAATGCCAGATTAATGTCCCTCTGTGACGTAACCAAAATATTATTAATGGTGTACACTGCCAGGACCGGGGTAGGACTCAATGTCGGTTGGATCATCCGAGCCAAGAGGGTGCCTGCCCTATCTGCCGTAGAGTGCGTACGTTGGGTATAAGCAGCAAAATCCAACAGACGTAAGCGCTCCAACAACTCTGCGTATTTAATCCTAGCAGACTGTAATTGTTCCGCACCGGTTACTTCTCTCTGGGCCTCAACTTCCAGGGCCTGCAGCTTCCCTTCAAGATCAGTAAGGTCCCTAATCGCCTCCCTCCGTGATCCCGCCAATGCTTCCATGGCAAACCCACGGATCGTCATCTTGAAGGCCTCCCATTCAATTGCTCTAGACGAGGCTGAGCCTTCATTTTCGGCAAAAAATGTGTCCACAGCTGTAGACAGTGCCGCCTGATAGACCTGATCTTCGAGCTGTAGCGGCTGCATCCTCCATGCAGGGATGGGAGTCAGGGAAGGGCCCCAGGATAATCGCATCTCAATAGGATTATGATCAGATATTGTCTTACCCCTAAACTCACAATGCAGTACCGCTGCGGAAAGCTCAGGAGAACAAAGAAAATGATCCAACTGTGTATGTAGCTTATGGGGGTAGGAATAAAAGGAATATTCCCTCATATTCACATGCAGGGCCCTCCAGATATCTAATATACCCCAACCGTGTGCCCAGCGGGTTAGGGCTGCCGCCTGCGTCCTGGCTGCCGTGTTGAGCAATGGCGGGTGTGAGCGGTCCAAGCTGATGTCAAATACTGCATTGAAATCACCGCCCAGCAGCCACGGGACATGGGACCACCCCGCAAGCGCCCGGGATACCCGCGCTAAGAACAGTTCTTGATCTGTATTTGGGGCGTACAGGGAGCCCAGTACTACCTGCCTTCCGTCTAATGTTCCCAATAAGAGGACAAACCGGCCCTGGTCATCAGTTCTACATTCAGTGAAAGAGAAGGTGATACCTGCCCTGATCCAAATGGCTGCCCCTCGGGAGAAGGCGGAATATGCCGTTGCGTACAACTGACCGCGCCATCTCTCCTTTGTAGTTTCGCGGTTTCAGTGGGTAGCAAGTGTGTCTCTTGAAAGCAGATTATTTGGGCTTTACATCAATGTAGTTGCGCAGATATTCTATGTCACTTAGAGATAGAACCCATGCCCCGCACATTCCCCGAAACCATAGTGTAAGTATTAGTATCAGACATCATCAAATACAAACAAATGAGGAAGTCCCTCCCAGATCCCACCCCAGCCCACCCAACCCTACCCCCATCCCCGGTAACATCAGATTATGCAGCATACATAGAACTAGTTTAACTAACTCCCAATACTGGGTCCAACGTACAAACCTCGTTCGACCAAACCATGTGAGCCATGCAAGCATTCCACTCATCTAACCAATGCAACTGCCTTAGGGGGAAGGTCGCTAACCGCAGAGATTCCCATTGATCGCTAATGTTGAGGGCTCAAGCCTCGCCCTCTACTGGGATAAGTTGTGGATTGAGAATTGCCTACTGGTAGGGAACCAGTCTTCCTCCCAAGGGGTAAGTCGGTGTTTGGGGTATTAGTTAAAGGAGAACTTAATGCTTTTTGATCCTTTATGAACCGATCAGATTTGAGGATTAAATTTGAAAGTAAAGCAGTTAAGTTCTCCGTTTTATAATTTAGGACTTTGGACAACTAACTAATATCATCTTTTAACCCAATTATATCATCTTTTAATGCAGTTAATTGTATTTTACTGTCGTCCCTCAGGTGTTGTGTTACAAGAGAGCTCTAAGGGGGAGCTGATTGCAAACTGGGTACAATGGCTTTCTTCATCCATACAATTCCAACTCAATTCTCACATTTCACATTAATTAGGGTGGTTACAGTTTTACCAGATCCCCTTTCTTGATCAACTGAAGGGCCAGAATGACTAGCTACAGTAGTCAAAGATGTATCTGCATTTGTACAAGCTGGTTTAACAATCATGGGAGGTTTGTTGGTGAGATAGGATTTAATATGAAGCCACATAGCGATTCTGTCATGCTCCGTGGCTGAGCTCACATCCGGGGAGAATGCAAGATGGCCTCAAGGAAAGGGCCTTCTAGTCCCAAAAGCAAAGGGAAAGGAAGCCGAATCACCGATGCGGGCAGTCAGACGATAGAAGACAGGAGTTGAGAGGTCAAAGATGAGGAACACCGAGAACACAAGGGATCGAGTATAGCAGACTACCGTCGTTACTGCATTGCTGCGCTGCCGACGCTGCTGGAGACATTAGGCAGCTTTTTGTTAGTTGAGTGAGTCCTTTGGCATATTCGCACAGTAGCAGGGATAGAAAACACTGTCTTGCTCATGGATAGTCTTGGAGCAGATTGGGGCAGGTCTGCGAACTCATGGGGTCCAGAGGAAACAGCGGCTGTGACTGGGGAGAAACACGCTTTGTCCCGGTGAGTCGCGTTATGCTGGTTGTGTGGGCTCCATCGGATGATTGATTCATTTCTTTTTTGCCTCTAAAGTGCCTGGTCAAAGGGGGCTCGATCTGGGGCCCCATTGAAAGTGCTTGAACTCGCACTACCATAAAGTGCGGAAAGGGTCCCTGAGGGAGCTATTAAGAAGTAAGAAATTTGAAATTCAGGACAGGGTAAGAATACCACATGGTGCCCTTCTCACAAGTGTTTCACCATTTACATTGGTTAATCATCCATATACAACCCCCTTGAACAAGCTAGAGCTATCTTATCCTTCACTAAATACTATCCTCTTAAGGAGCCCTTGAGATCGAGATACAGGAGGCTGATACCCAATAAACCAAGTAAACAATCGAGGGAGGCACCTGCGAAGCCCTATAGCCTATGTGGAGGATTGGACCCTACACAGACCCAGTCTATACGCAGCCCTGCAACAGGAGAAACAAAGAATAGAAACAGTTTAGGGTGGGGCTCTAGGTCCCTTCTCAAGTGGAGGAGGAGGAGCGGGATAGTTGCAGAAGCTGTCTGTGTAGCACAGATGCGGCTTGGGCTACTGTGCGATAACTCCTGTATCCTCTATCCTCAGAGACTCAACTATATACTATGCTACTCAACAGGTGCTTTAATTAAACACATTTAAAGAGATTCGTCAATGTAAACTTCCATGGCCAGGAAAAAACAACAGTCAAAAAAGCAAATCTGCCTGAACCATTCTCAGGCACCTCGTCAACCGACCCTTTCCCCTGACGGACTCTGACACCATCTCTCACAGGAAACAGATGACAGAATGGAATCCACCTCACGCCTGAGAACATTTCACCTCCCGCCATAGTGTAAATAGACTTTCCAACTGGTCAGGTGAATACTCGTTCTGAAGAACCAAGTAAAGAAAATGAGAAACAGACATATCCATTGTTCAGGCTGGGGGCTTCAAGAGAGGGCCAAACGGAAATTATAGCGGATTTAGACAATGTAAGCGAGGGCACCCAAACCAGGACCAATACACCAACTGCTCTGAAAAATATCTTTAGCCAGCCAATGCCTTGAGTCAACCAGGGCACCTGGCTGTTGCAACACTGAACACAGCTCAACCTTCCTCGTCAGAGATAACATTGAATCAGATCTTAATCAAACTTCACGATATGAAGCTCTCACAAGAATCTGCACATCTTAAAACTAATGAACAGCTTGGGCAGATCAATGAAAATCTTCCACAGGTCACCACTCCCATGACCCAGGTGGTACTGAGGGTATCTACTCTTGACTATACCTTCAATAAACAAAACTGAAGCTTTGCTAAAATGTAAATCGAATTGGAAGATCCCTAGCTAAAATGAGATGATGTGGTAAATCGAGCTAGGTGTACCAACCTAAGATGTGTTGGCATACTCTAGGATCGCAAGGCAGGACATTTGCCCATAAGGTTGATATTAAATCTGATTCATGAATGTGTCCTCCCAAAAAAACAGCTGAAGGCAAAGACCTAACCATTGCTAGAGCTCATCAGGTTCCACAGATGCTTAATATCCTCAAACAATCTTGGTCTACTTCAGGGATGTTCGGTTTAAAGAACAGATCCTCACTCAGACAATTAGGAAGAAATCCTTCTCTATGCCAGGAAATATTTCATTTAGAAAATATTCATACATGTCAATTCTAGCAACACGAAGACGTTGAGAATTTGTTGGACTGATTGATGATTTCAAACAGAATGGTGCTCCAACTTGGCATAATACAACAATCCAAATTAAAGTTCCTTTTCAAGGGCCGATCCCATATATTTTAGTCTATTGACCGGGCTAAAGAATTTTTACATACAGTCAAGGGGGAAGGGGATGATGAGGTAGCAACCCTGTAGGATAAACCCTCTAGACAGATGAAGATGAGATGGCATGTGTTGCACTTTGATTTTAAACAGTTAACAAGATTAATTTAACAACATTTGGAGAATGTAACAGTATAATTATGTTTACTAGGATGACTTGGTATTTCAAGGTCCAAGGCTGTCTTGCACGATCTCCCTAGAAAGAGCCCATAGAGTACCATTCCAAGGTACTCTTCTAGAGGGAAGAGGTGGTGGCACTGGTGGTAGGATCGGGCATGGGTCGGGTACAAGCCCACCAGGAGTAGGGCTCTGAGTATGGGGAGGAGGTGGGGAGGGGACATGGAGAGTTGATGGGATAACAGGGGGGGAAGAAATCTCAGGTAGAAGGGATGGAGAGATGTTTGGATTTTCTGAGATATAGGTCTATTTACATTGAGACCTGGCTGGTGAAATCGGGAAAAGAAATAAGTGTAGCCATGGCTGATAACCAGATAGTTCGGATAGCCTCCTGTATCATCAATGGGGTAAATAACCAAACTAAATTGAAATCTACACTCGAGTGGCTTATGACAACACAGATACAAATCATTTTACTACAGGAGACACATTTCAAAACATATTCCACTCCCCCCAGATTGCCAAACTTTATTTCCCAAGCTTTTTGTGCATCTGCGGGTGGGGCAGTTAGGGGAGTTGCGGTTCTACTCACACTTCACTGCCAGGGGGAAGTATTTCAAATTATTTGGGATCCTAGAGCGAGATGGATAGTTGTAAACCTGAAAATGAGTAATCAGATCCTTCAGATAGCCAGTTTCTATGGCCCAATTGTGGACGATGCAACTGCCTTGGATAAACTTGAAAATGCGCTACATTTATTACCAGGACTTATAGTCATAGGACGTGATTTCAATATCTTACAGAATCTAACCTTAGACTCCACTGACAAGAATAAAATAAACCCAACTCATATAGGCGATTGGTCAGAATTAGTTGAGGCTTAGCATTAATTGACCCCTAGAGATCTCAACATCCACTAACTAGAGAATATACATGTTTTTCAAACAGATTCAATTCAGCTTCAAGAATAGACTTTTTTTATTTTCTATCAATGGAAAAAGGGAAATCATGGATTCTTTGAAATCCACTTTCAAATCATTCTGTACCTGTGATCGAAATTTGGATTAGGGTTAATTCCATTGAGTGTCCTCGGTGGACATTAGATAAGGTTCTCTTGACTGAAGAGGGGTGGGTTACGATCATGCAAACTAGCCTCACTGAATTTCTCGAAAGGAGTATTGGATCAGCCCCAATTTTTTCTGTTTGGGATTCATGTAAGGCTTTTATTATAGGGAAGACAATATCTTGTAAGGCAAATGTTCTAAAACTTAGGAAAGAGACTGCAATCAAATTGCAGAGGGAACTAGATCAGTCAACCCAGTTGCATTTAACACATTATTTGCAAGCAACTAAATCCAGGCTAAGAAAAGCTAGACAATTATTATGATTTCCAGACAATAGCCAACCAGACAACATGCTTTCAACAGCTCTACGAGGAGAGTGAACATGCGGGGACATTTTTGGCCTGGTCAGTTAAAAAAAATGCAATAATGCGCCATCAAGACTTTTTTTGATGAGGATAGAGGCCTAATAGTGAATCAAATGGCTGCAATTGATAGGATATTCCTGACACATAACAAAAGGCTTCACACTTCTACATCATCGATTTCCCCAGAGATTGTTAATGAGTATATTAGAACCATTTGATTTATCCACCATAAGTGCCGTACAGCAGGCACATGTAATGGCTCCTATTTTGATTAGGGAAGTCCATGAAGCCATTAAAAACACCCCTAGGGGAAAAGCTTGTGGCTTTGACGGATTGCCAATAGAATTATATAAAGGTTTTATGCCACAAATAACAAGATTGTTAGTACTATTAGGTAAAGAAATTCTAGAGGGTGTCAGATCCCTAAAACCGTTTCTGAAGTAGTCATAGTTAGTTTCTTGAAGAAAGATAAACCCCCAGACAGGCCAGGATCATATCATCCAATGAATTGGTAGATTAAGATCAGTGTGCCTTCCTACCAGAGAGGACCAATGCTAACAATACAAATTTTCTAATTCAGGCCATCAATTATTTTACAAATAACGATGTAAAAGCAGCAATCATTATGATAGATGCTAAAAAAGCTTTCCATTTAGTTCAGTGGGATATTTTATTTGCCATTTGAGATTTGATTTTCCCTTAAGTTTTTGTGAATACTTTCCAGAAATGATATGGCAAAGCTGAAGCAAGAATTATAATGAATTCTCACATGGCAGGGTCATTAGAAATCCGGTGCGGCACTTGTCAAGGTGGTCCTATGTCCCCAGTGTTATTTGCGCGGTTTATTGAACCCCTAGCCTCACAGATACGAAAAGATTTGCAAATTAGGGCACCTTTTTTGGGGCACCTGAGCTTAAGCTATTTGCAGATGACCTAATGTTGCATTTAGTGGTAGAAGTGCAAATTATCACCAGAACGTTTGATAAAATTAGATTTTTTTAAGACTTAGGGCGTTACAGGTTAACCGCACAAAGTTGGAAATCTTGCTGTTCAATTGTTCCAACAAAGTCCTTATAATCAACATGCAAGTCTGGCTTGAATAGCTATCTGGGCATCTTAGTGTTGCACAACATTTTGCAGCTTTTCCAACTTAAATATGTGTTGATACTTGCTAAAGCCAAACATATTTTTAAAAACTGTCAGTCGCTGCCACTCTCCATTATTGGCAGAACCGCGCTAATAAAAATCATGATACTCCCTCTTTTTCTTTTTGTTTCTTCAAATGTGATAATGAAAGCTCCCCAAAGATATTTTAATGAGATAGACCAGATTCTGCTTAAATACATATGGTCAGGAAAGAAATCTCGTACCAAATGAGAGCTCGTCAATTGATGATAAAAGATGGCGGTCTTGGGTTGCTCCATATCAAGAAATATTTTCAAGCTGCTTTTTGGGATTGGTGTGGATGGTCAGTCGCTGCTCAGGGAAAGGAAGGAAATTACTACCTCCAGCAAATGTATTAGAAAATAACATTCAGCTAGTCCCATTTATCAAAATCCCAAAGCTTCCCAAATGTAGCAGATACAAAGTACTGCACATAATTCTTCATAGATTCTTTCTAAAGAAGGAAGAATATCGATTTACCCCACTTCACACCAATAACTGGCTAAGCCATTGTGATATATTAGGTTTTTAGTTGGGTGAATGGAATATACGCAATCAGAAAAAGGTTGTGGTTTATCAGTTTAAAGATTTATTTATAGAGGGGGTTGTAAAGACATGGGACTAATTAAAAATGGGTAGACCAGAACCCCCACTCATTGTTTTTTCTTTTATACAGCTACACAACTTTGTGTGGAATTCACAACTCCCAAATGGTACCCTTGCATTAGCAATTAATTAGTAAAGCATTCCATGTGAATGAGACAAGGGGGTAGGTATGTGGTATCAAATACTCCTGTAACCACTTTATGGACAGATAATTTCTAATACCCAAGATTCAGGCCTCCACAGGATTCAGAATAGAAGCACCTTTATGGAAAGCATTTAACGAATGATCATACAAAGCCATGAGAGGGGCTAATATCAGATGCATGGCTTTCTTCTGCAAGTGGAAGCTCTATTATACCCCAGGTAGTTTACACAAAATGTTTCCATTGGTTTTTGGACTGTGTTTTAGATGTAGCCACCAAATAGGAGACTGGATGCATGCTTGTTTCACTTGTCCGATTTTAGCCAGAATTTTCGAGTCTGGTCTTTCAGTGGCTAGGCACAAAATTATTGACACCCTTAGCTCCTGATCCGCTGGCAACTTTGTTTGGAATTGTTAACTTCAACCTAACAATTCACCAAAAACGCTCATGTTTATAGCATCTTTAGTGGCCAAATCCCTCATTCTACAAAAATGGAAAATGGTTGAAGCACCTGTCTTTAGCCACTACTAAAATAGGATGACTCAAGTTAAACATAAAGAAAAACTGTACTCCAAAAGAACAGGTACCTTGATAAAATTTAACAAATTTGGGGTGAAGAGTAGGAATTACCTTTGCTTAGGAGAAATAATTGCAATTCACTCAGTTTCAAAATTTAGTGAGAGGACTGTATTTATAAATTGAAATTGTAATGCTTTGGGGAATGCCCATTATGAACTGTATTTAACTATTAAGGTTTTATCATAATGATGAAATTATGTGGATGAGATGTTATCTATTTATTTATTATGATTTTTTTAAATATCTTTATTACATTTTGCAATCACATAGGACAATACAAATAAAATCAATTATTACTAAACAAAAAAAAACAATCAGAGTATACATACATGCTTGATCCAGAGACATTCTCATGCGTAAAGCACGGTCTTGCAGGACTTTACAGGAAGAGGTGATGATCAATACAGGGTGATAATCACAATCATCGTTAATAAGCAGTGATAACATCATATAGAAACAATCTGTAAAGACAGGTCCTCTGAGGGTGCCACAAAAACTGTCCTTTGGTGCAATACCCCGAGCTACCCCTCAAAATAAATGCCCACTAGGAAGACCATCAGTGCCCCGCCATCGCCCTCTGCCATGCCCACTTGGGGGAGAGAGAAGGGAGCTACAGGAAAACCGATTATTTCTTGTTCACCAGATATTCTTGATAAAGACTCCAGAAATTCTTGGGATGCTTCCGGGGAGGGTGCAGTTCACTATATAATTTGGTTTTTGTATTGCAATATAACATATCTCAGGACCATTGCACTATGGTGGGGGGGACCTCTGGCCTAATACATTGCCACCACTCACTTGGCCAACAGTAGCCCCATGTCAACCAAACGCCTAATATTTTTGGGCATGTGTTTGGAGTAGTCAAGCAGCTCCAGCAGCGGGTCCGGGTCCAGAATCTCTCCTGTAATATCACTAAGTTTCCGGAAGATGACTGACCAGTATTTGGCCACCTCAGAGCACAACCAAGCCATGTGGATGAGCCCTGCGGGGTGAAGACCACACCTCTAACACCTCGCGAAGACACCGATATTATATTTATGAAGCCGGAACGGTGTGTAATATACTCTATTGATAAATTTAAAATGTATATGGCGGTGCCACTCATTCAGGGAGACATGTTGTGTGGCCTCGCAACAGTAGTACCATGTGGTGTCATCTAGCACTCTATCTAAATCAGTCTGCCAGTCAAGCCTGGCTTTAGTGAAGTGATGCCTCTGATAATCGTGGGTAAGAGAATAAATGTTTGAAACCATCTTACAGGGGGATTCCACTCTTAGCAAAAGGGTAAAAGGCACTACTTCCGGTGGCTCCGACAATTCCTCACCCAGCATACTACGAACTGCATGCCTCACCCTATAATAGTGCAATATCGTCAGAGAGGTGACTTCCCACCCAGCCGAGAAAATGTCTTCCCATTCCTGCCCAGCTCCGTCCACAAAGAAGTCGCCAATACGAGTAATGTTGAGTGCTGTGAGTGTGCGTTGCACCTCTGGTTCAATGAGGACCAAATGCAAATGCACAACTCCGTAGGGGATGAGGGAGAATATAAAATGGTAGCTGCCTGCTTCTTCAGAATGTTCGACCATGCATGTGTAGTAGTGTTAATGGAATCCAGCATGCCCGAGCGTCTGTGAGGGGCGCGGAACAGAAATGAAGCCAGTGAAGAGGGCGCAGCCGCAACCCTCTCTATATACAAATGAGGTGGGGGAGCTTGCTGGTGCAGCCAATAAAAAGCAGGCAAACATTGAGCTGCATAGTAGTAGAGTTCTAAGTCCGGTGCACCCAGACCTCCCATAGAATAAGGTAGCGTTAAAATATCCCTCCAGACCCACAGTTGTTTACCGGCCCAGGCAAGCTGATTCAGGAGCGACTTAATACGCTTAAAAAAGGGAACGGGAATTATCATCGGTATGTTGCAGAACAGGAATAAAAACCAAGGAAGGACTACCATTTTCATCAAAGTGACTCCGCCCATGAGGGATAAAGGCAAGCGTATCCATCTGCAGACACCGTCTTCAAGTCTGGCAACCGCCCTGCCATAATTCTCATTGAACACCACTTCGGAGTTAGTGTGAACCTGTATACCCAGGTAACACACTGAGTCGGTAGTCCACTGTAGCGGGAAATCTAGCTCAATGGGATCCAAAGCCGGCTTGAGTGGGAAAATAGGGGACTTAGTCCAGTTAATATGTAGACCAGAGTATTTGCCATAATGCACCACCTCCCTCAAAACTGGGGAGAGGTTAGACTCGGGGTCTCTGATGTATAGCAGGGTGCTATCCGCATAAGTGGAGATGATTAGGTTATACCCAGGGAAACAAATCCAGCGGTGAAACTCCCGTAGAGTGCACGCCAAGGGCTCAGCCAGAATTGCATAGAGGAGTGGCGACAGTGGACACCCCTGACGAGTGCCCCTGGATATCCTAAAGAGGGGAGTGACTTTATTACCTACCCTGACCCTGGCAGTAGGAGAGTTGTACAGGACAAACACTAAGTTGGAAAAAAGGTTGCCCACAACCATTCGCCTCAGGACTAACATCATAAAGTCCCACTTGACCGAGTTGAAAGCCTTTTCGGCGTCCAAGAAGATCACAGCTGCTTTGTCTTCAGTGTTGGTATGCTGGATAGACCCAAAAACTGTGCGCAGATTGTGGGTGAGTGTGCGACCCAGAACAAAGCCAACTTGTTCAGAACTGACCAAAGTCAGTACTAATGGAGCCAAACGATTGACGAGTACTTTAGCAAACAGTTTAGTGTCCACATTCAGTAAAGAAAGCGGTTTATACGATGAGCACTCGTCCGGAGGCTTGCCTGGTTTTGAGAGGGTGACCAGCCGAGCCTCCCGCATCGATGGCGACATCACTCCGCTCTCTCCCATCTTCTCAAATAAGGATATCAAGTGGGGGACCAGAAGATCCCTAAACTCCTTGTAAAAGGCTACAGTGAGGCCATCCTGCCCGGGAGTGCTCCCTGCACGCATAGATTTAAGCGCCTCATGAATTTCCCAGGCCTCAAGTTGTGCCTGTCTTCCAGCCAGGGGAACTTGATATATTCCAAGTAGTCTACCACTCCGTCGCCTCCTCCTGATAGTCTGGACTGGTATAGCTAAGAGTAATAATCCCTGAACCTATTAGCGATGGCATCAGGGTCGTGTATGAGTTCGCCAGTGTCAGTACGGATTACTGTAACTCCAGATGTCTCCCGTTTACCCTACAGGATCGCCACGAGTGTGACGCCCGGGCACTCCCCCTCACCGTACAATTTGGCAACGGCATATTTGCCAAGGAATTTGACCTCTCTGTCCACAGTTTCGTGATACTAAACTAGGGTGTCTCTTAATTCTGCTGGCCCGCTCAGCACCCCCCTCCTGAGCCTCTCGTTCAAGGGTAGCAAGTTTATTTTCTAGGGTTATCAGATGATCCCTGGTAGACCAGAGTACTCCTGAGTGCTTAAACATAGCAATCCCCCTTATGTAGACTTTAAAAGCTTCCCATGTCATGGAGAATAGAGGAACCAAGCCAATATTAGTGTCGAAGAAGACCTCAATGGATTCTGCTATTTCTGCCTTGAACGTGTTATCGAGCAAGGCGTAAGGCGGGAACCGCCAGGTAAAGGGTGCTGGCCGTTTCGACTGCGTATTAGACCATAATTGAACTGGGGAGTGGTCTGAGTATGAGCGTGGGTGAAGTTCGCAACTGTGGATAGCCGCGGTCAGGAGACAGGAGATAAACCAAATATCTATCATAGTATACAGGTTATGAGGGGCAGAGTAGTGTGTAAATCCTTCCTGGCCTCTATTTCTGGAGCATCAAACATCAATCATATTGACCGTTATAAACTCCAATCCCCTCCCTTTGACCTTAGAAATTACAAACCGCCCCTCCCTGTCGGTCTCAAGAGCTTCCAGGGATATGCCATCTTTAGTGTTGACCCATGTCAGCACCCCGCGGGCGTGAGTGGAAAAACCAGCAGCATGAAAAGCGCCATGAAGACACCTGTGGGTGAGCATCTGAGAGTC
Source organism: Triturus cristatus (assembly GCF_964204655.1). Classification (NCBI taxonomy): domain Eukaryota; kingdom Metazoa; phylum Chordata; class Amphibia; order Caudata; family Salamandridae; genus Triturus; species Triturus cristatus. Next base: position 328,538,983 of record NC_140584.1, on the reverse strand, counting down.
AGTAGGCAGATGGGTCTCTTGCGGCATCCATGTTATGTCTGTTAAGGTAGGCAATCACTTTCCTGGTTTTCCAAAAATCATTGAGACCCCTAATATTCCAAGTTTATAGTTTCAGACCATCACTTTAGAAACCACGTAGAAAATTATAATGGCATGAGCCCCCCTGCCATGTCTAGAACAAGAAGACCATTGAATCACACTTTTTTGCTGCATTGCAAAAGTACCATGTATATACTGTGTCAAGAAGAAAACCAACAAAACACAAACATTGCTTGTCAAACCCCACCCCCTACCCACGCCATGCAATCCCCAACTTAGCATTGACGACACCCTCCAACCACCCTCCATCCCCACAAAAACCCATACTTTGCAAAACTTAGACAGTGAGTAACACACAGGGGCAGATGTTAACTTCTACTGCGCAAGAAACAAAAAAGAAAAAATTGCAAATTATAAATCACAACGCTGCCATCAAATGCTATTCAGTTGCTTCCATATTGAACAATAACTATACAGTCCAGTCGGCTACAAGAGTCGAGCTCCCCCGGCCAATATGGAGGGTGACTACTAACCATTGGAACAAAGAGTCAAAAAATGGGGAGACCAATCCCAGTCCTGCTTAATAACGTGAAAAAGCAAAACAATACTTGCGGTACGTTGGATCCATGAGTAATATAGGACGGGAACAATGACCCAGACACGGTATTCCAGGCCGATGAGATCAAAAGAGATAGAGAATAACAGGACTGGGCAAGACCAATCAGTACAGTGAGTTTTACACCAGCAGGTTTAAGCCGGCGCCACTTTATTCCTCGCCACCTGCAGCCCCACTAGCTGCCTCGTCCAGTCCCGTAGATTCCTGACCGCTTCTGGTTGTCTTAGGCAGGTCTTTCAATGCTTTCTGAGGAGATTTGGGGTCATGAAAAATTCTAGAATGTCCATTAAGGTTGAGCAGGGTATTGCATAGCGTACTCACAATTTTGCGCTGTTTTAGAGGAGCAAATTGACGCCTAGCCACTTGCGCTTTCATTGTGAAGTCTGGAAATAGGGAGATCGTGGAGCCCTCGTATTGGAGTGTACCTTTTGCCCTAGCTTGTTTCATGGTAGCGTCCCTATCCCTGTAATTGAGGAGCTTGACAATTACTGGCTGTGGTGGTGTCCCTGGGGGAGGCCTGGGGCCCAGAGACTGGTGCGCTCGCTCCACCATGAACATATCTGAGAATATCTCTCGGCCCAGGAGTGTGACCAGCAGCTTTTCAGTAAACAATTCTATATAACCAGTATATGTCGTTTCCGGCAGCCCTGTGATGCGTAAATTGCTCCTTCTAGACCTCGCCTCCAAATCCTCTGCTTTCTCCTGCAAGGCAGCTAGAGTCTTGGCAAATTGTTTCTGTGTGTCGCTGACCTCCGTCTGCGCCTCCTCCACCTCAGTGACTCTCCTTTCAGTCATGTCGATGCGCTCGCCATGGTTGTTGAGGTATTCAGACATTCTGTCCATATGATATGCAAGAGTGTCAATCTTGCCATCGATAGTAAATGTATGTAAATGTAAATGTAAATGTATGTGTCTTGTAAAGCGCACTGCTGCCCTGAGGCGTCGTGGCGCTGTAGACCGCTGGGGAACCCGTCCTGGCTATCCCTGTGAGATGGTCCCTCCTGGGTATCTCCAAGGTGAAACCAGGCATCCCCGGCGAATGTGGGGGGCCGTTGTGGAGATGAGGCAAGCTAATGCCCAGAGTTGCCGAGTGTGATCCCTGGTTAGAGTAGGCACCGAGGCGAGAATTATCGAGTCCGCTGGCCCTGGTCCACGACCCTGCCGCGTCGGGAATTGAACCCTGGTCCCGGGCCATCCTCTGCTTCCGGGTCTGCTGCCTCTAACCAGTGAGCCACATAGTAGAGAGGCTTTTCTGTAGGCTTCTTTGCATTGCAGCTAGGCTCTTTTTCAGATCTCCCTCAGCCTCCTACGATAGGTCGTCATGATTGTCCATGGGAGGGGCACCCTCTGCATCTCTAGATCGTGACTTGCGCTGCTCGAATTGCAGCTTCAACTGGGTTTTGTCTACCTTGCCCATAATTTGTCGATGAGGTAGCAGGAACCGCGCTCTACACCATTCAGCTGTGCTTCTCCTCAAGTTTTAAGGACAGGGTGCAACACTTCCTTCCCTGCAGTTTCAATCATCTTCACTGTCTCGGTGGATTCCCCAGCCCTCTGGCTGCCCCTTCGCTTGCTAAATCAGTGTCACCTCAATGAACATAAGGCGCGAAAATAACAGGGGCAACACACCGCAGGGCCCTAGATAGTGTAGTCCAAGTGCTCATTCACCAAAAGGGCTGACAGCAGGAAGAAGAAGCGCCTAATGAACAGCAACATACAGCCCAGCACAAGATGTCTATGTGCCCCAGATTCAGAGAAACCGCACCCCACTGGGAGCGAGGACAGAGTAAACACAAGTCAATAAGCGGGGAGCTTATGCGCCATCACAGGCGGGATCAGATAGCAGCAGGCAGCCACATCAGCTCGAGTCTAAAGCCATCGGATCATAGAGCATGAAGCCTTCGTAGGGGCCTCGAGCATGGGCCGCCCCACCAGAGGCCTCGTCTCTGATAGTGCAATCTGCTATTCTCTCAGAATCAGGGGGACAGCATACACAGCAGGCCAGCTGCAGGGCAGTCAAGGGCAGCAGTAGCAGAGCCACGGGTGAAGCAGCCACACCGCACACCTCCCGGTGCAGCCTCCATGCCCTGCCTCTATAGTCCAGGTATGGCGAGTCCCCACGATCCGCGGCCAGCTGCACGGCTCATGCTACGCCCCTAGGAAAAAGCGATCCAGTTCTCCACGGTGATGTCTCCCCACCAAACAGAGGTCTGCCACTCACGAGGCAAGGCCGCCATCCAACTTCGCAGTGACGGCCGCGCCAAGCCTCGCATTCAAGCGGGACCGCTGCTATCTGCGCCCATGCTCTGTCGCGGACAACACTGGATTGCAAGGATTGCAATAACAGGACATCATAACTGGGGGCACTCCAGTGTCGGGAGGAAGATCGCGTAGTCTCCGAGCAACAGCTCCCGGGCTCGTGAAGGCGGGGGAGGCACCAAGTCAGGACGGCTCCGCGTTGTGTTCCAAGGCTTCAGTCAGTCACTGCATTGCTGGCGCTCCAGGCTGAGCGGTACTTGCCTCGATCTATGATGCTACCATCAGCTGTCTCTCGCCGTGGATCGGGGGTCAAAAATGAGGCAAGGAAGCCAGATAATTGTAGGATAGGAGCAATGACGGAGCTCGCTCAAAGTGCGGCCATCTTAGGCTTCGGCAAGCTCCGCCCCTCATGTTATCTATGTATTTATTGTTCCTTTATACCTGTGGTTATAAATAAAGAGATTTTTTTTAAAGAGATAGGATTTATTATTTCCCTTGTTCTTTTCTGTAATATTTCCCTTAATCTTTGTAGATAGGAGGTCCTCAATATCCTCGATCAAAACATCTATTTGATCGAGGATACAGTTTTCAGTTCAATGTCTGCACTGCAATCAAATACCTTGTTTCGCGCATGCGCGTTTATTCAATTCTGGCCCGTTTCGCTTTTGCCAGTGAGCGTTCATTGCTACTAAGTTCAAAGGGCTGTGATTGTGTGTGGTGGGTTCTACAATGGCGCTTTGCTGTTGTAGCAGCGTGGAATTAAAAGTGATCTTCACCCATTATATTCATAGGTTCTCACGCATGAGCCTCCGATTCTAGAACCTATGAATATCATGGGTGAAGATCACTTTTAATTCCACGCTGCTACAACAGCAAAGCGCCATTGTAGAACCCACCACACACAACCACAGACCTTTGAACTTAGTAGCAATGAACGCTCACTGGCAAAAGCAAAATGGGTCAGAATTGAATAAAGGTGCATGCGCGAAACAAGGTATTTGATTGCAGCGCATAAAGACGAGTTAGGATCCACAAACAAGATGCTGACTGCAAGAGAGTAGCGCACATGCGCAGATAAGGAACACCAATCCTTGCGCATGGCCAGCCACGTTATGAGGGTAGGCCATTTGATCTCTCTACGCAGAAGCGCATGCGCTCCCGGGAATCACTAGCTAGTATTCAGACAGTAAGAGTGTGACTGCCACAGTTGAATGCGAGAGTGAGATTTTGTTTCACCCACTGCTGAAAGGATGTGTGTGTACTGCCTACACTGGGCATACGAACAAAAAAAATTATATATTTTTTTTAAAAATGCACTATTTGTCTTGTTGTCCTTGTGTGTCACAACCCTGTGGTTACACAATTAGGCTCTGACTCACTGTACTTCTCCATTGCAGAAAGTCATAGTAGGCCCTTTCACTCTCGCCCTCCCATGGAACAAGTAGGATAGTATTTTAGGGTAAGAAACAATATGCTATCTCTTCATTGGTTGTATGATGATACGTTTACTTGCCACGTGTTTCATTTAGACCAAACCACGCGCCCAATAGGTATGACACCGCACGGAAGTCAAAGTGTGCCAATTGTACATATACTTACACGTCTGGTTTGTATGTCTCTTTTTGTTTCCTTTTTTCCTACAGAATCATTAACATTGGTACTACACCGAGCGCGGAGCACAAAGCACACAGCCCCCGTCCCCCTAGGGGCAGCTTCTTTTTGCACTAGATGTGAGGAGACAGTGCCCATAGTTAGAAACCCCTTTTGGTCCTGACGAATGCTACGTACCCTTCGGGGACACAAATGCAGAAACATGTTAACTACACTTAACACGGTGAAGGGAGAATAACGACCCGGATCACCGCTCACCTCTTTTAATACCATACATTTGTTCTTTGAATAAACATTGTCTATTGACAAATGTAATGGTTTTTAGATCACTTCTCACCTATTCACGGCCATCACTTAGCTTTAGAAGTGCATCCCTGTCTCCAGGTGTATGCCCGCCCTCTATCAAACAAAGTTTTTAGAGGGCGAGGACAGCTGATGATGAAGCATGACACCGGGCGGTGTGTGAAGCCAGTCCGTAACTTTTTATGAGATACCCCCACTGGTGCTGCATCTCAAGATAACTCTGTAGGAAACTGTAGAAACCCATACTAGGGGCAGTCCATTTTTGTTTATACATAGCAGAGTGGAGGCTGGCTTGCCCCTAAGCCCCGTGTCTCTAGTTCCCACCTCCAGCAAGGACTGGTGTTAGTGTGTGTGGAATACAAGGCAACAGCACATTTATCCCAACAACGAACATTAATTAGGTTCTTAGCCTTATTGCTACCTGGACTTTAAATGGGTTTAAAAAGGAATGAAAAAAGCAAACCCCAAAAGAACTTGAAACAGTTTGCCGTTGCACAGGGGGAAACGTACTCTTGGCTAAGTGTTAGTACCGTATCTTCCAAAAACGTGAATACGAGGTATATTAATGTGATAATTAATTCAGTAATTTTTGCAACTGAAGAACTATAACTTGATATGTACTGCTTATGACCTCATATATTCAATCACTCAGGAAATTTTCTATGACATCATTGATAACCTCATGGATGACACCTGAAATAAAATCATTGATGACAATACTGAATATGGTGGAGGCAAATGTTATTTTTTATTCAGTTAACCATAACTGGTAACTTTCAGTAGTTTTCGGAGTTTAAAATTGTAAATTTGTACTGATATTTTCACCTTACTATAACACGCACACACACACACATATATATATATATGTGTGTGTGTGTGTGTGTATATATATATATATATATTACCTACCGGCAGACGGCAGTAGGTAGTTATAGTTAGGACCTTGTTTCTATCCAGAAAGCGTTTGTTCTTTTGCCAATATCTTTGGCGCCGTTTGACGAATCTTAGCTGAATTTTCACAACTAATTTTTTCGCTCAGTTCAGCTCCTGTCTTGAAAGTTTCGGGGTGATTTGTCGAGCAGAGGGCGAGAAAAAAGGAGGGTCCCAAAACACGTTTTTTTCTCCATGTTAATTTCCATGGGAAACCTTAGACAAAGCCACAGCCCGAACTACTGAATGGAATTACACCACATTTGCCAAAAAGGTAGCTCTTGGTTCAGAAAGCGACCTCTGTTTTTAAATGGTGTAAATCCGCTCAGCAGTTCCTGAGACATTCAAAAAATAAAAAATATGGATATCTGGTGGCCGAGGAGGATTCGCAAACCCTCCCGACCACAAACCTTATTTTGATTGCCTGGCAACACTCCAAACCAGGAAGTGTTGGCAGCCACCTGGTGACTCGGTACTGAGTCAGAATAAAAAAGGGAAGAAAATGGTTAAAAAAAAGAAAAGGGGGCAGGGAAAAAACACCCTGACCCCCTAGGCCTGCTCAAAATTTTAAAAAACAAAGCTCGGGCTCCCGCGCTTCGCTTCTTTGAGCCACCGGGTGGGCCTTGTCCTGGAAGCAATGTGTTATATATATGCGGGGGCAGGGTGGGCCCCCACAGCCCCAGGTCTTTAATAATTATGGGGGGCCTCACTGGCCCCCACAAGTCCTGGGGACCGCCACCTCCCTGGGGCTTTCTTTATTAATGGGCAGGGGCCTCGGTGGCCCCTTCAAGCCCCGGGGACTGCCACCTCCCCATGGCTTTCTTTTTTAATGGGCATGGGCCTCGCGGACCCCCCAAGCCCCAGGGACTGCCACCTCCCTGGGGCTTTTGTCATTAATGGGTGGGGGGCCTCGCGGGCCCCCTCAAGCTCCAGGGACTGTCACCTCCTCTGGGCTACTTTTTAAAATTTTGTTTGGGGGCTCGAGCCCCCCACACTGCCCCAGGGGCCACCACTTACCCGGTGCTATTTACAAGTTGGGAGGGGGACCGCGGGGCCCCCCTCCTGGAGCCCTTTATGACCCTGTGGACTGCCACCCCCCAGGGTCTGCTCCAGAAATGTCCCGGGGTGCCCATCCCCGGGACATTGCCGTTAGCAATGACAGGGTGAGAGCACAGCCCCTGCCCTGTCATTGCAAACTCTGCTTTGCTTAGTGGAAGCGAGAGCAGGAAACCTGCTCTCGCTTCCACAAAGCAAAGCAGTAATGCTTTTGGACAAGTCAGCATCTTCCCTTGTCCAAAAGCAATGCCTATGGGTCCTTATAAGTGTTTAGTTATCCAGCACAATATCCTTGGTGCAACAACATCAAGTGTTGCAAGGCTAAACACTCATAAGGTCCCAAAGGCAAGACCTATTGGCTATGCCAATGCTTGTTTTGAGTGACTGGCTTGTGCAGATATGCCACTGTGAGTTAGAGATGCTGCGAGTGCTTTTACAGTAGCCCCTGTGACATTGTGCCTCTTCAAAATGTATCTTGGGTCTGGTGTAATACTTCTAGCCCCTATTCCCGTCTTCTTGCACCCAATGCATCCTTAAATGTCCCATGTACAGCTGGGGTTGACACTCCTATTACCTCTGCCCTCCAGTGACACTTTACCTATTATGGGTGGTGGTGGACGTGGTGGTGGTGGATGTGGTGGTGGTAGTAGATGTGGTGGTGGACATGGTGGTGGTGGACATGGTGGTTGACGTGGTAGTGGATGTGGTGGTGGTGGACATGGTGGTGGTGGACGTGGTGGTGGTGGTGGACGTGGTGGTGGTGGAGGTGGTGGTGGTGGATGTGGTGGTGGTGGATGTGGTGATGGACGTGGTGGTGGTTGTTGATGTGGTGGTGGACTTGGTGGTGCTGATGGACATGGTGGTGGACGTGGTGGTGGACATGGTGGTGGTGGTGGATGTGGTGGTGGTGGATGGGGTGGTGGTGGATGTGGAGTTGTTGGTGGTGGTGAATGTGGTGGTGGTGGTGGACATGGTGGACGTGGTGGTGGTGGACGTGGTGGTGGTGGACGTGGTGGTGGTGGACATGGTGGACGTGGTGGTGGTGGTGGACGTGGTTGTGGTGGTGGACGTGGTGATTGACGTGGTGGTGGTGGTGGACTTGGTGGTGGTGGATGTGGTGGTGGTGGACATGGTGGTGGACTTGGTGGTGGTGGATGTGGTGGTGGACGTGGTGGACATGGTGGTGGTGGTGGACTTGGTGGTGGTGGATGATGTGGTGGTGGACGTGGTAGTGGTGGTGGATGTGGTGGTGGTGGTGGTGGACGTGGTGGTGGTGGACAACTATTGGGTAGGAGGGTGCTGGCAGAATGTGGAAGGAGAGGAGGCTCTCAGAGGGGGAGAATGGGAGATCAGAAAGAGGCCGAATATTAGAAACAAAAAACAGCGAGTAGATAGAACATGAAACAGATTTAACAGGGTGGTCCCTTCTTATAGCGCATGTGAATGTTCCTTAGCACCCCGTTTTTAGTAAACAGAGGGACCATGGGGATATTAATTGATTAATCACGCATGATGAGCGCTCTGTACAGCCCAGTACTGCATTTAAAATTTAAAGCGCATTAAAGCGCAATGCTCCGTTAATAGAAAAAAACATGTCGTGCCTGCAGTGAGAGTGGCTCATGTAATTTTACTGGGCGTCTCTACTACTCTTGAGCTCAGTTTGTGCTGTATGAATTCGCTAAACAAACAACCAGCAGACCTTGTAGAGTAAGAGCCTATTATATCCGTTCATGTAGCGCACGCACAACCATGAGGACTCTGTACAGCCCAGTACTGCACACTACACAACAAACAAATATCCGTTCATGTAGGGCACGCACAGCAATGATGGCTTGTTGGCTCCCAGCGACCCTCAGGAGGCAAGGGGACCTCATCCCCCAACCAAGAGCATGCCAGGAGGCACGTTTGCAGAGTGGTGCAGAAAGGGGGCATGGCCTGTGTCCACCTCTCAGCAGTCCGACTATATGGGGCTTACTGGAGGTATCAGGTAGGCTAGTTGGCCCCTAAGGATCCCCAGCGGTGAAGGGGACTTCACTCCCCATCTTTCTGCACTTCTACCTCTTTCTGCACCTCTGTCCCTTCATTCTGCAACCCTTGTGCATCATTCTGAACCCCTCTTCTCTCTTTCTGCACCCCTCTTGCCTCTTTTGCCACCACTGTTCCTTCTTTCTGCACTTCTTTTGTTTCTTTCTGCAACTCCCTTGCTTATTTCTGCATGCCTCTTGCTTCTTTCTGTACCTCTCGTGCCTCTTTCACACCCCTCTTCCCTCTTTTTGCACCCCTCTTGCCTCTTTCTGCATCTTTTTTTCCTTCTTTCTGCACTTCTATTGTTTCTTTTTGCACCTCTGTTGTTTCTTTCTGTATCCCTCTTGCCTATTTCTGCATCTTTTTCCCTTCTTTCTACACCCCTCTTGCTTCTTTCTGCACCTCTCTTGTTTCTTTCTGTATCTCTCTTGCCTCTTTCTCCACCACACTTCCCCCTTTCCATCTCTGTTGCTTTTTTATGCACTTTGCTTGCTTCTTTATGCACCTCTCTTGCTTCTTTCTGCACCCCTTGTGCCTCTTTCTGCAACCCTCTTCCCTCTTTCAGCACTCCTCTTGCCTCTTTCTGCATTTCTGTTGCTACTTTCTGCACTTCTTTTGTTTCTTTCTGCACCCCTCTTACCTCTTTCTGCACCTCTGTTCCTTCTTTCTGCACTTCTTTTGTTTCGTTCTACAACTCTAGCTTCTTTCTCCACCCCTTATGCCTCTTTCTGTACTGCTCTTGCCTCTTTCTGCACCTCTGTTCCTTCTTTCTGCACTTCTTTTGTTTCTTTCTATAATGTTTGCTTCTTTCTGCACACCCTTGCCTCTTTCTCCACCCCTCTTCCCTCTTTATTCCCTCCTGTTGCCTCTTTATGCACCTCTGTTCCTTCTTTTTGTACTTCTTTTGTTTCTTGCTGCACATCTCTTGCTTCTTTCTGTACCCTTCATGCCTCTTTCTACACCCCTCTTCCCTCTTCTTTCTGTACCCCTCTTGCCTCTTTCTGCGCATCTGTTCCTTCTTTCTGCTCTTCTTTTGTTTCTTTCTGCACCTCTCTTGCTTCTTTCTGCACCGCTCTTGCCACTTTCTCCACCCGTTTCCCATTTTTGCATCTCTGTTGCTTTTTCTGCACTTCTCTTGCCTGTTTCTCCACCCCACATCCCTCTTTCTGCACCTCTGTTTCTTCTTTCCGCACTTCTCTTGCTTGTTTATGCACCTTTCTTCCTCTTTCTGGACTTCTGTTGCCTCTTTTTGCACTTCTCTTGCTTTTTTCTGTGCCTTTATTCATCTTTCTCCACATGTCCTACCTATGTAGGCATATTTAGTAATTACCATTTAAAAAATCTTTGCAATTTACTAAAGAAACTAGGCCTGGGCTAAAATTCCGTTCCGCTCGCGGGAACTGCGATAGTTTGACATTTTCGCGTTCCGCGGAGAGCGCAAAAATGTCAAAATTTCCGCAATCCGCATTTTACCGGAAATTTTTTGCTTGCTCGCGCTGTAAAATAATACATTCTCGCGTGCGCGTGATCGCCTTACCTGAATCTCCGCGTTCGCCGACAAGTTTTCCCGATCCGGTCGCGTTCGCCACGAGATGTTGGATTGTTGGTAGCCATTTGCGCTGTCTTGCGCCCGCAGTAACGTCATTTGTCGTGCGATCACGTCTTTCTTCTCGCAATCATGCACCGCGAGACAAGTGAAAACAAGATGGCCGCGCCCGCGAGCAACCGCATGGGTAAGTTGGCGAGCCGCGACCACGCAGAAAATACCGGGAACGGGCGGGAAAAAAACTTCCGCATCTTCGCGATATTTACACGTGTTTGCGGAGATTTTTAACATTTTTGCGATAATTTGCGAAAGTGAATTTCGCAAATTTCGCCCACCCCTAAAAGAAACCATAGGTTTCAGTGACGTTATAGTTAGAAATTAGCATTTAAAAAAACCTTAGAAATTCACTGGAAAAAACACAGGTTTCAGGGACGGTATAAATAGTTGGACATTTCACTCGTACAAAACCAGAGAAATTTTGCCGTTATAGTTAGTTGAGCTAACTATAACTCGCACCCCCGCAATGCACTGCTGATGACGTCACATATTACACCTCTGATGACATGGCCAGTGACATCACTGATGAAACTGATGACATCATCCACCTAATATCTGAGACACCTCCTCACACCCTAATATAACCTTTCATACACCCACTCTAAAATACAGACTACCATTCTCAAAACCATAAACAGACCTATGCCTGTTAGTACATACTTACTCACTGATTCATAGGTCTTCTGGCATCCACTCACTCACCGATACAGTCACTCATACAAGCAGTCACTCATCAATACAGCCTCTGATATATGCACTCATACATCCATACAGACCCTCACTTACTGCCACTCATCCACAGAGATACTCACACAGCTAGTCAGTCACCCAAAAACTCAATCACACTGCCATTTACTCACCAATAGTTATAAATGCACCACCTCACTTATTCATACAGATACTAAGACATACTTACTCCCTTATACAATCACTGACATAAGCACACACTCATCCATACAGCCACTCTCACAATCACTCACTCTCACATATAGTCACTTATATACTCCAACATTCACATATACTGCCTTTCACATATGTAGTTACTCACACACATACCACTGAAACATCCATTTACTTACCAACAGAACCATACACACACTCATTTATCCATACAGCCCCTCGCAGAAGCACTCATGAACCCATATACCCACTGAATCACCTACTCGCTCATCCATGGAGGGAGTCACACACCCTCCCACCCACCCACACAGACATTCAGGCACCCATACAGGTAATCAGACAACCAATCATTAACCCATATAGACACTCATGTAGTTACTCACCAACCCATGCAGCCACTCACACATCAGCTGACAGACTGATACAGACATTCACACAGATTAGTCATTCACCCATGCTTTCACTAAAACACATTTAATCTCTCACTTAAACAGTCAGTCACGCACCCACTAAATCATCCATTCAGACACTCATACACCTACTCATTCCCCTTTGTGCCTCTTTCTACACCCCTTACCTCTGTCTGCACCTCTGTTGCTTCTTTCTGCACCTCTGTTGCTTCTTTCTGTACCACTTGTGCTTCTTGCTGCACCCCTCTTCCCTCTTTCTGTACCCCACTTGCCTCTTTCTGCACATTTTCCTTCTTTCTGCTCTTCTTTTGTTTCATTCTGCACCTCTCTTGCTTCTTTCTGCACCCCTCTTGCCACTTTCTCCACCCCTGTTTCCCAGTTTTACATCTCTGTTGCTTTCTCTGCACTTCTCCTGCCTCTTTCTCCACCCCTCATCCCTCTTTCTGCACTTCTGTTTCTTCTTTACGCACTTCTCTTGCTTGTTTCTGCACCATTCTTCCTCTTTCGGGACTTCTGTTGCCTCTTTCTGCACTTCACTTGCTTCTTTCTGCAACTTTATTCATCTTTCTGCACATGCCCTACCTATGTAGGCATATTTAGTAATTAGCATTTAAAAAATCTTTGCAATTTACTGAAGAAACCATAGGTTTCAGTGACGTTATAGTTAGAAATTAGCATTTAAAAAACCTTAGATATTCACTGAAAAAAACACAGGTTTCATGGACGTTATAGTTAGTTGGACATTTCACTCGTACAAAACCAGAGAAATTCTCCCGTTATAGTTAGTTGAGCTAACTATAACTCGCGCCCCGCAATGCACTGCTGATGACGTCACATATTATATCACTGATGACATGGTCAGTGACATCACTGATGACATCTTAAATGACATCACTGATGACATCATCCACCTTCTATTTGACACACCTCCTCACACCCTAATATAACCTTTCATACACCCACTCTAAAATACAGACTACCATTACCGAAACCATAGACACACAAATACCAATTAGTATATACTTACTCACTAATTCATAGGTCTACATGCATCCACTCACACACTGATACAGTCACTCATACCATCAGTCACTCATCAACACAGCCTCTGATATATGCACTCATACATCATTACAGTCACTCACATACTGCCACTCATCCCCTGAGATATTCACAGAGCTAGTCAGTCACCCAAAAACTCAATCACACTGCCATTTACTCACCAATACAGTAATAAACACACCACCTCACTTATTCATACAGATACTAACACATACTTACTCTCTTATACAATCACTGACATAAGCATACACTCATCCATACAGCCACTCTCACAATCACTCACTCTCACCTATAGTCACTTATATACTCCAACATTCACATATACTGCCTTTCACATATGTAGTTACTGAGACATATACCACTGAGACATCCATTCACTCACCAACAGAGCCATACACACACTCACTGACCCATACAACCCCTTGCAGAAGCACTCATGAACCCATACACCCACTGAATCACCTACTCACACATTCATGGAGGGAGTTACACACCCTCCCTCCCACCCACCAACACAGACACTCAGGCACCCATACAGGTAATCAGACAACCAATGATTAACCCATATAGACACTCATATAGTTACTCACCAACCCATGCAGCCACTTACACATCAACTGACAGACTGATACAGACATTCACACAGATTAGTCATTCACCCATGCATTAACTAAGACACATTTAATTTCTCACTTAAACAGTCTGTCATGCATCCACTAAATCATCCATTCAGACACTCATAAACCCACTCATTCTTCAATACACCTTTGTGTAGCTATAATTAACATTCTTAAACGTTTAAAAATCACCCAGTCTCAGGATGATGTCATCAGCGATGTCATCCGTCATGTCATTTGAGTTGTCATCAGTGATGTCACTGACCATGTCATGAGTGATATAATATGTGTCATCATCAGCAGTGCAGGGGCGCGAGTTATAGTTAGCTCAACTAACTATAATGGCTGAATTTCTCTGGTTTTGTATGAGTGAAATGACCAACTAACTATAACATCCCTGAAACCTGTCTTTTTTTTCTGTGAATTTCTAAGGTTTTTTAAATGCTAATTTCTAACTATAACGTACCTGAAACCTATGGTTTATTCAGTGAATGTATATATTTATATAACTACCCCTCCTGTTAACTTGGGTAAGTCCCTCACTGCAGGATTGCTGAGAGGTTGTCGTGCGCCACTCATCCTTTCTCTAACACTGTGCAAATGCGGCCCCTGGCTCACTACTAGTAGGGGTATAAAGTCCCCTTGGCTCCAGAGGATCCTTGGGGTCAAGTACCCCTCCTGTTAACTCCATTCAGTCCCATACAGTGGGTTTGCTAAGAGATGTTCAGTGGCCACACCCCTTTTCTCCACCACTCTGCAAATGCACCTCCTGGTGCACTACTAGTTGGGGGATGAAGTGCCCTTTGCTGTTGAGGGTCCTTGGAGGCAACTACTCCTCCTGCCACCTCCAGTAACACCCACACAGCTGGATTGCTTAGAGGTTGTCAGAGGTCAAGCCCCCTTTCTCCATCACTCTGCATACGCACTTCCTGATGCGCTACTGGTTGCAGGAAGTATTCCTCCTTAGTCCTGAGGCCCGCAGGAGTAAAGTGGAGCTCATTCCCCAACCACAAGTGCACCAGGTGGTGTGTTTGCATAGTAATGGAGAAAGGGGATGTGGCCTTTAATGTCTCTCAGCAATCCCGTTGTCTAGGACTTACTGGAGGTGATAAGAGGGCTTGTTGGCCCCCAAAGGCCATCAGCATTTAATTCCCCAACCTCCACTGCACCAACAGGCATGTTTGTAGTGTGGTGGTGAAGGGAACATGGCCTCCGGCGACTTACCAGAGTTTTTTTTAATTAAACATATAGTTTTTAGGAAAGGGGGGGCTCCGTAGCTCCCCTTCCCTCTGCCAATTTCGGCCCTGGGGACCACATCTCTCAAAGCAGTATTTTTTTAAATGGGGAGGATGACCATGTGGCTTCCCACCCCGGGCCCCCCATCCCTCAGGGCCCACCTTTTTTTTTTTTTTTTTTAAATAAAGGAAGGGGGGACGTGAGGCCCCCTTTCCTGGGCCAATTTCTTTTTTTTTTAAATGGGAGGGCAGCTGGGTGGCCCCCCTCCTCAGGCCTATTTCGGCCTCAGGGACCCTATCCCCCATGGCCAAGCTGTCATCTTTTTTTTCTAAATGGGGAGGAGTTTATGCACGCCCCCCTCCCCAGGCTGATAGTGGCCCGGGGACCCTATCCCTCGTGGATGGCCATATTGTTGGGGACCGCGAGGGGAGCCTGAAGGTCCCCACAGCTCCTGCCTGCTCCCTGCCTCCTGCGGGAGCCAGCATTGCTGCTGACAGGTATCTCCCTCTGTCTTAAAGCAATTCTGCTCCACTTCTGCCAAGCCGTAGCATACGGAAATATCCCGGGGGTGGCACCCGGGACATTGAAGGCCAGCCCTGGGGGCTGGTAGTCCCCAGGGCCATCTACGGCTCTACGAGGGCTGCCTCTGCCCCCTCCAACATTAATTAAGCATCGGGGAAGTGGTAGTTCCCTGGGTTGTTGGGAGGCAGAGCCAACTCATGCATTATTTTTTGATATGGTTCAGGGAGGTGGTGGTCCCCAGGGCTGTGTTTGGGGGCTAAAGCCCCCCACGCATTATTGTTTATTGAAGCCCCAGGGAGGCGGCGGTCCCTGGGAATGTGGGCTCCCACATAATTATTTTTAATTGGCCCGGGACCTTGCCCACCTGGGAGCCTTAACTAAATGAAGCTTGAAGCCTGCGCTTCATATTTTCCCCATTTTCTGCAGGGGTAGCAAATCCAACATGACTCCCGGTTAAAATGTAATAAAAAAGATATTTTTTTGGCCCTGGGGGGGTTTCTGTGGGACCTCCAAGAGGCCTAGGGGGTGAGGGTGTTTCTACCCTGCCCCCTTTTCTTTAAAAAAAAAATAATTCTTGTGTCTCGGTTCAATTGTGGGAACTGCACTAGCATGGATTGAATCCTTCCTATCCGACCGCTCCTTCCAGGTGTGGGACGGTAACTCACGTTCAGACTTACTATCACTTAAGAACGGAGTTCCCCAGGGATCATCGCTCAGTCCCACCCTGTTTAATGTATACATGGCCCCGCTAGAAGATGTCGTGACCCCGTACGGGATAAAAATAATAAATTATGCTGACGATACTCAACTCGTCGTTTCCTTGTCCCACCTGGATAACCACCCAGACAGCCTGCTGAACTGTCTCCAGGACATTCACATCTGGATGTGTGAATCCTCCCTGAGGCTGAATGGTGAAAAAACTGAAATTATGCTCCTAGGCAATAAATGGACGTCCATCCCTCCATCAGTATGGCCGGACGCCTTCGGTGAAATTCCAACACCAAAAAAAGAGATCAAAACACTAGGAGTATGGTTGGAACCTGACCTCACCATGAGGACCCAGGCTGTCAAAATAGCTGGCACCTGTTTTGGTCTCTTGCGATCGGTTCGCAAGATCCTCCCTCTTCTCCCCCTCTCATCCAGGAAACTTCTGGTCCAGGGGCTCATATTAGCCAGGCTCGACTACAGCAACGCCATCTATCTTGGGGCACCGGAATTCACTCTGGCCAAACTCCAACGCACCCAAAATGCGGCGGCCAGGCTCATTATGAACCTTCCTCCCAGAGCTTCAGCCAAACCGGCTATTAAGGCCCTACATTGGCTCCCCGTTCGTCAGAGAGTAGAGTTCAAAGCCTTGTGCACCACCCATAAGCTCATCAACGGGGTTGGTCCGGCTGCTCTGAAAGATATGGTCATCCCCTACAAAGCCCCCAGATCCCTTCGCTCCGACGCCGAACACCTGGCCACTGTTCCAAAATTCAAGAAGGCCCGCACAGGTGGTCGCCGCTTCTCGGTCAAAGCGTCCACAGGATGGAATTCTCTTCCACGCAGTCTACGTTTGGAATCCTGTCACGCTCTATTCCGAAAAAAACTTAAAACCTTCCTGTTTCCCAAATAGTCCATCCCCTCCTCCCCCTCTCCTGGTCCACACGATTTATAGCGCGGGGATGCCTTCGGGTCACCAGGCGCTTTAGAAATCAATAAATAAATAAATAAATAAATAATAAATAAATAAACTGAGTCACAGAATGGCTGCCAACACTGCATGGTTTAGATTGTTGCCAGCCAATCAGATCTCAGGCACGAGATCATCAGGGGTCACGGATCCTCTGTGGCACAGTTGTATATCTGAGAAATCTTTAAATGTCTCAGCCACTACTTAACAGATTTACACCATTTACCAAAAAGGTCCATTTCTGGACCAAGCACTACTTTTCTGCCAAATTTGGTGTAATTCGGTTCAGCAGTTCAGGCTGTACCCATGTCTAAAGTTTCCTATGAAAATTAACATAGAGAAAAAGCGTTTTGGGAAACCCCCTTTTTCTCGGACCATGCTTGACAGATCACCCGAAACTTTCAAGACAGCAGCTGAAGTGAGCGTGAAACTAGCTTTGAAACATTCGCGAGGATTTGTCAAACAACGCCAAAGTTATTGACAGCCCAAAAAATGCTATCCCTTTGGAAACTGCAACCTAACTATCCTAACTATAACTACCTATACTGGAAACTACAGATATGACTGTATATATAAATATATGTATATATATATATATATATATATATATTCACTGAAAAAAACATAGGTTTCAGGGGCGTTATAGTTATATAGTTAGCTGGACATTTCACTCGTACAAAACCATTGAAATTCCCCGTTATAGTTAGTTCAACTAGCTATAGCTCGCGCGCCCGCAATGCACTGCTGATGACATCACATATTACATCACTCATGACATGGTCAGTGACATCACTCATGACATCACTCATAACATCTCAAATGTCCAGCTAACTATAACATGTCTGAAACCTATGGTATTTTCAGTGAATTTCGAAGGTTTTTTAAAAGCTAATTCCTAACTATAACATGTCTGAAACCTATGTTTTTTTCAGTGAATTTCAAAGGTTTTGTAAATGACAATTTTTATATGTATTAATTGTTATATTTATTTTTTTGATACTGATTTACTACATTTTTTTAACTATTTAGTTTTAGATATTTTATTTTTTAAATTACATTCTAATTACATTATACATTATATTACAAAATATACTTTCTCAGAATGAATTACTTTAGTTTAAATACTTTGCAAATAGGCAATAGACTTTTAAGTACAGTAGTTACAGTTGTTGGAATGGGCAACACAATTTCAAACCCAATGCAACATTGAGCTCAATGGGAATTTCTAGTTAAATGCAATTAGTTACTTTATGGATTACTTTTCTAACCTGAGGACTGGATCCTAGATTCAGTCCTGGGACATCCCCTGTAAACAGTTGAGTAAAAGTGTTTTGGTTACACTAGTGATTTTTAAGGAATATTATTGTATTTTAAAAGTTGACACTTAGAAACTTTTCTGGTGAAAACCAGAAAATGGATTCCTATGGAAGGAAATACAAGTACTGGGCTCAAAGATGCCGCACTGATGTCTCTCCTGATAACAGGTGAGTAAATTGGAATTCGTAGTTCGGCTGATTTTAGAGGAATATTTTAAAGTTCAAAAACTCCACACTTAGAAGAATTTCCAAGTGAAACCAGTCAATGTTAGCCTATTGAAGGAAATTCAAGTTACTGGTAAGTACAGTTAGATTACTTTTCAGGATCAGTACTGGGCTCAAAGATGCAGCACTGAGGTCTCTCCTGATAGCAGGTGAGTAAATCAGAATTCGTAGTTTGGCTGATTTTACTTCAGTCCAGTATATTTAGAGCCACTTTCCTACACCATCCCCTCCCTTCACCACTGTGCAAACATGCCCTGTGGTGCATTTTAAGTTGGGGAAATTATTCCCCTTCAATCCTGAGGGTCCCTAGAGTCCATCTAGCCCACTAGGTATATTCAGTTAGCGCCACAGAGCTGCGTTGCAGAGAGGTGTAAAAAGGGGCATGGCGTCTGAACAACTGTCTGCAACGCAGCTCCCTGGTGCATACTGGAGATATCTGTTGGGATATTTGGCCCTAAGCGACCCTCAGTATTGAAAGAGAATTAATTCCCCAACTTAAAACGTGCCACAGGGCGTGTTTGCACAGTGGTGAAGGAAGGGGTCGTGGCCTGAAGTGACATGTCTGCAAACACGCCCTGTGGTGCGTTTTAAGTTAGAGAATTAATTCCTACTCAATCCTGTGGGTCCCTGGGGGCCAACTAGCTCACCAGGTACCTCCAGTATGCGCCAGCGGTCTGCGTTGCAGAGAGGTGTTCAGAGGCCACGCCCCTTTTTACAACATTCTGCATTGCAGAGAGGTGTAAAAAGGGGCGTGGCCTCAGACCACCTCTCTGCCACGCAGCACCCAGGCGCATACTGGAGGTTTCTGGTGTGCTCGTTGGCCCCCAGGGACCCCCAGTATTCAAGGGGAATTCGTCCCCCCTCTGCAAACACGCCATGGGGAGCTTTTGCAGAGTGCTTCAAGAAGGGGGCGTGGCCTCCGGCGCGATGCCGGTCTTTTTTTTTTTGGTTTAAGAAGGGGGGCTGTGTGGCCCCCCTTCTTTTCCTAATATTTTGGCCTTGGGGACCCCATCCCCCAGGGCCTGCCCCCTAATTATTATTTTTTTTAAATAAAAAAATCGGGAAGGGGCCGCGTGGACCCCTCCCAAGGCCATAATCGCCCTGAGACCCCAATCACCCGGGGCATGGCCCTTTCTAAAAAAAAAAATTCATATAGGAGGGGGGCTGCCTTGCCTCCGTCATTAGGCCCATTTTTTATTTTTTTTAATACAAAATTTACATTTTGGGGAGGGGGCCTGTGGCCCCCCTCCCGGGCCACTTGTAGCCCCGGGGACCCCATCCCCCGGGGCTGGCCGTCTCCGTTGGGGACCGTGGGTGGGTCTCCAATCTCCCCACGGTCCCGCCGGCTGCCCGCCTCCTGCAGCTCCCCCTGTGGAAAAGCATTTTGCTTTGCTATTTGGAAGAGAGAGCAGTTTGCTATGGCAGGGCGGGAGCCGCGAGGCTCCCGCCCTGCCATAGCAAACTACAGTGTCCCGGGGTGGGCACCCATGGACACTGCAGGAGCCGGCCCTGGGGGGTGGCGGTCCCCAGGGCCACAACAAGGCCCTAGGAGGGGGGCCGCGTGGTCCCCCTCCCATCTTTTACACAGCCCCGGGGGTGGTGACGGACCCCCCATTTTGAATCTTTAATGCCCCGGGGAGGTGGCGGTCCCTGGGGCGTGTGAGCCCCCCACGCTGGGTATTTATTTATTTAACAAAAGCCCCGGGGTGGCGGTCCCCAGGGCTTGAGGGGCTTAGAGGCCCCCCACATTAAACTATTAAGCCCCAGGAGGTGGCAGTCCCCAGGGCTGTGGGGGGCCGTGTTCCCCTCAGCAATTATTCATACTGTGCCCCGGGGGTGGCGTTCCCCGGGGCAGTGTGGGGGGATTGGGCTCCCCCACACTTTATTTTTATAATGCCCCTGGGATTTGGCACCCCCAGGGGCTAATTAGCATTGAAGCGCAGGAGCCCGCGCTTCGTTTTGTTTTTTGATCGGCAGGATCCGTGCACCCAGCGTTTGTGTGGTTTTTTTTAGGTTTCTTGTGCCTCGGTTCTACCGAGGCACAAGATGGCTGCCAACACGTCCTGATTTGGAGTGTTGACAGCCAATTAGCATGCAGCTCGTGATCGGGAGGGTGCGCGCTGGGTGCGCATAGGGTGCGCGGATCCTCCGAGGCCATAGATATATCTATGATTTTACTTTTGATTTTCTCAGGAACTACTGAAGGGATTTACACCATTTAAGCAAAAGGCACAAGTGTGAACCAAGGGCTACCTTTCTGCCAAATTTGGTGTAATTCCGTTCAGCAGTTCGGGCTGTAGCTGCGACTAACGGTCCCTATGGAAAATTGCATGGGGAAAACACGTTTTGGGACCCCCCTTTTTTCTCGGCCCCCACTTGACGAATCACTCCGAGACTGTCAGGATAGGAGCGGACCAGAGTGGGCCACGAGTTTTGAAAATTTTGCGAAGATTCGTCAACCGGCGCTAAAGTTATTCCAAATAGAATGTTGTGGATTTCCTATGGATAATAGGTCCTAACTATAACTACCTACTGCCGGTAGCTTTTTTTTCTATAATTGAATATTGAATATTACATCTGCATTGTGCACCACTTATTGTTGAATTTGTCATCTATTTATATAAAAAATACATGAATCATCTTATTTTAAGATATTTTCGAGATTCGCAACAATGTTGTGATGATCACAATGCGAAATCACAAAACAAAAGCAGACGTTCAATGACCACCAACTAATTAAAACATTATAACTTAAAAAATTAATTCTATTACAATGTACACATTCCTAACTACATCACTGCTTAACACATCTTTTTCTACTAAGCTTTTCAACTGTGTTTGAACCCTACTTTCCATCTGCGCGATGACGCCGATAGTCACAATGACTTCGATAACCATGACAATCGTGCCTTTTTAGAGGTGTAAAACACTTATATGCACACATTTCCCAGTATTTTAGACAGTAAGGGTTTATTAGTTCGCTGTTTAAAATCATCTTTAAAACTGATTTTCCCGATGAAGCTGGGATCCACCTGAACTTGGTTGTCTTGATCAACGCGAATGCGTCGTGAAATGACAAAACACTAGCAGATATTCAATAGCCACCACCACATAAAAAATGTATAACTGCAAGAAAAGGTTATTAACAAGACACCAAACATATTACTATCTAAATGAGTCTATAATAACATGTATAACTCCCTCACTATCTCTATAGCACCGTGTATAACTCTTTCAGTGGAATATAATACTGCATGCATCACTATCTCAGTAAGTCTCCCATTTACTGTATAAGTATTTGACTATAACTGTGACATGGTGCATCAGTCTCTGAGGGGCTCTGTAACTAAGTGTTACTGTGACTGTCTCAGTGGATCTATGACTGGTGTGCATGAGTGTCTCAATGGGTCTATCATTGGTTGCATGAGTCTCTCAATCTATGACTGGATGCATGAGTGCCTTAATGCTTTTGTAATTGAGTGTATAACTGCCTGACTGGGTCTGTGACTGCATACATGAGTGTCTAAGTGGATTTCTGACTCAATGCTTTAGTGTCTGTCTAGGCCTTTAATGGGTATCTAAGTATCTGAGAAGGTCTCTCAATGGGTGTGTCAGTGTCTAGGTGGATCTCTGACTGTTTGCATCACTGTCTGATTGGCCTCTCACTGAGTGCATCAGTGTCTCACTTGGTGTCTCAGCGGACTCGTCAGGGTTTTAGTTGGTCTCTCAGTGCATGCACCATTCTTTAAGTGCATCTCTGAGCTGCTACATCAAAGGGTGTGTCTAATGCGATCTGTGAGTGGATGCATAGGTCTCTCAGTGGGTTTGTGAGTGTCTAAGTGGGCCTGTCAGACTCTGAGTGCATATGTTAGTGGGTCCATGACTGTCTGAGTGTGTGTGTGATTCGGTACATCAGCCTCTGACAAGACATACTGTCTGTCAATCTGTGCATACGTCTCTCAATGAGAATGTTTATAACTTAATATGGCAGTGGATAAATGACTATCTTAGTCACTATGCAGCTGAGTGCATAAGTCTCTCAATGGGTCTGTAACTGGGTGCAGAACTCTGTAAGTGTGTGCATGAGTCTGTAAGTGGGAGCATGAGCCTCTGAGTGGGTCCGGAAGTGGCTGTGTGAGTGTCTCAGTAGGTCTGTGAGTAGATGCAAAAGTGTCTAAGTGGGCCTGTGAGTGGGTACATAAGTGTCTGATTGGGTCAGTCAGTGGGTGCGTGAGTCTCTGAGCGGGTCTGTGAGTGTGTGCATGAGCCTCTGAGTGGGTCTGTGAGTTGGTACAAGAGTGCCTGAATAGATCTGTGAGTGCATGCTTGAGTGTCTGCTTAGAGCTGGGAGTGGAGGCATGAGTTTTTGAGTCTGTGAGTTGTTGCGTGGGTGTCTCAGTGGGTGCATGCTTCTCTGAATGTGTCTGTGAGTAGATGCGTGAGTCTCTCAGTGGGTCTGTGAGTAGATGCATGAGTGTCTGAGGGGACCTGTGAGTGGGTGCATGACTCTCTGAATGTGTCTGTGAGTGGGTGCATGAGGACCCAGGTGGGTTTGTGTGTGGGTGTAAGAGTCTCTCAGTGTGTATGGAACTGTGTGTATGGGTCTATCAGTGGGTCTCTAAGTGGGTATGTGAGTCTCTGAGTGAGTCTGTAAGTTGGTTTAGGAGTACCTGAATGGGTATGTGAGTGGGTGCATAAGTATGTGAATGGGTAGGTGACTGGATGTAAACGTGTCTGAGTGGGTATATGATTTGGTCTATAAGTGTCTGAGTGAGTTCATGAGTCTGAGACAGTGACCGGTGAGTGTGTACTAATATATATATATTGTGAACAAGGGCACGGCTGTGCTCGAAACGCGTCACGGAGTAAAATAATAAAAATCTACCTGCCATTGATATCGGGGTCAGTTTTTTGGCCGCATATATATATGTATATATATATATTCACCGAAAAAACCATAGGTTTCACACACGTTATAGTTAGCTGGACATTTCTCTCGGAAAAAACCATTGAAATTCCCCCGTTATAGTTAGTTCAGCTAACTATAACTCGCGCGACCGCAATCCACTGCTGATGACGTCACATATTACATCACTCATGACATGGTCAGTGACATCACTCATGACATCACTGATGACATCTCAAATGACATCACTGATGACATCACTGATGAAGTCATCCAGTGAATGTGTGATTTTCTAAAACTTTTCAATATCTTTTATATATATAGGGAAAGGCCTGTTAAAGAATGAGTGGGTGTACAAGTGTGTAAAGGGATGATTTTCTGTGTTGCGTAACTGACTCGATAAGTGAGTCGTTTAACTGCATCTTACTTCAGACTAGTGACTAAACTGTATAAATGTTTGTATGTGTCTGTGTGTTGGTGTATAAGTGGTTTTGTGAATAGCCATATAAGTGTCTATATGAGTTTTTGATCGCTTGTCTCAGTATCTGTATGAGTTCCTGAGTGTTTGTGTGGGTAAGGTGTGTGTGACTCTGTGCATAGATGAGTGAGTGGGTGATTCTATGACTGGATGTTTTTAAATTTAAAAGTGCATCTGTGATGGACTGTATGGTTGAGTGAGTGTATGTATGGCTGTGTTATGGATTGAATGTATATCTCAGTGGTACATTTGTGACTAACTACATATGTGAAAGGCAGTATATATGTGTGTAAGAGTATATAAGTGGCTAGATGTGAGAGTGTGTGATTGTGACAGTGACTGTATGGATGAGTGTGTGCTTGTGTCAATGATTCTAATAGAGAATAAGAATGTGATACTATTTTTGTGACCAAGGGAACTTGAGTGTGTATAACTGCATAGGTGAGTAAATGGCAGTGTGATTATTTGTATGAATGACTAGGTGTGAGAGTACCTCTATGGATGATTGGTAGTGTGTGAGTGTCTATATAGGTGTGTGTATAAATTCATATGATACTTTTTTATGGAGTGACTGTAACTATGAGTGACTGTACAGGTGAGTGTGTGGAGGTGTATGAAGACCTAAAAGTTAATATGTGGGTATGCAGTTATTGGTATTGCATTATTTATGGATTTGTGAATGGAACTCTGTAATTTTCAGTTGGTATATCAAAGGTTTTATAAGGGTGTGAGAAGATTTGGTAATTTATCACATTGATGATGTCATCAGTGATGTCATCAGTGATGTCATTTGAGATGTCATCAGTGATGTCATGAGTGATGTCACTGACCATGTCATGAGTGATGTAATATGTGACGTCATCAGCAGTGGATTGCGGTCGCGCGAGTTATAGTTAGCTGAACTAACTATAACGGGGGAATTTCAATGGTTTTTTACGAGAGAAATGTCCAGCTAACTATAACGTGTGTGAAACCTATGGTTTTTTCAGTGAATTTGCAAGGTTTTTTAAATGCTAATTCCTAACTATAACGTGTGTGAAACCTATGAATTTGCAAGGTTTTTTAATTGCTAATTCCTAAATATAACGTGTGTGAAACCTATGGTTTTTTCTGTGAATTTGCAAGGTTTTTTAATTGCTAATTCCTAAATATAACGTGTGTGAAACCTATGGTTTTTTCTGTGAATTTGCAAGGTTTTTTAAATGCTAATTCCTAAATATAACGTGTGTGAAACCTATTGTTTTTTCTGTGAATTTGCATGGTTTTTTAAATGCTAATTCCTAACTATAATGTGTGTGAAACCTATGGTTTTTTCATTGAATTTGCTTGTTTTTTTACATCTTTTTTTAAAAAAATTTCCTTTAAACACTATGCTACCTATGTATATATTCATGGATTTAATGCATTCTGCAATATAGAAAGATTCACCTTTTTTAAATAAATGGTTAGATATAGTTGTATAACATAGTTAATACCTTCAACAAACCTTTATCTGTTTTTTTTATTTTATTTATTTTTATTTTTTTACCGTGCGCGTACGGTAAGCTTACCGTAAGTGCACGCTTCGCTTTATGTACGGTGAGCGTACGTAATATTTATACTCCGTGTGCGCATGCTTACGCAATTTACGGATGCGCCCGTACTTCATACGCGACGTGTAAGCGCATGCTTCATACGCGCACGCGCGCGCACGTTACGCGGAAGTGTACGAGCGTGCCTGTAATGCGCATGCGCGCGTGCGTGTGTCTTCCCTACGCGCATGCGTACTTTTACCGTACGCGCTCGGTAAGCTTAACGTGAGCGTACGGTTGGTCATGTGATCAAGAAACAACACTTTTGATTGGTTTAAACTACTTTCAGTTCCAGAATCTTCCTACACCACACCCATTCCCCTCATTACTGCTTGTGATTCCCTAGGAGAAGGAGCTGAATTGTCTTTGGGATACAATGGCAGAGCAGCAGTCCTCTTCTGAGAGTGAGCAGGGCAGCACCATCATTAGACAGAGAAGGAGGAAACAAAAGAATTCTTTTGTTTGGGAATATTTTACATTTCTAGAGGGGCAGAAAAAGGTAAATGCTCCATTAGTCACCTGCTCACTTTGTGAGCGTGTCTTATCTAGAGGTGATCCAAGGAAGAAGTATTCCTTTGGTAATCACTCTATGGTTAGACACATTAGGGATGTACATCCCAGGACTTTTGCTCGACATACTGAAGAAACATCTCCAGTAAGTCACCCGAGCACATCCGCAGAAGCTCAGCCGAGTACATCTTCGGCAGCTCAGCTGAGCCCTTCCTCTGCGGTGGGAGCATCACCCTCTTCTGCTCCTGTGGAAAGGAACCCTCGATTTCAGAGGGTACAAATGAGGTGCATCAGATGTTATGGTCTAATTGTTCATGGGGAGACCAGTATTTCCCTAATAAACAATAAGATAGACCAGCACATCTGTGGTCCTTGTTAATATTCCCATTCTTTCTTTCCTCTGTCCCTGTATTAACACAACGGCTCTTTTAAGAGCCAACCTTACCTCACAACTTTTTTTTTTTTTTTAATCACTTTTTTTTCATTTATTTTTTTACCGTGCGCGCATTTTTTTTTTTTTTTTTACATTTTTTTTATTTCACCCTACAAGGTCCTTGGGGGACTACAACAGAAATGAGAAAAGCATAGAGAGGAGAAGTGAAAAAAAGGGAGCATGAAAGTAAATGTGTGATAAATACAGAAATTTCACACTTACCTGACCAACAAAATAACGTAATTATCAATAAATGGTTTATTTAAATTTCTAGAAAAAAGGTTTATTTTTTCCTAAATTTTCTTTCTCAATCTGAAAAAAAAGAAAAAAATATTAATATTTAATAATACATTTTAGAATACAGTACACATATTTTCATATTTTAAAAAACATATTTTTGCCCTTTTTTTGCTGTTTTCAGAATATATTGCATTTCACTGTAAATCGTGAAAGCAATTGCATTCATCACTTAACAGCGGGCAAAAAAAAATAACAATCTGAAAGATTGTTTAAAAAAAGCCCAGAATCTCTTCTCACTAAAACATACCTTTAAAGAAATGTAACATATTCAATAAAAATATCATCTAAGAACAATAACTATTTCCAATAAATATCGTCTGAAAATGTTGTTGCATAAGCATAATCACCAAAATAATATGTGTCAAAGAAGTCCACAATACAAATTGTTACCTTTCCTTTAGGCCAAATGGTAATTTTTAAATTCTTTTTTGATGACATTTCCAATGGTAATCCAATAAAATTGCAAAAATGATTTGTACAGATGTTGCAATTTCTATCTAAAATTTTGGTTTCAGAAAAATTAAATAGGAATTTACTAAATCAAAAGGCAAACATTGCTTGAAAACCAATTAAGAATCATTACACAGTGTCCAGCCTTTTTCACATTTAAGATAAACTGTGTAATGACCAGAAGTTACAGTAGGCCCATCATGGAAAATTATTGCAACTGTAACAAAAGTTTTTCCTGAAATTGATAATTGCTGTCCTATAAACTTCTTTATTAAAGTATCCAATTTTGAACCATCAGCTCTACAACGTTGCATCATTAAAATGACATACTGTCCGTATTTCTTTAAAAGTAAAGTTGAAAACATGTCAGATTTACATTCACAGCATTCCATGCTATGATTGGTATCTTTAACTAATTTACTAAAAGTCACTGATTTAGTCTCTGGCAATGTTAAATAGATAAACCTTTCAGAATCAACATTAGAGCTGCATGTGTAGAAATAGTTTTCACAAGTATGTTCCCATTTATAAGAGAGACCGAACATATTCTCCACATCTATGCCTTCATCTTCCAGTACCATAAGGACATACATCAAGAATTCCTGTGCATCTTGCTGGACATTTTGAGTAAACTGTGTACATCCTGAACATACATCTAAAAGTTTTCTAATTTCAGTAGCACTTTCTATTTTAGTTTTATCTATACTCAGCTTCTCATAAAGAAGACTTAGCACAGAACAGAATCTTTTTTCATGATTTACTATTATCTGCTCTTGCAAACTTTCAAGATAAAATACAACATTCAGCACTACATTAGCGTAGCAGTTGACACCAGAGCTATTTTCAAAATGACAACCAACAACCTCTTCAACACTGTTCTTTTTCTTTTTGCTTGCAATCACATGACTCTCTTTTTCTTTTCTCTTCTCTACATCCTCATTACAGATATTCTCAAATCTCCTTTTCCGAGAAACAACACGTTTTTCCAACACAGGATACTGACCTAAATGAGGAGCATAGGTTCTTCTTAATCTATTATACTCCTTTACACAATTTGCATCTGCACTAACTTTTGAGTCATCAAAGTCTATCATGAATAAACCAGATAATGTTTTCACTCGTGACAAAGCAACATATGCCATACCTTCTTTGAACACAGTAGAACCAATGTTTACAAAAGCACTATCTACAGTTAATCCTTGAGACTTGTGAATAGTTACAGCATATGCTAGAGAAAATGGAAACTGCTTCCTACGTACATATAAGTCTTTCACAAGCAAAAAATGGACTGAACAACGACTAATGTCTTTAACCTCTTCAATCTGATCAAATTTTATTTTTAAAAATTCAATCCCATCTTTTTTCTGGTACTTAACAAAACCCACAACTTTACCCATAGCTCCATTCACTAAACCTTTTTCAACATCCAAATTTCTCCTTAAAAATACTCGACAGTTCATGCAAAGATATAGATTTTTTTCTAATCCAGCTGTTTTCGAAATGTTCTTCTCTAGAGAATCCAATTTATTTTTCAGTTTGCCTGTTAATGTAATAGTAATTCCTTCATGCTGAATTTTGTCCACTGCTTCCATTTTCTTAATCTCTTCCTTTTCCAATTTCAAAAGTTCCTCATTGAATATTGAGCATTCACGTAGTGTTGGCATTAACCCCTTCGGTGCTCATGACGGAACGGTTCCGTCATGAGCCACGGTTGAGCTGTGCTCATGACGGAACCGTTCCGTCATGACCACGCCCGCGCAAGATTCCGTCAGCACAGCGGCGGAATTTGCGCAGCATGGAAGGGGTTAAGCAGATTACAGTATTATTTTCTGCAATGTTCTTGTATATTTTCTCATACACAAAACACAGGACTTCCTACGCTTATCTTTCAAAAAACAACATAAATACAACATAATACAACATAAATTCAAGGACATAATGTCCTTGAATTTATGTTGTATATATGTTTTTTAGATGTATTGTCTTTATATTGTTAAGGTTAGTTACAATTTTGTTTCAATATTGTGACGCTATATGTATATGTCGCCCAAAAGAATAATGAAAAAATGAAAAAATGAACAAAATGAGCTAATAAATGAAATAACATTGTTTTGTACACCGTTGTCTGTGGTTGCTGTTAATATTTGTGGACATATTGCCTTTTTGAAAGATAAGCGTAGGAAGTCCTGTGTTTTGTGTATGATACTTATCCCTGCATTCTTCCTCGCTCATTAACTTTATCAGGGTCCCTCTTTTGTAGTTCCTTCTTGTATATTTTCTCTGCAACTATTTCTTCCTTTGGATATAAATTATGTAGCAACCGACTCTGTAATGCTTTTCTACCAACTTCTGTGAGTAGTCCAATTCTGATATCTTTCAGAATACTTGCATAATCTTCATCGTTTGCTTGCCTCATATTGGTAGTAAGTTCTTTGTACTCAAAGAACGACCAAATATTCGCATTAACAATGCTTCCTAATGACTTCTTCGTGTCTTCATGTGTCACAGTATTGAACACTGGTTGTCCTTTACCTGGAGTAAGCTGTAGAAGATCCCCAAAAACTATAACATGTTTTCCACCAAATACCATGTCATAGTCTCTCTTTAGAATTTGCTGCATTCTTAAATGCACAAAGGTAAGCATTAAGTTTGATACCATGCTTACCTCATCAATAATGAGAACTTGCATCTTCTTCAACACTCTTGAAACTTCGAAGTATGCTTCTCCTGTAAGCTTGTGATATTCTATTTTGTTCTCATGCTCCACTGGTAACATTAGCAAGCGATGTAAGGTAATTCCTTTCATGTTATATGCTGCTAACCCAGTTGGAGCAGTAACAACACAAGACAAAGTTGAATCTGTTTTTTGCTGTAGGTAGCTTCTGATGACTTTAATTAAGAAACTTTTTCCAGTTACAGCTTGTCCACTCACATACATCCTAATTGGTTCAAATGATGTGCATGTGCACTCTTTATTTTCATGTAATAATCTGTGATCAATTTTTTTTCTCACTTCTTCATAAATTTGTTGTTGTTCTTCATTCAGTTGTTGTTCCAAATTTGGTAAGTCTATTAAATCTTCTTGAGCTTGATTCATAGCCGTTTCCACTTCAGTCATGGCTATTGCAGCTTCATTTTCTACGATTGGTTGTCCTAGGGGATCTTGACTGAGCGTTCCAGAACTTTGGCTGTCTTGAGAACTGTCTCTAGCTACTTCAGCTGCAATTGTAGCTTCCTGTTCAATTTCTTCATTTAACATTTGGACATAATTCATGAAAGTACTGCATTCAATGGTATCTTTACATGCATTAAATGAATCCTCATAGCTTTGAAATTCTCCAAGTAGTTCGTCCTCTGTACGCCATGGTTTAAACAGCTGTAAAAGTGCCAAGTAGTAAAATTCCTTTTTGTCAGTAGTGTCGCAACTCAGCTTCCTCTGATTAATCAAACTTCCTTTTGTTTGCTTCACCAAACATCCTTCCTCACCAATGACTTTATTTTCCATTGTTGATGTCTTCTGTGGCTTTCCGTGAACAAATGTAGTTCTGCAGCACTTCATAGAGACACATGTTCTCAAGATGACAACTTCTTTTTGGGTAATACGTGTCCAACATGTTTGATTTCAAAATATCTGTACTTTCCGGGTCGTTCTCGGCCAAATATTCAATTTCTCCAACAAATTTCAGTACCCGATTTCGCATTGCTGGAAGGCCTAAACTTACCCAAATTATTCTTCTTGATTTTGAGTACAGACTTGCAGATGATAACCCATCTGAGCATTCGTAGGATCCAATTTCTCAATGCGATAACATCTTTAAACTGAAACTGTATAGCTTCTTACTGACAGTTTTCTCGTGAGAAATCTCTTCCCACATTTCCTTCAATTCCGTTTTCTCAGATTTAGTGATGTACGATGTGACCTACCGAGCAACAGCAATAGAATTGTCTGCCACATACTGAATATCCATGTTAGCATTCCACATGGATAAAATAACTGGGTTGTAGTCATTTATATATTTTGACTCTTCTTTTCTTCTTAGGTTGTACGTATTTTTTGGAGATTTTCTTGTAATAGTATGTCGCACAGCTGACATAAAACTGTTGACCCTTCCTTTTGAAAGAACAGGTCTGGGAAATCCAAATCGACATTTTGTGTAGAATTTATCTTTGCTCTTGTACTTCCGTCGACAGTATTTTCCACACCGATGACTTTGGAAACGTAAAACTTGCTCTTTTCACTTTTTCTCTTCTGTGCTTTTAGGTATAGCACATGTTGCATATTCTTCAATGAAAGATAACACTGCTTCATCAGCATCTGTTCCAAATTTTGGGGCATCCTTGATCCACAACAGCATATGAATATGAGGAGCCCCTCTTGCTTGGTACTCTTTTCTCCAAAAGAAATCCACAACTTCTCCAAGAGGTGGATTTTTTTATTGCAGATGAAGGACATCATAGCCTCAAATCTATGATTGAAATATCTGCAAACATTAACCGGATCCAATGAGCACAGTTCTCCTGCTGTCTTGTATTCGATGTTTTTAATGTTTGAATTTGCCTCTCGAAGAAAATCCAGTAAATCATCCCAAGCGTACTCGGCACAGCTTAGGGTTAGGAACCATGTAGGAGTTCCTAAATTCCGTAACATACATTTCAATTCTCCATGGCGTCGGTACCAATATTCATTTGTCCCACGCTGACAAGCCATCAGATTGATCAATTGTGATTCCAAATGATCATCTCGCTGCTGCACTTTGTTCATAAAATCCTTAGCAGACACATTATGTAGATGTACTCCACTTTTTAAAATGTGATTTACTGCATAAGATAGTGCAGACAAGTCACTTTCAAATAACAGATGGAACAAATAAGGAATACTTTGACGAAATCTGGGATCTTCTGCATATAATCTTGTAGTCCGATACTCAGAAGCAGGAATCTGTACTGGGTGTTCATCGTATCATCCACCTTCTCCTGTAGGAAACAGCTGGGGAAAACAACGAGCTTCCAAGCTCTCCTCCCATACACTCACGGGAGTTCCTTTGGCTTTTTTCATCTGAAACAGATCAATAGTGTTTGCCATGACTTCTTTTGAATGAAGAGGATGTATGCTGAAATGTTCATAAATTTCTTCTTCTTTTGACTTGTCAACTTTTTCAATTTGCCCAGTTGGTGTTTCTGTGTCTCCTAGTAAATCTTCTTCATCTTCATCTATATAAATTGATTCATACCATTTATTATTCCTTTTCAAATATAAATTTGCTCTTTGTACTTTCCGTACATCTACCAGCTCCTGCCAAATGTTCTTATTCTTTGTAGGTACACCATTAACCAGAATAACTAATGGTTCAGTTTCCAAAGTATCTGCATCAATAGTTTCCATATTTTTTTTCAAATCCAACGGCAAATAGACAACTCTTCCTTTTAAACCTCTCTGTAAATCTGAAGGAGGTAATTTACCGGTTTTGGGCTCCATACGTACTATAGTCTGGAACGGATGAACACATTGAATGAGTATAGACTCATACGTATTTAAATCAGAAAGTTCAGCAGGAATATCAACCAATTCTAAATTATTATGTACAGCTCTAGCTGGCATTTTATTTTCTTCTAACTTGTTATAACAGTATTTACAAATACGCTGATCTTCACCCAAATCAAAACAATTTTCAAGAAATATATATGTTGCAAAATCCTTCCACTTATAATTATCTTCTTCTTCACTTTTTTTGTAGAGATCAACATTCCTTGTTTGAATTTTATAATGGCTTCTACGGCAACAAATACAAGTAATATTTGGTCTTTCATTAGAGATGATAGCAAATTTTGTCATTTGAACTTCAAATTTCTTACTTACGGAGGGTTCTACATTCTCTTCCACATTTTCCTCAATAACTGTGTCATTACCTGCACTTTCTTGTTCTGGACCAAAGTAACTAAACTGAATTTCATCAGTAACCTTCGCAACATCTGATACAGTTCCACGGAACAGAGCCCTATTCAACTCATTTAATTTTAGTGCTGGACTTTTAGCAGAATACAATCTTCTCACAAATTTTCTTATTTCAGTATGATGTACTGCCAGCATCCTAAAATGGTGAAAAACACTTTGATAAACTTTCCTAGATAGACAAGCCAGAGAGTGTCCTTGCAAACCAGTATTCTCTCTCACTCTGTATGGATCTAGTCTTTGAAGCACCTTAATCTTCTGTTTAACAATTTTTTTACTATATTCTCTTAGAAACTGGATGTCTCTCCATAACCTCATCCGCCATCACTTCTTCCTCATTTCTTGGAACCATTTTCTCCTTTTCCATTATACAACCATCTTTCACTTCATAAGCTCGGCCACTGGTGTCAACTGCATGCAGCAAACTATTACTTTGAAGATAACTCTCTTCATTAAAAAATGGTTCAGTACTTGAACTATGCATCCATTTTCCTAAAAACACTTTACAAAAGTTATTTCTTTTCACTAGTCTTTTCGTTTTGCTTTGTGACTTCATTACATTGACCATTTTATCTAATGTACGCATCCTGTTCAAAATTAAAATGAATAGTTTTCTTTTTAATTCTAAAGCCTTAGCTACAATGGCTTCAATATCTTTTTTTCTCTTGTAAAATTTCGCTTTTTTCTTCTATTTTTTCACATCCTTTAGCAAATTGGACATCACTCTTCTCTGAAACATTTTTCTACGGATCTCTTTAAATGATGTTTTTCTTTTTAAGTCAATCTTTATTGCTTCTGATTGTACATTAGCATTTAGTAAATTCTCACTTTTGTCCTGTTGTTTTCTACTTGAAACAGTATTTCCAGTGGGGACATTTTTTAAATTTTTCCTTTTTTTGAAGATATTTTTAAAGAATTCCTTTGTCTGCTTACCAGAAGACTTTTTCTTTTTTCCAACATGAGCATCTTCAACTAACTTTGGTCCTCCAGTTGTCTTCAAATATACATGTTTTTTCTGTTCTTTTCTCTTTCTTGATTTTATAGGCATCTTAAATTTGCTTCACTGCTCTGCAGCAATACCTGAAAGAAACTAAAAAAAAAATTCCTTTATGTAATTTAAATATATTACTATATTTATTATGAGCTTTTCAAATCTTATAATACTATCTACCCCTTTTATACGAGTGAAAAACACAATAAAACCAACACGAATTAAATCTCTAAGAACAATTCCTGTGTGCACACAGACTCTTGGTGTGATTCTAGGCAGAAAACGAAATTTGATTTGCAATTCAAAAGCACACTTACTACTGTTTTTTTGCAAGTGATAATTACTGTAACAGTCTGACACATTTTCCTTATAGTTTTCAGAAGCAGAAAAAAGAACATGTCCTAACAGCTACTTGAGACTATGACCAGGTGTAACCTGGGTAAGTGACTACACTCCAGCAAAGGAAATGAGCCTTGGTGATGTAGAATGTATTAGTGTCACTCACTCCAAACTGAAACACCACACAGTGCGGATTAGTAAGCATAACTGTGCATGAGAAGCTGCTGGCTGTGTGCTAAGAGTGTACTTCTAGAGACTGTTTATTGTGAGGTGCAAGAGACATCTGCATTGACGCTTGCACAACTGCCTGATCACTAGATAGATATATGTAAGAGTACATGTGTGGTAATGGTTAATAGGAGTTTTGAACATGTGGGAACTAGATGACCCATTGCATGAGTGGAAGGAAAATCTACCATGTTGATTTCAAATATGTTAGCATTTGCCTCTCATTTGAGAGATACTGATTTTGGCTGTATGCTAACCAACACAGTTCAAGAAAACAAGCTTCCCCTTTCCTACCAATGCAATTCTAAAAGAACCAGAGTAATACGAATTAAATCTCTGACAACAATTCCTGTGTGCACACGGACTCATGGTGTGATTCTAGGCAGAAAACGAAATTTGATTGGCAAATTGAAAGCACAGTTACTACTGTGGTAGAGCAAGTGATAATTACTCTAACAGTCTGACACATTTTCCTAATAGTTTAGAGAGGCAGAAAAGAGCACATGTCCAAACAGCTTTTTGAGACCATGAACATATGTAACCTGGGTGACTGACTACACTCCAGCAAAGGTAATGAGCCTTGATGATGTTGAATGTATTAGCGTTACTCACTCCTACCTAAAACACCACACAGTGCTGAATAGTAAGCATGACTGTACAGGAGAAACAGCTAGCTCTCTGCTAAGAGTGTGGTTCTTGAGACTGTCTACTGTCAGGTGCAAGAGAGATCTGCATGGACCCTTACATAACTGCATAAACACTGTAAACATGTATGTAAGACTACATGTGTTGTAAGGGTTAATAGGAGTTTTTAGCATGTAGCAACTACATGTCCCATTGCACGAGTGGAAGGAAAATCTACCATGTTGATTTCAAATATGTTAGCATTTGCCTCTCATTTGAGATACTGATTTGGGCTGAATGCTATCCATCACAGTTCAAGAAAACAAGCTTCCCCTTTCCTACGAATGCAATTCTAAAAGAACCAGAGTGACACGAATTAAATCTCTGACAACAATTCCTGTGTGCACACAGACTCATGGTGTGATTTTAGGCAAAAAACGAAATTTGATTGCCAATTTGAAAGCACACATACTACTGTTTTTTTGCAAGTGATAAGTACTCTAACAGTCTGACACATTTTCATTACAGTTTTCGGAAACAGAAAAGAGCACATGTCCAAACAGCTTTTTGAGACCATGAACATGTGTAACCTGGGTGACCGACTACATTCCAGCAAAGGTAATCAGCCTTGGTGATGTTGAATGTATTAGCGTTACTCACTCCTACCTGAAACACAACACAGTGCTCATTATTAAACATGACTGTACAGGAGAAACAGCTAGCTCTCTGCTAAGAGTGTGGTTCTGGAGACTATCTACTGTCAGGTGCAAGAGAGATCTGCATGGACCCTTACATAACTGCATAAACACTGTAAACATCTATGTAAGACTACATGTGTGGTAATGGTTAATAGGAGTTTTTAGCATATACCAACTACATGCACGAGTGGAAGGAAAATCTACCATGTTGATTTCAAATATGTTAGCCTTTGCTTCTCATTTGAGAGATACTGATTTGGGCTGAATGCTAACCATCACAGTTGAAGAAAACAAGCTTCCCCTTTCCTACCAATGCAATTGTAAAAGAACCAGAGTAACACGAAATAAATCTCTGACAACAATTCCTGTGTGCACACAGACTCATGGTGTGATTCTAGGCAGAAAACTAAATTTGATTGCCAATTTGAAAGCACACTTACTACTGTTTTTTTTGCAAGTGATAAGTACTCTAACAGTCTGACACATTTTCATTACAGTTTTCAGAAACAGAAAAGAGCACATGTCCAAACAGCTTTTTGAGACCATGAACATGTGTAACCTGGGTGACCGACTACATTCCAGCAAAGGTAATCAGCCTTGGTGATGTTGAATGTATTAGCGTTACTCACTCCTACCTGAAACCCAACACAGTGCTCATTATTAAACATGACTGTACAGGAGAAACAGCTAGCTCTCTGCTAAGAGTGTGGTTCTGGAGACTATCTACTGTCAGGTGCAAGAGAGATCTGCATGGACCCTTACATAACTGCATAAACACTGTAAACATCTATGTAAGACTACATGTGTGGTAATGGTTAATAGGAGTTTTTAGCATATACCAACTACATGCACGAGTGGAAGGAAAATCTACCATGTTGATTTCAAATATGTTAGCCTTTGCTTCTCATTTGAGAGATACTGATTTGGGCTGAATGCTAACCATCACAGTTGAAGAAAACAAGCTTCCCCTTTCCTACCAATGCAATTGTAAAAGAACCAGAGTAACACGAAATAAATCTCTGACAACAATTCCTGTGTGCACACAGACTCATGGTGTGATTCTAGGCAGAAAACTAAATTTGATTGCCAATTTGAAAGCACACTTACTACTGTTTTTTTTGCAAGTGATAAGTACTCTAACAGTCTGACACATTTTCATTACAGTTTTCAGAAACAGAAAAGAGCACATGTCCAAACAGCTTTTTGAGACCATGAACATGTGTAACCTGGGTGACTGACTACACTCCAGCAAAGGAAATCAGCCTTAGTGATGTTGAATGTATTAGCGTTACTCACTGCTACCTGAAACACCACTCACTTGTGAATACTAAGCATGATTCTACAGGATAAACAGCTGTGTGTGTGCTAAGAGTCTGCTTCTGCAGACTGTGTATTTTCAGTTACAAGAGACATATGCATGAATGCATCCATAACAGCATAAACATTGTAGTAATGTATGTAAAAGTACATGTGTGGCAAGGGTTAATTGGAGTTTTGTATATGTAGGACCAGGCTCACCCATTGCATGATTATAAGCTAAATCTACTATATCAATTTCAAATGTGTTAGCATTTGCCTCCCATTTGTGTGTTACAGATTTATGCTGAATGGAAACCATCACATTTACCAAAAAAAAGCTGACCCTTTCCTACAAATGCCATTCTTACAGAACCGGACAACAATTAAAACATCCCCTTCCCTACCAATGCAATTCTAAAAGAACCAGAGTAACACGAAATAAATCTCTGACAACAATTCCTGTGTGCACACAGACTCATGGTGTGATTCTAGGCAGAAAACGATATTTGATTGACAGCACACTTACTACTGTTTTTTTTGCAAGTGATAAGTACTCTAACAGTCTGACACATTTTCATTACAGTTTTCAGAAACAGAAAAGAGCACATTTCTTTGTGCACACAGACTCATGGTTTGATTCTAGGCACAAAACAGTATTCCTCAGTGATACCAGTACACCTTAACTTATGGTGAAAACATACTCCATAATATTTTACAAGTTCAAGACAGTTAAATATCTCCCAAACCACAAAATGTAAAACACAACTTTTAAAGAAGAATCACAGTTCTATTTTTTATATCAAAATTCACCACATACATCCCCTCTCAAACTCATATCTCACCTTTAAAATTAGTTAGTTGAGAAAGAAATGTGGCACTCACACAGCAGATGATCAGAGTCAGAATCTCAGAGCTGTAGACCTCTCGCCTCTCAGCAGAACCAGTTAATGGCAATGTTTCCCTCTCTTTTTTCACACATATACATGTTAACTACAAATCTCAGTGCTTCCCACATTTTTTCAAATGAAATCACACATTTCTATTGGTTGAAAATTTCAAACCTTTTCCAAATGAACCCTTCCCCCAACATGACTTCTACCTGCTACCATAGCAACAGGTCATGGAACACTGGTGTGAGCAGAGAGGTCAGAAGTTCAGCACACAATGTTTCTATTCCAAAGAGCAAGAGTGCTTGACCTGTCAAACCTAACAGCAAATCCAAACTAATGCTCTGTGGGAACACATTTTTCTGAACCAATACAAAACATGCTTCTAAAAATGTAAACATACAGCCTAGTTTTAACTGTAAAATGGTTTGAATCAGCCAATGAGTTCTTTTTATTAAAAAAAAATATGTATGCCTCCATTTTACAACTGTCTTTCATTTCTTATTGCCATTCTACTGAAAGACACCTCCTGAGTCCATCCAGATCTCCTTGGAAGATGTTCACAGTGTGGATTGTAGGTCACAGCTATGTCTTCTGGAGTGAAAAGTATGCAGAAAAAAGAGGTATGGTGAGAGACCTTGCTTTGCCAAATGTATACATTAAATGGATTGGTCAGAGAGAGTTAAATTAATTAAAGCCTTTGGTGAAATCTTTTCTACACCTCCAACAGCCTACCCTTATTATTGTGCACAGTGGTGGAAATGACCTAGGCACTTTAACTGGGGTAGGTCTGGAAATGCTTGTTAAGGACACCTTTGTGCAATTGATGGCGCTTTTTCCACAAACTGCCTTTGTATATTCTAATATATGCCAAAGGCAAAAGTGGAACTGGTCCAACCAATTTTGTCCACAGATTGACAAAGCAAGAAAGCACGTCAACAAATCTATTTCTGCTTTCCTCAGAGACTATGGTATGGGTTCTATATACCACAACAACTTGCGTTACAACATGCTAGGCATTTATAGAGGAGACGGTGTACATTTCACAGATGAAGGCAACAGAGTCTTCCTCTTGAACTTTAGACTCTGCATCGGTACTTACTTGTAGGTACCACAAAAAAAACACTTCATAAACACAACGGCTCTTTTTAGAGACCCCTAATATCTAAACACTTAAATGTGATTTTTAATTCAATTTTTTTTAATGATTTTTTTCTGCCGTGCGCGTACGGTAAGCTTACCGTACGCACACCCCGTGATTTTTTGTAAAAAATATAAAATGTATTTTTCATACTTTTGGGTCCTTCTTAGACCCCCTGACAAACGCTAGGGGGTCTGCAACTCTCTTCGTTGCCCCCTTTTCACGTTCTCCACCTTTGTTTATCAGTGTGAGACACACAAAATGGCGGCCGACACTTCCTGATTTTGACCGATTTGAATGTTTACAGTCATGTAACCACCAATCAGAATTAAGCTCGCGATCGGCTTCGTGCGCGTACGGTAAGCTTACCGTACGTGCTCGGAGCGCGCCTATAGATATATATATTGATTTAAATGCTATTTTCTCAGGAAATACTGAACAGATTTACACCAGACCTGCAAAAGGCACATCCCTGACCTGAGGACTACCTCTCTGCCAAATTACAAGTAATTATTTTCAGCCGTTCGGGCTGTAGCTTGGACTAAATGTCCTATGGAAAAATGCATGGGGAAAACGCGTTTTGGGACCTCCCCTTTTTCTCAGCTCCCGCTTGACGAATCCCCCCGAGACTTTCAGGGAAGGAGCGGAGCGGAGCGCCCCACCTATTTAGAAAATTTTGTGAGGATTCGTCAATCGGCGCCAAAGTTATTCCAAATAGAATGTTGCGGATTTCCTATGGAAACATGGTCCTAACTATAACTATCTACTGGCGACCGCCAGTAGATAATATATATATATCTCTATATATATTTATATACATACAGTTTTTATATTTTCACCAATATTCACGATGTTGCAGAGATATTAGCGATGTCCCCGCAACAGTACATGGGGGTTGCGCTGGTAATCACGTTGTTGTAGCTAAAATTGTGCACAATTAAAAAAATCCATTTTACACACATAACTTGTGTCATGGACACCCCCATTTCTCAAACATGGGGTCAGAGTACCTCCACCCTGACCCCTTATATAAACCTTTCACACAAATTTTCAGCCCCAGAAACTGTTCCTGATCAATAAAATGACTACCGCAATTTTCTACTCAGATTGCGTCCAGCCAATCACAGCATTCCTGTTGATGGGCACATTCGCAATTAATTGTGTAATCGCTGTAAAATATTCATGGCCAGAGATATTGCTAAAGCTTTGAACTTACATTTTTCAATAAATACTGAACAGATTTGCACCAAACAACAAAAAGCACATTCTGCATCACAACATCTACCTTTCTGCCAAATTTGGTGTAATTCTTTCCAGTGGTTTGGGCTGTAGGTTAGACAAAGCGTTATTATGGGAATTAAAATTGTGAAAATGTACTTTTTTTAACTCCCTTTTTCTCTGCCCTTGCTTAAAGGATCACTCCAAAACTTCCCAGGCACAATAGAACTTGTTTTGACACTTTCTTTGGAAAATGTTTCGTGAAGATTCGTCAAACAATGCCAAAGATATAGGCAAGTCAAAAAATGCTTTTCCTATGGAAACTAGGTCCTCACTATAACTACCTACTATATATATCTTTACTAGAACAAACAAAGGCTACTTTGACGTTATAGTTAGGTTCTGCATTTACACGTTCAAAATCATAGAAATTCAGCAGTTATAGTTAGATTTATGTCAAGAAATTGTAACTCGTGCCCTAAGGTAACTATGACTCGCGCCTCCACCATGCACAGTTTTCTCAACAATGTTACAGCAAATGTCGCACTGATAGTATCTATGGTAACTTAGAAGATGTCATGAGTGATGCAATATGTGGGGTAATTAGTGGTGCAAGTTACAGTTACTTTAGGGTACGAGTTATACTTTCTTGACATAACTCTAACTATAACTGCTGAATGTCTATGGTATTGTGTGTGTAAATTGCTAACCTAAATAAAACATCAATGTACCTTTAGTTTCTTTAAGTGAATTTCTAAGGTTTCTTAAATTCTGTTTCCTAACTTTCACAACCCTGTGACATTTGTTTTTTCATGGAATTTCTATATTTTTTTTAACTCATTGGAGGTTGTCACCTGACCAGACCCTTCAGGCACCCCACCTACATGCCTTTTGGCCATGAGCGGTGGGGGATTTGCTGCAGGGCCCAATCCTCCAAACGCAGCCCCCCTCTCCAGGCCGATTTTGGACCGAGGGCCACATCCCCTCTGGCCTGTCAGATCTCCCAGGGCCCGGCCTTATTGTGGATGGGGAGGGGGGCATATGGCCCTCCACCCCAGGCCCCTATCTCCCAGGGCCTCACCATTGTGTGAAGGGGGCACTTAGCTCCTCTTCCAGGGCCAATATTGGCCCCCGGGGACCCCATCCCCTAGGGATCATCCAGAGAATGGTGCGTACCCTGGAGCCCACCCAAGGCACCTACCATATATTCAAAAGAGGGAGGGGGTCCTGCAATAGAGGCCCCAGGGACCCCATCCCCTGGGACCTATATAAAAAGTATTTGAGGAGGGGCCGGTGTGGCCATTGGTACTACCCCTTGTGGCTTCCCACAAAAAGGAAGTGAGTGGTATGGATGGGCTCCAGGGCACCCACCCAACACTCCAGAGAATGCAACATTAGGGAAAGTGTTGGATAGCATAGGGAATAAAATTACTATTCCCACTCCAGCAAGTGCAACAGTAGGGAAAGTGTTGGATAGGGGAGGAGATAAAACTGTTATTCCCACTCCAGCTAGTGCAAAAGTAGGCAAAGTTTTGGATAGCGTAGGGGTAAAAATTACTATTCCCACTCCAGTGAGTGCATTAGTAGGGAAAGTGTTGGATAGTGGAGGGGAATAATTTACTATTCCCACTCCAGCGAGTGCAACAGTAGGGATAGTGTTGGCTAGCGGAGGGGATACAATTACTATTCCCACTCCAGCGAGTGCAACAGTAGGAAAAGTATTGGATAGTGGAGGAGATAAAATTACTATTCCCACACCAGCAAGTGCAACAGTAGGGAAAGTGTTGGATAGTGTAGGGTTAAAAACTTACTGTTCCCACTCCAGTGAGTGCAACAGTAGGGAAAGTGTTGGATAGCGAAGAGGAATAATTTACTATTCCCACTCCAGCGAGTGCAACAGTAGGGAAAGTGGTGGATAGCGGAGGGGGATAAGTTACTATTCCCACCCCAGTAAAATAATTACCATTAATTATCAAACAATCAATTAATTAAAAATAATGTACCTTCCACCATATTCCCCTATATGTGACACCACCAATGATGTAAAACATAACACAATTAACATAATTAATTAATAATTAACAAACAATTTAAAAGCAATCAATAATAAATTAAATCACACAATTAACACTATAAAACAACTTAAAATAAATAATTTATTTTACAAAATATATTAAAATTAAATTACTTCCCAGCCTACTAACCACAACCCGCTCTTAAATAAAATGACACAAATAACATAATTAATAATGAATGAATTGATTATTATTAATAACCAATTAATGCATAATTACCAATAAATTATGTATCACACTTAACAATACAAAATGGTAAATACATAAATATTAAATAGTAAAATATATATATTAATTAATTATTATTAAATTACTTCACACCCTACCCCCTATAAACCCACAATCCACTCATAAAAAATAACACAATTAACATATTTACCAATTAATTATTATAATTAACAAACTATTAATAACTAACTAATAATATAAGAATTACCACAATTAACAATATAAAATCTTAAATACTTAAATATTAATTAATACAAAATATTAATTAATTAATTAATTATAAATAAATTGTTTCCCACCCTATTCCCCTATAAACTCACAACCCGCTCTTAAAAAAGTAACACAATTAATTTACTTACCAAATACTGATTAATAATTAACAACCAATTAATAACTAATTAATAGTAAATCAATTACCACAATAAACAATATAAAATATTAAATGCATAAATATTAATTAATAAAAATGTTAATTAATTAATTGTAATTAAATTACTTCCCACCCTATTCCCCCATAAACCCACAACCCTCTACGGAACATAAACGCACAATTGAATTAAAAAAAAATATTAAGAAGTGGACTCAGAGTCCAGTCATTTGAGGCTTCCTGCCTAGTTGGGCAGTTACAGTGGGTTTCATGGTGGCTGGCGGGGTGACACATGTGGGAGACCTGCAATGAATCCAGTCCCCTCTTGCCATTCATGCTTCAAAATGTCCTGCTCCCCAAAATCACACTCCAGTCTGCATGGCGTGGTCATTGCAAAGTCATGGTCACCCACAAGTGTCTGGTAAGAGACTCTTATGTCATATGTTTCATCCTGTGGTATACACCAGCACCACCCCCCCCCCCCCCCCCCCAGCAGGGCATTCCACAATTTTCATGTTCCTACTCAGCCACTGACTTGCTAAGTTCGCATGAGCACTCCCTGACCACAGTCGGTGACCTACTTGTAGAAGACCATCTCCTAACCTTTGACCAACTTATCTTTGAGCATGCTATCCCTCGAGGACAGTTTCTCATGTATAGACAGCTACATAACACATGGTGTGTTCTCTGGTCCACGTGTGACGAGGAACCTAAAATGCCCCCGTTATACAGACTCTTCTACACGTGGGGGCAGGGTGCACCTAATTAACTTGGATCTAATGGAACATACGGAACCACACTGGATTTCCACTTTCTGCCCTGCGGGGCAAATGGGAGGACGATATAGGTTGGCCCCTCTGCATGACACCGAGTGGGATCAGGCAGTGGGATTCCCCCAGTGAGTGTCCAGAAATTCTGGGGTCAAAAATATCCAGTTCTCTATCCTAAACCGGGCCTACCTGACACCTGAGCAACTTAACCACTACTTTCCTACTGAATACCTTTGCTGCCCTCACTGCAGGTTGGCATCGGCTTATTTGCAGCATATGTTGTGGCACTGCGCTACCCTCTCCTCCTATTGGCTCTCCGTCCATGACGTGTTTCTGGAGATCACTGAGCTCACTGGTCTTGAAACATGGGAGGCCTTTGCCTTTGGCAATTTTAAGTGTAGGAAGCAGCATAGGGTGATGATGCGCTCCACCGGAAAGTCCTCTCTTTACAGTGGAGGGCTGAAGAGGCCCCTCTGGTGGCTGCCTGGCATGGGGTGCTGAGGAAATGGGGAAGGGCAAAGGAATTGGCCCTGCTCTATGATCGAGTTTAGCACCTTTGTAAGCAGGCAATTTCAGCAGCTTGGAACACTCTACTCAAGCTCTTCCAAAAACTTACTCGAAACAACAATTTACCCCCATGAGCCTGACAGAGCCAACAGAAGGGTGTACACATACCCAGTCACTCCCCGTCTCGTCCTTCTCAGCAGAGCCCCCCCTCCCACCCCCGGTGGCACATGGTTTATACACCTTAATTCCTTAAGGGATTTCTGCCTGTGCTCTGTAGCGTCCTCAGAGTTTCTCTTGATCTATTGCCACTCAGCCTTCTGGCCTACAGCCTATGCCTGCTAGCCCAAACCCCAGTTCAGCTCGAACTGCCAACCACACAACAGAAGGAGCCCCCCCCAGTCTTACACAAGTGTCTTGGGTAGATATGGTCTTGCCTACCTTTGAG
Source organism: Triturus cristatus (assembly GCF_964204655.1). Taxonomy (NCBI): domain Eukaryota; kingdom Metazoa; phylum Chordata; class Amphibia; order Caudata; family Salamandridae; genus Triturus; species Triturus cristatus. Next base: position 328,494,163 of record NC_140584.1, on the reverse strand, counting down.
TCTTATTCATCATTCCCCTCTCCCAGTTCAGGGGTAGCATCCCGCTTATTCAAGGAGACACATAGGCAAGGAGCTGCATAGTGCCCTACTACCTCTTACCCATCACTGGGATGGCTTGGTGTCTGCCTCACTTAATTCATGGCCTACTGCGCATGCTACTGCTTTGTAATTCATTGTGATGTGGTTTTATACTGTTTCTGAACCTCATGAAGGTCTCATAATGCTGTCTTTGTTTGCCCAAGAAAACCCCAATAAAAACAGTTGAAAAAAAAGAGCAGACAACAAGCATTTGAGGGCTTTCCAGAATAAGGGGAAACTTTCTTATAGCCAAAGTGTTAGTGGAAGAGGGATCCAAAGTAAAAGTCCCAAAAAGTGGAACGTATGACCTCCCTTTCTATTATTACTTTGGTTACTGGGAAAAGTAACCATGTGTCAGATATCAGAGAACATGGGACCACATATTTCTTAAGATGGGCTTTATTAGAGTCATAGAAGGTTTTATGCATAATTCATGCTGTTTGAAAGTGGATCCTCTGTTATATTGGAAGCCAGGCAGTTTTCGCCTAGACTTCATTACATGATGAAAGTTTAAAAGCCCAGCAGCTACTTTGACCGCAACATTTTGACTGCAATGTTTTCTCTGTATGACCTAGGAAAAAACGGTTACAATAGTCAAGCTAGGTGAGAACACATACAGTATATTTTTTGTAAGAGCATGAAAATGAATGGTAAGACTTTCCTCAGGATGACTAATAAAGAAAATAGCAGCAGGTCTGTAATTAACATTCACATTAAGACAGAGATTCATCAGAACGGACTCCAGTGGTTTTAACGAATATGTGAGATTACAACGCGTACTAATACCACACGTGCCATTACAGCGCGGGTATTATTACACAAATACTTTTACAACGACCTACCATTACAACGCAAACTTTTACCACACATATGCCTTCACCACGCATGCCAATACAACGCAAAGGCATGCGTGGTAAAGGCATACATTTGGTAAAAGTGGTTAAGGTAGGTATATATAGCTTCCACCTCAAACACCTTATAAGTAGTATCCCTTTTGGGGAATTCCTTAGAATACGTAGGGCCTGTAGCTCCGAGAGTGATTTACATAAATATCAACAGGAAGTTAAACTCAGGTTCCAACAAAGGGGTTATAAACCTTCAATTTTGGAAAGAAAATTAACAGAGTTAACATTAAGGAAAGGGTAGATTTACTTAATTCCAAAATTGTTGAGGTTACGGTCAAAACCACTGCCCCATGCACACAAGAAGGTAACAAGGAGAATGTGGTGAGGCAGATTACAACTTACAGTAAGCAGGCTAACAACATCAGAGCCATAGTAAATGAGCAATGGCCTGTAATCCTCACTTATGCCACATTAAAGCAAACATTACCCGATAGAGCAGTGTTTACATTCCATATAACACCATCTATGCGAAATGAATTGGTTTAGAACAGCCCTGAAGTGAACAACAAATCTAGTTGGTTAACTCCTAAATGTGTTTTTTTCAAATGTAGCACATGTCGTTCACGTAAATTCGGTGTCAAAACCGCCACATACTGTACAGCATTCTCCACAAGACTTATTGACCTTAAAGGACACTACACATGCAGAACTGAGTATGCTGAGTATGTCCTGCAATGCAGTTATGGCCTACGCTACGTGGGAAGTACAAAACTACAGGTACATGTTAGAATCTTGCAACACCTGCGAGCTATCATCAATTCCAACCCAGCGTATCCGGTAGCTAGTCTTTTTAAATCTGTACATGAGAACAAATTGAACTGCATGAAGTATTTTGTCACAGATGCTGTACAGGCAAGTAAAAGAGGAGGGAACTGTGAAAAGACACTTGGACAACTCGAATCGAAATACATCCTGGAGCTAGACACCAAGACCCCAAGTGGTTTAAATATCAAGAGTGATCTTCACAATTATCTATAAAGTAAAGCTGTTTCCAATTTTACAATACTAGTAACACGTCATTAGTCAATATTGAATGTATGCCATTAAGGGCTTGATATTGACATCACCAGTGTTTTTAGATAACATGTGAACATGATTGGTCCCCCTTTTTCTCATTTATTGCTAATTATTATAGTTATGCCTCAGCTGTTTTTGCTCCTTGAACATAAGTAGATAAGTTGACATCGCCCATAAGTTGTGATTGATCAATATTAGTGAGGTTGTGTAAATAGCACTTTAGTGTTCATGATACTTTATTAGCACATTTGCACTTTATTCACGATTTCACTTTTAATAGAGAATAGCAATGCACTTTATATAAGAAAACAGTATTTTCATTAATTGAGGTTTTAACATTTGGCTATGAAGTATGTTGGTAGGGCAGTGTGCCATAAAGTTGGCAGGGCAATAACATGTAACTTTGAGGTCTATGAGAAAGGCCTCTCTTAAAGGTATGTCTAAGGTGCATTGAGGTCTATGAGATAGGCCTCTTTTGAACGTATGTCTAAGGTGCAATAACAATGGTACAGAATGGATATTATATTTGAAGCGCAACTTTGCACAGTCATTTCATGCACTTTATAGGTATATATAATCAATTTTGTATGAATACTGAATTATTAGGCTGTTGCTTGGTATCACTAGAATGAGTTACAGACATGATGGGAAATGCTGTTATCGTAAGGCCGATGCAATATCTGAGCATATGCAGTAAATGCCACTAGTGCGACTTGATATTATATCACTAATGTCAACTTTGGGCTGTGAGATGGGGTGCGAGTTATAATAGACTCACTATCCATGGCCAATGTAATTGCACATACCAAACTCGATAAAGTGAGAATTGCACAATGCGACTGGTGAAGGATAAATGTTACCATATGCTGATATAATATGCAATTATGCCACTAGTGCGATTTGTAACTCGAATAATGTCAGCTATAATGTACCAGAAGGGACGTGAGCAGGAATATGACTTATTGTCCTTGGCCGTTGTTTAATTTTAAACAGCAATCCTTTGCTCAAAAAAGGCGTATAAACTTGAAATATGATTTTTAATTGAGAAAATGTATATAACTTCATGTAAATACACTATTGAAAATCAATTGTATACGATATAAATACCTGAATTTGCATACAGTTTTGCATATTACAAAATGGCCGATTATTTTACAATGCAGGCAGGATGTAACCTGTAGTCCTTTCTCCATTACCATGTATGTTTATTTATGCACACTCATGTTGCCGTGATTTTCGTGTGATCAAGACAGTAATTGTCGAAACGCGCAACGAGCAATAAAGAGCATCCTGCTTGATATCTACCACTTCGAGAGTGCGTTTATTTGAACAATTTAAGGATTACAAAACGCCGGTTTGGGGTTCACCGGCAATACGCACCACCTAACTTAAGGCTCGGTCCCGGAATGACCCTTCTCCATGGATTTAAGAATATATGACCCCGTCATAGGAAGCACTTGCATGAAACCCCCTCAAATCACTTTCAGACAAGCAAAGTCTGTGCGCCAAGAGCTAGTATGCAACGCACCAGTGCTTGACAAAGGAGCTGGCTGGCTCAAACCGCAAAAAGGCTTTTTGAAATGCTTTCAATGTCAAGCATGCTGATATGGCGTTAACACCTGAAGTATTTAATTACCACTCAGACATACCCCTTTTGAAATCCGTGGTAGTTATTCTTGTAAAACGGATTTCGCGGTATATGTCTTGCGCTGCACTTGCATCAAAATGTACGTGGGTAGCACAACACAACCCGTACATGTATGGATTTTGCAACATCTGAGAGCGATTACCCATGATGATCCCGCAAACCCAGTCGCAAGACATATAAATGCTTTTCATGGCGTCAAAACAGAAGAACTTTCTTTCTTTGTAATATACGTGTCCCCAAAAATATCAGAGGTGGAAATAGAAAACTGTCTCTTAGAAAATTGGAATCGCGTTACATAATACTACTGGACAGCAAAATCCCAAATGGGATGAATGCTGATGAGGCTTTAAATGTACACCTCTAATGACCAGCTGCTTGTCCTGTACCTTAACCCTGTCCGAAACGTCAGGCTCTCACTTAATATTACTTGTCTTCTCAGTTACCAGGGCACTTCGACACTTTAGCTACTATCTTCTCTCAATTATTTTATTGTAGACGATGGTTCCTTTTAGATTCCAGCACCGGCATATGCATATTAAAACTATTGCACTTTAGCATGGATAGACTTACGAAGACATTGAATAAGACCCACTAGGGCAATATTCACCAAACAGCTGTTCCTTTAGGATATACCTGTTACATCCAGAGATAGTCACTAGACTTGACATAGGATATGCCTGTTACATCCAGAGATCTGTTGCCCTAATATAACGCATGGAAACAGGTCCTAGAAGCAGCATAAGAGTCGAACCAAGCCGCTATGATATATTCACTTACATATATATTTACTTTGCGTTTGGTACTCTTTGTAATAAGTGTATTGATTTCCAATGCTATTTATATGCAAAACCATATGCCGATATCTGGTTGTCACCGCGTCATGACAATTCTTTATTGTGATACACTATGAACTTTCCTTTTTCTTTATTAAGTTTTCACAAGTTATGACTATATCTGAATTTTCATTGATATATGCATGCTAACTGTTGCTACTAAGCAGGATTAGTGATAGCAACGCGATAATGTCTGTGTATAAGAAGTGTTCCCTTTCTCGTTTGTTCAATTGTTAAACAACAGCATGGCTGACCTACACTAAATGTTTTCTATGTTTATGACCAGCAGTGAGTTGCCGTGGCAACCAGCGTAACGAGTGGATATATTTTGCCATACGTTGATATGCCTGATGTAGTGAGCAAAGCGGCAAGACCGCCGAAACGTGTCTAGGCCATCACAACGGAATAAACATATTTTTCTATGATCATTTCACCCACGGAGTCAGCGCCTGTTTTCTTACCTCCAACCAGGATTGGTACAATATACATATCTATATATATATATATCGACAAACCAGAAAGACTCTTCAAACCTCCACATGGCGAGAAGAGAGTAAACGGACTCCAATAGGTAGAATGGCAAGTTTTTTTATTCTTCACACTCCTCCGTAATCTGACGCCTTTCGTGACACAAGTGCCCTTGATCGCATACGGAGTGCAGTCCTCCATGATTTTTATACATTTCTTTTTCTGCCCCCCCTTTAGTGTCACGTGTTAACAAACATAAAAGAAACACTACATCTTTGACTCTCCATTGTTGCAAACAGATATTTTAAATCGGACTATGTTATCCACATTAACGTTATAAGATTTTTCATGATTGTGGATATTCATTTGGCATTTTTTCTTCTATAAATAAATGAATAACCATAAATACGTAGCAAACAATAAAAATGCAAATAAATACATAAATAGATAAATACATGGGTTTCTGTATTGCCACAGTCTACATCATTGCCTTTATATAAACTGATTATGTGCAAAAATTGCTTTTTATAAAACCATATAAACAATCTTATCTAAAGATTTTTTGCCCTCATGTTAATATGTACTACCATCGTCATGGTTCTTTTGCGGCATCATTGCTTGAATGCTTTTTTCCCTACTCCAAAGACGTGGTCGCCATCTGTAAACATAGTCTCATATTGTTGGGATGTAATACTAGGGAGTCATCTCGTTTAAATAGTCTTATCATTTTTTCTTTTTTCTTTTTTTCTTTGTATATTTTTATATTTTTTTTATTCATTGAGAGTATTATAACTCATATGCCGTGCTTCTGTGCCTAGAAATTTCAGCATTTTATTCAGAATTGCATAATGAAAGTGCTGAGTGCTTACAAGTACAATGTTGATTATGTGAAATATAAAGTGCTAGTGATATTTTAATTAAAAAAACCCTATACCTGATAAGGACGCGTGGGGGTTAGGATTGTTTTTGATTTCATTTGGGTTGCAGCGGTTATTTAAAATTTCATTGTGATAAAGCCCTACTAATTGATCTACAGTGACACATCAAATGGTTGTGGAGCTATATCACTTCTACACCGTATTACAGGAAATTATGCATGTCCTCTGTATTATTTAGCCCGTTCGGTGCTATGCAGTCCAGTTCAAGAATCATGTGTGTTTCTGGCTGTCTCAGTAGTTTTTCCCTGTTTCCTCCTCTACGGGGGTTGGGGATAACATCAACAACGTAATATTTTAGACATTTTAAATCGTTGTTGTGGTCACTCTTAAAGTGACGTGCGACAGGGTATGCGGTATCATTGTTTACGATAGCTCGCAGATGCTGCAATATCCTGACATGCACCTGTAGCTTGGTACTCCCAACATATCTTAAGCCACAGGTGCATGTCAGAACATATACTGCGTACTCTGTTCTGCAGTTGTAGCTGCCTTTGATGGTAGTCTCTTCTGGACTGAATGGAGTGGAGTAATGTGTGGTATTTACTCCAAATTGACATGCTCTGCAAGATGAGCATTTGAAAAAACCCTTTCTGGGTTTGAGCCATGTAGTTATTGGACTCAATTCCGGGCTATTCTTGACTAATTGGAACCTCATAGATCTTGCTTTCCTGTAGGTAATGTTAGGTTGTGGGGGGAGTCTAGTCCATAGTACTCAATCAGTGAGTACAATTGGCCAATTCATTCATGTGATTGACCTCACTTTTCTTTCCTGCTTTCTATATGCTGTTATAAGTCTAGGGCCATCATCAGCCTGCAGGGGTTCTTTTTCTTCTAGGTAGCAGCAATGCCCTTGGTCTTTCTACCACTTTCTTTTCTGCCTCCATCAATATTTTCTCCCGTTTTCTCTACTTCTGAGTCTAACTCTAAGATGACCCTAACCACCCCAAAACCCATATCCACCTGAACCCTAAAATTACCCTTGGCACCCCAAAAGCCCTACCTACCCTGAATCCTAGAATTACCCTTGACAACCCAAATCCATTACCCACCCAGAACCCTAAAATTACCCTTGACACTCCAAAACCCATATCCAACCCCTAAACGCATAAATTACCCTTGACACCCCAAAACCCATACCCATTCTAAAACCTAAAATTACCCTTACCACCCCCAAAATCCAAACCCACTCTAAACCCTAAAATTACCTCTGGCACCCCAAAAGCCATACCCACCCTTAACCCTAAATTTATGCTTACCATCCCAAAACCCAAACCCACTTTAAACCCTAAAATTACCCTTGGCACCCCAAAACTCATACACACCCTTCACACTAAAATTACCCTTGGAACCCCAAAACCATCACCCCCCCCTAAAACCTAAAATTACCCAGACCACTCCAAAACCCAAGCCACCCTAAACCCTATATACTTATCTTATACTTCCATGTAAAACACATAAGGGGGAGGTTTACTAAGATTTTGCTCCGTCTTTGTGTCACAAAAGTGACACAAAACGGCGCAAAATATTTTTCTACTAATTGACTTTCCAGCGCTAAACAAGTTTAGCACTGGAAAGTGAATTTGGAAAAATAACATAAAAGTAATGAGAAAATTACTTTGTCCCATGGGGGCATATCAAGGGTGGGACATGCAACTACCCCAGGTTTCTCACGCTATACCCAGTTTACTAAACACAGTAGAGTCTAGCGTTAGAAAACTGCACCCTTTTAAACTAGGCGCAAGGAAAAAGAAATGCTTTCATTCCTCCTTCCTTATCCGACTTTGCATGCGTGCTGCACTGTACAGCATGCATATAAAGTGGGAAAAGCTTTCACGCGTGTCTAGGCATAGTGGGAGGCTGCACAGCGTTGAGTGGAGATTTGGTAAATCTCCCCATATGTCTTTACTATTCATGCCTTTTCAATGAAAGTCGTTGTAAAAGCATGCGTAGTAAAGGCATATGCATTGTACAGGCATATGCGTTGTAATGGCTGTTTCCTGTTTTACCTAGCCCACTGTAATAGTCAGGGGTCCAAGTGAAGTTGCCAGCGCCCTAAACAATTGCTTTAAGAGTAGCTCTCTTTCCTTCCCCTGAGTTTTATGAAGCTCCGTCTCATCCATGCTTGGATGTCGACTACAGACCTCTTATATTCTTAGGGAGTTAGGTGCCATTTAACAATCCTAACTACATGCTGAGGGTCACAGCCTTACATCATTGCTCGGCAGCCATGGAGTTTGATTAGCTGCAGTAAGGATGCCATGTAGATTTTAAATGAAAGGGGTGACAAACGGCAGCCTTGGGAGTGCTGAGTTTACTAGGCAACGTGCTGGACTGGAAAGAATATAAGGCCAACTTGTGACCAGTTGGACGTGAAAGAGATAAACTGGTTGGCAACAGGCCCATCCAATCCCATTGTTCAGAACTGCAGGAACAAGATGGAGTGGCCAACCATATTGAAAGCAATAGATAGATCCAGGAAGGCCTAGCACCACCTCTCTCATCTACGGTATTCCAAAGCACATAAACAATGAGGGGCTTATTTATGAGCCCTTGAGTCACATTTACGCCGCTGTTGCTTCACTTTTTGTTACTCTGCGGCGGTGTAAAGAATGCACCACACTGCTCCATATTTACTAAGTGACGTATCTAGACAAATGTGTCACTTCGTAAAGACCTGGGCTACATTTAACCTGCATCAGGTATAATGTATGCAGGGTGGGCGTTCCCCCGCATCAAAGCCTCATAGAAGTGGCGCATTGAAATGTATAGAATTTCAGGGCACTACAGATAGGTTGTCACTGTGTCAAATCCTTACGCATGCCTCATAGCAGGCATAAGGATGCGGCTGTGCTATAATCATAGCCCTTACCACTGTATTGCTAGAGTTGTGTCACGCCTCTGACACAACTCCAGCAATGCATCAGTTTTGTGCCAACAGATATGTCAGTAAAACTGACGTATCTGTCATTCCTTGTGACATGATACGTCATACAGTAAATACGACGCATCGATTGTGTCACAAGGAGGTCGCACTGAGAAGTGTTGCATCGTTGTTTTGTCACAACGATGCATCACTTCTCATAAATAAGACCCTATGAATCTAAGCAGATTCTGCCCTTGTTTCCACTAAAAGTACATTTGTGCACCATAAAGGGCAATTATCTATTCCTGAAAGATGATTGTTGCACCATGGGTTTTTGTCAAGTGCTGGTAACAAAGTTGTAATGCAATAGCATGCAAATGTACCACTGTCCAGATTTGCTTTTTGAGTAATGGGGTAATTACTCCCGGAGAGTACTAATATCCCATTACGCACACTCACATCTATTGTCCCGTTAAAAACTGAATACAGACCCCACAGAAAAGAATACAAGAGCTCAAAATTAGACCACAGATTGGGGTTGGATAAAGATTGCTGCAGGTTTTTTTAAGCAGGCACGGTAACAGGTTATTTTACATGCAATCCAAGGGTGTCCAGCGTTGCTAGGAGGTAAGCTGCTCACCCATCCGATTAGCTACTGAGCATCAGACTTATCCTTGATGAGGTGCTTAGACCTTCTGAGTCAGTTCACCTCATCTCTGGACCAATTCGAACTAACATGCAGGGTCAAAGTATTACCAGGCCAGCCTCCAGTTGTTCATGCTTGCAACTGCCCTTAGTACGTCAACAGCAATGTTGTTTCATCCCAAGATCCTGCCATAAAGACGTCCAGGGGATTGACATGAAGCAGCCCCTTGGGGTTCCCGCAAGTGATTGCTTTTCTGCACCAAAATCCTGTGGATTGCCTCATTACTCCAGCAAGCTGAAGAAGTGCCACTGTTGGCTCTGAGGCCCCCCACTGCCTTTTCCAATTTTGTCCCTCTCCATTACTTCCAGCCTGCTGCATCAATGGTCTCCCACATATCGAACAGGAATATGCGAATGACCACATCAGATTAGTGTATACCATCCTCTGCAGAGTACCCTTCCATATGTGAATAAATCCTGCTGCCCACCAGGCTCAGGAAGTAACTTAGGGATCTCTGAGAGTCCACGATGAAACCCCTCCCACCAAGTTATGTCCCTGCCCACTCACTGGGCGCACTGCACACAATGTGGGTGGGCACATTCCATTGGACATCAGATCGCAAAATATACTTAGCTGATCTGCAGTTTTGGTCTATGCATGATGTTTTCTGATGCACAGTACAGACAAAGGTGTTTACTTTTTAACTATATATAATTTGATAAGAGAAAGAAAGTAGGGCTATAGGACAGTCACACTAGCATTTATGCGCATTAGTTTATTAATTAGACCCAGACACTCAACTATTTGTGATTCTACCGACAACGAATCACTACACAAAACTACTTAGCAATACAGGACAGGAGTGTCTATTATCTACACATGTGTTATCATTGATAATATCATTAATCTTTTTTAGAAACTTCACATTTCCATCATTGATGATGCCCAGACATCATAATTAATATAGACTAAATATATAAATTGTGCAACCCGTAATTACGGGAGTGTACATTAGTAATACACAGGAGTCACGGAATCCTGATGAAAAACCTTGATTTATTTCTATTATTTTTGTAGATGTAAACATGAATTCAGACTAGCCAACGCGTTTCATCCTAAACTGACATCATCAGGGTTGCAAGTAAATGCTCAAAACCAGGTGTATCATCATCTCTAGTTAGGCTTTGCGTTGTAATTGAGTGGATCCCAGACGATAGCATCAAAGATGAGTCACTCTGATCCATGGAAGAGCATTATAATTGATCATAACGAATTCACTTTTGATGAGGAAGATGGAGGGTTGGAATAAATAAATTGGAGTTGAACACAGAATATTTGATGACTCATCTTTTATACTATAGTCTGGGATCCACTCAATTAAAACCCAAAGCTTAAATAGAGATGATACGCCTGGTATTGAGCATTGGCTGGGCTGTATTCATGTTTACATCTACAAAAAGAATAAAAATAGAACAAGATTTTTTTATCAAGATTCAGTGACTCCTGTGTATTTCTAATGTACATTCCCGTAATTAAGAGTTCGATAATTTATATATTTGGTCTATATCAATTATGATGTCTGGGCATCATCAATGATGGAAATGTGAAGTTTCTAAACAAGATTAATGATATTATCAATGAGAACACGTGAAGATATTAGGCACTCCTTTCCTGTATGTGCTCTATATAATTTGACTTTAGCCAGAGCACAAAGGTTAAATCTGTGCCTTGAGATACAATCACAACAACTAGGAAGTTTGAGTAATGCTGCAGCTGTGTCCTTCTGTAGAATTATTATCAAATGTAATCTCTGATGCATTAAGCAACAGTTTTTCAATCTAGTTATACTGTAGCATTGTAATAGTGTGGTATTTGTCTCTTGCAGTGTAGTTATAAAAGTGTGAATGTTGATGTACTAGTACACGTCATGCAAAGAGCAAGTTTTATTGGATGGGATACCTTTATTTTCACTGGCATGCTCAAAGGACATTAATTTAGGTTTATAAATTACCCAAGAGATTTCCTAGAAAATCAGAGTTCAAGTGAAGTTTTCGTTACTAAACCAAACTGAAAAAAAATACATGAATTGGTCAGTTATCGTTAGCTGAACAAACCAAAACTCAAGCTCCTTCCTTGCAAACCATAACTGACACCCCATTTCTTATGACCTTGACCATGATGGGTCAAATGACATCTCAAATTACATGAATGAAATCAATGGTTACATTACATATTACCTACAAATTGATATTACTAATGACATCGCTACCAACAGCGATATTATTTTGTTGTGTGGATATGCTGTCATTTAATGATCTTTTACTGTTCACTGCTGAGGTAATATAAGGAGTTCCATATGAGATGTAAATTATGGTTTGCCTAGCCTGAGAGCAAGTTATGGTTTGTTCATTTCACCACAAATGGCCAATTTCCCCGTAAAGTTGGCAGACTTCCCTCATAAGGCTTGTTGTGTATAATTATCAGCAGCCTGACACCCAGCCATATTCTCCATATGATAAGAAGGCAACACTCACCAAAGCAGGTCACTGCTCCTGTGGAGAAAAGAGAGAAGTAATGTTAATATTGACCGCTGTTTCCTGGGTAGGTTAACAGAAAAGTGCTTTGAAAAAAAATGAATAACATGCAGTGGTGGAATGCCTCAGCAATATCAGCCAGTGACTCCTTCTCCATCATCTTGGTTGGGTTCAAAGGTTAACAGTGAATTAAGATAGGGTTCATGCCTGCTTGGCAGGGGATAAAAAGCCCCTTCAAACAGAGAACGTATCACACATGATTTAAAGCCTTTTGTTAGACCAGGTTGCTGTGGTCCAGGGCATTCAGAAATTGGTCTGCCGCAGTTGTGGCGATTAAAGTAGGTTACCAGTGGTGTCTTGAGCCTCCGTTACAATGGGACTCCAAATTTGTATATCACATACTCCCCTTTAGCACTTGACTCTCAATGGGTAACAAGACTAAGCAACCCAAGGCTTACTCAAGAGGTGATGACGATTGGGAACTCACAACATATTACAATGCAACAATATTCCCAAATAGCTGAATGTCCAATCAGCGGTGTACTTTTATGAATAGAAAAGTACATAAATACTTTAGCAAACGCTAAAAATACAAAAAGGACATACAAAGAAAACTAGAACTCTTTAGATCCTCCCTAGCCAGTGCTCTACCCCTAAATGTCACTATAGTAACTATGAACTAGCATGTTCCATAACATTGAAGTCTTTGGCGTTTGCAATTCTGTGAAGGTGTTCATGATCAGTTCTGGACTTCACAAGCACGGAAACAACAGTGTTGAAAAAAATACAAAACCTAGGCTTACAGAGCATTGATCATTTAGTTTAAAGAGGACAGTTCACACAGGATGCTTGCAAGCATAGTTCATGACAGTCAAAAGCAAAATGCCCAATTTCCTCTCTTCAGTCACTGCAGTGTACGCAGCCACCAGACAAGATATTACACTTCAGATGAAAATGTATCATACAATTTACTTTGCTGAAAATGTATGTGTCAACACAAAGGGCTGCATACCCCCTTGTGTTTAGTCTGGAGCTGGGCAGGGAAGGCGGGGCATCTGTGCACTTCAAAGGCATGCCTCTAGTTGTTTCTCCCGACTTCAAAGTCACTACTGTGTATAAAAGAAGTACCTTAAACAATTCTGGACCTGTGCATACCTTGTCAGACAAGAAGGACTGCTGTGCTTCTACAAGGACTGTCACATTGCTAGAATATTGCTCCTCTGTCTGCTGGCCTTTTTATTTGCGCCTGAGGGATGTAAAAGGTTACCCAACAACCCAGGCACCCGTCTTCAATGACCTCCTGACCCCCAAGTGGTGTGTCCCCGGTCCTGAACCCTTGGTGTGGCGCTTGAGTATTTAAATCAAGCTTTTGGGCTCTTCACGACTGTGAACGGGCCCATTAGCACCATAACCCAGCACTCGCTCTGAAAATCAGTGTGAGCTGCCACTATCCCCTCTCTTCGCTCGGCAGCATCGGAACACTACCAATGCGAAGCTCCAGCCAGTCTGCCAGCGACACCCAGCCTGCTCTTCGCACCACGTCGACTGCCATCCACGATATTTTCTTTGCTCCGTACGACCCTCCCTAGCATGAACTGAACTCTTGGCACAAAATTTGAGATGGTAAACCTTCAGTGGGACTAATCTGGGACTGTATCTGGCCAATGCTTCATTGCGATCGGCCTGAATTTCTGACTTTGACCCGGTGCATAGCTACCAGATAGCCGTGGTGGGAGCTTTCTTCTTATAGGTGCCATATTTCAGTTTATTCTTTAACAAGTCATAACTCCAGGTCTAATGATTGGATTTTTGTCATTTTGGTCTTGTTTTATATTTGAAAATAGGCTCTATTGTTCTAATCTGGAGTGGGATATTTAGATGTGGTGGTTTCACTGTTTTACTGTTTGAAGTGTTGCACAAATACTTTCCACATAACCTCTAAGTTGAGTCTCACTGTTCTGTGACAAGCTACCAGGGGCTGAGCACAGGCTCACACCCCAGTCATCCAGTAACTCAATTTCTAACAATACTTTTCAATCAATTGTAGACCACGGCAGAAGGCAAGGATAGAAGTGAAAGACCATCATAGTCACAATGACAATAGAAGGTGTCTAAGCCTCATACTAGAGTTCTGCTTACATTTTCCTTAGATAGCTCTTTTGCAAAGTGGACCAGCCCACAGGATGGGGGAGCTTACCATCTTTGTTTTATGTGATGCAACCTGTTGACTTGGTACGTCAGATAGAAGAGAATGATTGTTCATTCCAAACAAGTGGTCCAGCATCATGGAGTCACTATTGAGAACGGCTCCTAATTTCATAACATCTCCTTTTCAACATCGAAACATGACTTTAAAGCAACATATATATTTATCATTCTGCAAGTCTCCTATGCCAGTACAGAAACAAAGTAGGACAGTTTTGCAAAATTCATGATTAGCGTTCAGCGTAGGTGTGTGAGACTGGGCACATAAATAGAATTGAAGACTGCACAATCTCACATGCGCTCACTTTTGTGTCTATCCACATTATTTGTACTGGTACTCGCCACCCACCTATGCTCCTAGATACCTGGCTCTCCGCTTTGAAGGCTGAACTTGACTGAGAGGACTCATAACCCACGCAGCACTGCTGCATGCTTGGAGGAGGTGGGTTCCAATTCACTGTGATTTAAAGTGTAATTCAGTTTCTCACTGTGTGATGTGCTGAACTGGGCTGGGAGGACTCCATAGTCCACACATGAGCACTGCATCCCTGGAGGAGGTGGGGTCCCAAGGCACGAAAATGTAATGCACACTTTAGTTTTTCCTGCACATAATTCTTTGGAGACTGAACTAGGCTGAGAGGCAGAGCCAGCTTTAAGGCAGTGCAACCGGTGGACCTGCACTGGTTGCTGACCTGTGGAGGGGGAGTGTTGGCCTCAGGGAGGTGCTGTGTTTAGCCATAAGGTACAATTTAAAAACACCTGCTGCAGAGTCCTTGTGCATACAGCTTTCAAACAGTAATAAAAATGTCAAGATAACTCGTGTAATTGAGGTTCCTGTTAGACAGAAAAATCTGAGTTTATCCTAGTGGCAGTTTTGACTTGCCATAAAGTAGCGCAGAGGCAGGGGCGGAGCTTGGTCAGTAAGATTGGGGGGTGCGAGCTTCAAATTTCCCAACAATCACGCTGCCATATATTGCTAACATACATTATCTGAGAAGCAAGACATAAGGGGGCTTAAGGGGCAGTTGAAAGAGAGAACAGTGCGGATTGTTAGTGGTACTTAAAACAAAATATTCTCGAAAATAACCAACATTTTTAAAGAACTTCTAAACAGAGAGGAGTGTCTGTGTGTGCAGGTAAAAAAACCTAAGTGAAAAGCATTGGTTTCTAACTGTTTACTACATAATACATTTATTAGGGGGATGTATCGCCCTAAACACTGTCCCTGAAGCTAAGCCCCTGTGCAGAGGGTTAATATGTCTGTTGCAAAGAACACCACAATGCAGATCACAGATCTCTGTATTTTAGGGGGATAGCTGAGAGGATTACTGCTTTTATCACAGAGTTCCCTTTATCAGCGCAGTTCAAAAGAAGCAACACTCATATAGAACAGTGACTGTTATAAACTGTCATCAAAGAACTGCATGCACACTGCATAAAATAGGTTATTATATTATTTTTTTCCCCAGCCTTTCATTATCTATTCCTCGAGTTGCTAAAAAGGGTTTGTTTGGGTAGATATACATTCTTATTAATAAAGCCAGCATTTACCAGTGCTTTAAAACAAATGAAATGCATGTGAGAGAGGGGCTATGGAGAAATGAGGGGCAATTTTGCCCTGTTGTAGTGATGGAATCCGAGGAGAAGGTCATGAGGGGGGTGCCAAAAATTACTGTCGCACCGGGCACCTCCAGCGCTAAAATCGACCCTGCTGAGAAAACTCCATAGCCCACAGACACTGCTGTATGAGGAGGGGCCCCAAGACAGCCCCTCAAAGCAAGCTTCAGTTTCCCGCTGCGTTCCAGATGTTGCCCTGGAAAATACTATGCCAAGAGTAGCCCATCTGTGCCTGTCAGCAGCCAATAGAGAGAGTCAGGACTGGGCATCCTTTCTTTCCCCTTAATTGTATTCCCCATTTTCACTATATTTCTCAACCATGGGTAAACACAAGACCCCTGGCAATTCTAGTGCAGTTACTCTAGGGACACTATTAACAGTGATTTGGAGCGTGCTGTTGGTGTCCTACCTAAGGAAACAGAGCTTACAGAAAGGAGATTTTCTCTTGAAGGGAGTGTCCCTGCAAGCGAAGTCCCTGCCATACGTCTAAGCTCAGTTGTTCCTGACAAACTTAGCTTAGCCTCAGCCTGACTTTACACAGTTACCTCGCCTTTAATTGAACCAGTGGTTAAGAATAAAAAAGGGTGCACAAACTTTGGGAGCCGTAGATGAATATTTTAATAATTGGGAAGCATTGCACCTTCTTACTTCTTCTCTGAGCCTATTTGTTGGAACAACTTTTCCTGGTTAGTGTGTTGTGATAATTAAGGATCAATTACAACTTCCTTATGATAGACTGGGGCTTATTTAATCTAGAGGTGGGCAGAACTCGTAGTGGTTAACCTGTGTCATTTTCAATTCAGCCCAGCACTACAGGAATTAAGGTTCTTTGTTCCAAACAAACAATAAGGTGCCTTTTATGGCCCTGCGCAATTCCAACACAGCTGCCCGACAGCTCCAATGTAATCTTTTGCAGAAGGTGCCCTTCCTCAGGCGAGCCCTTCCTCTCTCTTACTTCTCCTCACATATGCGTTGTTAGTTGTGTGTCTCACAGGGCCCATATGCATTCCAGCCCTGGAACAAGAAGCCATCCACACCTTCTCCTGTGCAGGAAACAAGTTCCCAAATAGCTGCCACGTACCTCTGTTCCAATGTGCACATGTTTCCATTCAGCATGACCATCTACTCAGATCTGCCTTTGAAAAGGATATAATTATATTTTGATGCATGTTTTGGAAGTTTTGAAAATAACCACAAGAGTTTTCACGCATGAAAGAACCTGAGAAACCAAAGGCAGCGCTGAGAGACAAATATAGGATGCCCATAGTTTTCTCCAAAACACTTTAAAGATTATGCCCAAAGACAGCGTTACCTAAGTAAGTAAAATAAACACCATGACTGTTTAATATCACAAGTTGTGCAAATGTTCACATGTGCAAAGCACCTTATCTTGCAGCTGAGCGCCGCTGGCCTGGATGTCCTGGTACACAGCTCGTCTCTTCGTTACTGTGGCTGTTGATGATGATGTCCCACAGTACTAGCACAGCCCAGGGCTGGGCCAGCTCCAGGGCTAAGAGCCGACCCAGTCTGCTGCTGGCTTCCGTCACCAGGCACAACCTGTCTGCCACGCTCTTTTCCAAGGGCGGCACCAGCCTGCGACTTGCTGCCAGTATGAAGGTTCAGAACACCGGGTGACCAGCAGCAGCTCCACCAGGATGTTGTTCATCCCAACAGGAGGATGAGGGCAGATCGCACCCAAGTTAGAGTATAGCAAACACTGTGCATGAGCACTGCCTCAGGGGGCCACAGAGAACCAAGCCAATCTGATGAGCCTGCCCTCCTGATTCCACCAGAGGCTTCCTGGACTTTAGAGTTGGGCTAGTCCTGTCTCCTTAGGTTCTTTGAAACCTATCTGCCTCCGCCTCTTTTTTTAGTCTTCTTAACTAGTTCAAGCATGGAGACGACCAGTCGGGAAAGCTGGTTTACTGCCTCTCAGACCATGGGCGATCCTGATAGGTGCTGCTGTCTGTGCTGCCCCTGTTGGTGAAGTTTAGGCATGAGCAGAACTGGGACTCGTTGAAAGTCACAAGCCAGGACAAGGGTATCTGTTATGTGCATTGCATTCCACTCTTTGTATTTTTTGTGTTGAGATTGAGAACCTAATTTTTTTTGTGAGACTTTGATAGTAGAAAGAATCCCTTTTGCTGTTCTTTGCTGTGCTCTTGTACTTGTCACATCTGATCCGGCTGCAAATTGTCAGCGATTCCGCAGGTGAATTTGTCATCGAGTTATTGTGATTGCACTTATAACTTCACAAGGTGTTAACGGTGATAAATAGATGGCTATTATATCCAAATAATAGATGCATACACACCTCATTTGTCACCAGAGTTAAAAGGAAATGCAAGAGTGGGTGTTGCATATCACATAACAGAGTGCAGACACTTTTAATCCCTGTCTGAGTAAGAGAAAAGGAGCAGTGGTGGGCAGAGTGTGCCAGTAAACTATGCCATGTGGCAGATGGATGAGTTTATGTCAAACTCCACGCTCCAAGCGGAGTGTGAAGTGGCTAAACTCCACCAGTATAGGAGAGTTTACTGACCACCTCTAATTTCATCTAAATTCAGCATGGAGGTGAGGAGTAATTAGGCTTTATCACTGTGTAACCTGCCCCCAACCCAGCAAACATACTTGATCTATAGCGCCCTCAAATTCAGAGCCTCCAGCCCAGCCTGCTCCAACTGTGATGACCCCGGTGCCACATGTTAGCATCCATAATCCTTTTTTACTCAGTTTCTGCCACAGTCAATGCCCTCAGGAAAATCCTCCAGACTGCAAAGTACAGTGCTCTTAACTTACAACCATTATCCTATCCCTGCGTACTTATTTTGAATAATAGAAAACATAGGTTTACTTTACATCATTACATTTGGAATATGTCTGTCAGGAGATCGGAGAAGATTCCTGACAGATGTCCATGATCTTGATACTGTGTAATTATCATCTATGAGGATGTAAATGGTAATGGAAAGGACTCAAGGTTTACTCCAGCAAAGGGCTGGCATATTTTCCATTCCAGTGTGGGAGCCTCTCCTGGAGAGGCAATACTTTGTTGCGCATTCCCAGGGTTACCAGGTTTGGTAAGTCTGGGAATGTGTCAAAAACCATGGGAGTTCAATGCCCATGGAATGTCTCCCTTGTGCAGAGTAAGGCAACGCAGCAATTTGAGCTGGGTTGCATTACTCCAGATTTTTGGAGCCATTCAAAGCCACGCAATGAGGCTTTGCGTGGCTTTTTAAATCTGACTTAAGGTTTGAATCACTCTTGTACAACACTGCTGTGCAAGAACAATGCAAACCGGATCATAAATATGGCCCTTCGAGGAGTAAAACTGTAGGGGATTTCTATAAAGGGAAAAATGTTTTCCCACTGGAAGAAAAGCAAAGGAAATAAGTCTCCATTTGCATATCAGTCTGCCGCAGAGCGTCTTCCTCGTCCAAGTACTAAATGTGTGAAGGTGATAGAGCGGAAATTCGTATCCTATATGGGGATGCCTGTTAGGAGTGCAATGTAACCGCTTGTAATACGCACTCACATATTATTCAGTATGTTAGTGAAACTAAATGTTAGAGGAAATGTGAACCAAGTGACATGTTCCTATAAAATTAACACAATTCAATGTGAAGCTTGACAAATGATTCAAAGAATTGCACTGAAAACATAAAAACAATGTAACACCTTGTCTTGTCTGTCTGGATCTCCTCTTGCCAGTTATGGAAAGGCAAGTTGTGCACTTCCACTGTCTGAGAGCGCAGTTCTCACCTTCCATCTTCTGCTGGGCCAGGCCAGGGGAATCCAGATGGATCTCACTGGTCTCCCTTACTCTGGCTAACGTGCACTTCATACATTTGTTACACTAGTTACACACACAAATATGCATAACATGCACACATAATGTTAGTGCAAGGGGCAAGCACATAGGAGAGGAACTTTACACCGGTGGGCCAGTAGGGTCTGATCATACAATTAGAACTCCTAACCACGGTACTGTGGCACCACTGCCTTATCTTCATATCCCTCGACAGTCGATTGTCCTCAGTGAGGGCATTCTTGTTCTACCCCTTCATGTCACGGGATGGGTCCAGGACCTCTCATAGCCAGAAACAGGCTTGGGCCTGTGTGCACATGCTTCGATTAGTGTGATGTCAGGGCCAAAAGAAAAATTCAATTTTTCATTTTCCGTGCCCCCGGCACCCTGTTGTATTAGAGAAGGGGCAGCAGATGCTTGTGTAGTTCCTTCTGTAATACTGAAATCACAGGCAAAAATTTAACACCAATGCTACCTTGGAGAAACGTTCCATCATTTGCATATGGGCGCACCCCATGCAATTTAGGGAAACACTGCCTCTGTGCCTGGCCGTTTTATAGACTCGCGGCAGAGGCAAAGAGACCGTCATGGTCCAGAGTTGCTCTGACTGTTTACTTGCACAGGGATCTCCCCACCCCCTCTCCCCGCCCCTTTGAAGTGACGGCAGATGCCCCCTGTGCTGTGAAAGACAAAATGGCTGCTAGAAGCAGCTGCTCCGTCTTTCTCTAATGCACTGAATCAAGGGAAGCCGCGAGATTGCATCTGCCTTTGGGGAACACACCCAAGGCTGCCCGGGGGGCCATGTAGGGGACCCTCCAACAGGGCGGCAGCCTTAGTGCCACAGAAGGGCACAGGAGTCAGCAGACTAGACTCCCTGGGCTAGGGACCAAGGGGGTCTGCTGGCTGCATCACTTTCGGCCGTGGGAGGGGGACAGGGTACAAAAGCCTTTCCCCGCCCACTGTGCAGCCTCTTGACCGCTGCCCGTCTCGCTGTTTGGGTTGTGCCGTGAGCTGCTGAAGGATTGAAGTTTAGTCGTTGCCTCCACCCTCCCCTGTGCCCCCCCAGCCCACCTCCTCCTTAGAAATGAGGTCTCTCCCCGCACGGGTCGTGCCCTGGAGGGGCCCTGTCACGGCTCCCCCGGCGTGGTGTGGCTGGGTACTGAGGGACAGGAGTGCAGGGTGGGAAGGGTCGTAGACCCCAAGGCAGCTCCCACGAGGCTGAGGCCTGTAGTGCCAGGGCGTACCCGCTGCCGGTACTATGCATTTACCAAGGGCCTAACTTATCCTTCAAGCTTCCATGAGGCGGATGCCCCTTTTGTGGTGTGTCCCGTGCTCACGGAATCTCCCCAGGGTCTCCTGTACCTGGGGGGCCCCGGTTGACTCTTGTGGCCTGTGCCACTTGGTATTGAGCAGGGGTGCGGGCGGGCCTGGCTTCCCGGGGGACGAATCTGGGCCCGGGGGTAGCAGCGACGCTCTGCGTTGTGCTGTCCCCCCCCACACCAATCCTGGGCAGAATAATTCTGGGCCAGACTGAGGGCACGTCGGCACTTGGCCCGGTGTCCTTGCTGGGGAGGCAGGAATACTCGGAGGCGCCCCGGGGGGAGGGGTAGCAGCGTTGCTCTCCAGCGTGCTCGCACCCGCCCCGGGTGGTGGTTGCCTTGGGCCATGCAAGACTGCAGAGCCCTACCAGGCCCCCCCCTCATATAATCTTTCTGCTCCTTAGGTGGGGACCTGGGCCAGCCGACACGGTATGCCGCCTAACTCCGGGCATCGCGGCAGTATACGTTCACGCCGGAGTTGGGGGAAGGATTGTCCCTCGGGGTTGCGTTCACATACGGGGATCCTAGGGAACTCGATAAGACGGAAAATCGCTGCACGTTGAGGCACCGTGAACTTACACAGGCAAGCAGGGTTCGATCCCTGGGGTTTATAGAATTAATTTGCGCGATTCCTTGAATGCTTGAGGGGATAAATGCTACCAACTATTTCGCTTACCGCTCACGTGCCGGTATGTGGTTAATAGATTTAATTTACGCAAATTCTTGAAGGCTTGAGGGGATAAATGCTACCAACAATTTTGCTTATCTCTCACGTGCCTGTGTATTTGTGCTTAATTTAATACCTGTCCTCACATAAGCACTCCATACTCTTGGGTCGAGTTCCCGCTGCCGACCGGGATGCTAGGGTTCGCGTTCACACCCGAGGATTCCGAGCAATTCACTTAGCTCCTGTGCCTTAATGTGTATGTATCAAACAGGGTTCATGAATGCGCCGCCATACTGTTAGGTCGAGTTAGCGCTGCCGACCTTGGTGCGTGACCAAGGTTCGAGCCTCGGGGGTTGCGTCACAACCGGTGATTCTGGGCAAATCCCTTCTCTCCCGTGCCTATAGGTGCAATGTAAAACGGGGCTCATGTAAGCGCTCCATACTTTCGTGTCGATTTCGCACCATAATATACATGCAAAAAAAAAGAAATTGCAACTGGGGGCCTCTTTTGAAGGTGCAGGGTAAGCTATAGGAACTGCGCATCTGTAACTATGTGCAGCACAGAGGACCCCGGGCGTGCAGGGACCGGCACGGGGCGTACCAGGATATTCATGAGGCGATCTCTGTTAGATGGCCTGTTGGTTTTGATAGGTTGTTTTCTCACCTGCTATGTGTTAGTCGTGTTTAGGTTAAGTACAGTATGGCTCACGTGCAATTTTCCTGCCTTGACAGGTGAGGGGGCAGGTGGTCTTCACTAATTCCTACAGGTGTACTGCAATTGGCCAGGAGGCGGGGCTCCTCTGCTCTCCGTGTATCAATAGCATTAGGACTACGGGGTCTGCGGCTTGTCTCATTTATGCTTTGTCTTCCAGAGTCGCTACGAAGAGTGAACGATGACAAAAAAAAATGGTGGTTTTACCGGGTAGGCTGTTGACCTGCACATCCTTGAACACGTGCCTCGCACAGGGTTCCAGTAGCATGGGGGATATGGGGTCCACGGCTGCCTCATCTATGCTTTGTTTTACAGGGTCGCTACGAAGATTTACGCCTGCCGTCTACATGGGCACGCGGTCTTCTTTCGCAACTGGGGTTTGCGTGGTAAGCAAGGGCACAAGGGCAGATTGTGGTCCAGGCAACAGCAGGTCGCTTAGATTGTCGCAGATGATGGAGCACGGTGACAAGGGATTTAAACGCACGGGTGCGGTACCTGCCTGGGGCTGGTAGGGTTTTAGCCGTAGGTGTCCCGTTCTTCATTCTTGTGCTTCTCCCTAGCAGGTCAAGACGAGAATTGCGACTCGGATCACCGACTGAGCATCCCCCCTCCCCGGCTGGGAACAAGCAACAGGACCCAGGTACGGTGATATCCCAGGGATGCATGCTGTGGCGTAAGTAGGGCTGGACGGGTGGGGAAAGAGAATAGCTCCCTCACCCAGGGTATGCAAGACCATGTGTGGCGGTGTTAGTGCAGGGGTCGGGAGGCCGCCCGCCCTCCATGCCTCCCCGGAAGGGGGGCAAATGCACAGGGTGCAAGACCAGGGTGTGGGGAGTGAGCTAATTTAACCGTTGCTTCATTTCCACCAAAGATTTTGCCGAGGTACCCATCAAGCTGCTTCCATTAAGCACGATTGCCCACATTCAGGATAGTAAGTACGAACACGGGTTGAACGAGCATAAGGGACAACTTGAGGAAGTGGGCGCGTGAAGGGACAGGGTGCAAGACTACGGTGTGGGGGGCAAGCTAACCTAACCTCTGCTTCATCTCCACCACAGAATTCATTGAGGCACCCATCAACCGCCATCCATCCAAGTACATTACCTCACATTCAGTACAGTAAGTACAGGCGCAGGTTTGAGCGCCGCAGAAGGGACAACAGGAGGATCTTGTGAGTGCCTGTTCTCAATGGTCAGGGTTGTAGCTCACAGCTGTTTTTCTTCCAGGTTGAGCCGGCCAGATCAGGAATGATGGATAGCCAGGGATCCCCTTCACTTTTCACGTTGATGTCCCAAGTGGAGGAAACCCAACAAGGCACTTCCCAAGATGCACAGCTAGCAGCCATCGTCGAACTGGCCAAGACCAAGGGATTGGCTTGGGCCACTGAACTTTTGAAGGCTAGCAATCTGGAGGATTCCGGTATCGTTTGTGGGGGCTCGACCACAGAGCAGGAGCCTAGCGAAGAGGCAGGCCCCTCCCAGTCCAAGCGGACATGCAGGGTAACAGTCAAAGACTTCCCGGCTGACCCCCCGCCAAACAAGAGTCGTGCCGTGGCCACTGCCCGAAGTGCCAACACTCCTCTGCCCATTCCCCCACCCTTGACACAAGGACTAGTCTCTCCCCAGCTGGCGGCATGCCCCAAGTGAACTTCTCAACAACTGAGGACTTGGGTAAGCTCACTGACACTTTAATGAGCTTCATGGCAGAGGTCAGATCTGGTCTCACCGGGGCTAGCGCGCCTGCTGGGGCCACCACTGCGCACAATGGAGAGGGAGGGGTAGCAGCGGCAGCAAATGTGTGGGCCCTCCAAGGGAGCCCCACCCAAGTACAACAGTCGCCCCCCCTCGTGGGGGCACCCGTATTAGGAGCTCAGATAGGGACTGGTTTAACGGGCATTAGCAAGGGTTCGGGAGCTGCGGGGACGGTTGGTATCCTTGGGCTAGGTAACCAGACTCCAACTCCCCTGAGTGCGGCACCTACAGCTGGCACTATTGGAGTGCAACACGTCGAGGTGGGGGGCTTTCGGTAGCGGGGGCAGCGGCTATCATCACTGATCACTAGTCACTCCTTCCACAGCAATCCAGCCTGTTTCAGCAGCTAATGCCCTCACAGTGCAGCCCCCGGTGGTGCTGACAGGACACAAGCCGGTCACTCACATGCCACTCTTGTCAGGCCGTAGCTCCTTGTCCTGGGAGGTGCCGCTTGTTGTTAAGAAATTCATCTGGAGGCGTGAATTTCAAGACATTTTTTCCCTGCTCCTGCTCCTGCTTGGCCAACTTGGCCAGGACGCTCGGAGGGTTGGGGGTAAAGATAAGGATAAGAAAGTTAGGTTGGCTGGAAAAATCTATCGAGAGCTGGCTCTCGGCCTTCTCCATTTTCCAGTCAGTGATCTTGGAAAAATTCCCGGATCAAGGGCAGGCGCTGGTACAATACCAAAGGCTGATCCACACGGAAGCACAAAAGTGGGGTGGGTCAGGGTGAACTATGACCGCGAATTCAGGAAGAAGATGGCAGTATGCCCAGAGATGGGGTGGGACCAAAAAGAAGTCCAGTTGTGGATGGACCATATGGGGTCCCGCGGGGCGCAGAGCACAGTGACGCAGCCTAAGGCGCGGGGACTCACCCAGGTTCGGGGTTCTCCCAGACAAGCGTGAGGGCTTTCAAGCAGCCCTTTCAAGGGACGCGTAGGGGGGGGCCCAGAGAGGGGGGTTTAGGAGGGCGTCACCTGGAACATGCAATCTCTTTAACGCAGGGGGCATGCTCATGGGGAATCAAGTGTAGGTTCCAACATGCTTGTGGTAAATGCGGTGGCCGTCATCCCTCGACCTCATGTCATTCCAAGCAGGATAAGAAACCGTCAGCCAACGGTAAACAGGACAATTGAGGCAGCACCGACGGAAGCAGAAACATCAATCCCTCCAGCACATGTTCCCCGCGCAGCGCCTCGACAGTACTTGTCATTCCACCTAAGCTTAGCGAACCCCTAGCATTCCCATGCATGCTAGCTCCCCGCGCACTTAAAGGGCCGTCACCAGTCAACTTGAACAACATCCTCCCCTCCCCAGACGGTACCCTAACAAGGTGGACGGGGCTTTATTGCTGGGGGGGTTCTCGGAAGGTTTTGTGATCCCTTATGTGGGCCTCCTGTCATTCAGGGAGGCGGACAACCTCAAGTCAGCCAGGGACCTACCATCAGTAGTGCAGGCCAAAGTCAGGAAGGAACTGGAGCTAGGGAGGGTAGCAGGGCCTTTCAGTGAGCCCCCACTGGACAACTTTGTAGTTTCCCTGCTGGGGGTGGTACCAAAGATGGAGCCTGGGGCCTACAGACTTATTCATCACCTATCCTACCCTGAGGGGGACTCAGTCAACCATGGGCTCCAAGAAGGAACTTGCTCAGTGTCATACTGTACTCTGGATGTGGCGCTGGACTTAGTCAGGAGGGCGAGCAAGGGGGCCTGGTTAGCGAAGGCGGACACTGAATCGGCGTTCCGCTTGCTACCAGTGCACCCGAGCAGCCAACACCTGCTGAGTTTCAGGATAGATGGCTGGTACTTTTTTGACAAATGCATGCCCATGGGGTGCGCGGTCTCTTGTGCTTTCTTTGAGGCATTCAGTTCCTTCTTGCAATGGGCGTTACAGGATACCTTTGAGGGGGAAGGGGTTTCCCACTACTTGGATGATTTCCTTTTCATTGGGCGTGATGGCACGCAGGAATGCAAGGCGGCACTCTCTAACTTTCAGACCCTTGCAAATCATCTGGGGGTTCCCCTAGCACCGGAGAAGACAGAGGGACCTGCGCAGGTGCTTACATTCCTAGGGATTGAACTGGAAACTGTAGTAGGTGAATCCAGGCTGCCTCCAGACAAGGTTCGGGACCTGGGACAGCAGATTCGGGTAGCCGTGGGGAAGGACAAGGCCCCACTGGCCTTCATCCAGAGTCTCCTTGGAGAACTCAACTTTGCTGCCAGGGTCATTCCCGCAGGGTGGGTATTTGCGCACAGACTGGCCAGAACCACTGCTTCAGTCAGAAAGAAGCACCACATGGTGAAACTGAGCAGTGGCATGAGAGAAGATCTACTAATGTGGGCAGACTTTTTGGACAACTTTAATGGGTCTGTCACCTGGCGCGCACCCTGGGCTAACAGCGCAGAGTTGTCGTTGTTCACCGACGCGTCTGGAAGGGAAGGGTTCGGGGTTATCCTCGACAGGGAGTGGTGTGCTGAGAGGTGTCCTAACTCTTGGCAGAAGAGATAGATCACTTTCAAGATCACTGTTTTGGAACTCTTCCCCATAGTAATTGCTTTACACCTTTGGCCGGGGGTGCTGGCAGTGAAGAGGGTCCTGTTCTGGTCCGACAACCTAGCGGATGTCCAAGCGATCAACTCACACTCAGCAGGCTGCCCCCTGGTGCTGTGGCTGTTGAGAGAGCTGGTGAGGGCATGCCTGATAAATAATGTGGACTCGCCATATTCAGGGGGTGCAGAACATGGCCGCTGACGCTCTCTCTCGTTTTCAGTGGCGCCGTTTCCGGGAGGCGTGGCCGAGAGTGAGAGAGGAGATGACCCCTTTCCCACAACACCTTTGGCTTCTTCTGAAGTGGAGCAGCGGATGAGGGGTTTGGGTGAGCTGTCTCTGGCACCAAGGACGGTGAAGCACTACAGGACTTGTGTTGACAAATTTTGTGCGACTATGGGAGCATATGAGGATGAGGGGTCTTCTCTGGAGCTCAGAGTACAAAAGTTTATCCTGTGGGCCAAGGATGGTGGGAAATCCCACCCTTGGATCTTGGGCCATTTGTCAGCCATCAGTCATCATGCCAGGTTGAGAGGACAGAGTGGCCCTACCAAATCCTTTGTAATCAGGGCCGGGCAAGGGATGGGCAAGGAGTGAACCTCGATCCGCGGACAATAGATCCCCCATCAGTTACACAATCCTGCAAGGGATGCTGGACAGCATGCCCGGGGCCACCCACTTGGGGTATGAGGCATCGCTATTCTCGGCTAGTTTTGCACTGGCCTTTTTCGGGGCCTTTAGGATTGGGGAGCTAGTGGCTAGATCCAAGCAGCACACCTCGGGGTGGCTTTGAATATCAAGAATGTTACCATTTGCACATCATGTCTCAGGATAGTGGTGAGACAGTCTAAATCTGACCAGGCAGGGGAAGAGAGTGGTCCTGTTACAGGGGCTGGGTGACGCAAGGTATTGTCCTCTGCCCCTGGTCAAGGCTTATCTGGCCCTCTGCCCCAGGATTGCTGGGTACCTCCACAGGCATGAGGATGGGTCCCCGGTTATGAAGTTCCAAGTAGACCACATCATGCAGGCGTGATTACAATTGTCAGCACAGGCAGGGGTGGGCAAGAGATTCAGTAGCCACTCCTTCAGGATCAGGGCGGCAACCACAGCCTTCCTATCAGGGATGCCGCCAAAGCGAATCAAGCAGGTGGGGCGCTGGGAATCCCAATGCTACAAGCGATATATAAGGCCTTGAGCTGAAGGGTGTGGCGAGAGAACTCTGAGGCCCAATGTTCCAACCTGCATTTATGTGTATAAGGGTGTACAGTTTTGGCCCTGGTTGCCAAGTGATGTTGCAGTGATGTGGTTTGTTGTGCAATGTAGACTAGTTGTGTGTAAACGTTTACAATAAATATGGTTACAAACACAACCTCTCTTTATTTACCAGGAACCAAGGTCTAGGTAATTGGCCATTCAAGCATCGCTAGAGTGGCACAGTGGGCTGAGGACAGAAAGTGGCGTCATGGCTTCGCCGCCACCGAGATAACGTGGCTAGGTTACCCGGGTATGCGTTGAAATGAGCTGATGATGAAACTGCAGCAGAGGCTTGGGGTTGGGATCGCTCCACCTCATATTCTGGTCATACCCTTGGGAGGGAATGACCTGATGGCAATGGGGAGGAGAGTCCTGCTCCAAGACACCATGTGTCAGTTAAGCAATCAGCTGGGGGCTTGTGAACTGTGGTGGTCTGAAATTACACCACGCCCAGTGTGGCAAGGAGCCTGATCGGGATACACCATTGAGATCTCATGTAGGAGATTGAACAGCACCATGCGTAAATTCACGGAGCAAAGGGGATTTGGCTTTATCAGACATGGTTTACCTCATGCCAAGTCTACTGGATGCTGGGAGGTGGAGGGGCTTCACCTCTCAAGGGTGGGCATGGACTTATTATTTCTGGACCTAGGGGAGGCCTTGGAAGCAGCAGGATGTAAGTAGGAAGGTCTGCCTTGGTGGGGGGCCCTCATTGTGACGGTGGCCACCCCCAGAGCTGTGGAGGAGTTACAGGGCGATCCAGAGTCTGCAAGGTACAGAAGGGTACGATATGCAGCAGCACAACAAGGGTGCTAAGCCAAGGATACCCAGGGATGTCTTAGCGTTGTCCCCTGGAAGAACGACGGAGCCCCGTCAGTCCTACACGGGGTTGTGGGTCTGAGCAACCGGGGGCTGCCTGAAACACTCTGCCCACATTTTGGGGGCATGAGTAAGGGTGTGGACTGGCGGTACACTGATGGTAGGGGTGTCTTCTCCCAAAATTGGTAACCACCGATTGGCGATGGTCACAGTGTAGTTTGGCTCATCAGGCGGGTAGGCGGCATAGGGGCTGGCCTGCCCTTGGATTGCCCGTAAAATAACCCACCATGTTGGCATATTTCTTATGCAAATAAACTTGCAGCAATTTTCTCCACTAACAAAGGTGTTGTGTGGTTTATTTATGTATGTTGCTGTATGAGAACTGAGGAGTGTTGCAGATACTGGCACTATGCCAAGGCTGCCCAGGGGGGGCCACGTAAGGGACCCTCCAACAGGGTGGCCGCTTTAGTGCCACAGGAAGGCACAGGAGTCAGTAGACTAGGCTCCCTGGGCTAGGGACCAGGGGGATCAGCTGACCGTATCACTTCCGGCCGTGGGAGGGGGACAGAGTACAAAAGCCTTTCCCCGCCCACTGTGCAGCCTCTTGACCGCTGCCCGTCTCGCTGTTTCCCGCCCTACCGCTTACCCTGCGGACGTCCAAAGGGTGGTAGGGGGAGGGGAAGAATCTAACTTATTGTTTTGTGTTGCAGGAGGAGTTACAGGGAGATCCAGAGTCTGCAAGGTACAGAATGGTACTATATGCAGCAGCACAACAAGGGTGCAAAGCCAAGTATACCCAGGGATGTCTTAGCGTTGTCCCCTGGAAGAACGACGGCGCCCCGTTAGTCCTACGTGCGGTTGTGGGTCTGAGCAACCGGGGGCTGCCTGGAACGCTACGCCCACCTTTTGGGGGCGTGAGTAAGGGCGTAGGCTGGCAGTACACTGATGGGAGGGGTGGCTCCCCCCAAAATTGGTAACCACCGATTGGCGACGGCCATGGTGTAGTTTGGCTCATCAGGCGGGCGGGCGGCATAGGGGCTGGCCTGCCCTTGGATCGCGCGTAAGATAACCCTCCAAGTTGGCATATTTCTGATGCAAATAAACCTGCAGCAATTTTCTCCACTAACAAAGGTGTTGTGTAGTTTATTTATGTATGTTGCTGTATGAGAACTGAGGAGTGTTGCCGATATTGGCACTAATCATCAGTAATAGGGCGCACTCTCCTTATTTGAGACCAGCACACGAATTTGAAGTTGTACAACAGAGCAAACAGGGACAGTACACCCTATTTGTAATACGACCTCAGTTGGGCACTCAGGGCAGGGGTACTCGCCTGTATAACATGCAAAGGACATTCCCGCTCCAACATCCACCCATCCAGATTCACATTCACAACATGTCTGCTGTTAATGGACCATAAAGCCCTGCTTAAGAACAGCTGGACATCAGAGCACGTTTGATTATGCATGGCTCCACTACAACATAAGGCTAAAAACGCATCAACTGACAAGCCTATCTTTGAGCAGTAACCAATGTGACCTATCACGCCTAAGCTTTTCCTGTCTAGTAACATCCATAGCGCTCTGAAGCTGTCTGATCGTTGACATGTGGAGCTAAGCAAATAAAATATATGAATAGATATGAAGCTAAGCCAGACTCAGCAACTCTGACGTCGTAGCAATTTCAGTGTGGTAATACTGCCATAGGACCTAATGCAAGCAAGGGAAATATGCTTCCGTGGCCGCCACGTCGTTAGTAAATTGGGCTTTAGCGAGCTCCTTCCAGATATGAACCCTAGTGTATAGT
Organism: Triturus cristatus; assembly: GCF_964204655.1. NCBI lineage: Eukaryota > Metazoa > Chordata > Amphibia > Caudata > Salamandridae > Triturus > Triturus cristatus. Next base: position 328,463,733 of record NC_140584.1, on the reverse strand, counting down.
ACGACTTAGCTAGCTATCGCCTGACATTGTTGACATTTCCAGAACATCCTAAAGTCGGGTGCGCAAGGTTGTGCCACCCGCTGCCCCCTTCCTCCCCATTACTTTGTGAATGGAGTGCGTAAAGTCAGTGAACAGGTAGGTACCTGCTTCTCCGACGAGGGCGGCCAGGAGGACCCCCAACAGCAGACTCAGCTCTGGGCGCCTCATCCTTCCTCACCGGTAGCTTCTCCCCTCGGGGTCCGTACTTGGGACGAGCAGCGACTGAGAGCTGGGAGCGACTGACTGCGAGGCGAGCGCCTAAGTGACTGCAGCGCTGAGCTCACTAACTCAGGTTACTGACTAGAGCGCAGGGAGGACAGGTGAGGAGGGAGGAGAGTGACTGTGTGGACGCAGACTAGAGACAAAGGTAAAGAAGGGCGTGTCTGACAGGGAGAGAGACAACACGTGGGAAGAGACTCGAGAGCTGAGCTAGAGACCATTAAGGGAGTGAGCCACTGCCTGTGATATTGACGCTGAGAGAGAGAGAGAAACAATTGCAAAGTGACAGGGAAAGAGAAGCAGTGAGGGAAGAGAGGCACACACTGAGTGGGTCGGGCCCAGAGACTGAGAGGGAGAGAGATGTGTTCTGTGGAAGAGAAACCGACGAGGAGGAAGACACAGTGAGGGGTCGCCGACAGGAATACAGTCGCATTGAAGATGAAAGAGGCTAATGTGGAGAGAGACACACAATGAAGGGGAGATAGGGTGACATGGAGAGACACGGGCGAAAGTGACCCGGGGGTGGGGAGAGAGTCAGGCAAGGAGAGACACTACAAGGGGGAGACAGCCTCAGGTGGAGAGACCCCCCCCCCCCCCCCAGGCCTGTCCAGGAAGAATCTGCTAACAGGGGCATCTATATCAGGCCCGGTTCTAGCGGGTGGGCCGGGTGGGCCAGGCCCACCCAAGCAGGAGCCTGCCCACCCAAACAGGAGCCTTGGCCCTCGCCGGGCTTGAAGGCAGGCGCGCAAAGCACACTTCGTGTGTGTCAGCCCGGGCCCAGACAGCTTCCCAGGCGCGCACATACACAGACAGTTTTGGAGATTATCTCAGCCGCACCCGAGTACTTCACAGGTCTTTAAAAGACCATTTACATGTTAACGAGGCTTTGTTTATTTTCTCACCCCTTCATCTCCACATGGCAAAGGCGTCAATGTTCTGCTGCGTGGATATTTCTTTTTCTATGCAGCGCAGGAGAAAAGACGTTTGTTTATTCCTTATACCTTTCCTGTCCCCTGCAGCTGCTTATCACATCAGGCTGTGACACAAAGTTTGACTAATGGAGTAGGTAAGAGAATGTGTTACTATTTGCTTTTCTTTTTAAAGTATGCACAGGCCCAGCAGGACACATACTTCGTGAGTGCTTCATTTAAACAGTTTTTATCATTATCATGGCCGATGCAGGACAACAATAAGACAATACAAAATGCCCAGATAACGCTGGTGATATGATCCTGCTGGAGAACAATCATTTGTCTGTTAGTAGTTTTTAAATGAAGATAAACTGTATTTTATGTGGAAGCTCAGTGGGTTACTGCCTTTGTCACAGAGATCCTTGTGTTACTTGCAGTTCAGAAGTTACAATCCTAACATAGGACAGTGACCTATGAACTGCCATCAAAGAGCTGCATACAAACATGAATGGTATTGTGGTAAATATTTCATTACCGGTACTATTTTTTATGCGGTAAAGTCTATTAAGAATAACTCAGTAAATATAAGAGGCAGAATCCGTGGTATTAGAGGTTTTTTTTAAAAGGCTTTATTCCTATACAAAGGAATACAATTCGAATTGTAGGCATTCTATTCCATCACCACGAAAGTTCAGGAAGGAAGGGCATACATTATTGACAGATAGGCAGCTTTATAGAAAATACATTACAGTGAAACAGATGCAAGAGGCGTAACAGCTGATAATACAGATAAACTGTGCATACGTAACTAATAGAGGCGGTCATATGGGCGTAATTTAATAAACGTCATTATACATGATGTCACAAGTGGGTGGATCCATAAAAGAATCCTGCAATGTCAGCAGAAATATTTGGCAGAGATGCGCGCGCAGCCGCATGACGTGTGATTGACGTGCAACTAGAGGGTGAAGGGGACTTGACATTTAGCTCTATATGTGGAGACAGAAGTCTGGGGGTCATGTCAACCTAATCCCAAATCATATCTAATATCCTATGTTTAAAGAACTGTGTTATCCAAAAGGAGAGGTCTCTAGGATAGAATCTATTCTATACTGACTGTTAGTGCGTGTGCAAGCGTCTAAGTGTCTACACTAGATGCGAGGGGGTAGGAATATTCCATGGCAACGGGGCTATGAATTACTTGTATGAGGACAGCGAGGCCTGGCCCTTTGCACGGTAGCTGGAGGAATGTTTACCTAAACTACTAGACAGGAATGCATCGGATGAGGAGCGGAGTAGATAATCTTGAAGGTGAAATACAGTTTTTGGCAGGCGACAGGCTGGATCAGGCACCGTTAGCCGCGCAGGGAGTAGGACAAAGTTCATGGATACAGATGCAGGCTCAGACTGGAGATTTCAGAAGCAGAAGGCAGGAAAAGGCTTGATGACAGAATTCGGGGCCTACTCGCCTGAATCTGTAAAATGTGGAAAGTGAACCACATAAAGTCGGTGGCCTTTCATACTTAGGAATGGAATATCTGACCCATTCATGGCGGGTCTGAAAGAGGACATGTTGACGGTGGACGCACATATATTTGCGTCTTCAAAACTGGAGCAGGAGGGAACATACATGTACTTATAGCATGCACATGGAGCCGTTGGGGTCTACGATAGGGGACATAACTGATCACAAAATTCATATTTCCTCATTCCCTCCTTGTCCCCTACGGACCCTCAGGAGATATCGATCTTCATCAATCCATCGATCTGTTCATATAGCATCATTTGTTCTTCTTTCTTCTTCCGGGATCTTGAACGAAAACTTGGATGTGGGATACACGAGGTGGCACACAGACCACAAATCGCTGGCCCACATTGTAGACATAAGCAGCAACTGAATAGTATGAGAAAGCCAATACCTAGGAAGGATAGGATTCTCCATCCCCAGGCTGACAACACGCCCCAGAACCAACCGGACCAAGTCCAGGTGCCTGGACTCTGGTGTATCTGGCTTACAATCTTTTGAAGGCGAGTTATGGCTTTATATACCGACGGCGAATTTTCTGGTATGAAAATGCAGCAACTTGATCCGATGACCCTACAAGCTCCGCCCCTATCGGCCAGGATGACGTCAAGGACAAGACGATTTTGAAGCACAACAATCCGCATAGCAGACTGCTCTTCTGTTAAATTGCCTAAGGCGGAAATAGTTTCGTTCACTACTGCTTCAAGGGTTCTGGTTAATCTACGTATCAGCTTACTATTAGTGACTGTACCTATATAGGGAAAGAAACCTTTATTGAAATCTGTGTATTTCTCCCATGCTGTTTCAGTGTAATCGACAATTGGGAGATCTCTCTGCTGTCTATTGTGTACTAAATGGGTATTTCTATGATAATCAGGAGGAGCTAGGAAAACAGGTGGTAAAAGGAATGCTATGTAACAGGTACCATCCCAATCTAAAGGTAGACATATATATGCGGTCTGGCCACATATAAAGTAGGAATGGCGAGAAGCTCTAAATGTAGACTTGCCTTGATCACTGAATTTTATTACAGTGGTGCATTTACTATGGCCCATGTGTATGGAACCATTCTTTCTTATACATAATTCCCCTTTTACTGGGAATACTGACATGGCGGGCAAGATTGGTGTAGCTTCAGATTCAACGTTCAGGATCATAAGGTTAAGTGTAAAATTACCTAATCCATATACTTCATTTTCTAGATCAGTTCCTGTTCTTCTGGGAAGTCCCTCCTTGTTAGGGTAGCAGACTTTAAGTAAAACTAGGTTCAGGTTTCCCCATACCCAGTTGTCTTGATAAACTGCGGAATTTGAATCTAGGGAATTAATCAAACTAAACCATGCTCCACAGGAGCCATTGTGTGTGAACGGATAGGGAAAGAGGGGCAAAACTCCCTTATAGTTCTGATAGGGAGGGAGTCGGCCACATATCCAACAATTTGTGGCATTGCTGGTTTGATGGGAATGATGTAACATACTAATGAATGTGTTGTTGCACAGCGCAAATCTATAGGACAACTCATGCGGAGGTAATTCGCTAAAAGAATGTTCTGCAGTTACATTGTAAGCACGCTTAAGAATAGGGTAGTACATGTGCAATAGTATGCTGACAATGATGATCAGAAGACTTAGAAAAAACAAAATTAATAATGTTACGGTGCAGTGACTACGAAATGATTTACAATACGCATGCTTCTTGAGCTGCATCTGATGATTTCTTTCTCTATTCCGGTCTAGAGGATACATGTCAGAGACAAATTCAACCGATTCACCTTGGAGAGGACTTAAACAATCAAATTGTCTGACTTACTAGACCTTAATTTTAGTTTGTAAAGTTCTGGTTTTGTTAATTCAGCCAAGGGGAGCTTTGAGTCTGTCTGTGAGGGAATGCAGGGTTGAGTATTCACACTGGATGGTAGTCCATAAAATTTCTTGATATGACTCGAGTGCAACCACCCTTTCCGTCCCTCGATCTTCACGGCTGTCCTTGTAGTCAGTAGAACTAGCTTCGGTGACTGCCACCTAGGCTCCAGTTGGGTCTTCCGGTCGAAATTCCTGACCAAAACCAGGTCACCAGGAACCACGTCATGGGGCTTCACCTCAGTATTATCGGGAAAAGCTGCGGTTACCTGTGAACGACAAGATTGTAGTGCAGACATCAAGGAAGCCAGGTAATCTGTCAGCATATTACAGTCAACATCAGTGATTTTGCGAGGTATAGGAGTCCCCCACATATTTGGTGGTCTACCGAAGATCACCTCGTACGGGGATAGCCCTGTTCGAGAATGTGCTACCATTCTCATGTAAAAGAGCGCAACTGGTAAGGCTACTATCCAATCAACTCCTTTTTCTCTACATATTTTGGACAATCTAATTTTCAGAGTTTGATTATGGCGTTCCACGAGACCTGCCGCCTCGGGATGTCGGACACAGTGGAATTTCCATTGGTAGCCTAATAAAAGGGAAACGTGTTTCATTAATTCGGATGAGAACGGCTGGCTATTATCTGAGTAGACAACACGTGGTAAACCGTACCGTGGGAAGAATTCTCGAACTAACTGTTTGGCAGTAGTCGGGGCAGTGTAATCTGAAACCGGGTATGCTTCTGTCCAACGGGAAAGAGCACAGACAACTACGAGAACATATTTGAATCCTCGACATCGTTCCATCTGGATATAATCCATCTGGAGGACTTCAAAAGCATGATCGGGAGGTTGAAATCCACCCTGCTCTACGGGGATGCTTTTACCTGGATTAAACTGACAACATATCATACAGGTACGAACTTTTTGTTTAGCTGCTGCTCGCAAGTGTTTGTTGAACCAAATGTGTTGAATGCTGTCTAGCATAGCTTTTTCTCCTAGGTGCGCTGGACTATGTATTGTGTTAATGATAACTTGAACCATTGAGTCGGGAAGAAACCATATAGATTTTTCCTTCGTCATCCATCCTTGATCCGTTTGGATCCCTCCTAATTCAGTCCATTTCTTTATTACTTCTGGTGTAGCATGTGTCTGTATGTCAATTACATCAAGGGCGGGATCCTTAACTGTCATGCAATGTGTTGGTGTCGGAACTATTGTCTTTGTCATGTCAGTTGTGTGAGTCTGATTCTGAGCAGTCTGTTTAGCTGTTCTGTCAGCTAGGTCATTACCCTGAGAAATGATATCGGTAACTTTTGTGTGGGCTTTGCATTTCATAATCGATATTGCAGTAGGTAGATGAATCGCGTCTAATAGGGCTTGAATGAGGGGTCCGTGTTGGATGTGGGCACCGTGAGAAGTTAAGTAACCTCTCTCTCGCCACAGTACGCCGAAGTCATGGACGACTCCGAATGCATAACGTGAATCTGTGTATATGTTGACTTTTTTATTTGTGGCTTGAATACAGGCTTGTGTTAGAGCGATGAGCTCTGCTGCTTGAGCTGACAAAGTGTTTATACAATTTGTTTCAATGACTTCAGTGTCTGTTGTGACTGCGTAAGCGGCCACTAACTCTCCTGTACTTGTTCTCATACATGACCCATCTACATACAATGTCAAGTCTGGATCTGACAAAGGGATATCTGTCAAGTCTTGTCTGGGTTTCGTCGTGATAGTAATGACTTCGACACAATCATGTGCCAATGGATCTGTTCCGCCTACTGGTAACAGTGTGGCAGGATTTAACGTATTACAACGTCTGATTTCTATGTGTGGCTGAAACAATGTCAGTTCGTAACCGGTGAGTCTCGCTATAGTCAAGTGTTGTGTTTGTGTATGGTTCAAGAGAACCTCTACTGCGTGTGGTACTTGTACTGTCAATTGGTGTCCTAACACTATGGCATCGCTTTGTCTGATTGCTAAAGCTGTTGCTGCCACCGATTTCAGGCACGCAGGAAGAGCCTGAGCTACTGGATCTAATGTACTAGAGAAATAAGCACATGGTTTGTGTGATCCTGCTTGTTCCTGAGTGAGTACTGACAAGGCAGTACCTTCGCGTTCTGTAACAAAGAGTGTAAACTGTTTATTGTAACATGGTGTTGCTAAAACAGGTGCTTGGCATAGAGCTTTCTTTAAGCTTTCAAAGGCATGTGTATGTTCTGGAGTCCAAGGGAGGACAGTCGATGTGGCTGCCTCCTGTGTTGTCAACTGGATGAGTGGTTTTGCTAGAAATGCATATTGAGGGATCCACTGCCTACAGTATGAAAAGAGGCCTATAAAAGCCCGCACCTCCTTTTGTGTCTTGGGTGGCGGCATGTTAGCAATTAACTGGATGCGGTCGGGTGTAAGCTGCCTTCCCTCCTTGGACAGCGAGTGCCCAAGGTAAACAACTCGCTGGACACAGAATTGCAGCTTAGAAGGGGACACCTTGTGCCCCTTGTCGGCCAGAAATTTCAAAACCGTCAGTGACGCTTTTTCACATTCACGTTCGCTTCGAGCGGTGATCAGCAGATCATCGACATATTGAAGCAAGGCAGTGTTAACTGGCATGTGGATACTGTCAAGTTCTTGTTTCAGTGCTTGGCTATAGATGCTGGGGCTTTCTGTAAATCCTTGAGGTGCGCGTGTGAATTTAAAACTTCGTCCATTTAAACTGAATCCGAACAGATATTGACTTTCCGGATCAATTGGGACACTAAAGAAAGCATTCTTGAGATCAATTACAGTGAAGAACGTTGCTTCTGAGTCAATAGCTGTGAGTAATGAAGAGATATCTGGGACCACAGGGTATTGCGGTACAATACATTTATTTAATTCGCGCAGATCAATAACTAATCGATATACTGGTGGTGCTTTTGGATCCGTTCTTTTAAGAATCGGAATTATCGGAGAATTACATACATTGGAGTCGGTTTCGACAACCACTCCTTGTGCAATGAGCTCGTCAATGATTTGCAGTAAAGCCACTACAGCATCTGGTGGTAACTTGTATTGTCGCATTCGTGGTAGTACTATTCCTGTTTTCAGTGTGACTCGATATGGTGTAATGTTCATGCAACCAACATCAGTGGGGCCTTGTGCCCATAAATGTGTAGGTAAATTCTGCAGTCGGTGATCCATGTCTCTGGACACGTAGTGACCTTTAAAGTCACGTAAAAATAGTCGTACTCCTTCCGGAGAACAACATATTATGGCTCCTAGAGCTTTCAATGTTTTTATACCTAACAAGTTTTCTGGACATGATTTAGTAAGCAATAAATCTGTAGTACATGTCAATGGACCGACCGTAAGTGGAAGAGGTTGTGTTACGTCATTGATTATAGGTTTTCCTGAGAATCCAAGGGAAATATTCTGTGAGCCTGAGAGGGGTGCCCCTGGAACTTCACTGCGTCTTATAGTTGTTCTGCTTGCCCCTGTATCAAGTAAAAACTTTCTGTCTTCCCCTAATAGTTCACTATGTACATAAGGTCCCTCTTGGTCTACAGGAACCTCAATAAGGGGTAAGCCAACTTCCCTCTCTAGGCTGTCTCATGAGTATCGCTGATAATCGGGATAATCTGTTTGTGCATACTGATACATCTGTTGTGTCGTTGCTTGTGTTGCAGCAATAGGCTGTGCTTGTGGTGGTGCTACGATCTGTTGTGGAGCTGCCTGTTGCGGAGCTAGTTGTTGCGGAGCTAACCTAGGTTGTGCATGCTGAGGGATTTGTTGTTGATTCTGATCCTGTCTAGGTGGACGTGGTCTCTCCTGTGTTCTACCTGTAGCAATATTATGTTTCAGGACTGGACAATCGTGTATATAATGACTTTGTTGTTTACAATAGTTGCATGTCCCTTTCGTTGGACCTGCGGAATCACCCTTTTGATGACCATCGGCTGGAACTGACTGTGCAACAAGCATTTTCATTTTTGTATCTTTCATACGTCTTTGTTCGTGTTCTTGTTCTTCTCTAATTCTATTGTGGTGATATTGTAACATCTGTAACATCTGTGATGGGGTATTACCTTGCCAGGTACTTTCGAATTTCAATACTCTATTCTTGACTTGCAGCAGAGAATTCTCAACTAATTTTGTCACAAACAGATGTGGATATGACTCACTACTGGCTTTTATGCCACTAATTATACCAAAACATTTTTCAAATCGGGAATAGAAATCACTAGTGTCTTCATCTGGCTTTTGTTTACAGGCTGAGATTGCACCCCAGTCTTCCTTTTTCGTAGTTAATAAACGCGGCAATACCTGTATTAGTAATCCTGCTAGTGCTGTAGTCTTTTCCCCAAGCCCTGCTCCTGCAGCTCGGGCCTTTTCTTCATTTTCTAATGCTGTCCAATCTATCTTTTGGTCTCCCACCTCCCATTCCTTTTCTTTGAGTTTCTCATAAACACCGGCGGGTAATAGGACTTTTAATATTTTCATAATGTCGGGGTAGGTATACTCTCCCATGAGTAACATGTCCTTTATTTCACGGTGGAAACCTGCTGGGTCCTTGTCATGGCTGGGTACTACTTTCTTCATTTCTAATAATTCCAATTTAGTTATAGGTGTGTACACAAACACGCGTGTAAAATTATCACCGTCACCTCTGATTGGGTGCACTTCGCGTAACGGGTTCTGTCTATCTATGTGATACATTTTTCTTCCCATAATGGGAACTGGAACGTGTTCTGGGCATACGAAATTTAAATATTGGTTTCGGGATTCTAGAATTTCTTTAATCAAATCAGTACCTGACCCTCTCCATGTATTCGTGAGCAGTTCTGTCAATATGTCAGGTAAGGGTCCTGGATCGGAGTGTTGGCTTTTATATAATATAAGGAGGTGTTGAATCATGTATATACTAGCTAAACGCTGTTCGTATGGGTCAAGATTCAGAAACGTGTGTGCAAGTACATCATCATTGTATTCGTTGGGACTGTCAGCCCATTGTACTGCTGACCTGGCTAATTCTTGTTCGTCCATGGAATCGAGCATGTGGTATCCCCTTCGATCTCGGAGTAATTTATCAGCGGCTTGGAATAGGTGTTCAGGGGATTTTGTATTTAACATAGGGTTCGGAAAATGTCTATTATATTCTGGACGTATCGCACGTATCGGATCATTAAAGCCTCTGCTATTATTATGGGGTCTTCCTCTACCTACATAAGCTATCGTTTCTAATTGCTCTGATTCTTGCTCCTCCTCTTCTTCTGATTCTACTCTGTCTGTTTCTCGTCTTTCTTTATGTATTCGTTCTACTTCCTTGCGGATCTTTCGACACATGGCGATTATACACGCCTGTCTATCATGTTTCTCTTCTGATATATTCTGACCCCATTTGGCAAGTCTTTGCATGGTATCGTGATCTGCCCCTGGCCTGTCTTGATTCCTAATTACACAATTTATGAAAAAACGTAGTAGTTGTCTTTGGACATCCACTTTCTGGTATTCCATAGCTTCGTTAATACTTTCTGGACCTCGCCCTGTTTGGACAAAGCGATATATTTCGTCTAGGTGTTCACCCATTCCTGGTATCGTCATTAAATATAATGTAGCTCGTCTTATACGTAGTGATGATATGAGCAATTTATCCTGTCTACCTGGTACTGGGTCGTATCTACAATCCACAAGCTGTTCTTTAAACATGTCGGATGTCGCTAGTTGGGGTGTACGTTGGAGTGCTAAATCTCTAAGGGTCTGTTTATTTCGCGGCGGTGTGGCAAACATGTCTGTCGTACCTCCTGTAGCACCATCTGAGGTGCTAGGCACGAAAGGATTCGTTGGGCGTAGGATAGAGATTGTAGATGCGGGAAATACTGTAGAAACGGACGGGCCTGTTGGAACTTGTGTAGGAGTTTGTAGTTGCGGGGATACAGACGAATGCTCTTGGTGTTGAACACCATCGGCAAGCGGTGTGGGTGGTATGGCATTAGCATACTCGGGAGCTGCGTCATCTAAATAGGAGGAAAGGAAAACGTCCTTTGCTGTTTTGGGATGTGGTTTGGGATGTGCTTTTATCGGGAGCAATGGAGGAGTTAAGTCTTTTGGTATTTCCGGGGTAGCCTTAGGTAACCCTTCGGCCAGAAGAGGATACATACCATTCATAAGAGTGTTTCTTTGTCTATCTACTTGTTCTGATTTTACTCGGGTACCTTCCTCAAGTAATAGATTTTCTCGGGTTTTATTTGAATTCTCTCTACCTTTCTCTTCCTGTCTGAGTGCTTTTTCGGTACGTCTATATGATTCTTTACGCCATAATTCAATGGCATCTTTCTGTGACTGTCTGGCTTTCTTTTTCCATAATTCTTCTTCTACTCTCATGATGCAATCTGCATCCCAGGTCCCCGCTGCGGGCCATCTCTGACTCTCTGGTAATTCTTTGGTGTAGTCCACCCATAAATCAAGAAATAATACGGCATCTAGGCCATGCTTATGATACATAAAGTATCCTGGAGTGTCCCTAGGTGGGATGGGAACAGCTTCTTCGAGTACACCTTTTCTAGTTTTGATCTGTCTTAGTTTCGAAAAGAGCGGCATTTTTAGACCTTACTACTAGAACACACTTTATACAAGAAAACACAATAATGAACAGTCATTCATACCACAATATATAGAACGTATTTAAAACATTTTAACACTTAACAGTTTTACGAACAATGATAACTAATAGAAAACTAGTTACTGACATAATACTGACACTAGATAGTACTTATTTATATGCAAGACATACTATATATACTGCTAAACAGTACAGATACACTGCTAAAACAGTGCAGACCGGATTTGTGTACCCAAACCCGTCTTGACCGGCACAGACTATGTGCACGTTAAATGCCTCCCCGGTAATGGTACTCACCGGGTAGCTCGGAACGGAAGGCCTCGGAACGGAACTGAAACTGGACCGGACTGGACTCGGAACTTCGGAACTTGGTGGGCCTCTGTATACCTCGGATCTTGCTCTCTCAGCTAGGCTCTGGTCGGGATACTTCGCACGTCTCACCGCCTCGTCTGGGTGTTGATCGCAGCCTCAGTCGTCCCCGCTTGGCCGGAGGGAGATACAGGAAATCCTGCAGGTACGCGTTTTTGTCCGTTCAGCTGTAGCAGGAGACCGGGCCTGCAACGCACCGCCGGCGCGTGAGATGAGAAAGTGTCCCTGTTCGGGCGCCAATTTATGTGGTAAATATTTCATTACCGGTACTATTTTTTATGCGGTAAAGTCTATTAAGAATAACTCAGTAAATATAAGAGGCAGAATCCGTGGTATTAGAGGTTTTTTTTAAAAGGCTTTATTCCTATACAAAGGAATACAATTCGAATTGTAGGCATTCTATTCCATCACCACGAAAGTTCAGGAAGGAAGGGCATACATTATTGACAGATAGGCAGTTTTATAGAAAATACATTACAGTGAAACAGATGCAAGAGGCGTAACAGCTGATAATACAGATAAACTGTGCATACGTAACTAATAGAGGCGGTCATATGGGCGTAATTTAATAAACGTCATTATACATGATGTCACAAGTGGGTGGATCCATAAAAGAATCCTGCAATGTCAGCAGAAATATTTGGCAGAGATGCGCCCGCAGCCGCATGACGTGTGATTGACGTGCAACTAGAGGGTGAAGGGGACTTGACATTTAGCTCTATATGTGGAGACAGAAGTCTGGGGGTCATGTCAACCTAATCCCAAATCATATCTAATATCCTATGTTTAAAGAACTGTGTTATCCAAAAGGAGAGGTCTCTAGGATAGAATCTATTCTATACTGACTGTTAGTGCGTGTGCAAGCGTCTAAGTGTCTACACTAGATGCGAGGGGGTAGGAATATTCCATGGCAACGGGGCTATGAATTACTTGTATGAGGACAGCGAGGCCTGTCCCTTTGCACGGTAGCTGGAGGAATGTTTACCTAAACTACTAGACAGGAATGCATCGGATGAGGAGCGGAGTAGATAATCTTGAAGGTGAAATACAGTTTTTGGCAGGCGACAGGCTGGATCAGGCACCGTTAGCCGCGCAGGGAGTAGGACAAAGTTCATGGATACAGATGCAGGCTCAGACTGGAGCTTTCAGAAGCAGAAGGCAGGAAAAGGCTTGATGACAGAATTCGGGGCCTACTCGCCTGAATCTGTAAAATGTGGAAAGTGAACCACATAAAGTCGGTGGCCTTTCATACTTAGGAATGGAATATCTGACCCATTCATGGCGGGTCTGAAAGAGGACATGTTGACGGTGGACGCACATATATTTGCGTCTTCAAAACTGGAGCAGGAGGGAACATACATGTACTTATAGCATGCACATGGAGCCGTTGGGGTCTACGATAGGGGACATAACTGATCACAAAATTCATATTTCCTCAGTATAGTTAGAACTTCGCTTTCTTTTTTTGTGATATAGTTAGAACTTCCCCAGGCTTTCATTATTCTAATTGAATTGAGTATGTTTGGGCAGATATACATTTTAATCAGTAAAGCCAACCCCCCGACCACTGGGTTATGCTTTAAATTCTGTGTTTGTGCTTTTCCAGACCTAACCCTCTTAAAACATACTGCCCACCAGTATGGATGACATGTCATTCATACACCTTGTAATCCTCATTGGCTTATGTGACATTCCCTGTAGACTGATTTACATAGTTGTATGATTCATTGTCTCTGTATAATGTGTGCGTGGTGTAAAGTACTGACACACACTACACTGATATGAGTAGCGCTGTGCAACAAACGAAATGCTTATGAGAGATGGGCTACATAAAGATGAGGGGCACTGTTGGAGGGTGGCAGTGAGGGAATCCTTAGGAAGAGGTCATGGGGTGGAGGGGGGAGCTAGGGAGAGATGAGGGGTACTGCTGGAGGGTGGCAGTGAGGGAGTGTGAGGAGGAGGTCATGACGGGGATGGGCTACAGAGAGATGAGGGGCACTGGTGGAGGATGGCAGTGAGGGAATCCGAGGAGGTCACGAGGGGGAGGGGCTATGGGGAGATGAGGGGTACTAGTGGAGGGTGGCTGTGAGGGAATCCAAGGAGGAGGTCAATAGGGGGGGCCATGGAGGGATGAGGGGCACTGTTGGAAGTTGGTAGTAAAGGGTATTTACGGAGAAAGAGGTTATCGGTGCCCTGTCATGGCCTTTCTGTTTTTGTTTATTTAATTAGCAGTCGGGTCATAAAGGCTACTGTGGAACATACTTTAAAGTGCGTGCTAATTATATTTACTGCTATATTCAATGTTTTAAATTTGAAGGTGATTTTACTAATGTTTTTACCAGGAAAAATGAAAGTGGGGTCCGATGGTGCCTGATATGGGGCTGGGGCCCAAAGTCAGCTGTGAGATAAGGTGCACTGGTGAGGAGTAGTGGATAATAAAGCCTGTAGGGGAGTGCGCTGCAGAGTCCGGGGTCAGGTGGAGGTAGTAATGAAGAGGGATTCTCCCTGAAGGCTCGCACAGAGGGAGCCTGAGTAGTGTCAGTTGCCTGAAACTCCCACCTCAGAAACCTCCTCTTCCCATCAAAGGAACATTACATGGAAAAAACACTTTTTGAGAGTGATAATATTTAGAAAGAGATTTGGAAAAGAGTGCATTTTACTGGGCCTTGTAAGACTAAGAAGAGATAAAGGAGGACCCTAAAGCAGGCCTGCCTAGACATATATGCGACAAATCGAGAGCACAGTGGCCCACCCAAATGCACCCTTGGCCCACCCAAATAAAAATTCCTGGAGCCGGGCCTGATCTATATGCCCAAATATTTAAAGTATGGATGATAGTGAATCTCGGCGAATCTGAAGTTGGATTTGCCAGACTTGGAGTGATGGGGACCAGTTGACTTGAAGACCCGAGGCCTTTCCAAAGAGCTCCAACACCCCGAAGTAGCCAAGGTTCTGTCATGTGTGGGCGCCCCATGAATAAGAGCACATAGTCCACATATAGAGTTATGGGGTTCTCTAGCCCTCCCGCCCACTGAACACCCCAGATGTGCATGTCTCCCCTGATCCACACTGCCAGGGGCACCATCAGAAGGGCAAACAGGAGGGTCTGGTGGCACCTGGATGTGTCGTGAGATCATCCTTGTCCTGACGAAGATCGTATTTAAAGTTTTCTTACAAGGTTGAAACAAAGTGAGGTAGTAAACATGGGACACGTAGATTTGTCTGTATAATGTTAGATATAGATAGTTAAAGAAATACATTAAGATCTTGTCAAACCTGTACTGTAGCTCAGACAAACCATACTCGTATTGTTGTACTAAATATGTCACTGAAGCATTTTGACTTGAACTGATCAGTGCCACTTCTTTAGCCTTGTTGCTTTGCTTTGTCTCTTAACATATAACAAGAAGAAACAATAAATACATGTTAGAAGCTAATTGTCTGTATTGATAAAGACTATATTGAATAAGACCTTAGCATTAGCTCTATTCTGCTCTAGAAAAGGAAGAATTGTTTGTTTGGAGCACTCAGTGTGGCACACACATTTACACCCCAGAGTGTCACCCTGACATGCTGGGGCAATTGCCTTTAATTGTCACATTTGTCATCATCAATACAGTAAATACAATGCTATTAGAAGACAGATGTAAGAAATAAGGAATATATCACCATCCTCGATGATGTTTGACCAAGTTGAGAGAAAAGAGGCAGAGATTCTTGGTTAATTTAAATAGATTCTTTTTAAACATATGGTGAGTCATGGAATTGTATGCACTACCAGTCATTGGAGGATATGAAATACAAAATTCCTTTCTCTTCTGTTATCGACATGCAATAAGTAAGGAAGAGTGGAATTAGAGGATAGAGTGAGTGACGAATGTTTATTTTTTCACTTGGGTTTCTTTTTCTATGTTGAAAAGTTGATCACTACCATGTCAGTGGAACAATTTCTGTCTGTTTCAATAAGGAAGGCTAAATTATGGATACCTCAGAGGAGTTCTATTTTCCAGTGAGCCTGTGAATTAAGGAGAGATTGCGGTTCCAGCATATTTGTAAGATTGTGGGGGCCCGGGGAGGGGGGGAGTGGGGTTGGAAACAATAGGTAGTTTGAGAGTTCCAGAGACAGGTTGTGTGTCCAAGATGCTTGGAGAGTTTCTGAGAGGATACCGGTTCAGGAGAGGCTGGAAGGACAGAGATTGCATATTTCTTAGTTTATGTATTCTGGAAAGGTTGTGAGTTCCACAGTGGTCGGGAGATGGCGGGAAGGTGTTCATGTAATTTTAATGCTCCCAGAGTGGTGAACGAGGGTAAGTAATGAAGTGTGCCGTGTCATTAGTGGTGCATTCATACTTGAGCTGCTGTAAAATAATAATTGTATGTATCCTGTTAAGATTGAAGGCCCTTCAAACATTCACTGTGCTGGCTTCTTAAAGACAATTTACAACTTCTGGAGACATTTGAGAATTTGCAGGAGTTGTGCAGTACCAAAGAGGTTGTGAGTTTTAAAGAGGTGGTCGGAACCGGAGAGGTTGTGAATTTGGAAATGTTGCAAGTTCTCAGGGGTTGCCTTTTTCGGAGAGGCGTACAGAAGAGATGAACTGGTGAATTCCAGAGAGGAAGACGGTCCCGGAGAGACAGTTAAGTTTTAGAAACTGGTTTATAACAGTTCTGCACCGAGTGAGAGTTTCACGTGCCTCTTTTCACCCTCAGGCCATCTAGTGAGGGCTGAAATGCACATTGCTGGGATGGCTGCTTGAAAGCATTTCTGTAAAATATAAAAATGTTCCCAAACAGGTTCCTGACATGATGGTGGCAGCAGCCCGTTCGTTTGAGTCGGCAACGCCTATTTTCAATGTACTCCATCGCACCACTGCTGAGGGATTTGCAGTGTGAAGTGAGGTATTGCCATTATTCAGCTGGGCCTAGCATTTGTTACTATCCTAGTGTGGAAACCCTCTGAAATCCAGGTTTGGCAGCAATTCTCGTGCCTAAACTGAGTTCAGAACCGGTACCGGTGCAGTGCAGTGTTCTGATGCTGTGACACATGCAGAGCCCTCACACGTTCAGGGACCTATTCACAAAGTGTTTTTATGTAGTATGTAAAGCAGTACTACAGGATGTTCTGTTGTATATTGTGTAAAGTACAAATAAATGTTGCAGAGACAGAATAATGAATAAACAAGCATTTCCAATGCAATCAGTCTTGTCTTTGGGACCTTATATGTCTTTAGCTATGCAGCACATTAGCCTGGGTGCTGAAACATCTACTGTTCTTTAACATGGAGGGAAAGTAAGCACCAAACTGCGTGACACACCAGGTATGGGAACACATGGAGAGAAATATTGCCTTTCAGCAGGAAATAGTATAGTCCAAAGCTCTGTTTTTAATATAAAATCAGGGCCTTCGGTGGTCATATCGCTGAAAATACAAGATTTGAAAACAATATTATTGTCTACGGGTGCTTGTGGAAGACAATTTCTATGGACTGGAATCTAGAGACTGCTAAAGTGATTCTGGTATTTTACTGACCTCTGCCGGTCATTTTCTATCAAGAAAGTTAAATAGAGGCAGTTGCCAGAAAAATTAAAAAAAGAAAGTCCCTAAGCAGAAAGCAATTCTGGTATTTTACTGACCTCTACTGGTCGTTTTCCAACAAGACAGTTAAATAGAGGCAATTGAACAGAAAAAAAGTCCCGAAGCGGAAGCAGACAAGTCCTAGGGCTGATCTCCTAGAGCCGGGTCCTTCATTGCATCAGCCAGTGATCAAGGGCGGGAAGACGCCCGAAACGCGTTTGGCACGAGAATAGAATGGTGTCTGACAGGCTGTCATCCTGCTACCAGCAGCAAGCTGTTTGTAAACCCCCTTGTGTGAGGCTTTTCCATGTTGGGCAACCTATGTTTTGGATATATATAAGCAGCCGCGGCCCGTGGAGGGCGTTCCGTGGGGCCGTAAGGCGGGGCGGGGGAGGGGCAGGGTGGGGGGTTCTAAAAACGAAAAATAAAACGAATTTCGTAGCGCACGCTGCATCGCAAAAATGCGATACAGCGCGCGCTACGAAATTCGTTTTATTTATTTAATTGTTTACTTACCTGCAATTATCCATATTCCGGTTTTTAGAACCCCCCGCCCCGCCTTACCGCCCCACGGAACTCCCTCCACGGGCCGCGGCTGTATATAAGTATATACTAAAGTATATACAAGAGGTCTTGAATGCTCGACCTAAAAATGTCAAGTTGCATCAATATTGAGTCATAAATATCGTGCTTCAGAAATATTGAAACAAGAATATCGTGGTCAAGAATATCGGCTTAAGGTAAGTAATATTGATTTCAACAATATCGAAGTGTTTAATATCATTTGCAAAAATATAGATGTTAAAAATATTGTTTTTTTTAATTAATGTTTTTCTAGTTTAGTATATACTTTATATGTATTTGTTGTATTTTTTTGTATAAAAATTGTTTGAATTTTTAATAAATGTGTTACATTTTTTGTAGTTATTATTATTTTTTATTTGAATTTTATGTTTTTAGTTCTGTAGCGGGTTGTGGGATTACAGGGTAATAGGATGGGAAGTAATTTAAGGATATTAAATGTATTTATTATTTTGTATTTATTAGTATTTGTTTAATTGAGATATTATAGTGATAAATGTGTAAAGAACTTTATTATTAATTAATTAATAATTAGTTATTAATTAATTTTAATTAATTACTTGGTAATTAATTATACCAATTGTGTAATTAATTTTAGGTGTGTATTGAGGTGTTTATAGGTGAAAAGGGTGGGAAGAAATGTATTTTTAATTTATGATTTAATAATTGGTTGTGAACTAATTTTAATTAATTAATTGGTAATTAATTATGGTAACTGTGCAATTAATTTTAGGTGTGTGATGTGGTGTTTATAGGTGTTAAGGGTGGACAGTAATTTATTTTTAATTGATGAATTAAAATTGGATGTTAATTAATTTTAAATAATTAATTGGTAATTAACTATGGCAATTGTGAAATTAATTTTAGGTGTGTGTTTTGGTGTTTATTGCAGTAAAGGGTGGGAAGTAATTTGTATTTAATTAATTAATTAATATATAGTTGTTAATTAATGTTAATTATTTGACATTTATTTTGGGCAATTGTTCAGTTTTGTGTGTGTTGTTTTTACTTTTAAAGGAGTAAAGGGTCGGTATTAAATACATTTTAATTATTTTACTTTTGGTTGTTAATAGTAATAGGTTTAAAAAAAAAAATCATTATCAAAAAGAAATACATTCAAAGATTCTGGCACAAAAAAATACAGAGGTGGTAGCAAGGAATAAAATAACCATACAGTATAAATATAAATTAGAGTATGCAAATTCGGTATGCAAATTCACACCTGGTAATGAATGCTTTACACATATGCACAAATTTGCTGAGAACCAAGAAATAAAAATAAAAAAAGGAAAAGAAACACATACTAATCCAGTAAGACCATCAGCCTTTGCATTATCTAAACAGCCCCATATAGAACCACATTTTTGTAGGGCACGGGTACCCCTAACTTTAGCTAGAGCCTTCTTTCTTTCGCCAATTTCCCTAACAATTAACCACCACTCCACTACTGAGGGAGGCTTGGGTGAAATCCAGGCTCTAGCTATCGCCAGCCGGGCAGCAACTAACATAATTGCAATTATGGATTTATGACCACAACTATCCTTTTTATAGTCGAGCATCTTCACAGCTATCGTAAATGTATATTCAACCCCAAGTCAGAGTTTAATAACAAATAGTATCTTCTGACAAAAAAGACCTAAATCTGGGCATGTGACAAACATATGAATCATATCCGATGCATGTAACCCACACTTAGGGCAGTTACAGCACGCTCCTCCTTAAACCCCCTCTTGCGTGACCCCACCTTGAGACCATCTGGCGATCTTCTCCGGGGTATAATAGTAATATAGTGCGCAGATCGTCTGAAATTGTTGCAGTCCTAAATTGACCGAATGTACAGAGCATTCTACAATATCAAACACAGTCTTTACTTCTCTTATAGTAATATTTATCCATAAAGGTCTCGCTCCATCTTAACGCTAGCTTTTCACAGCAATCCAGTCTGAACTGGCAGAGAGATCGATACATCAAGGTAATGGCTACCTTCCGGTTCTGCGCACACAAACACTCCCATATCCCTGAGCTTGAGACACTTCGAATAGCAAGGTGTCTAGTGAAATAATCTCTGAACTGAAGATATTTAAAAAAACATCCGTTGAGGGATATCAAATGTGAGCTGTAGATTCTCAAATTATCTAAAACCATTACAGTCATACAACTGCCCCAGATAATGAACACCATTCTTTGCTCATTGCTGGCCCGCGGAATCCTGAAATATCGTAGGCACCATCGGGTTAACCCAGATGGGGAGCTTATCATGACTCCACGACGCAGGGATCCAAGACAAGGCCCTCAACTGGATCTGGTCCTTCCGCTCCGGCAGAACACAGTGGGTCAGACTCCCCCTTTCCTCTCCGAACCTACACCTACCACCTGAGGAGTCCCCCAGGGGTCCTCCATTAGCCCTACACTCTTCAGTGTCTACATGGCTCCGCTCGCCCCCATCGTCAGAACCTACGGACTCAACATTGTGTCATACGCAGACGACACCCAACTCATCCTCTCCCTATCCAACAAACCCAATACCACCAGACACAATTTTCGAGAAGGCATGGAAGCCGTCGCCAAATGGATGAAAAACAGCTGCCTACAGCTAAACACCAACAAAACAGAAGTACTCAGCATTGGCTCAAACCCCGACGCATGGAACGACACCTGGTGGCCCCCCATCCTCGGAAGCCCGCCCACCCCCACTGACCATGCACGCAACCTGGGAATCATCCAGGACTCCGAGCTCAAAATGGACTGCCAGATCAACTCCGTCTCGTCCTCCTGCTTCCACACCCTCTGACTCTTACGTAACACCTTCAAATGGATCCCCCTCAAACAAAGAAACAACGTCACTCACGCCCTGGTCACCAGCAGACTCGACTACGGCAACGCACTCTTCGCCGTAATAAACAAAAACCTCACCCACAAGCTACAGAACATCCAGAACTCCACCGCAAGACTGGTCCTTGACCTGCCAAGACACTGCCACATCTTCCAGCACCTGCACACACTCCACTGGCTCCCCATCGAAACTAGAGTCAACTTCAAGATGCTCACCCATGCCCACAAGGCCCTCCGCGACACCGGACCAGCATAGCTGAACAGCCGACTCAAATTTCACGCACCCCAGAGGACCCTACGATCTGCCCAGCTCTCCCCCGCACCAGAAAGACCAGATCGGGAGGTTGCTCCTTCTCCTTCCTCGTGGCCCAAGCCTGGAACGCCCTGCCGCTCCACCTCAGACAACATCGCTCCCCATCTTCGCAAGAAACCTCAAAACCTGGCTCTTTGACAGACCCCCCCCTGATGGACTGAAGCCTGCTAACTCCCCTCCCCCCGGAGCCTTGAGACCCTTACGGGTGAGTAGTCACGCTTAACAAACGCCTGATTGATTGATCATGTATAAGAGATATAGAAGATCTAGCCATAATGCCCTGCCATATATAAACACAGTCTTTGATAACTTTAAACCGACCCGTTTAAAGTAGTTAGGGTCATTAATTCGATATAAAAACATATGACTCTCCGGGCCAAGAACAAGCCAATGCCAAAAATCCGGTTTATCTGGGT
Organism: Triturus cristatus; assembly: GCF_964204655.1. Classification (NCBI taxonomy): domain Eukaryota; kingdom Metazoa; phylum Chordata; class Amphibia; order Caudata; family Salamandridae; genus Triturus; species Triturus cristatus. The sequence goes on along the minus strand of NC_140584.1, from coordinate 328,442,493 downwards.
TCAAGAGACTGCGCAGGTGACCGACAAATGCAGCCCAAAAAACAATTTAAAGTCGGGGAGTTCTAGACCCCCCTGATTATACAGAAGCTTCAGTAATCCAATGGCACGTCTTGATTATTTAAACCCCCAGATAAAGCTACTCAAAACCCCATCCAGCTTACTAAAAAACTAATTAGGAATACGCAATGGGACCGACTGAAATAAATACAGGAATTTAGGTAGTATCTTCATCTTAATAATGTTACACCTACCCAAAAATACTAATTGGGAGCTTGTGCCAGGATTTCAATTTCTTAGAAATAATAGCCAACAAAGGATCGTAATTTAACCCCTTCAGTGCCCATGACGAGCTGGACTCGTCATGGGCTGCGGTGGCGCTGTGCCCATGACGAGTCCAGCTCGTCATGAACTCCGCCCGCTAATACAAAGCGCGGCACTGGGCGGGGAAAGGGGCGGGCATACAAGGGGTTAATGCATGAATACGTTCGATCTTAGGAGATATACGAACCCCTAAATACATAGCAGTCAGGCAAGCCCCTTCCACCGGGAGTTCCGGCTGAAAGTTAAGAAGCACTTGTGTTTTATTAATATTTAATTTGTAGCCCGAAAAAAGGGCAAACTTCTTAGCTTCCATATTGATACCCTTTATTGCCAATATTGGATCAGCCGTAAACATAGCGATGTCATCCGCATACGCGGTGACTTTCAGCAGGCGTTGCGCAATATTCATCGGATGTATCCTTACATTAGCCAGGAGTGCCCTAATAAATGGCTCAATATAAAGAGCAAAAAGGAGGGGGGAGAGAGGACAGCCCTGTCTGGTACCACAGCGAATAAGAAAAGGAGCTGTTTGAATATTAGAATAAAGTAATCTAGCCATAGGACTGTAATACATGGCTTGGACCCATTTCCGGAACTTCTCTCTTACCCCAAATGCAGTAACTGTAGCCCAGAGATAATCCCAAGCCACCCGGTCAAAGGCTTTTTCTGCATCTAATAAAACCATGCCCAGGTTCGTTTTTAACTTCCCCACCGCATCGAAAGCCGCCTCTGCCGTGTTGACATGGGCAGTGGTATCTCTCCCTTGTCTAAATCTGTGCTGCTGGGGAGAAACCAGGCCGGCCATCATAGGGGCTCACTGGGTGGCCAGTATCTTGGCAAATACCTTTGCATCTGCATTTATTAAAGAAATTGGGCGATGGGAAGCCCGTTCCTCTGGTGCCTTATCCTTTTTTTTTTAAAAGATGATATTAGCAATATTCCATGAATTTGGAACTTGGCCAGTTACCACAATTTGCTGAATTACCTCTCTTAGTACCAGGGCCACCACACTTTTACAGCTCCTATAAAATTCGGCAGGAATAGCGTCCTCCCCAGTCGCCTTAACCAACGGGAGCCCCCCTATTGCCTCCTCAATTTCCTCCAATGTAATTTCCTGCTCTAATAAGAGCGAATCTTCATCCGTCAAAGCTGGAAGGCTATTCCCTTCCAGATAACTCTGCATATGTGTCAGATCCTGACCTGCATCTGGAGAATATAATTTCTGAGAAAAAATAGAAAGTTGATCAGCAATAGCTTGAGGGCGCCTATATAATGTACCCCCCTCGCCCTTAATAACTTTGATCATCGTCTTGAGGTGATTGTCCATAATCTGGTGAGCAAGTACTTTCCCAATTCGATCTCCATACTCATATTGTAGTGTCTTATGTTTAATTTATCTCACCGCTACCTTTTCCGTTAAAACCCTATTTATTGCCACCCTGTCCTCTATTAAAGAGGCATACAGAGAATCCTGATCTACTGGCCCCTGAAGCACCGCCTCAGCGTGCTGAAGTTCTCTGGCTATAAGACTTTGATAGGCTTCCCTTCCTACCTTCTCTCGTTCCTTATTCTGTTGCCAAACAAACTGCTGGGTAACTCCTCGAAGATATGCCTTCATTGCATCCCATACCACGCAAGGGGAAGCGGACCCTAAATTATCTTCCAAATATTCTATTAATGTTTTAGAAATTTATTTATTTATTTATTTTTGGCATTTATAGAGCGCGAACGAATACCCGTGGGCGTCTCGGCGCTTGACTGGGCAGCTGACTCTCCCCAACATTGGAGAGACCAGAAGGATTTACTGGTTAAACAGCCAGGTTTTCAGGCTCTTGCGAAACTGGAGTAGTGATTTACTGGATCTAATTTGTTGTGGCAGCGTATTCCAGATCTTGGGTGCTGCTACCGCAAAGCGGCGATCACCCCAGGAAACTGTTTTAGAACGTGGAACCACTAGTTGATTGAGAGTCGTGGATCTAAGTTGTCTAGTCGGTCTATAAAGTTTGAGCTGGTCCTTAAGAGGGCGTGGACCTTGATCATGTAGTAACTTATAGACTATGCAGAGAGATTTGAACTTGATCCTATTTTTGATCGTTAACCAGTGGAATGTCCTGATGGTGTCAGAGATGGGTACAAACTTGGGTGTTCTGGACAGGAGACGGGCTGCCGCATTCTGTATAGTTTGTAGTTTTTTTGTAACTCTGGTTTGGCTATTTAGAAAAAGCGCGTTACAGTAATCCAAGGATGAAAGGACCAGGGAACTAACCAATGTTTTGGCAGCAGCATCTGGGAGGAATGGGGTGAGTTTCCTTATCATCTTTAATTTGTAGTGGGCTGTGGCTGCTACTTTATTAGCATGCGCCATGAAATTGAGATGATCATCAAAGATAACTCCCAGATTCCTGACCTTGGAAGTCGGGCTGGGTGGGGTGCCGAAAGCTGGGGGCCACCAAGGAGCGGGCCAAGTCGGAGAAAGGGATCCAAAGATGACCACCTCCATTTTATCAGAGTTAAGCTTTAGGCAGTTACCTGCCATCCACTCTCCTATCAAGCTCATGGCATTTTGGAAGCGCTCTGCCACTTCCGTCCCTTCACCCTTGATGGCCAGCACCAGTTGCGTGTCGTCTGCGTATGAGGTTAGGCTCATCCCAAATGCCTTGATTAAACCTGCAAGGTCCGACACATATATATTGAATAGCGTCGGACTCAGGGACGAGCCTTGAGGAACCCCACACGGGAGTGACAGCTTGGCTGATTGATATGGCCCCAAAGTGACCACCTGTGTTCTGTCGGCCAGGAAGGAGGAGAGTAAATCTCTTGCCGTATGGTCAATACCCATCTTCCCGACACGGTCCACCAAGATCTTATGGTCGACCGTGTCGAAGGCTGCCGAGAGATCAAGCAATACAAGCAACGCTGTCATGCCCTGATCACGAATGATTCTAATATCATCGGCTGCCTTGAGGAGGGCAGTTTCCGTGCCGTGGTATTTGCGAAAGCCATACTGTGTATCGTCCAGGAGCTGATATGTCTCTAAATGCTCTGAAAGCTGCTGGTTCATCGCTTTTTCTGCCACTTTAGCTAGGAAAGGAAGACTAGCTATGGGCCTGTAGTTCTTAAACTCTTCCTTGTCTAGGCTAGGTTTCTTTAGCAAGGGTTTAATCAGCGTATTTTTGAGACAGTCAGGGTAGCTCCCGGAGGTCAATATGGTGTTACAGACATGTGTGATGACAGGGACAGTAGTGTCCATAACCATGGAGAATACTGAAGAGGGGCAGGGGTCCATAGCCGAACCAGATTTAATAGATTTCATGATAGTTGTTATTTGGTCAGTAGAGAGAGTCCTAAAGCTGGTCAAAGTATTACTGGAGACGGTGTGGGCAGGGGAGACTTTGCTGATGTTGTTTTCAGAGGAGAAGGCTTGGTAGATGTCGTTAAGCTTTGAATAGAAGAATTCAGACAACGCGTCACAGAGTAATTGAGACGGGGGGGGGATTTAGGTCTGGCGCATTACCAGTCAGTGTTTTAGTTATGGTGAATAATTGTCTACTGGAGTTTTTAGCAGTTTCAATTTCCTCCGAGAAATATATTTTTTGGGTTGCGACAATCATGGATTTATAGGTGGCCAGTGATTGTTTGTATATGGTCTTACTTTTGGTATCATAACCTCTGCGCCATTGCCTTTCTTTATTCCTGCTTATTTGTTTTTGGGCTCTTAGTTCTTCAGTAAACCATGGAGCAGTAGGTGTGCTTCTATTCCTGGAGTAACACTTGGTGGGTACCAGGAGATTTGATGCCTTGCCGAACCAATCATGAAATTGATTGGTGGCGGTAATGGGATCATCAGATAAGGTAGGGCAAGTTTTGTCCAGTAGAGTTTTGAATTTATTCAGGTCTAAACTCTTCCATACTTTGAAGGGGTGTGGCTTAGTAGATATAACCTTATTCCTCAGTGGTTCCTTAATTGTCAGACCGCTGAGTATGGCAAAATGATCTGTCCAAGGCATGGGCAAAATATTTAATATATGCAGGCCCTCTACGTTGGATAAAATTCCATCCAGCGTATGTCCTGCCTTGTGAGTGGAGGCGGTGACCAGTTGTCTAAGACCCATTATTTCTAGGTCTGAGATGAGGGCAACGGTGTCCCTGTCATTCAATTGTTCTAAATGAAAGTTCACATCACCCATCATTGTGGCTGACTCTTCGGTGGCTATAAATTCAGTAATTGCGCTAAGGTTGGTAAGGAAGCCTGCTTTAGTCCCAGGGGGACGATATAGAAGCACTCCCTTGAAGTTAAAGAGGGCTGTAAACTTTATATTAAAGTGCATGGCTTCACATGCGGTGGCAGGGATAAGTGGTGTTCGAACTTCGAACCGCTCTCTAATTATGATAGCTAAGCCCCCTCCCTTTTTACCAACCCTATCCTGTCGATAGGCTTTGTAACCAGGAGGGACTGCCACAGCAAGGTCGGGGCCCGAAGAGTCATCTGTTCAGGTTTCCGTGATGTACAGTACATCTAAGTTGTTGTCGATGATGAGGTCCGCAATTTCTTGTGTGTGTGAGGGCCATAAGGATGACCACTTCATTGGCATCATTTTGCAAATTAAGGAGCACCTTAGTGTTGTCAATCCGAATCATGGTGTTGCAGTGTGGACAGATCAGGTTGGCAGCCTTAGTTAGCTGTAGAAAATCGTGTTTGATGCATTGAGGGGAGTGGGTGGGTTGAAGCCTCATCAGAGTCGAACGTGAATAGGTTTGCTTGAGTTGTGAGGAGTATGGATCAGGGGTCATGGTCCTGGGCGCGGGCCAGGCGCGGACGGGCGCAGACGGGCTTACTCTCTGCGTAAGTAAGTAATAGGGTGCACTCTCATTATTTGAGACCAGCACACGAATTTGAAGTTGTACAACAGAGCAAACAGGGACAGTACACCCTATTTGTAATACGACCTCAGTTGGGCACTCAGGGCAGGGGTACTCGCCTGTATAACATGCAAAGGACATTCCCGCTCCAACATCCACCCATCCAGATTCACATTCACAACATGTCTGCTGTTAATGTACCATAAAGCCCTGCTTAAGAACAGCTGGACATCAGAGCACGTTTGATTATGCATGGCTCCACTACAACATAAGGCTAAAAACGCATCAACTGACAAGCCTATCTTTGAGCAGTAACCAATGTGACCTATCACGCCTAAGCTTTTCCTGTCTAGTAACATCCATAGCGCTCTGAAGCTGTCTGATCGGTGACATGTGGAGCTAAGCAAATAAAATATATGAATAGATATGAAGCTAAGTCAGACTCAGCAACTCTGACGTCGTAGCAATTTCAGTGTGGTAATACTGCCATAGGACCTAATGCAAGCAAGGGAAATATGCTTCCGTGGCCGCCACGTCGTTAGTAAATTGGGCTTTAGCGAGCTCCTTCCAGATATGAACCCTAGTGTATAGTACGACTTAGCTAGCTATCGCCTGACATTGTTGACATTTCCAGAACATCCTAAAGTCGGGTGCGCAAGGTTGTGCCACCCGCTGCCCCCTTCCTCCCTATTACTTTGAGAATGGAGTGCGTAAAGTCAGTAAACAGGTAGGTACCTGCTTCTCCGACGAGGGCGGCCAGGAGGACCCCCAACAGCAGACTCAGCTCTGGGCGCCTCATCCTTCCTCACCGGCAGCTTCTCCCCTCGGGGTCCGTACTTGGGACGAGCAGCGACTGAGAGCTGGGAGCGACTGACTGCGAGGCGAGCGCCTAAGTGACTGCAGCGCTGAGCTCACTAACTCAGGTTACTGACTAGAGCGCAGGGAGGACAGGTGAGGAGGGAGGAGAGTGACTGTGTGGACGCAGACTAGAGACAAAGGTAAAGAAGGGCGTGTCTGACAGGGAGAGAGGCAACACGTGGGAAGAGACTCGAGAGCTGAGCTAGAGAGAGAGGCAATTGCGAGAGTGAGCCACTACCAGTGATATTGACGCGGAGAGAGAGAGAGAAACAATTGCAAAGTGACAGGGAAAGAGAAGCAGTGAGGGAAGAGAGGCACACACTGAGTGGGTCGGGCCCAGAGACTGAGAGGGAGCGAGATGTGTTCTGTGGAAGAGAAACCGACGAGGAGGAAGACACAGTGAGGGGTCGCCGACAGGAATACAGTCGCATTGAAGATGAAAGAGGCTAATGTGGAGAGAGACACACAATGAAGGGGAGAGAGGGTGACATGGAGAGACACGGGCGAAAGTGACCCGGGGGTGGGGAGAGAGTCAGGCAAGGAGAGACACTACAAGGGGGAGACAGCCTCAGGTGGAGAGACGCCCCCCCCCCAAGGCCTGTCCAGGAAGAATCTGTTAACAGGGGCATCTACTATATGCCCAAATATTTAAAGTATGGATAGTGAATCTCGGCGAATCTGAAGTTGGATTTGCCAGACTTGGAGTGATGGGGACCAGTTGACTTGAAGACCCGAGGCCTTTCCAAAGAGCTCCAACACCCTGAAGTAGCCAAGGTTCTGTCATGTGTGGGCGCCCCATGAATAAGAGCACATAGTCCACATATAGAGTTATGGGGTTCTCTAGCCCTCCCGCCCACTGAACACCCCAGATGTGCATGTCTCCCCTGATCCACACTGCCAGGGGCACCATCAGAAGGGCAAACAGGAGGGTCTGGTGGCACCTGGATGTGTCGTGAGATCATCCTTGTCCTGACGAAGATCGTATTTAAAGTTTTCTTACAAGGTTGAAACAAAGTGAGGTAGTAAACATGGGACACGTAGATTTGTCTGTATAATGTTAGAGATAGATAGTTAAAGAAATACATTAAGATCTTGTCAAACCTGTACTGTAGCTCAGAAAAACCATACTCGTATTGTGGTACTAAATATGTCACTGAAGCATTTTGACTTGAACTGATCAGTGCCACTTCTTTAGCCTTGTTGCTTTGCTTTGTCTCTTAACATATAACAAGAAGAAACAATAAATACATGTTAGAAGCTAATTGTCTGTATTGATAAAGACTATATTGAATAAGACCTTAGCATTAGCTCTATTCTGCTCTAGAAAAGGAAGAATTGTTTGTTTGGAGCACTCAGTGTGGCACACACATTTACACCCCAGAGTGTCACCCTGACATGCTGGGGCAATTGCCTTTAATTGTCACATTTGTCATCATCAATACAGTAAATACAATGCTATTAGAAGACAGATGTAAGAAATAAGGAATATATCACCATCCTCGATGATGTTTGACCAAGTTGAGAGAAAAGAGGCAGAGATTCTTGGTTAATTTAAATAGATTCTTTTTAAACATATGGTGAGTCATGGAATTGTATGCACTACCAGTCACTGGAGGATATGAAATACAAAATTCCTTTCTCTTCTGTTATCGACATGCAATAAGTAAGGAAGAGTGGAATTAGAGGATAGAGTGAGTGACGAATGTTTATTTTTTCACTTGGGTTTCTTTTTCTATGTTGAAAAGTTGATCACTACCATGTCAGTGGAACAATTTCTGTCTGTTTCAATAAGGAAGGCTAAATTATGGATACCTCAGAGGAGTTCTATTTTCCAGTGAGCCTGTGAATTAAGGAGAGTTTGCGGTTCCAGCATATTTGTAAGATTGTGGGGGCCCGGGGAGGGGGGGAGTGGGGTTGGAAACAATAGGTAGTTTGAGAGTTCCAGAGACAGGTTGTGTGTCCAAGATGCTTGGAGAGTTTCTGAGAGGATACCGGTTCAGGAGAGGCTGGAAGGACAGAGATTGCATATTTCTTAGTTTATGTATTCTGGAAAGGTTGTGAGTTCCACAGTGGTCGGGAGATGGCGGGAAGGTGTTCATGTAATTTGAATGCTTCCAGAGTGGTGACCGAGGGTAAGTAATGAAGTGTGCCGTGTCATTAGTGGTGCATTCATACTTGAGCTGCTGTAAAATAATAATTGTATGTATCCTGTTAAGATTGAAGGCCCTTCAAACATCCACTGTGCTGGCTCCTTAGAGACAATTTACAACTTCTGGAGACATTTGAGAATTTGCAGGAGTTGTGCAGTACCAAAGAGGTTGTGAGTTTTAAAGAGGTGGTCGGAACCGGAGAGGTTGTGAATTTGGAAATGTTGCAAGTTCTCAGGGGTTGCCTTTTTCGGAGAGGCGTACAGAAGTGATGAACTGGTGAATGCCAGAGAGGAAGACGGTCCCGGAGAGACAGTTAAGTTTTAGAAACTGGTTTATAACAGTTCTGCACCGAGTGAGAGTTTCACGTGCCTCTTTTCACCCTCAGGCCATCTAGGGAGGGCTGAAATGCACATTGCTGGGATGGCTGCTTGAAAGCATTTCTGTAAAATATAAAAATGTTCCCAAACAGGTTCCTGACATGATGGTGGCAGCAGCCCGTTCGTTTGAGTCGGCAACGCCTATTTTCAATGTACTCCATCGCACCACTGCAGAGGGATTTGCAGTGTGAAGTGAGGTATTGCCATTATTCAGCTGGGCCTAGCATTTGTTACTATCCTAGTGTGGAAACCCTCTGAAATCCAGGTTTGGCAGCAATTCTCGTGCCTAAACTGAGTTCAGAACCGGTACCGGTGCAGTGCAGTGTTCTGATGCTGTGACACATGCAGAGCCCTCACACGTTCAGGGACCTATTCACAAAGTGTTTTTATGTAGTATGTAAAGCAGTACTACAGGATGTTCTGTTGTATATTGTGTAAAGTACAAATAAATGTTGCAGCGGCAGAATAATGAATAAACACGCATTTCCAATGCAATCAGTCTTGTCTTTGGGACCTTATATGTCTTTAGCTATGCAGCACATTAGCCTGGGTGCTGAAACATCTACTGTTCTTTAACATGGAGGGAAAGTAAGCACCAAACTGCGTGACACGCCAGGTATGGGAACACATGGAGAGAAATATTGCCTTTCAGCAGGAAATAGTATAGTCCAAAGCTCTGTTTTTAGTATAAAATCAGGGCCTTCGGTGGTCATATCACTGAAAATACAAGATTTGAAAACAATATTATTGTCTACGGGTGCTTGTGGAAGACAATTTCTATGGACTGGAATCTAGAGAATGCTAAAGTGATTCTGGTATTTTACTGACCTCTGCGGGTCATTTTCTATCAAGAAAGTTAAATAGAGGCAGTTGCCAGAAAAATTAAAAAAAGAAAGTTCCTAAGCAGAAAGCAATTCTGGTATTTTACTGACCTCTACTGGTCATTTTCTATCAAGACAGTTAAATAGAGGCAATTGAACAGAAAAAAAGTCCCTAAGCGGAAGCAGACAAGTCCTAGGGCTGATCTCCTAGAGCCGGGTCCTTCATTGCATCAGCCAGTGATCAAGGGCGGGAAGACGCCCGAAACGCGTTTGGTACGAGAATAGAAGGGTGTCTGACAGGCTGTCATCCTGCTACCAGCAGCAAGCTGTTTGTAAACCCCCTCGTGTGAGGCTTTTCCATGTTGGGCAACCTATGTTTTGGATATATATAGGCAGCCACGGCCCGTGGAGGGAGATCCGTGGGGCGGTAAGGCGGGGCGGGGGAGGGGCAGGGTGGGGGGTTCTAAAAACCGGAATATGGATAATTGCAGGTAAGTAAACAATTAAATAAATAAAACGAATTTCGTAGCGCACGCTGCATCGCAAAAATGCGATGCAGCGCGCGCTACGAAATTCGTTTTATTTATTTAATTGTTTACTTACCTGCAATTATCCATATTCCGGTTTTTAGAACCCCCCGCCCCGCCTTACCGCCCCACGGAACTCCCTCCACGGTCCGCGGCTGTATATAAGTATATACTAAAGTATATACAAGAGGTCTTGAATGCTCGACCTAAAAATGTCAAGTTGCATCAATATTGAGTCATAAATATCGTGCTTCAGAAATATTTAAACAAGAATATCGTGGTCAAGAATATCGGCTTAAGGTAAGTAATATTGATTTCAACAATATCGAAGTGTTTAATTTCATTTGCAAAAATATAGTTGTTAAAAATATTGTTTTTTTTATTAATGTTATTCTAGTTTAGTATATACTTTATATGTATTTGTTGTATTTTTTTGTATAAAAATTGTTTGAATTTTAAATAAATGTGTTACATTTTTAGTAGTTATTATTATTTTTTATTTGAATTTTGTGTTTTTAGTTCTGTAGCGGGTTGTGGGATTACAGGGTAATAGGATGGGAAGTAATTTAAGGATATTAAATGTATTTATTATTTTGTATTTATTAGTATTTGTTTAATTGAGATATTATAGTGATAAATGTGTAAAGAACTTTATTATTAATTAATTATTAATTAGTTATTAATTCATTTTAATTAATTAATTCATAATTAATTATACCAATTGTGTTATTAATTTTAGGTGTGTATTGAGGTGTTTATAGGTGAAAAGGGTGGGAAGAAATGTATTTTTAATTTATGATTTAATAATTGGTTGTGAACTAATTTTAATTAATTAATTGGTAATTAATTATGGTAATTGTGCAATTAATTTTAGGTGTGTGATGTGGTGTTTATAGGTGTTAAGGGTGGAAAGTAATTTATTTTTAATTGATGAATTAAAATTGGATGTTAATTAATTTTAAATAATTAATTGGTAATTAACTATGGCAATTGTGAAATTAATTTTAGGTGTGTGTTTTGGTGTTTATTGCAGTAAAGGGTGGGAAGTGATTTGTATTTAATTAATTAATTAATATATAGTTGTTAATTAATGTTAATTATTTGATATTTATTTTGGGCAATTGTTCAGTTTTGTGTGTGTTGTTTTTACTTTTAAAGGAGTAAAGGGTTGGTAATAAATACATTTTGGTTATTAATAGTAATAGGTTTAAAAAAAAAAATTATTATCAAAAAGAAATACATTCAAAGATTCTGGCACAAAAAAATACAGAGGTGGTAGCAAGGAATAAAATAGCCATACAGTATAAATATAAATTATAGTATGCAAATTCGGTATGCAAATTCACACCTGGTAATGAATGCTTTACACATATGCACAAATTTGCTGAGAACCAAGAAATAAAAAGAAAAAAAGGAAAAGAAACACATACTAATCCAGTAAGACCATCAGCCTTTGCATTATCTAAACAGCCCCATATAGAACCACATTTTTGTAGGGCACGGGTACCCCTAACTTTAGCTAGAGCCTTCTTTCTTTCGCCAATTTCCTTAACAATTAACCACCACTCCGCTACTGAGGGAGGCTTGGGTGAAATCCAGGCTCTAGCTATCGCCAGCCGGGCAGCAACTAACATAATTGCAATTATGGATTTATGACCACAACTATCCTTTTTATAGCCGAGCATCTTCACAGCTATCGTAAATGTATATTCAACCCCAAGTCAGAGTTTAATAACAAATAGTATCTTCTGACAAAAAAGACCTAAATCTGGGCACGTGACAAACATATGAATCATATCCGCTGCATGTAGCCCACACTTAGGGCAGTTACAGCACGCTCCTCCTTAAACCCCCTCTTGCGTGACCCCACCTTGTGACCATCTGGCGATCTTCTCCAGGGTATAATAGTAATATAGTGCGCAGATCGTCTAAAATTGTTGCAGTCTTAAATTGACCGAATGTACAGAGCATTCTACAATATCAAACACAGTCTTTACTTCTCTTATAGTAATATTTATCCCTAAGGTCTCGCTCCATCTTAAAGCTAGCTTTTCACAGCAATCCAGTCTGAACTGGCAGAGAGATCGATACATCAAGGTAATGGCTGCCTTCCGGTTCTGCGCACACAAACACTCCCATATCCCTGAGCTTGAGACACTTCGAATAGCAAGGTGTCTAGTGAAATAATCTCTGAACTGAAGATATTTAAAAAAACATCCGTTGAGGAATAGCAAATGTGAGCTGTAGATTCTCAAATTATCTAAAACCATTACAGTCATACAACTGCCCCAGATAATGAACACCATTCTTTGCTCATTGCTGGCCCGCGGAATCCTGAAATATCGCAGGCACCATCGGGTTAACCCAGATGGGGAGTTTATCATGACTCCACGACGCAGGGATCCAAGACAAGGCCCTCAACTGGATCTGGTCCTTCCGCTCCGGCAGAACACAGCGGGTCAGACTCCCCTCTTTCCTCTCCGAACCTACACCTACCACCTGAGGAGTACCCCAGGGGTCCTCCCTTAGCCCTACACTCTTCAGTGTCTACATGGCTCCGCTCGCCCCCATCGTCAGAACCTACGGACTCAACATTGTGTCATACGCAGACGACACCCAACTCATCCTCTCCCTCTCCAACAAACCCAATACCGCCAGACACAATTTTCGAGAAGGCATGGAAGCCGTCGCCAAATGGATGAAAAACAGCTGCCTACAACTAAACACCAACAAAACAGAAGTACTCAGCATTGGCCCAAACCCCGACGCATGGAACTACTCCTGGTGGCCCCTCATCCTCGGAAGCCCGCCCACCCCCACTGACCATGCACGCCACCTGGGAATCATCCAGGACTCCGAGCTCAAAATAGACCGCCAGATCAACTCCGTCACGTCCTCCTGCTTCCACACCCTCTGCCTCTTACGTAAGACCTTCAAATGGATCCCCCTCAAACACAGAAAGACCGTCACTCATGCCCTGGTCACCAGCAGACTCAACTACGGCAATGCACTCTTCGCCGTAATAAACAAAAACCTCACCCACAAGCTACAGAACATCCAGAACGCCACCGCAAGACTGGTCCTTGACCTGCCAAGACACTGCCACATCTTCCAGCAACTGCACAAACTCCACTGGCTCCCCGTCGAAACTAGAGTCAACTTCAAGATGCTCACCCATGCCCACAAGGCCCTCCACGACACCGGACCAGCATACCTGAACAGCCAACTCAAATTTCACGCACCCCAGAGGACCCTACGATCTGCCCAGCTCTCCCCCGCACCAGAATGACCAGATCGGGAGGCTACTCCTTCTCCTTCCTCGCGGCCCGAGCCTGGGACGCCCTGCCGCTCCACCTCAGACAACATCGCTCCCCATCTTTGCAAGAAACCTCAAAACCTGGCTCTTTGACAGACCTTCCCCGATGGACTGGAGCCTGCTAACTCCCTCCCCCCGGCGCCTTGAGACCCTTACGGGTGAGTAGTCACGCTTAACAAACGCCTGATTGATTGATCATGTATAAGAGATATAGAAGATCTAGCCATAATGCCATGCCATATATAAACACAGTCTTTGATAACTTTAAACCGACCCGTTTAAAGTAGTTAGGGTCATTAATTCGATATAAAAACATATGACTCTCTGGGCCAAGAACAAGCCAATGCCAAAAATCCGGTTTATCTGGGTTCAAGAGACTGCGCAGGTGACCGACAAATGCAACCCAAAAATACAATTTAAAGTCGGGGAGTTCTAGACCCCCCTGATTATACAGAAGCTTCAGTAATCCAATGGCGCGTCTTGATTATTTAAACCCCCAGATAAAGCTACTCAAAACCCCATCCAGCTTACTAAAAAACTAATTAGGAATACGCAACGGGACCGACTGAAATAAATACAGGAATTTAGGTAGTATCTTCATCTTAATAATGTTACACCTACCCAAAATACTAATTGGGAGCTTGTGCCAGGATTTCAATTGCTTAGAAATAATAGCCAACAAAGGATTGTAATTTAATGCATGAATACGTTCGATCTTAGGAGATAAACAAACCCCTAAATACATAGCAGTCGGGCAAGCCCCTTCCACCGGGAGTTCCGGCTGAAAGTTAAGAAGCACTTGTGTTTTATTAATATTTAATTTGTAGCCCGAAAAAAGGGCAAACTTTTTAGCTTCCATATTGATACCCTTTATTGCCGATATTGGATCAGCCGTAAACAAAGCGATGTCATCCGCGTACGCGGTTACTTTCAGCAGGCGTTGCCCAATATTCATCGGATGTATCCTTACATTAGCCAAGAGAGCCCTAATAAATGGCTCAATATAAAGAGCAAAAAGGAGGGGGGAGAGAGGACAGCCCTGTCTGGTACCACAGCGAATAAGAAAAGGAGCTGTTTGAATATTAGAATAAAGTTATCTAGCCATAGGACTGTAATACATGGCTTGGACCCATTTCCGGAACTTCTCTCTTACCCCAAATGCAGTAAGTGTAGCCCAGAGATAATCCCAAGCCACCCGGATAAAGGCTTTTTCTGCATCTAATAAAACCATGCCCAGGTTAGTTTTTAACTTCCCCACCGCATCGAAAGCCGCCTCTGCCGTGTTGACATGGGCAGTGGTATCTCTCCCTTGTCTAAATCTGTGCTGCTGGGGAGAAACCAGGCCGGCCATCATAGGGGCTCACTGGGTGGCCAGTATCTTGGCAAATACCTTTGCATCCGCATTTATTAAAGAAATTGGGCGATGGGAAGCCCGTTCCTCTGGTGCCTTATCCTTTTTTTTTTAAAAAAGATGATATTAGCAATATTCCATGAATTTGGAACTTGGCCAGTTACCACAATTTGCTGAATTACCTCTCTTAGTACCAGGGCCACCACACTTTTACAGCTCCTATAAAATTCAGCAGGAATAGCGTCCTCCCCAGTCGCCTTAAGCAACAGGAGCCCCCCAATTTCCTCCAATGTAATTTCCTGCTGGAATAATAGCAAATCTTCATCCGTCAAAGCTAGAAGGCTATTCCCTTCCAGATAACTCTGCATATCTGTCAGATCCTGACCTGCATCTGGAGAATATAATTTCTGAGAAAAAATAGAAAGTTGATCAGCAATATCTTGAGGGCGCCTATATAATGTACCCCCATCGCCCTTAATAACTTTGATCATCGTCTTGAGGCGATTGTCCATAATATGGTGAGCAAGTACTTTCCCAATTCGATCTCCATACTCATATTGTAGTGTCTTATGTTTAATATATCTCACCGCTACCTTTTCCTTTAAAACCCTATTTATTGCCACCCTGTCCTCTATTAAAGAGGCATACAGAGAATCCTGATCTACTGCCCCCTGACGCACCGCCTCAGCGTGCTGAAGTTCTCTGGCTATAAGACTTTGATAGGCTTCCCTTCCTACCTTCTCTCGTTCCTTATTCTGTTGCCAAACAAACTGCTGGTTAACTCCTCGAAGATATGCCTTCATTGCATCCCATACCACGCAAGGGGAAGCGGACCCTAAATTATCTTCCAAATATTCCATTAATGTTTTAGAAATGAAAGCCACATACTCAGAATCCGTAATCAGATAGCGCGGAAAAGAAAAAGGCCGAAATGTTTTAGGCCCAGGGGTAACCCGGAAAGATAGTAATATGGGGTTATGGTCGGATGTAATCCGAGGCCACACCTCCATATCAGAACCCTGCAAAATGCCATCTGAAATCCATGCCATGTGGATCCTGGAATACTGCTGGTGTGGTATAGAGTAATATGTATAGCCCGGCATTGTCGGAAAGAAAGAGCGCCACGCATTCTGTAGTGAGTGCAGATGCCTAAATTCTAAAATAGAAGCTCTCACCTTCGCCATCCTAGAAGTGAGCACCCGGCTAGTAGAATCTATAGCATAATTAATTACACAGTTGAAATCACCCATTACAACTCATTCACCCTGCCATCCCAGTAATTCCAAACAAATATAGTCAAAAAGGGCCAGGTCATCAACATTAGGACCATACACTGCACAAAACACATATTTCATACTGTTGATCTCAATTTGAGCCAAAGCCCACCTCCCCCTATGGTCCGCTAATACCTTATGAACTTGACAATCCAGTGTCTTAAAAACCAATATAGATGTGCCCCTTATCGACACATTCTGTGAAGTACATGTTACGTTTTGAAAACCCAGTTGATTGAGGAGGCCTCAGTCCTTAAATCCTAAATGCGTATCCGAGAGAAGTACTATATGAGATTTATATGCCCTATGCTCTTCCCGTACTAACTGTTGTTTATATTCTCTATTTAATACTGACACATTCCAAGACAAACACCTAATCATTGCCATATCCCTTAATATATACTCCATGTCCCAAATCAGAAAAATAAAAATCCACCATTCCCCACCACCTCCAGAATCCATAAACATTCTTTTTGATCTTTTCTTTTTTTATAACCCCCACACCCTTTGGTGCCCCACCTCAAAACCCCTCATCCCCAACCCCCCAACCCCTCCCTGTGTCCTAAAGAAGGAATCACCCTCACCAAAAAGCTGCCGCTATTTATGGCAGATAATATCTCGCCCCACCACGAAGGCAGCCCCAGCCAGCCCCCCACCTGCCACCAAAACTCTTAAATAGTAAACAGCAAAGAGTAAGAGCATAAACCCTCCTGAATTAGGAGAGAAATAAAGGGGGGAAGAAATAGAAAAGGAGATAAGAAAGCAGAACACGGTAGTCGTGGAGCATCCCCATCACTATCCCTAACCCAAAATGAAACACATATCTCTACTCCCTTGCTTTTTAAAGAGTGCTAAATCCCATCAGTCCTATCAGATGCTCTAGCCACCTGCCACTTGTTCAAAGCTTGTTTAGCCTTTACATCCGTCAAAAAAAATTGTAAATGTCCATCCTTGATGACTTTCAGCTGAGCCGGTTCCTGCAAAAAAACTTGGGCACCTTCTGCTTTGATAGGATTGATAAGTTGTCTCATTTTCCACCGTTTCTCCATTGTAGCTCGGTTTAAATCAGATCTAACAAATAAGGATAAAGAGTCAACAACTATTGAAGAGCTAGGCTGAGCGTTTACAGATATTGCCTGCCTTAACAAAAAATTCCCCCCAAAAATCAGAATAGGTCAGGAATACAGGGAACTGGATCTCTGCAAGGTTAAAGGCAGCCTAAGCGCTCTCTGAATTTGATAATCCCAATCCCAGTCTGACAGATCCGGGAAGGCCTTTTGAAGAAGCTGAACTTCGTAAGCATGAGGATCAGAGCCCTCCTTGCCTACGGGGACCCCAAACAACTTGGATTATTTTGGCGTTGTCGGTTCTCCAAATCTTCAATTTTAGCTTGACAAGTCAGGAGCTGCACATCGTGAGACTGTACTGTCTTAACCGTAGTCGTAATAGTCTCTTCTGTCTCTGCAACCCTCGTTACTATTGTTATTTCAGCCACCATGCCAGTTACCTCATTCAGTGACTGTTGAATACTGAGATAATCAGCTTTCATCTGTGCATAATAGTCTTGTGCTTTCGGCCTATTCTCTTGTAATGCCTGCAATATTACAGCAAGTGACGACTCCTTGACAGATGACTGGCCTTCTGCCCTGTCTGTCGTGTCCAAAATGTTTGCCCTTGTCATTTCACCCAGCTCAGGAGCCCGTACAGCATTTGACAAGGGCTCCATCTCTGCACCATTCTCAGCTGAGTAATTCAACATAGTTGAAACCTCAGACCTGGCAGTTCGTCCTATTGAGTGCATTTCATGATCACTAGTGCTCTCAGTACACTGCCATTTTTCAAGCCCGAGCCGAAGCCAGACAGCCGGGAGATCAGCGACTTAACCTCTCCCTTTGCTTGAACCCATTTTCGAAGAAGGCTACTCTCCAAGCAAGCTCTCCAACGTGTGCCAGTGCTGTTATGCCAGCTGTTTCCATGCAAGTCTATCCCCTTCTTGCGAGCTTTGGCCGCCTTGAGTTGTTCATTTTTACTCCCAATGGAGGGGCTAGGAGTATCTTTCGAACCCCGCCTGTCCCCCCCCCCAGTGATCATAGTATCCGGTCCAAGTGGGTCCCCCCCGTTTTGGTTTGGCGCCTTGTTCCTTATATGCTGGAGGAAACCCCTGGCGCTATTATCGAATACATCGCCATCCACATCTGTGCTAAGAATAGTAGGGTCCTGGGAAATAAAAATAGTGCTCACGCCATTAACATGAGCCAAATTGTCAATCCCTACCGACGCATCATCGCCAAGTTCATCCCTACCCTCGATTTCTGGCAGAAGTTCATTTTCCCCTTCTAATATAGGCTCCCCTGTAATGACCGGAGTCTCCCCTAAGACTTGGGCCTCAGTGCATTCCAAGGCAGACACATTCCCTGGGCCGGCGTCGTCAACCTCCAAATCTGCTAACGCTGCGGAAGATAACAAAGTATCCCTATCTTGCGCTGAAAACACATCGGGGGAAAACTGTTGTTAGGGGTTTCCTCTTGTGCAACATTCTTGCCAGCGCTACACAAGATAGTATCAACTGCAATTGCATCGGCCGTGTGAACCACGACCTCCCCCAGAAAATCAATTCGGCAGCTTTTCCAGCTTGCAGCAAGCGAAGTGCGGGTTTGCCAACCTGTGACAAACCTCCTTTTGCCCAATTCTTCTTGGTTACTACTGCTGCAGTTTCTTCTCCCTGAGAGGCTCCTTGCACGCTCGCAGCCCTGCTAGCTCGGACTGGCTTCGCCGTAGCCTTAGGTGGTGCCATCCCTCCTGCCGTTACATGTGCCGAGGCAAGACCAGCGAGGCACGTCCAGTGGAGCCCCGAGCCGCAGGAGCCACGCAACCAGCACACATGCCGCGAAGACAGCCAAAGTCGGCAGAAGCTCCTCGCGGACCCAAGCATCCGCATCCGCGATGGCAGGATCGATTAGAGCAGCAGAGAACCCCACAGTAAGTTAACCGAGCCTTCACACGGGTACAGCCATCTGTCATAGCAGTCGTAGTCTTCACGCTCTGTTGTTTAGTATTTTACCGCAATATGCGCGGCTGTGGGCAAACTGGCTGGGTACCGCTCGTAGTGCGTCTGAGAGGAGGCGGCAGGCAAACGGTCCGGGAGCCGCTCTTGGTGCGTCTGAGACGAGGCGGCACTAGCCTGTCATCTTCCCCTAATAGTAATAGTTTTTAATTTAAAAATAAGTTTTAATTGTGTTTTATTATTTCAGAGTTTAGTTTATTGTGTTGTAGATATCATAGTATTAAAGTGTGTGTAGTCAATTAATGTTTTTTTTTTTTTATTAATAATGATTTTTAAATTGATTATTAACTATGTTACTTATGGAATTTCAAACTTCAACTTCAAATAATCTTTATTCGGATACTTGATATCCATAAAAGCACAGTTCACGTTAAAAACATTTTCAATAAAAAATCAATAAATGACAATAAATAACAAGGACTTGTAAATATAGCATAATCGGAATTATAAATATTGATATTATAAGAGAGCGGCAAATATATGAGACGACCACTCCTTTAAGTGGCTCAGTTATTCTTGACAATAGGCAGGAACTGTTTCTATATATTGGTGGAAGGCCTCAAAGAAATGGAGCCCAGAGTATCCATGTCAATGACCGCTTGTGTGTCTTCAGCGTAATTCATACAACGCAGTCAAACAATCAAATTAATTGTGCCAATGAGCGGATATAAATATTAAAACAAAGTTGGGCTTAGCACCAAACCTTGGTGCACACCTTATTTTAAAAGGCTTCAATCAGACCTACAAAGTGGAAATAACTGCTTTGCACAAATCTTCTAAGTAGGATTGACACCACTGGATGACGTTTTTTCTTGCATCCTGGATAAGAGGATGATATGAAACACCACGTCGAATGCGGCAGACAGGTCCAACAGCACAAGTGCTGTGGTTAAAGAGCTATCTGCCGACCTCTGTAGACGATACTCCACCTACAATAACACTGTCTCAGTACTATGAGATGGTTAGAAACCTCACGTAATCAGATCCCGAATCCTGGATTTTGGTCCAGGAAAAAGGAAAGGAGACTATTTATGGGTTTCTCCAATATATTACTTGGAAGGGTCAAGAAAAAAATGGGCCTCAAATTAGACATCACTTCTGGTTTAGTGTTGGATTTCTTCAACAAAGGAAATATAAATGCTTTGTTCCACTTAGATGTAACAAGTCCTTTGATTAAGGACTCATTTCAAATGTCCAGCAACGGAGGCGCAAGAACATTCAAAACTTTCTTTCACTGATCCAGAGGAAGAGCACTGAGAGGAGGTCCTGGAGAGATAAATGCAGCAATATTTGTAAATTGGATTAATGTAAATGGTTCCACTTGCTTCAGCCTATGGAGAGTTGTCCGCCCCTTGACTGCTATAGCTGTCACAGATGCCAAGATTGAACCATGCTCTAAGCCCGAGTTGCTAGACATCAGCAGGGGTTGGACCTGCACAATATTATCCATACAACTATTTGTCTTAGAGTTCCAAATAATTGTAATTCCCCCTCAAAGTAAGAAGAAAGTCTATTGCACATTTAGGTGAGGAGAGTCAGCAGACAATCTCAAAGATCATTTTGAAAGAATTTTCTACCTTGCTGATCTTACTAGAATAAAATTCCTTTTATGAGTCAATGATCATTAGTTTGAAGTTTGAACGTCCCTTTTTCAATTTTAATTTGGCTAGGTAAAAATAGTCCTTTGCCAGGTTCTTTCCAGCTTTTTACAGCCAATTTATCACCCTTCAGCATGAGCGAATCCCATAAGACAGAAGGGCGCTTTCTTTTTGGTTTAAAAGTTTTCAACACAATCACTTCTTCCAGAACAGACTCAATACATTGAATATATGTCTTATAGCCCGCAGAGCCAGTGATTTGGTTATGTATATTGGTCTTAATATGAAGACCACATACAAGTTATGAAACGTCTAATTTAGACCAAGGATATCTTTTATATTCCACCCCTCGATGGCATACACTGTGAGAGTTAGTGGTTCTGGGCCATACATTGAAGTTATTAAGAAGTGGTCCATCCACACTGAGGGCCAGATTACGATTTTTGGCGGAGCGGTGGCGTGGCGGTGCAAATCGCTGTGCCACCACTCCACTGATGGTTGCTGCCGCCAGCCCACCTACCAGATTACGACTTTTAAGTAGTCTGGCAGGTGGGAGGAGTGGAGGTTCCATGGCGGTGTCTTTTATAAGGCCGCGGTGCCTTTGAAAAGGGTACCGCATTTGGACCACACTACAAGGTTCCTGCACAGCATGGACTTGAAAGTCCATGCCGTGCAGGAACCTATGTGCATGCACACAAGGGGGCACATGTTATCCCCCCCTGTGTGCATCCACATGTGGTTAAGGCACAGGGGAGCCCTGTAGGGCCTCCTTTGTTTCCTCTCCTCTAAGGTTTACATGGAGGAAGAACCTCCATGCAAACCATGGAGGAGAGGAAACTCGTAATACGCTTGAATGCTAGCATTATGCATGTTCAAAGCTCTGATAACACCACCACTGAAACATGTTCCGAAGGTTTTAAATTGAATGTTGCAAATATACCAGCATTCGACCAGTCTGCCACCCTCAAAATCTCTTCAAGTCAACCTTCAGATGCAAACACCTTACTAGCCATGGCCCCTCTCACAAATTGTACTCCAAACTTCAGCAGATCCACTCCTGCCTCAAAAACACACCATCTCCCCCAACATGCAATAGTTGCAGCACTCACTGGATTAAATGGCTTCACATTTGAAATTCATATTTGGTTCACTCCATCCTTTCTGAATTCAGCCATCCTACTTTCATATTCCTTTAAACAATGCACCACATATTGCTTTGGATGGTCATCAAACCTGGGATAAATGATTGAAGATTACATTGTCTTAGTTCTTCTTGTAATGGTAATGTTATATAATCCTTTTACTTACCTCTAATGCACGAGCATCAGAAATCCTTCTAAAAGATATTAGACATAAAAGTGTTGCAATCTTGTTACTCAATTGTCGTAACGTCAAAAATGAATTAAAAGGCCAGCTTTCTATCCTTTTTAAAACTAAATTCACATCCCAAAAATTACTATATCTAGGCTCAGGAGGCCTCTGCAACTTAATCTCCTTCATCACTCTACAAATCATAACATGCCTTCCAATGGAAAAAACCCTCAACTAGGGCATGACCTGATGCCACTGCCAACCTATAACAATTAATAGTTCTGCAAGAAAGACCCTTCTCAAACTAGATAAAAAATGTGATAATACTATGCAGGATGCCTCCACGGAATCCACATGCCTCTCCAAGCACCAACCAACTAATTTCCTCCATACTCCAACACATCTCTTCCTTGTCCCATGTACCCAAGATTCCTTGAGCAACTCCAAAGCCTGCTCCGAAAGACCTTCAACCTGCTTTCCTCCCCTGAAATCTTCCAAACAAGAAGGTTAAAGAAACTTTCACAATGAACGGATGAACTTCTCCTCCTGTTCCTACCAACATCTCCTCTGACATAGGAATCAAATAAGGTTCCTCTACTACCAACTCCAACAACCCTGGAAACCAGGGTTGAGCTGTCCAAAAAGAAGTTCTCAGAATAATCTGACCTTTCTGCCTCCTCACCATTTACAGCACCCTCTGTATTATTGATAACAGAGGAAATGCATAACTCTGAAGATTCTTTCAAACCTGCTGAAACCCATCCACTGTTTCCGCTTGTGGATCTGCTCTACAACTGAAATACCAAGGCAATTGGAAAGTTAA
This sequence comes from Triturus cristatus, assembly GCF_964204655.1. Lineage (NCBI taxonomy): Eukaryota > Metazoa > Chordata > Amphibia > Caudata > Salamandridae > Triturus > Triturus cristatus. The sequence goes on along the minus strand of NC_140584.1, from coordinate 328,419,842 downwards.
CCCAGAGGCAAACAGATCCACATCCAGGGGATCCCAATCATTCTGAATTCTCCGGAAAAGATGCACACTCAACTTCCAGTCACTGTAATCTCGAGGGTACCTTGAATTCCAATCTGCCACGGCAATGAACAGACCTGGAAGATACCCCACCTGCAGTTCTATTTTCTGCTCGGCAGATGTATCAAGCATTTTTGAGTTCGCAAAAGGGCAGATTTGCAGAATCTGCCCGTTTGCGAACGCAAAAATTGCTTTACCAATGCAGCAAACCTAATTTTGCGATTCGGTAACCTGTTACCGAATCGCAAAATGGGTTTGCGATTTGGTATTAGGAAGAGGCGTGTTTAGGGCGTCCCTTCCTGATATCGAATCGCATCGGTATGTATGAATGTTTTGTGACCGCAATTGCTGTCGCAAAACATTCGCATTTTACCACCTACTTCAAGTAGGTGGTAACCCATTCGCAAATGAGAAGGGGTCCCCAAGGGACCCCTTCTCCTTTGTGAATGCTTGTAAAACTATTTTCAAGAGCAGGCAGTGGTCCCACGGACCACTGCCTGCTCTTAAAAAATGATAAAAAAACTTTTCATTTTTCGTTTTGTAAAGCATCTCTTTTTCCTTTAAGGAAAACGGGCTGCTTTACAAAAAAAAAGATTGCTTTATTTAAAAGCAATCACGGACATGGTGGTCTGCTGATCCCAGCAGGCCACCATCCCCGTGATTTTCGCGATTCCTAAGGGGTCTCAAATTGTGACCTACCTCATTAATATTCATGGGGTAGGGCATTTGCGACCCCTTAGGAATCGCAAAACGTGTACTGGACACCTTCATACATTGCATTTTGCTATTTTCTTAATTGCAAATCCTTGTGATTCGCATTTAGGGAATAGCAAAATGCGAGCTACCTACATCTTGCCCTAAGTCTATATCAGAGTCAAATTCTTCGATTTGCTGCCACCCAACCGATTTATGTAAGGAACTGCTGACACATTGTCCATCTTTAATAAAATATTGAAATTCTTCAATTTTTTCACAAAATTCTGCAAAGCAAAAAACCTGCCCTCATCTCTAAACCATGGCTCTGCCTTTCCTTCCATGACCATCTGGCAAATGCCTGCTGCTGATCCAAACAGGCCCCCCAACCAAATCTGGACAGACCCCAAAAATTGGTCTGCCATTCCACGCCTCTGAATTTTGCAGCCACCAAACTAACTCCTGTGCTGATGCAGAAATATACTTCTATGCTTATCAACTCTTGTTGATCCACTTGAAAAATCAACTCTCTCGGCTCTGCCGCTTGAACAGGCAATTCCCTGAACTCTATTGAGTACCCCTGATCTGCCTGTAGAACCCATTGATCCTTTATTAAATTTCTCCAATTCAGAAGAAAATATCTTAACCACCCCCTACCTTTCCGGGGTAAATAACAGATATCATCCTAATACTTACCTTGAGTTCCTTGCCCAAAAAGAGCCCTTCCTCTACGTTAACATCCTTTGACACATTTTCCTCTTTGAGGATAAAAACCAGTGGCTGACTGAAACACTCTAAAGGAAGCCTGTCTAAACGACTGTGTCAGACTTGGCCCTTTTGCAGGGTCATCCCTGAACTTTTTGCCTTCCTCCTAGCCTTTTTTCTAACATGGTGTTGGTGGTTTTAGGACTCTGGGCACTTTAGCACTGGTTAGCAGTGCAAAGTGTGTGTGCTCTCTGCCCTCCATAGGCTAACATTGGGAACCCCCTATTATGGGATAACTCCTAAATGGAACAAAATAAGTATGTAATGTGTGGTATGTTTGGAATGAAAATAATAAATGCTGCACAATGGTGCACACAGATTTATTTTCACTATTTTAGGAATGCCACTTTTAGAAGTTGGCATTTCTGTGTGGAATGTGCCTGCCTGCCTGATGTGTATTGCATGTCTGGTTCTAGAAGTGACCGATGGCTGGTGAGTTGTGGGTGGCTCCATGGGAGGGCAGGGTGAATCAGCACGAGGCTGAATAGAAGATCTGCAATTGGAGTAGTGGGAGTAGAAGGCCCCTGTCTCTGAATAGATCTGTGCCTGCCCTGTACAATGCTGGCTCCTTCCCCCTGTGGTGTGTCTGATGTCCCAGCCCCAGCTCACAAAAGAGGGAAGCCTGGTAAACAAAGTGATTGACACCCCTCCCGGAGCCAGTTGGGACTGGAACCTTCAAGACCCTTCCAGAGGCTTCTAGAAAGGGGGCGGACTAAGAAAAAAGGTGATATAAATAGAAGGGCTGTGGCCCCCATGGGGGTGTTGTGCTTCCGCTTACTTGGAGGGGACACTCTGCCAGGAGGAACTGCCGTGGGACCCAGCTGCTGGCTCCTGGGGGTCCCCGTGTGCTGGCCTGCCTGCACCCAACTCTTCCCCTCTGCCTTTCACTGGACCAGGAAGAGACTTTTCAGGAGTAAAGGCTGCTGCGCTGGAAGGATTGCCTCTTTGCTGTGCCTGACTGTTCCTAGGAATTGCTGCTCTGCCTAGTGTGCTGTCCCCCGGTCTGCTGACCTTTCCCAGCCTTGCCTCTATATCCCTGAATCTCTGCCAGCCTTCCAGCGCCTCGTGAGCGCTATATTTTAACTGCCCTAGGACTTTAATTCAGCCTGCCAGGAGAGAGAGGGGCTGGCGCCAGCAGCGTGCTGCTGCCGAGATTACTGGAGGGAATCCCAGCGTGTGGATTCCCCCAAGTTCCCTTCAACAGCGGGTGCCCACCACGCGTTTCTGCCGCTTTTTGGATCGGTTGCCCACCCCGCTTATGGTACGTTCCAGCGGGTGCCCACCCCGCATTTATGCTCAGTTTGTCTCACGGGTGCCCATCCAGTGTTTTGGAAACATCGGTGGGAGCCTACCCCGCGTTTTGGAAACTTCGGCGGGAGCCCACCCCGCGTTTTGGAAACTTCGGCAGGAGCCCACCCCGCGTTTTGCCAACAGGAGTGGGTGCCCACCCCGCATCAGTGTTTTTTTTTTAGAGCGGGAGCCCACCCCGCACTCCAGGATCGCCGGAGGAGAAGGGGCCGCTGCGTTCACTTCCGCGATCCAGAAGCCAGGCCGAGTCCACCTGACTGTGGGCGGGCCGTGAAGAGGAAGCTGTGGCCAGTGGACGAGCGGGGCTCCCATGCGTTGGAGAGAGGCCCGCGTGTAGCGGAAGTGTGGCTGCTGCAGGGGTGAGAGCCCGCTCCCTCGAGCAGCCTTCCAGAGAGGTCCTGGCATAGCGGGGACTGTCAAGGCACATACCAGTGCCTGTCCCCTGCTGGAAGGATTCCGGTGACCAGAGGAGTCCGCACGAGAAGAGTCCCAGTGAGTGGGGGCTCTGGGGAGTATCGAGGGTGCCGGAAGCGGCACCAGAAGTGCCCGTGTTTGGTTGGTGTCACAGCTGCCCCGCCTGACTGTGGGCAGCTGCAACGTTGGGCAGTTTTCTCTTCAGGAGTCCCGGAGTGGGGCTCCCAACTGGGCATTGTCGGGCCAGTACTTTTTGGGCCTTATTTTCTCAGCTGCACTGCAGAAGCGGGCAGCTGCGACATTGTGGGCAATCCCCCTGAGAGTCCCTGAAAGCGGGAGGGCTCCATCTTCCGCAATTGCTGCCAGTGTTCTCTTGGCTACACAGCGGCGCCGCAGTTGCCGGCCGCTACAACGTTTTGGGAAAATTTGGTTTCAGTCCCAGAGTGGGGCTGCAAAGGCACAAGGGTGCCTAGGCTACTTTGGCACAGCTGAATCGCCAGTAGCAGCAGCTGCAACGAGGAACATGTTGTTTTGACTGCCAGGTTGTGCCCCTGCCATATGGTAATTACCGCATTCTCGGGGGTGCACCACTGATGTTATGGGCAGTGTATTTTGACTACTGATTGTGGCATAATGTATTTGCACCTATGAGTTTGCTTAATGTCATCCAATGAGACGCTATGATTATGCCTAATGCTAATGTGCATGCCTAATATCATGTTATAGGGTTTTAGGTTCATGTCTGATCTAATGTGTTTATGCCTCTTGCTAATGTGATGATGTTAAGTCTTGCCAGCAGTTACTAGTTCTTTTGCATTTATTGTATGTGCTAATGATGGTTCTGGCAGCGACCCGATTGGCGCTGCCTTGTACATAGTCCCCTGTAAATCATGACCTGGTGTGGGGGCGTGGCCGAGCCGAGCCGCAAGATGGCCGCCGTTTAACGGGGCTCTGCCGGCCGAACACATCATCCGTCAACCCATCCGTGCTTGCCTCATTGCCCGGGCAGTCAGAGTGGTTGGAACGTGGTGTTGACGTCCTGGGGACCTGGCGGCAGTTTCCGCGGAGGAAATCGGTGCAGTATTGCAGCCGCGCTGGCCCTGCGCTGTGCTGCCGGAAACCCCGCGGGCCGGATTCGGCTATCGCTGCAGCGCGAGTCCCCGGCTTGGGCCCTCGCTCGGACACGTGGGGAGACCAGGCGGAGAGGACCTGCGGCGCCGCTGAGATCGGGGCCCGTGGGGCCGGTGAGCCGCATCGGGAGCCTGGGGAGATTGCGTGCGGACCGCTCCTGGAAGTAATTCGAGACCCGAGGACACCACGATAACTCCGGTAGGTCCTGGGCGCTGCGGAGCCGCCTGCTAGTGCTGCCGCGGCTGGCGCCGCCGCCGCGGTGTGGACCGCGCTCCGGGGAGCCTGAGTGATCGGCGCTGGCCTGGCTGCTGGAGGAGGTCGCCTGTTCTTCGCTCTCCCGGCCCTGTTTGGGGTTGGGGCTGTTGCCTACTGCTGCCGGAGGAACACTAGCGACAGGCCTGGTGGCGACGCGGCCGGATATAGGTGTACCACTGAGGGCGGCACTCTCCTTGTACCTTGCGCCCAAGTGGAGCTGGCGCACGCCACTGGACAGGGAGACTTGGCGACCCGGCTGTAGGGCTGGGCGAGGGTGATGGGCCGCTCCCTCTAATACCTTGAGTCGACGTATCTGCCTGTCCACGCAGCGGCCCCGAGCCGCGCTCTCCGTGAGGTGGGGCTGGCCTAGTCCTTCCCTGTCGGCGCGGTGGGCCGATCGTCGCGGCCGCTGGCCTGGGAATTGCAAGGGGAGACCTCCCGAGGAAGCGGCACTTGACTGCGAGGTGTGTTTGCCTGTGATCGCCCCCAACATCGGATCCCCCTGGCTGATCTCCCCTGCGGGATCATGGGCAAGCCGGACAATAAACAGCCGCGGCTACAGTTCGAGCGAAAATCCGCCCGTAACGTGGAAATGGGGCTGGCATCGCAGACAGTGGTCCCTGAGACACAGATGGAGCCCTCACAAGAAGACGACATAAAGGGTATGTTCCGTGAACTAAAGGGCTGTTTGAGGGAAATTGACTCCAAACTTGACACAATGGCACAGCGAATGGAGGGCCTGTCGCGCACAGTCGATCAACATGGGGAACGGCTAACGGCGGCTGAGACGCGTATTGCGGACTGCGAGGAAGGCCTGGGGGAAACCCGGGAACGTTTGCTGCACATGGACAAAGTCTTGGATGTAATACGAGGGCGCAATGAGGATTTGGAAGCCCGCTCTCGCAGAAACAACGTGCGCATTCTCGGAATTGCGGAGTCCACAAATATCGGCAACATGGAGCAATTTGTGGAAGGCATGTTCCGCGATTTATTTGGGGCAGAACTGTCGGCAATGTTCTTGATTGAGCGTGCACATCGAACACTTGGTCCTCGCCCGGTGCCTGGGGCACCACCGAGACCGATCCTGGCTCGCGTTCTCAATTACCGTGACCGAGACACTATACTACGGCTATCCCGGGAAAAGGGAGCCCTCACTTTCCAGAACATGGCCATTTCCCTATATCCCGATTTCACACAGGCGGTGCAGGCAGCGAGGCGCGAATTCATACCTGCCAAAAAACTCTTTCAAAAAGTGGGGACCAAATATGCCATGTTGTACCCTGCCAAGTTAAAAATTCACCACAAAGGGAAGCAGCTGATCTTCACGGAGGCGAAGGAGGCGCTGAAATTTGCCAGGAGAGCGGAGCGAACGACTGGGGAACAGCGCGCAAGTCGTGCGACCTCCCCGGTGGACCAGCTGAGCGACGTGGAATGAACTGCCGGACTTTTCTGTGACCCCTGTTATACTACTGTGCAGCATGGCGTCAGGTCAATCTGCGGATGAGTACCCATAACTTACTTGAATGTTTATATCTTGCTGCCTGTGGTGGGTGATGACGGTAGAACAGACTAGCTGCATCTGGGATCCCACAGACTCATGTTTGGACATAGATTCCACGGGGGACACCGTTAATACTGAGGGTGATGCATAAGTCGTTGCCTGTTGTGTATGATCTGCTTGGGGCTTTGGTAGGTGGAATGTTCGGCCACCCTATTGTTCACCGATGGGGGAGTGTGCAGGTAACCCCACGCCCTCGAAGGGATGATTCCCGTGAAACTGACTTCTTTATGGGTTAAATTGGGGAGGGGTAAGGCATCTCAACCTAATTGGGGGGTTGGAGTGGGAGGTTGGGTGGGGGGGACTGTTTTGTTTGTTGTTATTAACCTGCAGAAATGTCATACACTTTTGATGGACGACTCGGTGTTGCCTCTACACATCCACGCTCTCTTGCTAAGTGTCGGGACTGGTACACTGGATACCCGGCTGCTCGCCCTGCCCCTAGCCCCGCACATTGGCACACTGCTGCGTAGGGACTATTATCCACTGCTCCATTGACCGAGTTACGCTGTCTGACTTGGAACATACGTGGTCTTAATGACCATCGCAAGATTAGGTTGACGCATGCGCACTTGGCCAGACACCACATCGACATATGTCTTCTACAAGAGACCCACCTGTTACAGAAAGCGGGAGACCGATTGCGACATGCTAGGTGGGGTGAGGTACACACGTCTGGATGCTCCAGTTACTCTCGTGGGGTGGCCACCTTAATACGCAAAGGGTTACCATGGCAAACCTTTAAAGTAACTGCCGACTCGGAGGGCAGATATTTAATCATACTGGGGAAATTGTTCCATAAACAGATAATCCTAATTAACACTTACGGTCCCAACACGGATGACCCGGATTTTTTCCGGACAGTCTGGCTAAAGGCACAATCCCTTGGCGCGGGGGAGTACATATGGGGAGGGGACTTCAATGCCGTACTCTCGCTGGAAAATGACAGGGAAGGTGCGGCGCGCACGCATCATCCGCAAACAGCAAATCTTCTTCGAGGTCTAATGGAAGAATATAACCTGTTGGACTCGTGGAGAATCCTGCACCCCGGCGAGCGTGAGGGCACATGCTTCACCCCACACAGAAAGGCGTGGTCTAGATTAGATTTTTGGCTAACAACTCCACATATTCAAGCCTGGACGTCTGACGTGCAACACAGAGCGCGTACTCTATCGGACCACTGTCCGGTTGAACTGGTGCTACGGGTCCCCAAACCATACATCGCCCCATTCACGTGGCAGCTACCTGCGCAGGCCCTGCTAGATCCGGTATTCCGCGAGGAGGTACACCAACATATACTTGATTACTTTGAACTCAACACAAACTCAGTGGCGTCGGTTGGCACCCTATGGGACGCGTTCAAGGTGGTAATCCGGGGCCATTGCATTGCGGGACAGGCTAGAGTGCTGAAGTCCATTAGAAATACACTCCAGAGACTGGAGGACCGCTTACATAATCTAGAAGTACAATATAGCTCGCACCCCTCAGCGGCCACTTTAGCGGAAACACGCGCCGCCCTAACGGAATACCAGGCGGAGGCGGAAAGGGAGCTTAAATTTCTACACAGACACGCAACGGCGCGCAGATATGGCGAAGGGGATCGCCCGGGTGGAACATTGGCCCGGCTGCTGCGCTCGCAAAGAGGTTCCTCTTACATTCCTTCTATAGAAACGGCGCAGGGCGACACCGTGCACTCCCCTCCAGAGATACTGGATACGTTCAGGTCCTTCTATAAAAAGTTATACCGCTCCAGGGGTGGGACTGACGCGGCAGACGTTGCTGATTACTTAGACACGGTTCAGTTGATCTGGTTTAATGCGCATCAACAAGGTTATTTCGATCGCCCCTTTGACATTGACGATGTGAAGGAGGCGTTGGGGTCCTTGGCCCCTGGCAAGGCGCCTGGACCGGACGGTCTTCCGGCACAGTTCTACAAGGAATACGCTGACATCCTCGCCCCCCGGCTGCTGGCTGTATACGATGAGGCGGCTGAGTCTGGGATACTCCCCGCGTCCATGAGAGAAGCCCTCATTATTGCCCTCTTAAAACCCGAGAAGGCCGCCCAGAGCTGTGACTCTTATCGGCCGCTGTCCCTTATAAATACAGACGCAAAGATATTTGCGAAAATGCTCGCTTTGCGATTACAACCGGTGATGCCACTAATGATCCGCCCAGATCAATCGGGGTTCGTGCCGGGCCGTTCCACGACCCACAACTTACGGACCCTGTTCGGAGTGTTACACTACTTGGCTCCTCATGTCAAGGCCGCAGTGGTACTATTGGACGCCACGAAAGCGTTCGATTCCCTGGAATGGGCGTTTCTGTTCACCCTGCTGCAGCGAATGGGAGTAAGCGTCGCGTTCATCCGATATATTCGCCTGCTCTATACCAACATCACTGCCCGTGTGAGGGTGAACGGGCTGGTCTCCGAGCCCTTTGGCATCGGTAGGGGCACGAGACAGGGTTGTCCTCTGTCGCCCCTACTATTCGCGATTGCAACCGAGCCCTTGGCAGCCCGGATCAGGCAACATCATGCGAACAGGGGAATTGGATTTTCATCCCGTGCGCTGACCATTTCACTGTACGCGGATGACATCACCCTTTATGTGACTGACCCGCAGGTTAACCTCTCCCCAATGACGAGTGAACTGATGAGGTATGGTCTGCTTTCAGGGGTGACTATTAATTGGGAGAAGTCGGTCCTCCTGCCCTTAACGGAGGCGACATCCCGCTTCACGCCGGATTGCCCGCTGAAGTGGGCGGACGGGCCGGTGCGTTACCTGGGCGTATGGGTTAGCACGGACATGCAGGAACTGTGGACGGAGAACTACGGGAGGGCTGTGCAGTGGATAGAGGAAAGGGTAGGCCGATGGAAACACCTGCCCCTGTCCCTGGCGGGTAAGATAGCTGTGACCAAAATGGTCATACTGCCCAAGCTCCTCTACCTCTTTGTTAATATCCCCCTCCCCTTGCCTAAACACTTCTTGAACAAGATACGATCGCTCATGATCGAACTGGTGTGGGGGGGTAGACAGCCGAGGGTAGCATGGGAGACGCTCACCCTCCCACAAAGACAGGGAGGTATGGCGGCGCCAGACTTCGCGCTGTATGCGTATTGTGCGCAGGCGCAATTCCTGGACTATTGGGTACACCCCACGCCGTATCAGCCACATGTGGCGATAGAGGCGGACATGGTTGGCCCGCTCCCGCTCCGCACTGCCCTATATGCACCACACAAGAGCAGGCGGAACGAAATCGATACGGTGCGTGCGCTTCAGTGGGCCTGGGACGGACTGCGCCGCCGGGCCAAGTTAGATCTTCTCTATACGTCGGCAATCCCTCTGCGCGGGAACCCCATGTGGCCCCCGCTACAGAGAATGAAAACGGGAGAACGCGCAGCGTCTCGGGGTCTCCATACGGCGGGAGACGTCTTTCCTGATGGTGTCTTCATCACGTTACCGCAGATGTGCGCTGCGGAGGCCCCGACGGCGCTAGACGCCCTGCTTCATCACCAGCTTCGCCACACATGTAGAGCACTGTTCCCGACATTCCCGGAGCCGCCGCCCAGTCTGATGGCTCTGGAAAATGTCCTGAAGGTGGAATCGGGGCGCAAGCTGATTTCTCGTCTATATAGCCGCATGCAAAGCGATCATCCGGTGGTGACCCCGGCGGCGCGCGATCTGTGGAGCGCTGCGTTGGGAACTGAAATTCTCGATGCCCACTGGGACCTATGCTGCAGAATGCTTGAGACATTATCCCCTAACTACAGACTCCGGCTTATCCATTTCAAGTACATACATATGATATATCGCACCCCACGCAGACTTCATCGTATTGGCTTACGAGACACGGACAATTGTTGGAAATGCACTGCGCGTGGCGCTGACTTCTTGCATATGGCGTGGGAGTGTCCCATGATCGCCCCCTTTTGGGAAGAGGTGCTGCGGCTGGTGTGTCTCATTACGGAGCTTCCGATTCCATGTACCCCTCAGACTGCACTGCTGGGGATCCTACATATGGTCAAGCCTAAACATCGCCGACTGCCGGCCATGCTCCTCCTACTTGCTAAGCGCCAGGTTGCGATACACTGGGGGGCTACCACAACGCCTACTATCAGGGAGTGGCTTAAGAGTGCTGTATACTGCCAGACGCAGCTCACCCTCTTCTGGGAGCTCCTGCCACCACGCACGCGCCCGCGGGACATATGGGGCCCTTTCTCACAGTGGTTGCTTCAAACACCGCTCGATCCGTTGTAGGGCGCTGACCCTCGAGCCGGATGACCGGGGGGAGACAGATGCCGAGATTGCTGAGGGGTTGCAGCGGCTGACGCTGAAGATGTGGGAGATGTTGGGGGTGTATTGGGGGCTGAGACGAGGGGAGATTCTGCTCTTGTGTCTCGCTCTGGCACTATTGTGTGGATACCTATTGGCATTATGGACATCGTTGTATATGGAGGTGACTGTCTCGTCTATACTGGATTCTATACATTCTGCAGTGTATGGTGTTTGTACTGTTGTTAAAATGCAAATAAAAAGAAATTTAAAAAAAAAAAAAATCATGACCTGGTGTCACTTGGCACAGTGTATATATCTGTGATGGTGATTCTAATGTGTTTTACATAATACAAAGGTTATTTTTATATAAACTTGTGTGGAGTCTCTTTTATGGTGTGCCTAGTGTGTCGCCGCTGTGTGTGTGTTGCACAAACGTTTTACACATTGCCTCTGAGATAAGCCTGACTGCTTGTGCCAATCTACCAAGCAGGTGAGCAGGGGTTATCTTCAGTGTGTAAATCCCTTACCCTGACTAGAAATGGGGGTTTCTGCCTGGCTATGGCGCATGCCCTGGTCAACCGGGAATCCCCGTTTCTAATAGACTGGTATTGGGATCTTGTGTTAAACTTGCCAGAGAAACATCCTCTTGCCCCCTCCCTGTCAAAAACACGTCTCCCAAAACTTTACCAAGGGAACTTTGAGCCTTATCAAGGCTAGTGAATGTGGAAGCATATTTTCCCACTCCCTTCACTAGCCCTTGACTAAATAAATATCCTTTTGCATCCTTACTATGCTCCTTCCTAGCAAAATCCCCCAACTGTGGACTGATGCACACAAGGACTTGTTTCCTTCTCTCTGCCATTATGGCCGCCCTAGCATTCCCAAGGAAACACACCATTTTTTTAGACCAACCTCTTAAAAGCTCTGTATCCACAGAGACTGATTTTGTGCTGGCCTCTTTTACCATGTGCATAATTCTAGCTAGAGGACCAATTAGGTCCAACAGTCGATCCTGTCACTGTTTAAGTGTGTTTTCTAACGCCTTTCTGGGATCACAACCTATCATAAATAAAAAACAAATCAGATCCGTATCTAGATCTGAGGTCACACAAGCTTTATTGTCTAGTACTGGACGTGCGCATTCTGCCCGCATCATAGACCTAACCTCCTTTTCCAAATGTGTTCTTATCCACATGCTTATAAACTCCCCCACATGAGCAAGTGGTCACCAGTTTGCACTTCTCGAATGCCTTATCAAATTTGGACTAAACACATCCATTCCCTAAGGATTCTTAACCAATCCTTTCTCCTTCCTGTTCTTTTCCTTCTTATCATATTCCAGATCCCAAACATCAGACTTAAAATGATCAAATGCAAACTCATCAAAACTCTCCACATCATGCCTATAAGAATTATTTTCATCGGGACTAACCTGATTCTCATGTGTGCCTCTAAGGACACCCTCCTTTGTGCCGCGCTGGGCATCCTCTCTTTGTGTAGTGCCATGACAACCTTTCTGGCCAGCCGTAAACCTATCCTCTTCTTTCTCAACGTTCTTCTTTTTCATTCTCCTTTTACCTGTTAAAATCCTAGCCTGTTCACTCACTTTCTCTTCAAAGGACCGAAATACCTCATCAGAAATATCTGTAACGTTCCCTTTCCTCTTAAAAGCTGATCCTGAAATTTCTTTAACTGAGGACTGTACCTCTTCTTGCACCATTTTGTTTGCCCAAATCACTATTGCTATTTATTGTCAGAGGTTCACCCTCTTCACTCATGACTCTGCTAAACATAGAACTATTTAAAACCTTCTTAAACCTTCTTTATTTATTTATGTTTATATTATCCAATACTATTAAGACATATCTTTTGCTCCTTTTTGTTTATCACTTGCTGATTGCTAATTGCTTTCAAAAATATATTCCCTTGAAAAAATAAACCAGAGCGTAACCTCCTCGTAACTGACTTGCCGAAAACCCAGTCTCTATGGCAACCCAGTAAACAAAATGGCTGCACGTAGTCCAATTACGTTGCCACATAACCATCACGCAAAGTCACTTCACCATGGAAGCCCGCGAGATTTCCTATCTTCAGGGTTGCCAAGACCTTTGTCTCTATGCAACCGTGTGATAAAAAATGACCGCACGTAGTTCAATGACGTTGCCGTGCACAATGACGGGCAAACGTCACTAAACTATGGAGGCCTGCAAGTACCTGCCTCCAATGCGCCCTCGAGCATGGACCGGAGAACGGTCCTGCGCCTCTAAGCTGCTTGGAATTCAGAGGCAGCGTGAGGTAAAGAAACAAACTACCATGCTAAAAAAACGGTGAAACTCGTGAGACTTCGCTAAAAAAAAAAAAAATTGAGAGTTATGTTGTAAAGGAAGATACAGAGTCCATCTGTACATGTAGGATACTTCTTTATTAGTAGCTTTGTTCCAGTGTAGGAGATCAGGATAGTAGGAGAAGATAGATGGTACAAAGACAGCCTGAGTTGACTATCTGACTCTCCAACACAGAGAGGCACTCAGGCATTCTATGATGTCATGGAGCATTCTGATAGAGCAGTACAGTGGAGAATAGTAGACAAGCAATTTACTACACATCCTCCTTCCTTAGGGAACAACAGCAGAAATAAAGATAGAGACAAATAAGATACCTCAATATATCATTAGCAAGAAGGTACAACAATGAGATGCACATATCCACAGGTGTATTGCATGAGGTATCAGAAATTCCACTGGCATGAACAGAAATGTGTTAAGATGCAAAAATAAAAGAAAACATTAAAATTGCAAATAATATTACTACACGCCCCATCCCCCTCCCTTAGGGAAAAAACAAAGCATGGCTTAGATGAAATAAAAAACAATGCAACAGAGAAGGGTGGTCACCCACACAACCTCCCCATAAGCGGGTACACCACAGCGTAGACACCCTGTTAAACAAAGGTGGGTGCAGACACTGATCTTGGGAGCAAACGTCCCCAATAGAAAGGTACAAAAGGGGTTCGATTCACTCTAGATAACAGGAAGAGTGTGTAGTATCTTGGTATAGTGTTGTTCTTGCCATTCACTTCTCCATCAGTGGAACACTGTGGAGATGATGTAATGTGGAATGTTCATCTATGAAACCCACAGTAGGAGAAGGGCTGAGCGCCTTGCTGGCTGCTCCTGGTGGGGCTGAATTACAGCTTATTTACAACTAACCTACATCTTGTAACCATCTTCAATAAATCTACCTAAAACTACTTCTTGGATGTGGACTTGATTACTACATTTTATTGGCGACGATTTGAACCTAAGAACCTGCTTCTGCTACCTCTGAGGACATCTGGAGTACCTACTCACAACCTCAAGCTACTTATGAATCCACAGCTGCACTAACTCAACTACTGGCACACATCAGCCCCACCAGTGACCTCCCACCGGTCGCCTTCAACGCAAAAGTGCCAGTTTCTTTTCCTTCAGTGAGGGTAAGCCTCCTTTTACTTCAAGTCTCTGCAAGCTGTACCTACAACCCATTAACTGGTCTGTCCTGTCTACGCATGCAGCTCCTCAAACTGTTAGTCTGTTCAACCACAGCCCAAGTGTGTCCCTGCTTTGTCTGCGGGGTTTCTACAAGCAAGAGCATCTACAAGCAATGTAATTTCTGTCTGCTTGAGTTTGTTTTCCCCGCGCAGAGTGAGGTGTTTTCAGCAAACCTTGTAAGGTTACTGGGTTTATTCTACAGTGCCTGCCCATCTTTAATATTCAACCCTCTATATTTCGGCGCACTATGTACACTTCGTACATCATGCCTTTCATCACGCCGTTACTCTCAAAGTATGCTCAAGTCTACAATCTGCGCACTTAACAAATTTTCATCAAGCATCTACTACCAAAACGTGCATTTTTTTTCTGTGCTGCAACTGAAAAGGGAACCCCTTAGCCACATGATTAAAACAACATTGAGGGCAAATGTTCACGAACTTGCTTCTTGCCCCCAATTTATACTTATGACTCAACGAAGCCTTCGGCTCACGCATATTTTATTAGCTTGTGAGGAAGGATTACGATGTTTGGAACGTTAGCTGTGAGTACTTTATTATTTTTTTTTCAATATTGTGCAGCCTTTTAGTTTGTGCCTTACCATGGCAGTTGAGCCGTCTCTGCCTTATTTTCAAATGATATTTGAGCGCATTCAGAGCCGCGCGCTCTTACCTTACTTCTACGCGGCAATGCCTCCTCTTGCCTTTGTGACGTCTTCTGCGTTTACTCCGTGCTATGGGGAGTGCATGGTGATGCCGGGAGCCATCTGGCGCGGCGTCACGTGTGCGTGCCTCCATTTTTGTGTTTGACGTTTTCCTTCAGCTCAGATGCAGTTTTCAACATACCGCGCGCGTTTTGCCAACCACAAGTTTCTTCAGTTTGTTCCATGTCAACATGCACCAGCAATAGGAAAGAATATTGCAGGTACTTTCTTTATCCTCAACGGGCTCTGCGTCTTGCCTTCGAAGTGCTGTGCCCTTTGCAGTGCTCTACGTTTGTACTTTGTTTCTTCGTAAATATGGGAGCCGATTTTATTTTAATTACTCCTTCCTTCACCAGCTTATTGAGGATCGTTGTGCCGTGAACATAAGCATCATTTGGTTTCCCATTATTCTGTGTGACATCAATACAACTTGCGGTGTTGAGGTGTCCCAACTAATTTACCTGTGGCATCTGGAGCGTTTACTGCATATTTATTTCCTGGAACACGTATCTAGACTTTGTTGTTTGCACAATTACTCCAGTGATTTTTCCTCACTGTCCTCGCACACGTTTAACCTAACAGTATGTTTAATTTGAGGCTGTGACATATTCTGAAGAAAAGTGCCAGCTCTTTTAAATTGTTGATTTTCAAATGTTTACTGTTTAGCATGTTGTTCCTGTCTAGGTTTTAGTCCTGGGTTACCTCACATAAGGTGTCTAAGGTGTTTATCCTCACACTGTGCACAATCTGTACCTCAACACGAGGTCTCTCACAGGGGTTTCTCCCATCCTTACAGTGCACAACATTTGTTTCGTCTCTACAGAAGATGTGCCATGGGTCGTATTCTCATCTCAACAGTACACAAAATTTTCGTCTCCTCATGTCACAGTGCACACTGTCATGGGTTCCTACCCATTGGTTCGGGTTCCTACCCACATTTGAGTCATGGTTTCTATCCATGTATACGGGTTCTTACCCGAAATGATAACGTTTGCCCTGCGCCTCATGTTTGTCCTGTGTGTAAGTCACCCTGTGCCTCACGTTTGAACTGTGTAAGCTGCCCTGCGCCTCGCGTTACATGCTATGTATAAGTCGCCTTGCGCTTCATGTGTTTTTGTGTTCTCAGTGTAAGACGCCCTGCGCCTCACGTTATATGGTATGTATAAGTCGCCCTGCGCTTCATTTGTTTTTTTTAGTGTGTAAGTCGCACTGCGCCTCACGCATTTCTCTGTGTAAGTCGCCCTGCGTTTCATATGTTTCTTTTATGTAAGTCGCCCTGCGCTTTATTTTTATTCACACTGGGTGCTATGTACATTCTCTACGGTTTGTTTCCTGTTTTAGTATATTGTTTAACCCAGTGCTCTTAACATCTTATTATCTTAATATATATATTTTTGTCATTACAGGGAAGTATGAGTAATCCTTTGTATTTCTCTTCTTCTCTGTCATCTTGTTTCTTCCTGATGTGTATTGCTCTCTCGCATACTCACCTGGCCAGTTGGTATGCAGAAGGAGTACTCATTGATGGTTTCTTTTTCTTTTCTTTATTTCTTTTTTGGTTTCCTTTTCTTTTCTTTATTTCTTTTTCTCATTTATAGAAAAGAAGATGGGAAACAAGTTATTTTATCTGTTTCTTTAAGACCTTTGCTTGTTTTCTCTTTTTCTACCTCCGCTTTGTTCTCCCTTGTACCCTCCTCTCGATTTTATTCTTCTGAGCTCTATATCTAATTCTTTATTTCTCTGTTTTGTTTTCTTTCTGGAAGAAAGGAGGATATGTAGTATCTTGGTATAGTGTTGTTCTTGCCATTCACTTCTCCATCAGTGGAACACTGTGGAAATGATGTAATGTGGAATGTTCATCTATGAAACCCACAGTTGGAGAAGGGCTGAGCGCCTTGCTGGCTGCTCCTGGTAGGGCTGAATTACAGCTTATTTACAACTAACCTACATCTTGTAACCATCTTCAATAAATCTACCTAAAACTACTTCTTGGATGTGGACTTGATTACTACAGAGTGCAACCTCAATAACAAAGATACACCAGAGAGAAAACGCTCTGGAAAGAAACACAAGTTCCCCTGGTAGAAGGCATGCTGACACTTAAAACCCGTTAAGAGTAACGGAAGAGGTCTAAACACTAGAGAGAAGCTTCTCACTCAAAGTCGTACAAGCATGAAACCCTTGTCCACGAGTTCCAAGCAGGTGGACTTCCACCGTAGCACAGTGTCAACATGAAAGGAAGGCCCATGATAACGCTAGGAACCGACCAAAGAACCTCCACCAAAATAGGGAACAACACAGGGTACTAACCAATGGAAATAAAACAACCTCCCCTAGATAGGGTACAACACAGGGTAGACACCCTAGAAAACAACATAACCTCCCCTAAAAAGGGTACACCACAGAGTACTAACCCTGGAAAAATAACACAACCTCCCCTAGATAGGGTACACCCCAGGGTACTAACCCTGGAAAAATATCACAACCTCCCCTAGGTAGGGTACACCAAAGGGTACACACCCCGGAAACAACATAACCTCCACTAGAAATAGAGGACCACGCAGGGTACTAACCCTGGAAAAATAGCACAACCTCCCCTAGGTAGGGTATGTCACAGGGTAGTCACCCTGAGAACAGATATGAGGCATTGACTACCCACAAACAACACAACCTCCCCTAAGTAGTGTAGGGTACACCGCAGGGTGCTCACCCTGGGATCTGATACGGGGCATTGACTACCCACAAATGACGGAACCTCCGCTAAATAGGGTACACACAAAATAAATGACAAGATTGGGAAACTAACTGTCGGCTCAAGACACTATGTTATACACTGAGCGCCCCTTCCACCAGATGAAAGCACAGACGAACATGCATAATAAGTACAGACATTATAATTACAAAGCATATGTTAGGCACCGGTGAGCAATTTCTCACCCGTGATCGCCACACAAAGTTCCATGTGGCTGTTCCCATATAGCGTCCCGCAAAGCTGGTGAAGGGTGACTCAAGACGACGTGCTGTGGCATCTAGCACATTACACAACAGCAATGCAAAGTCCAATGTCCTCAATGTGGTGAAAGGCTTGGTCTCGCAAGCCAAGTATCTGAAACTCGAAGGTGAACAAAGTTCAACTGTAGGAAAGTTGTGCTTGAAAGGAAAGCGTATCCGTGTCCCTTGTCAAAATCCCGCAGTCAAGGTGATGGCGATTCTAATTAAGTTCGTTGCAACTGCGCAAGCAAAAAAACATGGTTGGCAGTGTAAAACTTGACCATAGAACACCAAGGGGCTCTGTATGTGCTGTTTCCAAGCACAAGATGGCGGCACGTTTCTAACGCTGAGCCGGGTGGCTCACGGTGAGTTGGGGTATGCGGGCGTCACTAAGCAGCTGAATGGAACAACGGACGTCATACAGGAACAAGGAGGGAAAGACGTCACCAAGGATTCACCTTGCCTCCGCACGGCACTAAGGAATCGGTGAGAAGCGCATGCATGTTTTTTTTTATTTAAATGATGCGTTGCAGTTGTTGGTAACCACTTGAGCATTTTAAACAAACAAAGAAATTGGCCCCCACTCACCGGATATCACATGGCCACAGTCTTGAAGGCGACTGTCTCCGACAAAGCATGTCCCAAAATACACAATAAAAGCGTGCTCGCTGTGAAGGAAGTTACACAAAATCCTTCTTTTCCCTAAAATACACCCCCGCTCTCAGCGGATGAGGTCGCTGATCAAACACAATGCCAGACACTGCCGGAAGCAAATTCCACCAGCAGGTAGATTGGCAATTCACTGAGTATGCAGACAGAACTTGCAGTCAGACTGTAACGCTTCCCACGCAGGACCCAGATAGGGCAGTGAAACACAGCAGGGTGCGCAAACCTGTTGTGCCTCTGGGAAGTTTGTTGCTGGAGAGATGACAGCAGGGTCTTTAGTGATAGGATAACTAACGCCCAGGTTGCAGGCTTCAGATAGTACAGGACACTGGTGGGGAAAGGAAGAGAACACCGCAGGCTTGTTGGCAGAGAGACTGTTCACAGTTGAAGTCATACAGGTGACAGCAGGCTCTTCAGTAATGTGAAGACAAACGCCCAGGCTGCAGGCTGTCCAGATGGTACAGGACACTGGTGGGGCTGGCCAGGGCGTTACCTTTGAGTTTCAATTGACGTTTTGAAAGTCTTTAATGTCCTTGGTTCTTTTTCTTTTGGTTCCTTGGTTCCTTAGTTGTCTTTACTCCTTACTCCACGCGTCAGTTCTTAAGATCGCCGCCAAAATTGTTGTAAAGGAAGATACAGAGTCCATCTGTACATGTAGTATACTTCTTTATTAGTAGCTTGGTTCCAGTGTAGGAGATCAGGATAGTAGAAGAAGATAGATGGTACAAAGACAGCCCCACCAGGAGTAGGCTCCTAACAGCTCAGCCTGAGTTGACTAACTGACTCTCTAACACATAGAGGCACTCAGGCATTCTATGATGTCATGGAACATTCTGAGAGAGCAGTACAGTGGAGAATAGTAGATAAGTAATTTACTACAAGTTATTTCTTTTTTTAAACCATATTGAACCTAATACCTTATCTTATAAAATATAGCGTCTAAATAAAAAAACAAATTGAACAATCCTGTAAATTGGGAATCAAATAACTATTACAACAAACACTAAATTAAAATTAATTAAAAACAACCACAGTTTTACATTTAACATTGGAAATACAATAAAGTCAATAATAAGAAAGTGCTAGCAGATACTTAACTTACAGGAACAGTGAACAAAAGAGGAAACTGGCTGCTGGGCTCTGGTTCACATACACTGTAGTGGAGTTCTTATTCTGGAATTTTAAGTGTGGTTGAGATATGCTTTAAAGTGCTGCAGTTTGGAGTGGCAATAAAAGGTTAGCCATAATGCAAGCCTCTGGTCGGGACATGAATTTAATGTTTACTATGAATCTACATCAGGGGTGACCGTCTTATGTATTCAGACCTCCAAGTGATACCATAATTTAAAAAAGAAAATTTACTCGAGTCTTTCAAATATGATGGTAGGCGAGGCACATATGACTGTAGGAATAGATCCAAGTACCGTGAGGTATTCTCAAGGAGGGACCCTATTAAACTAACTGCAGGTCTCCTGGGAGGTGTTTTTGTGCCCTTATGTATCTTTGGGAGGAAATATACTGTAGCCATTTTAGGATGTGCAGTTTGAAGGTATTGGTACTCCTCCCAGTCCAATAAATCTCTTTCATGCCATGCTGTTAACATCAAATTATATTCAATTTCAATTTGCTGCATGGGATTTTGCAATAGATGTTTATAATGGGCAGCATTTTCCAATTGCTGTTCTGCCTCTATAAAATAAGTTGTCTTGTCCATTAACACTTTTCCCCTCGTATCACAGGGTTTCATTATTTATGAATTATCCCTTGTCAATAATGCGATGTCATTTCAATCCTTTAGTTTAAAATTACCCTTATTCCTTTTTGGGGCCCATTTTTTTCTTGTATTATTCATGTCTTCCACTACCAAGTCATGAAACATGTCAATTGTATTGCCTGCTTGCAACTGGGGGCAAAATGTGCTCCTTGGTTTACATCCACTTTGTGCTGGCATACTTGTATCGAATCCCAGTTCATTTAGGCTTGAGATTTGGGGTGTGGATATATCAGGTTTCTCTGTTGTTTGGAGTAGTTCATGGATTTCATTAATTCAGGGATATCACCAATTTTAAATGTTCGCATTTTCTTGGTTAGGCCTGTTTTTTCAATAGATTTTTTTTTCAGTTTCATTTCAAAGTGCTTATGTAATTTGAGCTTTCTAACAAATTTGCAAATCTCAATTCTAATGATAGAAAATGCTTTGAGGCAGAGAAGGGACAAAATGTCAAAACAAGATTTATTATTCTTTCCTGATGTGGAGGCAGCTGGACGGAGGAGAGTTTGACCACCAATGGTTTTTCTTGGAGAGTAATTTCTGAAAACAACATGATCCTCATTTCCTCCCGCTTTTCTTCCCTCTTCTTCTTCCTCTTGACCCTTCATGTGAAAATCTCATACTTTTTAGCAAAAGTGTATATCCCCCATATTGATAGTCTAGTTTGTACATGATAAATTTCCTTGACTTCCTGTCCATGATTTCATCATTATCCTGGAGAGTTTTTTTCCATTTTTGATAGTAACTTCTGTATTTCAGTGTTGTCCTTGATTTTTTCCAACTAATTTGTTAGCATTTCTATCTTTGCAGTATGTTGTTCCATTTTGCATTACGCATGTCATATTAGCGAATTCACGAGCTTCATTGAACAATACTCAGTGTTTGTACACTATTCGTTTGTTAGGTTGTCATGATTGTTCTCATAAGTGGCCAATAACATAAAGCAAAGGCCTCTAGGTATTCTTCCACATTCCAGGTATTTAGAGAGCGATGTCACCTCCCACTAGTGTTTTTACTCTATCTATCTTGCTTTTTTCACCTCTTTAATCAATTGGATTGGCATTTTATTTCCTTGCCCATGTGTGTCTCCCTCATTTCCGCTGTTTGATGCATTACTGAATGTCCATTCAACAGTTAGTTTCCATTGTGTTTGTCTTTCCTACATTTCTGATTAATTTAGTTTGGATGTTTTTATCATATATCCCTTTCAAAGTTCAATATATGTATTGTGCGCCCAACTTGAAAGAGGTATTGTATTGTGTTAAATCCTTGCCACTCGTGGATTCTTATTGCTTTTTTAATATCTAGGCACCTGTGATAATTTCAAGTTCAAATTTAATACTTGAGGTTATATTTCAACTGTATTATGATGTGCACAAGTCATCCACTTTTTCACCTTTCTGTCCTCAATGCGGGCTGTTCTTGCACTTTTGACTTCTAGTACAATTGTGTTGATTTCCTGAACTGATTACACTACATCAATTTAATTGATTCTGTTAATCTCTCTGGTCTACCTATCTTGCTGGATGGAGTTTGGTAACTTCCCTGTGTGCACTCCAGTGCTCAGAGCTGCCACCCCACCCAACTTTGGGAGACCCACACTGATCTGAAGTGGTGTCACTTGTTTGTTCCATGTGGCGTAGGGTTGCAGTAATGCAGCTCCCCATTGTGTTTTCACACACCTTACATCCGTGCGCCTGATGCTGTTCGTTCGAGGAAAGAACACATTTACATATTCCAAATCCACATAGAGATGTACTCGTCCAGTGTCCACGGTGGCACCAGAAAGGAAAACAAGCTAGCGAGAGCCAAAATGGCATGCAGCAAAGCTTCAAAATGTATTTAGGATGCCAGTTCTTAAACACTCTTCACAGCCCTTTCAACTCCTAGAGCGCTGGCACATATATCATAATGGACTTTCTTGGTGGCATTTTCCATTCAATCTACACAATGTTACTTTGCAATAAAGGGGTCAGTTTTGAGTGCAAAAATATGATGTATCCATGTTGCGTTTTGGGCTGTTTCCTGTTGCAGTCACTAGGAATACCCACTCAAGTGAGGTACCATTTTTATTGGGAGACTTGGGGGAATGCTGGGTGGAAGGAAGTTTGTGGTTCCCCTCAGGCTCTAGAACTGGCCATCACAGAAATGTGAAGAAATGTGTTTTTGTGGTAAAAGTTTAAGGTTTCTAAAAATCCTGGTGAGAGCCGCACAAATCACACCACCTTGGATTCCTCCAGGTGTCTAATTTAAAAAATGTTTAGGTTTGTTACGTTTCTCTAGGTCTCAGATGAGTTATGGTACAAAATCCACAGATACCCACAATGGAAAAAACTGTCAGTTTTGAGTGAAAATGTCACTTATCCATGTTGCGTTTTGGGCCGTTTCCTGTCGCGGGCACTAGGCCTATCCACACATGTGAGTAGGGATGTTGCTGGAATGGTAAAATTCCTTGAATAAATAAAAGACAAGAGGCGTTTGGCAAACGGGAACAGTTGGTGTAATTAAATGCAGCGACCAGGAGACCAGGTGACAGAGTTGGGGTCTGAAGATAGCACATTGGTTTTGGCCATCATTTTATACATTACATGAAGCATCATAAAGTAATTTGTACATTTCTTTGTAGACAGAAATCTGGGATTAGTCATGTAGACAAAAATCTGGTCATTTGATAAGAAAAAACCAAAGGAAATGATGGACGGAGTGTTGAACAGTGTTTGCATTTGTCACCCCGAGTTGGTAGGGTATGGCCAGACGTGGGTCCCTTGCTCTCCATGCCACTGGAATCAAGCTATCCTGGCTGAAGAGGGGTGAAACCCCGAAACCGGTCCTAGGATGCTTGTTTCCTGTCCAGGGAGGACTTGGCTTGGCAGTTCGGGCTGGACTGTTCCCATGAGGCACAGGGTCAAGACTGATTTGCATATGGCTGGGTTCAAACTGGAACGGCATGGTGAGCAAAAAAACGATGGATTTAGGCCCAGATCTCTGTACTGGGGTGAATGTATGACATTGTTCTGCATTCTGTCCATCAACTGTTTTGTTTGCATTTGATAAGAAGCACAGGTGGGTCTCGACCTTGCGTGGACACAATATGGGGCCAGTGGGCATGTGTCCAGATGTCTGGCATGGGGAGCATGTGATCACTGCATGTAGTGTCCATGCTATGTGTTCTGATTGGCTGAGTGTTCCTAACTTAGTGTGGCATCTGATTTTATAGTGTTTTGGAAACACATGCCTCTCCGGCCAAACATGTTTGATTGAGGCCAATCTCCACAGACCATTGCGGTGTCGCTGACTATCTGTGGGATCGTTCTGAGTTTTCTCGTTCGCACATTTGTCTAATGTTTACGTATAATCCCACCTGTGATCTGTCCACCAGTTTGCTTCAGGTCTAGATTGCAGGGCCTGCTTGCCCACGTATGTCTGACATGGGGTTGAGGGGCAGGTCATATTGGGTGAATTCAACAACGGTGATGCGAGTTCGGTTTTATACAGACATATATCATGACGTGCATTGATATCGTATTTTCCAATATTAATATTCCCCCCTCTAGTTGTATTTTTAGCTACATCTTTTACCCAATACTTCATGACAGACACATTATTCGAGGTTTGCTGTGTTTCTGTTGTATCTATTACTAATTCCCTGGTTACTTGCATCCTACCAAACCTGAGGACTGAATTTTTACAGCAAGAAGCCCCCACTTGTTTTCTTCTGTAGCAGATGTTGGAAGGAATGACCAGGGCCGGATATGTATGGTTAGGAGGGGGCAGAGGCCCCACCATCCGGGGAGGAGCTGGGTGTAGGCAAACTCCCCACATTGCCAGTAGGAATCCATCAACATGGAAGTGCCCCATTACATATCTGGTAAGTGCAGTATTGCTTCACAATTCTCATTTGTGCAAAGCGGCATTGTTCCTTTGCCTCTGAAACACAAGGAATACAGTGAAAGATTTTGGTAGAATTAGGGATTGCCCCTTCCCTTCCAGACACATTTACCTATCTATCTTAGCGTCAGTGGGTCCGATTCACAAAAGTAATCTGGGACAAAATCCTAACTTTATGACTTTCGGTATTCACAAAAGGCATTTAGGAGTAGTAAAGTTAGGATTTTGTCTTAACTTTGCCTTAAGTTTTGGTCTTAAAACAAAATCCTAACTTAAGTTTAACTAATTTCCCCTTGTATCATCGCGATAAATGGCCCTGCTATGGAACTCCATGTCTGGGGTCCATTTATTATAAAGAATACTGCCCTAGATATGCTAATGGCCACCCTAGGGCCACAGACAGAGGCGGGAGCGGACATCTTTGCGCACTGGTGCAGAGGCCTCGCTACCTCCAAGAATCTCTTCTCTGGAAAATCTCAGTGACAAACATTGCCCTCCCTTATAGTGCCTTGCCTGCTCATTCATTATAGCTCAGTTTGAGTGTCAGGTTTCTTACCAGGTGATGTTTACCACTATTCTATGGGGTTTTAACTTACCTGATTAATTTAGGTTGGATGTTTTTATCATATATCCCTTTCAAAGTTCAATATATGTATTTTGCGCCCAACTTGAAAGAGGTATTGTATTGTGTTAAATCCTTGCCACTCGTGGATTCCTATTGCTTTTTTAATATCTAGGCACCTGTGATAATTTCAAGTTCAAATTTAATACTTGAGGTTATATTTCAACTGTATTATGATGTGCACAAGTCATCCACTTTTTTACCTTTCTGTCCTCAATGCGGGCTGTTCTTGCACTTTTGACTTCTAGTACAATTGTGTTGATTTCCTGAACTGATTACACTACATCAATTTAATTGATTCTGTTAATCTCTCTGGTCTACCTATCTTGCTGGATGGAGTTTGGTAACTTCCCTGTGTGCACTCCAGTGCTCAGAGCTGCCACCCCCACCCAACTTTGGGAGACCCACACTGATCTGAAGCGGTGTCACTTGTCTGTTCCATGTGGCGTAGGGTTGCAGTAATGCAGCTCCCCATTGTGTTTTTACACACCTTACATCCGTGCGCCTGATGCTGTTCGTTCGAGGAAAGAACACATTTACATATTCCAAATCCACATAGAGATGTACTCGTCCAGTGTCCACGGTGGCACCAGAAAGGAAAATAAGCTAGCGAGAGCCAAAATGGCATGCAGCAAAGCTTCAAAATGTATTTAGGATGCCAGTTCTTAAACACACTTCACAGCCCTTTCAACTCCTAGAGCGCTGGCACATATATCATAATGGACTTTCTTGGTGGCATTTTCCATTCAATCTACACAATGTTACTTTGCAATAAAGGGGTCAGTTTTGAGTGCAAAAATATGATGTATCCATGTTGCGTTTTGGGCTGTTTCCTGTTGCAGTCACTAGGAATACCCACTCAAGTGAGGTACCATTTTTATTGGGAGACTTGGGGGAATGCTGGGTGGAAGGAAGTTTGTGGTTCCCCTCAGGCTTTAGAACTGGCCATCACAGAAATGTGAAGAAATGTGTTTTTGTGTTTTCTTCTGTAGCAGATGTTGGAAGGAATGACCAGGGCCGGGTATGTATGGTTAGGAGGGGGCAGAGGCCCCACCATCCGGGGAGGAGCTGGGTGTAGGCAAACTCCCCACATTGCCAGTAGGTATCCATCAACATGGAAGTGCCCCATTACATATCTGGTAAGTGCAGTATTGCTTCACAATTCTCATTTGTGCCAAGCGGCATTGTTCCTTTGCCTCTGAAACACAAGGAATACAGTGAAAGATTTTGGTAGAATTAGGGATTGCCCCTTCCCTTCCAGACACATTTACCTATCTATTTTAGCGTCAGTGGGTCCGATTCACAAAAGTAATCTGGGACAAAATCCTTACTTTATGACTTTCGGTATTCACAAAAGGCATTTAGGAGTAGTAAAGTTAGGATTTTGTCTTAACTTTGCCTTAAGTTTTGGTCTTAAAACAAAATCCTAACTTAAGTTTAACTAAATTCCCCTTGTATCATCGCGATAAATGGCCCTGCTATGGAACTCCATGTCTGGGGTCCATTTATTATAAAGAATACTGCCCTAGATATGCTAATGGCCACCCTAGGGCCACAGACAGAGGCGGGAGCGGACATCTTTGCGCACTGGTGCAGAGGCCTCGCTACCTCCAAGAATCTCTTCTCTGGAAAATCTCAGTGCCAAACATTGTCCTCCCTTATAGTGCCTTGCCTGCTCATTCATTATAGCTCAGTTTGAGTGTCAGGTTTCTTACCAGGTGATGTTTACCACTATTCTATGGGGTTTTACCTTACCTGATTAATTTAGTTTGGATGTTTTTATCATATATCCCTTTCAAAGTTCAATATATGTATTTTGCGCCCAACTTGAAACTTGAAACAATCCTGAAATGCCATTTTCTCACTTTCATGTGTGCTGCTTAATGCAGCGTCAAAAACAATGGGTGGTGCGGTGGAAAGCCCACCGCAAAACCCACTGCCCACCCCTTCCACGCTAACCATAGCTTGAAAGGGGGCCTTATTTACAAGACAGCATTAAGCCACATTAAGTCGCTTAATGCTGCCTTGTAAATAAGGCGCAGCCCCTGTCGCCACCACAATGTTGATAAAAGTGACGTTGTGGTGGCGATACAGGCTTGTACATATGCTCTTTAAAGCCTATGCGTACCATCTGTGTTACATCCAGCGGTCCAAGTGGTGAGGCCCCACCCCTGTATCACACTCAGGAAACAAGCTTACCATCTGTGTCACGCCCAGCCGTACAAGCTACTAAACAACCCTTACCTTTCCACACGTGCTGACTATAGAAAAAAGGGGACCTCTGCGGGATCACCCCGAGACCGCCCTGAGCCCACTCAGCTCAGACACATAAAATAGACAATATGCCAGGTTTCGGTTAGTAGCTCAGATTAGGTTTGTGCGCTCCTTCCTAGTTTGCCATACTCCAAATGCTGGGACTATGGATCAGATGTAGTCTCTTACCCACTGATGGCAGCTTCAGGACAGACCTCAACCCTGGGGATTCATCAGAACTTAAAATCAATTGTGACATCTGCTCACTGTTCTTGCTGAGCAGATGTGATTCTGTATGGGCGGGGTCCTGTTCCTTCGGCTGCAGTCAAGCTCGAAGAACCAATCTCTTCTGGCTGGCTTGCCAAGATGTTGTTTGAATGTAAATTTACCTTGAAAAAATAAAAGACAAAAGGTGTTTGGCAAAACAGGTACAGTTGGTTTAATTAAACAAATTGGCTGAGGGAGCAGGCAACAGAGTTTCAGGCTGAAGATTGTCTCAAAGAACATTGGTTTCGGCCATTATTTTTTACATTACATGAAGCCTCATACATTAATTTGTACATTCCTTTGAAGGAAAAAATCTGGGCCTAGTCTTGGGGCCATAAATCTGGTCATTTGATAAGAAGCGCAGGTGGGTCTTGTTCTTGCGTGAACACAATGTGGGGCCAGTAGGTACGTGTCCAGATGTTCGGCATGGGGAGCGTTTCATCACTGTATGTAGTATGCATGTTGTGTTTTGACTGTTCCTAATTTAGTATGTCATCTGCACTTTCTAGTGTTTTGAAAACACATGCCCCTCCAGTCAAACATGTTTTATTGGGGACAGTCTCCTCATACCATTATGGTGTCGCTGCCTATCTGTGGGATCGATCTGGGTTTTCCTGTTTGCACATTTGTCTAAGGTTTAAGTGCCACCCCACCTATGATCTGTTTATCAGTTTGCTTCAGGCCTAGGTCACAGTGCGTGCCTGACTATGTACTTCTGATTTGGGGTTGAAGGGGAGGCAATATTGAGTGAATTCAACAACGGTAATACAAGTTCATTATTATACGTACATATATCATAGCATGCATTGACATCGTATTTTCCAATATTTACAGGAAAACATACCAAACTAGCACATTTTTTTAAAACTAGAAACCAGGGGGAATCCGGGTTGAATTGAGGTGAGTTGTGCGGCTCTCATGAATTTTTTTTTATCCAGAATCCCTTGCAAGTCTCAAACCTTCCGTGATGGAAAGTTCTGGAATCTGAAGGGAGTTACAAACTTTCTTCCAGTCAGCGTTCCCCAAAGTCTCCCAATAATAAATACATAAATATTACCTACTGGCGCTCACCAGTAGGTAGTTCTAGTTAGGAATTAGGGCCTGATTAGATTGGCGGTCGGACTTAAGTCTGACCACCATCCTGGTGAGAAACAGGACCGCCTAACAAGCTGTCAGCGGTCCTGCTCCATGAATCGTGATGCTACTGATCTCAGATGTTGACACGCAAATCATTGATGCCGCTGAACAGGTCTGGACCTGGCTGCAATCTTCTGGTCACCAGGTTCTGCGGACAGGAAGTGAAGGGTCTGCGCAACAAGCTGTCATTCATGGAGCCAGTTGTACTTGGAGGCGTAGGAGTAGCGTGCATCCCCACCACAACTACAAGCCACCCCCAATCGGCAGCAGGTTATATAAGAGAGGCAGATGGTGCTGCATGTGGCGGCGATGATGTATAATCGCACTCAGAGATAGGATCCCGACACTTCCCCTGAATGCTCCCCCAGCAATGTGGGCTCTACTGTGACATGGTCATCCGGCGCAGAGTTCGTGCAGCCCCCAGATGGGACTCCTCAGACGACAGATAACCTAATTTAATGGAGACTGATTGTGTGCCCCTTCTAACAGTTTGACGGTGCCGGTGAGTGATTTTCTTGAAGCACTTGCAGCGTGACTTTTGCACCACATTGCACCGTATTTACAAAGTGGCGCATCTAGGCATATGCGTGACCTTGAAAACCCTGTGACACATTATACCTGCGCCAGGTATGAAGTATGCAGGGTGGGCGTTCTCACGCAATAAAGCCTCATAGGAGAGGCGCAGTGAAATATATCAAATTTCACTGCAACAATTCTAGGACACCACTGCATCAAAACCTTAAGTCTGCCTCATGGCAGGCGTATGGGTGACACAGTGCCATAGGCATAGTCTGGCCCCATGCATTGCTGGAGTTGCGTCATGTTTGCAACACAACTGCAGCAATGTGTGACTTTAGCGCTGACAGATACGTCAGGATTCCAGATGTATCTGTCATTGATTGCGACATGAAGCACCTTACAGTAAATACGGTGCAGCCATGGTGTTTGCAAGGAGGGTGCAGTGAAAAGTGTACAATTGCTGTTTTATCGCAATGATGGAACACTTTTCATGAATGGGGCCCAGAAATGTGCCCTATCTTATTGATAGGGCGCATTCCTGAGTTTTTGTTTTGGTGCAGGGCAGCGCAGCAATATTCCTTGCAGTGCTCTCCAGCACCCAGACATCAAATATGTGGGCCCAAGTGTTTGCTCCAATTTCAAGACCAGCTATTTTCTGGCCTTAAGAAACTGGGCCTAATTGGACTTAGCAGCAGTTCTTTGGGTTTATTGACGTACTCGGATTTCCTTGTAACTTTCACGTCCTTTGTTTAGCTGCAGTTTTTTCAAGGAACGCCTACCTTGCCTCCCATTTTCTTTAAGTCCCGCCAACAGAAGTGGCGATCTTAAAAATTCACATTTACGATGGAGTTTGCGGCAACTTGTAAATATGGTAATAAAAAAAAAGCCACCATAACGTAAAAAAATGTACACTAAGGCAGCGTTAAGTTCTTGGGAATATGCCCCTTAGTCTGTTGACTTCATAAAGCTGAAAGGCAGTCACCACTTAAAAGCTTCAAGGTTGTGACTTTAAAGGGACACGCTAAATGCGGAACTATTTTACCCAGTGGGATAAAAATGCAAAACGCAGTCCAAGGACACTGGAAAGCAACACAATAAACAGCAGAAATTGGTTTATAATGTGCTGCTTTCAATACTTAGGACACAGCTCAGCACCACTTCAAATAACCTGGTGATGCACAGTATCAAACATGTACAAAATGTGCATAGTGCTGTATTTATTGTATCTGTTTTGGGCTGGGACAGCTCTACCAGATGTGGAGCTTGTTTTCTACACAGCTCACTGTAGCAAGAGACCTGTACTGTAGAAAGGATCGTTAGATCAGGTAGCTTTAAGCCCTTCCTTCTAAGGCCTTCTGAACAGACAGGTGCTACCAGCCTCGCGTCCAAAGCCTTCCAGGGCAGGATGCCATCTACTTATAGGGAAAAGACAATTGTGAAGCAGGTTGGTACTTCAGAAAAGCAGTCACGGCTGGATCTAGTCAGTCAGCTAGACCAGTTCTTCTGACTGTCGAGCCTGTTGTGGTAGAGGCGCGACTTTGAAAGGTTGGCAGGGCCTTGAAAAGGTAAGTCACTGGCCTGTGCTGTTAAAATGCTAGAAGGCTCTGGGTGGAGTTAGTTAGATTAGTCAATGATGCAAATGCCTCCTAGTTGGGTCTGGTATAGTCAGTCACATAACTGGCATGTTTTTCTGCAAACCCAGTAGAACAGTACGGTGTCCCTCTCATGTCAATCGGGAACATCTTAAACGAGAGCAGTTGTAGAGCTCTCATCTTTCCCAGTTCCAAGCGTGAGTTGCTCATCCAGTCAGGCACTCTGGGACCTGTAGTTCTGGTTTTATAATTAAACAGCACTACAAATCCCAGGCAGTAATACAAAACACAGAGCTTCACACATACAAGACTTAGGGCCATATGTAGGTAGCTAAATACCGGTCGGTAACGGCCGAAATTCGGTAAATATCCCGTTACCGACCGGTATTTAGCCAATTGAGATGTAGGAGTCCAAAAAGAAGGATTCGGTAATTATGAATCGGTAAATACCGATTCATCTTTACAGAATTCTAAATTTCCGATTCATATTTACCAAATTCATATTTACCGATTCGGTAAATATGAAATGGTAAAACGAGAAAAGAGATGTAGGTAAATTCGGTATTTACGAATTCCATGAAATTCGGTATTTAAGAGTCGGTAATTAACACAGAGTGAAAGCAGGTGGTAATCAGCCACAGTGCATATAAGCAATCCCAAAATGCAACAGCGTGAACACCATGGCGGCTCTGTATGTGATTGCTAGGCGCCTACGTCTACAGGCAGCAGGTCTGAGGATTTGGAGACGGGAGGAACGCATTTACAGACAGCGCATCACACTCTTTCAACAGACTGAAACTGAGATACATGAAAGGTACAGGCTACACCCCCAAACCATCATGGACCTGATAAGGGACCTGCACCCACTCCTGGACCAGCCAACAACAAGGGCGCATGCCATACCACCACATGTGCAGGTGCTCTGTAGCCTACATCTACTGGCATCTGGCAGTTACCAGGGGATGATAGCTGCGGTAGGCGGGGTATCCCAGAGTTGCTGTAGTGAGTTCTCTCTGAATACGTACAGGCATTGTTAAGTTAGCATAACCACGTTAGATGTTAGAAAGCCATCTTTTTGCTTTTGCACACGGCACTGCGTTTACATGTTATTTCTTAAAACAAACTGCTGACTCGAGACTTGCTTCACACAAGAGCAATCTGTTGTTACCATCCCATGCTCTGCGCGGCGACCTTGGTCTGTACATGGTGTGACAAACAGTCTGGGTTATTACACAATGCATGTTTTTCACTCTAGGTTGATCGGCCCACTATTTAGCCATAACACACGCGCAGCTGCAAATGCCTGAAAATTGGTGCTTTTAACATCACAGACATCATGTTTATTATTCAGACCGAAGACGAGCCTTCCTGCGAGAAGACTCCTGATGCTCCTGTGATGTGATTTCACTAAGCTGATCTTTGAGGTATGGGGTCCCCTATTCAAGCCTAAGAGACCTTCTATTAGCATAATAATAATATTAGCTTCTTAGTAAAGGGAAGGTGGTAGTATCCACTGTCATTATAACATGATCACCCCTTTTATATTCTATGGTATTGTAACTATGTTGCTGGTTTTGATATTAATCATTTGTCTGCTTGTATTAGCCAAAGTACTGCATCTTAGGACACGTGGTCTATAAAAATAAACCCCTTTTATTTACAACGTGTCTCTGTTGATTATTGTTGTGGACTGATGTGAGAATAATATACGAACAGGTATTTCCGATTCCCACCATTCCTGAGTATGTACTGAGTCGCTTGTTCTGGGTTGTCTATTCATTGGGACCGCCGAGCTAAATCTCGGATAACGAATGGGACACTTATGCTAGCCGGATACTGGGTTCTGGGTTCTGAGGTGAGTTTCTGGTACACCACAATTCACTGAGGTCCTGGGGTTCTACGCATAGTTCTGTGTATAAGCAGAATCCCTGCAACATGGCGCACCTAACGTTTGGTCAATGAGTTGAAACGCCTTAGTAGTGCTTACATTTAGTCCACAGCACCCTCATTCTTGTTTCCGGATAACAAGTCTGACGGATTTAAACCTACCTAGTTCTATTGATATAGGTTCTTTCAAGCTTGATCATTAAAAAGGTTATTGAACCCTTGTGCTACTAAATACTTGAAGTATAGCTTGTCCTTATGGCAGTAGACATTGCGGCGCACAGCCGTGCAGCTCTGAAACGTCATTTGACGCAGTATGGGGTGCCGGACACGGGCATGGACGTCATCTTTGTGGTGGGAGCCGATGCGGCTCACCCGTTTGAGTTGTTCTATTCCTGGGTGACGATTCCGGCAGTCAGTGGGGATGACGATACCTTTCATTCTTACACTGCTACTGCCGTGCCTGCTAACTATGCGCCGTATAGGACACAGGAGATACCAATATCTGCTTGGCAACATCAGATTTGGTTTAATGGCGCCCTCCCCCATGTGGTTATACCGCCGAGAATGGGCCCTTTATCAATTGCAGGGGCCACTTGGCCGGTACTAGCCGGATTTACGCCTCATCCCCGTTACCTCACGGTGACGGTGGCTGAATTGCGTGTACTACACACTGCCCTTATATCAGTATATAGGGCGTTGGTGCAGTATGTGTCGCGCACTGTACAGGCGGGGGCGCCTGTTAGTGCGGGACAACCTAGTGATCGTCACGCGGTGGTCATTAGTCCTGTTATGGTCAATTCTGTTATGGGCAAGCGCCCCCTCACAAGGGATGATTATCCTTTTTGGCTTGCTGAAAGATTTGACCAAATAGAGGCGGTTTATCCGCATACAACTCCTGTGGAAAAACACAGGATCCTCACCATTAGTTTGCCTAAAGACTTAGTTCCCCATATAGATGATTGTGTATCCTGGGGTAAGATTTTTGCTGCGACGTACGCGCAGTGCTTTGGCACTCCGTCTATGTTACAGCTGCCCTCCATAATTAAACAGGTTCAAGAGGACCATGGAGCGGAGTCTGCGATAGAATTGGGGATGCGGCTCCTCGGAGATTTTGGCCTGGTGGCTACCATGATAATGGGAAACCTTAAGGGTGATGCGTTGCACTTTCAGGTTCGTAATGAACTGAAGAAAGTTGCTGAAGAGGACAAGCCGCAGGAATTTGCAAAAATAATTTCAGAAGCATATCGTGATTTGGGTCGTAGCTCTTTAGGAGTTAAGCCTGTGATCAAAAATCCCGATTCTAAGCAGCAGGGTAAGGCAGAAACTTCTGGTAAGGATGGTCGGCCAATTTTTCCAAAACAACCTTGGCGGACTAAACAACAGGGAAAGCAGCAGCAGAAACAGGGCTCTCGGCCTGCCTCTCCCGTACAGTCAAGTAGTGAACGCACTTATGATCTGCGAGATCGTGCTACTATTAAGTCTCCTGATAGATTTCAGGTTTCTGAACCGCGCTCTCCTCGTTCTTCACAGGAAACATCGGCTACACAGTCTGGTGGCGGAGGCGGTGGCAAAGGTCGGGGTGCTCCACAACAGCGTGACCAACCCCGACAGACTGAGGGTAAAGGCAAGCAGGACGAGTTTGCTCGACAAAGACCCCCGTTTCAGAAGAAGAAAGTGGCGGCTCTGACGGCAAAATATGCCTCAGATAGTGCGGACACAGCTTCAGAACCGGACATGGGCGCTGACGCTACTGGACAGCGCGGCAGAAATTACCATAGTCCGTCAAGCTCTGCGTCCATTTCTGGCGGCGACAGCAACTGATGTATTGGTTACTGTTGAAACAGCTGACACCAGAGTGGCTCCCCCTGATAGACTTTATGAAATAGTCTTATTAATAGAGGGTGACATAAAACGTACTATAAAAGGGATTTTTTGGGATAATCTGACCACCACCTATGATATCCTCCTAGCGGAGGCAGATTGGCCCCCAGCCTTCATTTTGGAAGCTCCTAGAGGGGAGGAGAAAATCCTCCCGTCCTTTGCGCACACGGTGCCTAAGGACCAAGCTGAAATGTACGCTGGTGAGTGGGCGCTGGCGCTTGCGCCAGCGGTATATCGTACTCAAGTGGGTTGGGACCGGTTGTCCCCCTGCCATGAGATTCCATTGCGGTCTATGCCCCAGCCTCAGCCCCAATATCCCATGCGTCGTGAAGCTAGACCTCACGTCGCGGCGATCCTTGAACAATTGGAATATCAGGGTGTAATTGAAACTTGTGTGTCCCCTATGAATAACCCTTTATTCACTGTAACGAAGCCTGACGGCTCGTACCGTTTAGTTTTGGATTACCGGCACCTAAACTCCCATTGCCGGACCTGCGCGGTACAAAATACACATAGCTCGGCTCTAGTCGACAGTCTCGTGCGTAAACGGTTTAAAACGACACTTGACATTTCCAATGGCTTTTTTAGCCATAACCTGTCCACACTGAGTAGCCAGTGGACAGCGTTTACTTCGGGCGGAAAACAAAAACAGTTTACGAGATTAGCCATGGGCTACAAAAATAGCCCTGGCGTCTTTTCCGCTCGCGTGGTTTCTCTCTTAGAAAGAATAGACCCCGAGGCATACTCCTATGTTGACGATATCTACCTCACGGATGACGAGCTGTTGCCGCATCTGTCTCGAGTCGACAATATTGTAGTGAGTTTTGCTGACTATGGCTACAAATTCAATTTTGCGAAGTCTCACATCGCGGAATATACAGTGTTGTTTTTGGGCTACGAGCTCAATAATGAAGGTAAGGGGTTAGCTCCCCACTTTCTGGAGAAGTGCGCATGCTTGAGTGCGCCAACGACACTAAAGAAATTACAATCTCTGCTGGGCTTTCTGAATTTCGGCCGTACGTACATTCCTGATTATGCCCAGCGTATCAAGCCGCTTTACGCCTTGGTACAACCCACATTTTCGAAGTCTAGCTGGCAGCTGGAACATTCTAAAATTTTACAGTCTTTACAGGCTGACCTTCTTGCTTCACAATATTTGCTGACACGTGATAACCGCACTAACCTGGTGATAAGAATAGTGCCAGGCGCCGTGGGTTTCACGTATTTGACGTTTAATGAGGGCGATACAGTCCCCATTGCGTACAAATCCCACTTGTACACCTCTGCTGAATTACGTTTTTCCGCGGTCGAAAAAGTTCTGACTGCTGTACAGATGGCGATCCTTAAAGAACGCGCACTGTCACATGGGAAACAGATTCTGGTTGTAACACCCTATCCTGCCTTAGAAGCGGTGACAAAGGCAAGTGTACCAAATTCTAAAGCTTTGCATCCTCGGTGGATACAATGGGCCACAACACTGACGTCGCCAGACGTCACCTACATCTTTGATGCCTCATTACAGACTCAAGAGTTCTTGCAGTATGAATTCGTTCATCCGGCTCCTCTGTCTTTGCGCCCGCTCGAAGAATACCATTGTGTCATATACACTGACGGGTCTGCGCAGCCCGCAATTGGATCAAAGCACGCCTACTCAGCGGCTTGCGCAATTGTCGTAGGTACTTTCGTAAATGGTGAATTCCAATCTGATGCAGTGCATACGCAGTCATTGGGCGATTGTACCGCGCAATTGGCGGAGCTTCGGGCTCTAGTGCTTGCACTGGAGTTTGCTGATCCCCGAGTCACTACTCTAATTGTGAGTGATTCTTTCTACTGTGTCCAGTCCTATAATGACAATTTACACTTCTGGTCTCAGAATGACTATCGAGACACAAAAGGTGGCACAATTAAGCATAAAACGCTTTGGGTTCGAGTGGCAGACTTTAAAGAACGTCTCCCTCTCGTGAATGTTATTCACACTCTTGGTCACCAGCGACTTGGTGTCCATGCTGTCGGCAACAGCTTGGCTGACGAGGCAGCAAAAACAGCAGTGGCTACATACTTAGTGGCAGCAGTTACCAGATCTAAGAGTAAGATTGATGATGACATCTTGGCAGCTATTGCTGCTACAGAAAAGGGAGGCGATTACCCGAAGGGTTTTCCTTCTCGTTACATTTACCATTTAAGTCCTGATAATGTCCCATTAGTGAGGATTAATGACGTTGGTGACAGAATTATTCCCAACGCGGACTGCAGACCCGCACTGATTCTGGCTGCTCATGAGGGGTTGGCGTCTGCCCACGCCGGAGTGTCAGCCACAATATCTCTGCTACAACAACGTTACTGGTGGTTTGGTTTATATAAACAAGCGCGCGCTTATGTTCTTGATTGTGACATTTGCCAACAGATTAAACCTTCTACTGTTGCGCGCCCATCACAAACACAGTTGTACATATCCAATAAACCATTTGGTTGTGTTTATTTGGATCACTGCGGTCCTTTTTCTTCTGATACTGCGTACAAGTACATCTTGGTTGCAGTGGATTCGTGCACACGTTTTCTGTGGGTATGGCCACAAAGGAGTGCTGACTCACGGACTGTCATCAGAGATTTGCGTGTCTTTGTGGGAACCTTTGCGTGTGGTACCTTCCATTCTGATCAGGGCCCTGCGTTCGCCTCTAAGGCTTACAAGGAGGCTGTGAGAGGTTTGGGGGTCCTAGTCAAATTTTCGTCCCCCTACCGACCTGAGGGTAATAGTGTGGTGGAGCGAATGAACCGTGACTTAAAGCAATCATTGACAGCCCGTGTTTTAGGCACAGGCCGGAACTGGCTAGCCCATTTGTATAACGTTCAACGTGCACTTAATAATCTCCCTAGAAGGTCTCTGGGTGGGCGGACCCCGTACATGATGCTCTTCGGAATCAGAATGTTTGTACCAGACCTTGATGGTCTAGACATGGCGGCGTCGACCGCACCCTTTGACGTAGATGATCACTGTGCTGTTTTACAGACTCTACAAGAAGCCAGAGACACTCTATCGAAGGAACACATGCCCTCCACATCTGAAGTTGAAGTTCAGGTTCCGGTAGTCGGCTGGCTACCCCGAGTTGGAGATCTGGTCCTTGAGAAGGTGGAGAACAAGAAGGAGTTCGGCCCCTCTTATCGTGCACCAGTTCCAGTGCTTGGAGTGCAGGGTACAAGAACAGTCATTTTACCTCCACTTCCTGGTCGCAAAGAAAACAGGTACATCTCTATTGACAATGTCAAACTTCAGCGAGTGGCCGATACTTCTTAGCATGACTCCAGCAGTTTCATGCCAGACGATGCAAAGAAATTCAATGTTGACTCTTGCTTCTAACACCTTGCCTGATGTTGCCATCGAGATGCAATCGGTTACTGATCCCTTGTTGATACCATCGGCTGGTGGTTTGCCCGAAGAGACTGAGTATGCTTATCCTACACGTGGTCCCTCGCCTGTTTTACAATCTACGGCGCTTGGACAGTCCCGTTTCTCCTTTGACACTAACTCGTTGCCCTCAAGCCCCCCATCGAACGTTGCTGTTTTTTTCAGCTGGTTTAAGAGACATTTTTTGATTGCCCCTTGGACATACATTTGGCTGTTGCTTTTCAGTATTTTTTTGTTTATGTCCATTGGGTTCGTGATAGTTTTTTTCCGTCTTGTGGATGGCCACTATCTGACTGAGAGATCGACAATTAGACTTATCAATGGAACTTTGGCCCCCCACTCCTCGTCCCACATCATGAAGAGGGACCAGACTTTTGTGAATATTACTGCCTGGCCCGTCTTGGATGGAATCGCATGGGATGCTGTTAAATTCCAAATTCATGGGCCTACAGAGGTCATTAATGTACCTAATGTATTTCGTGTTTCTATGGGTGATGTGGTTAGGCAGAACATACGTTCTGATGATTGGGATGTACACGCCATTGAATCACTGTTTTCTGATTTGAAATATTATGCCGCTTTTGATGCTGAAGATTTATACGAAAATGCGGCTAATTATGCGGAACAGTATTGTTTTCAACATTATGGCAATCATTTCCTGCATAAAGCAAATACATTTAGAAATTTTGTAAATTTTACCCAATGGGAACACTGTCCTACTCCCGAATTCTGAAGTTCACAAACACTAGTTAACAAGTATTCATATTTTACCGATTTCAGTGTTTCCAACCCGGCAGCGTTTTATTTTAAGGTGCTGCCTGAGTCTGCCGCAAAGGTTAGACTGACACACACGAAGCTACTTTATTCTAAGTCCTTTATGGACGAGTTGTCAATCAAAGGTTATGATGTATGGAAGGCTACTGTTGATCTAAAGTCGGTTTGGGGTTCCAAGCCGTGGCAGGTACAGGGTACAGAGGCTTTACATCGTGCCTGTCTTATACCAAATCATATTTTATTTTTGAATTCATCCATCTTCCAAACCACCTGTTTTGGATTGGCTACTTCTAAACAATTAAAGTCACCTTCTGTGCCGGATCTGGGCGCTTATCCCAATTGGGATAACCACACAGATCTGTCCCTTGCTGCTTTGCACTCCTTAGTTTCAAATACATCTTTCAATATTTCGAAAGTTAATAGTGAGGGTTGGTTAATTTGGCAAAGCAGTTCAGATATCTGTCAACGACGTTTTCTGGGACTGAAACCGGGGTATACTCAGGAACGTGTAGACCCTCGGTTTGAGTCGTCACATACTGTAACTACATACTCTGTGGGCAAGTTATGTCAATCTTGGCTGCGACATTCCACTTTGGCGTCTGTCAAAGTTCATTTATCACAATTACATGACAAAATAGATTTGAATGATTTTGTTAAGGGTCCTGTGGGTGGCAGAACCAAGAGGTGGGCGTATGCTATTTACAACGAAGTCTGGAAGTTGTCACAGATTGAGGCGGCTTCCAGATTGAGGGCTATTGACCAAGCCAACATGGAAAAGGTTTTAGCCGTTATAGATAACAGCATTAGCACTCTCTCTTCTAGGATTTATACATTAGATAATATTGTTTCATCAGTAGTTGATATTGTGCATGATGATATGTCTGTGTTATATCATGGTCAAAACCAGTTGCGTTCTGTTATGCAGTTTGCTTGGACATTGCAGACTTTAAAGGCAGGGAGAGTCCCTTGGGACTATCTTAACACTACATCGTTATTCCTTCCCTTTAACCTTACTGACAAGCAGCGATTTATGTCCATGAAGGATGCTACATATTCATTGTTACATATTGAAAAATTAGAACCATTGCCTTTTTCTGTAGCGGAGATCAATTCGGCTACGTGGTTAGTCCACGGATTGATAACTCTCCCTTTTGCGCTTTTTAAGTTTACGTCTTGTATGAAACATTATGCTTTGGGTAGATATGAACCGCTGGGCACCGCTTTCATACATGAGGTTTGGTCCCTCCCCTTTACGTATAGATGTACTAGGGACGGGACTGAGGTTTATTTGAAGGGCGAGGAATGTACCACGTCACCTGACCATTCCTTGGTATGTAGGCACATTCAATTACACGGCGCATGCAATGTACAAGCGCCGAACTTAGCATGCATCCTACGGGGTGTCCCAGTGCCTGTGATTACGCCTTCTTTCACACTGCTTGCTAACGGTAGTTATTTGCTTTTGAATAGTGAAGCTTGCTGTGGGATGTTAGTGGGAATCCCGTATATAGTAACTGTCTCGCAGAAAGTGGTCTGCTGCAATAATGTTCTCTTTCCACCCCCGCATGGGCGGCTGGATGCTTCCATCTGGCCTTCGATTCCGACCTTGAAAGCAGAGTTCAACAAGTTGAGCAGAATAAGAGCCCTATTGTCCCAAAAGGAGGTGTCTTTGACTTCATCTCGTGAAACATTCGACCTTCACGTTGCTAATACGCGCACTGAGGTACAGGCGCTTCTGAATACTGACCTCCCCCTGCATTTCGGCTCTTTGATCCAAACTATTTTCAATGCCTCGTCCACGACCGGCCTGGCTCATTTTTTTAAACTTGTGGGCTCGGGTCTCGTGACCTCTTTCCAAACTATTTTTGGTGTGGTTCCGGGCTTTTTTCATTCACTTTTCTCGAGCATCTTTGGAGGTGTTCCGCTGCTTCTGGCACTAGTGGCGGGTGTGCTGCTTTTCCTTTTCATACTACGGAATGGCTGCTCCTTCTGTGCCGCACGTGCACCTGTCCCGCCTGCATCTTCTTCGAGATAGGATGCTTGACTTTTATGGAACTCTGCCATTGGCGACATTAAGCCTGGCATATGGATTATCCTTCCGGTATTGCTACTTCACCTGCGTGCAGCCTGTGCTTCACTGCCTGGATTGCCCCTTTGAATGGCCTTTGGATTTGTGCTTGACCAGCCTGGTGTCTCCGGTGCCGGATTTCGATCGACTAATGGGGCCCTTAGTGTCTCACGAGTTGACCTGTTCTGGTGTCCGGATAATGGCTTGTGGAGCAGCACATGGGATCCTGGGTAATTGGGACATCTCTACAGCTGCCTACAACTTCTTGGCTATGAGCTATTTGGAGGAACATTCCGGGTGCCCTCTGATCGTGCTGGAAGCTCCGCTGATTGAAGAACACGTGTGTTCCTTTTCGTTGATGGATTGGATGGCTGAGACTTTCGCTGGCACTGCAAATGATTTTTTGTTGGAAGCGGTTGCCACATATGCTGCCTATACATTCATGGATTGACTGAACTATCGTCCTTGGCGCCTGTCGCTCCTGGACAGCACCCTGCCGCG
Organism: Triturus cristatus; assembly: GCF_964204655.1. Lineage (NCBI taxonomy): Eukaryota > Metazoa > Chordata > Amphibia > Caudata > Salamandridae > Triturus > Triturus cristatus. The sequence continues at coordinate 328,378,934 of NC_140584.1, read as the reverse complement.
GCATTTACCTTTTTTTTTTTTTTTTGCTTTCTCCCTGATGGTTGTTTTGAGTTTTTTTTAATTGATTATATTTTTTTTTCCCGGACACCACAGTTTCCCCTTTTGCTTTTCAATTTTTTTCGTTTCAGACTTTAACTCATGCTGAACCTTTGGATTGGTTACGCCTTGTTCTGCTCTGACGAAACTGAACTCTGCGTTCTCTCTTTTCTTGCCTACTAAATAGTGCTTCGATCAAGGGGGCGTGTAGTGAGTTCTCTCTGAATACGTACAGGCATTGTTAAGTTAGCATAACCACGTTAGATGTTAGAAAGCCATCTTTTTGCTTTTGCACACGGCACTGCGTTTACATGTTATTTCTTAAAACAAACTGCTGACTCGAGACTTGCTTCACACAAGAGCAATCTGTTGTTACCATCCCATGCTCTGCGCGGCGACCTTGGTCTGTACATGGTGTGACAAACAGTCTGGGTTATTACACAATGCATGTTTTTCACTCTAGGTTGATCGGCCCACTATTTAGCCATAACACACGCGCAGCTGCAAATGCCTGAAAATTGGTGCTTTTAACATCACAGACATCATGTTTATTATTCAGACCGAAGACGAGCCTTCCTGCGAGAAGACTCCTGATGCTCCTGTGATGTGATTTCACTAAGCTGATCTTTGAGGTATGGGGTCCCCTATTCAAGCCTAAGAGACCTTCTATTAGCATAATAATAATATTAGCTTCTTAGTAAAGGGAAGGTGGTAGTATCCACTGTCATTATAACATGATCACCCCTTTTATATTCTATGGTATTGTAACTATGTTGCTGGTTTTGATATTAATCATTTGTCTGCTTGTATTAGCCAAAGTACTGCATCTTAGGACACGTGGTCTATAAAAATAAACCCCTTTTATTTACAACGTGTCTCTGTTGATTATTGTTGTGGACTGATGTGAGAATAATATACGAACAGGTATTTCCGATTCCCACCATTCCTGAGTATGTACTGAGTCGCTTGTTCTGGGTTGTCTATTCATTCGGACCGCCGAGCTAAATCTCGGATAAAGAATGGGATACTTATGCTAGCCGGATACTGGGTTCTGGGTTCTGAGGTGAGTTTCTGGTACATCACAATTCACTGAGGTCCTGGGGTTCTACGCATAGTTCTGTGTATAAGCAGAATCCCTGCAACATTGCCTGTCCCGTTTCTTCAGGAAGTTCCTGGATGCCATGATGCAGAGAATGCAACACTACATTAGCTTCCCAAACACACAGGCTGAACTGCTGAAGACAAAGACCGACTTTTACCAGATGGCACAGTTCCTGCATCTCATAGGCTGTATTGATGGCACACACATTCCAATCTGCCCACCAGCAGCCACTGAGCACATCTACAGGAATAGAAAGTCCACCCACTCCATAAATGTGCAGGTAATCTGCGATGCAGGCAACATAATAACTGATATCGTAGCTAAGTTTCCTGGGAGCACCCACGACTCCTACATCTTCCAGAACAATGGGATCTACACACGCCTGGTTGCCGGAGAATTTGGAGAAGGATACCTGCTAGGTAAATCACTGTGACACTCCCTAATACTTACCGCATATCAATGTGTATTGAGGTATGTGACTAATGGTACTCTCTTACTCACCTAGGCGATAGTGCATATGCCGTGCGGTCATTCATCCTCACTCCCTACCTACACCCATCAACCCTGAGTGAGAGACGATATAACGTGGCACACAAATCAACACGCAACGTGGTGGAGCGCACGTTTGGACTATTGAAAAGCAGGTTCCGCTGCCTCCACAAAAGCGGAGGCGCACGCCAGTACACACCCATCATCTGCTGCAAGATCATTGCCACTTGTGCAATGCTGCACAACCTTGCTACAAAGACAGGTACAGAGGTGGAAATAACAGATTTTGAGGACAAAGATGATGAGTTTGCACAGCCAGAGCCCAACGCAGCAGGAGTGGCAGCAGCAACAGATGGGAGAGTGAGACAGGCAGAGATCACATGCAACTATTTCTAAGTAAGTAAGGGGACACAGCCAGTAGTTGGATGCTATGATGTAGTTTTAATTATCCGGCACTACGCCACAACACAACGTCAAAACTGCCCTAACAAATTCGTGACATCCATAGTTGGAAGTCAAGGGTTCCTTCACCCAACTGCGTCCTGTAATTGTGCGCTGCATCAGCGTCTGCGCCCGCGCACTACAGTGCGGGATGCCAGTGATTGTGTGTCCTCACTGGCTGTGGGACCAGTGGCAGCCCCATGCCGTCTGATGCTCCTCTGTGTGCATGTGACAGGGGGGGTAATGCTGCTCCTACTGGTGGTGTCCTCGCTGTCCCCAGCATCCACAGCACCAGTGGTGGCAGAGTGGCTTGTAAGCAGCACCTCAAGTGCACTGGTCACCCTCACCAGCCCCCTTGACACATCATTGCTGCAGTGCGCAAGCCCCTCCTGCATTGCCACGGAGCACCTGCAGAGCAGAGAAGTGGCAGTTGCTAGGCGGTTCACTGCCCTTGTGTGGTGATCAATTTTCTGCCTCTCCCTCCGCCGTGGTGCTCTGTCCTCATCGAGTTTTGTGCACAGCAGCATGACGGACTGGGACATGTCCCACATGCCCGCAGCCATCTCCCTCATGCCCTCAGCCATTGAGCTTATGCCCCTGTCAATGTTGCCCGTTGTGTCATTTAGGCCCTTCATCTGGCGCTGTACTGACTGGATTGCCTTGCCTTGTAGGCGCTGTACCTTCACCATGGTGGCCTCCAGCCCTAAGAACACACCATGGCTCTCACCCTGTGGAGGTGGACTGCGCACCCGAGCCCTGCGGCGGCGTCTGGCCCCTGTGTGTGCACCCTCAGAGGCAGAGGGCAAACCGGCATTGCTACCATCCAGTGGCACAGTGGATGTGTCCTCCCCCCTCGAGTCTTCTGATGAGGACTCTGACACCTGCAGTCTGGCAACTGCACGCCTCCTAGACCTCACCAATGCAGGTGGTGTTGAGGCGGGTGAGGCCAGCTGGAGTGGCGAGGGTGGATGTGGTGGCGAGGCTGGCTGTGGTGGCGTGGCTGGCTGTGGTGGTGATGCTGGCTGTGGTGCTGTTGTCTGGCCAGCACTCGTGGTGGCCTTCTCTGTCCTGTCCTTCCGGGGTGCCCTCTCTCCCTTCTCCTGAGCAGTCCTGCGTGAAGTATCGCCTGTGGACAGAAATTCAACATCAGCTCAGTGTACCTGCAGCCCTGCATTGCTTACATCATAATACATTTCTGCATCACTATCTCATTGTCCTCTGCCTGCTTATCGCTTATGTGTGTCACATGCCTTGTTGTTCTGTGCGAATCTTGTCATGATAGGGGTCTCACAGACTACATCTCCCATAATGCATTGCTGGTATGCACAAACCCCTGTACTGGAGTGGGATTCACATTGCACAATTGGGGATTTGGGATAGGGGAAGGGGGGGCACAATGCTGTGCATGCGTCTTACCTTGTTTGGTAGCAGCTCTGGCAGAGCTGTCTGCATCCCCAATCCCGACGACACTTTCGGGCTCAATCGTGGTCTCCACGAGTTCCTCAAGTTCAGTCAGGGCAGGTGCCCTGTTCATGCCTCCTTCTGTCCGGCTGGCCTCTTTCTTCAAATCAGCCATCTTCCTCTTTGTGATGATACGGATATCGTACCACCGCTTCTTCAGCACATCAATGTCCCGGGGGGTCACTCCGATGGCATTTACCTGCGCCTGGATTCCAAGCCAGATCCGTCTTTTCTCGGATTCAGCCACTTGCACGGACTGCTTGCCAAACAGCTTATTGTGCTGCTTCACCACCTCCTCCACAAGTACCTGCAGTTCCTTTGGGCTGAATTTGAGTTTCCTCTTCCTTTCCCCTTCATCTCTCTCTGTGTCCTGGCTGGCCATTGTGCCAGATTTCCTGTGCAGGTTCAGCCACTGGCTCTGTTGCTCTCCTCTGCACTCCCAGCCTCTCCAGAGTCTGCTGATTTTGTGCACCTGCCTGGGTGTGGCCACATCCTGGTTGGGTGAGGTGTGGTTTGCACAGGATTGGCTGATTCCTCAATTGCTGTTCATTTGAATTACCGATTCAGTAAATTCCGAATCGGTATTTACCGATTCGGAAAATACCTAATCGGTATTTACCGAATCGGTAAATACCAAATCGGAAACACCGGTCGGTATTGTAGAATCGGTAAATATTTACCGAATTTTACCGAATCGGTAAGTGTTACCGAAAAATTAGGTACATAGCAAATACCGATTTCTAAATACCGATTCGGTAAAATTCGGTATTTAGGAATCGGTATTTCTAGGTTACCTACATATGGCCCTAGATATTTTGAGGGCTCTGAAAGAGTCATTCACGTGTCAAGTTCACTTATGCTACACCAGACGGTGTGGGTTTTTGTCATTTTTGTAATTTGCTCAGGGACCGCACGTTGTCGTCACTTGTCCACTGCTCGTTTACTTTTTATTCACGAGGTGTAGTCATGCATGTACATTGAACAGCAAATGTAGGCATATCACAAAGCAGCGAATGTAATAAATCAGAACTGGGTAAGCTACATAGATGTCTCACGCCTGACATGTACAATGATTTGAGGAGTCGTGGTAGAAGTCCGGCGGTTGCATCTGAAAGGCTGCCAGGTTTGTTTTAAATTAATCGGTTCCATTGCAGGCCAGTGAAAAGGTGACCTGGCTAGCTCAGTCAGGTTTATTTAAGCCCAGTGAGTGTCACAGGAGCTACAAGAAACGCAGTCACACGTCAGTGCAGCTGAGTCATTCATGGTAGGAGAGTGTGTTAGAAAAGTCTGCCCATCTCAAGCACGTATCACTGAAGGAGGTTGAGTTTGGTGCTACAGGTTTAAATATTTCAAAGCAGAAGGCCCCCCCCCCTTGGGATTGATGTTAGTATTGCAACAGACCTTGAGCAATAAGGACCAGGAGGAGAGTGGCCAAACTGTTACAAGTCGAAAAGTAGGGGTGGAAGGAGAGCTTCTATCAACCTAGTGTGTGTGAATGAAGGACTCATCTGCAATAGGATCACAGAGTCATTTTGACCTGAGGGTGAATGTGTCTCTGCGGTGAGTTGACCTCTGTAGACTCTGATACCATGAATAAGTAGGTAAGTAGGAAGTGGTAGGTTGAAGCGTGGGTGTGAAGTGCCAGGTTTAAGGTGCCAGGACACTGCCCATTTCAGCCGTGCTCTATAAATCCCTAGTGGCTCCCCCACTAAATGCGCCCAAAGACCCACACACAGGGCGTGCCCTAGCACTCTGACACCTCTGGTCCATCAGCAGTCTGCTACTCTAAACAATGGAGGTAACTTCTATCGCTGGGACCCAGGCTGCAGGCAAACAAGAACCACGATGACCATGTCCGAACCATGGCAGTCAGTCGTGCAATGATATGGAAGCTATAGGTGGAAGAGGGGAACGAAAACAGAAGACGAGGGTTCTCAAATGAAATAGTTTTGCCAAAGAAGCAGGATAGCTCCGAAGGTTAAGCATTTGCGACTGAGACATGTGTTAATGTTTGGGTCACATATTCGAATGAAGAAAGGGTTAGCTCAGCCTTTCATTCTTCAAACGTTGAATGTCGATCAATAACACTATAAAAAAACTGTAGAGCAGTAAAATGTGCATCCCTCGACTCCGACTCTAAACCGGATTAACAACTGGTGCCAAGTCCGGACAAGCAGATGTTGTGTTACGACACGGACGGACTGGATGGTCCTCATTTCGTCCACCTCAGGAGGGAGCCAGCTTGGGGGTAAAGGAGCGGCTCTGCCATTGAATACACAGCAGCTGAGGGCTAGCCCAGTGGGTACAGTTCCTAATGAAAATCTGCGCTGTGTGATGTGCAGAGCTTAGGCTCAAATAGCTGACTGTGGTGACAACTGAAGCACCGGCGGGCAGGCGTGGCTTGCATCTCACCTATCAGGCTATAGGGCTAGTGAAAATCAGTCACACGCCATGTGGGTGCCTCTTATCAGGGGGGCTGAGACCCAGGTACATACTTCAAGACACTAGGTGACAGCAGGAGTGGAATCACATGGTTCAGGCCTTTACATCTGAAAGACGGGTTGGGCTGGGACGTGGCCAGTCACATGCAGGCCTGTACCTTTTAACAAATGCTGCTATGGCGGGGTAACACACAGTCACATTTCAAGCTCTTTGCCCTTGTAAGAACAGAGGGAACTAAGAATTTCTGAAGCATGTATCTGAGTGGTGTGTTTGAAAGGTTGATCGTGTTCTGTGTTCCGACGACAGTCTCTTATCAGGCCTGTGCCTTCAAACTAGTGTCAGTAGGCCTGTGACAGAGTCAGTCACAACAGACGTTCTTCTATAAATCCTAAGTAGTGATTGACGAGGCTGTTGTCAGAGGGCCTGAAATTGATTCAAAGGTCCTACTCCAACCCGTGTGACTAAAAGTTAAAACACTCACTGTCCGCTCCGTATTCTCAGCACCGCCCGACTCCGAACACTATGACTTTGCCTCCAGCCGTACCGCGAACATGGAAGCAGTAACCTCACTCCAGACCCTGTCCCACCCCGCGTCTCCTGTGCCAATCTAAATGCTGCTCCTTAGGAAACAGCAAGAGCGCAGCACGAGGATTGGCTAGGGCAGGCGCTGACGGCGCTCCCTAGGAAATGTGGGGGCTGTGGTTCCTACATTGTACAGGTAGGTGAGGGTTGAAGTGTGCATATCCGGCTGGTCGGAGCTAGGCACCCATCCAACCTGACATACGGAGTTCACCCAAAGGAGTCCCGGCAGCTATTCAAGCAGGCTCTGAGGCTGCACCCCCACACTCATCCCACCCCCTCAGTCACTCTGAATTTTTCCCAGGCCATGCCGTGCACTGCGGCTACAATTAAAATGCCATTTAAAGAAAGTAATGCAGGAGACATGATTTATGCTCCTCTGCCCAGGGGCTGCAAAACAAACAGGGGGGCGATGCCCCCACGCCCCTATTAACAAACTGCTGCTGCTCAGTGGTAGAGGTAAGGAAGAGAGATTGAGAAATGGAAATAAATAGAGGTGTGATAGATAGTGAGAAAGTATACATTCCCAGGGGGCCCTTTGGAAGGTGGGGGTCCTGGGCAATTGCTTTGGCCATGCCTTAAAATGTCTCTGGTGGTGGCAGTTCAACAAAGTTTGGGCTCCAACACTTATTGAGTTGCGAATTAAGCACTGCTTTCAATGCTCTGCTGCCATCATATTAACTCTTCAAACAGTATTTATACAATGATTCAATGCAGGAGACGCATTTATGTCTACATGAGGTATCTTAACCGAGTAAGCTATCTGAAATGTTGTCCAAGTAACTAATTAAGAAGTCCACAGCGGCTTTACTTATATTCTTACCCTGTTATTTTCTTTGGGGTGGGGGAGTGTTTGCAAAATGCATATGTACTGCCAGACCATAGGCTGACAGCTGTTGACTCTGCTCCTCATGACTGTGCCCCCACTGCACTCCTCCCTTGCAGACGTCACACCTGTTTTGCTACCAACCCTCCCAAATTATGTTCCCACTATTTGCACCACTCCTTGTCTTATTCAGACATGCAACCAGACAGATTTTAACCCAAATATATTGACTGCTTTGAGTGGATGAGGTGGCTAGATGAAAAAGTAAGAATGTGCAGTATTTCTGCAAATCGATGTGATCCTGATGAGGCCAGTCACTTTCGAGACCGGCCTCATCCGGATTACCGAGGCTCTTGCAACAAAGCGTTTAGAGTGGCTTGGATCGTATTCTCACTGCGTAACAGGTAAAGCCTGCACTTTATCAAGGCACACAATGAGCCTTATTATAATGGTGGTCAGGCGAGCGTCCGACCGCCATCATTGCATTATGCATACCGACTGACGTGTAGTTGGCGGTTTCACCCGCCAAATTACGATCCGACCGCTGTGCCTATTTCTATTGTGGAAAAGGGACGCAGCAACAGCCAAAGTAGAACTAGGCATGTTTGAAACATCCATGCACTGTGTGCCAGGCACACTGAGGTGCCTGGCACAGAGTCCATGGATGGATTTTAGGGGGGCACCACATGTGCCCCCCCCCCCCCAAGCTCCATAGCAGAGCCCAACGGGAAGTCCCTTTCCATCTGCCTGTGCCGGAATGAGGCCCAATGTTTTTGCTCTAAGTAGCTCAATAGAGAGAGAGTCAAGGTGTCACTTTGCAGGAGATATTTTTGTAATGACATGCATGGCACTTGTTTGAGCTTGCGCTGTAGAGCGATATATACGCAAACCAACCCTGAATGCCAATAGACCCGATTCAGGTGTCTTCTTCAGTAGAAGTCAATAGGGGAAATTCACTCTTCCGAAATGTTGGCATTTGTGATAAATGTGTTTGCATAGTGCTTTAGTTTTTGAATATTCATATGTTTCAATTAACAAAACATACAAAATACAGTCAATTACAGATGTGTTCTGCCTTTCCTAGAATATTTTCTCGGGCTGTATTGCCTCACAGCATATTTATTCAATTGACCATGTTTGACGAGTTTGTGTTTTTTATTTTGGAGCAATGGAATATTTTGTACAAGGCACGGTCGGACTTATAGGTCAATCAGGCAATGCCTGATGGTATGGTCTGATAGATCACTGTGTGGGCAGGCTTTTTACCAGTTTTCGGCCAGTTTTATGGGCAGGGGGGCCATTTTTTACTGTTGATTTCCTTGATATTACTGTTGATGTCCCTGATCTTACCACAAGTGGATAATGGTGCCCACTTCTTTTTTGATTCCCTGGCCTATTTCTTGTCCCAGTCCGACCCTGTACATAGATATGCATAATCAATTATTTAAATATTAACTATTAATTATTCTGCTCTTGCAGATGGTCCCAGCACATCCAGCGGTATCCACTGCCACAACTCCCACCTAGCTACCAACACCCAGCTGACCCCTACCACAACCGATGTACCATCAACCACGGGAAACAACACCATTATGGCTGCACAGTCCACTCTGGAGTTGATGGACACAAACTCAGTCCACTCTGGAGTTGATGGACACAAACTCAGTCAATGAGGAACGAGGATCTGCTCCAACAGTGCAGGCACAAACCGTGCCGGCCCGTGGGGTGAGGGTTGTGGGAGGGGACGTGTGGATCCACGTCACCAAACAGCTGGTGCCACTGATGCCCAAGCCAACCTCTCCTGGGTACTTGATGCCATTGAGGGGTACCAGGGAGCAATGGTCCAGGTTCTGAACACCTCGGAAACATTGACCACTGCAAGACTGAAGACTCGAGCTCTTCAATGAGCAAATGGATGAGGTCATAGGGGTGCTGCGGGAGATCAGGTCCACCCTCCGCCAGCCATTTGCAAACACAAGTGCCCCTCATTGTGTGACCCCTCCAGCTGTGCCATCAACATCTGCACAAGCCACACGGAGGAATGCTGATATCCTTTGTGTGCTACCCGTTCACTTTGTTGACTATTTATACCGATTGTTCCACATCAGATGGAAATACACTGTTGGACTTTGGGCTCTGATAGCTGTGGTTATGACTTTTTGGATTTCAACCAACAACATTGTCAACTTTTCTATTTCCATTTTTTATCACTAATCCATAATGTGTGTCTTCACTTATCCACCATTTTTTGTAAATACAATACACTTTGCACATCAATACCAGCTCATGTTGTGCCTTTGGGATTTCTCAAATTGATGTGAGTATCATGTGAGCACTCTAATGAAAGAGTAATCAACCTAGGTCAACAAGTACATGTAAATTGTAACTTAAGTGCCACAAGGTCAATCATTTGTGGCACCACAAGATAGTCATACAGATCCAGTGTATCATACAAACTTTAGTCCACGGTACATATTCACAGATAGTCATTGGTATGAACAATCATCAAAAGTTAACATCCCACTCAACAATCTATGTCACCTAACTAGTTTGTCATAATCAAACAACTAGACAACACATTTTGAGGAACTACATGAGACAATGCAAGCTTTAATGTGAAACAAACATTTTATTTACTGTGAACACCTGGTAGCAGATCACAAATAATATAAATAACATACACAATCAGTGGTCAAACGATAAGTACACACAACTGTACTACTGGACAGTGCGAACAAATTGGGCTGCATCTTTAGGTAGGTTACAAGCATATGTCAGTGGTGCGGCACTAGCATTGTGACATACAATGAGGACACACTTCTACAGCTACATCACATTTTCGAATATTGATCATCTAGGTGATATGAATGGGGACTACCATGGTCTATACCCACAACCACATTGTTTTTGAGCACATAATGGTACACTTACTGCAGAACAAAGTACACACAATAGGATGAAAGTCTATTGGTTTTGTAGCAGCTTCTATTTTCACTATTGCAAGCAGGTGTCATAACAGTTATGTATCCTTAAAGTCCGGGCCAGACATTCCCAGCATAATTCCATGTTCAGGTTGCACTCAGACACAGCATCATATGCCTGGTGATGGCACAACTCAGAAATTCCCCTCAGTTGATGACATGGCAAAGTGGACTGTCTCTGTCAGCCCACACACCGAACCCTCCAACGCCGACGACGCTGCCCACAGCCTTAGACGCTGGATCGAAGACTGCGCCAACACCCTCGCCCTGCTGAAGTAAAAGCCCCCCACAGAGACACCAGCAAGAGGGCCTGCTGGTTCACCCCAGAACTCCTAGCCTCCAAGCAAGCCTGCCTGAAACTAGAGAAGAAATTTCACAACGAACAAACTCCAGACAACTGTGCAGCACACAAGGACGCCATCCGCAACCACCACCACCTCATCAGGGCCGCCAAGAGAACCTCGTTCAAAGACCGCCTCAACAACAATGCACACGATAGCAAGGAGCTCTCCAACATCGTGAAGGAACTCTCCAACCCCAGCTCCAACACTAACGACATCCCGCCGTCACCAGCCCTGTGCGACTCCCTCGCCACCTTCTTCCACCACAAGATAGCAGAAATCCACAACAGCTTCAACACCCAGACAGACCCAACACACAGCAACACAACAGACCCTCCGCAAACCATCGACCATGACCCCCTGCTAGCCTGGGCCAACGTGAGCATCGAGGACACCACCAAGACCATGAGCACAATCCACTCCGGCTCCCTGTCAGGTCCTTCCCGCACCACGTCTTCAACAAAGCAAGCAGCTCCATCGCACCCCACCTGCGCAACGTCATCAATCTCTCCCTCGAGACCGCGACCTTCCCAGAGAGATGGAAACACGCCGAGATCAACGCCCTACTGAAAAAACCCAAGGCTGACCCCAAGAGACCTCAAGAACTTCCGGCCTATCTCTCTGCTCCCCTTCCCGGCCAAGGTCATTGAGAAAATCGTCAACAGACAGCTAACCCGATACCTCGAAGAAAACAGAATCCTGGACCTGTCTCAGTCAGGGTTCCGCAGCAACCACAGCATCGAGACTTTCCTCATCGCCGCCACCGATGACATCAGGACCATGCTGGACAACGGCGAGACCGCAGCACTAATCCTCCTAGAGCTCTCCGCCGCCTTCGACACTGTCTGCCACCACACACTATGCGCACGCCTCCACGCCGCAGGGATCCGAGACAAGGCGCTGGAATGGACCACCTCCTTCCTCTCTGGCAGAACCCAGAGCGCCGCCTCCCCCCATTCTGGTCCAAAGCCTCCGAGATCATCTGCGGCGTACCCCAGGGATCCTCCCTCAGCCCGACACTGTTCAACATTTTCATGGCCCTGCTCGCACACGTCGCCCAACAGCACGACCTCAACATAATCTCCTACGCCGACGACACTCAACTGATCCTCTCCCTCACCAAGGACCTCATCACCGCCAAAGCCAACCTCCATGAGAGGAATGAAGGCCGTCGCCAACTGGATGAAGACCAGTCATCTGAAGCTGAACTCGGACAAGAGGGAGGTCCTCATCCTCGACTCCAACCCCTCAGCCTGGGACGACTCCTGGTGGCCGACGGCATTGGGAGCAGCCCGACACCCACCGACCACGCATGCAACCTGGGAATCATCCTCGACTCAACGCTCTCAATGACCAAGCAGGTCAACGCCGTCTCCTCCTCCTGCTTCAACACCCTCCGCATGCTCTGCAAGATCTACAGATGGATCCTGACAAATACAAGAAAGACAGTCACCCAGGCCCTCGTCAGCAGCAGACTCGACTACGGAACCGTCCTCTACGCGGGAGCCCCGACCAAGCTCATCAAGCGACTACAACGCATCTAAAACACCTCGGCACGACTGATCCACGACGTACCACGCCACGGCCACATCACCCCCCCACCTGAGGGACATACACTGGCTCCCCGTCAGCAAGAGGATATCCTTCAAGCTCCTCATCCACGCACACAAGGCACTCCACAAGACCGGCCCAGCCTACCTCAACAGATGGCTCTCCTTCTACATCCCCAACCGCCAGCTACGCTTCGCTGACCTCTAACTCGCCACCGTCCCGCGCATCCGAAGAACAACCACTGGCGGGAGATCCTTCTCCCACATCGCCTCCAAGACATGGAACACCCTCCCACTGAGCCTACGACAGACCCAAGACCTGCTGACCTTCAGGAGGATGCTCAAGACCTGGCTGTTCGATCAGTAGCGCCCCCCCCCACAGCGCCTTGAGACCCTCGCGGGTATGTAGTGCGCTTTACAAATGATTGATTGATTGAAACAACAAAATGACATAAGATAAACAAGGGCCAATCATGTCTCACAAGTAAGAGCCAACTGAAAATTCAACCAGAACAATGTCACTGTTAGCACTAGTTAGGCCTTAATGGCACAGTGTGCATGTAACTATGACCATATCCCAAACCTGTCCTGCATAGACATTTGCACACTTATCCTATACTCTGATGTGTTACATACACATAGTTCACACAGCTACACAACAACAATCACAGTGGAATTAGGAATACATATCAGTGCATACTTACAGTCATGAAAATAAGTTGTTGATAAGCTGTTCTCGCAAGTCAACTCCTTCCTCCTCACCACTGTCTTCATTGCCCAGTCCTGGATCTTCAGCCGGTTCCACTTGCTGGTCTCCTTCATATTCAATCAGAGGGATTTCCTTCCTAATTGCCAGGTTGTGGAGCATGCAGCAGGCACACCTATCCAGGAACATATGGTAGGGCTCCTCCAGTTTTGTCAAGGCTGCAGAATCTTGCCTTCAGGAGGCCAAAAGTCCGCTCCACTATCCGCCTTGTCCTCACATGGGCCTCATTGAAGCGGACTTCTCCTGGAGTTACTGGATTCTGCAATGGCTTTAGTAACCATGGCTGGTAAGGGTATCCTGCATCTCCTAAATGGAAGATAGACATGAGTACAATGTACAAATAAACATTTACTGATAAGACACACAAATTCACTCACAACAAACATCATTAAAAAAATTACTTACCCAAAAGCCAAGCCCGCTCTGGAAGTATTTGAGTCATCAAACATAGTATGATGCTGTTCCTTAGAATCTGCCAGTCGTGGGCTGATCTGGGAAATCGAGCACAGACGTGGGAAATACACATATCTGCCAAGCACACCACCTGCACATTGATTGAGTGGAAGTGCTTCCAGTTCCGATATACTTGCTCATTGGCCTGTGGTGGAATCAAAGCAATATGAGTCCCATCGATTGCTCCAGTGACATGTGGGATTTGCCCAAACCCATAAAAATCAGCTTTGATATTGGTTGATTCCCCTGGTTTGGGAAACTTGATGTAGCTGTCCATGTGTCTGGTCAATGCCAGCAGTACATCCTGAAGTACATTGCTAAACATAGGCTGGGACATTCCGCTAGATGTTGCAACTGTGTACTAGAATGAACCCGTGGGCAAAAAATGCAGTACAGTCATCATCTTAACTTTGGACGTCAATGATGTAGGATAGTAACAAAGTGGAGGCAATGAAGGTACTAACTGCTGGTACAAATCATTTATTGTGGCCTTATTGAGGTGGAATTTTCTGATCACGTCCCTCTGTTCCATGGTTTGTAGGTCAGGAAAGGGCTTCTAGTCGGGAGGCTGTCTTATGGCTCCTTCACAATACCTATGTGTGGAGTGTTAAAACAGTAGGTGTTAGATCACAATGTGCCCAGCAACATGTACTTAGACAAACACCAAAGACCAAGTAAACACACATGACAGTCTATGGCAGTGCAAACCAGATTTCACAGAACAAAAATATACTAAGCATACATAACATTTCTGATTATGTCTCAAATGTATATTTACATAGGAAGAAAAATAGACGTGACTAACTTCACCAGTGACACTTTCTATTAATGCAAAATCAAGCAGGACATAGTCCAAATCTCATAAGCCAAGAACACAACATAGGTTTGTCTAATGACGGAGTGAGTTTTGTCGTAAACACAGTAGGATCATGTTATGTATGGCATCATGTACACCACATACATCTTGAGTTTTACTCAGCACTTCATGCAGACAAATTTTACATGGTGTACACTGTCATGCTGTCATGTCTGTGTTGCACGTACAGTGACATACACAACCCATTGACAATGTACATCTTCTTCAATATGTAGGTGTGCACTTAAGTATGGAACACTAAGACCACTTACAATGTCCCATTTAGTTTCAATGAGTCTGTAGGGTGCTTGCATTTTGAGTGTATAGGCCCTCTGGGAAGGTAGGATACTGTACATCAGACACACACCCCCTTTCCCTGGACATAACACATATCGCACACTGGGTGACAGTGGCTTCCAACACTGTGATATGGCGTATTTACACCTGTTTGTGGATGTGGGCTGCATACTACCTGAGGGAAAGTGGAAAATCACAAACTGTACTGTATACTTTCATGATGGTTTAGCCTGCCAACTAATGTTTTATTGTCCTTTCACGGTGACTTCTTCATGTGGATGTGGGCATTTGATTTGTATGCTCCTTCAACACACAATATAGTGCATCCAGGCATGGTGTAGTACAAACCATCAACATTTTGAAGTTTTTTCTCCAACCTAAACTTCATTCAAAGGTTGCAGTAGGTGGTTCAAAACCAAGGCTGTAACTTGTTATAGTGACAGTTGCTGCCTACTGATTGTGTCCGCCTGCAGTGAAGACCAACACAGTAAACTTCCATTGCTAATATAGCAGTCTTACTCGTGGACCGGCGGCTATTTTCAAGCGCGCTGTAGGCAGAGTATCAGGCAGCATTTGAATGCATTAAACGACTTTGGAAAATGCGACCGAAGTAGACCTATCCCTTTGACTGCCTGCACAGAAGACCGCCTATGCGGCCTAGATGTAAGCCTTTCATTTTGCTACACAGATCACCTGCCTTCAGAACCTGTACTTCTAAAGGCCTCCCCATCTCTCTGCTGCTGTTCACATCCTCAGGGAGCTACAGTGTCTCGCTGTACATGGTTCAGGGCCCCTGCGTTCAAGCCAGAGAAGCTGAAGATGCTGGTGGGCATGGTCCTTCCCCTGTACAAGCAGCTGTATGGCATACAAGAGGAGCAGGTGAGAACAATTCAGACAGGATACATATTTTAAATGTCAGCTAACTATGCACATGGGGCAGATTGTTGCAATGAGACACACATCTGAATCTGTAGCCATTTGTTTAAAGGCATGTTTGGAAATGTGATGTACAAGTTCACTGCTGTATGTGTGTCAGTTAACCCTGGGCGTAGTGGGCGTAGTGGGGCTACGTGGAGCATCGTGTAGTGTGACCAAATCTATGCACACTTGCGCGCTCCGCGTAGCCCCACTACGCGCCGCCCGCCCTCCTTTTAAAATAAGTTAAACTATGATAAAAAAATAAAATAAAATGCCTTACCTGCAGCGCGGCTTCCCGGGGCTCCCTCTTCCTCGTTGACGACAACTTCTTTTCACAAATGCGCATCATCAATCACAAACTTCGTATGGTGTATTAGTTAGGCATGTACACATCAGTTTGACATAATGATGTCTTGTTTTCTGTCATATTTCAAAGTACAACTGCTTGTGGAATCATAGCTAAACTAACTCTAATGGTGAGAGTGAAATGTCATTTGCATATGTGGTAAGTTGTTACTGTATACAGTCACAAAAACAACTCCACACACATGATACAATATCAGCGTTATGTCAGTCATGTCACAAGCCCTCACATAGCAAATCACAGTGCTCCACTATGCCCATGTCAGATGTAAGAAGGTGACCAGGTGTATGGGTTGTAATGTCCATTCATGCCATGTGCAGATCATGTTTGACAATGTGTCATTTACACAGTGTAATCATTGGAAATTTACCATACTAGTTAGGTGTATGTCCAGGGCCAAAATGCTACTGTTCCCTTCCACCGAAGACATAGGTGTGCTGAGGTTAGTAGTTATGAGATTTCATGCCACCTGTCTTGTTCTCCCATCCACAGTGTAGTGAGAGGTGTTGCATGGTCGCTTAGAGCAAGGTCAGGTTAGAATGTGGTATCACCAGGAAATGAAAAAGTGTCATGAAATATGTTAACATCACATGTTTGACAACAGGTGCAGTGTTGAGAATTGTTGTCTTCTAACTTGGATATTGTTTACGCTAACTATTCCTAACCTATGTGACAAAGACCCTGGATATGTACATCTTGCATGTGTACTAAGTGTCCAATACCATGTCATCCTTCAGGTCAACACCCGTCAGAAGGTTTTCCTGTGGAGGACCATCGCCCGGTAGGTGCGTTCCCTGGGGGTCACACATCAGCACAGTGACCACTGCTGCAAATGGTGGCTTGACCTGAGAGGCTGGGTGAATAAGATCGCTGAAGTCCAGCTTGGCCTGGCACCTCCAGGCAGGAGGGGTGCACGCCGCACCCTGACCGCCCTAATGCGTTGCATCCTGGTAGTAGCCTATGCCGACCTCAATGGGCAGTTGAGAGCCAGACAGCAGCAAGTAGGGGGTGAGTATGTGCCTTGATGTACTTTGTACCATAGCATGCATGTACGCGTTTTGCAGCCAGTGTCATGACTTTTAGGTTTTGCGACTATCAAGTAACCCTGGGCGTAGTTTGCGTAGTCGCACTACGCGTAGCTATGCAAAGTTACACATGCACTTCGCGAGCTACGCGTAGCTAAGTGAGCATGCGTAGTTGCTTGTCCCGTCCGTTTGCGATGCGTTTTTCTTGCTTGCGAATGCGTATTGCGTGTTCGGGAGTCTGTTTGCGTGCTCGGGGGATAGTATCTCCCGAACTTACCCATGCGGTCGCCTATGGACGCGGCCATCTTGTTTTTCCCTTGTCCCGCCCGTTCACGATGCCTTATTTCCTGTTCCGGGTCGCGTATAGCGTGTTCACGATGTGCATGTCATGTTCAGGACGCGTTTTACGTGTTCACAACGCTGTTTGCGTGCTCGCGGGAAAAGATCGTGCAAATTTACCCACGTCATCGCAACGGGCGCAGCCATCTTGTTTTTCCACTCTATGCTATGGTTCTGGGGCTGCTTTTCTATCCTCCCTCTATCTTTGCCGTCCTTAGGTGTTTGTCTGATCTTATTTATTTATTATCTCTCTCTCTGTCCCTAAGTCTATATTTTGCAATTTATTTCTACTTTTACTGCGTTTTTTTTCACTTTCCTACTGTTTTATATTACTTCCTTCTTTAAGCTCCTATTCCTTCCCCTAACTTTATTTTTCCCTACTAAATTTTCTTTTTTCTTTTGTGCCTCCCGCTCACCCCAGAACCATGCCTAAGGGTACTAACGGGCTCTCCAATGGCAAGGCGCCTGTGCCCAAGAGCCGCCTGCCTTGCGGCAGACTGCGCCATCCAGGGGTGCAGGCCCGGGAGCTTTTTGGAGAGGTGGAGGTGGCCGCCCTTGGTTTTTTTGTACAGCGCCACCTCCCCTTGACCTTGGCAGCAGGCGTCAGGCCTGGTTCGGGGTACCAGACCCAGGAGCGTCACCGCTGGTGGGCAAAGGTGCGCCGGGCTGTGTTTCGGCAATCAGGGGTCCAGCGCACCCATCACCAGCTGTCCCACCGGTGGTCAGACATCTTGGACCGGGAGCAGGACCTGCTGGACCTGCTAGGTGTCGAGGTCGTTGGGCTTGGTGAGTAGCTAATATACTAGTAGTATAAGTATTGTGTATAATTTTGTTCCAAATAGCAAGAATACTGCTGCTCACATTGCAGGTAAATTACGTTTCAAAATCTTCTGTGATTGTAGGACACAGGTGCTCGGCGCTGCTCTTACTTGTTTGCAACTTTGCGCTCGCTTGCGCTGATTATGTAAGAGTTTACTCAGAGAACTTAAGTTAGGTAATGCTATTGCTAGAGAGACTCTAGTCCTTCCTTTGTCCTCCTGTCGCTAAGAAGAGATAGTGGTGGATTGATTGATAGGTTTAGTTAGTATTAGTTGGTAAATAGAACCTTTTGTAGTTTATTTAGTGAGTGGTAAGGCTTACCAGTGTCACTAGCAGAACATCAGATGCAACCAACAAACAATTTGGTGTATGCACAAATTTATGCGTGTGTCCTACACCTATGCATTTTTTAGGGCTAAAATTTAGATGCAGACTTATTGAACAATTGGCCCGTCTGGAATATGTGGGCTAGGTCAGGTGGTACATAGGCTTAGTTAGTATTCTGGAATCAGAATGGAACACTGGATAAGTGTTCATAAATAATAAGTAGACGGTCTGTGAGTCCCGCAATGATATTACTAGTCGATCTGATGAGATAGGTCAATTTTATTGCAATTGTTGTTTCCTAAAATGTTTTTTGAGCGTTTTTAAAAATATTTTATTTGTTTCACAGTACACCAATCATTAATGTTTGTCTCTTTCTTTGTTATATCTTACATGATCAGCACCCAGGGGCAAGACGAAGGGGTCACAGGCGGTGGTGAAACAAGAACATCAAGATGCCTCCCAGGGCGAGGACCGCTCCTCTACCGAGGGATCTGCTGCTGGCCCCAGTAAGTCCTCCAGTGGTTATATTAATAATTATATTTCCCTAACTTTTAATGCACCTTATATTTTCCGAACTATTATTTCTGTTTCCTAATTCTATTTTTTTCCAAATCTTCTTCGATCTAGACTGTTTCTAAATTCTTGTCGTGATCCCTGCCTCCAACTGCCTCTGCTATGAGCCTATGACTCTCTGTACTACTACTATTAGTCTGTTTGTAGCTAAGCTTGCCCAATTGGCCACTCTTTATTTAAAAGGTTTTAAATAAAACTCAGATTCACCAATAGCTCTAGCAATGGAGTCCAGACCTTTGGGTTGTCCTCTTCTGGTCTCCTTAATCTTTCTTGAGGCTTTTCGACAATTCCCACCAACAAAATGCCCAACCAGATATTTGACTATTCTTGATAGGACATACTACTACTGTTGTGGGGATTCTGCACAGCCACATACATAACTATGCACAAGAAAATAGGATGTTGGTGATGGGAGGTTGGACCTTCCTCCCACCTCAGTCAGAAAGCCCAGTCCCCTGACTGACTAGCTATACTCTCTCATTAGGTGCCCAACCCCCCCCCCCGAAGTTAGCCAATGATTAGACAACCCAGAACATAATAACACCCTTTCGCTCACTCACTCGTGTAAGTCCACCACACCAAATACCACAGAGTCTTTGTGTAAGTTGAAGTTCAAAAGGTTTATTTTCAACTGACAAGCTTTGTACGTTGTTCTACAATTCAAATCATTATACTATACAAGCCAGCTACAAAAGCAAAATGCATAAGGTTAAAACAATAAACATTGTTACAAGTCGACCGAAGAGTCAGACAAACGATCTCTGTGCGAATTCTGGGGGATCCCTCATCTTAGAACGTAGAAGTACTGGTTACATCATAAGCTCTGCAAAGCTCTGGTTCGTTCGTAGAAGGGAATCTTCCGCCTGTTATGAGAAAAATGGTGTGCGTTAGATAGTATAATGCAAGCATTTCTCAGTCATGCCAAAAAGTGTAGCATGTTATGGCTAAGCAATACGGACTGACCAGAACTCCATAACAAAGTGGCTTGTTTTTCGACCTCTTGTACACAACGCTCAGACAGTAGCTGTATGAGCTCATATGGGCTCAAAGGCGTCTTACACAACAAGCTGCGAGGTAACGTGCGCAAAAGACATGAAGCTAAAATGGTGCACGGCTCAGGCTAACTTTGCAAAGAGTAGAGTAGACTAGAATGGCCCTAGGGACCATAACACTACTAGTGTCTACTCTACTCCAGTACCCAATTTGGTCTAGTGATGTATGTTGTATATGTATGTATTAACTTTTTTTTCAATCTTGCTAGTGAAAAAGAATGAATAGGGGGAGGTGTATATGGCATCTAAAAATGTGTAATGTTTTTTCTAGGCGTACTACCGACCACCACCAGTGCCGGGGCCAGTGGCGATGTGGCCATTCCGGAGAGAGCAGGAGATGCGGCAGCGGAACCTGCAGGAGCTACTAGTACTACAGGGGGTGAGCCAGCAGCAGCGGCGGGCGGTGGTAAGTTATGGTCCTTACTTATTGACATTACACTAGCAGGAAGGGTGTACTGTACACTCACTGTACTGTTGAGACTTAGTATGAATGAAGTTGCAGTGAACATTAGACAACGGTTGAAGAAGACACCCTTTAATTAGCAATGGCATTAGCAGCAACAGCATTAGCAGCATGAGTTGAGTAACCAATGGCCTCTTCTATCTGACTCCAACTTAGCTGTGAGTTTTATGGAGAAGACTAAAAGTCAGATCAGATCAGATGACCTTGATGGATGTGTTGAACAAAAAGGGAAAGACGGGTGCGAGGAGGAAGGATGGGCGAGATGTAATATGACTGGCAGAGAAGGATACGTTGGAAGCATGCATAGGTGGCTGATAGGAATCAGATGCATGAGTTGTTAAGAAAAGATGCCTGCATGGGTGCCCACACCGTATGGGTGGATAGGATAGCAAGAATCGTCAGCAGTATTTGGGTCAAACTCAAAGCCAAGGCAAGCAAGGAAGGATGCATGGGTGGTTGTTGGTGAAGCAAACTAAGGTTTGTTGAGAGATTAAGAAGAATGTTAGATGTTTACTTTGAATGGATGGATGCCTGGATGTATTCATCATAGATAGCATAGGTGGCGACTGTCACTGGATGCAGACCAGAGTCTTTGAAGAGAATGTAAAAGAAACCGCACCACAGTGGCAAAGCCAAGGGGAATATATATAAATTGTATTTTCAGAATACTGCCTTGACTCACAGTAGTTTGAAAGTACATCATATACATATATTGTGTATGTATGTAGTTATCAGTGGCTTCCTCCGACTCAGAGGACCACTCCCTAACTATGTTAATTTTACTGTCAGCCAGCCTGCTTTGGGGAGTGGCTTATCTGTTGGTTACACAATCAATCAAATTTAAGTACCTCATGTCATCCCATATATAAGCAATGATCATTGGATCAGATATATAATCTGCCTTTTTGTAGTATTCAGTGCATGGTGAAAGCGAAATTGAGTAATTGCCCTTGATGTAACGGAGTGAATATGTCCAATACCACCCGTAATAGAAAATTACGAGCTTCCCCACCTGCAGACAGTAGTAAATAGAACTAACGTGAGTCTGCGTCATGAGTCAGACTCGAGTATGTTTGTCTTGGTCCCTACTCAAGCTGACTGAGCTGGCATGCCGGCTACAACAAGGTTATGTAATTTTGCTAAACTCAAGAGAAAAAGAAGACTGGTGTACTGTGCCATATAATGCCTGAAACTCCCACAAATGTTAGAGGTTGAGGAAGTGGGAAGACAGATACATACCACAAATGTTATGTACTGTGCTTGCTAGTCCTACAGCTACTATGCCACTATGTGTTGAATTAATTTTGTGTTACTGTTTTGCTAAGAGTATTGGTAAAATATTATATTTTTCTTTCTTGATATAGCTCCTCCAAAACCAGAGAGGAAGGAGTTGGCAGTCATGGCCCGGCGCCGGAAGCTGGAGGCCATCAGCGCCAAGTACCGACGGCTGGTAGCTCTGGTGGAGGAGGAGGTGGAGGCGGCAGCACCTGCAGCCTCCTGCAATGCCCCGGGCCCCAGCCAGGCCCCTCCAGTTGTTCAGTGCCGCGGTCAGGCAGCCACCCGTCGCCGCCCACCAACAACATCCAACACTACTGCTGCCCCCCCTGTGGATGCAACTGCAGGGCATATGCGCGCCGCATGCTCCTCCGGAATGCGTGACTGGAGGAGGAGGTAGAGGTGGTCAAGAAGAGACTCAAGGTCTTGAAGAGCGACATCCGAAGAGCCTGCCGCTAAAGACCCTGTTCAATTGCCCCTTTTTTATAGGTTCTTTTGGTTGGTGGGAATCGGGCGTTGGAGTTTTTATGGACAATTGGACATTTGATTTTTTGGACTTTTTCGTTTTGGACATTGGTTGGGGTTAGGGAGTGGGGTGGATCAGGTGTTGTTGTGGGATTTTTTACATATTTTATTTTTGTTAGGGGATTAAAATATATATATTTATACTTTACATATGATGTCGTCTATGTTTTGTGGGTGGGGTTACTGTTTTACGTCACACTGTTTCCTTGCTGCTGCAGGGCCACAGCCAGTGTTTGATTTAAATAATTGGCTGACTTTGTAAGACACAAACAGATAGATGCAGTACCCCTCACTGAGTGACTTGTCCTACTAGTACGGTCAGTCTCTCCTCCTCCTAGTCCATTATTATACCTCCCCCAAACATCTTTTCTTTTCTTACCTGTGATTGATGTTTAAGTCAGGCACAGTGATGGCTGCATGACGATGCAGGTTGGGTTTCCAAAGAGAATGCAGAATCAGATGCCATGGTTGTAGAGGTAGTAGTAGTAGACACTGGTAGTAGCATTTACAAAAAAAGAAAATGAGACAGTCAGTCGCCTAAGAGAGACTCTGGGAGGAGTAGTAGAGCGAAGTAAATAAAACATAATGGAAGAGGGGATAGCCCAGTACAACAAGTTACAAACTGTCGTTGTTTTTGAGTCACTCAACTAGGCCTACACTAGACACAAGCGTAACCTTTAGTGCTGTGTGCAATAGGAAGTATGACAATCGATGCCGGCAATTAATGATGATGAATTAGGTTCCTTTGCTAAAAAAGTTAAATCGCAAATATACTTATCATCATGGGTGGGGAAGCAGAAGAAGATCCTCTCCCTGCCTTGAAATTGAATTAGTGTTGCTTCGTCACGTCCGCCCCAGCAAGCGTGTGATCAATTATTGGTGTACATTAATGTAGTCACACTTCAATAAATCACACAGCCCGGGGGAAGAGGGTTAGGGTTTGATGAATGGTTGGGAAGGGGGGTTTGGGGAAAGGTTTGACAAAGAAAAATAGTATGCATGGACAAATAACAAAAGAAAACACAATCTTTGTAGACTACCATATCCATAAATGTGCTAAGGGTGAAAAGGAAATGCATGCATGATGATGATAAGGTAACTTGATGGTTAATGATAAGTAAAACTTACTAACTACTACTAGACAATTAGACAGTGCAAGGCATCAGTATATTAATATTATGCACTTTGCTTTGCCTGTCTGCCCACATAGAGACACAGATTACATACAGTTTGTGTTCTGTTCAGTTGTACCGGGCTTACTTTTAAAGATAGCACACAAATTTAAAAATAGCTGTAAGGATGAATTATTAGCAGAGAGCAAACATAATTAATAATAACAACAACAAACGGTATAAATGATTGAAGACAAAAAATGAATCAAATTGTTTAAAAGATGAAGAAAGTTGATACTGTTACTGTGTTATCCTGGTCAAATTGGGAGTTGCATCTCGGCATTCCTCTTGGTCCCCCTCAGTCCCTTCCATGGATGCTCCGTCTGTGGAAATGTGGATTTTCCTGATCAGTTATGTCCCCTATCTTGGACCCCAACAGTTCTATATGCATGTTACAAGTACATGTATGTTCCCTCCAGTTCCAGTTTCTAAGACGCAAACATATGTGTGTCTACCGTCAACATGTTCTCTGTCAGATCCGCCATCGATGGGCTGGATATTCGATTCCTAGGTATGAAAGGCCACCGACTTTATATGGCTAAGTTACTCCATTTTTACAGTTCAGGCAAGTAGGCCCGATTCTGTCCTCAAAGCCTTTCCCTGCTCTCTGTCTCTGACAGCTTCAGCTTGAGCTCGCATCTGTATCCATGAACTTTGTCCTACTCCCTGTGCAGCTAACGATGTCTGCCTCGGCCAGTTTTCGCCTGCCTGCCAAGAAGTTGTATTTCACCTTCGAATTATCTATTTTGCTCTTCAGCCGATGCATTCCTGTCAAGTGATTTAGGTAAACATTTCCTTTAGCTCACAAGCAAGGACTCAGCCTTTCCGTCCTCCTGCAAGTGATTCATAGTCCTGCTGCCATGGAAAGTTTTCTGCCCCTCGCATCTCATATAGACACTTAGACGCTTGTACACGCACACACAGTTAGTATAGAATAGATTCTGTCCGAGAGTCCTTCCTTGTGGATAACATAGTTCTCCAAACATAGGATGGTAGATATGATTTGGGATTAGGTTGACTTGACCCCCCAGACTTCTCGTCTCCACATGTAGAGCTAAATGTCAAGTCCCCTTCACCCCCTAGTTGCACGTCAATTACACGTCATGCTGCTGCGCGCGCATCTATGCCAAGTATTATCTTATAGATCCACCTATGTCTGATAATACAAACCAATCATGTTTCTTTTATTCCTTGTTACGCCTAGTTTCGATTATGTCACTGTCACGTCATTTTTCTTATCAAATGTTACGCCTTTTTACATTCGTTTCATTGTAATGCACTTATTATAAAAATACATGTCTGTCAATGAATTATTGTACTTCACTTCCTGAACCCTCGTGGTGACGGAACCTGAAGGCCGCGACTCGAGTCGGCCATTTTGAATGGAATAAAGCCCATTAGAAAACCTCTTATACCACGGATTCTGCCTCTTGTTATTTTGAGCTATTTACTTTATTTAAGATCCCGTATGAAATTCAGTCCGGTATATTTTATTTACCACAGAATGGCGCCCGAACAGGGACACTTTCTCATCTCACGCGCCGGCGGTGCGTTGCAGGCCCGGTCTCCTGCCACAGCTGGACGGACCATAAACGCGTACCAGCAGGATTTCCTGTAAGCTCCCTCCGGTCAAGCGGGGGCGACTGAGGCTGCGATCAACCCAGACGAGGCGGTGAGAAGTGCGAAGTATCCCGACCAGAGCCTAGCTGAGAGAGCAAGATCCGAGGTATACAGAGGCCCACCAGGTTTTCCGAAATCCCGATGTCCAGAGGGTCCGCTGTCCGTATCGAGTCCTGTCCATTCTCTGAGGCCTTCCGTTTCAAGGAGCTACTCGGTGAGTACCATCGCCGGGGAGGCGTGTTGACGCGCACATAGGTTGTGCCGGTCAAGACGGATTTGGGTACACAAATCCGGTCTGCACTGTTTAGCAGTGTATATGTACTGTTTAGCAGTATATCAAGTATTCCGAAGTATTCAGTTATTGTCAAGAATTCAGCGTGGTGATTAGTTAGGCAGACTGTCATCATTGTCGATCATTGTTATAATGTTTAATGTTTAATGTTTAAAGTATTCAGAAATGTCTTGCATATTGTGGTATGAATGACTGTTCATTGTTCACTGTTCATTTATTGTGTTTTTCGTATTAAGAAAATTCAAGAGTAAGTATCAGATCAGTTGTAAATATGCCGCTCTTCTCGAAGTTAAGACAGATTACTACCAGAAAAGGGGTGCTTGAAGAAGCAGTTCCTATTCCTCCTAGGGACACTCCAGGGCATTTTATGTACCATAAACATGGCTTAGATGCCATATTATTTCTTGATCTATGGGTAGATTATACCAAGGGATTACCGGAAAGTCAAAGGTGGCCCATAGCGGGAACCTGGGATGCAGAGTGCATCATGAAAGTGGAGGAAGAGTTATGGAAAAGAAAGGTCAGACAGTCACAGAAAGACGCTGTTGAGTTATGGCGTAAAGAATCTCATAGACGAACAGAAAAAGCACGTAGACAAGAAGAGAGGAGTAAAGAAAGTTCAAATAAAGTTCAAGAAAATCTATTAATTGAGGAAGGTATCCGAGTGAGATCAGAACAAGTAAATAGACAAAGAAATGCTCTTATGAATGGTATGTATCCCCTACTAGCCGAAGGATTACCTAAGGCTGCTCCAGAGATACCAAAAGACTTGCCACCCCCATTATTTCCAATTAAGGTACATCCAAAGGGGCTTCCCAGAACCGCAGAAGATGTTTTTCTTTCCTCATATCTAGATGACGCAGCTCCCGAGTATGCTAACGCCACACCACATAGACCGTCTGGCGGAGGGGTTGAACGTCAGGATCAGGTATCTGTCCCCGTGCAACAGCAAGTTCCGACACAAGCGTCGGCAAGCACATCTGTTTCCGCATCTGTCTCCGCAGTCGACTCTACAGGGGTATCGACACCCATAGTTGCTGTGTCACGTTCAACGAACCCATTCACACCCGACGCCCCAGATAGGGCCACGGGAGGTGCTAGCAGTACTTTTACACCACCTAGAATAAATAAACTTGTTTTTCAAGAGTCAGCGCATTCACGTACACCTAAATTCGTAAGTGAACGTACGCTTAAGGAACTCCTTGTAAATTGTAGATATGACCCGGTGGTTGGTAAAGAGGACGAAATGGTCCTGGCATCATTACGTATCAGGCGAGCCGCAGAGTATTTAGCGAGGTTACCAGGGATGACTACGCATCTAGACAACATATATCATTTTGTTCAAACAGGACGAGATCCAGGATGTATTAACAGAGCTATGGAATTCCAGAAAGTAGAGATCCAGGGGGAACTGTTACGTTTCCTCATAAACTGTATGATCAGAAATCAAGATCGTCCGGGGGTAGACCCGAATGCAATGCTTATTCTTACAAGATGGAGTCAGAATATATCAGAAGGGAGACACGATAAGCAAAATTGTATAATAGCCATGTGCCGAAAAATACGTAAAGAAATAGAGCGTATTCATGAAGAAAGATTGGGAACAGACGAGTTTGAGCAAGATGAAGTGTCCGAATCAGGGAATTCCGCAAGACAGTCAGAGACCATAGCCTATGTAGGCAGAGGAAGATCCTGTGAAAATACTAGATGTTTTCCTGATCCAATACATTCTGTATGCCCAAAAAACAGCAGAACGTATCCGACGCCTGTAATAAATCTGAAGTCTCCTGAACATTCGTTTCAAGCCGCAGATAAGATACTACGAGAACGAAGGGGTTACCACCTCCTCGATTCCATGGATGAGCAAGAATTAGCCAGATCAGCCGTTCACTGGATTGACAGTCCTGAAAAATACGGTGATGAGACCGTAGCACACACGTTTCTCAATCTCAGTACAGATGAACAACGCTTAGCTGGAATCTATATGATTCAGCAACTCCTCATATTATATAAGTGCCAACATGCTGACCCTGGTCCTTTACCTGATATATTAACGGAACTACTCACAAACAGGTGGAGAGGTTCTAGTAACAAGCTAATTAAAGAGATATTAGTGTCACGTAAACAGTATGTCCTTTTTGTAAATCCAGATTCTCTCTCCCTGCCCCGCAGAGAAAGAGCACCGTACTATATGGATAGACAAAATCCTTTACGAGAAGTGCACCCAATAAAAGGCGAAGACAATGAGTTTCACCGTGTATTTGTTTACACACCCATATCAAAAATGGAATTATTAGAAATGAAGAAAGTAGTACCTAGTCATGACAAAGACCCAGCGGGTTTCCACCGAGAAATTAAAGACATGTTACTGATGGGAGAGTACACCTTTCCTGATATTATGACGATATTAAAGGTGCTTTTGCCTGCTGGCATTTATGAAAAACTGAAAGAAAAAGAGTGGGAAGTAGGGGACCAAAAGATAGACTGGACAGCATTAGCAGAGGAAGAAAGGGGCCGAACTGCAGGTTCGGGGCTCGGGGATAAAGTTAAACTGTTACCAGGTTTACTAGTACAGGTACTGCCACGTTTATTAACTACAAAAAAGGAAGATTGGGGTGCAATCACAGCCTGCAAACAAAAGCAAGATGAAGACACAAGCGATTATTATGCTCGATTTGAAAAATGTTTTGGTATAAATAGTGGTATAAAAGCAAGTAGTGACTCATATCCACATTTATTTGTGACAAAATTGGTGGAAAATGCATTGCCTCCAGTGAAGAATAGAATATTGAAATTCGAGAGTACCTGGCAAAGTAACACTCCGTCGCAAATGCTACAAATGTTACAGTATCATCACAATAGAATTAGGGATGAACAAGAACACGAGCATAGACGCATGAAGGATACAAAAATGAAAATGCTAGTTTCTCAGACAGTACCAGCAGATGGTCACAAAAGGGGTGTGACACATTCTGGTGATTCTGCAGTTCCTGTAAAAGGAACCTGCAATTACTGTAAACAACTAGGCCATTATGTACACGATTGTCCAATCCTGAAACGTAATATAGCTACAGGTATTGCAAAAGAGAGACCACGATTAGTTAGACAAGATCAGAATGAACAAGGAGCTATGCAGCATGGACAGTCCATGCCAGTTCAGCAACAGTCCATGCCAGCCTCACAGCAACCCATACAGTTTGTGCCAGCTGCACCACCGTTGCCTGCTACTGCCACACAAACAACGACACGACAAATGTATCAGACTGCACAGTATGAATACCCTGAATATCAGCGCTACGCATGAACCAGCCTAGAGAGGGAAGTCGACTTACCGCTTATCGAGATTCCTGTAGATCAAGAAGGACCTTATGTACATAGTGAATTATTAGGTCAAGATAGAAAATTCTTACTCGATACAGGGGCAAGTCGAACAACTATAAAACGTAGTGAAGTTCCAGGGGCACCCCTCTCAGGCTCTCAAAATGTTTCCCTTGGTTTTTCGGGAAAACCTATTGTTAATGAAGTATCACAGCCTCTACCACTTACGATAGGACCTTTGACACGAACTACAGATTTATTGCTTACTAAATCATGCCCAGAAAATCTGTTAGGAATTAAAACTCTGAAAGCACTAGGAGCCATAATATGTTGTTCTCCGGAAGGAGTAAGGTTGTTTTTGCGGGATTTTAAAGGTCACTATGTGTCTAGAGACATGGATCCCCGACTACAGACTTTACCAGTACATCTATGGGCACAAGGCCCTACGGATGTTGGCTGCATGAACATTACACCCTATCGAGTTACATTGAAAGCAGGAGTGGTACTACCACGAATGCGACAATACAAGTTACCGCATGATGCTGTAGTGGCTTTGCTGAAAATCATTGATGAGCTGATTGCCCAGGGAGTAGTTATAGAAACAGACTCCAATATATGTAATTCACCGATAATTCCGATTCTTAAACGAACTGACCCTACTGCCGCACCAGTATACCGATTGGTTATTGATTTGCGTGAACTAAACAAGTGTATTGTACCACAATTCCCTGTGGTCCCTGATATATCATCATTGTTGACAGCAATTGATTCCGAAGCAACATTTTTTACTGTAATTGATCTCAAGAATGCTTTTTTCAGCGTCCCAATAGATCCGGAAAGCCAATACTTGTTCGGATTCAGTTTAAATGGGCGCAGCTTTAAATTCTCACGCGCTCCCCAAGGATTTACAGAAAGCCCCAGCATCTACAGCCAAGCACTGAAACGAGAACTTGACAGTATCCACATGCCAGTCAATACTGCACTGCTTCAATATGTCGATGATCTGCTGATCACCGCAAGAAACGAGCCAGAATGTGAAAAGGCTTCTCTGACAGTTTTACATTTCCTAGCCGACAAGGGGCACAAGGTGTCCCCTTCTAAGCTGCAATTCTGTGTTCAGCGAGTTATTTATCTTGGTCACTCGCTGTCCAAGGAGGGAAGGCAGCTTACACCAGATCGCATCCAGTTAATTGCTAACATGTCAATACCCCAGACACAGAAGGAGGTGCGGGCTTTCATAGGCCTCACTTCATATTGTAGGCAGTGGATCCCTCAGTACGCATTTCTAGCAAAACCACTCATTCAGTTAACCACACAGGAGGCAGCCATATCGACTGTTCTCCCTTGGACTCAGGAACATACACAAGCTTTTGAAAGCCTAAAGAAAGCTTTATGTCAAGCACCTGTTTTAGCAACGCCATGTTATAGCAAACATTTTACACTTTTTGTTACAGAACGCGAAGGTACTGCCTTGTCAGTACTCACTCAGGATCAAGCAGGATCACGCAAGCCATGTGCTTATTTTTCCAGTACATTAGATCCCGTAGCTCAGGCTTTGCCTGCATGCCTGAAATCAGTGGCAGCGACAGCTTTAGCAATCAGACAAAGCGATGCCATAGTATTAGGACACCCATTGACAGTACAAGTACCACATGCAGTAGAGGTTCTTGTGAACCGAACACAAACACAACACTTGACCATAGCAAGACTTACCGGTTATGAACTGACATTGTTTCAACCACACATAGAGATCCGACGGTGTAATACATTGAATCCTGCTACACTATTACCTGTAATTGGAACAGACCCACTAGCTCATGATTGTATTGAAATCATTGAAATAAAGACGAAACCTAGACAAGACTTGACAGACGTTCCATTGTTAGATCCAGACCTGACGTTGTATGTAGACGGATCGTGCATGAGAACAAGTACAGGAGATTTAGTGGCCGCGTATGCAGTCACAACAGACACTGAAGTTATTGAAACAAATTGTATAGATACTTTGTCAGCCCAAGCAGCAGAACTTATTGCTCTAACACAAGCCTGTATTCAAGCCACAAATAAGAAAGTTAATGTATACACTGACTCACGTTATGCATTCGGAGTTGTACACGACTTCGGCGTGCTGTGGCGAGAGAGAGGTTATTTAACGTCCCATGGTGCCCACATTCAGCACGGACCCCTCATTCATGCTTTGTTAGACGCAATACATCTACCCACTGCTATATCGATTATGAAATGTAAAGCACACACGAAGGTTACTGATACCATTTCTCAAGGCAATGATTTAGCTGACAAAACAGCTAAACAGACTGCTCAGAATCGCACATTAGACATGACAAAGCCAATAGTTCAGACACCAACACAGTGTATGACAATTAAGGATCCCGCACTTGACGTAATTGACATACAGACACATGCCACAGCAGAAGAAATAAAGAAGTGGACTGAACTAGGAGGGATCCAGACAGATCAAGGATGGATGACGAAGGAGAAATCTGTATGGTTTCTCCCTGATTCCATGGTTCAAGCCATTATAGCTACAGTTCACAGTCCAGCACATTTAGGAGAGAAGGCTATGCTAGACAGCATTCAGCACATTTGGTTCAATAAACATTTACGAGCAGCAGCTAAACAAAAAGTTCGTACCTGTATGATATGTTGTCAGTTTAATCCAGGAAAGAGTGTTTCCGTAGAGCAGGGTGGATTTCAGCCTCCTGACCATCCTTTTGAAGTCCTCCAGATGGATTATATTCAGATGGAACGTTGTCGAGGATTCAAATATGTTCTCGTAGTTGTCTGCGCTCTCTCCCGTTGGACAGAGGCGTATCCCGTATCAGATTACACTGCCTCGACTACTGCCAAGCAGCTAGTTCGAGAATTCTTCCCACGGTACGGTTTACCACGTGTTGTATATTCAGATAACGGTCAGCCTTTCTCATCCGAATTAATGAAATATGTCTCACTTTTGTTGGGATATCAGTGGAAATTCCACTGTGTCCGACACCCCGAGGCAGCAGGTCTCGTGGAACGACATAATCAACTTTTAAAAATCAGATTGTCTAAAATATGTCAGGAAAAAGGTGTGGACTGGATAGTAGCCTTACCAGTTGCGCTATTCTACATGAGGATGGTAGCACACTCTCGAACAGGGCTATCGCCTTATGAGGTGATCTTTGGTAGGCCACCGAATATGTGGGGGACGCCTATACCCCGTAAAATAACTGATGTTGACTGTAATATGCTGACAGATTACCTGGCTTCCTTGATGTCTGCACTACAATCTTGTCGTTCACAGGTAGTCGCAGCTTTTCCCGACAACACCGAGGTGAAACCTCATGATGTAATTCCCGGTGATTATGTTCTCGTCAGGAATTTTGATCGGAAAACCCAACTGGAGCCAAGGTGGAGGCTTCCTAAGTTGGTCCTGCTGACGACCAGAACAGCTGTGAAGATCGAAGGAAGAAAAGGATGGGTGCATTCCACCCATATAAAAAAATTTAATGGACTTCCTCCTGACACAGACAGTACTTCCCGTGTGTCTTCCCCCATTGACTCAAAGCTACCTTTGGCTGAGGCCAGTAGCACTGAACTCTATAAACAGAAACTCAGGTCCAGATCTAAACTGTCGGACGATTTGATTGTTTAAGTCCTCTCCAAGGTGAAGCGGTTGAATCTGTCCCGACATGTATCCCTTAGGTCTGAATCATGTAGAGTCCAGAATCATAATGAAACGACATGCTTATTGTAAATCACTGCGTAGCCACTGTATTGTGACTTTATTAATTTTGTTTTTCTTGAGTTTTTTAATAGTTACTGCAAGTATATTGTTGCATATGTATTATCCTGTTTCTAAACGTGCTTTCAATATAACTGATGAACATTCTTTTAGTGACCTACCCCCACATGAGTTGTCCTATAGACTTGCGCTGCGTAATAACACATTCATTAGTATGTTACATCATTCCCATCAGACTAGTAATGCCACCAATTGTTGGGTGTGTGGCCGACTTCCTCCCTATCAGAATACCAAAGGAGTTCTGCCTTTCTTTCCACATCCGTTCACACACAATGGCTCCTGTGGAGCATGGTTTAGTTTATTAAATTCCATAGACCCAGACACAGCAGTTTATCAACAACACTGGATATGGGGAAATCTGAATATAGTTTTATTCAAAGTCTGTCACCCCAATAAGGAGGGTCACCCCAGTAGAACAGGAACTGATTTAGAAAATGAAGTGTATAAATTAGGTAATTTTACGCCTAATCTTATGATTTTGAATGTCAAATCCGAAGTTGAACTAATTCTGCCCACTATGTCAGTATTTCCAGTTAAGGGTGAATTATGTGTGAGAAAAGTTGGTTCCATACACATGGGCCATAGCCAATGCGTTACTATAGTAGAATATAGTGATCAAGGTAAATCTTCATTTAGAGCTTCTCGCCATTCTTACTTCATATGTGGCCAGACGGCATATATGCGTCTGCCTCTAGATTGGGATGGTACCTGTTACATAGCATTCCTTTTGCCACCTGTTTTCCTAGCTCCCCCTGATTATTATCGAAATGTTCATTTAGTACACAATAGAGAGCGAAGAGATCTCCCAGTTGTCGATTATACTGAGACAGCATGGGACAAATATGTAGATTTCAATAAAGGTATCTTTCCCTATATAGGTACTATATCAAATAGTAAGCTGATACGCAGACTCACCAAGACTCTTGAAGCTGTAGTAAACGAGACTATAGCCGCCCTAGGCAATCTGACAGAGGAACAATCAGTGATGAGAATTGTTGTTCTCCAGAATCGTCTTGTCCTTGACGTCATCCTGGCCGATAGGGGCGGAGCTTGCAGGGTCATCGGATCCAGCTGCTGCATATTCATACCAGAAAATTCGCCATCTGTATATAAAGCTATAACACGCCTTCATAAGATTGTAAGCCAGATACACGAGAATCCAGGCACTTGGACGTGGTCCGGGTGGTTTTGGAGTGTGATATCAGCCTGGGGATGGAGAGTTCTATCCTTCCTAGGTATTGGCCTTCTCATACTATTCAGTTGCTGTCTATGTCTACAATGTGGACCAGCGATTTGTGGTCTGTGTGCCACATCGTGTACTCCACCACCAAGGTCTCGTTCAGAATGCCGGAAGAAGAAGGAAGAAGAAATGATGCTCCATGAGCAAATCGATGGAATGATGAAGATTGATGTCTCTTGAAGGGCAAGAAGGGGACAAGGAGGGAATGTGGAAATGTGGATTTTCCTGATCAGTTATGTCCCCTATCTTGGACCCCAACGGTTCTATATGCATGTTACAAGTACATGTATGTTCCCTCCAGTTCCAGTTTCTAAGACGCAAACATATGTGTGTCTACCGTCAACATGTTCTCTGTCAGATCCGCCATCGATGGGCTGGATATTCGATTCCTAGGTATGAAAGGCCACCGACTTTATATGGCTAAGTTACTCCATTTTTACAGTTCAGGCAAGTAGGCCCGATTCTGTCCTCAAAGCCTTTCCCTGCTCTCTGTCTCTGACAGCTTCAGCTTGAGCTCGCATCTGTATCCATGAACTTTGTCCTACTCCCTGTGCAGCTAACGATGTCTGCCTCGGCCAGTTTTCGCCTGCCTGCCAAGAAGTTGTATTTCACCTTCGAATTATCTATTTTGCTCTTCAGCCGATGCATTCCTGTCAAGTGATTTAGGTAAACATTTCCTTTAGCTCACAAGCAAGGACTCAGCCTTTCCGTCCTCCTGCAAGTGATTCATAGTCCTGCTGCCATGGAAAGTTTTCTGCCCCTCGCATCTCATATAGACACTTAGACGCTTGTACACGCACACACAGTTAGTATAGAATAGATTCTGTCCGAGAGTCCTTCCTTGTGGATAACATAGTTCTCCAAACATAGGATGGTAGATATGATTTGGGATTAGGTTGACTTGACCCCCCAGACTTCTCGTCTCCACATGTAGAGCTAAATGTCAAGTCCCCTTCACCCCCTAGTTGCACGTCAATTACACGTCATGCTGCTGCGCGCGCATCTATGCCAAGTATTATCTTATAGATCCACCTATGTCTGATAATACAAACCAATCATGTTTCTTTTATTCCTTGTTACGCCTAGTTTCGATTATGTCACTGTCACGTCATTTTTCTTATCAAATGTTACGCCTTTTTACATTCGTTTCATTGTAATGCACTTATTATAAAAATACATGTCTGTCAATGAATTATTGTACTTCACTTCCTGAACCCTCGTGGTGACGGAACCTGAAGGCCGCGACTCGAGTCGGCCATTTTGAATGGAATAAAGCCCATTAGAAAACCTCTTATACCACGGATTCTGCCTCTTGTTATTTTGAGCTATTTACTTTATTTAAGATCCCGTATGAAATTCAGTCCGGTATATTTTATTTACCACACGTCCATCAATTTTGGGTGACGCCACTGCCTGTCTGGCATATGTAGATTCATTGGGAAGGTAAGTGTGCGTTGTTTTTCCAAGTATAGCACAGGGTAAAAGACGGCCTGTAAGTGTAAATGGAAAAACAAATGGGACATTGAAAAATCAATGGATAAAAAAAATGCATCAATTACGGTGGAGTGCAACAAGACAGAGAAGAGAACACTTTTAGACTGAGGTGGCATGGATAGATACATCATGTCTGTCTACTCTGTTTACAGCATTTTTTAAGCTACACCAACAACAGGACAGAGCATGCCCATGGCACCGGTCCGTGACCAAACCTCCATTTTGCTGAAATTTTGACAGAGCCAGACAAAGCACATATACAGCAACCTAGCATTTTAAAAATTACGTGAATAAATCAATGCACCGCTGTCAGTCATACCACTACACTCGACTCCACCACTACATGGACATGTAGGTCTGCTGTGGTTCTTGTTGACTTGTGTTTACCTTATGGCACTTCATGAAATGAAGTTATTCCATCAATCAGCTCCAATCCTAAGTACTGACTGACTGCGAAGAGTATATGTGGTCATCATGATCATGGTGTCCAACTCAGTCTGTAGTGTACCGAGTGAGTCCAGAGTCCATATTCAAATATCCAATGGATAGCCCTGCAGCAGAAGTACAATTTTGTTACTAAACAACAAGTCTGTTTACAGCGCCATTAACCAGAAACAGTCAAAGGAGGACGTTTTCCAAAGTAAGTAACTAAATCAACACACAGCTGTCAGTCATACCTCCACTAGTACACTCGTGACTACTCGACTCCACCACTACACAGACATGTAGGTCTGCTGTGGTTGTTGACTTATTTACCTTTTATGCCACTTGATTTGAAATGCCCAGAGTTATTCCATCAATCATCTCCGATCCAACTGACTGACTGCGATGATAGTATGGTCATCATCTTGGTGTTGTACGTGTTGGCCAACTCCAACTCAGTCTGTAGTGTACCGAGTACGACTCCGACTAAGTCCATATTCCATATTAAAAATTACAACGTATTTTAGCCTGCAGTAGTAGGAGTACAATTTGGTTATTAAACAACAAGAAGGGAAACATTGACTGTCACTTGAGTCACTTTTGGTTGGTAGATTAATTACTAGTACACTTCGACTTCATGCACAACGTCATCAACGTCAACACAAAAAACAACAATCACTCTGAGTCTGCATACAACGCATGCCAACATTACCTGTCTTGCTCTTCTCTTTGGCTGTCAGATGCCTAGTTCTTTCTGACAGGTGTGTGTTTTTTTACCGAGCCAGTGGCCTCATTATTACTTCACAATAATTTTGAGTGTTAGTCGCTGTTTCGGTTTTCTTACTCATTTGTGGCACTTGGTCGCAGTTGAAGTTGGTTCACATGGTCAGTGCTGTGAGATGGGCCACGGCCTGGGTAGCGGTCATTGGTCAATTGAGTTTGCAGAAATGTGACATGTCAGCAACTTTCTTCGAAGAGTCTCTTGTCTTCCTCTGCCAAGTACCTTGTGTTCTGACATTGATGAGCTTTTATGCCTGCCGAGGCAGTAGCCTAGTTCTGACAGTGATGAGTTTTGGCTTGGAAACAAAAGGAGGATAGCTATAGTCATGTTCCACTTCTTCTGGAGGGACTGTTAGAGGCAACATTTCTTGTACTATTCTCCATCCAGTGTCTGCCTTGAGGGAAATGTATTTAGGGTGAGTCAGGAATATGGAGCAGGACTCTGAGGAGTGGGCAGTGAAATGCACAGAGGTGCAACTCCAATAGGGAAATTAAAAAGAGAAGACGGTGGTGATGGATTTGTTGTGATTTGATTTGAAGCAGAAAAAGACAAATACACACACAAATAAAGGAAGGTAGAAAGCAACACTTTGAAAGCCTAGTTTTCAGGGAAGAGGAGCTCATCCTCAAACTCTGGTGGTTCGGACAGAAGTAGGTCATGTAACCCACTACTTACGCCATGGAAGTTGCTCTCCTCTTCCTGCTGTGATTCACGTATTAAGTAGTCCAGTGGTAGAAAGTGCTGATTCATTTTGATCATGGTTAACCTCTCCACGCTTTTGGGTGAGAGACTGGTCCTTTTCAAAGTTACAATGGCACCAGCAGCACTGAAAAAGCACTCAGAAGAGACACTTGTGACGGGGGAAGCCAGATACTTTATCGCCAGCCTGCTGAGCACTGTCCATTGGCTTCTTTTCCCATACCAATACACCAATGGGTTTCGATCCATGAAGACCTCTGTTGGGTCATCCAGATAAGCCTGGACCGTCCGCTCAATGCTCAGGGGTGCTCCGATGTGCTCGGCAACTTTTGCCTTTGCATCAGCACTGGACTTACCATACCCCTGCCGTAGAAACCAATCAGTTGCCGATTGTAGTGTGGATGATCCTGTTCTTGCTGCTGTTGATGTTATTGTTAGTGTTGGTGTCGGTGACTGCTGGGAGGCAAACACACTACCCTCAGGCTCTGAAGTAGAACTTGACTCTGGCCTGGGGTGAGGGGCCTCTAATTACCAGCCGTTCGTTTTCAAAGTCAATGGCTTGCACAGCTATCAAAGTATTGTACTTGGCAACATCCACTTCTGAAAAAGGAATGACTGCCTTACTGTTCAGAAACACTTGGTACCGTGGATCCAAAATTGTGGCAGTAATGTAATGTGGATGTGACACAATGTTATTTTTAATCCTTGTATTTTCAGATAAGTGAACGGCTAAGGATTCCGCCAAATAATGTGCGTCTTGTTTGTCATCCACACCTGTGTACGTTTCAGACACCTCCTTCAGCTGTTGCTCTAGCATGTGCAAAAATGGGATAGCTTGGCCCATAGTACAGTCCTCTCTGTTGACTTCACGTGTGAAGACCTCAAAAGGAAGTATCATCTCTGTCAGGCATTTAACGAGGTCCCATTGGCCCATCTCAATGGTCATGCATCTCACAGTAGGATCACCTATTCTTCGCATGACATAAGCATTGAGTGGTATGTACTGCTCAAACAGATGATCAAGCATGTAATAAGTTGAATTCCAACGTGTTGGCACCTCCTGGATGAGTGCTTTGACTGGAATTTTATGCTCACGTTGAATGACCCTCAGCTGCTTCCGGGCTTTAAAAGAATGGCTGAAATGTGTGCATATTCTTCTGCAGGTGGCCAGAAAGTTGCTGACTTTGTATTCATTTTTCAGAAAGTCTTGAACAACAATGTTAATGCAGTGTGCCAAAAATAGCCACCATCTTTCATGGCCCTAACTACATTACTGCCATTGTCCGTGGCAACAAAACCAATGTTAAGCCCTCTTGGGTGCAGCCACTCAAAGACCTTGCTGTTAAACTCATCCAAAATGTTTGCAGCAGTATGAGATTTCTCCATGCAAACATGGCTACAGTTGCATGTTTGCGAGTGGCATTAAACATCTCAGCAGCATCAACACCAGCAGATATCTGTTCTCTAACCCCCATGAAAGAGATCCAGTGTGCAGTGATGCACATGTAATCAGTGGCTTGGCAACTGGTCCACATGTTTGTTGTAAGGTGGATACTCTGAACAACACTCTGCTTCAAGGCGTTTCCAAGCAATTCCAGCACGTCATGATGTAGTGCTGGAAAAGCAACTCTGGCAAAATAGTAGCGGCTGGGAACCTGCCATTTTGGGCAGATGGCTGTCACAAATTCCAGAAAACCTACACCTTCAACAAAAGAAAAAGGGAGAAGGTCAGACTCCAGTGTTAACATTTTAGCCAGCTTCGCATTGTACAAACGTGCTATTGGGTGGTTGTGTTCGTACTGCCCCTCCCCCCTAAACATGCTGAGAATGGTGGGCTGCGTGGTTTTCCTTTCTCTTAGGCTCAACAACGCACTTTTTTCATTGCGGTACTTCTTGCTGTCTCAGGCTGACTCTTACTCTTGTGCCACTGAGATGTTGCTGAAGATGTGGGCGACGATAACACTGCACTGCTGGGGACAGGGCTACTTTGTGTACCACTACCAGAGAGAATGTCTCCCTGTCCTTCCTCTCCCACCATGATCGGATCTTCTTCTTCTACTCGTTTATCCCCACCAACACCAATGGTTGCAGTGTTTATGCCGCGAAGGTGGTCCTCCCAGTTGATCAAGTGATGTTTTTTCAGATGGGTTATTTGGCCTCCGGTACCATAGTTTGTACCAAGCTTACCCCGACTAACAGAGGTATTACAAATGGAGCATACAGCAATGTTCTCCTCCTTTTCGCTAACCGTAAAGAAGTCCCAAACTGGGGAGCTTAACTTTTGCCTCCTGCTGGAGGTACCACTTCCAATGCCGGATGAACTGGAGAGTGTGCGTTGAATTTGACTCTGTGCTGTACCACTACCTACTTCTACTGAGGTGGTGGTTGTGCTGGATGTAGGTCGCTCACGGGCCTTTGCTAATGCAAATATGGAAGCTGCAGGTTGTGTTGGTGTTACCTGTGTTGGAGGTATGCGTGCTACATCCCTTGCAGCGATTTTGGATAGGGTAATAATGTTGGTCTCCATCTCCTCGGGCCGGGAGTGATGTTCGTGATGACTGGCTCATCATCATCATCCTGCTGTTCTACATCAACCTCCATAAGTGTACGGCTTTCTGGAACCTTCCTTTTCCCTAGCCTAGTCTTGGGACGTGTCTCCCTCTCAGACTCAGTTTGTGGCTTCCAAGTGGCATCTAGATCATCAGAAGGGGGCTTTGGCGAAGAACTTGATGGACTAACCCTCCTTTTCCTTGCTGGGGATTTAGAAGACAATGGATCTTCTGAATGAGTGGCATCCTCTTCTTCTTACTCTGCATGAGGCTCAATTTCCTGAACTGCCCCTACTTCGGGAGGAACAACAACTACTATTGTGGGTGGTGGTTGCGGCTGTTGTTGTTGACCACTTATCAGCTGTGTTTCCTCCTGCGTTGATTGGGTACTATTTTGATATAGCGATAAGTTTAGCTCAGGCTCAGCATCACTGGTTTCCACCATTAGGCTGGCTACCTCTTCCACACTCATGTGCTTAGGCCTGGGTTGGTGGGTTGGGCCCACTGATGCGGAGGTGCTGCCCCCAGCTTGCTCCCCGGACCCCGCTGCTGCAGGCGTCATTTTTGGTTTCCCAAAAAAGGTTTTGGGCAGCACACCAGACTTAAGTGTCACTTCCTTCTTCTGTTCCTTCTTCTCAATAGCAACTTTCTTGGTACTGGAGGACCTGGTACCTGCTTTCTTTGGGGCCATCTTCTTCAGATGACAGCAGCACTCAGTTGCACAAGTTGCAGAGATGTCTGGTCAGGTCACTCACATGTCACGTCGTGTACAGCAGCAGGACGTCTGTCTGGCAGCACAACGGGCGATGATGACACACCTCCTCCTCAGTCTTTTGTGCACCTAAAAGCAAAAAAGCCAGAAGCACATCAGTCAAAAGATAGTACAATCAAACTAATATTAATATATAACTTCTTAGTGTGTGGTGGTCACAATTATTACATTTTAGTAACTCAGTGAACAACAACAGTGTAGCCATTTATGAGACTTTGACAACAAGGCCAGGGCTTTCCTGGTGTACTGTGTATACTCAGGAAGAATAAGAATAGCAAAGAACAAAAACAAAAATGTAGTGGAACCTGTTTGGCCTAAATTTGTGAATCATGTGGGATGGATGCAGCATCAGGGAGCTGCAGCTGCAGCTGGCAATGGGGATAGATTTGGAAGCAGTAAGACAAGAGGAATAATGGAAAGATATGCAGGCCTATGTGTCAAAAACAGCACACTATTAACTACCCCCACAAAATGGCCCCCAGCCACATGGTCACTCACAGGCACAAGGCACGGCAAACAATGAACTCAAGCAGGCCTATATGGCCAGACAAAGGATGCCTGATAAACAACACAGCTTTAATGCAAAAACGAAAATCCACATGACTAAAATCAGGTTGGAAAGTTACACAACAACCACAACAACAACACATCCACATGCAAAAAAGGCATTTATTTCACACACCCAAAAAGTGAAATATACCCCAGAAAAAAACTCACATGTTGCAATTCAATCTAGTGCAATCCATGCCCTAAATGAAATTCAACGGACACCACAGGAACAGTTGTTTCATGCACCCATGAGTACCTCTGGGCCTACTGGCTGAGAAAGGCCTAACACACAGCCAAAAAGTGAACCCCCCCAAAAAAACACATTTTACAATTCAATCCAATGCCATCCATGCCCTAAATGATGTATAAATTCAACAGACAACACAAAAACAGTTGGTTCATGCACCCATGATGATTGATGAGTACCTCTGGGCCTACTGGCAGACTAGGCCACAAGCTTGGAGGCCTATGGCAAAAGCACAGTGGCTGGTCCCACAAAATGGCCGCCACCACATGGCCAGGCCACCCACAACAACAAGAAAAGGAAGACAAGACAGACAATGCAGGCCTATGGCAAAAGCACAATACATGGCTTCACAAAATGGCCACCACCACATGGTCAGGCTACCCACAATAACAAGAAAGTGAAGACAAAGGACAGGACCAGGAAGTTGGAGACTCTGGGGAACTTCCTTCCTCTTTTAAACAATTGTAAAAAAAGAAAAAATGACTCCTTGCTCAAAAAACTACAGCCAAATGACAACCTGAGGAGTTTTTTTTAGCAAAATGAACAAAATCATAATTTTCGAGAATGTTTATGCTGCTTAAGAGATATTCTTCGCCAGATTGCAAATTCTGCGTGATC
Organism: Triturus cristatus; assembly: GCF_964204655.1. Lineage (NCBI taxonomy): Eukaryota > Metazoa > Chordata > Amphibia > Caudata > Salamandridae > Triturus > Triturus cristatus. The sequence goes on along the minus strand of NC_140584.1, from coordinate 328,337,058 downwards.
AGCATCGCGAACTTTACAAAAAGTCGTCATCGAGAGCGAACACGCGTATTGAGCGCATGAAGAAGACAAAAAGTGTAAGTCTGCGTTGTCACGTAGTGCGGAGTTGCCAAAACGGCACGAGCAGAATGCCTAGGGTTACTTACTGGCTGAAAAGGCCTATTTATTTAACACACACCAAAAAACTGAAATTCCACCCCAAAAACTAAATTTTGCAATTCAATCCAAATGCCATCCATGCCATAAATGATGTTAAAATTCAACAGAGAAACAGTTTTTATGCATCCATGATGACTACCTCTGGGCCTACTGGCAGACTAGGCCACAAGCGTGGGATTGAAGCCTATGGCAAAAGCAAGCACACTGTATAACTCCACAAAATGGCCGCCACCCACATGGCCAGGCCACCCACAATAACAAGAAAGTGAAGACAGACAATGAATGCAGGCCTATGGCAAAAGCAGTGCACACAGCCTGGATGGCTCCACAAAATGGCCGCTAGCCACCCACAACAAAAAGAAATGGAAGACAGACAATGCAAGCCTATGGCAAAAGCACAATGCCTGCCTTCACAAAATGCCCGCCACCCACATGGCCAGGCCACAACAACAACAAGCATAAGCCAAGCGGAACAAAGAAAAGACATGCAGGCCTATATGGAAAAAGCGATATCAAAGGGGATGATGGACGGAGCGTTTGGGCAAATCAAACACTCACCCCCCAGTCAACTGATCTGGGTTTAATCCATCATCATTCTTTAGCTCACTCCACCACCCCAGTTCAGACATGGCCATATGTGGGAAGGGTATGCCCAGACGTGGGTCCCGTGCTCACTACGCCACTGGAGTCAAGCAATCCAAGCTGAAGAGGGATGAAACCCCGAAACCGGTCCTAGAATGCTTGATTCCAGTCCAGGGAAGACATGGCTTGGCAGTTCGGGCTGGACTGTTCCCATGAGGCACAAGGTCAAGACTGATTTGCATATGGCCATGTCTGAACTGGGGTGGTGAGCAAAATAACAATGTATTAAACCCAGATCTGTGACTGGGGGTGAATGTTTTGCCAATGTGCAACATTCCGTCCATCCTCTTGTGTGTTTTGCTGTTCGCCCTATGAGGGAAGGATATGCCCAGACGTGGGTCCCGTGCTCACTAAGCCACTGGAGTCAAGCAATCCAAGCTGAAGAGGGGTGAAACCCCGAAACCGGTCCTAGGATGCTTGATTCCGGTCCAGGGAAGACATGGCTTGGCTGTTCGGGCTGGACTGTTCCCAAGAGGCACAGGGTCAAAACTGATTTGCATATGGCCATGTCTGAACTGGGGTGGTGTGGTGAGCAAAATAACGATGGATTAAACCCAGATCTGTGACTGGGGGTGAATGTTTTGCCAATGTGCAACATTCCGTCCATCATCTTGTGTGTTTTGCTATATGGAAAAAGTAGCACACTACTAAACTACCACCACAAAATGGCCCCAAGCCACATGGTCACTCACAGTCACAACAGGCCATGGAAAACAATGAACTCAAGCAGGCCTGTATGACCAGACAAAGGAGGCCTGCTAAACAACACAGCTTTAATACAAAAATGCAAAAACGAAAATCAACAGGGCTACGAAAGGTCGGAAAGTTACACAGCAAGCACACACACAAATCCAACAAAGGTATTTATTTATTAACACACACACCCAAAAAGTGAAATACACCCACATTTAGCCATCCATTCATGCCCTACATGATGTTTAAAATAAAATTCAACAGACGCCACAGAAACATGCACCCATGGGTACCTCTGGGCCTACTGGCTGAAATTTCAAAGAAAATTAACTATGCCCCTACTGAAACTACAGGCCACCCACAACAATACATTTTAAAAACTATGAAAATCCCCCCAAAATGTAGGTACAAACAAGCCCTAATCAAACAAACAAGTACACCAATTCTCCAACTTACTTGTAAAATCTCAAATCCAAAAGTCCTCAAATCCAATCCAATGATATGATGCAGCAGACAGACACAAAAAGTGATCCTTCCAGCTCCAAATCCAAATGAAAGTGAACAACACATGTACAAAGCACTGGGAGGAGCCTGCTGGACAGGAACAGGAAGTTGGAGACTCAGGGGCACTTCCTTCCCCTTGAAAAAAAAAAGTAAACAAAGAAAAAGGACTCCTTGCACAAAAAACTATAGCCAAATCACAATCTGAGGAGGTTGTTTTTAGCAAAATGATCATTTTCGAGAAGGTTTTATGATGCTCGAGAGATATTCTTCGCCAGATTGTAGTTTCTGCATGTTCGGGATCGCGATCTTACCAAGACTGCCGCCGGAAGTCAGATCACGCGTCCGAATGACGTGTTCGCGTTCTCACACTCTCGTGGGATCGTGCGGCCAGATTGCAAATCTCGTGGCGCACGCGAACAGATAGAAAATCGAGTCAGCGAACGCAGAATCACGGTAAGTCGTTACCGCGCGCGCGAGAACGCATATTGAGAGCGCGAAGAAGAAAACAGCTACTCTACATTGCAGATTGCGTAGTATTCGGTAACTACGCATTCTACGCGAACAGTGAAGTCACCAAAACTACGCAAACTCTGTGAGCGGAGCATAGTTCACCGCCCAGGGTTACAATCGAGAGCCATGTAATGTGGAACATGTAGCATATGCAACACTAGTTGTTGTTGCATGGTCAGGACCCTTGAATCAGGGCCATGCAAGACTAAAAGAAGCTGGGGGGTGTGATCTCGCTACACATGAGGTGAGACGTACGCCGAGTGCGCTCCGGCCTGCCACTACCTTTGAAAGCCTTTTTTTGCGGCACCGGGGCATCATCAACATCTGCCGGGCTGGTCGTGTCACCGGAGGCTTCAAGGAGTCGTCTGCTCTCTTGACGTGGCTTTGTGGGTGTCATTTCCTGGGACTGTTGCGAGGGGGCCTGGTCCTGGAGCCCAAGGCCGCCATTTTGGTTTCCCTAGACCTTGGGGAGCATTTTGCGGATGAGGGTCTCTCCCCAGCGCGAGAGGCTAGCGCCCTGAGAGGCTTTGCCGGATTGCCTGGAGAGGAGCGCCATTGAGGCGAGGGAGTGCGGTGGCCTGCTGGTGCTGTCCTGGAACATGAGGGGAGTGCTGCTTCACAGACGCTGAGACCCACTGCCACCATCTTGTACTCTCTCGCGGGGAGTCGGCTCCCGCACTGCAGATTCTTTGGCAGCTTCTCCCTCGCATCGCTGGGGCCCTGGAGTGTCTGTGCAACTGAATGCCTTATTGGTGAGGAGAGGTGGGACTTGCGGGAGTGGCACTGCACGGCTGGCCCCTTTCCTGGGAACCGCCACTCCCTGCCTTGGTGGGTGCCTGCAATTTATGGGCACTGGACTAATGGTACCGGCGCTGTGACTCTCCATCCCCCGTTGGACACCCTGTGTCTCTGTTGGGAAGCCCCTCCCCTCTGCAGAGTCCCCCTCCAGCTGATAAAGTCTACCTGTTGTGGCAACTTCTGGGATTGCCCTCTGTGTGCTGGCTGGTGGGCTACACTGGAACCTTTTTGAATCTGGGAGCACAGGCCTGGGGTGAGCGGGCTCTCCTGGGCTGCCATAACGCTCATCACCTTGCAGACAGCCTCTCAATCTAGCTGTGTGTCGGGCCCCTACTCAACTGTGTCTGCGTCTGCAGGAGCTATTGGTGGACCCCCACATCTTGAGGGGCGTGCTTGCTAGGAAAGACATCATGCCTGCTGGGTCTATTATAAGCGCTGTTCTCTATCTCGCTCCTCTACATGTCCACCCTTTGCACTGCCCGGGGAAAGGAATCCACGGAGGTGTTGGACACAGTGGGATGTAGATGTCCCTCCTTTATCCTTCTCGGCTGGTAGCCCTGCTCAATTACTGCTCAGCTCCTTCTGGCTCTTTCTCCGGTGATGTGTCAGCCTCTTTGTCTTATTCCTCCGACCTGGCTTCCCACTCTGTATGTTGGTGTTTGAATGGTCATACCACGCTCCAAACCCGGGAGAGAAGTTGCCGCATCAGCGAGAGACAATCCTGTGACGCCCTTGTGGAACAAACAAGGTTCTGCACACCCCGCAGCTATGGCTTCTTCTGCTGAGGGATCCTTGGACACACTCACCCAATCCTATATGGCCAGTTTCCTTCAAGAAATTAATTCAGAGATTGGTTCGCTCAGAACGGACGTTCAAACCTGCATCAAGGAGCTCAGGAGAGATGTCACAGAAATAGGAGAGAGAGTGGACAACCTCGAGAAGACAGTCGATGCTCGTACGAAGGATCAGGAACAGCTCTGGCAACGACTGGCCCTCCTGGAGGAACAACATATTGAGCTCCAAATTAAGCAGGAGGACTTAGAAAACCGGAGCCGCCGCAACAACCTGCACCTGCGAGAAGTTACTATGGGGGCGGAGGGCTCGGATATCATGACATTTGTGGCGAAGCTGCTCCACGAGATCAGAGGGGATGACACCCTTCTCCGCCTGCTCTTGATAGGGCTCACCGCGTGGCTGTACCCTCTGGACGCTCTGGTCTCGGCCCCCTTCCTATTCCTAAGAGAGTGACATCTCTGGAATGGCTTGTGCTATTGAGCCTAGCCTACTCCTTGACTGGCATAGGACTTGTTGGCCATGTTGGCCGCTGTTTAATTTTGGAGTTTTGCCTTTCTTTTCTTTTTCTCCCCTTTCTTCTCTTTCTTTGCACAGAGGGATGGAGGGTTACCTTACTGGGAGTATGACATCTCTATGCCAAGGGTTGCTATTTTGTGTTTTGCGTACCCCCTGTTCATTGCTGGATACCGAGTTTTTTTTTTAACAGTGTCCATTTTCTATGGTGGCTTGTTGGGAGGAGGAGGGGGCTCTGGGCCATGTTCTGGTTTCACAATATATGATGGCGAATGGGTGTGTTCAGTCCCTGTCATGACCTCTGTACCATGGCTTGAAAATCCTCTCTCTCTATGTATAGGGTCCTAACGCCCCTAATAAACGTCGCCAAATTTGGCGCTACTTGTTGCAACAGAACCCTGACATTATTTTCTTACAGGAGTCACCCCCCCTTAATCTGATTTCCACTGTATGGCCCACCCTAAATATCCTTTTCAGTGCTGGGCATCGACCCCTACAAAAACGGCTGGGGTGGCAATTCTTTGTAGGGCAGGCATCCATGAAGGGTCTGCCCTTGTTATTCGTGGCAAGGATGGTCGATTTATTAAACTAATGGTTCGGGTCGGGGCACAGACACTCATCTCAGCTATATTTATGCTCCCAATCAGGTGCAGGACCTCTTTATTAAGCAACTCATACGGGAACAGTTTACACATGACGACCACAACTGGCTAATATTTGGGGTTATTTCAATCTTGTAGGGGATGCGGGATTGGACCGCAGTTCTAATGTTTTTTACGGGGAGGGGACTATGTCTGCCTCCTTGAAGAAAATGTTTGCTGATTTGGGACTGCTAGATATTTGGCGCTACCACTCTCCAGCTGCACGGGATTACTCTTACTATTCCCATGCCCACCGCTCCTACTCCCGCATCGATTATTTGTTTGTTCCCCACTCCCTGCTACGCGAAGTTGTATCTGTTTCCATGTCTGACATTTCCATATCGGACCATGCACATTTGGAACTCCTGCTATATAACCGCACACCTCGCTCTTGGCACCCTCCTTGCTGGAGACTCCTCCCACATGTTCTTCGAGATCCCATTGATGTGGCTGAGCTTCGTGAAGCTATCTCGTCATATCTCGAGGGAAGAGGTGTGGCACCGCGGCCAGGGCGACTGACACTGGACGCTGGGTATCACGGTTCTCTCCCTGGCTCCGGCGGCAGGGGTCTGCCCAGCACCATGTGACTCTGGACAATAGCTCGCTTAATCTTCCCGACGGCCCCCAGCGCCAGGATGCATTTGGGTAGCTGTTTGCGCTTTACAAATACGGGATTTATTTATTTATTTTATTTATTTCTTAACTAATAGTCTCCCAGAAACACCTTTCCCTGTGGTTTGGGACGCTTTTAAAGCCACTATTCGGGGACACATAACCGCCATAGCAATAGCCGGGGCCCGGGAAGCTCGCTAGTTCGAAGATAAGCTGACCAAGGACATTAAAACACTTGAAAAAATAGATCAGGAGCGTCCGTTACCTGTCAACAAATGTTGCTTAGCTATGCTTCGTGGCTATTTACGGGCTCGTAGGAGTAATAAGGAAGAACACGACTTGTTGGCATTAATAAAGCGATATTACAATGGTGGGGATATTGCAAAAATAAAGCTAGACGATGGCATGTGGGCTACCACTAAAACTGGCAAGCTAAAAGCCTTCCATGATTATTGCACTTTCCTTCATGCATGGGAGCCACCCAATCCGAACCGGATTCAGGCAGTCTTAGAGGAATGCAGGTGGACTCCGATCGATAGGCACCATGCGCAACTTCTTGAAGATCCCCTTAAGTTAGATGGTCTCCCGGTCTCCTTCTATCATACCTTTTTGCCCCAGATACAAGACCATCTGCTCTGCCTTTTTAACTCTTTTTCAGAAACTGGAGGCCCTTCCAAATCTATGGCATTAGCCGTAATCACATTGCTCCCTAAACCAGGTAACGATCTCACGCTATGCTCCTCCTTTTGCCTCATTGCACTTTTAAACACGGATCTCAAATTATACACTACAATTTTGGCTAAGTGTCTCGATTCTCATCTGTCGGGGCTCATCGAGCCTGATCAGGTAGGGTTCATTCAACATCGGCAGGGCGCGGACAATGTACGCCGCATAGCACACTTGGTTGGGAAGGTCCACTATTGGGACATACCTGCCTGCCTGTTGTCACTCGATGCTGAAAAGGCATTTGATCGGGTAGGCTGGGACTTCTTGCGGGCAGTCTTACATAAGATAGGGCTGGGCTTAAGATGATCACCAGGGTCATGGCGCCTTACCTTTCTCCTCAAGCTCAGGTCCGGGTGAATGGTCAAGTTACGGGCCCTATACATGTCCATAGGGGACCAAGACAGGGATGCCCACTATCGCCTCTACTCTTCGCACTTGTTGTAGAACCTCTCTCTATCTTAATTTGCCAATTGTCGGATATCGGCGGCATTGTTCACGGAAGAGTGGAGCATAAAGTTGCACTTTTCGCGGATGATCTCCTTCTTTTATTATCAGGGCCACACTCCTCCCTGCCAGCCCTTCATACCTTGTTACAGTTTTTTGAACTCGCCTCGGGTTTTAAGATTAACCATGCATAATCTTGGGCCTTGAATCTTACAAATCCCGACTCCGAGATTCCCGTGCTCCAGTCTCTTGTCCCATATCAATGGGCCACACACTCCATTCGCTACCTTGGCCATAACCTAACCTCTAATCTTAACACTTGGTCGCAAGCTAATTGGCAGGAATGCAAAACGGCTGTCTTGGAGAACTTACGTACTTGGAGGTCCCTTCCTATTTCGTGGCTTGGGCGTCTATACACTGTCAAAATGTCGGTGCTACCGAAAATATTATACTTATTCTAAACATTACCCATGCCCTTACCGCAACATCAAATCCAGAACCTACAATGCAAGCTCACAGACTTTATCTGGGGAGGGAAGCGGCTGCGTTTCTATAAAAAAAATACTTATGCTACCACGGGATAGGGGGAGGGCTGGCATGTCCTAATTTAATGAAATATTACTGGGCCTGGCATCTGCGTTTTATTTCGGAGTGGGTCGTGTGGGAGAGCAAGAAGGTCTGGTTCCACATAGATAGGGCTGTGGTTTGCCGACCTTAGTGGGATCTTGCTTGGTTTTCACGGGAGGCTCGACCGTGCAGCACCTACATGTCTGTGCCAACAAAAACTGTGTTGGACATATGGGATAAGCTTGCACTGCCCAGGGGTCTCACTTCTTTTCCATCCCCTAATACTCCCATTGCTCGCAACTTACACTTTCAACCTGCTCCTGATCCACACTCTTTCTTGGCATGGTCGGAGGGGGAATGTTGGACGCTTAGGGACCTTTTTGAGGGGGACAATGCAAACGGGACTTCCATCTCCCCGAGAGAGCGAGACTACAGTATCTTCAAATTCGACACTGGATACAGGCCTCTTCCTCAACTCAGGGAGCCACCCTTTCTTTTACTCCCTTTGACATGTTGGTGCGTTCTTATGATGGTTCTAGGGGACTGATATCTTGCACGTACCAAGTGCTTCAGCATGCCCCTCGAATTAGTCCTCATACATATCAGACACAATGGCAGTCAGTAGCACAGATGAAATCACACACAAACAATGGGAGCAATTGTGGCGCGACATCCCAAGGGTCTTCTGTAGCATGTCTCAGAGGGAATCTGCATATAAAGTCATGACACAATGGTATTACACCCCCCACAGGTTGCATAAAATGTTCCCCAACTCCTACCCTGTTTGCTGGCGCTGTAAGAGCGCGACTGGGGATTTCCTTCACATCTGGTGGCGTTACCCGTTATTGGCCACTTATTGGAAATAGGTTCTTAGCCACATTAAACAGGTGATTGGCTACCCCCTACCTGAAACCCCGACCGTCCTTATCCTGGAACTTAAACCTACGAACCTCCTTGCCATGACTCATAGGGACTGGCGCTTAATTTTACATGTGCTTGGCGCAGCTAAATAAACAATAGCGCTACATTGAAAGAAGGCTAAAACACCCTCGGGCGCTGTTTGGTTCACTCGCCTGTGGCATACCATGGCTATGGAGCTACTTACGGCGCGGCTCCAGTCCCGCAAGACTAAATTCACAAGCACTTGGCAACCACTGATAGATTATTTCTGCAAACTTGATCATGCCCACCTCCAGCCCCGAGGTTTCGGGCGCTTCATATTTTTGGGGATAATATACTCCACTCTAATGCGGATAGACTTTGGGGCCCTGACAGGGATACTATGTAATTACTCCCCTACATGGTATGGGTTACCCGTGTCACCATGGCATCTCTCGGGTTCCTCTCCTCCCACCTGCAAGGGCTTTGTTCCTTATTGTGAAATTTTGCACTCTTACTGCTCGCACTCTCTGCGATGTCTCTCTCTCCTCTCGGCGACGCTTACCTCCTTTCATGCGTCTAATGGCTCTTCTCCCACACCACTGTCCCTCATTATGTCAAACATTTGTGATGTGCAGCTGTTTTATATTTTTGCATTACCCAGCTGATATTTTGAGATTCTAAAGCGGAGTTTGCCTAATGTCGCTGTTTTGCCTTCTCCCTTACCCTCTCCCCCCTTATCTTGTCCCCCCTTCTTCTTTTTTCTTTTTTCGGTTGTATTGTATTGTATTGTTTTGTTCTATATTGTCAATAAAGTAGATTTGACACAAAAAAAAGAAGCTTGGTATTACGATTCGTGCAATTCCATTGTAAAATGGGCACATGACAACACAATATGCAAGAAAGAGATCCTTTACATATTTCTGTGGTGCTCAACATAGTTCATCACAAATACCATTGTTTGCCATGCTCTCTGTATTGAGACAACAAAACGTTTGTGTTATTTGATGCTTGTGAACTCGACTGTGACATGCCATGCAATACAACCAGGTAGCAGGCACTGTGTAATTGCTTGCAGGCTTTGGTAAGTGGAGATGGATCTGTGTTAAACAATTTACAAACAGCACTGGTGCTATTAATTGTCCAATGTAGCAGCTGGCAATATTCAGACTTATGTGTACTGATGTCAAATGTCAGACTGGACCTTACTATAAGTGAGTGACGGAATAAATCCTATCTACATTTGAGCTGATTCCATGTTTTGGACTATGTATAGGTGACAACAGATGTCTGTGTTTCCTAACAAAATAGGTGTTCGGTTGTAAGGGGGGGAGTAAGTCCATGAAAGTGGAAGTTACACATTCACAATGGTATTGATGGTTGTTACAAGGGGCATTAATCTTTGTGTGAAAATAAAACTATGGTTTAGCACTGTAACTCAGATATTTGGAAATGTGACTCAACCGACATCTGAGAAGGGCAGATATATTCAGGCAAAGAACACAACGATATATAAGCTGGACAATATGTGCCTGATGATATTAATCAGGGAGGGATAGGCTGACTCGTCCTTGTGAGATGTGGGCATCAGCAGGATGTACACAATAAGAAATAGTATTGTCAAAAAGGTATCTAATAAAATGTTGTCCACTAAGATTGTGGACACACAATGATTTTACCAGGCCTGGTGGTATAGTAAGTCACATGTCCCTGAAGTAATATTAAGTTATTGTCATTGGCAGTGTGATAACCTGTGTTTACATGACAAACTGTTAAAAGTGTTGCAATCTGTCTACAGTACATTCGATTATTGCACTGTGCTGACATGACCCAATTATTGTAGACATACATTTTTGCCTTGCTATGCCTATATTCTGTGTGTAACTTCTATATGAGTCATACATGTGACACTTAGAACTGCTTCATCTGCTAATGGACAGATGTGCAACAGTAATGTGATCCATGGGAAATAGCCTATTCCATGACTCCTAGATCTTGATGTTGACTCATCAAACTATGTTAAATGAAGCAGGGCACCTGCTGTTCCACAGGCTCTGGATTGGGAGAGTTCACTATATGCTGTAGATTAAGGGTGCAGTGTTCTTCCATTTTTTAGTAGAAGGTCTATTCTCACTAGGATCACATGAGGTAAAGGTGGTATACTGTGAGAGCATCAGGCGTGAGAGACAAAACATCAACTGGAACATAGATGAGGTTAAGATGTTGAGAAGGATAGACATGACGTTGCATTAAACTATGTTCCTGACAACATTATGTGGGAGTGCGCACAGGTCTTGTAGCTTTCACTAATGTGCTATTGACTCTAAATGACCTAATGTTGTCTTCCAAGTAGACATCATGATGTTCGCCAATGTGGGTAGAGTTGTAATTAAACCTATGTACCATGCACATCTCAACTAATTTCTTTCCTAATCTGTTTTTCAGCATCTAACCAGGGCAGCGAGGGAGACAGTGCCACAACTGTTGGGAAAGTAGCTGGCCACAGTGATTCTCATGTTGTCAGTGAGCAAGAGTGAACCAGTGTCACAGAGGGTGATGGGAGCGCCACTGAGTAGCTGATGGACATCACAGCAATGTTGTCATCATCCGAATCCAGTTCCCAGGTGGTGGTGGTGGATCCCCTTGAACGTGTGTCTACTACATCTGAGTCCACCCCTCCACCATCTCTACTCTCACAGCTGCTCCACAGCCTGCTGCCTGTTGCCGCTCCCCTAAGAGGGGAGCAGTCTCATTTTTGCCAATCACCTCACACCCTGCCTCTATCTTCCCTGCTGCCCTGAGTGTGGAGTCCATTGATGATGTGTGCCATGCAGTTGTCAAACTTCTTTGCCACATCCTCTGACTCAGATGATAATGATAGTGCAGGTGCTCTGTGTCTAAAATGTAATGGCATTTGGTTCCTCCATGATTGGCATATTTGATTTACTAATAAGTACCTAGTACAGTGCACTACATGTGCCCAAGGCCTGTAAAACAAATGCTACTAGTAGGCCGGCAGCACTGATTGTGCCACGCACATGAGTAGCCCTTCAAATGAGTCCTAACTTTAGGACTCCTAAATGCCTTCTGTGAATACCGAAAGTCTTAAAGTTAGGATTTTTCTCAGTTTAGGAGTAGTAAAGATAGGACTCCTAACTTTAGGACTTCTAAATGCCTTCTGTGAATAACGAAAGTCTTAAAGTTAGGATTTTTCTCAGTTTAGGAGTGGTAAAGTTAGGACTCCTAACTTTAGGACTTCTAAACTGAGAAACATCCTAACTTTAAGACTTTCGGTATTCACAGAAGGCATTTAGGAGTCCTAAAGTTAGGACTCCTAACTTCTGTGAATACCGAAATGAGTAAATGCCTTCTGTAAATACCAAAATGAGTAAGTGCCTTCTGTGAATACCAAAATGGTGGTAAGTTTAGGATTTTGTCTTAAGTTAGTTCTGTGAATCGGGCCCAAAGTGTTGGTTTCAAAACAGCTATGGAAGGTATTTCCTGTTCCCCCAATAAGTGACAGGGTTGTTCACAGGTTGGGAATGGTTTTTCACACGGTAATGTAGGGTAGAGATTGAAAATGAAGAAGTCTAGGCTACACCTGATAAGATGCTCTTGTACCCTCAAGGTCACAGGAAGAAACCTGCTAGAAATGATTAATCTAAGGAAGAGTTTATTGTCTCAAGCCACGGTTCCAATATTGTTGTGTCTGTGGTCCTCACTGTGAATAACTTCCGTTCTAGGGTGGACCTACATTCTCACCACCATGTCTGCTGAGGTGCATGTGTTTAACCAATTCCCCATATGGGTTTGAACAGTGGCATAGCAAGGGAGGGCAGGGGGGGTGGTCTGCCCCCCACGGCAGGAGTCTTGGGGGCGGCGGCCTCCCCTTACCCTCCCAGCGCTCCCCGCTCTTACCTGAGGCCATCACTGGGCGGCAAACGAAGGGACCGTCACTGGTGGCAAAAGGTCACCACTGGGTTAAACACAGAGACCCACAGGTGGGTGCCCACAGATTGTGTCGAAATTTTTTATTAGCATTTCATAAATACAGAACAGAAATAATATCATAAAGTAGCAGAGTTTGATTCTTGGGTAATGACTCTCAGCGCTAGTAGACTCATAGACCCTCTATTGTGGTGTCTCTGGTTCTATCCTGTGATAATTCAGCTTTTGGGTGGATCTTTCCACTCTATTTTTTCTATTTTCTATTTCTAGATTTGGTGAAGCGCAACAGCTACCCCGGCAAAGGGGTGTCCCGGCGCTAAGAACAGATGCACAGATTGAGGGGAGAGGGGGAAAAGGGGAGACTAGGGAGCGGGGAAGAGATGAGTCTTAATTGCTTTGCGGAATGCTGGGAGAGAGTCGATGGAACGAATACTGAGGGGGAGATCGTTCCACAATTTGGGGCCAAGAACGCTGAAGGAACGGCCTCCAGTTCGGCAGAGCCGGGTCCTAGGGATAGTCAGGAGGAGTTGGTTGGAAGAACGCAAATCACGGCCAGGAACGTAAGGTTGGACAAGGTTACGAAGCAGCGGGGGATTTCTTAGTTTAACGATCTTAAAGATCGTAACTAAGGCCTTGAATTGAATTCGACGGTCCACGGGCAGCCAGTGGAGTTTGCGAATAGTAGCTCTGGCTGAACATCTGCGTGGAAGGCCGATCAGCATTCTGGCTGCCGCATTTTGGATACGTTGGAACCTAGCAGTTTCCGCTTTGTTAGCTCCCAAAAGGAGGACGTTAGCGTAGTCCAGGCGCGATAGAATGGTGGCCTGGACGATAAGCTGGCGGGCCTTAGAATCGAAGAGCCCGAGTATGGGCCTGAGGTTCCTTAGAAGGCCTATGCAGGTGGCTGCCACCTTTTTAGTGTGGGTCTGGTAGCCAAGGTTGGCATCCACCCAGACTCCCAGATTTTTGACGCATTTTTTGGGGAGTGGGGTGGCGCCTAGGGATGACGGCCACCAGTGCTCGTTCCATAGGCTGGTGTTACGGCCTAGGAGGAGCACCTCGGTTTTACCGGCGTTGAGTTGGAGGTAATTGTCCGTCATCCAACGGGCCACAGCAGTCATACCCTCTTTAAACTTGGATGCCACGGGGGACGGGCTTTCCGAAAGGGTGACAACCAACTGGGTGTCGTCGGCGTATGAGACCAGCGTGAGCCCCCACTCTCTAGCCACGTCTGTAAGTGGTTGGACGTATAGATTAAAGAGGGAGGGGCTCAACGCTGATCCCTGGGGGACACCTTGAGCGATAGGGTGGGATTTAGAAAGAAATGGGGGAGCCGACACCTTAAAGGATCTATCCTTGAGAAAGGATTGAAACCATGCGAGGGCAAGACCAGTCACCCCGGTTACTCACTTCTGTGTTGCTTGTGGTACCTATGCTGGTGCTTGCTGTGCACCGCTGCTGATCCAGACTGCAGCCAGAGCTCTTGCTCATATCCACACGCCCAGTCATCAGAAGATGGTAATTATGGTAAACGTGCAGGGTGACCATACCTCACAAATCTTTTCGCTACACACCATGCTTCAGCGAGCTATATACTCATTACGACAAGTTCACAGTACACCCCTAAGTCTTGCAGATGCCTCCAAAATGCTTCCCACGTAGACCATTAGATGATTCCAAAAGAACACACAAAAAACCATGCATAACAAACAAAGTACCAACTTACTTCATCACCCAGAAATCACTTTTGGTTCCTCAAGGAGTATGGTAAGCTGTTATTAAAGCCACTACATTATGTTTCAGGGTGTGCCATGTGCTATTATATATATATACACACCATTGTTCAAATAAAAATTGGAGTAAAACCTTTCCCGTCGGAGTGCTGGATTATTTCTGGGATGCGAAGAAATTTGTATATATATATATATATATATATATATATATATATATATATATATATATATATATATATATATATATATATATATATATATATATATATATATATATATATATATATCTAGAGAGAGAGAGAGAGAGAGAGAGAGAGAGAGAGAGATAATTATACACCTACATATACATCACACCTCATAACCTGCCTGCAATGACCGTCTCGGTGTCTCTTCATCTCGCAGCGTATACCATCCCAGGAACTGCTGTGTGGATTTGTTTTTGAAAGAGTGGTTTTTCATAAAATGACCTCTTACTGGTATTCTAAAAATTCTGCTAAAAGGCGAGGCAGCACGTCACGCCAGAGGCTTTAAGGCCTGTTTTTCACGTTCCCTTGAACTTTGCTATCCACATCATAACAATGACATTTTTGACCTGGCCGGCGGCATAGAGAGAAGGTTGAACAATTCCCTTTTCTTTTTCTGCTGCCCGAGGCATACCCAGGACAGGTATTCTTGGTGAGGGTGTGAGAACAGGCAGCTAACGCATCGTTGGTAGAGGAGGACAGTTAATAGAGCAACAAAGCCCGTGAGATGGCGACTGTGACCAGTTAAAAAACTGTCTATCAACTTTTTAAAAGCACAGTTTTTTAAATTATTTTTTTTACTTTGCAACAAAGGTTGCAGCAGCAATTTTACATGTATCATTTGCAAGCCTGGTACATGGAAACTTAAAGCATTGTCCAGTTTCATCAGGCTGACAAAAGGCACTCACTACTCCCATATGATAATCGACACATCTTTAACTTCTGTGTTGACTCATATATGTAAGACATGCGCCTTCATTGACCTTCGGCTTAAGGCCTATTGAACAGATAAATGAAACATCTGGATCCATTAACTATAGGGTACATTCAATACCGGATGCGAGCAGGAACTACTTGGGGCAGTTGCCATGAACGTTGGGAATCTGTGCAGGGAGGTGGCAGAAACTGAGGGCCAAGTACATCCCCTCTTCTCTACATGTGTCACTCCTCAGGGCCAAAAATACGAGGAGATGTTGAGGAGGAACTAAGTGCGAGATGTACGATGGTTTTTAGCGTGCGCAAACGGGTCTGGCACGTTAAAAACCATGGGCCCATATACAATCAGTATTTTGCGACTCGCAAATAAATTGCGACTCGCAAAATACTGTTTTGCGACTCGCTATTTGGTAGGTGGCAATGCATTCACAAATGAAAGGTGTCCCCAGGGGGCCCCGTCCCCTTTGCAAATGCATGCAAAATAATTTTTTATGTGCAGGCAGTGGTCCCAGGGACCACTGCGTGCCCTTAAAAAATTAAACGAAAGTGTTTCATTTTCTTTTTTTAAATGCATCCCGTTTTCCTTTAAGGAAAACGGGCTGCATTTTTTTTTAAAAAGCTGCTTTATATAAAAGCAGTCCCAGACATTGTGGTCTGCTGAGCCCAGCAGGCCACCATCCCTGGGATGGCCAGCCATTCCAAATGGGGTCGCAAAATGCGGGTGGCTAATTAATATTCATGAGCCTCGCATTTTGCAACCCCATTGGGTATCACAAACAGTGTCCAAGACCCTGTTGTATATGCCAAATAGCAAGTCGCAAATTGCGAGTCACAAACGCGACACAATTTGCGAGTCGCTATTTGACCGGTTGTACATCTGGCCCTTGGTGGGAACAGCACAGAGGAAGAGAGAGGTTTGGTGTCTCAGGCAACTGGAAAGGGATTAGCCACAGTGTCTTACTTGAATGTAGAAAAACCTTTAGGCAGAGACCATTCTCTGGTCCTTGTTGAGACAATCTTTGACTTTCCTATCCCTAATAAATAATAAATACAAGTCTCCAACCCCTTCAGGGCACCATGTGGTGTACCTCAGGGCTCGGCCCTGAGCCCCACTCTTTTTAACATTTACGTTGCTCCCCTGGCCTCAATCATTAGAAAATGTTGGTTTGTACCGGTCTCGTATGCTGATGACACACAAATAGTGGTGTCAGTATCTGGCAACATAGAGGAAACAGAAGACCGCTTCAGGGACTGCATGATGCAAGTAAACGAATGGATGCAGTGTAACTGTTTAAAGCTGAACGGTGAAAAAACAGAGGTCATGCTTCTGGGCACTAATGCTGATTTCTGGTCCCCCAAATGGTGGCCTGACAATCTGGGCGACTGCCCAATCCCAATAGGAACAGTAAAAAATCTCGGATTTATATTCGATGATAAACTGACCTTTAATGCCCAGACTAATAATTTGTCTTCCTCCATCTGGCACACATTAAAAATGATCAGAAGAATATGCCCATTTATCCCCTTTGACTCACGGAAAACAGTGGTCACGGCGCTTGCCATGTCTAGACTGGACTATGGCAATGCTTTATACACAGGGATTCAAACCCAATATCTAACCAAACTGCAACGCCTCCAGAACGCAGCAGCAAGACTAGTGCTAAACATTCCTAGATCCAAATCAGTCTCCCATAGACTGAAGGACCTGAACTGGCTGCCCGTGGACAAAAGGATAAAATGTAAGTCCTTGTGTCTGGCATATAAGGCACTCCATGGCTCAGGACCACAATTTCTGAGAACTCAATTCAAATGGTATGTCCCAGCTAGAAGTCTGAGATCCACTAACGCAAAATTCGTCCAAGTACCCAAGTTCAAACAGACTAGGTGGGGAGGAAGAAGCTTCCTGCTGAGGACAACCAAGCTATGGAACCTTCTACCTATCAATATAAAAAGCAGCCCGTCGCTTCTGGCCTTCAGAAAGGCAGTTAAAACATGGTTATACCCCTGTTAAGCATTCCTGTAGTATACTGAAGAGTATCCAACAGTAGCGCCAAGACGCCTTTTGGGCATTCATGCGCTTTACAAGTTCAAAAATCAAATCAAATCAAGTCAGGGAGAGCTCACTGAGCCTACCCTTCCCAATGCGCTAGAATTGTCAGACAGAGAGGTGGTGATGAAAGCCCTGAAGAGGGCCGGCACGTAGTCAACAAAGGATTTTAGGCTGCTGGTTTGCTCTTCTGGAATGGGAATGGAGACCTGAGTTTGTCTGTCGTGTATCTGCTCTACATCCCTTGACACCACCAGTGTTTAGGCCAATGACTTTTGTGTAATAATAAAGTCTTTACTAGCAAATCCCAGATCCCCTAGCCTATTACAAACTGAAGAATGATCTCGGCTACAAACTGTTTATTGTTATTGCAAGAAATTGTATCTGTGGTGAGGACAGTCTCAGTACCTATCCCAATATTGCCACCAGTGGGTTGACCAGACTGTGGGGTATATTATTTACAAGAATTTGCACCTTGCTGCGCCAAATAAATTACTGCTGCAGTATGAAAGATTCCTACGCCATGTCTCTGTTGTATTTACAATACGGTTTGCCATGGTGTTAGAAGGCAGCCGGCGCCATAAAAACTGACACTGTTGTGTGCGCCGTGTCATAAGGAAATTTGACGCAAATGATGCAAAAATGATGTCCGGCCAAATAGTGTCTAGAATATAGACACTAGCTGTCCTAGCGTCACTTTTTAGCGTTAAACTTATTTTTAAAATGCCGCTATGTGAATAAAGAAATGGCACACAAACCAGTGGTGGCTATGATGAACAACAACAGCAACAGGGCGAGTTGCAACAAGGGGCAATGTGGGTAACTAGGTCATGTCGTGCAGTGCAGGCAGCTATGTCCCAGCACTCTGCAGCACTGTCTGCAGGCCAAAGGGTAGCATGTGGGCTCATCTATGGTTAAACATTACATAATTGGAAGTACCATGGGCATATTTACAATATTTTGGCATATGGCAGTGCCACAAGCCTAGCTGTGCTAACCCTACGTTAAAAGAAAAGGGCAGGAATGCACCCTATCTACAAGATATGGTGCATTCATGTCCTTTCTGCCGGAGCACAAACAGCAGCCGACCGCCAACGCAGGCACCCTTGCACTATGGTGCAAGGGTGCAGGGCATGCTTTAGGATTGGTGCCGCCTGGTGCGATAAATGTTTGTTTGCGCCCCCCTCATGACCCCTCTATGGCCTACTTCTGCATGGATTCCCACATCACCATGCTCCAAGGGTGCCATCATATCTTCATAGCCCCTTCTTACATTTATTCTTTAATTTCTTTTATGGTGCTACTCGTCCAAAGTGGGGTGTCAGAGAACATTACGTGACACACATATGTATCATGCTGAGGCAATGATTTATACATGTGTAAATCAATGTATAGGAAATGTTGCATAAGACAATAAGAGATACGAGGTGTTGTAGTCACATGTAGTCCGTACTGGTAGGCTTTGTATGCTATGAATGCTGAGTGTGGAAAAAGACAAACTCAGGTTTCACAACATAACAAAGTGGTTGGGGCTGTGTATACTAATAAGAATGTATCACTACCCAAAGGAACAGTATTTAGTACCTTAGAATGAGGAAAGATTGAGGAAAAAATAACTTTCTAAACTCATGCCTTGCAGTTTGCATGCAGTGGTTCATAACTCACTGTGTTATATTCCAAGGATTGTAACTTATGAACTGCTAGTTTCCAAAAGTTTCTCTATGACAAAACCCACTAACCTATCTACAAATAAATACAAATCTGTGATAGGCATGTTACACTTTGTGCTTTGTGGGAGGCACCTTAACTGACTATGCTAATTTATGTGAGTGAAAACTGTCACAAGACAAAACACAGTCCTCTTCACCAAGTACATCAACCACTAGATTCATCATGCCAATATTATTATGCTCTGAAAATCACTGGGCACACAAAGATCTCTTTAGCGGATGGTTTAACGCTGAAAGATATTTAAAAATGCACTATCTTTGTGATCCAATTAAGTAAAGCCAGCAAACACATTACATACAAAAGGGTTCCTCCTCAACTTACAGGAGCTCACTCATGGCTGGGATGCACTACAAGAAGTTTGTGCAGTTAATTCCGTGATGGCCTACGTTGGGTCGCAGGTGGTGGCCATTGCAGCCCCTAGTGGCGTTGGATGACAGGCTGTAGTGTGGGCGAGATCCATAATATAGCCTAGTAGCTCAAACTTTCATCCCTCTAATGTTAGTAAAACAAAGACTGCTGGTTAATAAGTGACCGTATTTTAAAATCTACGAGTTGCAGTTTTACAGTGTCAGCTATAAACCCATCTATTATTATATAAATAATGGTAATAATAATAGCAGCTGGCAGCTTAGCTATCTCATAATGCTCTCCAAGGTCCCAGATCATGAGGGAGTAAAATCTCTCTCATTCCACACTCAAGGGGTAGAATTTTAAAACCCATAAAGCAGAAAATTAAGGAATCCGGACTAAATGATACAGCAAAGCCAAAAGAGTAGACTAGAGGGCCTCATGTGGTTGCCATGGTCGCTATACACTTAGCCTGGTAAAAATAATTAAATAGCTCTTTTTATTCAAGTGAAAAGCATAAAGTGCAAGTTCATGAAAACTTTTCATACGTGCAAACCACAGAACTACTTTTAGCGAAATGTTTGCTATATGTGTGATAGGGCACTGGTCAATTTCCCTCAAGATAACTCAGAGGGTTAATGCTCTTTCGTGACAGAGTCAAGGTCCACTAAGTGTATTAGACATGGTAAAACACAACTCACAAAAGTATCCGTTAATAGGGCTCAATCCAGCAAGAGTTAATTCAGCAAAAGGTTGGGCATCACTACTGCTGTGATTTAAAGCGCCAATAAACTATACCGTTCACTTTGTATTTTATAGGAGGAAGGGAACTCTTCTTCAGCCGGGAGTGCTGCAAGGATGCAACTAATGTGGGTGGGGCGGTATGTGACAATTCCAGGGAGGGATGGTGGATGCTCGAGGTGCAAGCAGAGGGTGGTCTGAGTTACTAGTATCAGAGCACGGTTGGTCACAATGCAAGTTGTTCGTGATGCATGATGTAACTGCGCTACAGCACTCCTTCCTCCATTATCAAGTCCAGAGAAGTAGGTTATAGATCAGGAAGAGGGCCGAAATGACAGGAGATGGGGCGGCTCTCTATGTAACATGAAAGAAGCTCAGGTTTAAACACTAAAAAAGGATCTAAAAGTAATAAAAACGCAGTTTGAACATATCGAGAAATCGCATGTAAAGTGAAAGAACGGGTAAAATTGCAAGCTTGAATGCAGCTATTCCCACTGCTCTGCGGGCCCTGTCTTTGTGCAGCAACAGGATGATACAGCAGCTTCCAACAAAAATCTAATTGTCTTTTGGAACTTTTGCAGTCATTGTTTAGCAATAAAAGTGCGCTTCTTTGTTGAGACATGAAGAATGAAAGCAGAGGAAGCCCTGTCAATGCGCACCGCCAGCGCGTGAGCAGCGTTGTTTGTCTTCTTTTGTTTCCAAGACCCTGTGAAAATGAACATTAGTAACGGCACTCAGCTCCATGCAAATGGCGCCACCCGGAACTTGGCACCCGGTGCGGCGGCACCGGTTGCACGGCCCTAAAGACGGCACTGCAAGGGTGCCTGGGTTGGCTTGAGCCAGCCTATTGTGTACCAGCACAGGGATGCATGGTATTGTTGTAAACACAGTGCACCCCTTCACTTTCCTAATGACACAGCTCGGCGCAGCAAGATGGGAACTATCTACACATAGGGACATTTCAAGATCAGTGTCCACAGTAGCTTGGATTAAACTACATTGCACACAGCTGTCCTGGCATGCAGGATCAGAGCGCACAGGTTTCAGCTTCCATGGTGGAGATCACCTGAACTCTTCTCATCTACTAAATCTGACTGGGTGTGAGGGTGAATGCAAGTGATGTACACCAGAGGACCATGGGGCAAATTTACAATGAAATGGCAAAGTGCGTCACCGCAAACAATTCTGCTGCGCCTAGCTGCATAATTTAAAAAATGCAGGGATGCACTATAATTACAGGGATAGGGGGCACCCCTGTGCTCACTTTTGCACCAGTGCAAAAAGAACAGCCGTGCACCAATGCAGGCACCCTCGTGTCATGGTGCAAGGGTGCCTGCGTTGCTGGGAGGATCGTTTATGTGTAGGAAGGGACGCTTTCCTGCACAGAAGGAATCATTAATGGAATTATGCTCCTTCTATATGTGCTGCAGAATGCAACACACACAGAGAAAAAAATGAGTAGAATTAAAAGTATTTCTTTTTGTTTGCCAACTCTAACATTTCCTTTTGAAAAGCGTTAGTTTTTTGCGCAGCCTCAGTTTTACTATTACTTGTAAATCTGGGGCAGTGTCAAAAAGTAATGGGTGTTGCATAGGAACGCCTACAGCGACACCCATAGCATGCCCCTTTGATGCAGAAAACTGTGTCAAAGGGTATGATATTTACAATGTAACGCCGCCTTGTACATATGGAGGAAGGCATTGAGTGAAAGGAGGGTCGTAGGAAGTGGCGCTCAGATGGCACATTGCCCTTGTAAATATGGACCCATGTGTGTCAAAACAAATGATGGTGTGTGGCCCTGGAGGGCTTCTGCTAGTGCAGTGCATAGTAGGTGCATGCTGTGTACGTCGAACTGCCACTCTGTCTGAATGGAAAGACACTGCATATCAAGCAGGTGAGAAGGGACATGAGTACTGCAAGGGCCCTCACCAATACACATGCACTGCTGTGTCTGACAGGGTCACACATGTATAGCAGCTGGTTAGGGCTGACAGAAAACAGCCCATTGTGGTACTACATTCTACATGTCATGTGGACCTAGGCGAAGATGTAGTATGTTGAACACAAAAAGAACCCCGGGTCCCGGGGTCACGTAGGGCGAGTGTGTGGGTGGGAACAACTATGCTGAAAGGGTGGGAGTCCCTTTAAATGACGGTTTCTCTCACACACCAGAGGTGTCATGCTTCATCATAGGGAATCCTCACATCACGAAATTAGTTGTGATGCGGGCACCACCCCCTCACTGTGAGGAAGGAGCTCAGAGATGTTTGTTAGATAGTCTATGATTGGGGAGTTTGCCCTCGCTGGTCCATTACATCTCCTCAGGCCCCCCCTGTGTGTTTTTGAAGATGTAGTATATGCCAAGAGGAAATCTGGGCCAAAACAGTTCCACAGTGCCACATATATAAGTTGAAGGATGTCATACAGGGAACTTTCAAGGGATTGGGAAAACTACTTAGCCACCACAAAGGACATGAGTCCGGGAAGATCAGAGGCTGAGGTGGATGGGCCCAGTTGTTTTAGAAAACTGGGTAGGTACATGTCACCATTTTCAGCACTACTACCATGTGGGGTACTGCCTGACCATTATCACTCAATAAAAGCCTGCTTTATCAGTCCATTGGATATGGCCATGCATAATGTAGGTGTCGTAGGCACATGAGAGTCAATGTATGATCTTGGTACCATCATTGTGTGGCAGTAATTCGGCTGCCAGGACTTAATTGAAAACAGCCAGAGGAGGCATGTTCACATACAGGTGCATGGGTCAATCAATCAATCAATCACGGCATTTATAAAGCGCACTACTCACCCGGAGGGTCTCAAGGCGCTTGGGGGGGGGGGGAGGGGGGGGGTGCCGCTACTGCTCGAACAGCCAGGTCTTGAGCTTCTTCCTGAAGGAGAGGTGGTCTTGGGTCAGGCGAAGGTCGGGAGGGAGGGTGTTCCAGGTCTTGGCGGCCAGGTAGGAGAAGGACCTTCCTCCTGTTGTCGCTCTTCGGATGCGGGGGACGGCGGCGAGGGCGTGGTTGGTCGATCGGAGGTGGCGTTTGGGAGCGTAGAAGTTGAGGCGGTTGTTGAGGTAGCTCGGGCCTTGGTCGTGTAGGGCTTTGTGTGCGTGGGTGAGGAGACGGAAGGTGATTCTCTTGTTGACGGGGAGCCAGTGCAGGTCTCTCAGATGTCCGGAGATGTGGCTGCGTCGGGGGATGTCGAGGATGAGTCTGGCTGAGGCGTTCTGGATCCGCTGGAGTCTCTTCTGGAGCTTGGCGGTTGTTCCAGCGTAGAGGGCGTTGCCGTAGTCCAGTCGGCTGGTGACGAGGGCCTGGGTGACCGTTTTCCTGGTCTCGGTGGGGATCCACCGGAAGATCTTCTGTAGCATGCGCAGGATGTTGAAACAGGACACGGAGACGGCGTTGACTTGTCTGGTCATGGAGAGGGAGGAGTCCAGGATGAAGCCCAGGTTGCGTGCGTGGTCTGTCGGTTTGGGTGCGGTGCCCAGGGCGGGGGGCCACCAGGAGTCGTCCCAGGCGGAGGGCGAGGAGCCCAGGATGAGGACTTCCGTCTTGTCTGAGTTCAGTTTCAGGCGGCTGGTCGTCATCCACTCGGCTACGTCTTTCATCCCTTCGTGGAGGTTGGTTCTGGCGGCGGCGGGGTCGTTGGTCAGGGAGAGGATCAGCTGGGTGTCGTCGGCGTAGGAGATGATGTTGAGGTTGTGTTGGTGTGCGATGGCCGCAAGGGGGCTCATGTAGACGTTGAAGAGGGTGGGGCTGAGCGAGGAGCCCTGGGGAACGCCGCAGATGACTTCCGTGGCTGCAGATCTGAACGGTGGTAGGCGGACTCTCTGTGTCCTTCCAGCGAGGAAGGAGATGATCCACTCCAGTGCCTTCTCCTGGATTCCGATGTTGCTGAGGCGCTGCACTAAGGTGCGGTGGCAAACAGTGTCGAACGCCGCGGAGAGGTCTAGGAGGATGAGGGCCGCTGTTTCACCGTTGTCCAGCAGGGCTCGGATGTCATCGGTGGCAGCGATGAGGGCGGTCTCGGTGCTGTGGTTGGCTCGGAAGCCAGACTGTGAGGGGTCGAGGGATCCATTCGTCTCGAGGAAGGCGGCCAGCTGCTTGTTGACGGTCTTCTCGATGACTTTGGCTGGAAACGGGAGGAGCGAGATGGGGCGGTAATTCTTGAGTTCGGTGGGGTCCGCTGTTGGTTTCTTTAGTAGAGCGCTGAGTTCGGCGTGCTTCCAGCTCTCAGGGAAGGTGGCGGTGTCGAAGGAGGTGTTGATGATGTCCCGCAGGTGGGGTGCGATGACAGCGTCGGCCTTGTTGAAGACGTGGTGGGGGCAGGGGTCGGTCGGAGATCCGGAGTGGATAGAGTTCATCGTGCAGCTGGTGTCTTCTGTGTTGATCTGGGTCCAGGCGCTGAGGGTGGTGGTGGGGGGCGTTGGTGCGGTCGTGGGGAGCGTTGTTTGTGGGCTGAAGCTGTTGTGTATGTCAGCGATCTTGTTGTGGAAGTAGGAGGCGAGGGAGTTGCAGAGGTCTTGCGACAGGGTGATGTCGTTGTTTCCGGCGTTGGGGTTGGAGAGCTCTTTCACGATGTTGAAGAGTTCCTTGCAGTTGTGTGCGTTGTTGTCCAGCCGGTCCTTGAATGCTGTTTTCTTGGTGGCCTGGATCAGTTGATGGTGCTTCCGGGTGGCGAGCTTGAGGGTGGTCATGTTGTCCGGTGTTGGCTCCTTTCTCCAGGCTTTCTCGAGGGCTCGGCAGTTCTTCTTGGAGCTCTTGAGTTCGTCGGTGAACCATGGGGCCTTCTTGCTGCCGGGTC
This sequence comes from Triturus cristatus, assembly GCF_964204655.1. NCBI lineage: Eukaryota > Metazoa > Chordata > Amphibia > Caudata > Salamandridae > Triturus > Triturus cristatus. The sequence goes on along the minus strand of NC_140584.1, from coordinate 328,312,259 downwards.
TGCTAGGCGGGGTCCTCAGTGGGGCGAGGTCGTCTGCGCAGTCGCTGATCCACTTCGTGAGGTTGTCGGCGGCCTGGCTGGGGTTCGCTGAGATGGCGGGAGGGTGCTGGCTCAGGGAAGCGGCGAGCTGGTCTGCTGTGATCTTGTTCCAGTTTCTTCGAGCAACCTGTTGCTGGTGGTGGTGGATCGTGGATTTTCTGAAGGTGAAGTGGACGCAGCTGTGGTCCGTCCAGTGGAGTCCGGTGGCGTGGCTGAAGACGATGTCCTTGCTGGATGAGAAGACAGCGTCGAGTGTGTGTCCGGCGAGGTGGGTGGGGGTGGTCACCAGCTGCTTGAGTCCGAGGTTGGCGAGGTTGTCAAGCAGGGTGGTGGTGTTGCGGTCGTTGTTGTTCTCCAGGTAGAAGTTGATGTCCCCCAGGAGGATGTAGTCAGCGGAGGGGAGGGCGTGCGGGCTGATGAGGTCGGCGATGTCTTCGCTGAATTGTGTGCGTGGTCCCGGGGGTCGGTAGATGAGGGTGCCTCTGAGGGTGGTTTTGGGGTCCGTGTGGATCTGGAAGTGCAGGTGTTCGGCGGTTGTCAGGGTGTCGTCGGTGTTGGTCGTGATGCGGATGGAGTCCCTGTAGATGATGGCGATCCCTCCTCCAGTCTGGTTGCCGCGGTCTCTTCGGGTGATCTTGTAACCCTCTGGGATGGCGATGGCGATGTCGGGCGCTGAGGAGTCGTTCATCCAGGTTTCCGTGAGGAAGGCGACGTCAGGAGCTGTGGTGTCGAGGAGGTTCCAGAGTTCGATGGCGTGTCTGTGGACGGAGCGGGTGTTGAGTAGGATGCACTTGAGGTGGTTGCTGCTGGTGTTCGGCTTGGCGGGTGCTGGTGTGGGGCAGGTCCGGATGCAGGTAACCTTGCAGGCGTGGTAGCTGAAGGGTCCGTGGGTTCGTCTCGGGGTGGCTCGGTAGCATCCCGGGATTCGGCCGGTGTTGAGTGCGTTGAGGGTGGCGGCGTCGTACGTCCGGCGGGTGGGCTGGGGTCTGCGGGGGCCCTAATTAAAACAATGTGTGACACCCTGCAGATAACTAACTGTGGTCATGATGAAATGGGTTGAATGGCAGTGATCGTAATCTGACTAGTATGTCAGGGCCCATCCAGAGTAGGCACATAGTGTTAGTGTGAACAATAATGAGATCCAATCATCTGAAATGGAAATACAGTGTAATTTTCAATCCATACCCTATGCGTAACAGGTGTCCTACGCATCAATGAGGAATTGAAAGTGATATCTATTGAACCTTGAGTGTCAACTGGATTACTCATGTCAACATCTAAGAGAGATCGGCAATAGCATTTCTCCATCTCATTGCAGAGGATGAACCCTCACCTCCTGGCCAGCACGCTGTCCCGGACTTCAGCGATTATGGGGATGACAACCTGCAAACCATTAACCTGGACACCCTCCAAGAACTCCTAGACTCCATTGGAGCACCATCTCTGGACACAAGGAGGGTCAACAGCCTCATGGGGGTTCCACATAACCTGCCTACCAACCAACAGGCACTACCTGACACCACACCAAGATTCCTGGACTCTGAGGACTCACAGATTACTTTCCAACATACTGTGGTAGGAGTCCAGTGGGAGATGGCAGAGCAAGTGTGGGCGGGGATGGAGACAATGACAGCCGGCCTAGAGTTAGTCCGTGGGTGTCTCAGTTCCAATAGGAACAACACTGCGGCCATAGGATGCTCCTACTTTCTGCTCCATGCCCTCCAGCAGTCCCTGTCTGACATCGCTGGTGTCATGAGGCAGAGGTATGAACAAATTGCCTGCCAAAGTGGTGCCAGCGAGGTGCCCAGCCATCTGGGGGCAATAAGAACCATCTTAAAGCCCATGAAGTGGAAGCAGGACTCCCAATTTGCTGTCATGGCTGCCTACCACCAGGACGTTGCTGCTGTTTTGCAAAACCAGCAGATCCTCCACGCAGCTGTGCTGCCTCATATATTGGCACAGATGAATGTTGCTGCAAGCAGAGAGTCCACATCTTCAGCCTCTGATGTGTGTGCCTCCTTCGGCTGCCACACCTACAACACCCCCTCACAGAAGACACTGCACACATCAGAAGAGGAAAATATGGACTGCACCACTTTTTCATGAAAACTTGTCCTATAGCATTCATCGGTGCCACATACCAGTTTCTCCTTTGCCCTTTTCTTATGAACATGGCAGTGAAAATCAGCTGCAACTGTCCTCATTTTGCTTTCAACCTGCTCACGTCAACCATTTGTGGACTCTCAATATGGCCTATCCTCCCTAACGACATTGTGGTCAACCTCCTCACTGAAGCACTCCTCTCCTCCACATTTCCCATGACATGTTATCCCGATGGACTCTATCTGGACATCCACTGGCTAAAACCATCGTTTGGGGTTGTTGTTCTATGACCTGTCCCTGTGAGCTGCTTAGGTATTAGCACATGTAAATAAATGCACTTAGTACTACTTGTGTGTTGTTGTCTGGAGCAAGTTGGCCATTGTGCATTCTGTGAGGCAAATACTCCAACTATTTGCCAAAGGGACATGTGTTGTTTGGAGTCAGGGACAACGCTATAGAGTGAGAATGAAACATATTTGGTGAACTACATATGAGTGTTGAGTAGCAAGTGGTTGTCCAAGGTTGCAAGCATGAAGTTCAACTGGTGTCTTTCAGTCAATGTTTATGGTGAATGAAGTCCCCCACAAGTGTCAGGTCTACTCATGGATACTAGCAAGCAAACAACATTGGGCTGACAAGTATGTGCTACAAGTATGAGTGAGTACAGGGCAGCCATCAGTGTGTGAGTCCAAAAACCTACAAATTGGGTGAATATTTTGACCACAACATCCTTCCAAAGCATTTTGAATGATGTACCCACACAGAGAAATTGTATGTCAATACATGTGTTGCACTGTGTACCATTTTCATCATAATTGCCATATGCACTGCTCAACAATTTATGTAGATAGGCAATGTAATGGCCAGCCTGACAGATCCCTGCCCAGAGTTAAAACACATACTCACACATGTTGCCAAAAACTGCTAGCAAAGACAAATGCATGGACATAACATTACCTGAGCATACCTGCTAACACAGTAAATCACAATGCACACCTGTATGTAGCAAACAATGACATTTAATGTCAACAGAAAAATTTAAATTGCTAAAACAAGCTAACCTACACTAACTAACTAATCCAACATAGCCTACATACTGTCTAAAACTTCCTTAACTCAACCTAGCTTACTTTACACATTTAGCACAATATGATAAACATCAAATGCCCACCCCCCTTAAGACACGTCTTCACACAAGGACAATAGAAACTACACCTAAACATCAACTAACAACACATTGAATTCCAAACAATCTTATTTGTTTTGGTATTTTCTGAAATTTTGTATTTTTGTATTTTATTTTCAGAACACATATATAGCACATCAACCCCCACTCCATAAAACACAAAGTACCCCTACCCACTAAAATTGTTTCAACCCCTACCAAACCTCTAAAACCACTATCCCAATATTAAAACTCTACTAACTAAACTAAACTAAGGTATAAAACCATTGAGAACAACAATAAAACAATGTACAGGGGCAAGGGCAGAAATGTTCCCTGTGGCTGAATTGTGGCTAGGGTCTTGCCAGTGTCTGCTTTACTTCCTGTAGCAGTATTATTCCATGGTCCATCTTGTGCTCAAGCACTGCCACTCTCAACTTTAGGTCCGAAAGGTCCTTCCTAATGTCTTGCTCAAATAAGCTAGCCCCTCCTGTCGGCTGAGGTGAGGGAACTGGTGGTTGTGTGGGTTTGCTGATGGAGGTGCTGTGTACCGGTACCTTTGTCTGCCTGAACATCTTGTCCAAGGTTGGTGGTCCCTGAGTTAAGAAATGCCATTTCCAAAGAGCCTTCTCTTTCTCATGACGCTTCCCCATTCGCATTGTGAGCCTTTGCGACTTGCCATATGTGGATGCACCGGCCCTTCCTGATGTTGTGCTGCCTCAACTGCTCTGGGGTCATGTTGTCTGTTTAAGCTAAAAGGACAACTCTCAGTCAAAGGATGACTAGGGACAGGTACAAACATAGTGAAACAATAATATTTTCACAGCATCAAATGTAGCAGCCCCTACAGTCTAAACTTATCTTGCAGTTTAGAATGAGCATACACATGCCTATTATCGATTATCTCAGATTTATTAAGAACAAAGTACAAAGGCATGGCAAATGTTGCACAATGCAATTACACCACCATTGCACATCTAGTTATGAACATGTCAGTACATAATATGCTTAGGAACAATGCTGTTTTGTTCCCATGGTGTGGAACTAATGTCATCTTTACTAAACATTAGTATGCCTTCTGCATCCTGCAATGGCCTTTATGCCATTGGCATTCACAACTGTAAGAAGTGCAATGTCTGCAAAGTACATATATTGTCTCACAACGTAGCGTAACTGATATGACAAGGACCCATATCAGGACACATTGCTAGCTATACAGAACACTTGGTAGGAATTATATGTCACAATGGACGCTGAATAAGTAACTCACATCACCTCTCCTAGCTGAACTATTGTAAGTTTATGGTGGACCATGTCACCAGTCATTACATGCTCCTAATGTCATAGCACGTGCAACTGACATGCATTTCAAATGTTTCACATCCTTGGCCATGTATCGTCTGACACATATTTTCACATAGTCTGCCAGTGTGATCATGGCTCCTCTGTCAAGCCTCTATCATGTGGTCCATACCAGAATGGCAATGTATTCTCCTTGACTTTAGTCAGGGGATGATGCCGATGCTACAATCAACATCCACTCTTCCTGACCTATTATTCACAATACAAACGTTTCTTTGTGATGGGATGTACATTTTATCTGGCAATTCACACAGCATTTGACATTACACTCAATCCTTGCACTACACTATCACATTGACGAGGGCACTCATTGAATGTTGGGGTCCTTGTAACCCTCCACTTCACCAACTGTGTATGATGCAGGTCCACCTACAAGACGTAAAATGTAAAACAAATCAGTTAACTTCGGACAAATATATGGTATGCAACAGAAGCACAGTAGCTATGCATAGCTATTGACTATGTTACCCTTCAGGTTGTAATTAATCTAATGGCACATTTGACATGCCTGAAATATACACATCAGTAAGGCAGGCTGAAGTGTACATATATATGATGAGCCAAAACATGCACCTGTTTGCCAATTTGCAGAACCAGTTCTTCGACCTCATAACTGCTATATTTCACTAGGATAGCTGACCTCTATGAGTCTCTGCACCTACATAACTCACATGCCATACTCAGCAAGGTATTGCAATATCCATGCCCTCTTAAATTTTACACCAGGAAATGAGTACGCTACATATATCACACATTATGCATACTTGTTCCTTCAATTAAGTGAGTTATGTGCCTGCCAGTGCTGCAGAGTTCCAGATAATGTTCAGACATGTCCCATGCATCCCTAAGTATTTTATTGGAAAATTGAACACTAACATGTTCTGTCCTCAAAATCACCTCCATGAGGCCATGCAAAGCCAGCATGCAGGATCTGCTGTGCATTCAGAGGTATGGAGTCAGGCAATCTAGTGCAAAGCACAGTGTAGCCATAGTGGGCACCAAGGAGCCATACCGTTTACATAGGAATTGCTGTTCAAAACCAGTTATATGTGTTTTGCCATATTCACAGGTTAGCTCAGCTGTGTAAACAATGGCAGGCCTCATGACTACCCAGGGGAGGTATGCCAAGGAGGAACATTGGTACATCACTATGTGTCATTCAGTATTGTATGTGTGATGCATTACAATGCAAATATACAAAGTGTTATACTCCGCCTTTGCGTTTCTTTGTGTAGAGAGCTGTCCCTTCCAGTACAATACCAATCATGTCAACGATGCACACACATGTGCACCAGAGGTCAATGGCGCTTGTGTATGCTAAGTACACCAAAGGGCTAATTTGCAAGCCCCTTGTGCCACCAAGGCCTCAGTTTTTAACATATGCTAGGGGCTTCTAAATAAGCACCTTTGTTGGTAAGGTGGTCCGCTATAACACAACAGACTGCCCCTTCATCAATTACTTCTGCCCAAATCTGTATTTTCTTAGTTTTGCTGGCCAGTAGAGGGCAAATCCTATTTGAGATGTGCAGCAGCATTACTTATGATTTGCCCTCCCACAGAGTTTTGAAGACAACTTAACGTGTAATGTATGTTCTGTAATTGTCCATCACAACTTTACCTGACAAATGCTTGTGGTGAAAGAAGCACCTCTGGAGCTGATCTGCACTACCTGATATGATATATGAGTTGTCAGGATGGGTGACGGGCATGTGTGTCAGCTCTATGCTTCCCTGGGACTAAATGTTATCGCCTAGAGGGACACTAACACTTGTGTGGCCCACCCAATGTCACTGATAGCACTAGTGCACAGATTGAGCCAGTGCTATTGCCATGTCAGGTGCCTCATTTGCATAGGGGCATGGCTATTGTGAGCAAACAATTTTGTGAGCCATACCTACTGTTACCTCGATTCATCATTGGGTAAATGTGACACATAGGAAAACACACAAATCATGTGCGTTTACCAACTTCTCCACCAACTTTGATGCCAATGTAGTCTAGCAGGTCTGATGATGGACCGCCCGGTCGATGCCAAACAGCCTCTGCATCTGTGCCCGCACTTTCTCCCACCATTGCCTCTGCACCGTTGTGGAGTAGCCCAGGAGTACACAGCCACCACTGGCTACCATGTTTGGCAGGTAGACGTTTACCAGCCACAAGAAGCTCCCAAACTCCTGATAGTTCATGGAGCATGCCCTACTCTTCCCAGACATGATCCAACCCAAACACAACCAACACCCAAACAAAAAAAAACCCAAAAAAAACACAACTAGCCATATAGCAATAATACCCAAACAGACAAACACCCGACTAAACACAGGATAAATCACAGCGATACACAACAAGACAGCACAAAAAATACGTGAGGGGCATGACAGGGACAGCAGAAACAGCTAAATAGCTCCTGACACACCTAAACACTCTCCAGCATAGCCAACACACAGCCACTCAGAAGCACAGACAGTTAAACTGTGACTGAAAGTAAAAATGAAAGTAACTTCACAGTTCCTGGTTTGCAACATGCATCATCCATAACATCACTTCCCATGATCCATAACATCACTGTCTGGGCCGATGCATCTCGTTTTCAACAGATGCTTTGTTTTCTTTTGCGCTACCAAGCAATGCGCCGATTTGACACAAGGCCTGACAAGGCACCATGTGGTCGTTCAGATGCGTCGGCTGAGAAGCGTCATTTTCAGCTGACGCAGTGGCTGCAAAATTCAGGCTTTCTGCTCATGTTTCATTGTCTTTAATGCAATAGGTCAAAAGTGTGTTTTTGGTGTATGGTGATGTGCAATGCATGTAATCATCTGCAGGGATTGCTGTGTTGGGTGTGAATAGCGGAGTTGACCTGCATACTGCCTTTGCACGTGTTCAATATGTGTGTTGACAGTTTACATATGTGTGAGTTCATACTTTTCGGGGATCATACTAGGCATATTGCCAAATCCCTCTGGTAGCGCAAGGGCACACCGTACAAGAGGTGTCCCGTGTGCTAAAGTATTATTGCCACCCAATTTCATTGCTTTTGCTTCCCCCAGGGATACCAGAAACTAGCACTGCCATGTGGACAATGCACTCACATCTAAAACAGCACAGCCTAATGCCAATCTGTGCCATGCACCACTTTGCAGGCAGCAGGCTGTGGGGATACTTGGGAGGGTTACATTTCCGGTTGCAGGTGAGTGCTGCGATTGGCTGAAACCACCTGGAAGGGGATGTTTGGATGGCGCCATATGATTGACTGAGTAAAGGCCATTCATATTCAATGGTCATACCCTACAGGAAAGTAACAGAGTTATCATTTGTGGGCCACATGATTCTCACTCATGCTGATGGCACTATGCTATATCACCATGCATGCTTTGGTGTCACCTCCTACATATTGCTGACAGTAAGTCTGCGTAAATAACACCATAACTACACTTTTCATCAAGGCGGTGTTGCTTGTGTGTAGCAGTGGTTGTTTACATGCAACACGCATGGAGTTTGACACTGAGACAGGTGATAAGACTCACGTAGACTTGGCACAGTCCAGAACTTGACAGACATCTCTAGTAGAGCCATAACATTGATGTATCAATTGATGTAACCTTGGATAATCTGTTTCCATGTGTCCTGCATGTTGTTGCGAACATTGGCCATGTCGAACTATTTCATGAATGCTTTATGTGCATGCAAGTGTTGAGAGAACTCACCATATCATTTTGCGGTACGCAAACATCGGCTGTGTGGCCTTGTGCCTGAAAGGCTATGTGTGGGCCAAGCACATTGCAATTGCACATAGTCTTCACCACCAAGCGTAGCCTATCATTTGTGGATAACGAGGCCAGCTTGTCTGGCCACAACTAGTCAGGTGTAGTACAATTATAAATATGTTTGACTTTGGGACCTATGACAATGTTTCTAGGTTATGTGGTTACTTGAAATTTGGTAATGGCTATGCAGTCAGAAATGAAGTTCACCTGCGATTTTCTAGAAACATCGCAACACTATATTTTTGAATGCATCAGTGCATGGCACCGTGGCTGTATTGACCTTGCCTTATGTGATTTCTGATGCTCAATTGTTACATATTCCTAATCTGGGTGTTGTGTCTCCACATTCACGCTAAGTCTGTACTGATAGGAGTTTAGTCATTGTTTTTATCTGAGTGCAGTACACCAACATGGTAGGCCACATCACTGCTTGTCCCATTGGCATCTTAGCTTAGTGGGACAAGTGTGGCTACATTCTCACTAGCAAAATTGCACTGGCAAAATATAGTATGTAGCATTTGCTTGTGTGATCAGAGATCTTCTAATGGATTTCATATGTGGATACAGTTTTTGATGTAGCATGTAGGTTTGGGACTGTATTCCCATGTACATATTATGTGGATGACTTCACAGTCATACTATGAGTTGACTACTATCGCCCACAAGTACGAGACCGTAATAATGGCTGCTGAAGGAGAGGCACACACAGAGTCATAGCACACTATCTACTTTGTTACACCATGTTAATTGTGGATGGCAATGGAGGACTTTTTGCTACAGGTAGTTGGCCTGTGCACTATTTTGTTTGTACCAGATGTTGTTCTATGCTGTTTGTTACACAACGTTACATACTTTTTAGTTGTGGCAATTAGTAGTAGGTATGATGTGAATGTTTTGATATTTACTATCACTATGCAATCAAAATACATAAACACTGGCAGTGCTCATATGCTTATTTACATATATATGTACACAGTTTCATGTTGTCATAATTTTGTGACAACATGTAAGTCACTCATGCATAATTAAAAACGTTTTGAATGATATGGTCCTTCCGCCGTGTTGCTGCTACTGATGGAACAGTTTGATGTGGCTCCTCATCTTCCTCATCCTCCTTGTGTGGCAGTTCCTGCTCCACATTAGCATCAGCCCATCATAAATGTGTCTGCACACAAATATTGTGTAATATGCAGCAATCAAGTGTAATTTTGCATACCACTGTGTGGCGAGTAGAGCAATTGGCCCCAGACATATCCAGACTCCTTAAGTGGGATTTTTGTACACCGAATGCCCTCTCTACTTTGCACCGAGTCCTGCTTGGGGCATGATTGTACCTCTGTTGTGGTTCAGTCTGTGTTTTTAAGAGGATGTCTGCTGAGCATATCCTTGGTCAGCTGCAAAGACAGGAGGGGTACGATTAGTTAAGAGTCTAAGAGTCATGAGAAGGGATGGCCTCATATTTACGTACATTCTGTTATGTGTCCTGAATGACTCATACACTTTGCCTACTGTAAGAGATGTGCTATGACACTGTGTGGCATACATGCGAGTAGGAATTGGAAATGACTGACACTATAATACACATACAGGTGTTCTGTCCTCTGTGTTTAACTTCTATTTGTCATACTTGTGAGTGAAAATGCCATGAAGGTGCTGATTTTTCACCAGTAAGGAGAGTTAATTAGCCATTGAGCAGACAAATCTCTCACACTCATCTATTGTGTCTGTTATTGACTACAATTGCTATTTCTGTACTGATACATGTCTGATTTTACAACCTGTAGCTGGAGCTGGTGATGTTGCATACTTCAGTCACGCATATTTGGCTATGAGAGTTGGAGTCAATCTTGTTCAATGTGTACTGCCACGGGAAGGGTAGTGAGTGAATATCATTGTGGGACATGATAGTGAACACATGGCAGTGCACTGTGTCCACTATGTTCACAGTACCCATGGGGTTTTACTTATGTGCGACTTTTGCGGTGTACATTGCAACTGGTAGACTAACCACACTACACAGGCACACTGCTTGGGGGCAGTGTAGCACATATTTTCCACATCATTCTGTGTCCAGGGTTTGGTGCCTGCGCTTGCAGAAAATGTCCAGCATTGCTCTAAGACAGGTACATTATTCCCAAGATGGCTGTGTTGTTGGCTGTCATGAGAAATGTAGTTTGTACATGAGGCTGTACCTTGCTGCACAGTCTGGAGCCTTGGATGACTGATAGAATGGTATGTGCACAACAAAACAGTGTGCAGATAGGAGGGGATATATGTATATGATGAGTAATGTAATGTAGTGAAGCATGGTAGACATGATCTAGCGAGGTTAAAACATGACTACATTTCTCAGTTTCATAGGTCTGGGCTATATAAGGTATCATGACCATGGGATTTACCTGTAGACTAAAGAAAGGGAACCCCTTACTTCAACAGTCTTTAGACACAGCATTTCATATAGTGTTGCATTAGTGAGGCTCTTTCAAACAATTGAATGCACACACAGGGCTCATTTAGCAGTTGTTGCCACTGGGTTATATACCTAACATTCAGCACATTCATGGTTTTTCCGCACACGCACAATCACATCTTAGGGACTAGCGTCAACACAGTCCCCCTTGCACCATGGTGCATGTGTGTCAGCATTGTGTCCTCAAATAACTTAATGCTTTAAGGGACAGATTCCTTCACCAAAAGCAAACAATCCATGCAATTTCCTCATTCTATGTGTACTGTGGAATGCATGACACATAGTAATTGGAAATGACAAACAGACATATAATTATGTATCCTCATTTCACCTCCCCTTGGAAATCACGCTATTTGCAAACAGTCTGAAGTCCCTGAACCTTGGATAGGTGGAAATGTGTGAGATCTTTATTGATGTTGCATGGGAAAAGCCACCACAAGACCCATCCTTAATGTAGGGTGAATAAATGCTGCACTTTGCTCTGGCTAGCCTTACTACATATCTATGAGGCCATGCAGGGGCACACAGGCTGACAATGCATTGCCTCATTAATATGGTTTGTAGACTTGCTCCACCAGAGCATCATGACAGTGATGTTCCAGCAGTGCAGTTCACTTGTACATGTGGCCCACAGTGGTGTAGGCAGTCTCAACATATTTGACATGTAGGATTGTGTTGAACATACGCCATGTATTATGTCGCAAGTATGTAGGATCACACCAACTACGTATGAACTGTCTCATTCAGCCCTTCACTAATATGGCAATGTATTCCAACATATTTGACTGTTATGTGGTCTGTCATGTGCTTTAGAAGTACTTACCAACCAGTAGGCCGTTCCCATATGTTCCATTCTGGAAGCTCTCATTGATCGTGGATTGAAGGAAGATGAAGGAATCATGAGTACTGCCTGCAGGAGTGGCCCGTGCAGGTAAGAGTGGAGGGGCGGGGGAAGGGGGGTCTTAACAGACAAGGAGGGAAAATTAAATAAATATTTAATTTTCCTTCGTCGTCATCTGTTGAGTCCCATCCCACCCCGCCCCACTGCTCTAACCTGCATGGGCTGCTCCTGACTAGCTGGGTACTTTGTGAGGACATTGATTAAGAGGCCCAGATGGTCCAGAAAATGCCTGCATGATCACGGAATGTGTGCTCTTCCTATTCTGGTGCAGGTGTGATGTAGCTACTAGAGGCACAAGTTGCACCTGGGTGCATTGCATTGCCCCCAATACATGTGGAAATCCTGCCGTGGCATAAAAACCTGGCTTGTTTTCCTGTTGGTTCTACATTGTGTTGGGGAAGAAGAGGTACTGGGGTGTGAGGCTTATGATGACATCCATGATGGAGGGGAGAAATTTAGAGAAGGATGTCTGGGATACTCTTGCCACTCTGGCTGTGGTGGGTTGGGAAGTTCCAGATACCAGCACGTGTAGTACAGCCAGTAGCTTGGCCTGCAGAGGGATGTTGGTGCACCCCTGCAATGTTGGCTGCAGACTTGGTGCAAACTGGTGCAGGAGGCGGACAATGGACTCCCTCCTGAGGTCAATGAGGGTAATCCTTTGGCGGTGTGTCCACTCCCTTCTCCTGCGCTGCCTCCGTGGTGATGGTGGTGGTGATGGTGGAGGTGATGGTCGTGCTAGTGATCTTCTTGGTGCTCTGAGCTGCAGTATGAGTAGGTCCATGGTGCAGTTGAGCTTGAAAGAGTGAATTGCAAATGTTCTGCTTTTATACCAGTGGACATGTGTCATTTTTATGCTTGGTTTTGTGTAGCGGTAACATTTTGCGGTTATTGGGACTCTGCAGGTCTTTTGCCAAAGTTGCGTAAATTTCCCAAAGCTATCTTTCACAAAGAGATCGCCCAGTGTGTGTAGTCCTCTGTGATCCCCTCAGCATACTGTTATGTATTTACAAGGATAAAGCACACTGTTGCATTACAATGTCTTAAATGAGTGTGTTCTGAGGATGTTTGCACAATTTAAGACTTCCAGCTGAATTTGTTTGTACCGGCCAAATCCAAGTAATTCTGTTAAGATTTGGTTATCCATGGATACCTTTTAATTATCGTTTGTGGGTTTAGAGTATACCGGTCCACCCAATGAATTGTCTATTGTAGTTGCACAGTCAAGAATATTTATTTGGATCAGACAGTGGCAGCCCCTCCATTAGGGTGGAGGAGCACAGCCCCCCGCCACCACCCGCAAATAAAACGGTAATAAAACAGGTTTTTAACCCGTTTTATTATCATTTTATTTTAATCCCCTGGACCCGCCCCAAGACTAATCCCCAAGACTCGTTAGAGCCTTGGGGACGGGTCCGGGTGGATGACACTGTGGCAGGGGAGTGGTAGTGTACTCCCTACTCTGTGCATGAGGGTTTGGCCAGCCATCTCAGGCCGGCCAAACCCTCATGCGCAGTGAAGCTTTCTCCAGCCCCAGCTGCGTTGGTGGGACTGGAGAAAGCAGGCACAGACTCCTAGTCTGCCTGGGAGCGCAAAGTCCCAGCTATCTGGCCAATATTGATGCTGCTTTCATGCAGCATCAGGATTGGCCGCAGTGCATTCTGGGTGCCTGTGCCCAGATGATGGAAAAGTGCAATGCAGCAGACAGCGGCGGCAATCAGGTAAGTTATTGATTTTTTTATTATTATTATTTTGTCACCCGACTCGCCGCCTCTCCAGCTCCCTCCTCCGGCCCGCCCGCCACTTTGGCAGGCAGAGTCAGTGTATGACTTGTGCATTGGAGAGTACATACACAAATGTGACCACAATAAACATTTGGGCATGGGGCACAGCGGTGGGCCACAATGCTGATGTTTTTATTCATCTCTAAAAAGTATTTAAAAGTACTATATATCGCGATCTGTTATCCTCTTTACGTTGGAGAGTGTGCCGGCCTAAGTATCTAAACGACTGTGGAGGCCCAATGGCCTTGAAGCTGAAGTATTACATTTGTTCTAGATTAACTCAGTGGCAAAATCTCAGACTTGCTGCATCTGATGCATGATCCACATACTGCTCCAAAAGAATCACTATCTAGGATGAAGGGGTAAACTGCTTTGAAGGCCATTTGTATCTATTACTCATGCCATCAGTCCGAAGGTAGGAGTAAGCAAACCTCCTCCTCTTAAGATTTAGAAGAACAGCTGGAGCAATGTAACTTTACTAAAATAGAAAAAAAAATGTTCCCGAATCCCAGTTTGTATGCATTTGAAAGAAGAAATCACATTTCCAGTCAGGAACTTTCCTGTCATCGCCTAATGCATTCTGGGTGTTCTAGTCCTGTTTTTCTTTCACAAAACGAATTAGACTTGCACACCTGAATAAAATGATTTATAAGGTCAAGCCTGGAGACTGTGTCCCTAAAGAACTGCAGTGATGTGGTCACCCCATGAAACTTCCTTCCTGAATTATAAAAGCTCAGCAGTTAAATAGTTTCATTTGGGACATACATATTAAAACAGAAGAGCATTTTTCTGGGAGGCACTCTTTCACAAAACAATTAGATGCACAGGTTGAGCAAAGAAGATTTTTTTCTTTCTTTTCCCATTTACAAACATCATTAGGGGCTTCACGCACAAAACACTGCATTTGAAAAGCCTGTGCAAATGACTTTACAAATGCAAGGTGTAACTTCACAACACACAAAAGTGCTTTATGGTTCATAAATGTCACTATGAATCAAAATGCACACATTACAATCCTTTGCGAATTGCAGGGGCAAAGGCAACGGGACCCCCAAGGTGCATAAATTCCCCTGGAAACTCTCAATGATATTTATGATATAATGCTTAGGAAAAGACCTCTTGCTTCTTTAAAATCACAAAAAAACTCCAAAGGGGGCTTTTAGCCCACCCATCACCTACCATTGGTTGCCTTGATTGTCACTTGCATTTTCTTGCTTGCTATTGTTGACCGGGAGTTGACTTCGACATTGCTTCAGTATGTCTCCTGTCTCTAGTTAATTGTATCTTCTCTGGAGCATGACCCAACTACTGATTAATTCCTTGATTTGTGCTCTGCCACGCTGTTTGAGCTCGTATTGATGTTCAGTTCAACACCATTACATTTGAATGTAAGCAACCTGCTGTGGATGTAAACAATTTGCCTTAATAATTTAAACATAACGTATCAATTACTGAAACCTACATTTTGCCAGTTTGTTGCTTTAAATATAGATTCATTGTTTACCACTGTTGCCATACAATATTTTCAAAATTAATGTTTGCCACTGTAAGTTTTATCCTCCTTTAAACATGAGCTTCATAATATCAGATGATGTTTTATTGAAAGCAATGCTTTGCAGCTATTTCCCACAGTAGAAAGGACAACCTTGCAAGAAAATCTGAATGCTTCTCAGCAATACCAGGGAAAATACTGAAATGTATTTCTAGCTTTCACAGTATTCGATTGAGTACCTGGTTCGGCTGCACCTGCTGCACAAAAACTAACTATACCTCAGGTTTTGCCCTAGGGATGGGAGGAACTTGGAGAATTTGACTCTGCAGAGTTACATAAAAACTGCATGAGATTCAACTGAGTTCCAACAATGGGCAAAAATAGACATGTCACGCTGCTCACACTGTGATTTAGCGCTGGGAGTGCGTTCCATGAAAAATCATTGTGATGTGCACCATGCAGCGTGCCAGAGGGCGCAGGAAATCGAATGGTCACGACCGCCCGGGTTAAAGAAATCTCACTAGATGTCCTCTCAGTGACCGTGAATCGCTTTAAGGGAGCTTGCGCACACCAACTTACCGTCCTGGAGCTGTACACGAGAACGCCATGCTACAAGAGAACCACAGAGTTGCCAAAATGCCGCCAAATTTAGTTGGTGGAATGGAATATTTCACCCACCCCAAATTTAAGACTTCCCACAATTTATTGCATTTGCTTGTTTGTTTTTTGTTGTTTCTTCTTCGTATTTCATTTTCTTTGTTTTATGATCTACCCCACCCAACTCCATTTCACTCCAATATACCCCAATATACCCCACTGCAATCTATCCCACCCAATCCTAAGTACCCTGCAGCCCAATCAACTCCAATATATACCACCCAATATACTCCTCTCCAATCTACTCCAATATACAACACGCCAGTTTACCTAATCTACCCCACTCCACCCACTCCAATCTACCCCACTCCTAGGTACCAAAGTCTACCCCACTCCACCCAACTCCAATCTAACCCACTCTACCTCACTATGCCACCATCCAATCTACTTCAATCTTTCCCAATCTACCCCACTCCAATCCATCCCAATCTACACCACCACAAAATTGAACTGCATGTGACTTGAAAGGAAATGGCGCACCAGCAAGCCCACATACAGAGCCCCATTCAAAACTATCCGCAACCAATACCACCAACTCCTGAAAGAGATAATAAGGAGCACCCTTACAGACTGCATCAAGGTAAATTCCAACCACAGAAAAGAACTCTTAAACATCATCAGAGATTTCTCCAACCCAGTAGCCTCTGAAAATATCATCACCCCCTCCCCGGAACTCTGCGACACCCTGGTGGTCTTCTACCATGACAAGATCTCCACCATTTATGAAAACTTCGAACCCCAACCCACCACTGCTGACACCCTCAGACTTCCCGCTCCCACAGATGCAAACCCCGACCACCAGTGGTGGCTGGTGACATTTGAAAGTGGTGAAGTGTAAAAGTTTGGAATGAGTGCCTGGTGGCAAGCGAGCGTAGTGAGCGGACCAAAGCGGCATAAGTGGGGTTTGAGGGGGTTCTCCCTGAGAAATGTTTGAAAAAAGAGTGGGCAAATGTGGCATTTTCGACATATTTAAGAAAGAAAGAAGGTTAATAAAGCACTTGCGAAAGTGTAGTTATGATATCAATAAAGAGCTTTCATATGATAATGACGGTTGAGACTTTTGGAAGGGTTATGGCCATCTGAGTCTCGATGTAGAGGCCAGAAAAATGTTGTGCATAGTTAAGTAGGATCTGTCTCTCACTGTGTGCTCACGCACCTGGGCACACGTTTAAGAGAACAAGGGGCACGTTCAAGGGCACTTGACAGACTTCAGGGCAAAGGGGGCATATGGCACCTGCACAAGGAAGCCGCGGGTGGTTATTGAGGTGCTGACAGTGGGCACCTATGGGTGAGTCACACAATAAAGTAGAACCCATTGGGCAGGCCCTGCGCTCTGAAACCTAGTCCCAGGTGACTGGAAATAGGGCACAACCAAGGGCACAAAGGAACACAAGGGGCAGCTCTCAGGACACATGTCACCACCCGGGCACACATGGATGATTCACAAGACACAGAGGGAAGCATGTCTCAGAGAGCAGGGGGCACATTGCATGGTGAGTGTCCAAAGAAGGAGATGATCTCAAGGCATATATGGGTGGATTTGTGACACAGGACAGCCACATGACACACTCCAGTCTACCCCAATCTACCCTACTCCAATCTACCCCTCTCCAATCTACCCCATTCTACATCACTCCAATCTACCCCACTCCAATCTACCCTAATGTAATATTCCCCATTCAAATCTGCCCCAATTTACTGCTCTCCAATCTACCCCACTCCAATCCACCACACTCTACCACACTTAAATCTACCCCACTCTAATCTACCCCAATCTACACCCCTCCAATCTATCCTAATACGATCTACCCCACTCCACCCCACTCTAGTCTATTCCATTCTACCCCACTCCAATCTATTCCAATCTATCCCAATCTACCTGACTCCAACCTACCCCAATCTAATCTAACCCATTCCAAATCAACCCCACTCTACCCCACACTACCCAACTCCAATCTACCCCACGCCAGTCTATAGCACTCTAATCTACTTTAATATACCCTACTACAATCTACCACAATCTCCCCTCCCCTCCAATCTACCACAATCTAGCCCACTCCATTCGACCCCTCTCCCATCTTCCGCAATCTACTCCACTTCAATCTACCACAATTACCCCAATCTGCCCCAATCCAATATACCCCATTCTACCCTCAGATATTCCACTCCAATATAAGCAATTCTATACCATTTCTACCCCACTCTTCCAGTTCAATTTACCCCACTCCAATAAACCCCATCCACCCCACTGCAATCTAGCACACTCTACCCCATTCCAGTCTACCTCAATCTATCCTAATCTACTCCACTCCAATATACCCCAATCGATCCCACTTCAATATACCCCACTCTACCCCACTCCAATATACCCCAATCCAACCCACTCCCTAATACCTCAATCTTCCCCACTCCAGTCTACCCAACTCAATCCATCCCACTCTACTCCACCCCAATCGACCCCATTGCAATTCTAACCTAACCCACTTCAATCTCCTCCAATCTACCCCTGCTCATTCTACACCCTTCTAATCTATGCTACTCCACGCTACTCCAAACTCCCCCATTCTACCCCACTCCAATGTACCCCAGTTCAATTCACCCAAAACTACCTCAATCCAATTTACCGCGATCTACCCCACTCCAATCCACCCTAACCCAATCTACCTCAATATCCCTTACCCCAGTCTACTCCAATCTAACCCACCCCATTCTACCACACTCTATCTATCCCAATCTACCCCACCCCAATGTAACCTAATCCAATATATCTCACCACACTCTACCACAATCTACCCCAACCCAATCTACCCCAATCGATTCCAATGGGCCCCCCTAATTCTACCCCAATATGCCTCACCCCATCAACCCAATGTACCCCAACTCAATGTACCCCAGCCCAATCTATCCTAATATACCTCAACTCAATCTACCCTAATGTTACTCACCACAATCTAACCCAATTTACCCTGCCTCATTCTAACCCAAACTACCCCACCTCAATCTATCCCACCCAGTCTACCCAGCCTCAGTTTATTGCACCCCAACCTACCCCACCCCAGTTTATACCACCCCAATATACTCTACCCTAATCTACCCCTATCTACTCTACCTCAATCTACCCAGCTCCAGTGTTCCCACTCCAATCTACCCCAGTTCACCACATCCCAATGTACCCCATCCCAAACTACCCTTAACTATCCCACCCCAATCTACCTCACTCCAATCTATCCCAATCAACCCCACTCCAATCCACCCCACTCCATCCCACTCCAATCTACCCAATTCAAATCTATTCCAATCCACCCCAATCTATCCCACTTTAACCTACCCGATCTACCCTACTGCAATCAACCCCAATCTATACTACCTCAATTTACCCCACTCCAATCTACCACCACTCTACCCCACTCCAATCTACCAGAATCTACCCCATCCTAATCTACCCAATACACTCACCCCAATCTTCCCCGTCCCAATCTACCTCAAGCTACTCCACTCCAATCTATCTCAATTTACCCCACTCCAATCCAACCCACTCCTATCTACCCCATTCCAATTTACCCCACTCCAATCTATCCCAATATACCCCACTTCAATCTACTCCAATCTACCCCACTCCAATCTAGCCCAATCTAATCTACCCTACTCCAACCTATCCCTTTCCACCCCACTCCAATCTATCTCAATCCAATCGACCTCAATCCAATCTATCCTAACCTACCACAATCTCCCCCACCTCAGTCTACACCAATTTGCCTCACCTCCTTCTACCCCAATCTACCCCAACCCAATCTAACCCAATCTACCACACACCAATCTATCCCATTCCAATCCACCCTAATCTATCCCATCCCAATCTACCCCACCCCAGTATACCCAGGGCTGGATTGGCTGTAGCGGACACCAGGTATTTCCCCAGTGGGCCGGAGGGGTGGGGGCCGGTTTTGTGCCTGTGGGGGCCGGTTTTATTACTGGGGACGGTTTTGCAGCAGTGCTGCAATATCGGCCCCCTGTAACAAAAGCGGGAGCAGTGCTTCTTGCTAGCACCCCCCTCACCCACTCCCAGGACCAGTCGAGCAGCAATCTGCCAGGGCTGATTACTATTCCCAGCCTGGCCCTGAGTATACCACACCTCAATTACCCTAATCTATCCCACCCCACTATACCACACCCAATACACCCCACTCCAATCTGCCCCATCCCAATCTACAACACCCAAATCAACCCTAATCTCCTCCACCCGAATCCACTCCACTCTGCTACACTCACTTTAAGCCATACTGAACATCAGCCACACTCGTGTTCAGCATGACTAAACTACACTGCCTAGGTTATTAACTTTTGCATAGTTGATAGCTACTGGCTTTGCCAAGGCTTGTTGTGGTTGCAAAGCATGCAATGTTAGCAGGAGCCAAATGGTAAACAGTATCAGAGACGAAGCTGGCAATATTCAACAGTTTACAATGTAGTTTTTAAAGGAGGAACAAACAGCAGTCCCACAGACCACTGCTTGCACTGCCCGATGTGTAATTCACAATGTGCCACTGTTTGTGGCGTTGTCAACCCTGTCCATTTAAGCGACAAAGTCGTAATGCAGATATTGAGAATGGAACTTCTGGAATACTGCCCCTGCATTTCCTATTTTTCTCAATGAGCAGCAAGATGATTCAAGCCCCTTTAATATTATTCGGGTCGGTGGTCAGCAACATTTTCTGAGAAGCATTTGTGCTTTAAGGGATTTGAACATCTTTCCCACTGAAAAGGTTGAGTGCAAACGCTCAGTTTTTTATGTGTTTATGGACGTCGATTCATCAAAGTGCCAGTGGTAGTGGAAATGAAATAACCCTCACTTGACCTTACTGACATCATTAGAGGTGGCATCGAAAGACCTTTGAACCTAAGTCTTCCAAGGAAGTGATGTCATATTAATGACATCAACCCGAACACAATATTTGACACTGCTGATGTGTTTATGTCTGATGTTCAAATATGCATGATTTATGTTTCCAACATGTATGAGGTATGTTTGTTGGGCCCATGAGAACGAGAGCCAATTTTGTTGAGGTGTTTCATTTCATGTTTGCAGAAGAGAAAGCCTGTTTGCTTTTAAAGATCAATATAATTGTGTTTGTTGGTGCCTATGTGTACGGTGTAGGTATGGAAGTTGGGACCCCCAGGGTGTGGACTTTGAGCACCCTCAGGTCGTATCTGGGTTTGATGGTGATGTTTAGTTAGGGACTTTTGATGTTCGCAACCATTGATGTCCATAACCACTGATCTTTATGAACATATATCTACTCAGTACATGAACATTGTCATCACTTTGTGTTCCCGATAAAGGATTATCTGTAAACATTTACTGACACAGACAGCAGTGGCATAACACTGTACACTTCTTTTTTGCTTAATAACTCCATAATATCTGGAGGAACACCCATCAAATCAATCCCTACACCTTTGAAGAAGAGCATGCCAGTGTCAGATCCACTTTCAACCATAATGTCATCAGCATTGCTTGTGACAGCGATGGTGGGCACGGCTTCAATACCGCCTTTGGTAAGAATGTCTGTGACACTGTCTCTCCTCCATACTATTGAAAAGAGAAGTCGGCTCTTTCACTCATTTTCTTTGCCTTTAGATGACTAGGACTTCTACAAAAATGAGGACATCACAAAAATGTTCCCTGAAGAAAACAAGCATTTACAATGCAATGGTCTCGGCATTGGTAAAGTTAGAGCTATTGGCATTGCTCATGACATTATTTTTGTTTATGTTTTTGTTTTTAAAACATTTAAAGAAACGGCATTGTCATGAGCAATGCCAATAGCTCTAACTTTAACAATGCCGAGACCGTTGCATTGTAAATGCTTGTCCTCTATGGTTTTTATCAGCGTATATGTCTTTAATTCTTTCCTATCAGTTAGAATCACTGTTATGATTTATTCAATGCCTGAAAAAAAAGTGTGAGGCAGAATACTCTTCAACGTTTGTGGTTTTTTCACACTCAATATATTGTAGGAGTAAACCTTTACAAGCTAGTAAAGTCTTTCAGAAGAACCGCACCTTCTGAAGTAGTTTTACTTTTCCCCTGAATGAAAGTAATGATGACTACAGAGCTGAGGACGGGTCACGCACGCGCATGCAGCCCGGTCTGCGGCTGACAGAGGAGGCGGCACCGCACCCCAGCTCCGGACTCCCACGGGAAACCGAACATTCCCAGCTTCGAGGAAGGGCCCAAGTCTTCTGAGTATCGAAAACTCGAAAGAAAGTCTCCACAAGTAACCGAACAAAAAATCCCAGACTGATGTTGATCCTGAAACAAAAAACCTGACCATGTTTCTCCTGCACCTGCAATCGCTGTATCGGTTCCATAGCGAAGAGCACATTCAATTTCAAGCATTGTGTCTTATAAATAAACCTCTTCAAGTATAAGCATTGCTCCATGGCTACGCAATCAAAGTCTGAGAACATCTAATTCGCTCACACTGCTACTTCCTTAATGTAAGCTACTTACCTTGTAGGTGGATTTTTGCAGCTGCAGGAGGACTCAGTAAGTTACATACTAGTTAACGAAAATGAATTGATCTGCACGTTACAAATACCAGCAAGGCCTACTCAGCCATCAATCCTTTCGAGGTCAGTAAACTAAGCACCATTGAACTCGGTGATACTAACACCTTCATTCTCAGACCCCTCTAGGAAGTTAGTTCATCATTGTAAATTTGTAATATTTTCTTGTACATTCCTCACCCTAGCTTGCTGTGTTTGATATTGTGTTCTTGCCTTCTATGCTCTTACCCTACCTCTTCTAATTTCCTGTTTATTTTTGTAACTTTCTATTTTGTAACATTTCTTTCCTGTAATGTACTGGTTCTATTGTACAGAGCTCTGACACCTTCGGGTAAATGTCCGCGCTACATTAAATAATTAAATAAATAAAATCACATCCCACATCCGAATGAAGTACATTACGCATCTCGGGTCTCGCATAAACACACACACCCCTAGGGCGGTGTCAAATGTTCGCGTCACCTGGAAAGCAAAAACATCCACGTGAATATGTTATCAGCTGGCGAAGCAGGTAATGAGGCAGCGCAGTATAAACAAATCGGTCGTAGAATCAATCAGCATAAGTTATGATGACAACGCAACCCACCCGCCCTCTCACCTTTGCGCTCCTCGTCGATGCGCAGACCCTGCGAGATGCATTCGAAGGCCTGTCGGTGAGCCGCCCGTACGCACTCCGCCTGTCGCTCCTGCTCGGGCCTTTGAGTGCCGCAAGCCGCCATGCCCGGGGCAATTCTTTGCCAGCACCAGGCGCACAACAATCCCACTTGCAGAGCGAGGAATCGCAGTAACACGAAGACAGCCAGCAGAGGGTACGAGAGGTGCCGCAGGCCGCGCTTGTGCAGCGGTGCTTCCAGGGCAACGGTGACGACAACTGTTTAGGGGTGACAGTACGGGCCGCAACTCTGCCGGGGCTGCCGCCAGGCACCGTGCCGCGCTCCTGCTTGCCTCTCGAGCCCGGGGAATGCATTCACAGGGTAGTGCGGCTAGGGTGCCCGGCACGCACACAACTTACAGCCTTCCCTGGCCCCACCCCTGCCCTCCCCCCTAGCGCAGCCCTCCGCCACGAGCCACGCCTCACCACGCTCTTCTCGAGGAGCGCCACCGCTGCTGTCTGTCGCACGCAGCCCCGCCCACTTGAGCGTCTGTCGTCTGTGCGATAACGGGGAGTTGTGTGAACAAAACTAAAGGGGGGAACTTGATTGTTTAACTAGTTACGTGTACAATGACAAAAAGCGATTGCGTGAGTGACGTTATTGGCCAGGTGGACGAGCAGTGTGATATGATGGTCTATTTGGGGAGATTAAATAGCTTATACTTTACAATCATAGCATCGTAAGATGATGTATCGTTAAAGTCAGAGTTGTGTAGTTGGGGAAGCAGGTCCGAGTCTCGACTTCATATCAACATCTGATTCTGAACTACTTCCTTAATCTTTGCCTCAAAAAAATAAATAAACAAGCCGAGGGCACCGGAAGACACCACCGCCTTTCTCTGAGGTCAGCCAGAAATGCCTCGGAGAAAGGCAGCGGCGATTTCGGATTCGGGGGCGTGTTTTTCTTTTCTCTCCTCCAGCCATTGGCTGGAGGAGATAATTAGACTTCTTGAAAAAAACACGCCCCCGAATCCGAAAAGGACGGGGCCTGTTTGGAGTGACGGACCTCTTCTCCAATGGCTGGCCAGCATTGAAGAGGCCAGCCAATGGAGAACAGGGGAGAAGAGGGGCGGGTTCAAGCCCCTCTTCTCCAAGTCATTAAATCTCGGATCGAGACTGCGCAAGCGCAGCCTTCGAGCCGAGACCTAAACAGATAGAAAATATATCTTTGCTATCAAAGAAATTACACAAAATCACTGCAAAGCGAAGGAAATATAAGTCAATCTAATCAGACCCATGAATGTGAATATTTACAGACCTAAAGCCTATTAAAACTTGTTTAAAGTAATGCAACACATGGGAATGGCACCACCCTTTATGAACCTAATGAAAATTATAGCATCCCTATGTCACTCAGTTCCCTAAAATGATTACCACAGCCACTGGGCTGTGCATAGTTTCCTTCCACATAAAGATACCCTGATGAAAAAGGGTGGTTTTAGAGAATTAATCCTAGCCCAATGATCTTGGTGGCTGTGGGCTCATAAAGGAATGGTAAGCCATTTCTGTGTCTTACATAGAGGTACTTATATACAGTTTTTACACTGGGCCTTCCTCACCCAGGCCCTAGTTGCTCACTAACCAGGCACCCGTACCTCTCGGTGTGGAGATATGATCCCCCATTTCAAGTTGAAGGAGCAGTTCACCAAAACCCAAGGTGTTCAACCCAACCCCCCGTCCCCCCACGGCTCCCTCACACTGGTCAAAATGCCTAGGGTCTGCCTAGGTGAAAATGAAAGAGTGAATGAGCACAAGGCTCCTTTGGAGATGCACCACTCATTCAGGGCTGAGTTGGATATGAGTTAGGGAGTCACAACCTTTGTGTTGGGAGGTTTCCCTAATGGCCCTAGACTCTGGGCCGCACCCAGATCCTGCCAGTTACTGCATTGTGGTCCCATGAGCATAAGTTGAATGTTGCATTACCTTGTGATGGTCTCAGCTCAGTGACTAACTTACTGCTCGGATCATATATCTACTTATACCTGTTCTCCTGTGGAGCAGCTGAAGCAGAGGGCCCAAGCTCCAGTGATCCAACCTTGATGTCTCCCTTTACAGCCCATAAACAATCTAGTGCATATATAGACTTTTAGTTGAAGGGATGTTTAGAATAAGGCACCATGATTCACCCGCTGATGAAAGAATAGGGCTCTGAAAGACTCACAATGATGGTAGCTTTACTGATATAAGATAATGTGGGCTCTTGTCAGGTACAAGTTCAGAAAGTCTATTGTGCTTCAGTTTAGCAGTTCTGCTCCTTGTAAGTGATAGGTGTTCATGCTTCTTTCGTAGATACCTTATTTTAAATGATCATTATTTACATCAAGTTCTGAATTTATCATTGTAATGTGGGTGAAAAGTACTTTCACATACTACAAGAAACAAGTCTATGACTATACCATAATGTGAGTCTACCAGTGGGCCAAAGAACCTAGGAGCATATTTAGAAGGAATTGTTGTAGGGCAGCACTACAAGTCATTTTGCTGCGCTACCCTACATCAAATCGAAAGGGCCGGAATGCACCATATTTATAAGATATGATGCATTGTTGTTCTTTCAGCCATGCGCCAATGAAGGCACCCTTGCACCAATGCAAGGGTGTCTGTTATGTTGGAATTATTGTTTTTGGGAAGGAAGGGACACCTTCCTGCAAAAAACACATTGGAGGCGTTTTCCGCATTCTATGAGTGCTGCATTCTGCAGCACACATGGAAAGAGGAAAAATTAGAAGAAATGTAAACATTTCTCTTCGTTATGCCTGCTCTAGGGAGGCGCAAGGCTTTGGCGCTGCCCCAGGTTTACGAGATATTGTAAATCTGGTGCAGCGTCAAAGTCCATGGGAGTTGCTTGGGAACACCCACAGCGACACCCCGGGAATGCCTCTTTGATGCAGAGTACGGCAAGGCAGTGCCTTGCACTGCCTTGCCTTACTCCATATTTACAAGGCTATGAAGAGCCATGCAGCATCGCTTCATGTGGCCCTGTAGATATAGCTAAGCCCTTTGCACCACCAGAAAGTCACAAAAAGTGAAGTTTCAGTGGCTCACAGGGCTTGTAAATAGGCACCAAAGTATGGGCCATTGCTATCCTGTTTTTTCTATTTGCATCTTGAACTATATAAATATTGCATATAGAGTTTATGTTCTTTTCATGCATAGGTCTTTTGTACAATCACTACAAGAGCCATAGGCCCTTTTTTACAAGAAATTGGCGTAGGGCAATGCCGCTAGACTTTTTGCTGCACTGACATACGCCAACTCGAAAGCGCAGGAATGCACCATATTTACAAGATACGGTGCATTCCTGTCCTTTTAGCAAGTGCCGGCACACAATTTGCAGCCATGCGCCAACGCAAACTTCCTTTGGCCCTCCAGCTGTTGCACCCTACTGATATACACACCCGCTCCGAACATGATGTTAAGAATCTTCAGAATAGTGCCAGCTTCAAACCTTGTCCTGAGAACATCTCACTGACAAAATCTTTTGCTTCGCGGCAAACTGCCTGTAAAATGTAACCACAGTGAGTGTGGGGATGTGAAGTAGGGCCCTATATCAGTCCCCCAGACCACACATTTAGCAACCAGTCAAGAACCTTTGCAGACCGTGACACCATTAACCATTCTAGATTTGATTCACCTCGCCTCCTGCCGGACCTGGAGAGCCTGAGGCCGATTCATTCATATAGAAGCATGTGCAGGGGCGCAATTAGACCCAAGCTTTGGGGGCGAGTGGCTAGTATTTCGAGGGTTTGGAGGCAGAGCCATCATCAAAGTCGGAGTCACAATTACTGTTAGGGTCTCCCTCCACTGGTAAGTGTTTGATTTTAATACTCAACTTGATGCAGAATTTTGTACTTCAGCTTCTGGGACAATCACTTGGAAAATGGGCTCTATAAGCACATTGAGGGTAGCTAAATAGGGCTTAAAACATCTTTTCAAAATATTTGGAATGACTCGACTCCCTCTGTCTGTAGCCCTAGATGTTTTTGAAAAATACACAACAGTGGTGAATTTTAGCTACATTTCTTTAGTTATATTCTATTTATACACCATTTATCAGCATGCAATACATTTACAGTATTTGAGGATGGGATGTTAGTACAAAAGATAAATGTCTTGCTGTTGGAGACAAGGTGCCTTATGACCAGGCTCTCCAACCCATGGAATGCAGAAAGTGTACATCGTGGTGCTACGTGGTAACCCGAACTTCTCACGTAGAGTTTCTACTTGAGAAGTAGCTGAATCATCTCGAAAATACCTTTTGAATTTATTTTCTATGGACGGTTCAGGTTGTTTTTTATTGTGAAAAGCATTTTTTAGTATTATTATTTTTTATCAACAGGAAGTAAGAGCACAGAGACTCCATCTTCCTCTTCCTGTCCAAAAGGCTCCTCCCACTGCTTTGTCCATCTCCTGGTCACTTTTCATTTTGATTTCTAGGTAAAAGGAGCGGTCTCTTTGTTTGCAATTCCTGGTGCATAAATTCTATTGGATTTTATAAGGACTTTGTTTTTGTGACATCACAAGAGAGTTAAAAAAAATTTGGGATAAGGGTGTTGTTGGACAGAGGGCAAGCACCAGTATATATTTGTTACTTTTATTTATTTATTTTAATTTGATTGTGGTTGTGGTGAGTGGCGTGGAGTTTCTTTAGGGGCCTACCATATTTTGCATTTAATTTTTTAGCTTTTATAACGGAAATAGGTTGCATAGTTTTGCACATTTGCTAAATGTTGTTGAAATTTGCACTATTTCATTCATTTTACTATGTGGTGTAGTCTGCACATGGGATATCCATCCATTAGGTCATTGGGTATATGAATCAACGGTTTCTGTGATAAATGTTGTTTTAAAACATCTATGAACAAAGCCAGGGATGGCACTGGATTAAACCATGCCATATGTGTTTTTTTAGTATTTCTTTTTTTTTCCTGCTAAATGTGTATTTGTCTGGTGGAGGAACATATTTTAATGCCTTGGAAGGATGTGTGCTGTCTAAGATTTTTATATCTCACTTAATGTTAGTTTTTGGCATTGCAGAATTAATGATAGTGATTTCTTTATTGTTTTTCATTCCTCCTTTGTCTGGCCAGGGTGTGTGTGTGTGTAAGTGTGTGTGTTTGCCATAGGCCACTATTTTGTCTTGTTCTCCATGTCATGCATCTGGCAGCCATTTTGTATCATCAATGTCCATAGGCCCATATAGGTTCTTTGTTGTCCATGCTTCCTTTTCTTGTTGTTGTTTGACAATGTGGGCACAAGCCATTTTGTGTAGTCAGTCAGTGCGCTTTTGCCATAGGCTTGCACGTGTACTTTGTTGACCATACCTCCTTGTTTGTTGTTTGAACATGTGGTTGGCGGTCATTTTGTGTAGTCAGCCAATGTGCTTTTGCCACAGGCCTGCATGTGTTCTTTGTTGAACATGATTCCTTGCTTATTGTTTGACCATGTGGCCGGCGGCTATTTTGTGTGCTTTTGTCATAGGCCAGCAGGTGTCCTTTGTTGTCCACGCCTTCTTGATTGTTGTTTGACCATGTGTCCGCCGGCCATTTGGTGTTGTCAGTCAGTGTGCTTTTGCCGTAGGGCTGAATGTGTTCTTTGTTGCCAATGCCTCCTTGCTTGTTGTTTGACCATGTGGCCAGTGGCCATTTTGTGTTGTTAGACAGTGTGCTTTTGCCATAGGCCTGCATGTATTCTTTGTTTTTCCATGACTCCTTGCTTGTTGGTGTTTGAACATGTGGCAGGTGTGTTAAATACATCCTTTGTTTCCAGTTACTTAAGCCTTTTTTTATGGACATTGAAGAGGGCTAATCCTTTTTATTCTTTGTTCACATTTTTTTAACTTTTTTCTCTCATATCAGTTTAATGTGCCTGAGGATCATTGTAGTATGTATGCATACTGTTTATATAATATTAAATGCATTTTTTCCATTTTACCTTCTACCTCCTTGCTTCCCAAAGGATTTCTCATAGTGAAACACCAGCAATTACTTTTTTTTTTATAGTATCCCATTTTTTCCTGGCCTTCACCCCTGCCTGCCATGGGTCTCTTAGACCATCGGCACACATCAGCATTCCCCTTTTTAATGATTATTCAATTTTTCCCTGGCCTGCACCCCGCCTGCCATTGGTTTCTTAAACCATAGGCGCAACAGCATTCACCTTTTTAATGATTATTCAATTTGTCCTGCTGGCTTGCACCCCTTGCCTGCCATAGGTCTCTTAGGCCATAGGCACACACCATCATTCAACATTTTAAGGATTATATAATGTTTTCCCCGTGCCTGCACCCCCTGCCTGTCATAGGTTCCTTAGGCCATAGATGCACACCAGCATTCACCTTTCTAAGGACTATTACATTATTTCCCTGACCTGCCTGCCTGCCACTGGTATCTCATATTAGGGGCCCATAAAGCTATTTTAAAAATCTCTATGTTTTTGTTATCCTGATTGAAATATTATATTGTCTGTATGAATAATTCTAACTGCAAAAATGTCACTGAATGTCATTCTTGTTTGTTTGCTTTTAGGTGCACAAGAGATATCACCCAGAGTACTGCCAGACAGAAGGCCAACACAAAGTGACATAACACCACACCACCTCAGTCCACCTCTGCTTGCTTCCACTTGTACAGCTATGTGCCAACTGACAGAGCCTGAAGATGGCCCCAAAGAAAGCTGTTCCTGGCCAGAAAGTGGCCAGTGAGGAGGAGAAGATAAAAGAACAGATTACCACCACTGGCATGTCAAGTTCTACCTTTTTCAGGAAGTTGTAAAGCCAAAATATTGAGTTGGAAATGGCGAACTACAGGAATATTGAGTCCTAAATATATGACAGTGGAAAATATCGACAGCAAGAATATCGTGGTCAAGAATATCGAATTTAAGGTAAGAAATATTGTTCTTAAATATATAGGAGTCAATAATATCATTTGTAAAAAATATAGTTGCTAAACATATTGATTTTTTAATCAGTTATGTATTTTAGTATATATTTTAAATGTATGTGATGTATTTTTTTGTGTAAGTATGTTTATGTTTTTTAATATATGTGTTACCTTTTTAGTAGATAGCAATTTTATTTTGATAACATTTTGCATTTTTTAGTTCTGTATCTTCAGGAAGACCCTCAAGACCTTGCTCTTCGGCTAAAGGGAGCTGTGCACCCCCACCCCCCCAGCGCCTTTAGACCCTCATGGGTGAGTAGCACGCTTCATAATTCCGTGATTGATTGATTGATTGTATCGGGTTGTGGGTATATAGAGGAATAGGGTGGGAAGAAATTTAATTATAGTAATTTAATTATATTTTTTATTAGTATTTATTTAATTGTTATATTACAGTGTAAATTGTGGGAAGTAATTTATTATTAATTAATTATTAATTTGTTGTTAATTAATAATGATTAATGGAAAATTAAATATGGAAATCATGTAATTTATTTTAGGAGTAGGCGTAAAGGATGGGAAGTAATTTATTTTTAATTAATTAATAGTTTGTTGTTAATCAATATGAGTTAATTAATTGAAAATTAAATATTGAAATTGCGTAATAAATTTTAGGTGCGGGTTGTGTAGTTTATAGGAGTAAAGGGTGGGAAGAAATCTATTTTTAATTATTAATTGGTTGTTAAGCATTATTAATTAATTACTTGAAAATTAGATATGAAAATTGTCTAACTAATTTTAGGTGCGAGTTGTGGCATTTATAGGGGTAAATGGTGGGAAGTAATTCATTTTTAATTAATTAATAAGTTGTTAATTAATAATAATTATTTAATTGAAAATAAAATATAGAAATTGTGTAATTATTTTTAGGTGCAGTATGTGGGGTTTAAAGGGGTAAAGGGTGGGAAGTTATTTATTTTCAATCAATTAATAATTCGTTGTTAATTAATATTAATTGATTGAAAATTAAATATGAAAATTGTTTACTTAATTGTAGGTGCGGGTTGTGGTGGAGGGCAAAAGGAAGACCCCTGTAGTCAGACTCTAAAGGGGTGAGAAACAGAAAACAAACAGTAACAAGAGTTAAAATTTAATTGCCTAAAGTTCAGGAACCTAAAAGTGCTCCCTTTCCAAATATTCATTTCAAACATGCCCGCAGTCATCCTCTTACTGCCTCAAGGTGCATCTCCCATAAGTGTACCTATATGTGTGCTCCTCTCCTCCCCGCCGACAAATGGATGTGGAGAGAGCGTGGTTTTTAAAGTGCTCTTAAGTGGGCAGATCTGCATCATTGGCTTTGTGATTGAATAAGTGTCTACCAGGTAACGGGATCCTGTGTCCCAAAAAGTGGCGATACAAGTATATGGTAAATAGCCTGACCTACTTTCAGCATTTTGGATAAGCCGTCGCTGGCTTGGAATGCAAGTTTCCGGTGTCTAAGCAAGCATGGTTTCAAAGGAGGCAGGCAGGAGCCTGACCGTGGGTGAGTCCCCTGACAGCCAGTCAGGACACGACCTGTAGCCGGGGCGAAATCGCCTCCACATGGGTTGCACTAAGAGGAGAAAGACTGGCCAGTGTCCTCCCTGTATACAGGGACAGCAGCCCGTAATCTGAGGCTATTTTTGTTTCGATATTTTTTACTTACCTTTATGAATATAGGATGTTGATATTTTTGACATCTATATTTATGACTCGATATTGTGGTATGGGGATGTTTTGGGTTTTGATGTTTTGCGAGTGAGCCTTTCAGGAAACATGATGCGCCTGCAACCCTCTCCTCTGGGGAGCAAGCTGGGAGCAGCACTCCCACATCAATGGCACCACCCCAAACTAAGCCCAAGGCTATGTTTCTCGGCAAGGCAGCCACTGCAATCATGATAACAAGCAGGGAGTCTGAATTGGATTTGTCTCAACCACAAAGTACACAATCATCGCAGGAAACTGAGCATAGTGAACAACAGGAACCGCAGCCAGAAACAGTTCTTCCTGAAGTAGGAGCAGAACAGGAGGTTGAGCTTCCTGCTGAGCAAGATGTCACCCTTGATGAATCATTGACTTCCCAATCTCCCAAAATGATATGGTAATCCGCCATCTTCTTCAAGGCCCCCTTCTGATGATCTGGACATGGACTGGACTTTGGCTGAGTCCAAGACCCGCCACGAATGACAAGGGAAAAGGAAAGTTCCTAAAAGCCTTACCGTTATGGAAAGGAACAGTGTTGAGGATTAGTCAGTGATTGTCAGTATGGAAGCTGGCTCAGAGGACAACACTATAACACCCTCTACTCCACCTGCTTAGAGGGATGTGGCACTGGTTTCATCACCACCAGCTTCTATATTTTCAAGAGCCCCACTGACTACTGCATCCACCACTACCTCAGTAAAAGTATGTACTGCAGTGAAGCAATCAACACACCCATCTACCTCCAGTTCTTCTTCGGGCATTGATAGTGGCACACTAAAAAAGCTCCCATCCTCAGTTTCGGATTCTTTATGAGTAGCAAGCAGGAGGATAACATTGCAATATGCTTTATTTGCCAAGCTAGTGTTCATCGACATAAGCCTGGTTCACACTATGGTACTGAAGGTAAGGGTGGGCGGACAACTCCGTTTCGCCCACGAAATGTGCGGAGATTTGCCCTTCCGCGATAATAGGCGGAGAAACAAGGCAAATCTCCGCACATCCCGCCTTCCGCCTGCCTCCCACCCGCAGTATTAAGTACATTAAAAAAGCAATTTTTAAATAACCTTACCTTATCGGCGACGTCCCTGGGCTTCCATCCTTCTCTAGCGCATCTTCTTCTGGGAACTGCGCATGTGCAGTAGCCCGCGCATGCGCAGTTCCCAGAAGGAGACACGCTAGAGAAGGATGGAAACCCGGGGACGCCGCCGATAAGGTAAGGTTTTTTAAAAATTGCTTTTTTAATGTATTTAATACTGCGGGCGGGAGGCGGGTGGGAGGCAGGCGGGAGGCGGGATGTGTGTGACGGAACTATGCGGAGAGTGCAGAGATTGGTTCCATCTCCGTGTCTCTCCGCGTAGGTCCCTTGCGCACATTATGCCCACCCTTTACTGAAGGCCAAATAACACATTTAAAAACAATCATGCAATCCGGTGGGAGGAGCACCTTAAACAAATTGATGGTGGTGGTGATGAGAGAGGGGAATCAGCTCTGATCACGGTGATAGGAGATGATGAGGAAGAAGTGGATGATACAGCCCTGTCCCTAGCAGTGTACCAGTATCACCTGCATCAGCAACCTCCAAATGGCACAAGACTCAGATGCAGAGACCACTGCATACAGTGATGATTTCCTGAAATCTCACATTGAGTCTACCACCTTCTGGTTCTCTCTGAAAGTTATATCACAAACAAGGCCACAGGTCCAAAGTAAACGAGAGGTCAGACAAGTGACTGGGTGTACTCGTACACACAAAGGGGAGTTCCCTTTTAAGGACGGTTCCCCTCACACACCAGAGGTGTCATGCTTTATCATAGGGGTGCCTCCTCGCCTGAGAGACCTAGTCTCCACGCGGGCTACAACCCCCTCGCTGCCAGGGAGCAGCTCAGGGATGTTTTTATTAGAAGGGGGCGGGTGTACTAAAACCCTATGTGAGCCTGGTGTGTTGAAAAATGTGCAGTATTGTAATGTGAGTGGTTAAAACTGGTTACGGGGTTAGCTATGCTGCAACTTTATTCAGCTACCCGGTGCCAGGATTAAAATCAAATAGCTGGTAACGCAGGTGCCGTCATTAGAGGCATCTGTGTTAGTGCATGACCAACATGCTTCGGCCAAGGGACCTAAACTAGTGTTGCGGCCTTCTTCAGGGTCAAAAGTTCAGCTACTGCAATAAATAAGTGTGCAGAATGTGCAAAAAACATGAAAGGACACATGCGGAAAATAATGGTTTAATACTCAACCAGTGATTCTGCTGTTCAGTATGTTCAACGCGCAGCCTATGGTGGAGAAAAAGAACAACATGTAACATTATCATACAAAATTGTTGATACAGGGTATCGTGAGTGCCAAATACAGCTGATCCTCCCATTTAGTAGTACACTGAGACACATTCATATATTAGACCCATTTGTAATAAACTACGATGCGTGACTCACCAATTTAGGTTTATAAAGTTCTCCACATCTGTCCTGGCATATTAGCTATATGGTACATACGCCAAAACCTGTCAGAGAAGGTTTGTAGCATTAAAAACAGAAAAACCCAAGAGAGGGAAGTGGAGACAGAACGCAATGACAGTATTTGGAATTCAAAAAGCTGCGGGGTAAATCTGTGTCTGTCCTCTAGCAGTAGAGTAACTCTGCGTGTCTGAGCAACCTCACTACCTCAGAGAAACGAAAGTAAGAACAGAGATGGATGTACAAGATGAGGACCGCAGATGGCGGCCACAACATCTTTAATCCTCGTGTTGTCCAGAAGGGGACTCACGAGGGGCTTACTGAAGGCAGGGGAAAAAAAGGAAAAACAATTATGTCAGGCAGGACTGGGGGATCAAACATGTGTCTGACCCGGGTGGGGGGAGGGGGAGTTTACCAAAGTTGGACACCCGCTGGAAGTGCCGGATATCAAAAGAGCTGTCGGGGTTGTGACAAAGGGATCTATGGTCCTATCAGGTAATCGACCGTGCATCCTGGAGTCAGCAGCAGGTGGTCCTAAACTGCCAGCAATGACGATGAGGAGTCTCAAAGTGGACCCCTGGGTCATCGTATGGTGTGGAAACGCAAAGGAGCGGGACTCCGCCGGCGCTGGCAGTGCTGGCGGTGAAGCGTGGGAGCAAATTGAGCTCACGCAGGCAGTGCTTGTGGCAAAACTAACTCGTATAGGGGTGCCGCGGGGGGTGAAGGAGGGAGGGGGGTCAAGGAGGCGGCTATGGCAGCCACCAGCTGTCAAAATCTTGAGCAGTGGTGAGCTCGCGCTGCTGGTACTCGTGGTGAGGCAGCCTCGAGTGGGGGCAGAGCGTTGCTAGGCTGCTAGCGAGGGGCCGTGGTAAAGGATTCCTGTGCTGTAAAACTTACCACCAGTTGTGGTGTCCGGAGACCAGGTGGCGCACGTCCGGGGAGCAGGGGAACAGGACCTCAGGGCCGCTATCATTAAATAGGCAGGCTGAAAAGGTACAACCGCGGAGAAGCGGATGCAGCTGTGGGAATTGCGGTGGCCGGATGTCTGCCAGAAGGGAGGGTGTGATGGGAAATGAAGTCCAGGCGGTGGAGTCCAGGAGGAGGGGGTGTGAGACCACAGCTGCAGGGGGGCGGATGCTGAGGTCATAGGGCCTGGATGTACGTGCAGGGCCTCTGCAGTTTGCAAGGTGGCAGCACACGTCCCAACCGGAGGAACATCCCAATGCTAAGGTTCGTATCAGGGGCAAGATTTCAAAGCCAAGCCATAAAAATGTGTTGCACAGGAACACACTGGGGGTAGCTAGGCAAGCCCCAAGTGTTTGCAATTCCTGTTGTGGGTGCATTGGCACACGACGGGTGCGGAGGAGTGGCCGACTTGGGAAAAATATATTTAATGTATATATATATATAAATATATATATAAAATAATGTATATGTGTAAATATATGTGCAGAGGAACCCAAAGCAGCAGTGGCCTTCAAGTGTAGTGCAAAGTGCAGTTCGGGGGTGGTCTATTAGGTGGTAATATATGGCACAAGGGGGTGGGTTGTTCTCAAGAGAGCGTCAACCAGGGGATCTCATCGTTGAGCCCAACATCCGCGGTGTCCAACCTATACACCCATCTCTGCTCTAGTCTGAGGAGTTTGATTGTCAGACCAGGGGTGGCTGCATTCAAATTGGGTTTGTCAAGGATCGTCCAGCTGAGTGAGTCTGCTCCATGCTTCATATCAAAAAAGTGTTTAGTGAGTCTCGTAATTTGTTTGGCACACCTGATTGTGCTTTTGTGTTCAAGGATTCTGGTGCGTACTTTCCTGGTGGTCATCCCCACATAGTTTTTTTCACAACAAATCCCTAGCACACGTCAAAGCAGTAGGTTTCATGGGTCAAATAAAGGCAAACGAGTAAGCACAAAGTATCATAGACATATGTAGGTTTCCTCGATTATTTAATCCAGTATTTCAGTATTCTAGTAAACCGTACTCGGCTTTACACACAGATCGGTTCCGTTTACACACCCGCTTGTATCGCATTGGAGGTACGTTCACTACGACACTTGTTTTTTCCGGACTCTTTGAATTTTGGATTGAATTGTAGCAGAATTTTATCCTTTGTGGGACAGAATTACAACCACAATTAATAATCTTCTTTTACAAAAGACAGAGCCTTGAAAAAGTCGTGGGATATTGCCCATTGTGCGACGAAACACGTGTCGGCTGCTTTTGTCCTAAGGAAATTTCCTCAGCCTGAAGAAATACTGGATTAAATAATCGAGGAAACCTACATATGTCTATGATACTTTGTGCTTACTCTTTTGCCTTTATTTGACCTATGAAACCTACTGCTTTGACATGTGCTAGGGATTTATTGTGAAAAAATGTAATGTATTTGTTGACCTAGGTCACAAAGTTTTGAGGAGTCAGGTGGTTTCTCCTCACCCTGTCAGCACCGTTACCCAGATATTTATTTCTAATAATTTGAATTTGTGTTATTTTCCTGTGTGGCGCCCTGCAAACCTACATTAAACATACCACCATAGCTAGTCATCCCCACATAGCTCAAGCCGCAATGGCAGGTAATGAGGTAGACAACCCGCTCACTATTGCAGTTTGTGTGTTGTTGCAGACCCCAGGGTCTAGATGTCCCCATATCAATACTCTTGGTCACTTTTGTTTGGGTGCAAGCAGCACATGAGCCACATGGGTAGTGGCCCTGGACATTAGGTAAATTCCAGAGGTCTTAGTGTGTTTGTCGGTAGGGGTATGGTGTGAATCAGAGTATCTTTCAGATTACGACCTCTCTTGAACCCAAACAACGGTTTTTCAAGGGTCAGCTGACCCTTATTGAGGATGTTTGAATTGTGTAGTATTGACTTCTTGACTATGTTAGAGAGAGAACTGTAGGTATTTACACACACCAGTTTGGATGATGTTTGTTTGGCATTTGGCTGTTCTAGTAGAGCTTCTCAGTTGTTATTAAAAGCGCGTTTTGCCGATTTTCTGACTAAGGTGACAGGGTAGTGTCTGTCCAGTAGATTGCTCTTTAGTCTTAGAGCATGTACGTTATATTTCTCTGTATTAGAACAGTACTGAACCCAGGGACTACTCCTCCCACCCATCTAAAGCAGA
Organism: Triturus cristatus; assembly: GCF_964204655.1. Taxonomy (NCBI): domain Eukaryota; kingdom Metazoa; phylum Chordata; class Amphibia; order Caudata; family Salamandridae; genus Triturus; species Triturus cristatus. The sequence continues at coordinate 328,275,101 of NC_140584.1, read as the reverse complement.
TCTCCCTATTCACCATGCTGCTGACTCATCCAGGCTCCTGGAGCCACCTTGCCCATCACATGACACCCTTCAGCCAACCAGCACACAGGCACACAGGAAGGTTAAACAGGAGAATAGCTACTTTCTAAAAAGTGCTATTCTCACACAGTGAATTTAAAAACCATCTTGCTAAAAAGATGTATAATTAAATTCTGAACACAGAGATACCAAACTTGGATTTTCTATCTTGCCCTTATGGGAAGATAGGCATGTAAACAGCCTTCCCCATTCTATCCTATGGGCAAGATAGCCTCTCAGCAGTGAAAAACGAAAATGGCTGTAATTCACTACCAGGGCATGTTACACACCTCAGTACATGCCCTACCTTTCAGATACACTGCACCCAGCCCAGGGGGGTACCTAGGGCCACCATAGGGATGCCTGACATGTACAGAAAGGGAAGGATAAGGCCTGGTCAGTGGGTGCACTGGCCAGGTCGACATGGCAGTCCTGGACTGCACATAGGCACTGCAAGCAGGCCTAAGACATCATTTTAGCGCTACTCCTGTGGGTGGCACAATCAGTGCTGCAGCCCACTAGTAGCATTTGAATCACCAGCCCTGGCACACGCAGTGCACTTTACTAGGGGCTAACAGGTGAAACAAATATACCAATCATGGATAACCAATCAATATAACAATTTACACAGAGAGCATATGCACTTTAGCACTGATCAGCAGTGGTAAAGTGCCCACGGTTCTATTGCCAACAACCACAGGTCAGAAAAAATAAAGGAGGAAGAAGCAAAAAGTTTGGGGATAACCCTGCAAAAAGGGCCGTTTCCAACAAGTACCGTCTGAGACTAAGTAACTGCCCATATGGCAGATTGTCGCCGAACGATTTGGGGTGGTAGCTCTTGTACTGGAGTAAGGCATTGCGGGCCATAGGCTTCTGGTAGAGTTCTGTCTCGAGAGTGCCTCCTGCTTGGTAGATCGAAAGATCCATAAATACTAACTTGTCCTTGCTATATTCACAAGTAAAGCGTAGGTGATCATTCCTATTGTTCAGCCAGTTGTGGATGTGGTTGATCGTGACATCATCTCCTCGCCAGATCACGAGGAAATCGTCTATATACCTCTTCCAGAGGATTATGTGTGTGAGGAATGGATTATCCCTCCCTAGGACAACAACTTCTTCGAACACATGCATGTAAAGGTTCGCTAGGCTAGGAGCGAAGGTGCTGCCCATGGAAGTCCCTGAAATCTGGAGGTAGAGTTGTGTTTCAAATTGAAAAAATTTCTCTATCATCGCCATTTTCGCACACCTCATGATGAAGTGGATTGGTGTGATGGTATCGGATGCATGTTCTGTTAACACTTGCTCAACCGTATCAAGGGTTTGATCTTGAGGTATGCAATTGTACAACGATTCCACCTCGAAAGAGACAAGAAAATCAGTAGTTGGGTCAAAATTCATACCATCCAGCAGGCGGAGCACATCCGTGGTATCTTTAAGGTATGTGGGCATCTTACTGACCAAGGGTTGAAGGAAGAAGTCGACGAATTGCGACAGTGGCTCCAGGACAGAACCGATTCCGGAGATGATCGGTCGGCCTGTGGGGGGGTCTCTGTGGTTTGTGGATTTGGGGTAATACATAAAAGTAGGGAGTTGTCCGTGTTTTTGTACAGAGAAAATCGGCTTCTCGTGAAGTGATCCAGCCATTTTTGCAAGCTTCCTTGGTCATGATGGAATTGGTCTTGGTGATCCTCTCTGTTGGATGTTTGTCAAGGCGCCGGTAGGCGGTACTACTGTTAAGTTGCCAGAGGCATTCTGCTCTGTATGAGTCTGTGTCAAGTATTACCGTTGCTCCGCCTTTGTTGGCAGCTTTGATGGTGATGGTTTTGTCCATGGTCAGGGTGCGAAGAGCTTGTTGTTCGCATTTCGGGATGTTGTTGTAGATCCTCGATGGCGATGATAGTCCAGAGGACAGGTCTTTCAATGCTGCCTTCTCGAAGGTGGCTACTTCAGCTGGGACTGAACCGATCGGTGGATTAAAGGTTGACCTTGGTCGTAAATTGGTGTTCGTGTTCTCTGGGCCATCGGGCAATGGATTTCTGTCTGCAAAGAAGAAATGTAGTCTGACCTTCCTGAAGAACTGGTGTACTTCTTGTTGGATTTTGAAAGGGTCACCACTGTTTGTAGGTACGAACCCTAGACCCCGATTGAGTACTGCAGTTTCATCAGGAGTTAATTCTCATTTGCTCAAGTTGACTATCAAGCTGGTTCCCTGCTGGTTGTCTGGTCTTCGCCATGCTCCTTGTGTTCCGTTGGGAGACCGGGAAGCTCCAGTGTACTTGTTGTTTAGACCGCCTCCGGCTTCTTAACCGGCAGCAGCTGCGGGCTTGACCTAAAAAAGGCTGGCTATAACCTGCTGGTGGATGTTGCTGGAAATTCATCAGTGGTCCCGCTTGGCCTTGTCCGAAGAAGGGAAAAGTGGGATAGCTCCAGGGGTTATAAGGCCACCCTTGGTTGTTCTGGGCTCCGCCCCGTGATCCACGCCAGTTCCTTTGGTTCTGATATTGTGCTCTCTGGTTGGTATTGCCTTGGCTTGTATCAGAGTCGCTGGATGTATCTTCTCCGTCAGATGACGAATAGTTTGATCCGTATCTTCTGCCTGCCCTATGGTTCTGGAGGTTGGTATGAAGCACCTGTTTAGGGGTACACCTTCTCCATCGCAAACTTTGCCAAATCCTTCCTAAATTTGGTAATCTTGCTGGTTAGGAGAGACTCTTTGTACTCTTTAGTTGTTTTATTTGTCTCGTCTAGGTTCTTTTTAAAGGTTGACGCTCTCTTGAGAACAACCCACCACCTTGTGCCATATATTACCACCTAATAGACCACCCCCAAACCGCACTTTGCACTCCACTTGAAGGCCACTGCTGCTTTGGGTTCCTCTGCACATATATTTACACTTTTACATTATTTTATATATAAAGATACATTAAATATCTTTTTCCCAACTCGGCCACTCCTCAACCCCCGCTGTGTTCCAATGCACCCACAATGGGCATTGCGTACACTTGGGGCTTGCCTTGCTACCCCCAGTGTGTTCCTGTGCAACACATTTTTATGGCTTGGCTTTGAAATCGTGCCCCTGATGCAAACCTTAGCATTGGGATGTTCTTCCAGTTGGGACGTTTGCTGCCACCTTGCAAACTGCAGAGGCCCAGCACGTATATCCAGTCCCTATGACCCCGGCATCCGCCCCCCTGCGGCTGTGGTCGCACACCTCCTGCTCCTGGCGTCCATCGCCTGGACTTCATTTCCCATCACACCCTCCATTCCAGTGGACATCCGGCCGCCGCCGTTCCCACAGCTGCATCCGCTTCTCCACGGCTGTACCTGATCAGACTGCCTAATTAATGATAGCGGCTCTGAGGTTTGGTTCCCCTGCTCCCTGGACATGCACCACCTGGTCTACGGACACCACAACTGTTGGTAAGTTTTACAGCACAGCTATCCTTTACTGCGCCGCCTCGCCGGCAGCCTAGCGATGCTCTGCCCCCACTCGCGGCTGCCTCACCACGAGTACCGCAGCGCAAGCTTACCACTGCTCACGCTTTTGTCAGCTGGTGGCTGCCATAGCCGCCTCCTTGACGCCCTCTCCCTCCTTTACCCCCCGGGGCACCCCATCCGAGTTTGTTTTGCTGCAAGCACTGCCTGCGTGAGCTCGTTCTGCTCCCACACTTCACTGCCAGCACTGCCAGCGCCGGCGTAGTCCCGCTCCTTTGCGTTTCCTCCCCATATGATGACCCAGGGGTCCACTTTGAGACTCCACATCGTCATCGTTGGCAGTTTAGGACCACCTGCTGCTGACCTCAGGATGCACGGTCTATTACCTGATAGGACCGTAGATCCCCTTGTCACAGCCCCAACAGTTCTTTTGATACCTGGCACTTCCAGCGGTGTCCAACTTCGGTAAACTCCCCCCTCCCCCCACCCGGGTCAGACACATGTTTGATCCCCCAGTCCTGCCTGACATCATTGTTTTTCCTTTTTTTACCCTGCCTTCAGTAAGCCCCTCATGAGTCCCCTTCTGGACGACACGAGGATTCAAGATGTTGTGGCCGCCATCTGCGGTCCTCATGAAGTACATCCATCACTATTCTTACTTTCGCTTCTCTGAGGTAGTGAGCTTGCTCAGACACGCAGAGTTACCCTACTGCTAGAGGACAGACACAGATTAACTCCCTGGCTTTTCGAATTCCAAATACTGTCATTGCATTCTGTCTCCACTTCCCTCTCTTGGGTTTTTCTGTTTTTAATGCTACAAATCTTCTCTGACAAGATTTGGCGTATGTACCATATGGCTATTATGCCAGGACAGATGTGGAGAACTTTATAAACCTAAATTGGTGAGTCACGCATCATAGTTTATTACACATTGGTCTAATATGTGAATGTGTCTCAGTGTACTACTAAATGGGAGGATCAACTGTATTTGGCACTCACAATACCCTGTATCAACAATTTTGTATGATAATGTTACATGTTGTTCTTTTTCTCCACCATAGGCTGCGCGTTGAACATACTGAACAGCAGAATCACTGGTTGAGTATTAAACCATTATTTTCCGCATGTGTCCTTTCATGTTTTTTGCACGTTCTGTACACTTATTTATTGCAGTAGCTGAACTATTGACCCTGAAGAAGGCCGCAACACTAGTTTAGGTCCCTTGACCGTAACATGTTGGTCATGCACTAACACAGATGCCTCTAATGACAGCACTTGCGTTACCAGCTATTTGATTTTGATTTTAATCCTGACACCGGGAAGCTGAATAAAGTTGCAGCATAGCTAACCCCGTAGCCAGTTTTAACCACTCACATTAAAGCACTGCACTTTTTTCAATACACCAGGCTCACATAGGGTTTCAGGACACCCGCCCCCTTTTAATAAAAACATGCCTGAGCTCCTCCCTCACAATGAGGGGGTTGTAGCCCGCATGGAGACTAGGTCTCTCACGTGAGGAGCAACCCCTATGATGAAACATTACACCTCTGGTGTGTGAGGGGAACCATCCTTAAAAGGGAACTCCCCTTTGTGTGTACGAGTACACCCAGTCACTTGTCTGACCTCTCGTTTGCTTTGGACCCGTGGCCTTGTTTGTGATATGATTAATGAGTGGGGAGGTGGCCCTTGCAAATCCTAAAATCTCCTCTAGCCCCCTTGTGTGATGACTGTCTCTCTGAAAGTTTCCTGCATCAGTGGCATCACAAAAGAAAACAATTCAAGCTATTGGTATGGGTATGTTTAGGCAGGAGGGACCCTATGAAAGCAACCACCCAATGGAACGTTTGTACAACATGAAGCTGGCTAAAAGGTTAGCGCTGGACCTCTTACCTTTTTCTTTTGTGGAAGGAGTGGGATTTTTAGGATTTGTGGCAGCCATTGGCCCAAAATGGAAGGTTTTCAGCCTAACCTATTTTTTCCTGAGTTGCTGTTCCAGCGCTCTATCACAATGTGCTGCAATTGGTTAGGCAAGCTTTGCAGCTGTCCACAATATCCACCTGTTGACAGGCATGTGGACCAGTTGTCAAGCAACTGATTAAATATGTGTATTACTGCACACTCGATCTCTTTTGTGGGGGTCAGGCAACAGCTATCTGCAGGTCTCATTGCAGAAGAAACTTTTAAGGGCATTTTGACAGCATGCAATGGTAGCGATGTTCGCCATGGAGAAATCCTATACAGCTGCAAACATCTTAAAAGGTGTTTGAATGGCTGGACCCAGGGGTCTCAGAATTGGATTTGTTGCCACAGACAATGGCACTAATATAGTCAAGGCCATGAAAGATAGTAGGTATTTCATGGTCCAGTGTTTGGTGTATTGCATCAACCTGATTGTGCAGGACTTTCTCAAAAAAGAAGACATAGAGTACCGTTAAAGCCCTCATACCGGAGGTGCAACACATTGGAACTCGACCTACTACATGTTGCGACGTCTGTTTGAGAAGTACAGACCGATCACTGACAATGTCCGTGAAACATGAGGGGATGCAACTGGGAAAAGCACGATCATGAAGATGGAAAAATGGGGCTCAGACAAAGGCCTGACACAAATTCTACTTCTTTTTTAGATTTTCACAAGGGAAGTTAGCAAAGAGGACAGTAGGATGAGCCAAGCAATCCCGTTGTTGCATCTACTACAGGACCAGGTAAAAAAGGTGTTGCAAAAGTTTGGCAGCAGGAACGAAGAAACGTATGAGTTGGTTGAGTGCTTAATCCTTCACTTGGCTGTTAATACAATGCTGCAAAGAGGGAACAAGTCCTCCAAAGATACACCTCTGCCATAATACTTGATCCATAGTACAAAAGATACTGGCCACTTTCACTCCTTATTCAAAAGGGATGTTTCACTATACAAGTCATAGATTGTTGAGCAAGCAAGAGACCTGGAAGAAAAATGGCTGGAAGTTAGAGTCCCGGGCAAAAGTTCTGGCATGCAGCCTTCAACCTCCAGAGAGGGCAGTGCTGTTGTCTCACAGATGCCAACACCAAAACAACAACACCAGCAGAAGATGAATAGGACCCAACCTCTGCAATGGCTTGGTTCAAGTGGCAGGGCTAAAATCGAGTGCAAAGGCAACATAGGTCGAGCAGGTGATAGCATTAATGGCAATTCAGAGAATGGTCCAAGACTATCTGGATGTCCCAAAAGATATGTACATGGAACAAAGCCCATTGTTCTATTGGTCTGGGAAGATGTGTCAATAGGCAGAGCTCAGCAGACTAGAAATAAAGTGCCTGGCTTGTCCAGGAGCCAGTGTTTCTGCTGAGCACGTGTTCAGTCCAGCTAGCCCATTTGTCACAGTTAGAAGAACCAGTCTCTCTACTTAAAACATGGAGAGGGCGACCGTGATTGAAATGAACCAACACTTCATCCTACACAATTACACTGCATATTAAACACCACAGGAGGAGGATGAGTGTGTTTATTCAGACTCAAGTGAATTCGCTGACCAACATGTGGGCAATCCACCTGAGTTTGAGGATGAACTTTAGTTCCCCGACTGAGTAGGCAACAATCGAACTTTCAATGGCCCTGGTCTTCTCCGACTGCCTTTTAGTTCTACCCTGACTCCACAGAGGCAGATGAATAATAATAATACTACGTCACACATGTCATGTATAATGCGGATATCCTGTCTGCCATAAGTAGGAAGTGGAAAAAATGATGCACTGCAGTACAGTCAAAGGAGCAGGATATATATATTTTTGGGCACGTTCGTCACAGAGTATACCATCCGCCAAACTCTAAATCAAGCACTTAGCCCCACTTTGCTCCCTAGCCTCGAACTCCATCAAAAATTATTTTCATACAAATACCTTTACTTGGCATTAAGGAAAGTTACTTTACTGCAAGGTAAGTTGGAGAGATTAGGCTAGGCAGAGGTTTTGCTGCAGTACAGTTGGGTGACACTGATCATCATGTGCTGAACTTTTGCTTAGTCAGTCACTGGAGTAGATGAAGAATGAAAGGGAAAGATTTGCACCGGCGCATATCTGTTTTGTAAGCCATCAAATATATATGCATTAGTCACTTGGCCAGAAAAATGTGGCACATGCCAAGAATGGATTTTTCAATTTTTTGGTAGGCTGGGAGAGAACTTAGGAAAGAATAATGGAGTAAAGTACTAGTAGGAGAGTGGGCACTGGGAAACACACCTTGTTTTCAGTCTGTAATACATTGAAAACTTCATCATGCCACATTAACTGAAGTAGACGCACATTGCGCAGCCAACAGTGACAGTGTAGTATTGAAGTAAACAATTCTGCAATTAAATCACCGGTGGCAAAATTCCATGGAGGGGAAGGTGATAATGATAGGTGGGCTATCTGGCTTGCTTAACAAATGCAGTATACATCATCTGACAATAAGCAAGCATTGTGACTTCGCACCACTGAACCCTGCCACCACTGGGACTCCTCCTCCTCCAACCTCCTCGGTCTCCTCCATCACATTGGAGTTGGGACTGGCTCCGGCACTGATGGTCTGTGTGGCTTGAAAATAAATTACGAATTGTACATATCAGATTTGCTTCCCAAGTAATTATTATTATACAACAGCAATACCTCACTACAGTTCAGTTTGCTGTATTTTCAATTAAAACTATCACTTTGGGAGGCTTGTTGTTTGACATGTTAGAAAAACCAGGGACAGAGCTATGGTGAGTCATTGAAGCACAATGAAGGGGTGGAATGGTCAATGAAGGAAAAATGGTCTTGGTTGGCAAATGTAATGAGTTATCATTACTTTCATGCCATGCTGCACTGTCATGGACACTGCTGGCATACTGTATAAATGTATGAACACACAACATTGGGGGGGGCTATGACCATAGCCACTCTCTTGTTTTGACTGTTTGAGCATGATTAAGAAAGCCTTCCCAGCAAACATATGTGTGAATAAGAGCTTATTTGGGGGGTGCGATCATCACAGGACCAAAAAATCTGTTCTCTACATCCCAATAAAAATGGAGCAGGGCTGCACCCCTGCAAGGCACCGGTGCCCCCAGGCTATGCAACTGGCACTGGCGCCACCGATGCTGACTGCTTCTGCCATGGGATCGGTAAAAAAAAGAAGAAGGACAATACAATAGTAAAGCAGAAAGAAATAACTGAAGGAAGTGGAACACAAGAAAACGGCTGCCTGTTCATGGAGTTTAGCGGAATCTCAGAGATTCTTTGTTATAACTCTGCGATTCCATGAAGCAAAATTCCACAAGTTCCCCCAGACCTTGTGATGATATGATGGATTCTGCTCTGTGGCTTCATGGGCTGCTACATGGATGCATGCATGGGACACATGTAAATGTCACCGCCTGTAACTGAGCATACAAGATTGTTTCATTCCCCATCTCCCCTCCTACCTAAGGAGAACATTTTGAACTGTCAACTCCATGTATCACTGAAAGCAGCGTGGCATAACTACTCACTCTGAATTGAAGCAAGCCAGTAAGGCAATCAAACCCTACATCATTTAAAGCAGTTTTTGAGGAAGTAAGTCACCCCACCTAAAAATGTTTAAAAAAAATACAGTGCCTTCCAGGGTTTTTTCACATCAATTTGCTTAAATGACCTGGATACCTGATTTCCCCTTTTGAAATATTCCTGTACTTTGATGTTGTGCTAACCAAGCTTAACCCTCCTCTGAAACACTGGGGCTTTGGCCACCACAAGAACATTTTAAGAAAAAAATGCCCAAATGATGCATTTTTCAGCACAATTCTCTTTTCTACAATGTCTATTTGTTCGACGCAGTTCAACAAACACCATTTCAGATGCCCTATCATTAAATGTGTTATCTATCTTCACGTTTACATTTCACTTGCTTTCTCTCCATTCCTCTTCTTTCATGTAGATTATCTATCTCTAATGACTATCAACTGCCGTAGAAGGAACATGGAAGAAAGATAAAAAATACACTCATTTTGTAATATCAGGCATGGTTTGTCAGATTTAATGTGGTAATTAGTTGCTTCACAACATTGTTTTCAATATATGTATTTTTTATTTTTAGATTTTCCAATGACACAATTGTCCATGAAATCTTTAAATCAGCTTTGAATTCAACATTCATTCAAAGTGCCCAATGCATTTCGGGCCAATGAGCCCTTCATCAGGAGATAGTATACTGCAAGGAAGGAAACAAGGTATCAGCAAAATGGTGGTGGTTATTCATAATACTCAAGTCCAATACGTGAATGGTGGACACCACATGTGTATTCAATTGTCACTATGCTGACATGTGAGATACTTCTGTGAACTTAAAACTCCATGATCAGAAGTAAACTTAAGACTGCGTGAAAGCAGAGATATATGTATTGAGAAATTCAAACAACGGAAATATCCGACGCACATCTTGGAAAATGCTATCCAGAAAGCAGATAAACTTACACAATCGACATTGCTAAGGCTGAAACCCGCAATCCAGAAGTGTGTTCATATCCAAGTACTGCTACTAACCTAAAATATATAATGTAACAAATAAATTGTAACTACTCTGTAACTTTTATTATTTTTACATAGACTAACTAAAGGAAAAGAAAATCAACTTCTAAACCAATAATCTGCCTGTAAATATCAATTATGGCAAAGCACCAAGACTATATAATAAAGAATGTATGCATAAGAACAAATTACTTACATTGGGTAATGCTTTTTCGGGTGAATACACTATCTGCCTGTGGATTCCTCAATTTATGAATTACCCTCGTGTGCAGCATTCCACAGAAACCTTTCTCCTCAGCTCTCCCACGTCTACGAGGAAGTCAGAATGGTACGGCTCCACCTTCGACTCCGCGTGGTGTCATCTGAGCCATAAGAAGAAATTGTTGGCATGCTGACATCACTTCCACCCATTTTTTCCATGCCTTCGTGGCGAACGGATGTTCTGACAACCTTTTCACAAGTAAACACAGTATACAAAACTGGAAATATCTCTTCTTAGAAGTTTCCTAGTGCCAAACATCACGATTCCAACAATAAATCATATACAAAACACACTGATTATTTTTCAGTATAAGCAGACAGACAAAGGGGAGGAGGGTGGGTCAGTGAGAAATCCAAAGGCAGACACTGTATGCAACAGAAAAAGTGTTACCGAAGGTAAGTAACTTGTTCTTCTGAAAGATACATCTGCCTGTGGATTCCTCACTTTATGAATTGAATCCCCAAGCAGTCCCACTCCCAGAGGAGGGTGCCTGCCTGCCTACACCAAAACATCCTGCAGCACAGAACATGCAAAAAGGCCACCCCTCCTCACCTCTGAATCAAGTAATAGTGCTTCACAAAAATGTGAAGGGAGGCCCAAGTTGCAGCCTTGCAAATGTCTACCACAAGGATTCCTTTAGCTAAAGCCAAAGAAGAAGACTTAGCTCTGGTAGAATGAGTTCGAATACCTTCAGGAGGCTCCTTCTTGGCCAAGGCGTAGCAGATCTTGATACAAAGGATGATCCACCTGGACAGCGTTCTCTTCTGGACTGCCTTGCCCTTCTTCTTGCACACATATCCAATGAAGAGTTGGGCGTCCAACCTGAAGTCCTTGGTTCTGTCCTGGTAGAAGCTGACCGCCCTCTTAGGGTCCAAGTAATGAAGTCTCTCCTCCTTCTTAGAAGGGTGAGGGGGAGGATAGAAAGTGGGTAAAAAGATGGATTGCCCTAGGTGGAAAGGAGTAACCACTTTAGGCAGGAAAGCAGCTCTTCTCCTAAGAACCATCTTATCCGCATAAGAGCTTGCAACTCACTCACCCTCCTAGCAGAAGTGATTGCAAAACAAAAACATTGTTTTAAACGCTAGAAACCTTAAGGGAAAACTATGTAATGGTTCAAAGGGTGAACCCATCAAGAATGTGAGAACCAAATGTAAATCCTGCTGAGGCATGATAAAAGGGGGGGGAGGAAACTTATTTGTGAGAACTTTTATGTATCTCTTAATTATGGGAGATTTAAACAACGAGGTTGATTGGGTAAACAGAGAAAAGCCGACAAGTAGCCCTTAACAGTAGCCACTGCACAACCCTGTTGTGCTAGGGTAAGACAGAAACTCAAAATATCAGACAAATGGGCCTGCAAAGGATCAATCAATCTCTCTCCACACCATGTAACAAACTTGGCCCACCTACCAGAATAGACAGATTTGGCAGAGAGTCTCCTGGCCGATAAAAAGAAAATACCAAAACAAGTGGGAGAGAGGGAGAGCTCAGGTTGCCCCATTCAATCTCCAGGCATGAAGGTACAGGCTCTGGAGGTGGGGGTGTAGAAACTTCCCATGCGACTGCAAGAGGAGGTCTACCCTGAGAGGGAGACAGAGCGGGGGGTGCGATGAGAGGTAAAGGAGGTCTGTCTACCACATCCTTCTCGGTCAATCCGGAGCGATCAATATGACTTGGGCCCAGTCTTAGGGAATCTTCCTCAGAACTCGAGGAATCAAGGGTATTGGAGGAAACTCATAAAGAAACTGTGAGCCCCAGTCTAACTGTAACATGTCCCTCAACGCTCCCCACGTCGGATACTGGAGACTGCAGAACGACAGGCAGTGCGCATTCTTGTGACTGGCAAACAAGTCCAATTGAGGAAACCCCACATCCTGAAAATGTGAAAGGCCACCTCTTGATGGAGACGCCACTCATGATCGGCCGAATACTGGCGACTGAGACTGTTCGCTCTCTGGCCAGATGATTTGAGATCACGCAAATCTGATGGTCCAGAGCCCAGGACCAAAGTCACAGAGCCTCTCTGCAAAGAAAATACAACCCTACTCCTCCTTGTTTGTTGATGTACCACATTGCGGTAGCGTTGTCCGTCAGGACCTGAACTGACTGCCCACGAAGGGAGGGAAGAAAGGCCTTGCGAGCCCAATGTATTGCATGCTATTCCAGAAGATAGATGTGAAACAATCTTTCCTCTGGAGACTAAAGGTCTTTAACCTCCAGATCCCCCAGATGACCCTAGAGTGGAGGCATCCTTTATCACTGTGGCCACTGGAGAAGGAGGTTGAAATGGCTTCCATTGAGACAGGTTGCCTGGAACTCTACACCATAATAGCTCTGCTGCAGTGTCTCTAGAGATCCTGACCACCTCTTCAAGGTCTCTGTTGTGCTGAAACCACTGCCTGTGGAGGCACCACTGAAGGGCCCTCATATGCCAGCATACACGGTTGACCAACAGTATGCAGGAAGCGTACAGACTGAGCAGGTACAAGACCTTCAGGACTGGAACAGCTGCTCCATTCTGAAAAAGTGGAATCATAGCTAGGATGTCTTGAATCCTCTGTAGGGGCAGGAAGGCTCAACTTACAGTAGTGTCCAGTACTGCCCCTATGAAAAAGTTGCGCTGAGAGGGCATCAGGTGAGATTTGGGTACATTTATCGAAAACCCCAAGTTAAACAACAGTTGTGTTGTTATATACAAAGTATGCAGCATCATCTCTGGTGACTTCGCTTTGAGCAGCCAGTCATCCAGATAGGGGAAAAGAGGAACCCCAACCTTCTGAGATGTGCTGCCATCACTGCCATCACCTTTGTCAAGACCCGAGGTGTGGAAGTAAGGCCTAAAGGAAGGACCACAAACTGGAAATGTTGAGACCCCACCATCAAACAAAGATACTTCAAATGCAACTTCAGGGTGGGAACATGAAAATACACATCTTGCAAATCGATCAACACCATCCAGTCTTCCTTCTGCAGCGCAAGAAGAACCTGAGCCAGGATCAAGATCTTCACATTTCTCCTGTTTGAGGTAAAAATTCAAAACCCTGAGTTCTAGCATCATCCTCAAGCGATCCTCCTTTTTGGGAATCAGGAAGTACCGGGAGTAGCATCCTTGACTTCTTTTCTGCTCTGGAACTACCTCAATTGCACTTTTTTGCAGTAATGACTTAACCTCCTGCTGGAGAAGCAGAAGGTGCACATCTGAGCACGAGCCCTGGTGGGGATTTAAAGGAGGGGGAATCTCCTGTAAGGGAAGGGCGTACCCATTCTCTACGACGATGAACACCCAGAGATCTATAGTAACAGACCTCCAATATTGTAGAAAATGAGACACACATGCTCCCACGGGACAAGCATGGTCTAGGATGGAGGAGCTACTGCTTTCCTGCCAAACCAGTTAGAGGGAAAGAAGAGGAAGAAGAGGGGAGACTTGCTGGTGTGCTGCACCTCACAGACATCCTTTGCCCGTTCCCCTGCATGATTTGTACAGAGGATTTGCCTGCTGTTGCTGCTGCTGCGGCTGCTGCCTGGCACAAAAGGACAAGTTCCTCCCCAAGCCATGAAAGCTGTGATATCAAAAGCCCCTGGGCTGAGACTGGAGTCCCAAAGACCTTGCTGTGGCGCTACTGGCTTTAAAGCGCTACAGCACTGAGTCCGCTTTGGCCCCAAAGAAGTGAGAACTAACAAGGTGGCTTGGACATCAGAGGAGAACCCTGAACCAAGTATGCCTCCTGGTAGCCACAGATGATCCCAACCGAATCAGCAGTGTCCAGACCAGACTGTATGACCTGGCGGGCCGCAGCTTGGGTATCGGTTAGTACCTCTGAAAAATGTCCTTGAACTTCCTCCAGTGGTTTTGGGAGGACCTCCCTGCCAGAGTCCATTATGGTGTGGATGTAGCGACCCAAATGGCACGTAGCATTTTGTGATTTGAGAGCCATACTGCCTGACGAGAATACCTTTTTTGCAGATTGCTCCATGCGTTTCAACTCCCTATCTGCAGGTGTAGATGAGAATGAACCTGCAGACGGCTTCAAGGAGCATGAAGCCTGGATGACCATACTTTCTGGTGATGTATAAGTGTACAGGACAGCAGGATCCCCTGGAGCTACCTTGTACCTTATTGCCACAGACCTGGACACCGCTGGAGCAGTCATAGGTTTCTGCCATACATCAAGGATGGGCTCAGTCAGAGCCTCATTAAAATGGAGTCAAGGCTCCGAGATAGAGGAAGGAGTATGGAGCACCTCAGTCAAGATGTTAGACTTTAATTCCGCTGTGAAAAGATGCAATTCCAGGAGATCCACTGCCTTCCTGATCAAAGCGTGCTAAGAGGTCACCTCCTGCTTTGGGAGACCTTTTGGAGATGAGAGCTCCCATTCAGGATAGGTATCCAAGCCACTAAACTCATGTCTCCTTCAAAATCCTGATCAGGATTGATAATCTCCCCTTCCTCAGCCTCTTTATGCTCCTCTTTATATTCTTCCTCTTTTATCATTCTCCAAGATCTCATCCTTTATATGTGTGCTGCATTCTACAGCACACATATAAAGAGGAAAACACCTCTTAGGATTGTTTTTGGGCAGTTCAAAAACTATTAGACTGCAACGGAGGCACCTTTGCATCATGGTGCAAGGGTGCATACGATGGCACTAGGCTACCAAAACGGCACCAATGCAGGTAGAACGGACAGAAATGCACCTTATTGCTTAAATACACTGCTTTCCTGCCCTTTCATTTTGGCATAGGGAAGAACCGCAAGATATCTTGCAATGCTGCCCTATGTCAAAATGTCTTAAATGAGGCGTTAAGTGTAGAATGCTCCACTAGCATCCAATTTGCTTTCAAAATCAAAATAACGATAGCACTAGCTGACGTCCCTGTCACAGAGGAAGTCAACTACTATAACTTACTAAAAGAAAGCCCTTTCTACCAATACAATAAAGACAACTTATCCCCCCTAATCGACTAATACGAAGATACAGGGGTGTTATCGCCTGTAGCGGATACTTCATCTTACCTGTGCCCTGTGCCCTGGTTGAACTCCAGCAGTACCCAAGGACGCCCACGCCAGCGTGCTCCGGTGTTTCCCTGCCGCTGCCGCATTCTACATCCACGCGGCCGCAGTGTGCAGTGGGACCACAGTACCCACCAACCCTTGCGGGACAAACCCGCCGACGTCATCTGAATCGCGCTTGCAGGCGCATAAATCAAACGGGAGCCCCGGCAGAGCGGGGGTGTTATCGCCTGTAGCGGATACTTCATCTTACCTGTGCCCTGTGCCCTGGTTGAACTCCAGCAGTACCCAAGGATGCCCACGCCAGCGTGCTCCGGTGTTTCCCTGCTGCTGCCGCATTCTACATCTACGCGGCCGCAGTGTGCAGTGGGACCACAGTACCCACCAACCCTTGCGGGACAAACCCGCCGACGTCATCTGAATCGCGCTTGCAGGCGCATAAATCAAACGGGAGCCCCCGCGACGCGAGATCGCGCGCGGGTCGGCGCCGGGCTAAGCCCGGGCAAAGGGCGGGCCGTCTGAGGCCGTCCGAGGACGACAGAGGACGGGACGGGCCCCTTCTCTTCTGACTGTGGTTGAGTGAGTTTTTCCATTGATTTCTAGTCCGCTAGGCACCATTGTTGACTGAACTACCTACAGCTGACACTAGTTCATCACGAACTACTATTATACTCTGTTATAGCTTTGTGGTAGCATGTCGAAATTAAAAAAGTCCGTAAATGCTAACACTATGGACAATTACTTGGTGCAGATTGTTAGTAAAATCAATAATGACAGGAGGGCTTCACTGGGGTTAAACTGCTCTCCAAATTTTTCTGTACCGACTCCCCTGTCTGATTTGCTGCTGGCTTCTCCTTCATTGGTTAATAGTAGCACTCCAATTGAAACAGAGGTCTTAGATAGCGATATTCTTGAGTTAAGTGGCCACCCACCTGTTAATTCTCAACCTACCCCTGATGTAGACTTGCATACGGACATTGAATTAGTTGATCCTGACTCTCCCGTTCCTCCCCCTAGAACTAGGGAAATCAGAGCCTGTAGGAAAATCCAGGTTAGAAGCAATGGATCCCGCCCAGGGAAAAAAAAGGCAACCTCCGCACCAAAAAGTATGAGAAAGGCAGAGGCACCAGAGTCACAAGTTGCTAAAAATTCTGAGAATGAATTATCTAGGAAAATAGCAAATATGATTGACACTAAAATTGAGAGTATCATTACTCCTCTGGTAGCCAGGATTGATAAATTAACGGCAGAGGTAGCCAGATTGAGTGCTTTACTAAATAGACCTGCAGAAGAAGTGACCAGAGTTATGTCCCCGGTACCAAGTCGTTTCACCTCGATTGCACTGCCTGCTAGAGGGGAGGGGAGGGTTGCGCAAAAAGAGATAGTGAATCCCCCACCTCTGCAATCTAGAACTGATGAGAATCCCCAGAAGGCATTTAAACCAGGTCCCCCCATTGACCGTTTTGTCTCGCGCCTAGCGAATGATCAATTCCAATGTACTGTTGAGGCCCTTCCTACTACATTGGTTCTTGCCAATGTTCCTATTTTGTCACCTGACAAAATAGAAACCACATCTTCTCTCATTAGTAAATCTTTGCATTGGTTGATAAAAAATATGAGGATGTCCCCCTGGGGAGCGCGACAACTAGCTGGGGAAATCATCATGGCAAGAAGAGTCTCATGGCTAGGCCATGATCCTAAAAAATACGCTGGGGACTGTGTGGTTCTCAACTTTTCTAACCCAGCTGTTCTCCCCAATGTCCTGCACAACATATTTCCCCCTCAACGGAGACATGGCGCTATTATCCCTCTAACACTAAAATTGTTTTATTGTGGGAGGAATTGGGAAGTTAACCGAGTGACAGTGAGGAAAAGGTGGACCCCAATGCCTAGTATAGGGGGTGGGAGTGACCCTGCCAGGATGTGGAACATCAGTATAGAAAATAGGTTTGGGGTCTTGTCAGATTTGAATGATTGCGATTGACTTGATGGGAAGGTTAGACTCGAGGATAATGTATTGATATCGTACGATAGTTTATCTACTTCTATAGCCTCTGCCAGTTGCCAAGACAATATTGCAATAAGTAACCCCAGTACTACCCAGCCAAATGCAATGGAATTTTATAGATTAACATCACCCAACCATTTAGGATCTGGAGATATAGCATCAAAGGCATCAGTAAACGAATCATTAGGTATCCCATGCAGTAATGTTGAACACGTGAATAGGATTGATAGTGAGTCCCAAAGTCCATCAACATTAAATGAGCTTCCTTGCCCTTTCGAACCAGAGCCACGCCTGTCCTTTTTATCCTGGAACCTTGCAGGAATTGGCAACAAGCTACATTGTACTGAATGGCACACTTTTGTCGACCAGTTCGACATAATTTTATTTCAAGAGTCGTGGTCCATGGACCCGGTTTATTGTCTGGGTTTCCTTAATTTCTACATACCTGCTACCAAAAAAACTAAAGGTCGTCCCTCAGGTGGCCTGATAACTTGGATCCGCCAATCCTTATGTTGCAAGATTAACCAACATAGTCTCCAATCTAATGACATTTTGTCATTAAATATCACTTGGCCTAACGACCAGGGAATGGTTATATCAAATATTTATGTTAGAGGGATGGTCGGAGGCACCTTATCCGACGTGACATCCGCCCTAGACCATCACCTTTCTGCATTACCATCGGAGAAGCTCATTGTAGTGTGTGGCGACTTTAATACGACGTTCGAGCCCCTTGGCCCTGAGGACCAGTTTCTCGCTGAAGAGGAGGACAGCAGGTGGGGTATTCCCCAGCTGGATCTCCCCCCAGTCAAGAGATGGACTGCCGCGGCCATTCAACTTAAAGCACTCTGTTTAGAGAGAGGGCTCAGAGCTGCCAATGGACGTACCCGGTCAGACCGCCAGGGCGCTAGTACATTTGACAATGGCAGATCCACTAGTCGCATAGATTATTTTCTGGTGGATATAAGGATTTGGCCTAGACTGAATGATATGACTATAATCGTACGAGAAGATAGTGATCATAACGCCCTGTGCTTAGAATTACAAACCCCCAATGGGCTCACAGAACCTAAAACTGATGGGGCAAAAATTAGCTTGGACATTGTCGTATCAAACAACATGAGGCATGTCAAATGGGGTAGATTCATAGAAAAGCCTGAGAAATAAGAAGATCTCAAAAAAGTGGTAATTGTTGAAGTGGCTAAATTGAACGCCCAACCGACTGGTAATAACTTTCCTTTATCTATGGATGAGGTCCATACTACCTTTTTCTTAAATCTCCAAAAGTTTTTCACGAAACCCCCTGAGGGTGAGAAAGCTAATAAGGGCAAACAACCTGTGGCGGGATGGTTCAATAAATCTTGTAGAGCAGCTCGTCAGAGTTTAAGCTTGGCCCTTAGATCAAGAAACATTGAAGATGTGAGAACTGCCAGAAAGCTATATAAACATGTACAGCTAGTGGCAAAGAAGGAATGGGACGAGGGTCACTGGCAGGATTTGAAATCTGCCTGTTTGGCCAAGGATCAAAAACAGTTTTGGGCAATAGTGAAGTGGGATAGAGGTGGGGTTGCGCCATCACCCCAAAATAACGTGGCAAAAAACCAGTGGGTTGACTTCTTTAAACCACAATATGCTTCAGTCTCGCCCGAAGGAGAGCACCCACTCCCTCCGGCTATTTATTTTCACACGCAGGTGTTCACGATCAAGGTTGTTAATTTAGCACTAGACTGTATAACCAGGGGCCGCGCTCCCGAGATGGATGGGATACCTGCGGATGTATTTTTAACTGATAGATCATCCTGGTGTCAGTACTTTCAATGGCTAGCAAATTCTATAGCTATGGGTGCACCCGTTCCCCCCTCATGGAAAGGGGCTGAAATAATCTCAGTTTTTAAAAAAGGGGACAAATCACTACCCAGCAACTATAGACCTATCAGTCTTATTGATTCTGCCCAGAAACTGATAGGTCGATTAGTACAAAACAAACTACAAACCTGGATTGAAGAAAACAATATCTTGTCCCCATTCCAGGCTGGGTTTAGACCATGTACTAGTTTGGTTGACCAGGTATTTTATTTTTTTAGCACTCTATTGGAGGAATGTGAAGCTAACTAATGGGACCCTTTATGCGGTTTTTATAGACTTAAAATCTGCATTTGATTTAGTGCCCCGCACCAAACTTTGGAGGGTTCTCGACGAAGCAGGGATAGCACCGGAACTACTAACGTTACTTGTCCGCTTGCATGAGAACAATTATGCGCGAATTAGGTGGGGAACTCTGGGGGAGGTGACCGACACATTCCCTGTAGAGCGTGGTGTTCGGCAGGGATGTGTCTTGGCACCCACGTTGTTCTCCCTGTTTATAAATGGCATTGTAGAATATCTGAGCCGTTCACCCACAGACGCTCCTGTATTGGCTGGGTCTCGCGTGCCTGTTCTCATGTTCGCGGACGACACGCTGATAGTTTCACGGACACCTAGCGGCCTGCAGAAGGCGCTAAATGCATTTGGTGACTTTTGCCGAGAACGTGGACTTGAAATAAATACCTCCAAAACTAAGTTCATGTGTTTAAATCAGCGGCAAAACTTTAGAGGCGTTATTAAATTCAACGGCACCCCGCTGGAGCAAGTGGAGGCATTTACATATCTAGGGATATCCCTCCAGAACAATATGAAATGGACAAACCATATTGACATGGCTGTCCTAAAATTTCATCAGTTAGCGGGAGCAATTGTTTCCAAATACAAATTATCCTTGACTAAACCCATTACTCCAGCCTTGGAAATTTATAACATGAAAGTTATTAGTGCTGTACTATATGGATCGGAATTATGGGGCTTTGGCAACCTGAATCAACTAAGATTAGGTGAAAACAAGTTCTTACGTTGTCTAACAGGAGTTCCCCGAAGTACCCCAATGATTCCATTAGCATATGATCTTGGCAGGAAAAGAGTTGAGGATTTGGCACGATTGCGCCCACTCCTTTATTGGCGACGGATCATGGTCACACCGGAACTTGCGCATTACGCCACCGCCCTAAAAGATATCATTAGGGCTGATCATTTCCACTCTATTACATGGCTCAAAGAAATTAGAGATTTGTTAATAAGGTTAGACATGGGGCATCTATGGAATGATTTAAATGGTTTACATTTTCCATCTAAGTCTGCATTTAAAAAAATGTACTGGGACATGATTTTAACATCCGCTTTTAGCTCTGGCCAGAATTCCAATCTAACAGGTCGTTATCTTGACATTAAATGCATCCCATCTTGTGAGGCATTTTGGGACCTCATAGAGAGGCCCATTGATAGAAAACTGTATTTCCAGTTTAGAATTGGGTCTCTCCCTGTAAAAGCATTCACCCACAAATGGTCACCTAATCAGGACAATAAATGTCCTTACTGTCGAGATTTGATTGAGGATGCTGGCCATCTATTGTTTGTTTGTCCATTGTATGTTATTCCACGTCATAGGTGGATAAAACCAGTATGTTTAAATCTGGGAATACGCAGATATAAGGAGGCCCTAAGGATACTTGAATCTGACTGTACCCCTTGCTTGGTTATTGCTGTAGCAAAATTTTTGGGGTGGGCATGGATAATACGTTTTCGTACCCTAAAAATGTTAGAAGCTGGACAATGAGTATCTGACACTAAGGTTATTGATCTATTTTTAACATGAAGGTTTTATTTTTTAACAGATAAATTGATGTTATTAAACTCATCGGAACTATTCGCCAGCATTACGGTTTAATGTAATTTTAAAACTTGCACATTGTATTTTAAAATAGTATTTATAGTTATGGTATTGTTAGGATGTTAAAATGCTTTTATGACATGCTGTCGAATAAAGCTTTGAAATTTGATTTGTTAGACTTTAATTCCGCTGTGAAAAGATGCAATTCCAGGAGATCCACTGCCTTCCTGATCAAAGCGTGCTAAGAGGTCACCTCCTGCTTTGGGAGACCTTTTGGAGATGAGAGCTCCCATTCAGGATAGGTATCCAAGCCACTAAACTCATGTCTCCTTCAAAATCCTGATCAGGATTGATAATCTCCCCTTCCTCAGCCTCTTTATGCTCCTCTTTATATTCTTACTCTTTTATCATTCTCCAAGATCTCATCCTTTATATGTGTGCTGCATTCTACAGCACACATATAAAGAGGAAAACACCTCTTAGGATTGTTTTTGGGCAGTTCAAAAACTATTAGCCTGCAACGGAGGCACCTTTGCATCTTGGTGCAAGGGTGCATACGATGGCACTAGGCTACCAAAACGGCACCAATGCAGGCAGAACGGACAGAAATGCACCTTATTGCTTAAATACACTGCTTTCCTGCCCTTTCATTTTGGCATAGGGAAGAACCGCAAGATATCTTGCAATGCTGCCCTATGTCAAAATGTCTTAAATGAGGCGTTAAGAGTAGAATGCTCCACTAGCATCCAATTTGCTTTCAAAATCAAAATAACGATAGCACTAGCTGACGTCCCTTTCACAGAGGAAGTCAACTACTATAACTTACTAAAAGAAAGCCCTTTCTACCAATACAATAAAGACAACTTATCCCCCCTAATCGACTAATACGAAGATACAGGGATTGGCAAATTACATTGGTCAGGATACAGACACCAAGCAAAGAATCAGATATCATCGTGGAATGTCTATGACAGCACCTTGACAAAAGAAGCTAAAACAAACAACGCAAAGGAAGAATGGCACAATGCCTCCCAATCCACCCTAGGTAGAACTCAACCTACATTATACAAATCTATCGAGCCATTACAAAAAGAGCAAAGCTACCAAGAACTAAGAATAGAGCAATCAGTTTAAAGTAAGACTCTTCATAAATAACAAAGGACTATACTACTTAGAAATGATAGCCAAAAGTATATTATAAATTAAATATAAAACTACCAAAAATTTTCTCTTTTAAATATTAACATAAATATTTTATTACATCAGTGAAACAATTACAATTTTTTTTTATATATAAACAATAATATATAACAATAATCCACCAACCTATGTAAACAAATTCATAACATCAAATGAATACAACACATATTCGAACAATCGCACATAATAATAATATACACATCGCATAAACAATATATTATAGGATTTCCCACCAACACAAAAAAGTAAGAAATAAAATGTTCTGTTTTGTAGCTGCAGATCTTTCTCCTTGCACACTTAATAAAAAACTTAGAATCCACAAAACAGATAAAAATACAAAAGCAAAAAGACCAACAAAAAAAAATGCAGCCATAGAAACAATCCACTTGGAATCTCCAAAAAGGTTTTTACAAAAAGAATGTCTTCAGAAAAGCCACAAAAAATGATATCTAAGTAAGAAGCATCGGTTTACAATAAACCAAACAGATTTCCTTTAAAGAAAATAAAAAAATAAAAATAAACTCCCATAGAGATCACTAGGGAACAAAAACCATAAAAGATTCATACATTTACGTCACTTTAAAAAAACATGCAAAAATAGCAAAACAGTGCAAAACACTATAAAAAACATATCTAAATATTCAAAAAAACAAAAAAAAACACTATACCCAACTTCTAAAAATGCATCCTAAATCCCCCACCATCAAAACTCTTAAAAAGGACTTATTTTTATTCTTTATGGAGTTTTATTTAGCGCAAACTTGACCAGAATCGGGTATCAGAGCGCTTTTCATAGCACCAGTTGCGTTACATGAGGACACATTCATTTTTTGTTAGGCACGGGGAGATTAAGTGATTTGCCCAGAATCACAGATGTTCAGCGTCATTGCCGAGACTCGAACCCAGTTCCCCAGATTTGAGGATGAACGCCCTAGACGTTAGGCCAACTCCTCTCCCCAAACTTACCTGTACCGACAAACAGCAGAAACTGACTGAGTGGGATTTTTAGGATTTGTGGCAGCCATTGGCCCAAAATGGAAGGTTTTCAGCCTAACCTATTTTTTCCTGAGTTGCTGTTCCAGCGCTCTATCACAATGTGCTGCAATTGGTTAGGCAAGCTTTGCAGCTGTCCACAATATCCACCTGTTGACAGGCATGTGGACCAGTTGTCAAGCAACTGATTAAATATGTGTATTACTGCACACTCGATCTCTTTTGTGGGGGTCAGGCAACAGCTATCTGCAGGTCTCATTGCAGAAGAAACTTTTAAGGGCATTTTGACAGCATGCAATGGTAGCGATGTTCGCCATGGAGAAATCCTATACAGCTGCAAACATCTTAAAAGGTGTTTGAATGGCTGGACCCAGGGGTCTCAGAATTGGATTTGTTGCCACAGACAATGGCACTAATATAGTCAAGGCCATGAAAGATAGTAGGTATTTCATGGTCCAGTGTTTGGTGTATTGCATCAACCTGATTGTGCAGGACTTTCTCAAAAAAGAAGACATAGAGTACCGGTTAAAGCCCTCATACCGGAGGTGCAACACATTGGAACTCGACCTACTACATGTTGCGACGTCTGTTTGAGAAGTACAGACCGATCACTGACAATGTCCGTGAAACATGAGGGGATGCAACTGGGAAAAGCACGATCATGAAGATGGAAAAATGGGGCTCAGACAAAGGCATGACACAAATTCTACTTCTTTTTTAGATTTTCACAAGGGAAGTTAGCAAAGAGGACAGTAGGATGAGCCAAGCAATCCCGTTGTTGCATCTACTACAGGACCAGGTAAAAAAGGTGTTGCAAAAGTTTGGCAGCAGGAACGAAGAAACGTATGAGTTGGTTGAGTGCTTAATCCTTCACTTGGCTGTTAATACAATGCTGCAAAGAGGGAACAAGTCCTCCAAAGATACACCTCTGCCATAATACTTGATCCATAGTATAAAAGATACTGGCCACTTTCACTCCTTATTCAAAAGGGATGTTTCACTATACAAGTCATAGATTGTTGAGCAAGCAAGAGACCTGGAAGAAAAATGGCTGGAAGTTAGAGTCCCGGGCAGAAGTTCTGGCATGCAGCCTTCAACCTCCAGAGAGGGCAGTGCTGTGTCTCACAGATGCCAACACCAAAACAACAACACCAGCAGAAGACGAATAGGACCCAACCTCTGCAATGGCTTGGTTCAAGTGGCAGGGCTAAAATCGAGTGCAAAGGCAACATAGGTCGAGCAGGTGATAGCATTAATGGCAATTCAGAGAATGGTCCAAGACTATCTGGATGTCCCAAAAGATATGTCCATGGAACAAAGCCCATTGTTCTATTGGTCTGGGAAGATGTGTCAATAGGCAGAGCTCAGCAGACTAGAAATAAAGTGCCTGGCTTGTCCAGGAGCCAGTGTTTCTGCTGAGCACGTGTTCAGTCCAGCTAGCCCATTTGTCACAGTCAGGAGAACCAGTCTCTCTACTTAAAACATGGAGAGGGCGACCGTGATTGAAATGAACCAACACTTCATCCTACACAATTACACTGCATATTAAACACCACAGGAGGAGGATGAGTGTGTTTATTCAGACTCAAGTGAATTCGCTGACCAACATGTGGGCAATCCCCCTGAGTTTGAGGATGAACTTTAGTTCCCCGACTGAGTAGGCAACAATCGAACTTTCAATGGCCCTGGTCTTCTCCGACTGCCTTTTAGTTCTACCCTGACTCCACAGAGGCAGATGAATAATAATAATACTACGTCACACATGTCATGTTTAATGCGGATATCCTGTCTGCCATAAGTAGGAAGTGGAAAAAATGATGCACTGCAGTACAGTCAAAGGAGCAGGATATATATATTTTTGGGCACGTTCGTTACAGAGTATACCATCCGCCAAACTCTAAATCAAGCACCTAGCCCCACTTTGCTCCCTAGCCTCGAACTCCATCAAAAATTATTTTCATACAAATACCTTTACTTGGCATTAAGGAAAGTTACTTTACTGCAAGGTAAGTTGGAGAGATTAGGCTAGGCAGAGGTTTTGCTGCAGTACAGTTGGGTGACACTGATCATCATGTGCTGAACTTTTGCTTAGTCAGTCACTGGAGTAGATGAAGAATGAAAGGGAAAGATTTGCACCGGCGCATATCTGTTTTGTAAGCCATCAAATATATATGCATTAGTCACTTGGCCAGAAAAATGTGGCACATGCCAAGAATGGATTTTTCAATTTTTTGGTAGGCTGGGAGAGAACTTAGGAAAGAATAATGGAGTAAAGTACTAGTAGGAGAGTGGGCACTGGGAAACACAGCTTGTTTTCAGTCTGTAATACATTGAAAACTTCATCATGCCACATTAACTGAAGTAGACGCACATTGCGCAGCCAACAGTGACAGTGTAGTATTGAAGTAAACAATTCTGCAATTAAATCACCGGTGGCAAAATTCCATGGAGGGGAAGGTGATAATGATAGGTGGGCTATCTGGCTTGCTTAACAAATGCAGTATACATCATCTGACAATAAGCAAGCATTGTGACTTCGCACCACTGAACCCTGCCACCACTGGGACTCCTCCTCCTCCAACCTCCTCGGTCTCCTCCATCACATTGGAGTTGGGACTGGCTCCGGCACTGATGGTCTGTGTGGCTTGAAAATAAATTACGAATTGTACATATCAGATTTGCTTCCCAAGTAATTATAATTATACAACAGCAATACCTCACTACAGTTCAGTTTGCTGTATTTTCAATTAAAACTATCACTTTGGGAGGCTTGTTGTTTGACATGTTAGAAAAACCAGGGACAGAGCTATGGTGAGTCATTGAAGCACAATGAAGGGGTGGAATGGTCAATGAAGGAAAAATGGTCTTGGTTGGCAAATGTAATGAGTTATCATTACTTTCATGCCATGCTGCACTGTCATGGACACTGCTGGCATACTGTATAAATGTATGAACACACAACATTGGGGGGGGCCTATGACCATGGCCACTCTCTTGTTTTGACTGTTTGAGCATGATTAAGAAAGCCTTCCCAGCAAACATATGTGTGAATAAGAGCTTATTTGGGGGGTGCGATCATCACAGGACCAAAAAATCTGTTCTCTACATCCCAATAAAAATGGAGCAGGGCTGCACCCCTGCAAGGCACCGGTGCCCCCAGGCTATGCAACTGGCACTGGCGCCACCGATGCTGACTGCTTCTGCCATGGGATCGGTAAAAAAAAGAAGGACAATACAATAGTAAAGCAGAAAGAAAGAACTGAATCAATCAATCAATCAGTGACACTTATATAGCGCGCTACATACCCATAGGGTCTCAAGGCGCTGGGGGGGGGGGGGGGGTGCCGCTACTGCTCGAACAGCCAGGTCTTCAGCTTCTTCCTGAAGGAGAGGTGGTCTTGGGTCAGGCGCAGGTCGGTCGGGAGGGAGTTCCAGGTCTTGGCGGCCAGGTAGGAGAAGGACCTTCCTCCTGTAGTCGCTCTTCGGATGCGGGGGACGGCGGCGAGGGCGTGGTTGGCTGATCGGAGGTGGCGTTTGGGAGCGTAGAAGTTGATCCGGCTGTTGAGGTAGCTCGGGCCTTGGTCGTGTAGGGCTTTGTGTGCGTGGGTGAGGAGGCGGAAGGTGATTCTTTTGTTGACGGGGAGCCAGTGAAGGTCTCTCAGATGTCCGGTGATGTGGCTGGTTCGTGGGATGTCGAGGATGAGTCTGGCTGAGGCGTTCTGGATCCGCTGGAGTCTCTTCTGGAGCTTGGCGGTGGTACCGGCGTAGAGGGCGTTGCCGTAGTCCAGTCGGCTGGTGACGAGGGCCTGGGTGACGGTCTTCCTGGTCTCGGTGGGGATCCACCAGAAGATCTTCCGTAGCATGCGTAGGATGTTGAAGCACGCCGAGGAGACGTTGTTGACTTGCCTGGTCATGGAGAGGGAGGAGTCCAGGATGAAGCCCAGGTTGCGTGCATGGTCTGTCGGTTTGGGTGCGGTGCCCAGGGCGGGAGGCCACCAGGAGTCGTCCCAGGCGGAGGGTGAAGAGCCCAGGATGAGGACCTCCGTCTTGTCAGAGTTCAGTTTCAGGCGGCTGGTCGTCATCCACTCGGCTACCTCTTTCATCCCTTCGTGCAGGTTGGCTCTGGCGGAGGTGGGGTCGTTGGTCAGGGAGAGGATCAGCTGGGTGTCGTCGGCGTAGGAGATTATGCTGAGGTTGTGTTTGCGTACGATGGCCGCGAGGGGGCTCATGTAGACGTTGAAGAGGGTGGGGCTCAGAGATGAACCTTGAGGGACGCCGCAGATAATTTCGGAGGCCTCTGACTTGTACGGTGGTAGGCGGACTCTCTGTGTTCTTCCGTCGAGGAAGGAGATGATCCATTCCAGCGCCTTGTCCTGGATCCCGATGTTGCTGAGGCGCTGTACTAGGGTGCGGTGGCAGACCGTGTCGAATGCCGCGGAGAGGTCTAGGAGGATGAGGGCCGCTGTTTCTCCATTGTCCATCAGGGCTCGGATGTCATCGGTGGCGGCGATGAGGGCGGTCTCGGTGCTGTGGTTGGCTCGGAAGCCGGACTGTGAGGGGTCGAGGGATCCATTCGTCTCGAGGAAGGCGGCCATCTGCTTGTTGACGGTCTTCTCGATGACTTTGGCTGGAAACGGGAGGAGCGAGATGGGGCGGTAGTTCTTGAGTTCGGTGGGGTCCGCTGTTGGTTTCTTGAGTAGAGCGCTGAGTTCGGCGTGTTTCCAGCTCTCAGGGAAGGTGGCGGTGTCGAAGGATGTGTTGATGATGTCTCGCAGGTGGGGTGCGATGACAGCGTCGGCCTTGTTGAAGACGTGGTGAGGGCAGGGGTCGGTCGGTGATCCGGAGTGGATGGAGTTCATCGTGCGGATGGTGTCTTCAGTGCTGATCGGGGTCCAGGCGTGGAGGGTGGTGGTGGGGGGTGGTTGTTCGGTCATGGTGTGCGTTGGTTGGTTGTTGAAGCTGTTGTGTATGTCCGCGATCTTGTTGTGGAAGTATGAAGCGAGGGAGTTGCAGAGGTCTTGCGATGGGGTGATGTCGTTGTTTCCTGCGCTGGGGTTGGAAAGCTCTTTCACGATGTTGAAGAGTTCCTTGCAGTTGTGTGCGTTGTTGTCCAGCCGGTCCTTGAATGCTGTTTTCTTGGCGGCGCGGATCAGCTGGTGGTGCTTCCGGGTGGCAAGCTTGAAGGAGGTCCTGTTGTCCGGTGTAGGTTCCCTTCTCCAGACTTTCTCGAGGGCTCGGCAGTTCTTCTTGGAGCTCTTGAGTTCGTCGGTGAACCACGGGGCTTTCTTGCTGCCGGGTCTGCTGGGCGGGGTCCTCAGCGGGGCGAGCTCATCCGCGCAGATGCTGATCCACTTCGTGAGGTTGTCGGCGGCCTGGCTGGGGTTCGCTGAGCTGGCAGGAGGGTGCTGGCTCAGGGAGGTGGCGAGCTGGTCTGCTGTGATCTTGTTCCAGCTTCTGCGGGCGGCCTGTTGCTGGTGGTGGTGGGTCGTCGTTCTCTTGAAGGTGAAGTGGACGCAGCTGTGGTCCGTCCATTGAAGCTCTGTGGCGTGGCTGAAGTCGATGTCTGTGCTGGAAGAGAAGACTGCGTCGAGTGTGTGTCCGGCGAGGTGGGTAGGGGTGGACACCAGTTGCTTGAGTCCAAGATTGGCGAGGTTGTCGAGCAGGGTGCTGGTGTTGCGGTCGTTGTTGTTCTCCAGATGGAAGTTGAGGTCCCCAAGGACGATGTAGTCAGCGGAGGGGAGGGCATGCGGGCTGACGAAGTCGGCGATGTCCTCGCTGAATTGTGTGCGTGGTCCAGGTGGTCGGTAGATCAGGGTGCCTCTGAGGGTGGTGTTCGGGTTGGTGTGGATCTGGAAATGCAGGTGTTCGGCGGTGGTCAGGGTGTTGTCGGTGCTGGTCGTGAGACGGATGGTGTTCCTGTGGATGATGGCGATGCCTCCTCCCATCTGGTTGGCGTTGCGGTCCCTCCGGACGATCTTGTAGCCCTCTGGGATAGCGATGGCGATGTCGGGAGCTGAAGAGGCGTTCATCTAGGTCTCCGTGAGGAAGGCAACGTCCGGGGCTGTGGCGTCTAGAAGGTTCCAGAGTTCGATGGCGTGTCTGTGGACGGAGCGGGTGTTGAGCAGGATGCACTTGAGGTGGGTGCTGCTGGTGTTCGACTTGGCAGGTGCTGGTGCGAGGCCGGTCCGGATGCAGGTGAATTTGCAGGCATGGCAGCTGAAAGGTCCGTGGGTACGTCGTGGAGTGGCTTGATGGCATTCTGGGAGTCGGCCGGTGTTGACTGCGATGAGGGTGGCGGCGGAGTACGTCAGGCGGGTCGGTCGGGGTCTTCGTGGGCCAGGGGTCCTGGTGCTGGTCGCGATCCGGTCGCGGACGGGCACAGACGGGCTTACCTTTGGCGCGCCTTCGGCGCACAATCGGCGCACCCGCTGCGCGTGGCCGCTGCGCTTTCGCACGGTCGCCATTTAAGGCGAAGTGCGCGGGTGGGCGGAGCAGCTGGGAGGCGGGAGCGGGGAGGGAACAGAAGAGAAAAGGGGCGGGGCAAATGGCGGTGGCGGGAAGCGGGGAGGGAGAGCGGAGGGCGGCGAGGTAGGCGGGCAAACAGGAAGGAAACTGACACACGGCACAGAGGTTACATTAAATTAAACAGGCACAAATGGAGGGCAAAAATAAAGGCAAAACAGGAAGGAAAACGAAAACGATGTCACGGCACAGAAAATACAGGCACAAATGGCGGGCAAAACAAAGGTAAAAACAGCTAAAGAAACGATCACACGGCACAAAGAAACAAGCACAAATTTAGGACAAAACGACTGGCGAAAACCAAAGGGGAGCGAGCAAGGCGGCAGCGAGGCCGGCGGCGAGGCAGAAGGCAGGCAATGGGGCACACGCAGCAGCTGGTGGCCGTGCCGCGCGGGGGTGTCCCACAAGTGGGTCACACTCACCTGCGTCGCACGGTCGCCATTTAAGGCCAAGTGCGCGGGTGGGCGGAGCAGCTGGGAGGCGGGAGCGGGGAGGGAACAGAAGAGAAAAGGGGCGGGGCAAATGGCGGTGGCGGGAAGCGGGAAGCGGGGAGGGAGAGCGGAGGGCGGCGAGGTAGGCGGGCAAACAGGAAGGAAACTGACACACGGCACAGAGGTTACATTAAATTAAACAGGCACAAATGGAGGGCAAAAATAAAGGCAAAACAGGAAGGAAAACGAAAACGATGTCACGGCACAGAAAATACAGGCACAAATGGCGGGCAAAACAAAGGTAAAAACAGCTAAAGAAACGATCACACGGCACAAAGAAACAAGCACAAATTTAGGACAAAACGACTGGCGAAAACCAAAGGGGAGCGAGCAAGGCGGCAGCGAGGCCGGCGGCGAGGCAGAAGGCAGGCAATGGGGCACACGCAGCAGCTGGTGGCCGTGCGGCGCGGGGGTGTCCCACAAGTCAACTGAAGGAAGTGGAACACAAGAAAACGGCTGCCTGTTCATGGAGTTTAGCGGAATCTCAGAG
Source organism: Triturus cristatus (assembly GCF_964204655.1). NCBI lineage: Eukaryota > Metazoa > Chordata > Amphibia > Caudata > Salamandridae > Triturus > Triturus cristatus. The sequence goes on along the minus strand of NC_140584.1, from coordinate 328,244,428 downwards.
ATTCTTTGTTATAACTCTGCGATTCCATGAAGCAAAATTCCACAAGTTCCCCCAGACCTTGTGATGATATGATGGATTCTGCTCTGTGGCTTCATGGGCTGCTACATGGATGCATGCATGGGACACATGTAAATGTCACCGCCTGTAACTGAGCATACAAGATTGTTTCATTCCCCATCTCCCCTCCTACCTAAGGAGAACATTTTGAACTGTCAACTCCATGTATCACTGAAAGCAGCGTGGCATAACTACTCACTCTGAATTGAAGCAAGCCAGTAAGGCAATCAAACCCTACATCATTTAAAGCAGTTTTTGAGGAAGTAAGTCACCCCACCTAAAAATGTTTAAAAAAAATACAGTGCCTTCCAGGGTTTTTTCACATCAATTTGCTTAAATGACCTGGATACCTGATTTCCCCTTTTGAAATATTCCTGTACTTTGATGTTGTGCTAACCAAGCTTAACCCTCCTCTGAAACACTGGGGCTTTGCCCACCACAAGAACATTTTAAGAAAAAAATGCCCAAATGATGCATTTTTCAGCACAATTCTCTTTTCTACAATGTCTATTTGTTCGACGCAGTTCAACAAACACCATTTCAGATGCCCTATCATTAAATGTGTTATCTATCTTCACGTTTACATTTCACTTGCTTTCTCTCCATTCCTCTTCTTTCATGTAGATTATCTATCTCTAATGACTATCAACTGCCGTAGAAGGAACATGGAAGAAAGATAAAAAATACACTCATTTTGTAATATCAGGCATGGTTTGTCAGATTTAATGTGGTAATTAGTTGCTTCACAACATTGTTTTCAATATATGTATTTTTTGTTTTTAGATTTTCCAATGACACAATTGTCCATGAAATCTTTAAATCAGCTTTGAATTCAACATTCATTCAAAGTGCCCAATGCATTTCGGGCCAATGAGCCCTTCATCAGGAGATAGTATACTGCAAGGAAGGAAACAAGGTATCAGCAAAATGGTGGTGGTTATTCATAATACTCAAGTCCAATACGTGAATGGTGGACACCTTATGTGTATTCAATTGTGCTGACATGTGAGATACTTCTGTGAACTTAAAACTCCATGATCAGAAGTAAACTTAAGACTGCGTGAAAGCAGAGATATATGTATTGAGAAATTCAATCAACAGAAATATCCGACGCACATCTTGGAAAATGCTATCCAGAAAGCAGATAAACTTACACAATCAACATTGCTAAGGCTGAAACCCGCAATCCAGAAGTGTGTTCATATCCAAGTACTGCTACTAACCTAAAATATATAATGTAACAAATAAATTGTAACTACTCTGTAACTTTTATTATTTTTACATAGACTAACTAAAGGAAAAGAAAATCAACTTCTAAACCAATAATCTGCCTGTAAATATCAATTATGGCAAAGCACCAAGACTATATAATAAAGAATGTATGCATAAGAACAAATTACTTACATTGGGTAATGCTTTTTCGGGTGAATACACTATCTGCCTGTGGATTCCTCAATTTATGAATTACCCTCGTGTGCAGCATTCCACAGAAACCTTTCTCCTCAGCTCTCCCACGTCTACGAGGAAGTCAGAATGGTACGGCTCCACCTTCGACTCCGCGTGATGTCATCTGAGCCATAAGAAGAAATTGTTGGCATGCTGACATCACTTCCACCCATTTTTTCCATGCCTTCGTGGCGAACGGATGTTCTGACAACCTTTTCACAAGTAAACACAGTATACAAAACTGGAAATATCTCTTCTTAGAAGTTTCCTAGTGCCAAACATCACGATTCCAACAATAAATCATATAAAAAACACACTGATTATTTTTCAGTATAAGCAGACAGACAAAGGGGAGGAGGGTGGGTCAGTGAGAAATCCAAAGGCAGACACTGTATGCAACAGAAAAAGTGTTACCGAAGGTAAGTAACTTGTTCTTCTGAAAGATACATCTGCCTGTGGATTCCTCACTTTATGAATTGAATCCCCAAGCAGTCCCACTCCCAGAGGAGGGTGCCTGCCTGCCTACACCAAAACATCCTGCAGCACAGAACATGCAAAAAGGCCACCCCTCCTCACCTCTGAATCAAGTAATAGTGCTTCACAAAAATGTGAAGGGAGGCCCAAGTTGCAGCCTTGCAAATGTCTACCACAGGGATTCCTTTAGCTAAAGCCAAAGAAGAAGACTTAGCTCTGGTAGAATGAGTTCGAATACCTTCAGGAGGCTCCTTCTTGGCCAAGGCGTAGCAGATCTTGATACAAAGGATGATCCACCTGGATAGCGTTCTCTTCTGGACTGCCTTGTCCTTCTTCTTGCACACATATCCAATGAAGAGTTGGTCGTCCAACCTGAAGTCCTTGGTTCTGTCCTGGTAGAAGCTGACCGCCCTCTTAGGGTCCAAGTAATGAAGTCTCTCCTCCTTCTTAGAAGGGTGAGGGGGAGGATAGAAAGTGGGTAAAAAGATGGATTGCCCTAGTTGGAAAGGAGTAACCACTTTAGGCAGGAAAGCAGCTCTTCTCCTAAGAACCATCTTATCCGCATAAGAGCTTGCAACTCACTCACCCTCCTAGCAGAAGTGATTGCAAAACAAAAACATTGTTTTAAACGCTAGAAACCTTAAGGGAAAACTATGTAATGGTTCAAAGGGTGAACCCATCAAGAATGTGAGAACCAAATGTAAATCCTGCTGAGGCATGATAAAAGGGGTGGGAGGAAACTTATTTGTGAGAACTTTTATGTATCTCTTAATTATGGGAGATTTAAACAACGAGGTTGATTGGGTAAACAGAGAAAAGCCGACAAGTAGCCCTTAACAGTAGCCACTGCACAACCCTGTTGTGCTAGGGTAAGACAGAAACTCAAAATATCAGACAAATGGGCCTGCAAAGGATCAATCAATCTCTCTCCACACCATGTAACAAACTTGGCCCACCTACCAGAATAGACAGATTTGGCAGAGAGTCTCCTGGCCGATAAAAAGAAAATACCAAAACAAGTGGGAGAGAGGGAGAGCTCAGGTTGCCCCATTCAATCTCCAGGCATGAAGGTACAGGCTCTGGAGGTGGGGGTGTAGAAACTTCCCATGCGACTGCAAGAGGAGGTCTACCCTGAGAGGGAGACAGAGCGGGGGATGCGATGAGAGGTAAAGGAGGTCTGTCTACCACATCCTTCTCGGTCAATCCGGAGCGATCAATATGACTTGGGCCCAGTCTTAGGGAATCTTCCTCAGAACTCGAGGAATCAAGGGTATTGGAGGAAACTCATAAAGAAACTGTGAGCCCCAGTCTAACTGTAACATGTCCCTCAACGCTCCCCACGTCGGATACTGGAGACTGCAGAACGACAGGCAGTGCGCATTCTTGTGACTGGCAAACAGGTCCAATTGAGGAAACCCCACATCCTGAAAATGTGAAAGGCCACCTCTTGATGGAGACGCCACTCATGATCGGCCGAATACTGGCGACTGAGACTGTTCGCTCTCTGGCCAGATGATTTGAGATCACGCAAATCTGATGGTCCAGAGCCCAGGACCAAAGTCACAGAACCTCTCTGCAAAGAAAATACAACCCTACTCCTCCTTGTTTGTTGATGTACCACATTGCGGTAGCGTTGTCCGTCAGGACCTGAACTGACTGACCACGAAGGGAGGGAAGAAAGGCCTTGCGAGCCCAATGTATTGCATGCAATTCCAGAAGATAGATGTGAAACAATCTTTCCTCTGGAGACTAAAGGTCTTTAACCTCCAGATCCCCCAGATGACCCTAGAGTGGAGGCATCCTTTATCACTGTGGCCACTGGAGAAGGAGGTTGAAATGGCTTCCATTGAGACAGGTTGCCTGGAACTCTACACCATAATAGCTCTGCTGCAGTGTCTCTAGAGATCCTGACCACCTCTTCAAGGTCTCTGTTGTGCAGAAACCACTGCCTGTGGAGGCACCACTGAAGGGCCCTCATATGCCAGCATACACGGTTGACCAACAGTATGCAGGAAGCGTACAGACTGAGCAGGTACAAGACCTTCAGGACTGGAACAGCTGCTCCATTCTGAAAAAGTGGAATCATAGCTAGGATGTCTTGAATCCTCTGTAGGGGCAGGAAGGCTCAACTTACAGTAGTGTCCAGTACTGCCCCTATGAAAAAGTTGCGCTGAGAGGGCATCAGGTGAGATTTGGGTACATTTGTCGAAAACCCCAAGTTGAACAACAGTTGTGTTGTTATATACAAAGTATGCAGCATCATCTCTGGTGACTTCGCTTTGAGCAGCCAGTCATCCAGATAGGGGAAAAGAGGAACCCCAACCTTCTGAGATGTGCTGCCATCACTGCCATCACCTTTGTCAAGACCCGAGGTGTGGAAGTAAGGCCTAAAGGAAGGACCACAAACTGGAAATGTTGAGACCCCACCATCAAACAAAGATACTTCAAATGCAACTTCAGGGTGGGAACATGAAAATACACATCTTGCAAATCGATCAACACCATCCAGTCTTCCTTCTGCAGCGCAAGAAGAACCTGAGCCAGGATCAAGATCTTCACATTTCTCCTGTTTGAGGTAAAAATTCAAAACCCTGAGTTCTAGCATCATCCTCAAGCGATCCTCCTTTTTGGGAATCAGGAAGTACCGGGAGTAGCATCCTTGACTTCTTTTCTGCTCTGGAACTACCTCAATTGCACTTTTTTGCAGTAATGACTTAACCTCCTGCTGGAGAAGCAGAAGGTGCACTTCTGAGCACGAGCCCTGGTGGGGATTTAAAGGAGGGGGAATCTCCTGTAAGGGAAGGGCGTACCCATTCTCTACGACGATGAACACCCAGAGATCTATAGTAACAGACCTCCAATATTGTAGAAAATGGGACACACATGCTCCCACGGGACAAGCATGCTCTAGGATGGAGGAGCTACTGCTTTCCTGCCAAACCAGTTAGAGGGAAAGAAGAGGAAGAAGAGGGGAGACTTGCTGGTGTGCTGCACCTCACAGACATCCTTTGCCCGTTCCCCTGCATGATTTGTACAGAGGATTTGCCTGCTGTTGCTGCTGCTGCGGCTGCTGCCTGGCACAAAAGGACAAGTTCCTCCCCAAGCCATGAAAGCTGTGATATCAAAAGCCCCTGGGCTGAGACTGGAGTCCCAAAGACCTTGCTGTGGCGCTACTGGCTTTAAAGCGCTACAGCACTGAGTCCGCTTTGGCCCCAAAGAAGTGAGAACTAACAAGGTGGCTTGGACATCAGAGGAGAACCCTGAACCAAGTATGCCTCCTGGTAGCCACAGATGATCCCAACCGAATCAGCAGTGTCCAGACCAGACTGTATGACCTGGCGGGCCGCAGCTTGGGTATCGGTTAGTACCTCTGAAAAATGTCCTTGAACTTCCTCCAGTGGTTTTGGGAGGACCTCCCTGCCAGAGTCCATTATGGTGTGGATGTAGCGACCCAAATGGCACGTAGCATTTTGTGATTTGAGAGCCATACTGCCTGACGAGAATACTTTTTTGCAGATTGCTCCATGCGTTTCAACTCCCTATCTGCAGGTGTAGATGAGAATGAACCTGCAGACGGCTTCAAGGAGCATGAAGCCTGGATGACCATACTTTCTGGTGATGTATGAGTGTACAGGACAGCAGGATCCCCTGGAGCTACCTTGTACCTTATTGCCACAGACCTGGACACCGCTGGAGCAGTCATAGGTTTCTGCCATACATCAAGGATGGGCTCAGTCAGAGCCTCATTAAAATGGAGTCAAGGCTCCGAGATAGAGGAAGGAGTATGGAGCACCTCAGTCAAGATGTTAGACTTTAATTCCGCTGTGAAAAGATGCAATTCCAGGAGATCCACTGCCTTCCTGATCAAAGCGTGCTAAGAGGTCACCTCCTGCTTTGGGAGACCTTTTGGAGATGAGAGCTCCCATTCAGGATAGGTATCCAAGCCACTAAACTCATGTCTCCTTCAAAATCCTGATCAGGATTGATAATCTCCCCTTCCTCAGCCTCTTTATGCTCCTCTTTATATTCTTCCTCTTTTATCATTCTCCAAGATCTCATCCTTTATATGTGTGCTGCATTCTACAGCACACATATAAAGAGGAAAACACCTCTTAGGATTGTTTTTGGGCAGTTCAAAAACTATTAGCCTGCAACGGAGGCACCTTTGCATCATGGTTCAAGGGTGCATACGATGGCACTAGGCTACCAAAACGGCACCAATGCAGGCAGAACGGACAGAAATGCACCTTATTGCTTAAATACACTGCTTTCCTGCCCTTTCATTTTGGCATAGGGAAGAACCGCAAGATATCTTGCAATGCTGCCCTATGTCAAAATGTCTTAAATGAGGCGTTAAGTGTAGAATGCTCCACTAGCATCCAATTTGCTTTCAAAATCAAAATAACGATAGCACTAGCTGACGTCCCTGTCACAGAGGAAGTCAACTACTATAACTTACTAAAAGAAAGCCCTTTCTACCAATACAATAAAGACAACTTATCCCCCCTAATCGACTAATACGAAGATACAGGGATTGGAAAATTACATTGGTCAGGATACAGACACCAAGCAAAGAATCAGATATCATCGTGGAATGTCTATGACAGCACCTTGACAAAAGAAGCTAAAACAAACAACGCAAAGGAAGAATGGCACAATGCCTCCCAATCCACCCTAGGTAGAACTCAACCTACATTATACAAATCTATCGAGCCATTACAAAAAGAGCAAAGCTACCAAGAACTAAGAATAGAGCAATCAGTTTAAAGTAAGACTCTTCATAAATAACAAAGGACTATATTACTTAAAAATGATAGCCAAAAGTATATTATAAATTAAATATAAAACTACCAAAAATTTTCTCTTTTAAATATTAACATCAATATTTTATTACATCAGTGAAACAATTACAAAAAAAATTATATATAAACAATATTATATAACAATAATCCACCAACCTATGTAAACAAATTCATAACATCAAATGAATACAACACATATTCGAACAATCGCACATAATAATAATATACACATCGCATAAACAATATATTATAGGATTTCCCACCAACACAAAAAAGTAAGAAATAAAATGTTCTGTTTTGTAGCTGCAGATCTTTCTCCTTGTACACTTAATAAAAAACTTAGAATCCACAAAACAGATAAAAATACAAAAGCAAAAAGACCAACAAAAAAAAATGCAGCCATAGAAACAATCCACTTGGAATCTCCAAAAAGGTTTTTACAAAAAGAATGTCTTCAGAAAAGCCACAAAAAATGATATCTAAGTAAGAAGCATCGGTTTACAATAAACCAAACAGATTTCCTTTAAAGAAAATAAAAAAATAAAAATAAACTCCCATAGAGATCACTAGGGAACAAAAACCATAAAAGATTCATACATTTACGTCACTTTAAAAAAACATGCAAAAATAGCAAAACAGCGCAAAACACTATAAAAAACATATCTAAATATTCAAAAAAACAAAAAAAAACACTATACCCAACTTCTAAAAATGCATCCTAAATCCCCCACCATCAAAACTCTTAAAAAGGACTTATTTTTATTCTTTATGGAGTTTTATTTAGCGCAAACTTGACCAGAATCGGGTATCAGAGCGCTTTTCATAGCACCAGTTGCGTTACATGAGGACACATTCATTTTTTGTTTGGCACGGGGAGATTAAGTGATTTGCCCAGAATCACAGATGTTCAGCGTCATTGCCGAGACTCGAACCCAGTTCCCCAGATTTGAGGATGAACGCCCTAGACGTTAGGCCAACTCCTCTCCCCAAGCTTACCTGTACCGACAAACAGCAGCACCTAACCACGACTTGATTCCTGCAAGAATGACCCATAATAACACAAATAGACTACAAAATGGAAGGTAGCATTTAAAAATATGGCCACCAATGAAACAGAAAAGACTATCTCCCGACAGGAGTCAATGAAAAACACAAAACAAATGCTTAGTGAATGTTCCAAAAAATGTAATATTATTTTTAAATGCTTTTACCGATTTTAAATCAACACCGTTAGTTGAGGATACTATAGATGAAATTGTACCTCCTTTAGCGAGGAAGCTATACCTACAGTTTAGGTATGGGTGCCTACCTGTAAAAGCTTTTAAAAGGGAATGATGTAAAGAAGGGGACAGGGTGGGCAAAAATTGCACCTGTTGCCTAGGTGGACCAGAGTCAATTGAGCATGTTTTATTTTTTGTCCCTTGTACAGTCATTCTCGAGTTAAATGGATAGTTCCACTTTGCTGGGAGTAAATAAGCACTTGGAGGCATATAGAATACTGCAGTCAGATACATCTCGTATTGTTGTATTTAGTACAGCAAAGTTTCTAATGGCAAAGTGGATCAGGCGTACCAAGTGTTCCCTTGATAGTCTTCATCCTGCCACTCATTGAAGGGTCCCGCCAAATTGTATTGTGCCATTTGGACTAGTCCCAGTGGACTATGTCTTTTAATATTGTCGAAGATATTCATTGCATTTTATTGTTATTTTTAAAGTATTTTTATGATGAATTCCTCTGATCTTTTAAAATGTAATTTGAATTGCTTCATAGTGCTGCTATTGTAATGGAGCAAAAATTAGTATTTTAAATGTCTTATGTTGTTATTTGTGTTTGTTTGTGTTTTGTTCTATGTTGTACTTTTTTGATCTATAGTGGTTGAAATAAAAGTCTTCTGAACTAAAACAACACTATACCTAACTTTTAAAAACGCATCCTAAATCCCCCACAATCAAAATTCTTAAAAAGTCTTTAAAAATGACTTTCCCTTTCCGACAAACAGCAGCACCTAACCACGACTTGATTCCTGCAAGAATGACCCAAAATAACACGAATAAACTACAAAATAGAAGGTAGCATTTAAAAAAAATAAAGTCATTGGACGATTTCCCATGTATGAGATGAAACATGTGATGGCTGTTTGAAGACCCTGATATTAAAGAAACAAGAAAGGGACTCACTTGTATATTATTTGTGCTTACACTGTGCATTTGAAAAAATATTTGAGACACCCTCGACATGTGCTGAGGTTCTCTATGTTTAAATTCAATTATCCGCACTGGAATTGTAAGAAAATAAATACAATGAAGGACAAGGTTTTAATTTCGAAATATAATCTCCATTCTCCAAACAAAACCTTATCTTAAAACTGTCCTGAAAACTAGCCTTTAATATTTAGTAAATACATGTTTTGTGCCCAATTATCACTTCATGATTTTCATCAAGAACTCACATGTATGAATAACACAAATGGGGAGATTATGCCTTCCCTGCTTATGTATCAAGTCGTGGAACCAAAGATGCCCTCAAAATGTCAAGAAGTACAACCAGAATACTAGTGTCAGTATTAGACCCAGGGTGGGCATGATCACATGCTCCAAAAATAGCAGGAATTACTGCCATTAAATTAGAGCCAGAACTGTGGCAGGTATTTGCATTTTAATGCAATGGACGCCTATAAAATGCCAGGATTTACCAATAGTTTGAAATTGTCTGTCTTACACAAGAGGTGGGCATATTGATGACATGGATGATCACTGTGAAAAAGAGCATGCTCATCCCCATTCTTTAGGACTGATGCTGCTTTTTATTTGACTGGGACACGGCTAATCAAGCCCCAGTGTGCTGGTGTTCTGACTCCTAAAATAGTGTGAAATTGGTTAACTACTAATTGGCATATATAACTTTCCTATAAGGCAATTGTTTATGGTGCAGAAATACACCTGTGACATGGAAAGATAAATGTCACCTGTGGACTTCAGCACTTTATTGTGGCATCTGCTAATGTGAAAACGAAAACACGGCTTCAGGCCTACCATTGTAGCCTGACTACTGCAGTTTAAACCTGCTTTTCAACATGTCACAATAACACTTTTGACAGGGTAAAAACAATCCTTTTAAATATTAACAAGTCATCTGTATGTAGGACTATTAGCCCTCAAGGTAGGGTGAATATTATTTAAAAGTAGAAAAGTGGGACATGTAAAATTTAATGTTTCAATAGCCCTACAGTGACAAGCTAACAAAAGTTGTTTTTAATGTGGAAGGCTCTGACTGTCCTATGGATAAAACCAGAGTTCAGATTCATGTATTAGTTTTGCTACCTAAAGTTTTAACACGCTAGAGAAATGGTTCAAACACAATTTTTTATATTTATTAAAAATCCAATTCAGTGTTGAAGTTGAAGTTTTAATAAATATTTATAAAAAGTAACTGTTAGAAAGTTTTCTGTTCCAACCTGAAGCTCCTGGAGCTCACGTTTTATTAGCCTGCCAGCAGGTTCCCCTTCCAGTGCTTGACCTTAATAAGGTGTATAAAGAGAGCTATAAATTAGGCCTGGTCACAGGATGGGCAGCATGTGGAGAATGTGATACATATCAGCTCAGGAAGGGCCACTGGGTAGGTACAACAACTTCATTAACTTGAAAGCGACAAAGGTAAGGCCTATCCATTCTATGTTTAGTGTAAGGGGAGACCTGAGAAGGGAAAGCCTTTGTTATTTAGCCCCTCAGTAGCCAGTTGGGACCATCCCAATAGAAGCTCGAACCGGTCCTAGAATCAGTTTGGAATCGTTCAGCTTGTACACGCCACTGGCTGACCAACAGGCTCCCTCAAATGGAAGAAGGACCATGTCATCTTGGATTTCTCTTATAATGGTGTAATGTGAGATAGTTTGGAGTAAGGCAAACAGGATGTGCTGCAAAAGTGAAAAGGGCTGCCCTCTGGATCTTTCTCCTCATTGGTTAGGTTTATCTAGGAGTCATCCTGTCCAATGGATGGTGAAACCACCTCACCCACAAATACTGAGAACACTTTCTGGACCTGCAGAAGAACAGATAAAAGGCTGGACCTGCTGTTTGAGACCTGGGAGGAGATATGAAGTGCCGGACCTGCTCCCACTTGTGCCCAGGACAAAGAAGTGAGTTCCCGGAGTCAGTTCGCTGACATCCTGTGTAGGTAAAGGGACATTACAAGATGCTTTTTTCTGCAAAAATCAATTGACTAGCTACAATTTGACTTGGACTGGATCCTTGTGGAGTAAGCCCTGCCCCCCAATTCCCTGTTGCACATTCTCCTGCTTTGACATATGTGGCAAAGTCAGACATGCATTTTTATGGCTCCCATCTGCAGTGGCGGCTGGCACAGGTAAGCGTGGTAGGGCGGGGCAGGGTGCGGCGGGGGTAAGTCAAAAGACGATAGAATAGGTATTATTTGTTTATTTAATTATACCTAGTCTGTTGTCTTTCGACTTCCCCCCTTCCAACCGCCCCGCCCCCGCCTCACCAAGTTTACTTGTGCCGGTTGCTGCTGCCCACATGACACATGCTACATCTTCACACAGGTCCACATCACATGTAGGATGTAGTACACCAATGCCCTCTTTTATGTAATCCCTTCCCAGCTGCAACACAAGTGTGATACTTTCAGACACAGCAGTGCATGTTTATTGCTCAGCCTTCCTTTCAGTACATGTAATTTCTCTCCTCCTTGCTTTGCAATGTTTCCCCATTTAGACATAGTGCCAGTTCAATGTGCGCACCCACACCTACATTGCACTGCACTAATGGACCCAACAGGCTCATACACCATCTATTATTCCAACAAACACACATGGTCCTCTGGTAAACATCAGGTGTACATCACTTGCATTCACTCCCACCCGAGTATGAATTTGTATATGGCAAGAGGTAGGGTGGTCTCTATCATGGCAGCCAACACCTGTGTGCTCTCAGTCCACACATTGGGACAGCTGTGTGCTATATACTTTCATGCTAGTGACCATACATGTGGCTAGTCACATGTTCCTATGTGATGATACTTCTCACATGCACCACACCTGACCCCCCTCTCAGGTGGGGAGTTTATTCTCTGATATCTCCATTCCATTGTTTTACAATCCAGATTTGGCTGCATGGGCCCAGGATGGTATTGTCACTGTCAGGTTGGAAAGGGTTCAAGTATCCATGCATGATGTGTTGTTCCAGTCCATGTTTGTTTGTTTGCATTGTGAGACTTGTAGTTCTGGCCACTCATGGTATACATTAGACTAGAAGTCCTAGTATACAATGATGAACCTGGATTGGTGCTGCACATCACACAAGGAAAGGACAAACTTGATGGAGCTGGACTGAGCTGTACAACATGTGACTGGGCAGTATGACTTACACTTATGTGATGTATGACTGAACATGAGAAACATTCCTACCCTTTCTCTTGCACACATCGCAGTGCAGCGCAGGGACATAGGTTGCTGCACTGCACAACATAACCATTTTGGGAATATTGCCCGTTGCTGGCACTTACCCTTTAGGTCTTGCTGGTCCTCGAAGCCAGCACTGTCCTATCCTGCCACTCCTGCCACCAACTCTGTTGGGATGACTGATGCCACCTGCTCCTCCAAGGCTTCCAGCACCTCAGGGTCCCCTGCTCCTCCACTGGTCCTTATGGCTAACCTCAGTGCCTTGGCCAGTTTCTCCTTAGTCCTATGCTTATAATCATGCCAGTGCTTCTTGTACACCTGCACAGTCCTATTGGCTTGCCCAACACTGTCAATCTTGTCCACTATGGACTGCTAAATTGCCTCTTTATTCTCTAATGTCAATTTGGAGGTGACACAGAGTTAATGTTCCTACTTTGTCACCTCTGTTACCAAAATGTGATTCTCCACCTCACAAAAATCTCTCTTCCACTTCTCATGGGGGTCTGTCTGGACATCCTGGCTGGTTCTGGTGTTGTTGGGATTATTGCCCTGAGTGTTGCTGCCTGCTCAATCTCTTCCTTTTGAGGTGTTGGAAAAAGTTTTTTTTCAAATGTGTGACTTTTTATGGGGTTTGTGATGCATGACGGACTCCAATGTGGCGCAAAGCTGCTTTGCGGCACATAAGCTTTGATTTATGACCCGCAAAACAGCCTAGTGTCACTTCGGCTGCACAGGAGTCAATTTTCTCTGCGGCATTCGTCCCACAGATGCATCAAAAAATGTTGACCCACAATGGGACCTTACGACATGGTGCACTGTATCATAAATATGACACATTCATGGCGTTTAGAACTGTAGTGCTACTTTTGATGATGCATTGCTGCAGCGATGCATCAGTTCTTCAAATGAGGGCCACAGTGCATATCCGTAATTGTAATGCATGTAAAACAACTGACGCTGTTGCATATATTATTCTTCATTCTGTTGTAAAACACGCCCTAAGGTGCTCTACTTAATTTATTATTCGAGCATGCCTGCAGCAGTAAAGCATGTAGATGCACTAGTCTTACAATGGTGCACTACTGCTGTAGTGCCATGGTTAGTTTAGATGGGAGATGACATAAGTTACAACACTATTAAAGTCTGTCGAAGTGCCAGAAATCAGGCGGTTTGGCAGTAGTGACTTGTAGGAAGGCATAATGCAAAACCTATTGTTTCATAGAAGGAACAAACATTCCTTCCTGTTCCAAATAATATGACGAGAACTGTATCATCCATTTGGAATGTGTTTTGCAAAAAGGTGGCTACCCATACTGCACCACTCTAAAGAAAAGTCAGAGGTTGTGTCTTCTGAGAGAATGTTCCACAGTGCAGTTGTTTGAACTGCCAGTCATTCTGTCCTTTGATGGTTCTTAGATTGTACGAATCCTTCACATTTATCAATATGACATATTTATGTATTGATATCTCTCATTTAATACTTTCTGTGCCAGCTCTATTAAACCCTGAGAATACATATTTTCCATCCAGCAGAAAAACTGAATACATTCTAGGACTCTGATAAATTAAATTCACTTAGATACATTGCTAGAATAAAAGGTATGCACCTTTATTCCCACAGTATCAGTAATTCTGTTGAATCATACCCCTCAAAGTTACTTCATTGAGGTTTACAGGACACAGGCCCTGTCAGTGGTTGAATCGGCAGTGGCACAGCCGGGTAACACCGTTATTTTCTACCTTTGGGCCTGTCTAATTACTTGCTGTCAAAAATCTCCGGTTGTGGGAACCTGGAAGCTGTTGCTGGCCAGGGCTCCATGGCAGAGAGGAATTCTTTATTGGGTCATGAGGCAAGGAAGATTAAGAGGCATATTATCAAGCACGGCGTTAAAATTATCGCCGCTTTAGCGGCAGAAAATTGCTGCTAAAGCGGCGATAATGGGCTTGATAATATGCCGCAGAGAATTCCAATAGAAGCCCATGTTGACACCAGAACATGGGCTTCTATGGGAATTCTCAAGGGCGTATTATCAAGCCCATCATCGCCGCTTTAGCGGCAATTTTCTGCCGCTAAAGCGGTGATAATTTTAACGCCATTTCTTGATAATATGCCCCTTATTTCCTCATCAGGTTCCAGGCACATCCCTACTTTGTGGTAGGTCAAGCAGAGTATTTTGAAAAGTTAAACCAGTCAATGATTTGTGCTGAGGCTTAGACAGTTCTTCTTTTTTTTTTAAATCCTTGTATCGACATTTCAGCACTAATGACCAACCTATAACCAACATGCAAATAAACTAGAAATGTTATTGAAGGGTATTGCTACATCCTTAAGCTCTCCTCTGGTAGTTTTTCAGCAGTATGATGCATTATTTTCTTGAGAATGTGCTATGTGACAACAACATTATCTCTGAACAAATCACAATGGTGGACCCTGACTCACTAAGTCAGCTCTTCTCTGTCCCCATCTCCATTCTTGGCCCTCCCCGCTAAGACACTAGGCTTCAAAGAAAGTTTCCTCCACAAAGCCACCAGTTGTCCTTGGCCTCATAAAGTAACTGGCTCCATTGCTGGGATGACCTTTGTCAAGAATATATGTAGGAATCCTCGGTAAAGTGTGACTAGTCATTGAAAGAAGCAGCTGGAGCGCGAAACTCTCAAAGGCATGAATGAATGGGGTGTAAACTCAGACAGAATTGTGTTCACATTCGGCGTATGTTTCACCCACCAGTTTCATGTCGCTATAGATGACTTGCCCCAACACCCTCGACTGGCAACAACATTTGCATAACACAAAGAAGCCTTACAATGACTTTGAAGTGTTGATCTCTACAACCTTCCTGTACTTCTATCGGGGTGAATATTGGCATGTAAGGGCACTATAACATTCACAATGTTTATAGCTTTAAACACAACACATCATACAACAGCACAGACAATGTTTGACAGTATTTATAAGGCGTGATATATCTTAATGCTCAAGTGCTCCTATAGAAACAGATAAAGTGTTCTTAGCAGATTCACCCACAGTATTAGTTTATTTTTGGTTTTTCATATTGCTCAGACTTGAACTTGAAGACGGAGTGCTTGGCACAGTAGTGTCAGGTAGAGTAAACCCCAACACGTGAACAGTGACTATCTCTATTAACAGTTTGAGAAGTAGTAGGATGAGAAAATGGTAGAGGGAGATTGAAGATGTTCACCGTAAACCACAACACCCTCAGAGAGCCTGAAGCAAATACCCAGCACAAACACACATTCCCCAGTGGTTTAATAAGACTATATATGGTGCACTCTATGAAGCACCAGCCACCCCAAATGTACACACAAAAAATTAACGTTTTAACTGCTTACTTTCCATATAGGTAATTGAAACCCTCAAACGGCAATACAAACTTTCACCTGGAATGTATTTACAGCTCTCTAGATCGTCTTATCATGTCACACTGTCTTATTTTTCACAAATCTTCAACTAGAATGTTTCACTGATTTCTACTGCTGTTTTTACAGGATTGAAAACAAATTATTAAATTAGCCACAACTCTATCAACATCCATATTCTAAAGGTATCTACAGACTTATCTAATATGAATTATAAATTGTTACTGACCAATATTATTTCTGAACATCGACGTTGTGGTATAACATGGAATACGTGAAAACATGAATAAATACATCACCAATATGTGGAATATATCTGATGGGTTGAATGCTTGCAACTGCTCTTTGGTTGCATTTCCGTCAATCTTTTTATTGCCCACTAGCCACCTCAGAGAGGGACCAGCAATATGCAAATCAGACTTTGACATGGTCTAGTCAGAGTAGTCCAGCCCATCTGCCTGGCAATGTCCCCTCTAGATGAAAACACACGAAACCCAGACTGTTTTTGGTTTTGTTTGGCCTCATCAGAGAGACTTACCTCGAGTACTGTGGCAGAGTGAGCATGGCAGCTACATCTGGGCAAACCTATCATGCTTAGGGGTGTTCGAGTGAAACACATGCATCATCTGTGCAATGCTTGCCAAAGTCTCTGTCAATGGCAATCGGGCTACAAACAAGTCCGTCCTCTTTGTTTGCCAGCTATCTTGCTCCAGAGTGCAATCAGATATATGCAAATCATATTTTGTCCTTCTCTAAAAGAAACAGTACCACTCAAACTTCCCGGTCAAGTCTCCTCTAGATGGGAAAGCAAGGACCCCAAGACTCCTTCAAATAAGATGTGCCCTGGCAGTTGACACTCTCTGTTCCTATTGGCTCTGAATAAAGGCCGATTTGGATAATGTTGGCCCCTGTCCGGAGTGGTATATTGATAATAAAAACAATGGACTGGTATTTGTCCGGGCAATTATGAATGATTAAGATAAAGGGATTTCAATAATTCTTTTTTGGGATTCCCAGGAAAACACTAAGTGCAAAGAACATCCCCTAGCACATGTTGTGTGCTACTGTGCCACATTACGTAAGTTACAGCTCACTGAAGAGGACCAAAAATGTACAAACCAGTCTGAAGTTGCTTTTGTTCCCATTCAGAGCGGACTTCGTCTGAAACTTTGGGCTGGACTATTTCATTGAAATAGGCCGAGGCTAATTTGCACAAGGTTGTTCCCTTTCTGGAGAGTCACAGTGAGCAAAAACTAAAAGTGACTGGAATATGGACAATGGCCCATAATAATAACAAGGGACTGAGATTAATTTTAAAGCATGCTATCCATCATTTTATTTTTTCATAGATTTAGGGCATGATTTACAAAGGTAACTTACATTATTTAATGGTTTATATTTTTGAATAAGTTTTCTATTGTTTGGCTGTTCACAAAATAAAGTATAAATTTGCTCTAAAAGGTAAACTTCCACTCAGATTATCAGAATGGTCAAAGAGTAGCAAACTTATTCAAAAGAGTAAATTACTAAAATGTATATATACCCTGGATCCTTCATTTTGTAGGAGACATGTAAGATACCGTTTTTGAATAAATTAGCACTAGGAAATTGTGAACAGCAGAAAATCAGTAAACTCAAAAGTCTGAATTACTCAACAGTGTAAATTACCTGTGGGCTCATAGTGTTGAACATAGTAAATAGTTCCAGATGCCTTGGATGTGGATCAGGCCATAATTAATGATGTGAAGAAGAGTAAATACTGAGATAAACTGTAATATTGTGAAATCAACTAGATAACATATCATGAATTGTGAAAATAATTGAAAACACTCTAATTATTCTAATGTATGTTAATGAATATGGCTTTTATGTAGGACTTTGGTAGGAATAAGAATAATTAGCATGTTTGCACTAATTCACAAACTTTTCAGCAATTAGAGTTTTTGTGTTCATCCTTTAAGAGGTGGCTGAAAAAGTAGCTAAATGTCTATTGGCTAGAGTTTCATGACAGTATGATCTAAGGATAAGGATCTGTAAATAATTTTCAAGTGAAAGTTTAAATGAACCATTTCATGCATTCAATTAACCACATTTGAAACTAGTCAGTTTTGTTTTTTGCAGTATCTCAATTCATTCAATTGATTGTTACTTTTCCCATTGCTTAAGTGCTGGTTAGAATTCAGTAATACCAATCATTTTCATATGGGAGATTTTCACACTCAGTAGATGAGTAGTTGTTTCACAAGCAGATGAGACTTCAACCCATTTTTAGGACAGAGAAGTCCAGGCCCAGTCTCATGTCCAGTGGCATACTGTTCCAAATTTTGTAGCATCTCCAGAGAATGCATAATGGATTTCTTCATGAAGTGTGTAGTTTCCAGACGACGTTTAGTTTTGCAGTACAATCTGACGTTATCATCAAATATTGCCATTTTATTTCTCAAGAAGTTTTCAATTAGAAAGTTTTCAACTCTAATAGTACGAACACTGCAAGGAAATAAAAAGGAAAAAGTAATTAAGCATTCTTTTCACATCTGGATATATTAACTCTTCTCTATCCAGAAAATCCAAATCCCCTATTACATCAACCCTTTCAATTTTTCTTCAGATCAAGCTCTCCACTCATATTAGCCACTCCATCTGCTTTGGAAACACTTACATACAGTATTTCCTCATATTCAGCACCTTCTCTTATACAAGCTACTATCTCAAGGGGAACACCACAGCATCCAAAAGTCTCTTTACATTTAAAACCTACTCACATCTAGCACACAGGATTCCACCTTCATTCCAGGATAATCTGAAACTGAGCCGCCGATTTCATTTGGTAAACATTCACACCCAATGCAACGTAACCCCCATTCACATTCAGAATTACCAATATGTGGTACCCTCTTCACATCCAGGAATCACAGCTAATCCAATTCCCTATATTCACCATCCTATGTGAACCTGACACTGCCATCACATACAATAACTTGCGATAACTAGCCTCTTATTAGAATCACCTTCTGTATAACACTCATCCCTCTCACATTTGACATACTCCTCATATTGATCGCATCCTGTCACCTAGCACCCTTAGATGGATCAATGAAGTGTCCACAGATGTCACTATATGGATAGTTCATCATGCTAAGTCAAAGAGAAAAAGTGTGGCTGCTGTAGTTAGTAAAGGGGAGATACTTCATCCTTAGATCCTGGCCAGGTCTATTATTGAACACTGTTCTATTGTGGGATGTCATTCTAAACTTGATGATGGGTACTTTTCAAGGCAGAGGGAAGTAGTTGAGGCTGCTACATCGTTTCAGAGTCAGTGCAAGAAATGGTTAATGCACCTGACCCAAAAAACATCTATGTCATTCACAGGTTCCTTTACCCCTTGACCATACGATATGCAGCTACTGGACTTCCTTATATCCATTGCTGTTAAAGTTATCTTAACAGAATGGAATTCTTTTCATATTCTATCCTATCATACTTGGTGGGCATGGGTATCTTATCTTCGTAGTGCTCACACGTTTGTTGAAGAGAAGCATTATTCCCCTGCTATTTCTAGTAATGTATGGCGTTCACTGGATACTTATATAAATTTGTCCTCTCAGGGATTAATAGCTCAATATCCTTTTGACTCTACTCTTTAGATTATTTTTACAATCAAAGCATATGTTCCCACCTCTTTCTTTCTTCTTTCTCTTCTCTCCTTTACTTTTTCCGTCTTTTCTTTTTCCTTTCGTTTTCCTTTTCATTCTCCGTTCTTTTTTACCAGCAATTCGACTGGTGTATGAACTACATATGTTTTTATGATGGTATTTCTATTTACTCCGCATACTTGGGTTTTATAATACTATCTGTACAATATCATAACATATCACATTTGGCATCTCTATTTATATCGTGGGTTTCCCTCGTTCTAATGAGATAAGTTTATCTTTTTTCTACCCCAGCTCATTAATTGCTGCTATGAAATCTGTTTTTGATCTGTACTCCCTTTGTTTTATAACTAACAATGTATTATC
Organism: Triturus cristatus; assembly: GCF_964204655.1. Classification (NCBI taxonomy): domain Eukaryota; kingdom Metazoa; phylum Chordata; class Amphibia; order Caudata; family Salamandridae; genus Triturus; species Triturus cristatus. The sequence goes on along the minus strand of NC_140584.1, from coordinate 328,224,835 downwards.
TAATGCTATGTTGAATTGCAATATATTATCAATGTGTTATCTCTTTTAAATAACAATAAAAATATTTGAACAAAAAAATAAATGTCATTCACAGGTTCCGGGTCCAATCTTTTCATTCACCAGTAACCCCCGCGTTAAACACCCTGTGCTTAACTTCTACAAAGCAAAATGTGTTTTAAAGGCAATTAATGGTGCTGGATTGTAAGATCATGCTGAGGGAAGATCTCTCCAGAAAGAGGTTAAATGATTGCAGGGCACTGGCTAGGTGTACACCCAGATGCCTCAATTAGAGCCTCAAGAGTGCATCCTACTTCATTGCGAAGACACTGTAAAATTGGTTGTGTTAATGTTGTGCATTACAATTTGGCTGCAACTCAAGGCAACAATCACATTGAAAATTCTCTGAGATTTGAGATAAAAAGCAGCAATGGCCCTGATGTGCAGAATGAATTAATTCTTTACTTGTGTGATTAATAAAACCATTACAAGAATTCACTGGTTTCAAATAATAAAAAACATTAAAACTACCTTAGCACCAAAGTTTGTATGTTTTTCTGAAAGAATAGGAAAAGCAGGTGCATGAAACAATTTACCCCAGGCATTAGTCATCAGCCGTCTGGACTATGATAATACACTCTTTGCCTCAGAAAATGAATCACTATACTTCAGGTAGTACAGAACACCGCCACCCGTACCATCTGCAATCTCCCTTCGAGAGCAGCCTCCTCTGCTCTCCCGCATACATTGCACTGGCTACCGGTGAAAAAAATAATTAGTTTTAAGATCTACCGCTTATCTCACAAAACTCTATTTGGCAAAGGGCCTACCTATCTATATTCAAAGTGTATTCGCTACTCCCTCTCAAGACGTGTTGGAAATGGCCCATTTTGCAGGGTTATCCCCAAACGTTTTGCTTCTTCCTCCTTTTGTTTTTCCTGACCCGTGGTTGTTGGCTATAGGACTCTGGGCACTTTACCACTGCGGATCAGTGTTAAAGTGCATATACACTCTGTATAAATTGTTACTATGATTGGTTATCCATGATTAGCAGATTTTGTTCATCAGTAGGTCCCTAGTAAAGTGCACTGAGTGTGCCAGGGCTGGTGATTCAAATGCTACTAGTGGGCCTGCAGCACTGATTGTGCCACCCACATGAGTAGCCCTAAAATGGTGTGTCAGGCCTGCCACCGCCGCAGTGCCTGTGTGCAGTTGCTAACTGCCATGCTGACTGGGCAAGTGCACTCACTTGCCAGTCCCTAAACCTTCCCTATTCTGCATATTAGTCACCCCTATGGTAGGCCCAAGGGCAGGGTGCATTGTAAGTATAAGGTAGGACATGCCCTGGTGTGTGTGGCATGTCCTAATAGTGAATTATAGCCATTTTCGTTATTGCAAGGCTACCAGTTCCCCATAGGCCAGAATGGGCAGTTTGATTATTACATCCTATAATCCTAACTGGCCCAAGGAGCATGGTAGAAATTCGAGTTTAGTATGCCTGAACTCAGAATGATAAAATACATCTTTTAGTGAAGTTGGTTTTAACATTCTGTGTTTGAAAATACCACTTTTAGGAAGTAGGTATTTTCTTGCCTAACTATCCAAACCTGCCTCTGCTAGGTTGTGTATTCCTTGTCTGGAGTTTGAGTGACAGGGGCTGGGGAATTCCAGGGGGCTGGGGAATTCCCGGAGACAGGGTGAGTCAGCACAGAGCAAAATAGAGAGATCAGCATCTAGATGGGAGGGAGGAGTTGCACCTGGGACCTGAATAGGACAGTGCCTGCCCCCCACAGTGCTGGCTCCACGCCCTGTGGTGCGTCTGATGTCACTGCCCTGCACTGTGAAAGGAGAGAAGGAATCATGTCAACAAAGTGCTCCAAGGCTGTGCTTTCCCGCCACAATGCTGGCTCCACCTCCTGTGGGGCGTCTGATGTTTCTGCCCTGCACTGTGAAAGGAAAGAAGGAGTCATGTAAACAGAGTGCTCCAGAACTGGTTTGGACTGGGCAAAGGCCCCTCTGCCCTCAGAGGACAAAGGATTTTGGGGTATAAATACTGTGACCCAGACCCCAGAACTTTAGATCATCCTGGAATCAAGAAGGAACCTCTGCCAAGGAGAAAGCTGAAAGACTGAAGAGGAAGGACTGTCCTGCTGTGTGTTTGTGGGCTGACCTGCAGTTGCTTTGCTGCCAAGGTGAGGGGAAGGACTTTGCTGTTGCTGTGTCCCCTTGCTTGAAGAGATCTCCAAGGGCCTGAGGAGAGCTGGCCTCCTGTTATGGAGTCTCAGGAACAAAAGGACTTCACCCCCAGCTCCCCCCCTGAACTCTGCTGAGTGAGTTCTGCCCTTCCTAGAGTGCTTGATCCAATTGTGGGGCCTCTGGATGTTGTGCCTGCTGTTTGGGGAGCTGGACAAGAAGAAAAGAAGAAGATTTTCAATTTTCATGCATCGCTCGCTTGTGGAGCTCATCGTCGACAGTGCGAGAAAATTCCCATCGCCGCGAAGATCGTCGCAGCGACTGTTGCCGCTGCAAGAGCCGACGCATTGTTCGCTTGCGGAGTGCATCGCCCTGGTACGGGAAGATTCCTGTCACTGCGAGTATCGTCGCAGAGCCTGTCATCGCTGGGTGAGATCGTCGCACAGCTTGCTTGCAGACCGCATCACGTCGCTGTGAACATCGTCGCAGAGCCATTGCATCGAGGGGCCGCGAGAGGAGAAGATCGACGCTGCGCCGCACATCGCCGCCGCACCTGAGATCGTCGCCGTCCTGAAGATCGCCATATCGTGCCTGTGCGAGACGCTTCCTACCGAACCTGCGTACCGGAATACATACAAGGTATCGCCTCCCTCCCCATACAGACCGGATTCGTTGCAACACGTCCGCTGCGTGCAGCGGGGCTGTCGCATCACCTCCCCAGGGTCTCAGGAGTGACGCATCGCTTGTTTTTCAACGCTGCAGCTTCCATTTGGAACTTTTGTTGCATCTACAGGTACTTTGGGCTAAACGTGACGCAACTGTGGATTATTTTGACGCAAACCCTAGAACTCTTTAAAAATCATATTCTTGATCTGTGTATGTTGGATTTTGGTCGTTTTGGTCTTGTTTAGTTTAGATTAAATGCTTTTATTTTTCTAAACTGGTGTGGAGTCCATTTGTAGTATTTTTACTGTGTTACTGTGAGTGTTGGTAAAAATACTTTACACATTGCCTTTGATAAGCCTGTCTGCTCGTGCCAAGCTACCAAGGGGGTGAGCAGGGGTTATCTAAAGGGTGTATCCCCCTTACCCTGACTAGAAGCAAGGGTCCCTATTTGGACAGTGGTACCTACCTCTGCCAACTAGAGACCCCCAGATCTAACAAGACGTTTAAGATCTTGCGACAAATCTTTGCTCATGGTTTCTAGGGTCAGAAAGTCCCGGTCAACGGGTAGGTCATATTCATTCCTAGCCTCTTTTTATTGGAATAAGCTGCTTTTTCAAATGTGAATTTGCAAGGATCATCTTAATACCAACCTATTCTAACTGCGTCGGTTTCTGCTTGGTTCCTGGCATTAGCGCCAAGATACCACTCCCAGGATGATTCATGTGCGAAATAAATTATAATACCATAACATAACATGTCCCTTAAGAACTAGACGTGAAAACTAGCAGTCACAAACTCAACAAAACATTCTACTGTGTCTTCATAATTCATTATATACATACTCTACATGTGCTTAAGAATAAAAGCTGATCTCAGTCCTGTTAAAACATATGTCTTGGGGCCTATGCCTCGTTAAACATAACGTTTATTCGTAAAGTGCACGTTCACCCAGAAGGGTACCTTGGCACTGAACAACATATGTTTATTGTTATGCACTGCACTCATTTTATCAATCTCAGAAGGACGAAAGGCTGAGTGGACCCACCAGGATTTGAACCTGTGACCAAATGGTCAAACACTGGCCCCTACAGTAGACACATTAGTCCACTAAGTCACCAGAAATGACTTGAAGGATAAATGGTCCCCCAAAGAGTATGAAGTGATTAAAGTGCTGTTGAATTTGCTGCAACTCAGGTCAGAGGAACGTTTTGAGTTACTGCCATTTCATATCACTTTTACTTTTTATGTGTAAATAGGAACTCAGTCCAAATACAACATGTGTGTCCGAACCATACCTCACTCAGAAGGTATAATTGATCCCCAAAGCATAAAGTAAGTAAAGAGCTACCAGAATCTTTGACTTCAGAATCCCAGCCATATTTCAAACTACTTCCATTTGATGCAACTCTTGCTTTTTTTGTTTATCAATAAGGCTAGTTGTATGTTTAACACACCAAATTGCATGAAGTAAAAAGTGCTATCTTGACTAGAGCAGTGCACATCACAGGTACATTTCATAATACATTCATTTAACACAACTCTTGCTTTTAAAGTTCATGATCCCACATATAAAACTAGTCCCCGTCCATTTTAGGTATGCCTAACCATGCGCAGGCCTAATGAAAGAGGTTTTGGCTCAGTAAATACCTGGTTAATGTATTAATCAGGATGGACACTGTTGTTCAATGCCTTCTCAAACTTCTGCATACATTTCACAAATCTTCCTGCCAGGATGCAATGTTCTGCAGAGAGACAGGTGACTCCACTGGATCTGCAGGAGGGATGCCCATGGCCTGGGAATGAGGTTTTAAAAGTACCTGCCTTTCGTTTAACAAAGGAGGGCAGATACTAACAATGTGCACAATTGTTTTGCTGTGCGCTTGACAGAACCTGCATAGAGTAGCAACACTTTCCCTTCGTTTTGCAGGTATTTAGTCCAAAGTCGGCAGCGCTCCTAGCCTGTATCGGATATATCTTTGTTTAACATGGACTGACATGTGAACATTTGTGACCGGTTGGGGTCCCAATTTGGTGTAATTGCTAAAAACCGACCAGGCATGCGACGAGCATGAAGCAAGTTTTTGTTTATCGGCTAGCCATAAAAGCTGGTGCGGTACTTTGGTAATTATCTTTTTGAAATGAGCAAAGATGGCGGGGGTGCCCACAGTGCCACGCCCTGAAGGTTTTGAAAAGACTGATCCTGATAGCTCGGGGCAGCGGATGACTGTCAATTAAGGTATATCTAGCCAGCATTGTGTTTCCAATGTGTCAGTTCCTGCGGTAGTACCGGAAAGAATAGTTTGTCTTTCCAGGACTTGACAGTACAGGCTGAATTCTAACGGACTTTGTGCTGGGGAGGCATGTTTTGGAAGGAGAAAACCCCTTTTATAAGTGCTCGCTACTAATGTATCCAGCAGGTGGGATCCGCTTCCATACATGGCCTCAGATCAATAAGCTACAGTGGGCAATAACTTAGCATCATTACCTTCATTAGGGAGTCAAGAGAGGGTCTGCAGAGCTTTTTGGAGAGCTTGAGGAATGCATATAGCAGGGTGGCTGCTTTCGAATTCATAGCCTCCTTATGAGATTGAAAGGTTCCGCGGTTATCCATGATCACGCCCAAGTACTTGTATTCCACAGTAGTGTTAACAACAAGACCATCCAGATGCCACCAGCGTGTTTATTTTTCGTCCTGCCCATAATCGTTATCCTTGTTTTCTCGAGGTTGATGGAGAGGCCATTTCGGTTCTTGTAGGAGTATAGTACATCCAGGAGCCCCTGTGCCCCGGTCAGGGCAGTATCGAATGCATTCTGTGCTGGATGTGTGAGCTCAGGATACATGTTTTCCCCTTCCTCAGCCCTCCATCCCCACCTTCAGTGTCTCACAGGCAATGATGGACCTCAGCACTCAGGATGGTGGCAGATACATGCTGGTGCCAGTCTTCACTGACCGGAGCTTCAGCAGGTCATGCCATGTTGGATAAGCCTCTTGGCAATGTACTTGATTACAAATTTTGGACAGATCTTTGATAAACGCGATCACCAGAAAATAAAAGACACCAAGAAAAAAGAACTTGTGGGTCAAATCAAAAGAAGCTCCAACAGCTGCAAGGTAATCTTCTTGATCGTCGAGGATTTCACCTCACCTTTAGCCACCGTAAACAACATTTCTGCCTATAAACAACTCTGCGACAACCTATCAAACCTCTTCCACAGCATTATTGCATACCTGTACAGCAACTTCACACACCAACCCAACCCCAGAGAAATCATCGCTAACCTACTCACCACCAACCATGATGGCCACCTGACCTAATGGACAAGCCTCAGCAAAAGCATCACAGCACAGTTATGTGGACCATAAACTCATGGTCCCAAATGGACCCTTGCCTCCACCACATATAGAACCCGGTAACATCATCAATCAGCACCAGCCTGACCAACATCATTAACACCTCGTTCATGTTCCCCACTTTCCTGAATGAATGGAATCTTGCAGAAATCAACACCATCCTCAAGAAGCCCACAAAGGACTTGAATCAACTGAGTGAGGGATAAAACAGGTATATATGGAGTATCGGACCTATATTATGTTAGCATGATGCATCTATACATACATTCCCTGTTTGATATATGTGCTTTTGCTTGGAGGAAACTCGTTTATTTTCTCCCTGTATATCTATTGCTAAAAGTGTAGGCCGAGAACCATACAGACACCATTTTCTGATCATATGCTCGTGCACGGGCCGTGATCATGTGTTGATCACGTGCAGTTGTCAGGCCCCAGTTCTTCTGAGTTACTGGTAGCAGCTGAAGGTAGGCTGTTCCTCAACTGTTCTAGGACTCAAGGTCGCATCTGGCTTTGGGGATGATAAGCGCATTCCTGGAGGTGCCGTGTCTACACTCCCAGGCACCAAGACGAAAGGGAGTCACCCCTCCTGACCTCATCAGTAATAGATAGTCAAGCATTTGTACTGGTCTGATGTGTGCCATATATGGCCTTTTCCTGGAGCTCGAGGGCCAACTGGTATTTTTCCTTTAACAGTGATTGTACGTGTTGAACCGAAAAGTATATAACCTCATGTTTGAATACGAGCCAACAGTCTTCTCGGCGCACCTGATGGGTGAGGTTCGGAGAGGCTCCTCTATAGAGTATTTTGTTTAATAAATGATTGAATCTTCTTCACTGCCAACTGACTGATTATTTGGTAATGGTATTGGGACTATTGGTAAGTATAGTCCTTTAGTTTATTTTTTGGTACATCAGTTGGCGACTCCGCCGGGACTCCGTGACTGGGTTGTCCTCCCCGTAAACGGGTGGTAAGGACAAGGGATAATTCTGGTCGAGCGGGTGGACGGAAAAAGGATCCTTTGAAATTTAGCCATCTTTGGTATGAACTTACTCCGCCCTCACGATCAGAGTATCCCCAGCTGCTAGTGACCCTTCACCGGAGTGCTACGGGTGTAACCCAGGAGCTGACCGTGTTGGTCTTCAGGAGTTGGCAGTGGAGAACACGCAATTGTACCTGTGTGAACCAGGTGAGTGGAATTGTGTTGATGTTCTTGGCATGCACTGTTGAGCAGTGCTTTTGAAGCAGTTAACTGTGTAAGTATTTGGTGGTCAGTGTACCACGGAGAATCTTGGGGGTCTGACGGGGCAGAATTGTGGTGGCTGCACGTATGGATGCTCCACAGACCTTTTTGTGAATAATAGAGACGCTGATCGGACGCCCGGTGTGGCACGTGTGGTGCGCACCCAGCCGGACTGCTCTCGGAAAAACCTGTGGCTGTACCTGGGTAGACTTGGGAACACATCTGAAGCAATGCTAATGAAGCGGGCTTAGTCAGAATAGTCCAAGTGCTAACCAGGAAGGCTGCGGGATGGTCTGTAGGTCGGTCTGTGGTTATACCTGTCTGACCGTCTCTTGGTAGTCTTTTGACTGCTGGGTTTTGGTATCTGTCGGTCTTGGAATCTGAATTTGATTGATTCTCCATGAACATGAGTCGACGAGCTCTGTTCTTTGTTTGAAAAGACGTCATTTTGAATATCTTTGTATGTATATATATATTATTGTCTTGTGTGAGAGTGAGGTTGTATGTTTTGCGAATGCTTGAACATGGCCATGTTTGGAAGCTTATTTTTATGATCGAACGAAGAACGCGTGACGACAATAACCATGCCGTGTTTTAGCAAATTGAATTGTTTTGGCTGTTGTTGCCGCCCTAATGATACGCGTTTGGCTGAAAGTCAACCTGCCCCACCTGAGGGCAGCCCAAGTTATGATATGTATGTAAAGCATGCTATTACACCTCTCTTGTTTAATACACTATGGCATAAATATACTAAAGATAATGTGGAATTACAATGGCCCTTAACTGGGTCTTTTGATGAGAAAAAGATACATTTTCTGCAGGATCGATTATTTTCTAAACGTAGTCGACAGTCAATGTTTGACTCCCTAAGCCTGTGGCAGAAGGAAGCAAAACGTAGACGTATGAGGGAGGAGAAAGTATGTAGGATGAAAGGAAATCAGACGATTACGCAGAAAGCTATAGCTTATGATAAAGCACAAACTGAACAAGGGATCGATTGTGCAGACAGACAATTTAGATTGCAAGTGGATAAGACCTATGTGGCTAGGACTGAAGTGGAAGATGAGATAGAGGATTTATTGGATACTCGTCCACCTCCACCTTATGCTCCGCAGCATATATATCCCGTTGTTCCCCCGACTCTAGTACAGGTCCCTTCAGCTTCCGCACCTGTTGTTTCCTCTTCTCTTGCCTCTCTGGGGACGTCCTCTGTTTCGTCTCCCTCAGTGTCTGAGACGGCTACTTTATGGCCTGTTACCCTGCCGTCTTCCGTTATGTCCATAGCTGTTTTTCTCCCCCCACCCCTGTGTTGGCTTCCCTTTCTGCGAGCACGACCCCATCTCCAGCTGTTTCGACTCCATTTCGTGCTCTGGGGGATTTCAACGCACGGAAGTTGTTTACTCGTTTGGCTGTAGGACAGAATGAGAAACAGATGATTGAGAATCAGTCATCCCAGTGGATGCGACACCCTATTTACACTATAACTGATATATGGAACACGCTTCGAGACTATGAGCCTGTTATGCAGCAACATGCCTTAAAACACATGGCTGCATGTATTATTACTCTCTGGGAACTGTGTTTTCCAGAAGGGATGGCCCCCCAAGTGATGTATGACATTCAGGACAGGACTCATAAGTCTGAACTTAGCCCAGAAGAAGTGTATAGAAATGTGAAGGTTTAATTAAATTATCGGGAACGGATGCATCAAAAGTGTCCCTCGTGGGACACTCAGCATCCTATGTGAGAAGTTCATCCCATCTTTCATCCTGAAATATTGGAGCTAAAGGATGACCATAGCGTGGTGACTAGACCTCATGTAGAGGCCCGAGTGCAGGAGCAATGGGTTTACATCCCCTGGAAGAGGATTGAAGTCCTCTCGCTAAAATCACAATTACTCGACCCCCGTAAGAATCCCACGGCTTATTATAAAGAACTCACAGAAGCGGCCTCTTCGGCCGTCATGACCTTAGCTGACATAGAGCTATTTCTTCCCGTTGACGTATGGCATCAGTTGCATGATCAGGACCATGTTCAAGAATTAGGCGGAACATGGGAGCAGATAAAAGATTGGGACAAGGATCGTGAGCCTGGAGATAAGCCGAAACTTGAATTATTGGCATTACCTGGCCGTATTATCTCTCACATGCATTCCTTAATTCCGCCTCGTAAGGTGGATTGGGACAAATTGACCGCATGTAAACAGAAGAAAGATGAAAGTGTTTCTGATTTTTTCACTAGATTTGAGGGCGGATTCATTGATTTTAGTGGACAGGATTTATCGTTGGAAGGCAGTATACGATTGTTTGTTAAACGTTTTGTGACCAATTTGTTACCAGAAGTCTCTGCACGGCAAGCCGCTGAAAGTACCTGGACCACTTCCACGCCCTCGGTAATATTGAGTATGGCCCAATATTACGAACATAGAGAAAATTAGAGTAAGTATAAGACGGAAAAGAGAACGAAGGATCTTAAAACCCGGGTGTTGTTGCAACAAGCTGTTCAAAGACGAGGCAGAGAGAGAGGCGGTAGAGGATTCGTCCCGAGGGGGGCGGGAACTGGACAAGGCAGAGGACCGGCTGTTGTTTTGGGAATATATCAGTGTGTTTATTGTAAGGAGGAAGGGCATTGGCGATTTCAGTGTCCGTTGTTGCTGGCCCAGAACGGGGCTATGAGAAGTAGAGGAAGAGGTCGGGCAAGTGTGGATCGCAGTGATATGCGACGAGAAGAGGTGACGCAAGTTGAACAAGAAAATAATTATTTTAATAGTCCAAGAGGTAGGCAGTATTATAATGAGGAGTGTGCAATGGACGCAACCGAAGGATATGCTTATACATAGGTTAGCCATGGACAGAGTGAAGGCCAGGTGTCAGTACCCGTTGATCAGCAAGGACCTTATGTAGAGGCGCATTTGATGGGGACATCTGAAAAGTTTTTAGTTGATACGGGTGCAATGAATAGTTCTATCTCTCGTTCCCTGGTCCCAGGGGCTGCTCTGTCCGGGCACAATAATGTTTCGGTAGGATTCTCGGGAATTCCGGTAGTGAGCCCCATCTCCAAACCTATTCCTTTTACAATTGGTCCTGTTACGATAGACTCCCCGTTTCTTTTGACTTCCCATTGTGGCGAAAATTTGTTGTGCTTGGATTTGTTGAAAAAATTATATGATAAGATTCATTGTTCACCTGATGGTGTTTACTTGACTATTAATTCCCTTGGGAAGCATACTTTGCAGTGTTTCACTAAAAATGAACCCCTCCCTCCTGAGTTCGCTGCTATTCCAGCAACATTGTGGGCCACTGGTGACACAGATGTGGGATTATTAAAGATTCCGCCTGTTTCTATTACTTTGAAGCAAAATGCTTGGCTTCCTCGTATACCTCAGTACAAAATTTCTCCGGCTGGTGAGAAGGCTTTGCTCTCCATCATACAAGATTTGGTAAAAAGGGGTGTGGTGTAAGAGACAGCTGCTAATGTGTGCAACAGCCCCATTTTGCCTATCTTAAAGAGAGCCCCTGTTGGAAGCGACCCTGATTATGCTGATACCTATCGTTTTGTGATTGATTTGCGTGAAATTAATAAAATAGTGGTACCCAATACCCTGTGGTTTCAGACATCACTACTATTCTCACTATGATTCCTCCTACTGCTAAATATTTCTCTGTGATTGATTTAAAAAATGCTTTCTTTCGCATTCCGATTCATCCTTATAGCCACCATATTTTTGGCTTCTCATTATCTGGTCGCAGCTTTCGGTTCTGCCGCGCTCCCCAGGGGTACACAGAGAGTCCTAGTACTCATAGTCAAGCTTTGAAAACATTGTTGGATGATTTGGTCTTACCCCCTGGTAATGTGCTTTTGCAATATGTAGATGATTTGTTAGTGGCCTCCGATACCGAGGAAGGTTGTAAGAAGGCCACTGTACAATTATTGTCTCATTTGACTGCTAATGCAATAAAGTATCCCTTTTGATACCACTGCAGTCCGGATCCACATCGCTCCCTACTGGTGCGGTGTAGGAGGACTCTGCATTTGGGACTTGGCAGACATCTTGGGTGGGGGGCGTGGACAGCGCTCTAGTCGCTGCAAGCCCGGGGATATAAAACGCATGCCAGCGCAAGCGCGCAGCACCTGATGAACTCCTGAGGCGGAAGCCGGGAGGTATTGTTTTATAAATCTTTAGTCACATGTTTGTTTCACTTCGCCTGTTTTTAGCATTGTGCTCGTTACGCTTGCACCAGTTAGACTCACCTCACCTCACTGCTAATCCTCTGTTACCGCTGCAGTCCGGATCCACATCGCTCCCTACTAGTGCGGTGTAGGAGGACTCTGCATTTGGGACTTGGTAGACATCTTGGGTGGGGGGCGTGGACAGCGCTCTAGTCGCTGCAAGCCCGGGGATATAAAACGCATGCCAGCGCGAGCACACAGCACCTGATGAACTCCTGAGGCGGAAGCCGGGAGGTATTGTTTTATAAATCTTTAGTCATTTGTTTGTTTCACTTCGCCTGTTTTTAGCATTGTGCTCGTTACGCTTGCACCAGTTAGACTCACCTCACCTCACCGCTAATCCTCTGTTACCGCTGCAGTCCGGATCCACATCGCTCCCTACTAGTGCGGTGTAGGAGGACTCTGCATTTGGGACTTGACAGACATCTTGGGTGGGGGGCGCGGACAGCGCTCTAGTCGCTGCAAGCCCGGGGATATAAAACGCATGCCAGCGCAAGCGCGCAGCACCAGATGAACTTCTGAGGCGGAAGCCGGGAGGTATTGTTTTATAAATCTTTAGTCATTTGTTTGTTTCACTTCGCCTGTTTTTAGCATTGTGCTCGTTACGCTTGCACCAGTTAGACTCACCTCACCTCACCGCTAATCCTCTGTTACCACTGCAGTCCGGATCCACATCGCTCCCTACTAGTGCGGTGTAGGAGGACTCTGCATTTGGGACTTGGCAGACATCTTGGGTGGGGGGCGTGGACAGCGCTCTAGTCGCTGCAAGCCCGGGGATATAAAACGCATGCCAGCGCGAGCGCGCAGCACCTGATGAACTTCTGAGGCGGAAGCCGGGAGGTATTGTTTTATAAATCTTTAGTCATTTGTTTTATTTCACTTCGCCTGTTTTTAGCATTGTGCTCGTTACGCTTGCACCAGTTAGACTCACCTCACCTCACCGCTAATCCTCTGTTACCACTGCAGTCCGGATCCACATCGCTCCCTACTAGTGCGGTGTAGGAGGACTCTGCATTTGGGACATCTTGGGTGGGGGGCGTGGACAGCGCTCTAGTCGCTGCAAGCCCGGGGATATAAAACGCATGTCAGCGCGAGTGCGCAGCGAGCGAGCGCAGCGGGCACGCCGCCAGCGCGCCAAAGGCGCGCTAAAGGCAAGCCCGTCTGCGCCCGTCCGCGACTGTTCTGGACCAGGGGCCAAAATCCCTATATCTTTGCCTCAGCATATAAGATATTACAGTTCTGACTACCTACTCAGTATGCGCACCACTAGGGAAATGGACTGTGTGCACTTATTCCGTCCGCTGGATTTGCCTGCGGTCTGCCCTTCGTGCAAACACAAGCTCAATACTACCCAGTCACATGACAATAAACAGGTTTATAACATACTACTTCTAAATTGTAGATCCCTACCCAAGCACAGGACGGAAGTCGCTCTCATGTTGGTGGAGCGTATGCCAGATGTGGTCTTCCTAACAGAAACTTGGCTGACGCCAGACTCCGATCCTGATATTGTATCAGCTTTGCCCTTGGGCTTCCAAATCATGCGGAAGGACCGGGCTGTTGGGAGAGGAGGTGGCCTGGCAATAGTTTTTAAAGAACAGCTCCTTTGTCGATGCACTTCCGATTCAATTTCAGACTGCGAAAGTCTCGCATTCAGCATCAAATTCTCCCCTAATAACTGCTTCTCAGGCACCCTGATATATCGACCTCCGGGCCCCCCTAAGCAGTTTCACAAAACTCTTCCTTCGACTTTGGCCGAGTCAGTTACAACGCTCTCGAACTACACACTGCTAGGTGATCTTAATCTCCATTTTGATGCCGCCTGTGACCATACCGCCACTGAGCTAGCGAATGATTTAGCGGCTTTACAATTGGAGCAGCTGGTCGATTCAGCTACCCATATCAAGGGCCATCTTTTGGACCCCGTGTTCAGCAATTATCCTGAGCTCAAAGCCGGGCGACCTATTTGTCTTCCGTGGACTGACCATTCTCTCGTTCCCCTTTCATGGTCTATTCGCAAGCCACCTCACTCAACCCCCATTGTAAAGAACGTCAGAAATTGGGCAAGACTCCCGGTGGAGTCTTGGTCCAACAGTCTCATCACTTCCCGTCCTCCCCCTAACGCGGATCCCAGTGCCGCTAATCAGGACTATGTAGAGTGGATCACAAACTCTCTAGAGGCCACACTCCCCTTCCGTAAAATTACCATGAAGCGTCCACAAAAAACTGCCCCCTGGTTTTCTAAGGAACTCAGGGAAAAAAAACGGCTTTGCAGGAAATTAGAAAGACGGTGGCGCTTAGACTTCTCCTTGGACGATAACATCCTTTACAGAGAGGCGATTAGAGCCTACAAAGATGAGGTAAAAGTTGCCCAAGCAACTTACTTTTCTACACAAATCATGCGGGCAAAATCAAAACCCAAAGACATTTTTCAAATAGTAAAAAGCCTCACCAAACCGCCACCACCCTCTACGCTCCCATGTAAAATGTTAGCTCAATGCAACGACCTGGCAGAATTTTTCCATAAAAAAGTCCTCCAAATCTACTCTTCTTTTTCTGCCATGGACTCTCACCCCACTACTCATACACGGCCTAGCCTGGTGGAGGCTCCCCTTCAACCCGCGGCTATCTTGGTACACTTTCCCTTGTTAGAACAGGACTCCCTGGAATCTCTAGCGTGGCAAGTAAAATCAGGGTCACCATGTGACCCAGCCCCTCCAAAGGCAATGATTTCGGTAATCCAGGTGGTCCTCCCCAATATCAGGAACCTCCTCAATGCCTCTATTACTTCCGGTATAGTTCCGCTTCCCTGGAAGCAGGCTATGGTGCGTGCTTTACTGAAGAAACCCAACCTTGATCCGGGCAACTTTAGTAACTACCGCCCCATTTCCCTGCTCCCCTGGGTGAGCAAAATTCTAGAGAAGCACATCAACATACATCTGACTGACTTTTTGGAGAACAACCAGTTGCTGGATGACACCCAAACGGGTTTTCGACCTTGACATGGGACGGAGACTGCCCTACTAGCGGTCACCGAGGAAACCAGAAGGATCTTGGATCGAGGCAGATCAGTGGCAGTGGTCCTCCTCGATTTGAGCGCAGCCTTTGACACGGTTAGCCACGACGTGCTGCTGTGTCGCCTTTCTGAAGTTGGAATCTCAGGCAGGGCACTACTCTGGCTCAAATCCTTTCTGAGCAACAGGTCCTTTCAGATCTTTGAGGGAAACACAATCTCCTCTAGAAAACCCCTGAGTTGTGGGGTCCCGCAGGGCTCTTCGTTAAGCCCTGCGCTATTTAACATCTACATGAGACCACTGGCTGAGGTTGTTCGTCCGTTTGGCATTAAGATCATTTCTCATGCGGACGACACTCAGCTGGTGGTATCCTTGGCACAGGAGGACGGTCGATCTGCTCAAATGGGACTAAGGCAATGTTTGGAGGAAGTGAAAGGCTGGATGACGAGATCCTCCCTTAAACTTAATGGGGATAAAACTGAGCTGATGCTCCTGGGCCCCGCTGCTCCAACGCTTTTTGACTCCCTCTGGCCTCCATGCCTAGGCATCCCGCCTGCACCTAAGGACAACATAAAAAGCCTGGGAGTATGGCTGGACAAAGCCTTAACCTTTGACACCCAGGCCATCAGGCTGTCTGCGACCTGTTTTGGCCTCCTCAGGATGCTGAGAAAAGTGCTCCCACTCCTACCTATGGAGGCCAGGCAAGTTGCTGTTCAAGGCCTGATCCAGTCTCGACTGGACTTTAGCAACTCCCTGTATCTCGGTGCTCCCGACTACACACTACGTAAGTTGCAGATTGTCCAAAACTGCGCTGCTCGCACATTGCTCCAGCTGCCACGGAGACTATCGGCTGAACCTGGGCTGAGGAGCCTGCACTGACTGCCGGTCCGGCAAAGAATCACCTTTAAGGCTATGTATATTTCCCTTCAAGCCTTCTGGCACAAAGGACCGGCAATCAGCCGTGAACTAATTACACAGCACCACCCTAGAAAACACCTTCGCACCGGCCAGGCTTTCTTAGCAACCGTTCCCAGAATCAGGAGAGCGAGCGCTGGTGGCAGGATGTTCTCCTACAACGCCGCCAAGCTGTGGAACTTAGATCTAACCCTAACCTGCTCTCCTTTCGCAAACATCTAAAGACTTTCCTTTTTAATTTTCATAATTAACCCCCGGCTGACTGCCTCTGACAAACGACTATACTTTTCAGGTAGCGCTTGGACGCCTCAGGGCAGCAATTCGCGCTTTATAAATTTACGTTTCATTTCATTTCATTCATTTCATTTCATTTCTAAATTTCAATATTGTCGACAGGAGGTGACCTATCTCGGTCATCTACGGTAGAACGAAGGGAGGAGACTAACCCTTGAGCGTGTGACAACCATTTTTAATATGTCTGTACCTCGTACTCAGCGTGATGTTCGTGCATTTCTCGGCATAACTTCTTACTGTCGCTAATGGATCCCTAATTTTTCCCTTCTTACTAAACCTCTTCTGTACCTAACCACTAAAGATGTGCATGAACCTTTACCCTGGACTGATGCTTGTCAAG
Organism: Triturus cristatus; assembly: GCF_964204655.1. Classification (NCBI taxonomy): domain Eukaryota; kingdom Metazoa; phylum Chordata; class Amphibia; order Caudata; family Salamandridae; genus Triturus; species Triturus cristatus. The sequence continues at coordinate 328,208,593 of NC_140584.1, read as the reverse complement.
ATGCTTTTGACTCTTTGAAATCTGCGCTTTGCTCTGCACCTGTTCTTGGTACTCCTGACTACTGAAAACCTTTTGTGCTTTACGTACACGAGGTGGACGGTTGCTCGCTTTCTGTGTTAACACAAGGATTTGGTGGTAAGCAGAGACCTTGTGCCTATTTCTCGGCGGTGTTGGATAACGTCGCCAGAGCACTCCCTAGCTGTTTAAGAGCTACTGCTGCGGTTGCGGTGGCTATTCGACAGTCGGAAGGGCTCGTGCTGAACACTGAGCTCACAGTGATGGTACCGCATGCTGTGGATACATTATCGAACAAAACAAAGACCCAGCACCTTACGAGTGCGCGTCTTACCGGATATGAATTGACTTTGTTTGCTCCACACATTACGATTAAACGATGTGCCATTCTGAACCCTGCTACGTTACTACCCCTCCCTTCAAATGAAAAGAACAATGATGTTCATGATTGTATATTTCGGACTGAGGAAGAAATGAAGGGATGAGTAGACCTGACTGATACTCCTCTATCTGACCCTCAAGGGGAGTTGTACGTCGATGGCTCTTGTTTCAAGTTACCAGATAGCACGAAAACTGCTGCATATGTGATAACTAATCTTCACACTATAGTTGAGGCTTCTCGAGTACCCTACCAGTCAGCACAGGCGGCTGAATTAGTGCCATTGTTTCGGGCCTGTGAGTTAAGTGAAGGACTGAGAGTAAATATTTACACCGACAGCCAGTACGCCTCCGGCGTGGTTCATAGTTTTCGCCGACTTTGGGCAGAGAGAGGTTTTCTTACTTCTCATGGTCAGCGAATACAGCATGGTCCCTTGATTTTGCGATTACTGACAGCATTGACGTTACCAGAAATAGTGGCTATAGTCAAATGTAGTGCACACAAGGCAGTGGTTGATGCAGTGGGGGAGGGTAATGCCTTTGCCGATCAAGTAGCTAAGGAAACTGAGAAATCCAAATTAACCTCAATGTTTGTGACTAGCTCTGCTAGGTGGGTGGCTGAAACAGAGATGTTTGATAATACCATGGAAAGTGTCTGAGAAATACAGAAAGAAGCTACCCCTATTGAACTGGCTCACTGTAAAGAACAAATTGGGAGATTAGATAGAGATGGTTGTTGGATCGATCTGACAGAAAAGCAGCGGTGGTTGTTGCCTAATGCATTAGTGAATGCGGTGGTAACAATGGCACATGGTTCAGCTCATATTGGGGTGAAAGGTATTTGTGCATTATTAGATCCTGTATGGTACAATCCCAGTATTCCTAGGACCGCTGCTCATTTGGTACAATATTGCATGGTCTGTTTACAACATAATCCAGGGAGCAGGGAGCCAGTTCTGAGTGGAAACTTTGCGCCACCATTTTTGCCTTTTGAGGTGCTTCAAATTGATTATGTCCAGCTGGAGCGCGTTAACAATTTGAAGTATGTCCTGGTCGTGGTATGCGCTTTTAGTAAATGGGTGGAAGCCTACCCGACAAAAGAAAATAGTGCTTTGGCAACGGCAAAGGCGTTGCTAAAGGAGTATTTTCCTCGCTACGGATTGCCTCGTGTGATCTGGAGTGACAACGGAAGACATTTTTTTTTTTTTTTATTTTTTTTTTTTTTTTTTTTTTATTTTTTTATTAGCATCATGAGTAACATCAGCTACATATATAAACAATGTCAGTTAACTCATATAAGATAAAGCATCAATCAAAAACAGTACTGAAAAGCAATATTTCCGTTAAATTGTTAAGACATAATTACTCCCCAAATTTCCTGTATCTTTCGTTTTTGCCTCAGTCCCTTAGTCATCGCTAAAGTGTTTTCCATATCGTAAATGTCTTTAACCAGAAGCCACCATTCCATGACCGTGGGGGGATGGCTTTGTATCCAGGCCCTGGCAATAGTTAATCTAGCACATGTGAAAAGTATATTCATCAAATCACGAGATCTATTTTTTACCCCAACAACACCGATCAAAATATCCAATGGCGTAAGTATAATGGGCCTAGCCAATTTAGTCGAGATAACACCAACTACATCCTTCCAGAAAATGGATAGCTCGGGGCATGAAAAAAACATGTGAACAATGTTTGCCCCCTTAAGTGCACATTTAGGACATTTTGTACGGTCATTCGGATCGTTCAGATCATTATTAAAAGCCCATTTTAGTATCCTGTCTGGTGAGTAATACAATTGAAACACAGTTTTAAACAGCTGTAACTTCAGACTAGATGATTGAACTGCATTATTTAAGCTATTTAATGAGGAAGTTATTAAGTCTGATGTTACATTCACACCCAACTTTGTGCTCCACTTTTCTGCCACCTTACTAATATCATCCTTATTTAAGATAGAGAAAGTCTTATAACCACACCTGATCAGTGCCTTGTCAGAATCCCTATACATACAGCTCCAGATTTCGGATTCAGATATACTATCAAGGCCTATTCTATGGGTAATATAATCCTTGATCTGATTATATTTAAACCACGCCCTTTCTGGTACTTTATTCATCATCTTTAACTTTTCAAAATCAAAAAATCCAGTATGGTCATACAAATCTCCCAAATTATTTATGCCATTATCCGAGAGCATAGAAGTAGCTAGATCGTGAAAAACACCTGGCAACCCTGGGTTATACCAGAGTGGTGTTTTGGTGTGAAATAGGGAGATGTTATTCCTAACAAGAATAGATCGCCAGATGCTCACTGTGTCCTGAATCGTCTTGAACCGTACTCGTTTAAAGTAGTTGGGGTCATTAAGTCTGTACAGAAACATAGTAGCGTCATCCCCTAATGTAAATTTGTGAAAATAAAGACATTTGTCAGAAATAAGTAGGCTACGAAAACGAGTTAAAAAAGCAGCCCAATAATATAATTTAAAGTCTGGTAGCCCGAGTCCACCTTGATCATAGGGGAGTTTGAGCAAAGATATCGCCCGCCGTGCTTTCTTATACCCCCATATGAAGCTGCTGATGATGCCCTCCAGTCTGCTAAAGTAAGTGTTACATACTCTTAAGGGTATGGACCGAAAAAGATAAAGAAATCTGGGTAAGATCTTCATTTTAATTAAGTTAATTCGCCCCAAAATCCCCATTGGAAGTTTGTGCCATTTCTTAAGAAGAAGAGAAGTTTCTTTTAATAAAGGTTCGTAGTTGAGTGCGATTATTGAATCAATACTAGAAGATATTTTTACCCCGAGATATGTTGCCACATTACATATTCCATCTATTGGTGTTAGTGAAGTAAAATTTGTAATTATTTGTGTTTTGCTGATATTTAACCTATACCCTGATGCCATACCATATTTATCTGCTTCAATACCTATACCTGATATAGCTTCAGGGACATTTGTAGAGAAAACCGCTACATCATCTGCGTAAGCAGTTATTTTTAATGCATTAAGGCCATTTTTGAACGGTACAATCATCTCTTGTTTGTGCAATGCAATCAAAAAGGGTTCTATTGCTAAAGCAAATAGCAGAGGAGACAGAGGGCACCCTTGTCGAGTGCCGCGTTCAATTGGAAAAATAGGTGAGCACAGTCCTGAATAGCATACTTTACCCCTTGGTTGATCATATAGGGATTTAACCCATTTTAAGTACTGACCTTTTATGCCGAATGCAACCAAGGCTGCCCAGAGGAAGTCCCACCCCACGCGATCGAAAGCTTTCTCCGCATCTAAAAGGATCATTCCGAGTGGGGTGGGATACGTCCTAGCAACATCAAATGCCGATATAGCAGTATTAATGTGTGCGGTAGTATCCCGTTTGGGGATGAACCCGTGTTGAAATGGTGAAACCATCTGTGGCATTAGTGACGCCAGCCTTGTTGCTAGTATCTTTGCAAAAATCTTTGCATCGGCATTGATTAATGATATAGGTCTATAAGACCCTCTCTCTTGTGGGGGTTTCCCCTTCTTAAGAAAAAATATAATTTGAGTGCGATTCCAGGACTTTGGAGCTTGTTCACCTTTACCAATAGCTTTGATAACCATAATCATAAGAGGAATTAATTCTTCCATGCATTTTTTATAAAGTTCTATGGGGATTGAATCTTCGCCTGCAGCTTTTCCCAGTGCTAGGGAATTGATAGCTGCCTGACATTTTAATGCAGAACTCATCACACATATATGTAATGGACTACAGATTAAACAAAAATTCCATGCGGCTCGACACCCCCAGTCTGCTGGGTTGGTCAAGAAGTATAACGGGATATTAAAGCTCAAATTAGCTAAAATTCAAGAAAGTACTGGATTAAGGTGGCCAGATGCTCTGCCGCTGGTATTAATGTCAATACGAGTAACCCCACATTCTCGCTCTGGTTTGTCTCTGTATGAGGTCATTTTTGGGCGCCCTGCTAATGTTTGGGGCGTCCCGAGACCCAGAACGTTTTGTGATATAGAGTATCCTATGCTGACAGACTATTTGTATGCTTTGACTAAAGATCTTCGTTCCATTCATCAACAGGTTTCAGCAGTTTTGCAGCCCCTGCCAAAGGGGACATCGCTTGGAACCAGGACAGTGGGTTCTGGTCCGTAACTATCAGCAAAAATCCAGTTTGGATCCTTGTTGGTCTGAACCATTTCAAGTCTTGTTGGCCACGCGGACGATGATAAAGGTGAGTGGCAAGCGACACTGGATTAATGTGTCACATCTAAAAAAACTACCCCTCCCGCTTCCAAATGATGAGCGAATCCAGGACGGGGTTCTGACTCAGGAAAGTGAACGAGTTCCCCGATTCATCCCTTTTTCTGACGCCCAGGTAATTGGAGAAGGGCAAGGAGAAGGTTCTGCGGGCTCGGAAGGGGCTTTGTCATCAGCGCAATTGTTCGCCCTAGATTCTGTTGTTCCTACCGCTAACCCAGAGGCTTGCAGTACCCCTGTTTCACAGGATTCGTCATCCTCTGTTTTGTTCTCTGATCTAGAAGTGCCTGACCATACTCGATACAACCTGCGGCCCAGAAAACAGCACGGTACACCAGGTGAACATAGTAGGAGATAGGGAGAGACTTGCGTGATAGGGTTCAGACCTGTCCAATGAATGTCTGTTAGATACGCTTCTGGTGTACTGAGCGAGACACTGGACTGAACGCGCTGAGAGCCTTGAACATTTGTTTGCTCTGTTCAGAAAGAAAGACTGAATTTCATGTTCAAAGGGGCCCAGGTTGTGTTTTCTTCAAGGGTCGTGTGAGAACATAACTCCAACGCGGGAAGGTTGTTTTGGTATTATCTGTGATGAATGATAGGAGCCTGCCTGTGAGGCTCTAAACAGACACAGGAAAGAAGTACCCTCTGGCAGGTTGGACTGCATTGCCCTAGTTTATTGTCGGACTTTTAGTTAGCATGTATCCCTTTGCTCGTTTCGTTCCTGAAGAGGAATGTCCTTTTGCACCACGCTATTTTCCTACATATATGCCTGTTTTTTCTAGTTGAACCAATCGTGTTAAAATTGCATTTATAGCTACTATAGCAATATTGCTAATTATATTACTGGGAGTATTCATATATTTAGAATTTCGCCACCCTATGCATACTGTTTTAGGAACAACTACCCCACCTCTGGAACATGTGTTTCATACTTTAGCCCCTCATAAGGAAAGGCATCGTCAGACCCATGTGAGAAATACGTTAATTGAAATGCTTCATCAAGCACACAGTGCCACCAATACTACAAATTGTTGGGTTTGTGGTCTTTTACCATCTGTTATGCACAAGCACGACTTATTTATATCCCTACCTTTGTCTTATCTGGGAAGTTGCGAGGCTTGGTTCAAATTGCTTTCTATGATGTATATGCATTACACTGAGGACGCTCAAAGGTTTTCAGAGCAAGATTATGAAATGATTTTAGCACATATTGAGGTTCATCAAGGAATCACCCCTGATGGGAATAATGGAGAGGGAACCTTAGATCCGAATGCCTGTATGAATATGTATATAACGCACGAAAATACCACTTGGTTGAAAAATGAAATTTTGGACTTTGTTGAATTCAATTTCACTCAATATTTTCAACACTTTCAGGACAGTAATGTTTCTGAAGATAGGGCTATTCCAGTGCCTGTATTAAACAGTACCGCTACGTTTTGTGTTCAAGGAGCAGGGTACATATCAGTAGGAGAAAGCCGATGTAATTACACTTATCAGATGCGTACTTTTAGCAGCCCTCCATTGTTAACCCCTCCTAATGTATATTTTGTCTGTGGAGAAAGTGCCTATACTTGGCTTCCACGAGGTTGGACTGGACGTTGCTACCTGTCCTTCCTGTACCCTCCAGTCTATATTGGCCCTTTTAATTATCACAAGGATCACCGACTAGATAAACGTAGCGTGCTTAGGAGAAATAAAAGGGTGATAGATACCACCGATATAGATCAGACCGATACTCCACTGCAGTATTTCACCGACATTATGAAGGGAGTGTTACCCTTTTGGGGTCCTATAATTACTAGCCAAGAAGTACGACGTATGTCTAGAGTAGTTGAAGGAGTAATTAACACTACTGCAGGAATACTGACCAATATAACAGTGGAGCTACAGGCGACCAGACTCGTTTCGCTTCAAAACCGTATGGTTTTGGATGTTATCTTCGCAGATCGAGGAGGAGCATGCGGTGTGATCGGCAGCTCTTGCTGTGTTTATATTCCTGACCCTGCCCCCTCCGTTCATTTGGCTATACAGAAGCTACATCGTTTAGCCTCCAAGATACATGTAGAAACTGGTACGTGGTCTCTCTCTGGTTGGTTCTGGGGTTTGCTGTCTACTTGGGGATGGAAAATTCTGATGGTGCTGGCATGTATAGCCGGTATCATATTCACATGTTGTGTTTGCGTACAATGTGGACCTGCATGTTGCTCTTATTGCGTGACAAATCTCACTTCCTCTGTGTCTGGTCCATCCCCAACAGCGGTAAAAGCCCAGCTAGTTCAGCAGGAGCTCAAAGACCTAATGCAGATTGATGAGGGAATATTTGAAGATTGAACTATTTTAGTTAGCTACATCATGCTAAAAGGGCCGTCCTGAGGGTTAAAAAAGGTAGATTCCCCTTATATATGGATTATCGCACCTATATTATGTTAGCATGATGCATCTATACGTACATTCCCTGTTTGATATATATGCTTTTGCTTGGAGGAAACTCGTTTATTTTCTCCCTGTATATCTATTGCTAAAAGAGTAGGCCGAGAACCATACAGACGCCATTTTCTGATCATATGCTCGAGCACGGGCCATGATCACGTGTTGATCACGTGCAGTTGTCAGGCCCCAGTTCATCTGAGGTACTGGTAGCAGCTGAAGGTAGGCTGTTACTCGACTGTTCTAGGGCTCAAGGTCGCATCTGGCTTTGGGGGTGATAAGCGCATTCCTGGAGGCGCCGTGTCTACACTCCCAGGCACCAAGATGAAAGGGAGTCACCCCTCCTGACCTCATCAGTAATAGATAGTTAAGCCTTTGTACTGGTCTGATGTGTGCCATATATGGCCTTTTCCTGGAGCTCGAGGGCCAACTGGTGTTTTTCCTTTTACAGTGATTGTATGTGTTGAACCGAAAAGTATATAACCTCATGTTTGAATACGAGCCAACAGTCTTCTCAGCGCACCTGATGGGTGAGGTTCGGAGACACTCCTCTATAGAGTATTTTGTTTAATAAACAATTGAATCTTCTTCACTGCCAACTGACTGATTATTTGGTAATGGTATTGGGACTATTGGTAAGTATAGTCCTTTAGCTTATTTTTTGGTACATCAGTTGGCGACTTCTGACCCATCTCCTTTCTCCCCAATCCAGCCAAAGTGATTGAGAGGCCATCAATACGCAACGCACAGGCCGCCTCAAACTTCACTATCTCCTAGACAGCACTCAGTCAGGATTTTTAGGGAGAGGCCACACCCGAGGAGGAGGCAACCGGAGAGGTCCCAGAGTACAATGGGAAATGGACAAAGAGGGCTCAACGGCACAGGATGCCAGACCAAGCACCAGCAAGAACACTCGGGAATATTAAACTTAAGTACCAGAATTCTTTCACAAACCCAGAAAGAGGTTCTAAACAAGGGCCTTGGTTTTGTCCCCACAACCAGATCCAATCTCTTTGATGTAAGAATAGAACTAGCAGAATTCTTCCGCAGTCTACGTCTAGCAGTGTTTTTTGCAGAAACAGAACTATCACAGGAGATTACAGAAGACAAAAATACAGGCTTAAGAAAAAAGTCCAAGTTTGTTCCACCAAATCATACAATGCTACCAGCCTTGTTAGCCTTTGAAAAAGCGGTAACTTTGGAAGTAGACAAACTCAAAGAAAACGAAACTAGAACATTCAATAATCTATCATCTATTGAACGCAAGGTGCTATTGGAAATTGACAGAATGCGCGACATCATAATAAAACCTGCGGACAAGGGAGGAGCAACAGTGGTATTACCAATAGATATGTACCAAAAAGAATGCCGGAAACTATTAAACGACCCCGGAATTATTCACGACTACAGAGGGATCCCACTGAGGATCTAAGACGAAAAATACATGATATGGTGAATGGAGCAGCCGAAGAAGGATGGATAACAGCTGCAGAGGCGTTTTTTTAAAAAAGAAACTGACCCTAAAACACCTTAATTTTACATCCTTCCAAAGGTGCACAAGAATAAAATTCCACCACCGGGAAGGCCTATTGTATCCGGGATCGGGTCAATATTGGAACCGTTGTCAAAGTTTACAGATCATTTTCTCAGACCCATGGTGCAAAAAATGCCTTCATATCTCAAAGACACACAAGATATTCTGGTAAAATTTCAATCTTTGACTTTTGATTCAACAACTGATTACCTTTAGATGTAGAGGCGCTGTATACCAGCATTCCTCAAGAAGCATCGCTTAAAGTGATTGAGAGCCTGTTGGAAGCCGAGACTTGGACATCGATCATGCCCATTAGATTTATTATGGAGTGTGCCAGATGGGCTTTAACTAAAAACTACTTTGAATTTGAAGGTGAATATTTTTTGCAAACCCTTGGAACTTCGATGGGCATGACCTGTGCTCCCAGCATAGCCTGTCTATATGTTCATGACTTTGAGACGAAATTCATCTATACGGATACTAACCCCTACCACAACAACATGGTGGTTTGGAAGAGATTTATAGATGACATTTTCCTCATTTGGAAAGGGGAAAAAAGCAGAGCAAAAGAGTTTCTAACACGGCTAAACTCAAGGGACAAATATCTCAAGTTCACAATGACATTGGAAAAGGATTCCATCACTTTCTTGGATTTGAAAATTTGGCCAGTCAATGGCACTTTAAAAACAGAAGTATTTTACAAACCCACTGATGTGAACAACCTGTTGAGATATGACAGTTTCCATCTGAAGACCCTTAAGGACAATTTGCCTGTAGGACAGTTCCTAAGATTACTAAGGAACTGTACAGATAAAGAAACCTACGAAATCCATGCTAAAAATCTTACACAAAAATTAACAACTAAATCCTAACCAAACAAATTGATAAAACAAGCATACAAAAGGGCCAAAAACAACACTCGAGATGGGCTCTTAGAAACATACGAAAAACCTGAAAACAAAAGATTAGTATGTGTAACTACTTATGGAACAGAATGTAACAAAATAAAAAGAATAATCTTGCGACATTGGAAACCCCTCAATTCAGGGCATCTAAAAATGGAAAAACCAATGTTTGCATTAAAAAGAGGGAAATCGCTAAGGGATTTGCTGGTACATACTCGCCCAAAAAAGAACAAAGCGGGTATAAGAAAACAGACCAACACCCTATGGAATCTTCCTGAATTGGTGGGACATTTCCCGTGTAGCACATGTAATATATGCTGCCTAACTAAGGCCAGCAAAGAGATCAATTTGGGTTTAAAAACTCCCTGGGAGCAGCGGAATTTTACAAATTGCAATAGCCATAACGTGGTATACACTATGACATGTATATGCAACCTGAGATACATAGGAATGACCACTCTAAAAGTCAAGATAAGAATAAACGACCATCGGAGCACCTTTAGGTGCGGAAAAACAGTCACCAAAAGGATGCGCCATTTTCAAACAGCAAGTCACACGGAAAATGATTTCCTGTGGACATTGATCGAACGACTACCTAACACCTGTACCGAAAAACAACTCCTGAAACTTGAACAGAGATGGATTTACCGCCTATCAAGTGTAACGCAGGGCTTAAATGATTAAATCCCGTCGACTTCGTTGATGTAAGATGAATTAAATATTCCAAACATGGCCTTTTTGTTATATTTATGATGGAAAATCATCATGAAATTAAAAGAAGTACCCTTGACCGTATCGTCAAAGATACGACAACATAATACATATAATAAACAGGGCAGCCATGTAAATACAAAAACCGGCATGCCACTGATATAAGGACCTAAAAGAGAATGACAAAAAGTCACCATCAGGGTTAAAATCTCGAGGCCTGATGGAATAGGGTGTATAAAGAGTGAGAAAAACACCCTAGTGGGTGTCCAGGTTCACAGCAAAGGCATAACTATACAATCTTATACATACGCCCATAAAGCAAAAAGAACGGACATAAAGACTAAACTTGAACATCGTATTTAATAAACTCGAACAATTGGTTTAATAAAAAGCATGGATGGTAGTTTTCCAAAGAAACGTAACAATATGTAAAAATACTACATCCCCCATAAGTCCACACATATCAGAAGTACGATAAACGGACGTATAACGTAAAAGGAAGTGAAGCCAACACAGAATGACGCTCAATGTACAAGCGTAATTTGAAATACGAGAAAGTACTTAAGACGCCGCTAAGCCCCCACAGATTCTCGACGGCGGGCGGTGTGTAAACAAGGTACAGGCGCGGTGGTTGAGCTTTGATGAAGTAAGTAGACATGGGGGAAAATGAAGGGAGCGTGAAATAGACACGGTCAGACTATACCAACAATCTCCGTTCCTGACCGCTTGATACGAATGGGGCAGTAACAAGTATACAATTGTACCATTTAAACAGGAAGATGTGTACGTCTGTAATATTCGCTGAGAGAGAATGTTTTTTTAAGATGAAAATAGTAAGAAGAAACACACAATACCATCTTGACACAGGTACTAGCTAGTATATATTTTAGACCGTGCAACTATGAGAAAGTGCTTGTTGTTCAAAATCGGGATTTCCGAAATGGAGTTGACACGGAGTGGTGTCGACCCCGTGTTTCAGCGAGATCCCTTTTACTGCATGATAAAGAATAAAACTATCAGGAGGTTATACATTTATATTATACAAACGAGAAAGGGTTTGTACGAAAAAACTGGGGCAGAGAAGAGTCAACCCTGTGGGAAAAATGTTAGAGGGGTAAATTAACCTGGAAATTACAAAACGATGGCATAACAGAGACATCCGGCGACCGAGACGTACAGAAGTTGCAGGAGCCATTATATATATAAAAAAAACCTCAAACACATATCGAGAGTGGAGCAATATAATGGATGTAACGAAACGAGAAATGTAATGATAGGTACTATTGCAAAAATAGTGTATACGAAATACTAGTACTATACTATGTACATCACAACAAAAAAATGGTTTTTGGAAGGGGAGTGCTCCATTGAGTGACAACTAAAAATTTGTAGTAATAATATTACCAAAATAAAAATCAGAATGCGTTTGTCTTTGGAATATGAAAATAAGTAATATTGATTAAACGTCTAAAAATAAATAGAAAATCACTGTATCAACAAAATAGCGAGCCTCATAACCAATAAGTACCGATGCTTTACTCCCAAATTCTTTGTTCCCCCACCTGTTGTTTAGTGTGTGACTACAAGACACCACAGTGACACACAAGAACTGCATGGTGCCCAATAGCATCATCCAGTAGGTGAGAACATAAATACCATAAATTAACAATATATATACTAGCTTTGTTGGTATGACACAAGAAGAGGTACTGGCAGTATGGGAGTGGGTTAAATCCAGATCACGAGAGTGTGTATCACTAAGCATGTTCGGGATAAGATCAAATCACACGTGTGTGAGTTTAGGAAAGTTGCACACAGTTTTGGTGATATTGTGAAAAATCACTATGATCCACACTGTCTTCAATTATAGCGTACCGACGGAAATCACAGAGGCAATATAATCATGAGGTAGTAGTACGGGTAATGACCTCTTGGTTGTCAATACACCAAGTAAAAATAAAAATAATCACTTAGTCTGGGTGTTTACATAGATGTTGCAAATATTAACGATAAAAGGAACATTACAGTGATATTATACTATCAAAAAACACTAAACTGTTTGTATATGTCTGTATCCCCTTTTATCTTGTAGAAAATCTACTGGTTATCGTCTTCAAAAATGTAGGTGAGTGCAATAGGCCTCATGATTGTTTTGCATGGAATAAATGCTTAACATAAGGCAGGGACCTTCAATAAAGGAATAGATATTACAGCCCTGACGAAGGCCCCAGACCCGATAGGGCTAACACCGAGGGCCGAAACATGTTGGCATTATAAAGTAGGTATATTTGAAAGAATTGTTTTCAAAAGAACCTCATTTCACGATTTTAATTATACCACGGGTACCCTAAGAATAAAGTATTACATTTGGGTATACCTGTAGGTATTTTTTATATATTACATATCTGGTTCCCTGCTTAACCAGTCGTTATCTTATATAAGAACTCCCAGAACGTCTTTGGTTGAGTCCGCCCAGGTAGTACCATCTTACCTGGGTGTGGAAATACGCCCATGATGAAGCATGTCACTACTAGTGAGTGAGGCGTCTTCTCCAATATCTTGGGATATTCCACCATACTAAGTGACTCAAGTACATACGATTTGTCCAGGGATCACTTGACACGATATCTGGCTTCTCATAAAAACTGTGTACCCACATGGGTTAACAGTAAAACAACAGTTGCCTTTAGTGATAATAGGATTCAGAAAGAGCCACAGCACCAAAACAGCACTAATTGTGGCCTCTGACGACATTTGAATAATCCTGGACCGAGAACGAACAGCGGCCTCATCCTGCTCAAACTCTCTGCAGCCTTCAACAATGTCTTCCACAACACCCTCATCAGAAGACTCCACAAGATTGGCATACTAGGATCTGATCTCAAATGGATCGTTTTTTTCCTCACAAGAAAACCCCAAAGGACCAGGCTTCCACCCTTCACATCACAGATCAAGGAAGTGATATGTGGAGTCCCACCGGGATCATCCCTCGGCCTCACTCTTTTCAACGTATCCATGACACCGCTCGCCAACATCATCTGATTGCAAGACATTATAGTTATCACCTATGCCGATGACACCCAACTCATCCTCTACCTTATGGACAAGACCACCACCAGAACCAGCTTCACCAACTGCACGACCGTGGAAGCAGACTGGATGCAAACCAACTGCCTGAAGCTCAGCTCCGACATGACAGAAGTACTGTCCTTTGGTAAGAAGACCTCCCCATGCAACTCCACCTGGTAGCCGTCGGAGCTAGGGCCAATACCAACAGACCATGCAAGAAATCTAGGGATCATCCTAGATGACAAGCTCATCATGGCGGCTCAAGTCAATGCAGTGGGAATCTCTTGCTACCATAGCCCATGTGTTAGACCTAATAGCCTTAGGGTGGTCTTCTTCCAACTTTTTGCCTACTTTCCTCCAATATTCTGACCTCTTTTTTGCCTGCTTTAGAACTCTGTGTACTTTACCACTGCTGATGAAGGCTAAAGTATTTGTACTCTCTCCCATAAGCATGGTAACATTGGCACACCTCCAATTGGCATATTTAATTTAATTATGAGTCCCTAGTAAAGTGCACTACATGTGCCAAGGGCATGTAAATTAAATGCTGCTAGTCGTTCTGTCACCCACTTAAGTAACCCCATACCCAAGGCTCGGCTTGCCATTGCAGAGCCTGAATGTGCACTTTACACTGTTCCTTTGGAATGACATGATAAGCCTCTTGCTAAACCTAAATCTTCCCTTTTTGTACATATAAGTCACCCCTACGTTAGGCATCGTAAAAACCCACAGGACAGGCTGCAATTTATTTAAAATGCAGGACATGCACTTTTAAGTTTTCCATGTCTTGGAAGTAAAAAACTCCCAAAGTCGTTTTTCACTATTGCAAGGCTCAACGCATCCCATAGGATAACATAGGGATTCCTTTATTGCATTTTAGAAATGTAATTTCCGATTGGGAAGAGTTAGGACCCCAAGTCTGATTTCTCTGGAATCACAATTTAAAGTCACAACTTATGGTGAAGTCAGATTTTAAATTGCAATTCTGAAAATGCCACTTTTAGAAATCTGGCCAATTCATACATTAGTGATTTAGGGCCTGCTGCCTGTCTCTGTTCAGTCTGGGTTGGGTGATAGCCTCTCGATAGCTGCACATAAAGAAAGCTTAGCTGTGACTTGATGGGCCATCCTGGGAGATGGGAGAGAGAAACTGGCCACAGCCTCACACTTACACCTGAATAGGCTGCATGCTGCCCACAGACCCATACATGCATACCCCCATCTAGTGAATCTGGAGCCAGGGCAGGACGGGAGGACCTCTGTGCACTTTAAAGCCTTCTTTGTGTACACTCCCCACCCCAAAGGCACAATTGGGTATAAGTATTGGACCCTTGATTCCATGACTTCAGTAACTTTCTGGACCTGTGAAGACTCTGCCAGGAAGAAGAACTGCTGTATTGCTGAAAGGCTTGCCACTCTACTGCACTGCTGCTTTGCTATACTTCTGCCGTGTTGTGCTGGCCTGGTGCCTATTGTTCCCCTGCCTAGGTGAGAAGGACTGGTGCTCCTTCAAGCCAACTCATGCATCCTCATCAGAACCATAAGAGCAACGATTGGCCCTGACGAATCTCTTTTGGAGACCAAAGAGGCAAAAAGACTCTTTAAATTAATTTAGTGAGTCACTGAATTTTTTTCTCATGATTACTTTAAACAAGAGTCTAAAATACTCTTCAAACATATACCAGGAATAAGACAAAACAAATAAATTCAAGAGACAAAATTTTCTTTACATATTAGTTATAGACGTTGCATAATCAATAGAACAGAAAACGGTTGTCAAAAAAACATGAGAGGTGCAAGAAAAGTGCTCATGTGTGAGGGGAGTAGCAAAAGGGGAAATCGGAAAAGAAACAGTGGGAGATCATGGTATCTTAATTTTAAACACCCAGCACTGGTTGCAATGATGCTAAGAAAAAGTAAACCAGTGTTCTTAGACCTGTTTACAACACAATATTGTTATATTCTCCCAAGTCCATTTTAGAGAATGATGCTATTGTATTTAGAATGCACCATCCAGTTGTGGGAAGAACAAGTATAGTATACTATATTCCAGGCCATAGAGTGAGGGGTGCCGACGATTAGACTCGACTTAAGCAATGAGGGTAAATCTAAACCTCCGCATGCAGGTCTTCATCAGGACAATGGAAACGAGAGACAACCTCGGTGGGTGCCTAAAAAAGGCAGACCGGGTCAGTCCAAAGCTCCCAACAAGTGGGTAGTGCTTAGCATGAGAGTGGATCAGATCCGGAGAGTGGGTGGGCAAAAAATATATATCTGGGGGCACCCACAAAGGTGGTCAGGGTTTGCAACAGATGCAAGAGGGGGAGAGAAAAACTTAAAAATAAGGTGGGATATTCTCAAGAACGTGTGATAATCATCACAAAATTAGCTTAACGCAACTTTCAACATCGCATTCTATCTCTGGAAAATAACACCATGTCAACGTGGTATTCTCAACACGGCGGTACGATGCCATAGTCTCACAATAACGTGTCAAATGACCGTGGTAAAATTAATGCAACGCCTAAAAAATGCGAAACACGAATGCGAAAAAAGCTGCAATGTCCCAAACCGTGATACAAAACTCCGTGATAACCAGCGACAGCCCTGGAATTCCCACACGACATGCGGGAAAATGCACCAGAAAAGTTGAGAAAAAAAAAGTGAGATGACAATGTACGAGTACAACCTCACATCCGTGATGTAGTACAAATGTCCACTGTCCCGCAACAAAAAGGCATCTCCTCACAAACAGTCACAATGTACAATTTCATGCAGTCCGTATGTAAACTTTGCCAATACGTAAACATACATTGAACACACTGTAAAACTGCATCTCCCCTTTAAATTGTAGAGGGAAAATCAAGACCTCCTGCAGAGCAGACCCTACATCACGTAAGTGATGATTGAAACGACCCCCAGGACAACAACTACGCCGAATTCCAACGGTGCATGGACAACCTCCAAACCCCACCTCCAGTAGCAGGGCAGCCTAGCACCATCGAGGTGAGCCCACCCCCTGCACAGACCACAGAGCAGGAAGCACCCAGCACCTCACCTAAGAACACATGACGTTCCAATGCCGTGTGTTAGACCGCCAGAAGGAGCTGGCTGAACAGGTGCGGGTGGAGTTCCGCCTCATGGCAGCCAAACTAGATGCCATGCCTGGGTTTCAAAGTCCCATCAGGGACCACTTATACTCCCTATCCAACAGCCACAGTCCACCCCATGCCTTCCAAAAATCCATGGCTGGCGTCGCCGGAGTCATGGCTCGGAGACTACAACAACTGTCCAGTCAGAGTGGCTTCAGTGATGTCATCCGTGATTTGGGAAACATAAGGAAGGTCATGGAGAACATGGAGCGATGCCTCGTATCCATGGGGCATTGGTGCGTACACATATGTTGTGCAACACACAACATGCAACGATCATCTTGCACACGATGTCTGGGCTGTACAAGAGCCTTCCACCTGTGATATCCAGGCACCTGAAACGTAACTTCAACACACCAAATGTGTGTTCCACAATGTCCCTTGTGCGTTTTTGGGCCGCATTGTACTGCCTCTGGGCCTTTGTGTACGGGGCTCGGAGGGGTGTCATCATCCAAGGGCAGAGTGCATATCCTTGATCACCTGTGACAGTGCAGAGAGACAATAGTTGCTTTTGCATGATGTGTTGGCAGACTCACTGGTTCATCGGTGTGTGATATGTGTGACTTAGTGATTCCTGTTTGCCATTTACTTCTTGTAGCAAATGAGCAGCATCAATGTGTATTACGTGGCCTCACAGCTGGTCCTCCCTCCCCCTAGTCTATTTGCTAGTGTGCGCAGCGCATTGCTTCACTTGCACTCCTATGACACATCATTGCCCTGCCTGTCTGCGCATGTCCACAAAACTGACAATGACACTGTGATGTTGTGCATTGAAGGTGGGCGGCCACGTGTGTGTAGGCCTATGGTGAGGATAAGGCGGACACAGATGTAGAGTTCATGGCTGGCTGAACTAGCGATGCGGTTGGGGGTAGACCTTTGGCTTGTGCTGCGGAAATATGGACACACACAGCAGTTGGCATGTATGATCACACTTAGATAGTTTTTGTAACTGGCTATGGGCATGTGCACCCGGCCCCTTTTATTGCCAGACTCACATGTCCAGTGACGCCTGTGCTGGATGGGTGTGGGGTGAGTGAAAGCCAGCCCTCAGGGAGTGGTTGGTACTGGCAACAACTACAACAGTGATTAGATAATCAGAAGTTCAAAGTTCAAACAGCAAGGGTCCCTAACTTGAGCGGCACAGATTTAGTGGCCCCGGAGGCACTGCGACCGGCACAGGCACACCGCCATGGGACTGTGACTTACGGTGCACTGAGGTAGGGCCACGGAAGCTGAGCAGATCCTCGTCGATGTCCAAGGTGAATGTCGCTGAGTGTTCCGGGGGACAGTGGAAGGGGTTCTTCCAGGGCATGATGCAGAGGGCAGAACCAAGCAGAAACAGGCAATATGGAGGAGATGAATGCTACAGACTCGTAACACCAAGTCAGTATCAGCTACATGATGATGAAGACAACCCCCAGGCCATATACTCAGAAGCCACCAAAGTTCAACCAGAGAGCGTCCATGAATTGCGGGGCACAGAGTTAGTGGCACCAGAGCCAGAAGAGGATGCAGTCTGCGATGAGGCCTGTGCACTGATATAAACTTTGCCATAAATAAATCAAGGCTCAGATCCAAATGACCTATTTGACCACAGTGTAGGCTGGAGGCAGCGGTCAGCAGGGGCCCACTGACACGTGTCGTTGGGATGCTATGCACAGAGTTGCTGGCACCAGATCGAAGGGAGTACAGTGAAATAAAGACCTCGGACATCATGAAATCAAGACTCAGTTCCAAATGTGTGACCTACTGGACCGCAGTGTAGTCCGGAGGCAATGGTCAGCAAGGGCCAACCGCTGTCCAGTTAACTCCTCCTGGAACTCTGACACACGACGTTGGAATAGCATGTGGCGATGATTTGTGGTTGACGGAGGTAGAAGCACCAGAGCTGAGTGTTTGTGCAGCCTGCGATGATGCAGTGTCCTGCCTGGTCCAGACTGGATTGGATTAGTGTGAGGCCTTCTGGACCACAGTGTGGGCCGAAGACAGCAGCCAGCAAGGGCCAACAGCCACGTGTGGTAGGCTTGAGATGCACAGAGTTAGTGGCACCAGAGCAGTTGTTGGTAGTGTCCAATCACCTTCGTAACAAGGATCCTTTTTTCCTCTGGGGTAAACCGTGTCTACCTCTTACTCCTCTCCTTGCGTACAATGATATGAACTCTGCCATGAAGAAATCAAGACTCAGTGCCAAATGTGTGACCTACTCAACCGCAGTGTAGGCCGAAGGCAGTAGTCAGCAAGGGACCACAGACAGGTGTCGTTCGAATGCTATGCACAGAGTTGGTGGCACCACATCAAAGGGAGTACAGTGATATAAACTCTGCCATAAAATATGTACTCTGCCATTGTGTAATCAAGACTCAGTTCCAAATGTGTGACCTAATTGACTGCAGTGTAGGCCGGTGGAGTATGTCAGTGAGAAAAGAGTGCTGGGGTACTGTGTCGCGGAGGCCGTGATGCTCTGAGGAGGCTGCTAAGGTTGTGGGCCTCGGGCTTGTCGCTTGCACAGGCACGTGGTGGGCCCTCTTTGACACATGCCAGTATCGGCAGGTG
Organism: Triturus cristatus; assembly: GCF_964204655.1. Lineage (NCBI taxonomy): Eukaryota > Metazoa > Chordata > Amphibia > Caudata > Salamandridae > Triturus > Triturus cristatus. The sequence continues at coordinate 328,189,593 of NC_140584.1, read as the reverse complement.
AGCGGGGTGTCCTGGTTGCACAGGCACGGCCAAGACAGGTCTGTGGACCTGCAGCCTGGGGTGCAGCAGGCGTACATGATCTCAGGCACCGCCACTCACGGCGTCTGCCTCATGGCGGGCTGTGAGGTGCCGCCCTAGCAGACACATAGGCCATTCCGGAAGAGAACCATGCCAAGAGCAACGGGCTTTTTAATCACACCCCTACGCTGGCCAGGGGTACGCCGGGCCAGCCCACTCTGCTCACGCTTACAGGGGGGGACGCAACAAGCTACATTTCCGAGATCTTCCCCACTGCCTGGGGTAACAAGGTTGCGTCCACTGTTCACTACACTCCAAACACCAGCAGTTTATGTCGACATGGGCATGTCTCTGGTCTGCATAATGCAGTCTGGCCAGCACATCCAAGCCACACTTGGTATTGTGAACATTCTCATTTGTGTGTCACTTGACTCCTTCGCACATGCCTGGTTTCCACCTTTCCCCACATTCTGCTATTGTGCGGCTGAGGTGCCAAGCTGTTGATGGCTTGTGTACATGGCTAACCAAGGTTACCACAGTGAGTTGTGCTGTCGTGTCTGGTAACTGGGCATGTTGTTTGGCATGTTGTATGTCAGTTTGTAACGTGTGCATTTCCAGAGTAGTGATTTGCATGATTGTGGAGTTGAGGTGTGTGGTGTGTTCATTTGGTACTTACCAACGAGCAATGCATTTGCATAGATGCCAGCCTTGCTGGTTGAGGATGGACTGTCGGAAGACGAAGGAATCATGCACACTGCCTGGGTAGTTGGCGACGACATTGGTGAAGAGTCCCCGGTGGTCCACTATTGCTTGAACATTGATGGAATGCGTGTGCTTTCTATTGCGGTAATTGTGTGCAGTGTCGGCAGGGGGCACAAGTAGGACATGTGTGCAGTCTATAGCCCCCAACACTTGCGGGAAGCCTGCTATGGCGTAGAAGCCTTGCTTGGTCTCCAGCTGTTCCTGCCCAGTGTGGGGGAAGTAAAGGTGCCGGGGTACCAAGCTGGCAATGGCATCCAAGACAGGTGTGAGGAACTTGGATAGGGCTGGCTGTGAGACTCCTCTGACTCTGGCGGTTGTTGGTTGGAAGGTAACAGAGGCCAACAAGTACAGCACAGCCAGCAGCTTTGTCTGAGGTGGGATGTTGGTTGTCTGCTGTGTTGGTACCGTTAGCCTGTGGGCAATGATGGTCAGGATGTGGAGGATGGTTGTCCTTTTGAGCCTGTAGTGGGCAATGATATGCTCTGGTGTTAAGTCTGTGAGGCTGGTGCGTTTTCTGAAGGTCAGCTGTCTTTGTCTGCGCTGCCTCTGTGGTAGTCTGGAGAGGGTGGTGGGGGGAGACCAGGGGGGTGGGGGGCCTCGGGGGTGGAGGCTGTGGGTGTTGTGGCCCTCTTGGGGCTCCAAGCTGGATGATCAGTACCTCCATGGCATTTGTTGTTCTTCAGGTGTGGCTCTGGGCTGGATTCCCTTTTATGGTGCAGGTTGTCGTCCGACTTTACACCAGGTAAGAGCTGGTGTTGAATTCCTGCTGCTAACGCGCCTTATCGCCTGTTTTGTGATCTTATCGCTGATCTGGCTGGTCGTTGTGAGTGTTGCGAAGTTGTGTTGTTGCAGCTTTTTGCACGGGAACGCCTACTCTGTATCTCATTAGCGTTAGTTGCCGGTGTCATCTGTGGCGATGTTTTTGGCAGCTGCTATTGCAGGTAAACTGGTGATTTTGGCTGTTAGCACCAGCTTGTGAATGGGGTGATGAATTTATCCACTAAAGTGCAGATAACTCAGCGATAAGTCCTTGAGAAATGCCCCAAGGTGTTCTCAAAAGACTTCCAAAACAATTCCCAAGGCGGGGTGGTAACCAGTCCCATTCTGATCAAAAGAAGAAGGGGTGCTTTGAGCACAAATTATGGAGGTTTGAACCCCAATTTACAGAGTGCTATACACATGGGCACAACAAGGGTGACTCCAATGTTCCAAGGGGGCACAGTCCTCCACCTTAGGGTAGATACCTGGGTTGGCGAGTGTAGCTCTCGGGGAGGAGGTAGTCACAGTTAGCTTTAGGGGATAGACAGACATGACCCTAGTCTCTCTTGGGGATAAAGAAATGGTGCCTAATGCTCATATGCCTTTAAATACCTCAAAGTTTAGGCAGTGGGTCACAATTAATGGGCAATGGGTGGAGGATCTGCGAGGCACAGGAGCTAGCATGACAACTGTCAAGTGTAAGCTGGTGTCTGCATAACAGGTCCTACTGAACACCTTCCATCAAGTCGTAGTCGCCAACAATTGCAAGAGCCATCTATCAGTGGCTCTGGTTTCTTTTGAGTGGAGTGGGTGTCTCAGATTCTCTGAAAGTTGCTCTGAGCCCTGCCATGCCTGTTGATTTTTAGCTAGGTAATGACCTGGAGCACACTACTTGGAGGGTGGTAGAGCTCAGGTTTCACTAGTGATTGCCTGAGTGGGTCTATATGACCAAAGTTTCCATGGCTGCCCGGAAGGGGTATCAAGGTTGTCTGGAGCCTGGAACAATGGCCCACAGAGCTGGTAAAAAGAGGGACAAGGGGCGGGGGAAACCAGCCCTTGAAGTTCCTGTGGTGGAGGTTGATAGGGTTCCTGAGGAGAAGGCCCCCAAGCCAACCGGTGAGGACATTGTTGCCCTAGGTGCCCAAGCTAAGCTTACCAGTTGGCAGGTTGAGGGTGGGCCCACCAGGGGAGAACAAGTGTCCCACTCTTGAGGGCTTAAGGCACCAGGTCTCCGCCCATGCAGCAGGTGAAGCCTCTGTGGATCACCTAATCTACTGGGAGAACAATCTCCTTTATAGTGAGCTTAAGGCTTCTGATGCTAGGACAGCCCATGTGCTGGTCGTCCCCCAGTGCAACAGGACCTTCTTACTGGGTTTGGCTCACAAAATACCCCTAGCAGGACATTTAGAGCAAGACAATACCTTCACCAGTCTTGTCGCACACTTCTATTTGCTCAGAATTAAGACAGGCTCAGATGCACTTTGCAGGTCCTGTCCCACCTGTCAGGTCAATGGGAAATACGGGGGGAAAAAAGCTCCTCTGATCCCATTACCAGTCGTTACCGGTCGTTGGCACACCATTTGAAAGAGTGGGCATCAACATCATGAATCCTTGGACCCCAAGACAGCCTTAGGCAACAGGTTTGTCTTGGTCTTAGTGGACCATGCCACCCACTACTCAGAGGCCATCCCTCTAAGGTTGGTGACTGTGCCTAGAACTCTGATCTTTACCTGTGTTGCGTTCTACAAGGAGGTAGTGTCTGACAGAGGCACTAACTTCATGTCTCCGTACATCAAGTCCATGTGGATGAGTGTGGTGTAACTTAAAAGTTCACCACACCCTATCAACCCCAAACCAATGGCCTTGTGGAGAGATTCAACAAGATTATGAAGAGCATGATTATGGCCCTGCCTGTGCACATGAGGTATACATGGGACATACTCTTTCCATGCCTTCTCTTCACCCTCAGGGAGCTACAAAGAAAGGAGTAGGGTTCAACCTCTTTGAATGCCTGTATGGCAACCCTGTTAGGGAACATGTGAGCTTTGTCAAGGAGGGATGGGAGCAAGCTCCTAGGAAACCACCCTAGAATGTGGTCAGCTACATGCTGGCCCTCTGCAACCAGATGCACTGTTTTTGGAAAAAGGCAAGAAAGCAATCTAGAGGCCAGCCAAGACGTCAATGATATGAAGAGAAGGCAACTCTGGTGGAGTTTCAGCCTGGCCAGTAAGTGTGGGTCTTGGAGCCAGTAGAGCCCTGGGCTTTCTAGGGATGCTGGATCGGTCCATACGAAATCAAGGAGTGGAAGGGTGAGGCTGCCAACCCTGTGGAACTTTAGACCCCTAGGAAACCGATAAGGGTGATCCACGTAAACAGACTTCAGCCTTACTTTGAGAGGGCTGAAAGGAGCATACTGCTCGTGACAGATGAGGGGGTGGAAAAGGAAAGTGACCTCTCCCTAACCTCCTCCCTGCAAAGGAACACGATAGGCCAGTGCAGTGTGTCACCCTCTCTTCCACCCTGCCACCATAACAGCAAAGTGATTGTTATCAGTTGCTGGGACAGTTTGCCGCATGGTTCTCACTCCCCCCGGACTCACACATCTGTGCTTCCATGATGTTGACACTGGAGACAGTCCACCTGTAAAGAACACGATTTACAGGTTGTCAGACAGGGTGTGAGCAGGCATCAAGTCTTGTTGCCCTTTTAACTCTTCAAAATGTTAGTAACTCTCCCGCGACAAGATCTTGTGAAAACATCTCCCTCATACAGGTCTCCCAAGTCTCCACACCTTCCTTCTGTACACTCAGGTAGACCTAAAATCCAGCTTTCAGCTTAAAGGGGACCCTTTTCATAATATTATTACTGATTACACCCACAGCTGTGAAATCAGTGATCCAGCTCATGGGTTTCTTGGCTAACCTGTCTTGGCATCAGATATCAATACTGCAATTCTTCTGTGTCACATTCCACCAGCAGTGACTGCTCTTGGCTGGGTGTATCGTCTAACCACTGGGGTATGTGCTACTACTGAAATGGCAGGTAACAGGGTTTTCCCTCGAGGATCCTGGCAACATTTAATTAAATTCCATCCCCACGTGATTGCATCTCATTTATAGCCCAGGTATTTTAGGGATTTAGCCTACCGTGTTAACCGCAGGCTGAGTAGGTGTTTCATCAGTGGCAGGCCATGACCCCCATCGGAAATAATCAGGATCTGGTCCAATCGATCCGCAGCAGGTAGGACCTCCCATGTTCCTCCAAAATGAGTTTCAAGCATGTCTAGGATCCCCTCTTCTGAGTTTGTCATATAGACAGGGGGTCATCCACCTAGTTTTGAAACTAAGGCCCTGATTTCGAGCATAGCGGTATTTATCACACATAATAAATAACTATACCACAGTGTACGTTATTTACCAAAGCGATACATAAATGTGGATTTTGGTGATTAACATATTAAAATATGCATTATATAATAACTACAGTATGGCTTTTCGTTGTTAAATTTCGTCAGGTTTGATCTGCCAAAATTTAAGAAAGGTTGAGTTATTTAATGCATCCGTTAATTATCAGAAGTGTTAAATACCTAACAACTCATAATTCCAACCTATGCGTAAACAAGGGTTTATGCACTGGTTGGAAGTAACCACCCAACTCATAATCATGACCAAAGTGTGTAGTATCTCCCATCCTGATGCCCCTATTGACCCTTCTCCTTCTCACTATGCTGGCTATGGTTCCACAACTAGGGTAAAGACAGGAGGTGGTAGAGTGCACCACTGTCTTGTGCCACAACCCAACTCCAATGTCTCTGAGATCATTATCTCTGGGGGAGTATATAGGGTCTCTTTCCAGTGCATTCTGTACAGGCCAAAATGCATTGCCTCTAGAACCCTGAACATAAAATTGCATCCCACAGTATTGAATGCTTTCTCAGTATCGAGGGTTGTCACTGCATAGCGCAGGTTACCTGACATTAAGTAGTGTTTTAAGTGTGAAAGCCTGCATAAATTAGTTAGTTCCTTTTAGGGGGTGAAACCTCACTGATCAGCATGGACCTGAATAGAAATGACTTTTGATATTTTACTTTACTAAATATTTTGACATCTATATTGATCATCTATAATGATCACTAAGACCCCACATCTTTAGGGTCTCTACCCACCCTACTTATTAGGGTAATCAGCGCTTCTCTCACTGTGTCAGGCAAACAGCCGCTCTGGTGAGCCACCTGTCTGCCTTTCAACAAGTTGTAGGGAATTTGTCCACGGCTGTGGTTTTATCATTTTGCATTTCCTCCAGAGCCTCTTTCAGCTCTTCTCTGGTGAGCGGTGATATCAATTCCCCTCTTGGCTGTGGGTGCAATCTCAGTAGCCTGGCCTTTCTTATATATATTTCCACTTGCTACGATTCAGGGTCTCTCACTGGCTATACAATTTTTGGAGGTGTTTCCAAAAGATGCCACTTACAGCGTCTTATGTTGTATATCTGCCTTTTGTCATAAGTCACTGCTAAAATACTTGACCAGGCGGTGGCCGACTTCCAAAGAAGCTACAAAAGCACCCTTCCAGATTTATCACCTTCCCTATGAAGCCTTTGGTGATATGACCAGTAAGAATATATGTCTAATCTATTATATATATATACCCCAGCGAACGCTCCTTATCAAGCAGATCATGGATATCTCCCCACTTTTGTGTTGCCTGTTGTTTTACCTCTTTTATCCTTCTCTCCCCTTCTGGGATTTTTCTCAAAAGCTGGACTTCCACACCATTCGTCAGACCAATAGCATCACCCCCAATCCCCACCTTCATAATTTTCCATGTGTTGGCTGTAGTCTGTGTGAATTCCAAGATAGTGGCAAAATAATAGTCAGTATACGTTTTATTTCCCCAAAAAAATACAGTTTCTTGTAGTGTCGAAAATCTCATTCACCAAGTGTCGGGATTCATAGTTGCCGTCACGATCAGCATAGAGGGATCTGATAAAATTCTGCCCATGTACTCTATGCATTTGCAGCCTATTTGCAGCTCATGGTTGATTAAAATTCAAAGCCTTGCCTGCAACAGGAGCCATTTGGGATGAGTAGGAGTACATAAAAATAATCAGTGTCTGTTCTGCCATATGTTTACCATATGGAGCTAATTTACTGTGTCAATCGACTATAGGGTGAGATTGATTTGGCTCCTGATCTTCGAGGGGCTCTTGTTGTTCACAGCAGATATTAAACAGTTAAAGTCACCCACCTTTAACCTAGTGCTTAGATGGGTTAATAGTAAGTTTAAATATTTGGGTACAAAGTTTATGTCTAAATTGTTAGGGGCATAGACATTCAACTGATACACATCTCTACCGTTCAGCTCTCTCTAGAGCATGGCACACCTCCCCTTAGAATCGCTCTGCATCATTGAAACCCCAAATGACCCAATACCATTAATCAATATACACACTGTTTAAGCATTAAGCAGGATGTCTAGATTGCTTCATTAAGTTGTCCCCCCCATTTCAGGGCCAACCTGGGGCGTTTATGTGGCGTGAGGTGGGTTTTCTTCAAAAAAGCTATTCTGGCATTTTGTCTTTTTATGAAAGATAGTACCCTTTGCTATTTTGTGTAATTGTTCCAGGTCCCTGACATTATCTGTCTTCATCTTGACAGACCTCATATTATGGGTAAGGGAGAAGTAAATCTTTCGGCACTCAATGTATCTTCCGCTCAAGGCATGCACATTTGGCCCAAAGTATACAGCCATTGCTCCATATACACAACCAACAATGACACTGCCTCCCTCGGCTCTCATATCTTCATGTTTAAACAATCTGCAACCCAACTTCCACAATCAGACTCTCAGGCAAAAAATAGTTTGCAACTTTATTGTGAAGATGCATGTGTATGCAAGTAGTTTTAATGTTCTATGCCTGTGCAGAAATCTCATTGTAAGACATTAAGGGCCTCATGTAGGTAGCATACCAGTTACCACTTCTAAAATACCGAACGATACCGAATCGGTATTTTAGAAGTGGTAACTGGTATGTAGGTAATGAGTCGGTATTTTTTACCGAATCGTTACTAGTCGGTAATTACCGAATCGGTATTTACCGATTCGGTAATGAGGCATACCTTCCCATTGATGGGAAGGTATGCCTCATTACCGAATCGGTAAATACCGATTCGGTAATGGGGGGAACACATACAAGGGTGGCAGGGTGTCACATTGACACCCTGTTGCACCCCTGATTCGGCCATGTGTGCACATGTGGCACACATACATGCCCTAAGGGCATGTATGTATGCCACATTGCACACTGCTACGCGCGTAAAAATGCATTTACACATACATTCATTATTTACCACCAACTATAAGTTGGTGGTAAATACCGACTCATAAACACACACACACACTCCCCCTACATCTCGATTTTGCTTTCGGAATTTACCGAATCGGTAAAATTACCGATTCGGAAAAGTTACCGATTCGGTAACATTACCGATTCGGTATTATTACCGAATCGGTAATTTTACCGATTCGGTAAATTCCGAAAGCAAAATATGTCCCCCTACATACCAATGGCCAAAATACCGGTCGGTAACGGTATAATTACCGAAAATCGGCCGTTACCGACCGGTATTTGGCTACCTACATGAGGCCCTAAATCCTTTAAGTGGTTATGTATTCTTGCTTCCTGGTCCAGTCTGACATTCCTAGAACTATTAATCCATGAAAAAACAACAAAAACTTGTCACCATTGTTGGACGTTGCCCTATGACCCTGTGTGTGCAGTTTTATTGCCATGTCGACTTGGCATTTAAAACCCATTGTCAAGCCTTAAACTCCCCTTTTATTACACATAAGTCACCTCTAAGCTATGCCCTAGTGGATAGACCAGGGTGCTGTGTAAGTAAAAGGTAGGATGCACACTTTTAGGTTTTGCATGCCCCGGCAGTGAAAAACACCACAATTCCCTATTCACTACTGTGAGGCATACTTCTTTCTTAGGTTAACATTGGGATTCCCTTATTACACTTTTAGCTGTAATTCCTTATTGAGGAGTAGCTCTATTGTGTTTTGTATCATTGGAATGGTAATGATAAATGGTCTTTACCGGTAAAGTTGGATTTAACATTACTATTTAAGGAATGTCACTTTTAGAAACTTGGCTTTTCTCTGCTTTTAAAGCTCGGTGTTCCTGCAGCCTGTCTCCAATACACGTCTGGGGTGGGTGACAGCTTCACTTTGTGCATTACCTCTGGACAGTCACACACAAAGGAAGGTTAGGTATGTCTGAGTGCCCACCAGTATCTTGATGACTCATCCTGAGTGGGGTGGGAGGGAAGAGCTGACACTCACACTCGACTAGGCACTTCCCTGTCCCCATACAAAGGGTTGATTAACCCCTGTAGAGAGTCTGGAGCCAGGACTAGGAAGAAAGGACCTCTGTGCACTTCAAAGAACCTTCTTTGAAGTCACCCTCACTTCAAAGGCATGACTGGGTATACGTACTGGACCTCTGTCCCCAACAAATAAGACACTTCTGGACCTGTAAATAACAATCTGTCAGAAGAAATATTGTTCTACTACAAGGACTGTCACTTTGCCGGACTACTGATCAGGCAGATGTACATTTCTGCTGTGCTGCCCTACTGCCTGATGCTCTCTGACCCTGCTGAGAGAGAGCTGGACTCTGCCGTAAATCCAGAGTAATCTTCAAGGGTTTGTTGGCTTGCCTCCTGTTGCTGGAGACTCAGGGCTATCAAAGTCACTAGAACTGCGCCTGAGCCTGGTCCATTGGAAGTGGACCCAGATACTTGCTACAGAAAATCGTCACATCTCCAGTCGGCGTATAGCAGAGCCGGCACATTGACCCAGTTGTGGAAACTGAATTGGCACGTCACCCTCAGAACCAGCTCATCACTCAAAGAACTGCTGCATCAGTACTGATGCATCTTCGCCAATGCAGTGTGGGAAGATCGACGTATCCCCTTGACTGCGTGGAGAAACCTGGTGCTTGTCTAGGGAACCAACCCCTCTTGGCTCGATGCATTGTCTTTGGAAGGATCGACATTGATGCATCGCTCATCTGCACTCCGCTTCTCGCTGTTGCGGCCTGGATCAAAGTACTGTGTTCAGCTGGCCTGCGTGGCTCCTGTATCCGGCCCACACTCCATTGTGGTCGATCTGAACTCTTGGCTTTACCCCTGTCCAGAGCAACTAGATAACCCCCATTTGCACTTATTACTTCTAAGTGCTACAAACATTTTTAGTCTTTAAAAATGCATTTCTTTACTTCTACTTATTGTTTTTTTTTGTTTTGGTCTCGTTTTATTTACAAAATTCATAACAATTATACTAACCTGGTGTGGAGTCGTTTGATGGTGGGTTTTTTTGTGTTACAGAGTGTTGTGTTACACAAATACTTTACACATTGCCTCCTAAGTTAGGCCTGCCTAGTCAGTCTCAAGCTACCAGAGAGTTAGCACAGGATAATTTATGGTGAATGACTGACTTATCCTGACTGTGGCCCCTCCTTGGACAGGTGCCAACTAGAGACCCAATTTCTAACCTTAGTGTGATATCCATGGACGCTGTATCTACTGTGAGTTCAAATGCTTGAGTGAGTCTCTCATGGCTTTTAATAAGTCTTGTGATATTGGTTTCAGGTACTCTGCCTGTTCCTGGTTCGGGGGTCCTTCCTGGTTTGGAGTGTCCATCCGCACTTGTGCCTCCTTGCACTGTAGTGTATTTGCCCATTTTGTCTTTTAGTATTTTGCACATGCCAAGCTGCTATTCAGTGACCCCAGCCATGGAGTCCTACCTCCAGTGTGATTCATGGTCAAAGCCTTCTGCAGAAAGTCTAAAGTTTTACAGGGCCTTCAATGTCCTGCATTGGCTTCTCTGTTTCATCAGCTGGGCGGTCCCTTTTTAGTTGTTTAACTTTATGTCCATCATCAGGGCTTTAAGTCATTACCTTCTTATGTTTGTGTAGTAATTTAGATGTCTATCAATGGGCCTCATATTCAGATGACAGGGACACAGTATTAAATTCCAATCTGAGCAATTTCACACAGGACCTTCTCCAGGACACTGTAGAGTCTCGCATCAGCTTCTACCTCCAAGTCCTTTTATCTGCCATCCAGACCATCTAGGCTGAAGAGACTGAATGTTGCTTCACTGCCCTTTAAGTGCGTACATGCACATTACGTAGTTGTTTCTCCTCTGGGTTTCAATATTTCAACAACTGCTTCCTGTAGAACTGTGCAGGAGATGCCACATGCCCTAGGAAAGATTCCAATTTGACCTGGAAGAGATCATTTAATCCACAGACAAGATTTCGTTTTGAACAGACACACAGATCACGGAGCAGAGCCCTGCATTTCGAAGCAGTCTACCTCAGAAAAGTACCATGGACTGAAGAGAGGACAGTGTACTTACCCCTTGCTGGGGTGGGGGCTAGGGTGTCATGTGTGACCCATCCACCAAGTTGTGGTCATTCATGAGCAAGAAAAAGAGCAAACAGTCCTGCCGGCCATGTTACGCTTGTATGCTGCCCACGTCGTATCGGGTAACAGGTCAATAGTAAAGTTCTTGTCACTGCCGAAAATGTTCATGTCATGATTAATTCAGCAAGAAGCCTGGAAACCTGCAAAAAAAGGTTCTTAACCGGAACTGAGAAAACATACACCAGCATCTCTCCAGGTGTTTTCAGTTCCACAAAGGTATACATGCCTCCAGAATCACTCAGGTATTATCAATCAAATGTGTGACGATTTTGAACATCAGTATTGCAAGCTCACATTTCTGAAAGTGGCTAGTGCCATCACCAAAGGCCACAGAAGAGTACTCATACCACACCCACTGGTCACTTTACCCATCCAATCCCACTGTTTGTATGCTTCCTTGGTTGGAAGTACATCCCCTGCTATTGAGCAACATGGGCGATATTATAGAGCTTTCTTTAACAAAGTTCCATCTCCCATTGACATTCATTGAGATAATGTGCATTGGCCTAGCACTGGATGGTCCTGGAATTAACTCCCCACACCCCCTTTTAAAGGGGGGGGTACAAAGACCGGCCTGCCCCAACTTCGACTGAGCGCGTCAGCTTACGGTTCATGCTCTGACGACATCCTCCATTGGTAAATCAGGGGAGGTGGGAATGCCGCGTCATCAGCTGGCGTGGCGACCCCCCCCCCCCCCTCCTTCCTGCCTCCTGGTACCGGTGCGACCGCCATAATGGCAGCACACACTAATTTAGCACTCGGCCTTGCCCAGGGCTTTCTTTTAACAAAGTTCCACCTACCATTGACATTCATTGAGATAATGTGCATTGGCTTGGCACTGGATGGTCCGGGAACTATCCTGGTGGGTATAGCCATTATAAAAGTAGGTGTTCTACAGGTAAGGGTATGCAAACCGATCTAAAAGGGAAGATTAGGGGGCCTAGAGCAAACAACAATGGATTCAATGCATGCTACTACGAGCTGTGGCAATGAAGTGGCATTGCAGCAAGTACAAATGTAGGAAAACTAATCTCAAGTGCCTGGAACACACACTAAATTTAAACTGCGAGCCAAAATGTTTTCCCAACCTGCCTGGGATTGTGCCTGGGCAACCTCAAATAGCAATAAACATGTGGAGTTCCAGGGCCGGTTTTAGGGCAGTGCAACTGGTGCGGATGTGGAGGGGGGCGCTGAACTCAGGGGGGAGAGCTGTGTTTAGTAATAACTTATGATTGGAAAGATGAGGGGCACATTAGCCCGGTGGTAGTGAGAGAATCTGAGGAGGCAGTCATAGGGTGTGGGAGCGGCAAAAATGATTGTTGCACCAGGCGCCACCAGCGCTAAAGCCGGCCCTGTGTAGTTCTAGGAGAGAATGGGCTGCTGCTGGTGGTGGTCCGGCAGCTGAATGGGGTAGTGGGTACATGTCATGTAGCATGCCTGAAGGCCAATCTGATCGAGCGTGGGTGCAATGTCTGACATGGGCGTGATTAGGATAAGAAACCTATATGCGTCTGTAGAGTAGGAGCTCCTGAGTGGGGACCCGTGCAAAATACAAAAAAAATACATTTACTGAGCCATCAGACTTATATGTGAAAATATGAACTAACATATCGCACAAAAGAACACAACCCTGAAATAGCTTAAAATACATACCAGCCACCAAGCACATCAGGAAAGGACAACTGGAGCAAGAATAGCCAGCTACACATGGACTCATAATTCAGAGGAGGGGTTCTAAATAGGAAAATTGACTTATTTCTGTCTGGTACAAGAGATGCCTCTACCTTGTTAGGTCCCTTTCTGCCTGATTTTTGGTGATGAGACACAACAGCTGAAGATGATGAATGAGAAAACTCAAAGAGTTGTGTTTTACCACTGTCTTCTACAGCCATTGGAATCTCATCCTCTTTTGTGGTAGACGTGACCATTGATGAGGAATCAAAAGTGTCCAGACAAAATTACTAAATCATCGGATTCTAAGAACTCAGATACTTCACAGCTGAGTCATGCTCACATAGCTTAAACTTTCAATGATGCAGCATGTGGTGCAGTACACAAATGTATTTTTCTTCACAATGGTGTCATGGGAGGTGTCAACATAGAAGTGTAAAGGTTGGTTAACAGACAGTAAATGACCTTCATGTTTCTTTGCAGCCTGTAAACTGGCACAAACATGCCTATGACAAAACAGGCAAACTATGATAGGTCTCGGGTAGACCACACTTTGATGGTCCCTGAGTCTTATCCTAGGTGCACTCTGGAAAACAAAGGGGCTTGGGAATTGCATATTTAGTTGATAGGAGACAAAAGCATTTGGAAAAGAGATCCTGTCACCTTTCTCAATCTGCTAAGTAACACCATACAGGCAGTTGTTGCCCCTTCCCTAGCAGTTTTTCAAATCTGTGACTTTATGCCTGAGGTGCGCAAGTTATGTGTCCTAGTCCGGTTGTCTTTACAATTTCCTCTCTACCTCTTCCAGGCCTTGGAGTCCAGGTGCTTGTAAAAGTAAGCAAATTCAGATCTCATGGATTTGATTTTCATACAAATTTCCACCATCATAGGGTCAAACACTCCTCTTTCGGAATCCATTGAGTGCATTTCCTTCATTTTGACATCTAAAGTGATCTCCGAAATCTAGGCTTGCTGTGGATGAAGTGTACACTTGCCACCAGAGAGGGCTATCAAAACAAAAATTGCCTGACTGGTTTAGGAGAAGACATAGTTACACTCTCACAGTGGTCTTGGTGGTACTTTGTGTTTAGACCTTGTTCTAGGTTGGGACCACTCCCCCAGCAACGCTAGCAGCAACAGGTGGAAAGGCGGGGCGAGGGACTCTAATATTGCACTAAAAGCGCGCTTTGCTCCCCGCGGCGCAGGGCACTCTCACAACGATCTTGGTGGTGCTGTGTGTTTAGATCTTGTACTGGGTTGGGACCATGTCCCCAGCAACTCTGGCAGAAGCAGGTGGAAAGGTGGGGTGAGAGACTATGACATCGGCCTGCGCCCAAGCCAGGACCGGGCAGTCTTCTTTCGTCATCGGCCGGAAGAGGGTGGGCTGGGCCACCCAGCTTTTTTATTTTTGCGACAGCACAATATTTTTGGTGAGTCATATTTCTTTATTATAAATCGAGTATCTGTCTGGTCTCGAAGGAAAGAGTGTTGGTTGAGAGACAGTTATCATTGGATTTGAGGGAAAACTTGAGTTTTTTTACCTCACAACTAGGTTTTATCCAGCATGATACTACAACTTTACCCCTAGGTTTGGTGTCTTGGACCACGACCCCACAGGAGACCATATCCCTTGCTCTGGGCCGAGAGGAGGGGGAGTCGAGTTCAGGCCAACCCACAGTGGTTTCTGACCTCTCAACGAGCATCATCCTATGTGAGCTCATGGCAAAAAAGAAAAAGAAGGGGGAGTCAGGTCCCATCTCAACAAATCACAAAAAAACAGGCCCTAAATTTATTCTAATACTGCCGGGGACTGAGAAATAACAGACCACGGACCCCTTTGTAAGCTCAGACTTGACCCGCAAGGAGTCAGATCTATCAATGAGCGTTCTCTTGGATCAAATAAAAAAATGCACACCACTGCCATGGCACCTATCTTGGATAGGATTAGTAGGATATAGGAGCTGCAGTAAAGTCTCATTCAGTGGCTAAATTACCCCCATCTTCTTCTGACTTAACATCAAACTGTACAGCCCAGAATTACATCAAACCCTTGGGCGATCTAAGCCGTAGCTCCAAGATGGTAATTGACACTTCTACCTATTGATGAATCAAAATAGTCTAGCTCTAATGGAGAGATCCCAGCCTGAGACTCAGAAGAAACAGAGACCGAGTCTTCTAAACTCAGAAAGACCCATGAGTCCCTCTGCTGTAATTAGATATTTCTCCTACTCTGGCGCACCACAACCACAACAGATCTTACATCTTCCACCAGCATGTTGCTCGTGGGTGGCAGTAATAGTAGTAGTACCAGGGGCTCCAGATGATAGGGAAGAAAACTTCACAGACTTAAAAAACAAAGTATGGTACTGGCATACAAAACACTCTGCCTTTTCTATCAAGGAATTTGAAGATATTCTCATGCTGAGGAGAGCATGATCCAGTGCTTAATTTGAACCAGTGGTTTCCAGTGCTCAGCACCGGCACTTTATCATCAACACTGGCTCTTTTCATGAACACCAGTTAAGGACACATTCATTTATGGTAGGCACAGGGATTTTAGGTTAGTTGCCCAGAATCAGGATGTTGAGCCAAGACTCAAACCTGGTTCCCCAGCTCCGAAGTCAGCAGCACTGGCCATTACGTCACAACCTCTACCCACTTTCATGGTTAGTAGTTAGTCAGGAGAAATGGGGTGGTGCAAACAGCCTCCTGACAAGAGCCCCGGCACTTTTTATTTTACAAATTAACCACAAGTAGGATGGATGGGTGAGCTCTTCTTGAAAAACAATAGAGGAAACTGGATAGTTGTTATATGTAGAAACCTGGAACAGGCATGCCGTTTGATAAATTCTGGCAATAGGCAATGGCTCAAGATCTTTTCCACTTCCCTTCACATTGTCCCATTGGGATATTTCTACTGTCCCTGATCCTTTAGTAACCAGAGGGCACGGTATGGTCCCACTGTTCCCCCTTGGGGCCCCAGAGAGGGTAGCTTGTACAGTCCCGACTTTAAATAGATTTCAGCCATTTATTGACCTAGACAGGAATAATTGACTTGATGTCAACGATGAACATCCTGAGGCAACATATTCTCGAAGACATGGGTTGGCATGGCCGATTGTTAGTACACTTCCCTTTTCCGTCCAACTTAGGATGAGCACTCATTTGGCGGCAATTGGTCAAGTTTTGTCCATGGGCTACTATTACCGGGAGCTTTATGCTGGGATTGAACGCCCTCCAGAGAGCTAAGCTGGATGAACCATTGGAACAAGAAGAGGTGCGCTGAGCCATGTCCCAGATTTCTCGTAACAAGACCCCTTGGCGATGATGGCTTACAGGTTGAATATTAAGCTACTTTTCTTACCTAAACCAGTCAATGCCTCCTTGAGCTATTCAGTGAAGCCAGGAAGCAGGGTTGTCTACCAGACTCGCTTTGTGAGGCCATGATCGTGGGATTGCCTAAGCCCATTAGAGACCCACTAGATGTTTGCTCATATCGCAACCTCTCCCCTCTTAACCTGGATTATAAAATTCTGGGCAGGTAATTGGCGAACCATCTCCTCCCCATTATACAGTTGCTGGTTCATACGAATTGTTAGACTTGGCACCATTGGCGTGTGTCTCCCTTCCATTTTTTTGCTGTGCCTCCTCTGTTTTTCTGGTGATAGATGCTCTGGGCGCAGCGTCACTGCCATTCAGTGCCGCAGCGCGGGTGTTCCCTGTATGAAGATGACATATGAATTGGTGTATCCCTGATTGGCTTATTTGGTCTACCTGTTAGTCCCTAGTAATGTGTGTGCCCAGGGCTGGTAAACCAAATGCTGCTGGTGGGCCTGCAGCGCTGATTTGCGCCACCCACAGAGGCAGCTTGTAAAGTGTGTCTCAGACCTGCCAATGCAGTGTCTATGTGCAGACTGGGACTGCCATCTTGGCTGTGAAGTGCACCCACTTCCCAGCCCCTGAACCTTCCCTTGGCATCATGTAAGCCACCCCTATGGTAGGGTTTATTGTATGTGTAATGTAGGACATGCTCTGATGTGTGTAGCATGTCCTGGTAGTGAATTACACCCAATTTCGTTTATCACTACTGTAAGGCTACCTGTTCTCCATAGGCCAGAATGGGAGGTTTGGCTATTACATTCTATAGTCCTAACTGACCCATAGAACAAGGTAGAAAAACGAATTTAGTATGCCTGAGCTCAGAATATTAAAATACATCTTTTAGTGAAGTTCATTTTTTATATTCTGTGTTTGAAAATACCACTTTTAGAAAGTAGGTATTTTCTTGCCTTAGCCTTCCAGTGTGCTCTGCTGTTATGTGTATTGGCTGTCTAGTTTTGGAGGGACAGGGCAGGCTGAGTCAGACCTGGGCTGAATAGAGAGATCTGCCTTGGAGTGAGGGGAGGGTTAGCTCCTGCACTTGAATAGGGCTGTGCCTGGCAAGGTGAATGCTGGCTCCACCTCCCACTGTGCGCCTGAGGGCAGACCCCCTCTTTCTGAAAGGAAGGATGCAGCCTGGTAAACAAAGTGCTCCAGGGTTGGGCAGAACTGGTTCTGGCTGGGTTCAGTGACTTGTAGCTTCTGAGAACAAAGACTTTTGGGGTATAAATATCTGTGCTGAAACCCCTACAATTTGTATTGCCCCTGGATCTCAAGACCAACCTCTGTCCATGGAACTGAAGGAAGCTGCAGGAGAGGACTGGTGTTGTGTGCTATTCCCTGGATTGGCCTGCAGTAGTTTTCATTGGACTGGAAATAGGAGGGAAAAGGAGCTGTAAGAGAACTTTTTAATCTTGAACCTGCAATCACCCAAGGGCTAGAGAGAGAACTAGCCTCCAGACTGAAGTCTCAGGACAAGTAGACTAAGGCCAGTTAGCGAGTCGCTACAGCCATGGAGCATCAGGAAAATCTTCGCATCGCTGACGCTGAGGGCTCCCTGGCCTGATCACCGCCCCGCACATTTGCGGGCCTAAAAATTATCGCTACAGCCGCGGAGCGTCAGGAAAATTGTCGCATCACCGCCGCTGGGGGCTCGTTGGCCTGATCATCGCCCTGCACGTTTGCGGGCCTAAAAATTATCGCTACAGCCGTGGAGCATCAGGAAAATCGTCGCATCGCTGCCGCTGAGGGCTCGCTGGCCTGATCATCGCCCCACCAGGTTGCGGGCCCCAAAATTGTCGCTAACACTCGTTAGCGAGTAGCCGCGACCAAAAGCGTGAGGAAAAACATCGCTAACCCGCAGCAGTGACATTTTTGTGGATTATTGTCAACAACACCCCAGAACTGTGAGTAAAAGGGTCGCAGAGACCATTGCCCTGAACTGAACTTTGCATTCCCCATTTGAACTATTTTTGCAGCATCCAGAGAGAATTCTTTTTATACAGTATTGTGGCTTTCTCGTGATAAGCCTATATATAAAGATAACTATTTTTAATAACTACCTGTGTTGTGTCCCTTTGTAGTGTTCCTCACTGTATTACTGTGTATGGTCATAGACGCTTAACACAGTGCCTCTGAGATTAGCCTAACTGCTCGTGCTACATTACCACAGGGCGGAGCACGGGTTGTCAAAGGGGTGCAGCCCTTCACTCTGACTTAGAAAGAAGGGTCCCTGCTTGGACAGTGGCCATCCACTGCCAACCAGAGACCCCCATTTCTAACACGGGTCAATCGGTTTCATCCCGGGAAGCAGTACGTTTCTGAATATACTTCGTCTTCCGCTCCTCTTACATAACACACCAACAGATGCTTCTGCCCGGGTCGCGGTATCGTTAGACATAGAAAAAGCATATGATACCTCTTTGCAGCCCTCACCCATATGGGGTTAGGGCCGGGACTCTTCGGCTGGGTATGCACCCTTTATGCCGACCCTGTGGAGCGAGTAAAGACTGGAGAGGTGATCTCCAAGTTCAACATCCGCAGAGGTACCAGACAGGGTTGCCTACTATCCTCTCTCATTTTTGCACTGGCCATAGAACTCCTGGCCTGCCAACTTTGTCAGCAAGCGGTGGACTGGGGCATTCATGAATGGGACGTGTACCACATAATTTCGTTATACACTGACGATGCCCTGATCTACTTGCAAGACGTGCAGTTGTCACTTCCGGACCTAATGCAATCCTGGATAGATTCGGGGCAGTCTCCAGCTTATGTGTGAACTGGCCTAAATCATGTGTGTTGCCCCTAGTGCACATACCATTCATAGACTGGGCAGTATCCCTGGAGTCCCACTTGAAATGGTGTCATGACACTTTTAAATACTTAGGCATACAAATCTACTACACTGAGCAAGACCTTAAAGAAGGAAATCTCGACAGAGCATAGGATCCATGTGCCGCTCATTGCCTTTTTGCACTCACTTCTCTTGTCCCCACTAGGACGTGTAGCAGTTTCCAAAATGTTAGTCCTTCCCCTTCTGTTATATTTCTTTGTGACCCTTTCCATTGTGCTACCTAGGAGCTTCTTCTGCGAGCTTCATGGTCTACTATATGAATTGATATGGAGCTCGGGTTGCCCTTTCCATCTTGCAACGCCCACTCACCGAGGGTGGACTGGGATCGCCCAGTTTTGAGCTCTGCTAATTCCCAGCACAATTGCAGTGGCCGATGGCTTGGCTGAGCACACTACACAATCCTGAAACCCAAAAACTACACACCACTGAAATTGACATGGACGTAGGGCACCACAGTAGTGACCGAACTGATGGGACATCATCTCACTCCCACCCCCCGAATCTTGCCTGTGAGTCTACGTCCCCGAGTGAAGGGAAATAAACACCTACATCACTTTATTGACCTGGCCTTTGTTCTGTGCAATGTCAACATAGCTATTGCCAGGAAGTCTCCCGCTCCCCCCGACATTCAATGCTGGCTCATGAACCATTGCCATAGCACACACTCTAAGACTACTTTGCATAAAGAGCGATTCCCGCATGGGAGGCGAGTGCTCGGGGTGGGCGGAATTTGCGGAATTAACCTTCGCAAATTATCGCGAGAATGTTTAAAATTATCGCAAACAAGCAGAAATATCGCAAAGATGCGGAAGTTTTTTTCCGGCATGTTCGCGAGATTTTCTGCATGGTTGCGGGTCGCCAACTTACCCATGTGGTTGCTTGCGGGCGCGGCCATCTTGTTTTGAGTTGTTCTCGCGGTGCATGATCGCGAGAAGAAAGACGTGATCGCGCGACGCATGACGTCACTGCGGGCGCGAACTGTCGCGAGACAGCGCAAATGGCTAAAAACAATACAACATCTCATGGAGAACGTGACCGGATCAAGAAAACTTGTCGGCGAACGCAGGGATTCAGGTAAGGCGATCGCGCGCGCGCGAGAATGTATCATTTTACAGCGCGAGCAAGAAACAAATTATCGCCAAGCTGCGGAAACCGGAATTTTTGACATTTTCGCGCTCTCCGCGGAACGCAAAAATGTCAAATTATCGCAATTTCCGCGAACGGAACGAAATTTTTGCCCAGGCCTAGCTCGGAGACCTTTCTTCTCAAGGTGGAAGCCAAAATGGACGAACAGCCTGCGTGGGCTAATGACATATCACAGACATCCATGGCACTAGTGAATGGCATCTTAACTGCCCCACTGCTATTCTCCATTACACAATATTTCCTCCCTTTGCAGCATTCTTACATGTCACCTGACATCTGCCTACTCCCTGAACACAACCGTCCACCCAACCTACCCCCAGTGACCTTGTAATTTCTTTCCGTCCCCCCCTGTTCCAAGCAGGGTGAACCCTCGTACTTATAAACCAGGTATCACTGTGCATTATTATGTATACACGCTGTTTTGATGTACTAGCTCCTGCTGCGAATAACAACAACGAAAAAATTGAATTGGTATGTGTGAAGTCTCCATATCCTTGCATCTGTTGTTTATGGATCTCTTCTTCTCTCTTTATATAGTTGAAGGCCACACAGCAATTCCTGTTATTATTGCCACACACTGTGCAATGTTATAAACATATCTAATGCAACACATTTACTCCATGACATAATGCATGCATGTATGTATATGATGGAAGCTCCACAGACATTTGATGTGATATGATAGCTGCGTTGTCAATAAAAACATTTACAAAAAAAAGGTTGTCCATGGGCACTGTAAGTCTTGGGCCCATTGAACAGTCCACCATCACTTTCTCTTTGCCTGCTTAAGCGGCCCCTGGCAACCATCTGGTGGCAGCCGAGTGTAGCTTGTTAAAGGAATTTGGGACCCAATTGACGAATATTGCCCCTACAACTACAGTGGACACACTGATGTGTGAATATGTTACCAAGGAAGGTCCTTGGCACAACTCTGATACATGTAACATTTGGTTTGGAATCCTGGTTTTGAAAGGGCGGGGACAGTTGCTCCCTTGGAATTAGAACCATCCTGTAGATCTGAGACATTCAGTGTGGCTCATGGGGCGGCTCTGACAAGAGAGAACAATGCCGTCATGAAACGCTGTGATGATTTAGTTTTGATTTCCTGGAACGTGGCAGGGCTACGCTCCAAATTATGTAATACTGAATGGCTGTCTTGTATAGATTCATTTGATGTGATTTGTTGCCAGTAAACTTGGATTTTTGACAATACCCTCGTAGATGGGTCTAAATCCTTTGGTTCGCCTGTTGTTGCTTCAAGTGCTGGCAGGGGTAAGGTAGGCTTGCTGTCCTGGTATCAATTAAAATTAGGAATTTATCTGTTATGGAGATGATCGCAGACCCACATTATTAGATTCTGAAGTTTTCTTCCTCAAAAGAGTTTAATATACTATTAGTAAATTTTTATTAAAATTTTCATACTTCACAACCTGTGAACATTATTGAGGATTTGGAGACTGTAATCTTTTTTTCAATGAGTAAAGAGACCACTGGTACCTCTCTAATATGGCCTGGAGATGTTAATGTTACTATATGCATTCATAGTGGGAATCAGTTTGGTATAGTCAATGGGCAGGGCGACAATGTGGCACATTTTTTGCATTCTCCCTGTGGAGAAGTACCGACTAAAATAAGGCTAATGAATAATCTTCTCTTTGGATCAGAACTATGTGACGACGACGCTGTGAACACATCGACTTATGTAGGAAGGGGTAAAGGTAGTGCTATTGATCACTTTTTACACTCCGAAGCCTTGATTCCAGCTTTAAGCAAATTTTACACCCTTCCTTCTCCCTTCAGTGATCATCATCTAATCATCGCGATATTCTTGATTTGACCAAGAGCCTCCTCGAACTTCACTCAGATATTACCTATAACTTCCTCCCCAAATCAAGGGGTGCTTAGAAAATGGCAATACGTAGATCATATGAAAACCCGTGTAGATTTGGTCTCAACTAACCACCATGAGATCATTATCTGCCTCGCTGAAAATGCAGATCCCGTGGTTATACGGGATGATTTCAGGAACATTTGCTACCTCTATTTTTGGCATTCTACTTGTTGATAAAGCA
This sequence comes from Triturus cristatus, assembly GCF_964204655.1. NCBI lineage: Eukaryota > Metazoa > Chordata > Amphibia > Caudata > Salamandridae > Triturus > Triturus cristatus. The sequence goes on along the minus strand of NC_140584.1, from coordinate 328,167,437 downwards.
CGCATAGCCTGCCCAGCACACTCATGGTTTAATAATGACTGCACTAAAGGAATATAAACTCCTGAAACAAATAACTAATAAAATTCCATGTGATGAAATTGCGGTTAGAGCAGCGGATTGAAAAAATGAGATAAGAGCTAAGACCATGGGAAGACTTGGATTGTGCAGCCTCCCTCAAAAATACTAGGGCTTTCTGGGAGATAGTGAACCGCCCCATTTTTACTGGAAAAACCTCTTCAAGAAATGCAGTCCCATTGGCCCTTCCAGTCCCTGTTCCCAGTTGTAAGGACTTGGTGAATTTTAGTAAATTGATCACAGATGGGGAAGTGAAAATAGCCATTGTTAATTCAGCTACAGGAAAGGCGCCAGGCCCCGATGTGGTCCCAGTTAAGCTTTTTAAACACAACTTAGATCTATGTGCCATTCTGATGCCCTACAAATGTTTCTAAAGCCCTAGTTATCAAAGGCCTGGATGACTCTTGGAAGGAATCTCTGACAATTCTCATTTATAAGAAAGGAGACAAAAATGACCTGTCAATTTAATGGCCCATTTCGCTTATTGATTCCTCTGCTAAGATTTTTGGGAGGGTGATTCTGGGGAAATTGGAAGTCTGGGCGGTAGAGAGAGCCTTCCTTACGGAGGCCCAATACGGGTTCCGCACAGGTTTGGGTACTTCAGAACAAGTACTTAACCTGTCCCATATTTTAGGCAAATATGTCAAGGCCAGGAGAGGTGCCATGCATATGGCTTTTATGGACCTCCCTTTGGACTTTGGCTTAGTGGATAGAGATAAATTATGGGATATTATAGGGCGAGCAGGGGTGGATTCCTTCCCTCCCCTATTGATGGTCCTGAGAAGACTGCACCAAGACACTATTACGAGGATTTGTTATACCCACAACAGAAATCCGACGCCCCCCATTCAAGTCACCTGGGGGGGGGGTCAGACAAGGCTGTATGCTGGCTCCATTTTTGTTCTTGCTTTATATCCATGCGTTAGATGCTAACCCCTGATAAACCCAAAAATGGCAAGCGTTTGGTCTCTGTACATCTTTATGCGAATGACGCAGTGCTTTTATCTCGTCTGCAAATTCTGCTGCATGGAATCCATTCCTTTATGGAGGATTTGAAGCTCAAGGATAACCACAACAAAGCATATGTTTTGGTTAGTGGCTCTAAAAACACACGTTCTAAACAATTCTCTGTGGGAGGTATACCTATAACAAAAAGTTTGAATATTAGCTATTTGGGTATTTTATTTGCTGCAAATTTGAGCTGGGACAGATTAGCAATTCAGAGGTCAAAACTAATGGAAGCAGCATGGGAAACAGTTTTCAGATTTGCCCAAAAATTGGGCCACAAACCTCCTAAAGAAATGGTGATGCTCTATAAAAGCAAGTGTCTGTCAGGGGCTACCTATGGAGAGGGACTATGGGGGCTGGCTTCTGGGAAGACCCTTCAATTGGTAGCAAAATTATTTGTTCAGACTTTTAGGACTCCTGGGATCTACCACGAGCCAGATTATCCACAGTGAAGTGGGGATATAAGACCTGGTAGACATGGCTCCTATTTTGTGATGGTCCAAAATATGGTCTTCTCCGGATGTGAAGTTCACTTGTGATATTGTCGAAGACTGCCTGATACAAAGTAATATGCAGTCTATCAATCAATAAGATATGTTAAAACTACTCTCCGAGACCTTGGGATGATTAACTTATGGTGAATACAGATAACATCAGTTCCCTCTCCAAGACTCGGATTAAGCTAAAGTTTTTAGAACACAAAGAAAAGCTCAAACTTGAAAAAGCAATTGACATGGTAAAAGTCCAACATTACATACCGCTTTGCACATGGCATGGAACTGTATCTTTCATGCGTTAAAGCCCCTGAACATAGATTTTATCTTTCATGGCTTGGGCTTAATATGATTCATTAGTTGGGGGCTTTGCCTGTCACAGGATCTTGGTTTGCTTCCCTACAGAGTTGTCCCTGTGATGGGGTTTCTTGCCAAATCACTAAGCACTGTATGTTATTCTGTCCATTGTGTGCATTTCATAGATTACAATTTTTATGACCCCTTCTTAGAGGGAGATCTTTTAAGTCGCACCAAGAGGGTTTGCTCTTCCTACAGTGACTTGAGGACCTAAATTTGTTATCCAGGCATTGATTAAAGGAAAAGGTATGCATTATGAACACTTACTTTTGACTGATGGTTTTTAGGATTTGTTTTATTCAATACTTAACTCTTTTTTTCTTGTATGCTGATGTTTCTAATTGTTTTTATTATGAGCTTTTAAGGTCGTACATGACTGAATAATGATTTTATTGAATTGAACTGAATTGACATAGTTATGTGGGAGGGAGGCAGATCAAGGGCCCCATGGACACAACAGGGAAACTGACAGACATATAATTGGTTATTGATAAGCTGTCCGGTGCTTGAGAAGAAGATCCTGTGTTGGTGAAACAGGTGAAGCAGTCCAGACTTAGGAATGTCCCGAGGACCTTGCACTGACAAACAGGCCTTACTCAGAGCCATGAACTGGGTGTCTTCAGTGTGTGGCAAACAGGGGGCTGTGAGTGTAGAGTGATAGGACTGGTCAGAAACCAGATTCTTGAACACTCCTCACAGTAACAAGTGAAAGGCATTATATTCTGTGGGAAAAGGGCCAAGCCATATTCAAAGGAAAGCGGAGGGACTAGTGCCTCAGAAGTCCTTGAATCCATAACAGAGCTCCCCGAAACTGCTATCCATGGCCACACTGTACCAAGTGCTATGTTAGCTGGAGCGCTCAATCTCATTCAGAAGAGTCCCTATACAATCTGCAAATGTCTGAAGGCTGGGACCATGAATGAATCAAGAGGGCGACAGTGCAGGGCCTACAGGCCTCCTCTGTAGAAGGAAGAAATCTGGTGTGGCCCTCCCACTAAGTAGAACCGTCATCCCTGAGGAGCCCCCACACCCCACCAGAGGCAACACACATAGGAGGGCCTACAGCACATGAACCATCCCCTGAGGAATGCCAGCGGGTTTCAATGTGCGCCTCATAGCTGCAGGCCACACGAGACAAGACACTGTAAAGAACCAGCCACCACCTCACCTCCAATGTGTAGGTTCTGATCTTCTTCGGTCAGGACAGTCCCAGCACCACCTGGAAGTGGATTGTCCTTCCAGGCACCAGGAGGCTTATATATGAGAGCCCCACATCACGTTTGCACCACGTAAAGTGGTACGTGCATGACGCACTGCTCTCACAGATTTGTAAGAGCCACGCACTTACACTTTTCACTTGTCTCTCCCATTTCTGTCCTCTGTTCTCTCATTTGTGCCCTCTGTTCTCAGACAGCTCCCTCTCACACCCCCTAGGCTCCCATGGTAGGATTAAAACAAGCAGCAGCCTTTCGGAGTTCGCAAATGTGATTGGATGCATCCTGACTTCAAAAAATCAAAAATGAAAGTTAGGGCACATCTTAATCTCAATAAAACCTACATTGGACTACTTTTCAGCAAATTTTACAACAGCCCCAAAACAGATTAGTTGTCGTTGCAAACTGTAGCAAGTGCTAGCCACAGAAATACCGAGCTGTTTTTAACTGCATTGTATTTGATTGTATTGCAACATTTATATCACGATTACTACTTGTATGTGGGGTGTTAAGGTGCCTGCTTTCATTAATAGCATGCTACACTGTGCAGGGTGTTTGGCTGGAAGTGTGCTGTCCTCGTTTTGAACCTGTGTGGGAAGTGTTTCCATGTCATGGGTGTTGACCACAGAGGTGCCGTATCGTGCTATTGGATAGAGCCATAACCAGTGCGATGGAGGAAGAAGAGCGAGAGACTTCATGACTTCAGTACGAAAAAAAGAACTGAGAATCACAGGGTTATACAGAGGTTACACGTGGCTGGCTAGAGTAAAGGGTAATTAAGCCCAGGGAACCCTGGGGTGTTTATTTTTTTAATCGCTGGGCATGGCTGCTCAGTGTACGACTGGCCTTTCAGACCTTTTCAGATTGTTTCATGGCACCACTCAGTGCGAACTAGTTGCTTTATCAGCGAGAAGGGTACGACTGCAGGAACATGGTATGGTGAATAAAAACCAGATGGCATTTTCACTTGAAGTGGGAGTGGCGTATGAACAGGGTCAGGCACAGAGATGGACAAGACAGCAAATTAATATGAAGAGCCAGTCCCGAGACAAGGGTCTGCCTTGAATCCAAGAGCCCTACCAAGAGCCGAACAGCCAGTCCCGAGACAAGGGTCTGCCTTGAATCCAAGAGCCCTACCAGGAGCCGAAGAGCCAGTCCCGAGACAAGGGTCTGCCTTGAATCCAAGAGCCCTACCAAGAGCCGAAGAGCCAGTCCCGAGACAAGGGTCTGCCTTGAATCCAAGAGCCCTACCAGGAGCCGAAGAGCCAGTCCCGAGACAAGGGTCTGCCTTGAATCCAAGAGCCCTACCAAGAGCCGAAGAGCCAGTCCCGAGACAAGGGTCTGCCTTGAATCCAAGAGCCCTACCAGGAGCCGAAGAGCCAGTCCCGAGACAAGGGTCTGCCTTGAATCCAAGAGCCCTACCAGGAGCCGAAGAGCCAGTCCCGAGACAAGGGTCTGCCTTGAATCCAAGAGCCCTACCAGGAGCCGAAGAGCCAGTCCCGAGACAAGGGTCTGCCTTGAATCCAAGAGCCCTACCAAGACCCGAGCCATCATCATATCTACCATGTAACTCATGCAACAAACGTCCTATAAAAATAATACAAGCTCTTCTGGAAGAGAATGGTAATGCATCAGCAAGCTGTAAAGGCAGCGTTTATACATAGCACCACCAGAGGCGATAACTTGGTCAATAAGATTTGGTGTGTGTGTGGGGTGAGCTTTAGATTTCCCAACAGTCACTCTATCTTGTTGAAACACTTTATATGAGATGCAGGACATGGGGGGCGGGGGGGGGGGCTTAAGGGACAGTGGAAAGAGAGAGGAGGGGCACTTAAAACAAACATTTTCAAATTGATCAACATTTTTTGAGGCCTTTAAAACAGAGACGAGAGAGAGTGTGTGTGTTGGTGATTTTGTCAGTGTGAGGATGTAAAAATCCCAGGTGAAATCCAACAGACCACTTCATCATACCCAACTACTTACTACAGAACACATTTATTAGGGTGTGTGACACCTCAAACACCACCTGAAGCTATGCCCCTGAGCAGCACTCAATGAATTTGATTCCCTGCGATTAGATTTTCTGCAGTTCAGGGGATCACGATTTGTATTCGTATAACTATTGGTATTACAAAGCTGACCTTTGATTCACAAGCTTGATCCTGCTTCCTGTTTAGCAGAACAAATGAAAAAAAATGAAAAATTAGTGCTGAGTTTAGAAAATACAATGAGAGAATGAGAGAAAGACGCTCTCATCTGCAGGCAGGGCAGACTTCAGTTCAAAGCATCCAATGTCTGTCTCCAACCCCTGACAGACTCTCTGCAGTGCAGGTACATGTTAACGGGGCACATGCATTGGAAGCATGATCATGAGAACTCGAGCCTGCACACGGCATTTGTTTACAGCATGTGACACTGACATCTAATCACACAATGTGCAGATGCACTGAGCAGGCCCCAGCTCCCAGCATTTAAAGCCTGTTGATTCTTTACGCCCACCCTTCTCAACAAATCACATGATGTGTTAGGATCAGTGAGGTTTACAAATATCAGCCCATTCTGTGAAGAGCTGTGGAAGGCTGGGGTTGGCAGTATTTCCTAATGACTGACAATCAGCTCAAGACACCGTAAGGCCGAACCCTACGCACCAGCAGCTGAAATGAACTGTAAGCTAGCTGCACAGCATCAAAGGGGTGGACACTGCAGTTCAGAATCTTTGAGGGCTGTAGCATCATCAGCCAAAAAATCAGTGTGATGGCCCGTATCCTTCTGCAGGCACATGAAATGTGCCTACCCGACCCTGCTCAGAGCAAGATTGCCGGAAATGGCCTAATAAACTACTGTTATTGTAAACTGAGAGTATGCTACAAAAGTCGAGCTGATAATTGTGTAGGCAGATCCTCAACTCCCTTTAGAACAGGCCACGACTGCATCTCCAGGCAGTCTTAGTAACTCGCCAACCGCACCTTGCATGATTGTTTTTTACTCAATGGCTACAACGCTAAAAGTGAAACTACAAGACGCTGAATGCACCATACTTGGTGTATATGACAATGAGCCACATAGAAGCTCTGCACAAGACGATCCCCTTTCTGTGAAACTAGAGACAGAATGAGATGCAAAACCTGGGCAAGAATTGCTTTGCTTACCTCAGAGTATACCGTTGTATGTGTGTTTTTGTGATTTTTTCTGTAGACTGGTGTAATATATTCAGGAGCCCTAGGGCACATGGGCCCAAGGATTTGAGGACCCACTGCACCCAAACTTTGTCTGCCTTTTACTACTGAGCCACTGGCAAAAATGATCCACTGCCTTTCTTGCATTAGGGTCATGGCACACCCTTGCAATGCCAATCAATCAATCAATCAACCAATTAATTTGTAAAGCGCACCACATACCCGTGAGGGTTTCAAGGCGCTGGGGGGGGGGGGCTGCTGCTATTGGTCGAAGAGCCAGGTCTTGAGTGGTCTCCTGAAGGTCAGCAGGTCTTCGGTTTGTCTCAGGTAGAGGGGGAGGGTGTTCCAGGTCCTGGCGGCGCGTTGGGAGAAGGATCTGCCTCCGGAAGTAGTTCTCCGGATGCGCGGGACCGTGGCCAGGGCGTGGTCAGCGGAGCAGAGTTTCCTGTTGGGTATGTAGAAGGAGAGTCGATTGTTGAGATAGGCTGGGCCGGTTTTGTGGAGTGCCTTGTGTGCGTGGATCAGGAGCTTGAAGGAGATTATTTTGTCAACGGGGAGCCAGTGCAGGTTCCTCAGGTTGGGGGTGATGTGGTCGCGGCGTGGGATGTCGAGGAACAGGCGTGCAGAGGCGTTCTGGATTCTCTGCAGTCTGTTGATGAGCTTGGTCGAGGCTCCGGTGTAGAGGGCATATCCGTAGTCGAGTCTGCTGCTGACTAGGGCCTGGGTGACTGTTTTCCTTGTGTTTGTCGGGATCCATCTGTAGATCTTGCGGAGCATGCGGAGGGTGTTGAAGCAGGTGGAGGAGACTGCGTTGACTTGTTTGGTCATGGAGAGTTTCGAGTCGAGGATGACTCCCAGGTTGCGGGCATGGTCGGTGGGGGCCGGGGGGGGACTCCAGTGACGTGGGCCACCAAGAGTCGTCCCATGCGGAGGGGTTGGACCTGAGGATGAGGATCTCTGTCTTGTCTGTGTCTAGTTTGAGGCGGCTATCCTCCATCCAGTCTGCGACTGCCTTCATTCCCTGGTGGAGGTTGGATTTGGCGGTGAGGGGTTCCTTGGTGAGGGAGAGGATCACCTGAGTTGTGTCGGTGTAGGAGATTAAGTTGAGGTCATGCTGTCGGGCGATGCGTTCTAGTGGTGCCATGTAGACGTTGAACAGCGTCGGGCTGAGGGAAGATCCTTGAGGGACGCCACAGATGATCTCGGAGGCATCGGATCGGAAAGGGGGGAGGCGGACTCTCTGAATTCTGCCTGAGAGGAAGGAGGTGGTCCAGTCCAGGGCCTTGTCTCGTATCCCTGCGTTGTGGAGGCGCGTGCGTAGTGTGCGGTGGCAGACTGTGTCGAAGGCGGCGGAGAGGTCCAGGAGGATGAGGGCCGCCGTCTCGCCGTTGTCTAGCAGGATCCTCGGACATAATCAGCAATTTATTCACATGACCTCTGTTTTGATTAGTGCAGATAGCCATATTACATTTTTGTCAGCCAGCACACATTTTATGAAGATATCCGTATATATAAAAAAACATTCTTGCTCTTTTTACACCGTATTCTAGTCAGGAAATACTTCAGAAAATATTCACTAAATTTTAAAATGTTCTCTGCGCCTTCTGGGTTGATGATTAGATGCATGCCCAAATCATAGAAACATGGATACCTTTGTGCAAACATAGGAGGGCAACCCACTTTTTGCCATATGGCCTGATCAAATCACACGTTTCAACTGTTATCTTGTCTTGTGTTAAGTGCAAGCTAAACCTCATCCACAGGCGAATTACTGTGTGTGACTACTTTTTCCAGTTGGAAAATCATACTGAATTATCAAATTTGTTTGTTGTAATTTACTATTTAACACCAGAATTTAGGCAGGTAGTAAACGTATGCAGTTGAAGTGGGAGGGTAAAAGAGTGTGTGGAGAGTAGGAAAGGAAAAGATGCTTTCTGGCAGGGGAACGCAATGTAATCTCACCTATCATCAAAAAATGGGGAATGAGGCCACAAAGGATTTTACCGTGCTCATCAGCCCATGGTAAATCCAGGGTTGGTTACGTCACACCTAGAAAACATGAATGTAAAAAGACTGACCCACTTGGAATCAAGACTGAGGAATTCTACCCGGTATGGCTCATAATGAGGGCTAGATGGTGTGATCTTGGAAAATCAATTTATTACATTGTGCCTCAATATTTTTGTTGGATTCTAGCTTTCGTCATATCTTAACAGTATCCATTGCATTTATTTTCAGTATTGTTATAGGAGTTAATCGCTGAGCTCGGCAATGAGATATTGTTTTTCTTTTGAGGTGAATAGCTCCGTCTGGATGATCTGAACACTTTTGTCTAGTACTCTATGTCTTTATCCTCCTCTTTTCCATCAAGCCATTAGCTTCCCTTGCCGCGTCCATCTATGCTATTTCCTGTGAGTTTCCCCATGACAATGTAATAGAAACAAGGGTTGTCCTTAGGACTCAACACCTCCACCCCCTGCCTCGCCTGAACCATCTGAAATTAGCAAGGTTGATCCTCCTCAAAACTCCTCCCCACTCTGCTCTCACGCCTGTACCTCACGGCATTCATAAATTATTTTCCAGAACTCACAAACTTCCTTCTCAGATCTCTCGTCCTTGTTTTTCTGCATGCACACTCGTGCTTTCCTACTCTCAACTTTGTTCTTCTCATGAGACCATATCATGAACATGTGCTCTGGTGCAGGGCACAGCTATTTCCTTTTCTGATGCAAGTGCATGGTCTAACCCTCTTGCACTTAACTCTAAATTTCTCTGTGTTTGTGCCAAGAAAAGCTGCACAGACTCAGTGGAGAGCCACTAGCTTATTTTGAGGTTCAATTGCCCAACGTTCATTCATATAACTTTGAAATTCAATGGTCAATGCATGAACTTGAGACAGCACGAGGTGGAAAAAGAGAGCAGCAATCCCTGCTTACTGTTTCCAGCTTGTGCTGTCTGCACTTCCATGAGTTATTTTGGAAAAATCTTGATTTTTATATATATATTGACTTTAAAGTTTAGACACCTCTTGTGAGAAGTTGGCCTGGCATATGCTATTCACTAGTTAAAGTGGCCACCTTGCACCAGTCCAATTCGACTCTTATGGTAGATAGGTTTAAGACAACCTTTTAAAGGAAGCTATCCTAGTGGTAGCTGTGGAGAGCAGCCTTCAGGCTACGTCTCAGAGGAATGTAAAGCAGCTTGTTTTACCTTATAATCTCTTGAATTACCAAATGAAAGGACACCACACAGGTATATATATAAAATATATATGTATTTATTACTAGACACACTCTACTAATCTCTTTATGAGATTAGAAGACAAGAACATATGCAAATATCAACGTTTCACAATTAATTAAGCACAAATATGTCTGGGGCCCTAGGGGCGTACCAGACCATATACTAAGAAAATGGGATAGGAATGTCGACTTGCAAGGGGACAAGGCCTAGGGCCTGTAGAATCGCTGTGGCCTCACTAATCCACCAAAAGCAGGTAAGTAAAGGACCCATGGGAGGCGCGTGCAGTGTGAGAACACAGCAGCGGGTTCCCTATTGATTTCAATGGAGCAAGTCGCGGTTGGATTTTTAAAGTTTTAGGGTACTTCGGGAGAATCTACAAGCAAGCCACTTACAAGGTAAGTAATTCGAGGGTCAACACACACAGGAGCACCGGAGTGCACGAGTTACCTCACCCAGGGAAGCCGGGTGCATAGGTGTCTTTTGGTGTTGGGTCGCGTCGTCGTTTTCAATGGAAGCCGAAGAAGATTTGCTGCTTGTGAAGACTGGAGACGTGTCCAGTGGAATCCAAGGCTGGATTCAGAAGAAGGAAGACCTGAAAGCAGAGGAGACAGTGTTCAAAGTCACTTGCCAGTGACCCGAGCCCAGGAAGATGGATGCCCAGAGTCGTCGGGTGATTTCAGGTGATCAAGGGTGTTTTGACTCTTCAGCCAGGAGGTCCTGGAGGCATCGAAGATGACCAGGAGCTGGATTTGGAGTGTCCCACAAAGGTTGCGTGGCACATATCCCATTGAGGCTACCTGTGAGCATTCGCAACTCCACAGCTCACATGCCTTTTACTCGTATTATTAGCCCCGATCAGCTATTCACGCTCAGCCATAGTGTAATTATACTTCTTTGACCAAGCGCTACTTCCTGGGGCGATGCCGCTCCTTTTGTTTTTTAATACCGCATACAGAGATAGCCATGCTCTCCCATGACGGCTATTGCCGGCTTTCTCACTTGTGCCTCCACTGTGGCAAGGCTCCACACTTTTGCGTTCCCGCACTTAAATTCACGGTGAACCAAACCAATTTCATGACAACCCTTGGTTGCCACTAGGTAAGCATGTGTAAATCGCACAGCCTTATAGCATCATTAAGACCAGATTTTAAACCAGCTGCTGCACTACCACTGCATGCAGCATGCGCACCGTATGTCTTCATTGCATCCTTAGGCACCATCACTTGGCAGACCCACTAAGATCACCACAGCACTAAAGATTGCATTTTATAATTTGCTGAATGATTGCTGAATGCTACGTTATCTATCTATGATATGTATATACATGTTGTGTGCTGTCTCTTTCTTTCCCTACAGGTTTTTTTCACTCTGGTGTCCGTAAGTACGTAGACACCTAGTCCACACACCTTAGCGCATGTGTAGGTACAAAATAACTTTTTATATTGTTTTCACTTTCCACGTGGCAATACTCACTTTGCCACTCACCACTTTCACCGGTCCTGAAGAAAGCCCCACCTACAATCCTTTGCGGGCTGAAACATGTCGACCTATCAAATAGACAACTACAAGATAATTATTTCTGTTTGCACCACTAAGAATTTTTTAATCATATCCTGAGCCGCCATTAATAAAATTAGAAAGGCAAGGATTCTCAGAGATATTTTTAGTCCACATCACATCACACCTTTGCACCACACCAGCTCCGCTGTAATCAGGCGTCGTAGCACAACCGGTGGGCATTCGGCCACCCGGTTAGGACCCCAATGATGAAGCATGACACCAACCAGGTTGGTGTGTGAGGGGTCTTTTAACTAACCCAGTGGGTTCCCAAACACTGCCTTGCAGTGACTGTACCATACGGATCAGAAAGGGGGGTGGCGGACTCTCTGAGTTCTGCCTGAGAGGAAGGAGGTGGTCCAGTACAGGGCCTTGTCTCGGATCCCTGCGTCGTGGAGGCGCGTGCGTAGTGTGCGGTGGCAGACGGTGTTGAAGGCGGCGGAGAGGTCCAGGAGGATGAGGGCCGCCGTCTCGCCGTTGTCTAGCAGGATCCTCAGACATAATCAGCAATTTATTCACATGACCTCTGTTTTGATTAGTGCAGATAGCCATATATTACATTTTTGTCAGCCAGCACACATTTTATGAAGATATCCGTATATATTAAAAAAACATTCTTGCTCTTTTTACACCGTATTCTAGTCAGGAACAACTTCAGAAAATATTCACTAAATTTTAAAATGTTCTCTGCGCCTTCTGGGTTGATGATTAGATGCCCAAATCATAGAAACATGGATACCTTTGTGCAAACATAGGAGGGCAACACACTTTTTGCCATATGGCCTGATCAAATCACACGTTTCAACTGTTATCTTGTCTTGTGTTAAGTGCAAGCTAAACCTCATCCACAGGCGAATTACTGTGTGTGACTACTTTTTCCAGTTGGAAAATCATACTGGATTATCACATTTGTTTGTTGTAATTTACTATTTAACACCAGAATTTAGGCAGGTAGTAAACGTATGCAGTTGAAGTGGGAGGGTAAAAGAGTGTGTGGAGAGTAGGAAAGGAAAATATGCTTTCTGGCAGGGGAACGCAATGTAATCTCACCTATCATCAAAAAATGGGGAATGAGGACACAAAGGATTTTACTGTGCTTATCAGCCCATGGTAAATCCAGGGTTGGTTACGTCACACCTAGAAAACATAAATGTAAAAAGACTGACCCACTTGGAATCAAGACTGAGGAATTCTACCCGGTATGGCTCATAATGAGGGCTAGATGGTGTGATCTTGGAAAATCTATTTATTACATTGTGCCTCAATATTTTTGTTGGATTCTAGCTTTCGTCATATCTTAACAGTATCCATTGCATTTATTTTCAGTATTTTTATGGGAGTTAATCACTGAGCTCGGCAATGAGATATTGTTTTTCTTTTGAGGTGAATAGCTCCGTCTGGAAGATCTGAACACTTTTGTCTAGTACTCTATGTCTTTAACCTCCTCTTTTCCATCATGCAATTAGCTCCCCTTGCCGCGTCCATCTATGCTATTTCCAGTAAGTTTCCCCATGACAATGTAACAGAAACAAAGGTTGTCCTTAGGACTCAACCACCCCACCCCCTGCCTCGCCTCGCATGAACCATCTGAAATTAGCAAGTTTGATCCTCCTCAAAACTCCTCCCCACTCTGCTCTCACGCCTGTACCTCACGGCATTCATAAATGATATTCCTGAACTCACAAACTTCCTTCTCAGATCTCTCGTCCTTGTTGTTCTGCATGCACACTCGTGCTTTCCTACTCTCAACTTTGTTCTTCTCATGAGACCATATCATGAACATGTGCTCTGGTGCAGGGCACAGCTTTTTCTTTTTCTGATGCAAGTGCATGGTCAAACACCTCTTGCATTTAACTCTAAATTTCTCTGTGTTTGTGCCAAGAAAAGCTGCACAGACTCAGTGGAGAGCCACTAGCCTATTTTGAGGTTCAATTGTCCAACGTTCATTCATATAACTTTGAAATTCAATGGTCAATGCATGAACTTGAGACAGCACGAGGTGGAAAAAGAGAGCGGCAATCCCTGCTTACTGTTTCCAGCTTGTGCTGTCTGCACTTCCATGCGTTATTTTGGAAAAATCTTGAATTATATATATATATATATTAACTTTAGACACCTCTTATACAAAAAATATCACGCACTCAGCTCCGCTCTGAGCCTGTGCCCTCTTAATGATATGGTTGCACAGCTCTGAAACAGTGAGCAGTGTTTGACTTTCTCTGTTTATCAGCTGCACTGTCTGCAGCTCATGCACTAACTGGGAGGAATTAATTGTATGCACATTAGACAGTGCAAATGCATAAAAACAGGCTCTCAAATCAGCTTTGAGTCAGCGACCTGTTCTTGATGCGAACCATGGGGACATATCATGAAACAGGTGGACTGGCGCAGAGCAGGCGATAGACCTGCTTTTAAGACATTGCTTTGGCTGAAGTGCATACACTTTGGACAGTATCTGTGTTAGTGCATGAGCTGTAGACATCATATCATGGAAACCGGAAGAGGCAAACACAGCTCACGGTTTCACAAGAGGAGGGGATGGAGTTATTTTTGTATTAAAAGTTTTTCATTACATAGAGGTTAATAATTAATCACATAGATTGATCATTGCTTATGGAGGCTTGTTTCTTAACATGACTGACATCTGGTTCCCATCTTGTTTGATATTATGTGCATTTCTTTATTTCTAGAAGAAGCCGAACTTCAATTAACAAACACGATGTGTCCTTTTTCCTTTTCTCGTGTGAAATGTATTGCTTAACGTGTTAAATGGAGAATGTTCTAACGATGTGTTACAGTCCACCTGCAGAGTACAGACTGATGCAATGTATCTAATTAATTTGCACATAAATGTAAAGTTTGACGATCACTTAGAGAAGCTTCATTGTGTAGGAGCCTGAGAAACGAATGAGTTAGTCCTATATCAGTTTGCTTTAACTTCATTGGTTTGTTTTGTTGGAACCATGTGTAGGTGCATCAAATATTTGAATTGTGAGATTTAAGCAACTGCAGTCCCATTAGAGAGCTCAGACGCCCTTCCAGAAAGCGTGCAGACTGCTCAGTGCTTAATTTGTAAAATATGAGGTGCAGGTGCTCCAATTTTTTTTGGGAGGCCACACCCACTTCTCTCAGCTCCACCCACTTCCACCAGTGGTTCCACCCACTTACTCTAGTTGCTCCACCCCAGTGCTTAATTTGTAAATAAAAATAAGTGACAGGGCCCTTTTCGGGATATCACGACAGCCCACACCACCCATTAGTGCTGCCAGTGATAGTACCAGCACAACTACATACAATCTCAGTCCTAAAAGTGATACAATTAAGACTATTTTTATGTATTTTGACTTATTAAACACAGTTGTTGTGCTCTTGTGAGCAATATTTTACAGGCATGGTTAGGATTTTAATGTTGAGGTAAATAAAAATTAAGAGAAAAGAAAAAAAAATCTACGGAGGAAATCATACAAAACCGGCGTTTTCCCTTTTGTAACATACACTTTAAAAAAATATATATGTACAGAAATTATACAATTCAAAACTGTTTTAGACCCATCTCATCTATCCATAAATGATTAGTAACACAAATAAAGACAGAACAAAAGGTGATACAGAGGACTGTAAACAAGTTCGTATTGAACCTTCCAGAATTACAAATTAAGATCAAGTGAAGAAATATTTATTCCACTGAGTAAGGGGCAGCCCTGGCCTCAGAAATAGCAAGAGAGGGGAGGTATAGGGAGAAAGAAGAGGGGAGAAATGACTGGAAAAGTACGACGGGGAATAGAGCACCTGGAAAAGTGAGAAATATGAACAGAAGTGGCGCAAGGTGCAGAAAGAGGAATGGGGGAAATTAAGCAACCTTGCCACGCGGCTGCGCCAACAGGCCCCTGAAATCCTCGAGGCCCCTGCGCTTAAAATCTTACAATATAAGCATTGAGCACAATGCACCTCAATCGAGTCCAGCAGCAAAACATGGCACCCACGCGCAGCTTCTATGCTAATGCACCTCAACAGCAAACTTGCTTTACACTTGCTTTACTTTGGTAACGAAAGTATAGAACTCCCACAGTTAATGCAGGGCAAAATACAACGGTAAAGAAACATAACAACGATGCGAAAACCACCACTCACGCAGTATGGCAGCATTATACTTCATCAATCTAATGAAAAACATCTAATTCCACCTGGGCCTCGTAGTGTTAGGTGATAGCTGCGAGGCTGGGGCCCGTCCGCCTGGGATTTGCTGCGGTAAAATATGGTTGTGACGGCAAAGCCTACTGGGGGCCCCTACTATCATGGGACCTGCAAGAGTAGACCTTGGCATTGTACTGGCACATGGACGGTACGGGCGCCAGAGGCATAATTGCTCAGGGCAGGCCAGGGACTCGCATGAAGTGAACTGTGAAGTCCACTGTCCAAGGCCTGCCCTAAGCAATCATGCCTCCGCAGTCGGCACTGTCCGTGTGCAAGTACAATGTCATAGTAGGGGTCCCCAGTAGGCCGAACAGCCATGTTTTATGGCACTGCTGCAAGCCTAGGGCAGGTGACCCACTGCTGCCAGGAGGACCACTGGCCCAGGTGAGGGAAACACGCAGAAACCTACTCTACTGACTGCCAGTGCCAGGAGAAGGCTGGTCTGCTGGATGAAGGGCAGCAGGGCCGGTGCAGCCTGCAGCGCCTTTAAAGTTAACCCTGGAGGGCTAGACTTCATCACGCCCGTGGGAGCCGGAGCTAGCCTACGCCTACAACGCCCATTACCGTCGGTCGCAGACAGTGTCACTCCACCCACCACGCTCCAAAATAAAAATAAAAAGCAGCCAGCGTTGCTACTTACGGTTTGTTGGTGGTGGTGGGTGGCCGGGCACTGGCTGGGTTGCCTGCCTTTTTTCAATAGGCGGCATAGGTCTGCTGCAGCCTGCACTCGCCGTCGGGCTAACCCTCTGCCTGTGAACCCTGGTAATGGCGAGGACAGGCGTGTGCGTAGGTGTGCTGAGGCGTGGCATACTGAAAAAAATACACGCACGCGCTGCCTGCCGCAAAACCAAACTCAGCCCACTGCCCAATCAGTGTCCCGGAGCCGCGGCCCGCCCATTGACAGCAACACTAAAGGGCCGCAGTCCATCCGCTGTGGCGCCGCGCAGCTTATAGCAAATTTGAAATTCTGTGCGTCATCATTGGAATAAATAAAATAAGTCGGACCGACGGTCTGTGGAGTCAGTAATATGACTGTGATGCGCACCGCGCCTGAGGTAATTTAATTTTATATACTGCCTAACATTCACATTGCCTACCATATGACCAATTATATGATGTGCAGAGTCAGAGTTGCAGATTCGTGGTGGTAGACCCGGCCCTGTCAAATAGGTGCCGGTGTTAAGCACCGGCAAGCACCGGCACAAATTAAGCACTGAGACAGCTTAGGTCTGATTACGGTACCTGTTTTATGGGAGAGCCAACTTTACCTAACTTTTTCTCTTAGGGGACGTTATATTAGTTTGTTCTCTTTCCTATATGACTTTGATTGATTTTGAACTTCATATTCATTAAATGTATTCATGTATCTTTTACCGATTGATGCTGATTTGATGATTTTGAATCTGTAAACTTTTAACCTTTAATAAACCTTTATGGTTTGAAAGCCTAACCATCTCTGACTTCCTTGTGGAGTCTGATATGCTTCCCTTTATCTAAATGTATTTATTTGATGACTAGCCTCAGTTGTGGATTCTGGTTCATCACAGCACTTTAGGGGCCCTGAATCTGAACTAACAAAAGAGCTACAACAAAGTATACACAGTCTTAAAAGAGGAGCACACTTCTGCTTTGTGTCAGCACACCCCCGTGATGCAGCCTCACCGCATTTCTGTTACACAAGTGATGGTATGGGAAATTAATTACATTGCTTTTCTGTAACAACCCCCATCACTTACCCCGCAGCCGCCTGTTCTTGCCTTCTCGCACAGGGATATGTCACAGCTCATGTACACTGCAGACTGGCCGTTAAAGGCAAAGGTCACTGTCCGAAACCGAACTTCCAGGGTTTCGCCGTTGCTGATAATCTGTACGTCCACTGCATCCGTCACTGGGCAGCTGTGGAGAGAAGAGAGCGTGGAGTTAGATTTCAAAGATTGCTTTTAATGTCACAGTGACCCTACAGTTTTGCTGACCTGGGGGTTGGGGTCGTGTGTGGCCCTCCCACGGCGACGGATGAAATGCAGAGCCCAGGACATCAGGTGTAGCAGTCCTACAAAGTGTGCGACTCAACCACTGATTGAGACTGTGCGCCAAGGTTTCAGCCGTGCCACGATATTGCATAATGTTTGCGACAGCACCAAGAATACCAGATGAGATTCAGCTTAATCCGGATCAGCTCTAGATGACGCATGTGTCACGGGTTGTGTGCGCCGTATTTGGTCATCTGTGGACGGGGACAGGTGCTGGGATGCGCAGGGGATAGCTGAGCTCACTGCAGTCAGCCGGGTGTAGGTGCATTTCCACTTAAATTCCTACCCCGTTCTCACTTTTTGTCTGAATACCAATGGGCTTCTTTCAGTCCCTGATGCGTGCTTTTACAGTGAGAGGTGGGCGCTAGACAAATGATCCCAATACCTCATTCATTCATTCATTCACTATCACTGGGTATATATAACCAACTTAAGTGGCCTCTCTTCTTCAAATAAAGGAATTGCCGGTCCTTAAAGACTATACTTCTCACTTATCCGCTGTTCAGATTTATCTTTCATGACAGCGGAGAATATTTCATTTCTACTATTTTTGCATATTTGCTTCATTTGGGTTTTAAATTTAACTTTAGTATCTGACAACTATGGGTCATATTATCAAGCACGGCGTTACAATTATCGCCACTTTAGCGGCAGAAAACAGCCGCTAAAGCGGCGATAATGGGCTTGATAATATGCGGCAGAGAATTCCAATAGAAGCCCATGTTGACACCAGAACATGGGTTTCAATTGGAATTCCATAGAGCATATTATCAAGCCCATTATCGCCGCTTTAGCGGCTGTTTTCTGCCGCTAAAGCGGGAATAATTTCCCCTAATTTCTTTTGAGTAATGACCACTTACCCGCCTGATATTAACACCACATCGTTTTCAGCGGGGTTGTTGTTGGGGGAGGCAACGCACTTGTCCGCTCTCAGCGTAAACACGTCCCCATCCGTGAATGTAGTGGAGATGCCAATGTAGAGCGGGTCTCCCACCGTCAGTTCATCGCCCACTGCGTACGGATGAGTAAATGCATCAGTCATGTAGGCAGCCATGGTGGCAGTGATGGGTCCCGAGCCAATCGCAGAGGGCAGAGCTACAACCCTGCACATACAAAAAAAACAATTAGAGATAAACAACGAACAGCAAATGTCATGCACATATTAACGACTGAAGAACACAATACATTTCATTACGTTACTTTGTATTTATAATGCACAATGTCGAAAACTACACAGCTTGCAGAGGCTGAACCAACGCCCACCCGGGCTAACCCTTTGTCAACAAGAACAGGATGTGATGATGAACATGTTTGAAGACACATTAATCCAGGGGAGTGCTTGCTGTGCAGAGCATCATGACGCAGAGAAGAACATGGAGTACTGAACCTGCTTCCAGAAAATCGATGGGTAACACAGTAAGAACATTTTTATCTGGCATTCTTGCAACATAAGTGATCTTTAATTAGAAGTTACTGCTATGTCAATAATTCTCTCAAAGTATGCAAATCAGTACAAGCAAACTGCATTTCTGAACGTATAATAAAAACAGGCACACACATGTAGAAGGGTAGAGCTACCTACATGCTATCAGCTAAAGCATTGAGATGACAGAAGGAACGGAACGTTGGAGAGAGGTTATTTATCTTGTCCACTTCCAAAAGATCAAAAGTGTTCAGACACTCTAATGAATTAGTGCCTAATTATTAGTTTGGCGTTCCATTGGACTGCCAAACTCACTGGGAAGGTGCAGCGGCGGTTGAGAACCGCCGCACCAGTGGTCCGACCCCCGTATTACAACTACAGCGGTCGGACCGCCATAGGACAGCCACAACTGCCAGGGACCCTTGATCCCTGGCAGTGCCGCAGCGGTCTGAGATCCACGATATGCTGCCAAGCTTATCACAAGGTTCCTCACCGCCACAGATTTCATGGCGGTGAGCCCGCCATTAAACCTGTGGCAGCGAGGAAACCCAGAGGGCCCAACAGGGCTACCTATTTCATCATGGCCTGCGGATGCGGGCAGCCCCGCCTCCACACCGCCAAACTCATAATCACCCCCTTAATGTTCTCCCGACAATGATGCATGCAGTACTAGAGTCCTATCAATTGATTCATATGCTAACTATACTCGATAGGACACCCAAGTTATAACATATCACAAGAAAAATAATGAGGGTCGTGTGGTGGAAGAAGTGGGGCATTCTTACAAATACTGGGGTATAGTATTTTTCTAAACCTCAATGCAAACCTACGATGGAAATATTCCTAGTAATAGGCTGTTACGGCTATGCATGCCTTTAAACATTTCAATAAGGCAAATGGGGTACTAGAGATGTCCCCATTCAAAAGAGCTTATGAGGGAAAAACAAACCTACAACTTGGCATGAAGCTCCGGTGTGGACTCCAGAAGTTTTCCTGAATTTTGATTGTTTCGAAGAGAAGTGCTGGAAGTGCGCTGTGGGATTCTGCCATCCTCCACCATTCAAGCAGATGGAGTTTGGTTAATAGAATCTTCTACACGCAGAAGTGGCTTTGCTAATTTGTTTTGCTAAATTGGACAATGCTGAGTCACCCTCTGTGGAAATTGAGTTGTGCTCTAGCTGAGTTGTTAGGAGTGAGCATTTGTGATGCTAGTATTTCTCTTGCTGATAATATGAGCTAAATGAAATTGTGGCCAATGGGCTTCCTGCCCCAGTGGGGCCCTCAAAAGGCATTGACTCCTCATTTTCACAAGTGTGAACAAACACAACATAAACAATAGAACCTAGCCTTCCTTTATATATATGAGAACGATCTGGGGATGTGCACTTGATAATGTACAGTGTCTGGTGGTTAAATATACTTTAATGTATTAAGATTGAATGTGTAAATCTTTTCAATTAAGTGTGCCAGAAACTTGTTATAAAGATAAGTCGTGTAACAGTAGTTTGGGTAGGTCAAACACTATAATCCTCATTTGTCTAACAGAGTTTGGGGGTGCACTTTCTGGAGCCAATGCTATTGAAAATGCAAGTCAGACTAATTTCCAGACGTCATGATCGTTTGATCATTACATTAGAAAACAAAAAAATCAGAAAGACTTTAATCTTTAGTTGATTAACTGCTAGCTAATTTAAAAAGTGGCTAATAAAAAATGAGGGAGAAGAATAGGCTGGAAAGAATATGGTAGAGATAAGCGAGGGTGAAAAGAGGAAAGACATAATTAGAAAAACAAAAAACAATCGGGTAAAAAATCAGGAAAGGAGAAAGGAATATGCACACTGAAGACCTTGGTTTCTTAAATATGAAAGTCCTCCTCGGAGATGAGGCAACAAGGCAACAAACTGCTTTCGGGCACCTAGAGCATACTCCCTGAAAATGGACGCTCTTCACTATGTGTAGCTTATCTTAGTTCATTCAATAAACAGGCATCATGCTAATGGTCTTTACCCTCTAGATATTGTCAGACTATTTTTAGTTATTTTAGTTATTTTCTCCAAATGTGTAGTAGTTGCCTCTAAGGCCTGTAATTTCTCCTCCCAAGTTCCTAGCCATTGACATCTGTTTTCTCATTTGTCATTGTCATTTGTCAAACAAAGCTACACCTCTAGTCAAGTGTTGCCTTGGTCGAAGTAGCTTAGGCATCGCATGCTTCTCCTTCATGCCTTGAAAAAGTCCTAGTGGGTTCATATAGATAGTTTATTCATCCTTTGACACTGTGGGAAACTGTGGGTGATATTTTCCATTTGATGGTTGTAGCCTTTGCAATGGTTGGATGCCAGTCTTTCCCAGGATGTTTTTCTGCTAGAGGTTGCTAGTATATTTGTTCTAGATGGAGTGGAAGGCGTGTGCAAGTGTGGATGTTTCAATAGTGTGAAGTGTGGTAGAAGAATGTCCTGATGATCTGTTATGTGATTTCATGGTATATTGCTGGGCTTTTCTCATCTTTCTAGCCTATATCTGTAGTCCTATTCACAATCTTATAATTCAATAACAGTAGGCACAGTAGCAAACATTTTACCCCCCCTGAGTTTGCTTCTTTTGCTTCAAAATACATGAATCTCAAGAGCACCCAGGGGCATATTATCAAGCACGGTGTTAAAATTATCGCCGCTTTAGCGGCAGAAAACTGCCGCTAAAGCGGCGATAATGGGCTTGATAATATGCCGCAGAGAATTCCAATAGAAGCCCATGTTGACACCAGAACATGGGCTTCTATGGGAATTCTCAAGGGCATATTATCAAGCCCATTATCGCTGCTTTAGCGGCAGAATTCTGCCACTAAAGCAGCGATAATTTTAACGCCGTGTCTTGATAATATCCCCCTCAGTCTTTTACAACATCAATCTAACGTTCATCTATCAGATATATTTTCCAGAGGTGCTTCTTTTTTGTGCAGATCTCTTAGATTTTTCTTAAATTCTGTGACATTCATTGTAAATGCACAATCTACTTCCAAAAAGGCTATAGGTGTTTACTGTAATAGGAATAGTAGGCAGATGCAGAACTATCACTGTCATAGTTCACATGGTCAAGGGCCAGCTCTCGGCACAGTAGAACAATAGCATTTCCCTTCCCTTCAGCTATGGAAGCAATGGGTTTTATCGGTGAATTTTGGCTTTTAACAAATCTGGAAAGGTATTTTATCTGCTACCTTTACCTTTACAACTGGTTCCTCATAAAAAAAGGGTGAAGAGAACCAGACTTTAGACAGGGAAACCAATTCTCCTGCTTTTGCCAGTGAATATGAGTGGCTCAGTTGCCTTTCGGCTTGGTTTGACCCATACAAATACAACATATATACATACATACTTTTTCTACCTCTCCAGGACTCTACTCCCCAAATCATCACTTTAGTTTTTGTTTGATTCAGTTTGATAATATTTCCTGAGCAGTTAGTGTCATTCCTTTCTAGTAGGCTCTTTAGGCCATTTAAGGTTCTTGATAACAGAATTGAGCTATAGATCTGTCATGTGTATGTAGGGGTCATAATTGGAGTAACAAGTTCATGCACAGGCATATCATTCAGTAACACTGGTGACTATTAGTGCAAGAATAAGGCATCCCTGCCTGGCTTGCACAGCTGCAATGAATTTATCAGTCACTTTGCCTTTAGGATCATAATCAACATGCATCACAGTTTCCACTCATAAGACCCTTCTGATGGAGGCCTGAAGAGGTTGAATGTGAGAACTGGTAGCTCTTTCAACAGTAAATGTCAATCAAGTAGTTCAATGGGTGATACAAATATATAAGAACACCACACGTAGCTGTATTATTTGCTTTGTTGTGAATTTGGTGATTAGATGGTGTAAGAAGAAAATCTGATCAATTGTTAAAAGGTCCCGAAGAAAACTTCACTGGAATTGGAGATTATGTTCTGAAGTTTAGCCAGTCCTAAAGATTACTTAAAACAGGCCTTAACTTGGCATTGATGCCTATTAGGATTATAGACCTATGGCTATTGGATTATATTTTGGTTACTTTGTTTCAGGAGGAGTAATTTATTTAACCTAATACAATTCAAGCATATTAATCTCTCTCTCTTCCTAGAGCACAACACACATCATTTGCACGTACATAAGTTGTGAAATTGCTGCTCTCACAAAAGTGCCTCATTATGAGGAATGGGGAGATGCCCACAAGGGCCTGTTAAATTCTGCCCAAAATACTAGCTCTTCAAACTGACCACCAAAGATAGGTTTTCACGATGTCCATTTTTTTGTCTAATGTGATCCAGTACATTAAGTTGTTTACTGTTTTTTGTCTTATGGAGATGACTCCATTCTGGCTCTAAAAGTGGGCGACCCTTGTAGAATTCAAGATTGGCTCATGCTATACATACTGATCTTCAAAACTGTGATGAGCCACGACTCTCTCCAGCTAAATGGAGAACAGAGTTGATAATTATAGTGGAAAACAGGGTAGCTTGGGAAAAAAACAGCTTGTAACCACCCTAGTCAATACTTCAGCCAGAGAAGTCTTGCACTAACTTAATGTGGAAGCCGCAACAAAGTTTTCTGTTTTAGAGAAAAATTCTGGCTTCTAAATACCTACAAGGGATGATCAAAGAGTACTGCGGAGAATGTAAATGATATGCAATTAAAGGAGATCATCACTGTCTTCCTGTGAGCTGTGACAGAGCTCCCAGAAGGCTCAAACAATGTGGTCTGTGAGCAAAATTAATCAATCAAAAATGCAGTTAAGATATGAAGAACTGAAAAGTTCAAATTAAGTTAATAAAAAAGCTAACTATGTAAGCAAACAAGTCAAATCAGAAAATAGAGAAATCAGTAAAGCTGTAAAATAAATAGAATTCTAAAAATTAAAATCAAGAATTTTAACAGGAGCTAAAAGGGATCAAAGGTAATCTAGAGCTCAAGTTCATTTCGAAGTTCAGTTTGAATGCATATCACTTTTTTTTCTTTTTTGAAACAAACGTTATTAATTTTTACCAGTAACAGTACAGAGGAAAGCAATGATTGGGGATCCATTTCTACATAGCAGGATCATATACAATTACATGGTGATGACACATCTTCTGTACAAACATAACTTAAAAATCATAGCATATCTCTGCAGTGTACCACAAAAGCAGGTCCACCTTCTTGCTACCCAACATTACAGTTGTCATTTTAACATAACATCACTTCCCGTCCTGTTGTTTAATAGTTATACTGTTGTCCTGGAAAAATATCTAGTCAGTGATATACATTTTATTAAATCCTCACCCCCACCCCTACTGACGAGCCTCTCTATGGATCGCCACACTCTCTTTCCACCTCCTCCTTCCAACTAAGTAGAGTAGGGGGCATTGGGGATTTTCATCTTCTAGTAATACCTCGTTTGGCAAGAAGTAAAGCCAGATCCGCAAATCTGGCTTGTAATTTGTGTTCTTTACGCCGCCTGTATAGCCCCAGTATACTTGCCTCTACTTTGTGCCATCCGTGTCCCCTACTACCTCTTTTAAAACAGTGGTTATTCCACCCCAGTATCGTCCCACGTTGGGGCAGGCCCAGAGCATATGTAATAAATCTGCATCTTGGTCAGGGCATCTAGGGCAGTGTGACAGAATGGCAGGGAAGATGGCATGTAGTCAATGCGGGGTTAGGTACGCTCTCTGCATAATCATGTACTGAATGAATTTGAAGTGGGTGTTAAGGGAGGTTTGCTTTGGTTATTCCCATTTTGTTGCCCATTCCTTGTCTGATAGGGATCTATCGATGTCCTGTTCCCATTCAACATCTATTACAGTGAGGGGAGTGGGACGGTGTGTGCGAATACCCCGATGGAACCACCGTGTTAAGTGGCTACCTGTTCCCATGAGGTGCATGAAATGGACTAGTTCGTGTGTGTTTGGTTCTACCCTGTTAGCCGCCCATTCTTTTTTCACGTACCGCAGCAGACTTATATGGGTCATGAACAGTGTCTCCGTGACACCCCGTTCACTTACAAAATCAGTATGCATGAGTTACATTTTGTCCCCAAATAAATCCCCTATCGTTGTCACCCTGGCCTGCAATCACAGTTCTAATTTACAGGTGGTGAGTGTTCCTATATTACTCGGAATGCCTAGTAGTGGAACATTCGGAGAATATGCAGGGAGAGTATTTGTGTAATTTAATGCCTGTTTCCAGTATGTGAATGCAGTTCTGAGAAGGGTTCCTGCTGTATGTGGTAGTGATCTGCTCGGAGAGAGCAGTCTATCAACGTGCCTTGAGCTAGCATACACTCCAAGGGCCATATTATCAAGAACGGCGCAAACATTATCTCCGCTTTAGCAGCAATAAGGGGCTTGATAATATGCCCTAGAGAATTCCAATAGAAGATCAGGTTTGATGTCCTTGACACCAGGCGGTGATAATGTTTGCGCCGTTCTTGATAATATGGTCCAGAGTATGCAATTTCCTGTTAAATTACGGCCTGCCATCCAGTATGAGAGCCATTGCAGTTGTTAAGCTAGGCAATATGCATAGAAGTCTGGAGATCCCATTTCCCCGGCATTTGATGGAAGTTGTAGCTTTGCCAAGCTCAGGCGTCTCCGGCCTGTGCCCCAGATTAGGGAAGTCAATAGCATATTCAGAGTTGTGAAAACAGCTCTCAGGATTACGACTGGGAGATTTGTAAAGTAGTACAGTAATCGCGGGGCATAACCATTTTGGAAATCGACAAACAACCCACTACCGATAGAGGAATAGATGACCAGAAAGCAAACTGTGCCCTCAAAGACCAGATTGCTTTATGCAGGTTGCCTTCAATAAGATCGGTTTTGGTTCTATACACCTGGATCCCTAGATATTTAAAGGTAATATGTGCTATTGTTATCTTGCGGTGTCCAAATGGTATAGTCCAGTCTTCCATAGTAGTACCGAAGGGGAAAGCATAAGATTTCTTGTAATTAATTGCTGATCTAGCAATACATTCTAATTGTGTAGAAAGTTGTGCTACAGGGTCTGTTCCGCAATCTCCTAGTGTATAAGATAATGACATCCGCGTATCGTGATACGGTTTAATAGGTGTTATTTTTTTTATTTTTATTTTTATTTTTCTTTTAAAAACCTTTATTACAGTTTCGAAAAGATACAAGTATGGGCCTACAACCAACAGGCCGGCCGCTAAACGCAGTGTAAACCTAGGCACGACTTAACATGCACATCAATGAAGCAGCAAAAGAGTTACTAAAGTGCTAATCATCACAGTCAGCCACAGCCGCAGTCCCTGAACAAACAGGAAAGGTTTCATATTTTTGAGAAACAGAAAACATCACACTCACAAGGCAGAGGAGGTTAATGGCAGAAACATGTGCTCCTCGTATCGAGGGAGTAAACCAACCCGGGTAGACAGAGGGGGGGGGAGGGGGGCAAGGCAGAGCGACAAAGTCGCATGTCGCAGGAGCATACAGGAATGCGGGGGCTAGGGAGACAGAGCGGCATCCATCTCACGTGTCTGGGGCGGGGCGCAAATACCTCCACGATAGGAGTTTCAGGGACCCCACACCTTAATCCACTTCCCAGGCTTGCCTCTCGCCACATACACCGTTTTCTCTCTAAACATACACCAGTCCATGTGTTCCTTCCACTCGGAGACCGTTGGCGGCCTCTGGGAGCCCCACAAATGTGCGATGTCACGCTTCGCTATCATATAGCCTAGAGTCACCCATTGCGTCTGCGTCACATTGTAATCAGTCGGCTCCCAGACATTCAGCAAGCATCTACGTGCCTCCGGCAACAAGGCAACATGCGTGACTTCTTCTAACACCGCATGCACTTTTATAAATCAACGAAATGGTGCTATCCGGCACATAGCCGTCCAATACTCTGTCTTCCAACGGGGAATGCTCCGGAATAGCCGCCACGTCTGAAAACACGGAACACATGGCATGATGAACTTGAACATACCGATAGTATTCCCTATCATTCAACTGGTATTCCGTTTTCAGCATGTCGAACGTCTTAAATTTCCCTTTCGTCCAGAGATCCCCTACCGTGCTGATACCAATCGTATCCCACTTCTCGAAACCTTTCGTAGTATACAGACAACCCAAACGCTGGGACGCGTACAATGGCGTAGCCCGAGTCAAGCGATCCCTCCACCCCATCGCCGCATTTGCTGCATGCCACACCTGCACCGCGACCCGCGTCGGGCCCGTCAACCGCGCATCAAGGGACCCCGAGTATAGTGCTCGATTATAGTCTCCGCCTGGTAGTAGCAATTTGTCCATCTCAAAAGACGGGTTCAAAGCAGGGCCATACATCCCGTGATTGACGGCAGCCAACTGGGAGGCCCAGTAATATCGCTTAATGTCAGGGAGGGCGACCCCCCCGTCATACCACGGTAGGGTCAGTTTGGCAAGAGCAATCCGCGGCCGCCCATCCCAAAACAATCGACGCTGGAGACACTCCACCTCCCGAAAATAACGGGCCGGCACTACGTCCATAGTGTTCTGCAGGGCGTACAAAAAGCGTGGTAGCGACATCATTTTGAACAATGCTGCCCGGCAGAGCGGCGAGAGCGGCAGCCGCCGCCAACCCGCCACATCCGCCCTTAGGCGCTGAAGGGGGGGGAGAAGATTCCGTTCATACCGGGCCACCGGATCCAGGGTTATAAAGATACCCAAATACGTGAACCCCGACTCCGCAATCTGGATAGGGCACCCCCTCGGAAGGGGGGTGAGGTTCTGTAGCGATCCGAACCCGTGAATTCGGTATCGTAGTACTGACACGATTTTGGTACCAATGAACCGCAAATGATCCATTATATGCATGACAGTGTTTTCACTACGCAACTAGCATGAATTCACTGAGAAATAGGGCATTCTGTTGTAAAGTCATGGCATCCATTTTAGTTACGGCATCCATTTTGTTTCTTGCCCTCACATAGTCAATGAACGGGCGATGACCCCGGCAGAGTCACCTTGTTAAGGACACGTAAGCTCGAGCCCCGAGAAAGGCTGACGCTGCATGACTAGGCAGAATCAAGCTGCCTCCCTTGCCTGAGGCCAGTCCTGTTATACTGGTTCTCGTGTCCGTTGTCCTGACTGAAAGGCCGAAGACGGTAGCCATGCCCGTTTATGATCCATAAACACCTCTTATCCTACTTTTCAATCCTTTGCACCTGGCTCTGCTCCTCTCCTTCTGGGCTTTTACAATGGGGAGGTTACGATTTTTATGATGGGGAGGATCGGGCAAAGAATGGAAAACTGACAAGGGGACCTGATCGAATACCGAAAACCTACGACTAATTATTGTTTGATGTCTATTTACTGTTTGTTTGGGATACCGGGTTGGGCATGAGAAATATTCGTGTAATGTTGCCTAAAGACATTTTTCGTGTATTTAAGGAACAACCCACTTAATGCAATTTGAACAGTCTCGTAGATTCTGCCTCTGTGTGGTTCCTATGACTTCTGTGTCCCTGCAGTGAATAAATCTTGGTCTCTGACGCCACCATCGAGAAACCCGCGTCTCTGTTTATTTGTGCACCGAGACAGGAAGGAACTCAGGGGTCTTCGGGTGTTGTTTCCCTGACACCTCTGGACTCTTAAAAGTCCAGAACCTCAAATTGGCGCCCAACGTGGGGCGACGTCATCCGGTACCGGTCCAAAGCCTGAAAAGTTCGAGAAGTTTCGTGTGAAAATTCCGGAGGGAGGTACCCCGCTTCATCGATCCCTGCATGTCGTAAAAGTGGCCCGACGATCTCTTCCACGAGGGTTCCCGTTCCCAGACGGCTACAGAGGACCGCTGCCCTGACTGTCGCCCTGTCTTGGACCCGAGGTGCAGACCTTAGTACGGCGAGACGTTGACGGGTTCTCCTTGGTGACGTCTTCCACATTTCAGTTAAGTATTAAGTGGGTTACGCTCAGTTTGGTTGTTCTTTGTTGCTCTGGGTTAATTCGTAGATTATCATTGGTTGCTCTTGTTTAGATAATCTTTGTTTTGGTATTAGTTCATTTTGGTAGGCCTAAGTTCTCTGCGCATTTTGGTTGGAATTTGTCTTTGTTTGTCATGACTACCAGTAGTAATTGTTTCCTGTCCTGGTTACGTTGCAACGGGGATTCCCGGTTGGAGGATTCGTGTTCGGTTCCTCCGATTGGAACTCCTACATATGAGCTCTATTGTAAACATGGTGTGGGTCCTATTACGTATAATGAAGTATGGGTCCGTTATACCAGGAAAGATGGTGTCCTTAGTTGGCCACCGCATGGTAGCTTCGAAACCGAAATACTAGACAATCTAGAAATAAAGTTGTTTAAGAGAAAAGCCCGGCCGGCAATGTTTGATTCTTTTCGCGTATGGCGTAAAGAAGCCAAACAGAGAGAAATTAGGAAGACGAAGAAAGAACAGAAAGAGAAAGGGTTGACTTTAATGGAGTCTGCTAGGCAGCTGCATGTCAACGAGACTAAGAAAGCAATGGAGATGGCGAATAGAAAATATATTTTGGCAATTGATAAATGTTACCCTGTATTGCCATCTTGTCCTACTAAGCCGATAGAGGATCATGAAAAGGATCCTCTGTTGTCTTACCTGTTGAATTCACCTCCACCGTATGCACAGGGTATTACAGCACCACAGTTACTACCTGTTGTACAGCCAGCTGCTGGTCAGCCTGGAATAGTTGCTCCACTTCCTTTGATTCCAGCTCCTGCCCTTCCCGTGGTTAATGTTCCTTCGGCACCCCCTCTTCCTGGGTCGCCTGTTCCGCCTTTGCCTGTCGTTTCGCAAACTGCTTTACCTGCTACTCCCACCCTTACTATTTCATCTGCTTCAGCTGCCCTGCTCCCAAACCCTGTGAACATTCTGACTCCGCTTTCCGTTCGTCACAAAATAACCGACTCTGTAACTAATATCTTAACTCCTCTCTACAGGTCTTTAATTGGGACCCCCGTTTCTGACTCTATACAGAGACGTAGCCAGCTTCCTGGTCCTCAGGAACGAGAAATGTTAGATTCGACAGCTCTTAGGTGGATGTCGAAAGCTGTGAAGTATGATGCACGAAGAGTGTTAGATACCTTTATGCAATGGAATGAACCAACTCAACGTTATGTTTTTGACGTGATGTGTTCTCTTGTGTGTGAAGAATGGGAAGATGATGACTTAGATTCCGTCCCCTCTGATCTGATAAATATTCAGCAGAAATTTGCCGCAGGAATGGTGATAGGTTCAGAAGTAAGGGAAGCGATAGAACTGATTTTAGCTTATAGGGATGATTCCCCTCTTCGAGCGACAAGGGACCCTGATGGTTCACCGATTACTAGGAAAAAACGAGGTCAATATCCGATGAGGGAAGTTCCACCGATATGGCGTGATGCAGTTCAAGCTGATGGGGCTAATGGTATTGCAGCTGCCCCGGCACAATTCCAGAGAGTGTGGATACACATCCCTTGGAAACGGGCCGAAGTATTAGCAGTAAAACAGGCGTTGCCGGACCCGCGTAAAAATCCTGCTGGTTATTACAAAGAGTTAACGCAGACAGTTCAAGCGTGCGTCATGAATTTGGCAGACATTGAAATGCTATTTGGTAATGTAGTGCCACAGCCTATATGGGCCAAGATTCGGCAAGAGAACCACCCAGTCGCCTTAGGAGGTGATTGGCCAGCTATTGTAGCAGCAGATGGGCAACAAGTTGGCGGTGCTAAACCTGAACCTCTGATTGCTGCCTTACCTGGCAGAATAATTAATCTGATGAAAACGCTGATGCCAGCGTTACGAGTTAATTGGGATAAACTATCGGCATGCAAGCAAAAGAAGGACGAAAGCGTCTCTGATTTTTTCACTAGATTTGAAGAGACCTTCGTAGACCACAGTGGGCAAGATATGAGTACTGAGGGAGGCCAGAGGTTGTTTGTCGACAAGTTCGTGTTTAATTTACTACCTGAGCTTAGTAACAAGTTAAAAGATTCTGAAAGTGCATGGGCAGTGTCGACGACAGCACAGATACTTGCAACTTCTCAGTATTACGAGAATAGAGAAAGAAGAGAAGGAAAACCCAGAAAAAAAACCGAAAGATTTAAAGACTAAAGTACTATTGCAACAGGCGTATCCGCCTCGTTCGAATCAGTCAGATTCACAGCAGCGACCCCAGTTTCAGCAACAGCCACAATTCCAGCAAGGGACGTCCCAAAGATTTAATTATGGTTTTCCCCGACAACAGCTAGCATGGAATCAGTGTGCCTATTGTAAAAAGGAGGGTCATTATAAGAATGAGTGTCCGGTACTGCATGCACAGACTAGTGGTGTCCCAGCTCAGAGAGGTAATGTTGGGTTTATGCAAGCTCCTAGAGGTAGACGACGTGGTACAATGACACCACAGGCCGATCGCCCATCAAATTATTTCGATCAGCGAAATGTACAACCTGCGCAATCAGGTAGATCTCCACAGTATCATGTTGAAGATTATTATGATCATAATGAAGAGATTCAGAGAAGCGAGTACTAGGACAGCCACAGGCAAAGAGAGGGAGTAGTATCAGTTCCAGTTGATCAGAGTGGACCTTATGTCGCAGTAGTTACATCAGGCGTGGTCGAACCGTTTCTGTTGGATACTGGTGCGGCAAAAAGTTCAATTATGCATGCGAAACTCCCTGGCGCACCTTTGTCTGGCTTAACGAACACTTCAGTAGGTTTCTCAGGCGCCCCTGTTCACAATCCTGTTTCTAGTCCTTTATCAATATCTGTTGGGCCATGCGAACTAGAAGCACCCCTTATTCTAACAACCGGTTGTAATGAGAATCTGCTTGGTTTAGATCTGTTGAAACGCCTGCATGCGACACTGTACTGTTCTCCTTCGGGAGTACAGCTCACATTAGGCAAAAGAGTCATCTCTCCAATGTATATGTCGATGGATAAGCTCCCACCGGAGCTGCGTTCTCTCCCTGATACTCTCTGGGCGACTGGTCCTAATGATGTAGGCCTCTTGGAAATTCCCCCTTATGTGGTAAGTCTGAAAGCGAATGTTAAATTCCCACGAATCCCACAGTATCGGATTTCGAATGAAGGTGAACGTGCACTTTTGCTGATTGTGAAAGACTTAATACAGAAAGATGTGATAGAGGAAACTAGAGGAAATGTCTGCAATAGTCCTGTTCTGCCGATTTTAAAACGCACTGACCCGTCCAAACCTCCAATCTACAGATTTGTGATTGACCTCAGAGAGGTTAACAAAATAGTGATTCCGCAGTTTCCTGTGGTACCAGATATCACTGCATTATTGACGTTGATTC
The DNA here is from genome assembly GCF_964204655.1 of Triturus cristatus. Taxonomy (NCBI): domain Eukaryota; kingdom Metazoa; phylum Chordata; class Amphibia; order Caudata; family Salamandridae; genus Triturus; species Triturus cristatus. The sequence goes on along the minus strand of NC_140584.1, from coordinate 328,135,390 downwards.
CTGCCTCAGCCTCAGGGTTTACAGTGATCGACTTGAAGAATGCCTTCTTCAGCATACCGATAGCAGAGGAAAGTAGAGACATTTTTGGTTTCTCTTTAGGTGGTCGCAGTTTCAGGTTCAAACGCGCTCCACAAGGTTATTGTGAGAGCCCTTCCATTTACAGCCAAGCATTGAAGAGTCAATTAGATGCTCTTGTACTTCCCCCTGGTGTTGCTCTGATCCAATACGTAGACGATCTTTTACTGGCTGCTGATGACAAGGAAACTTGCAAAACAGCTACAATTTCTTTATTACGTCATTTGTCAGACTTACATCACAAGGTGTCACCTTCTAAACTGCAATATTGTTGCCAAGAAGTGACCTACTTAGGTCATCTTTTGTCAAAGAAGGGAAGAAGGTTGACCCCAGAGAGAATCAAAGCAATTTCGCAGATGACTGTACCAAGCACACAGAGAGAAGTGCGTGCGTTTTTGGGTATTACGTCATACTGCAGGCAATGGATCCCAAATTTTTCTCTCATGGCAAAACCATTGATAGCCCTGACTGGAAAAGGTGTTCCGAGCCCTTTGCCATGGTCTGATGAATGTCAACAGAGCTTCTCCGACTTACGTGATGCGCTGTGTTCAGCTCCTGTGTTAGGTACTCCTGACTACAGTAAGCCGTTTACTTTATATGTCCATGAAAGAGAAGGTTGTGCGTTGAGTGTTCTAACGCAACAATTTGGTGACAAACAGCGGCCTTGTGCATATTTCTCATCCACATTAGATCCGGTAGCCAGAGCATTGCCAAGTTGTTTAAGAGCTACAGCAGCAGCTGCAGTGTCTATTTGACAGTCTGCTGGACTAGTCATGAACAACATGTTAGTAGTCATGGTTCCACATGCTGTGGATACACTCATGAATCGAACGAAAACTCAGCACCTCACCAGTGCTAGACTATCAGGCTATGAGCTGACACTTTTGGCAAATCACATTCAGATCAAGCGATGCAACATATTGAATCCAGCAACGCTGTTACCGACTACTCAAGAGTCGAGTGATTCAGAGCCCCATGATTGTTGTTTCAAAACTGAGGAAGAGACAAAAGGTAGGATTGATTTAAAAGATACTCCGTTACTAGATCCAGACGGCACTTTATATGTCGATGGATCGTGTTTCAAACTACAGAATGGTGATGTGACGGCCGCGTATGCAGTTACGACCTTGAGTACGATTGTTGAGACTGCAAGAGTAAGTCAGAATTCTGCCCAAGCTGCAGAACTAATTGCATTAACAAGAGCGTGTGTTTTAGCTGAGAGAAAGAGAGTGAATGTGTTTACTGATAGCCAGTACGCCTTCGGCGTAGCACATAGCTTTGGACGTCTATGGAAAGAAAGAGGTTTTCTCACGTCCCATGGGACTAAGATCCAACATGGACAGTTAGTCAGCGATCTATTGGAATCTCTGACCCTACCGAATGAAGTTGCGATTGTGAAATGCAGTGCACATCGAAAGATTACGGATGATGTTGGCCGTGGGAATGCGTTTGCTGATGAGGTCGCTAAAGAAACGGCCAAGAACATGATGAGCCGAATGTACGTTGCAACGTCTGCAAGATGGATTGCTGAGTCAGGGATGTGTGAAAATACGATTGAAAGTGTGAAAGCAATCCAGAATGAAGCAACTGAAAATGAGAAGAATGAATGGAAGGAGAAAACGGGTAAAAAGGATTCAAGTGGATGTTGGGTTGATTTGTCTGAGCAGCAGCGTTGGATGTTACCTGACGCGTATGTGCTCGCAGTAGTCACGATGGCGCATGGAGCGGCGCACATCAGTTCGAAAGCGATCTGTAAAATGTTAGCTCCAGTATGGAAGAAAGATGGAATTACTAAGTGTGCGGAAAGAGTGGTGAAAAACTGCATGATATGCCTGATGCATAATCCTGGCAAGGGAACTCCAACCCCAACTGGTCATTTTGCTCCCCCTTCTTGTCCCTTTGAAGTGATTCAGTTGGATTTTATCCACATGGACAGGTGTAACAATCTTAAATATGTCCTAGTGGTAGTCTGTGCCTTTTCAAGATGGATTGAGGCATATCCATTAAAGGATAACACTGCTATGTCCACTGCCAAAATCCTCCTCAAAGAATACTTCCCCAGGTATGGTATGCCACGGATTGTTTGGTCGGACAATGGAAGTGAGTTTGTAGGGAAAGTCATGAAGAGTGTGTGTACGGGTCTGGGTATTACCCAGAAATTCCACAGTGCGAATCACCCACAGTCAGCAGGTTTGGTTGAAGGGTACAATGGTACCCTGAAGCTGAAACTTGCTAAAATTCAAGCTTCCACTGGTCTATCTTGGCCAGATGCACTGCCTTTAGCTCTACTCTCCACCAGAGCGACTGTACACTCTCGAGTAGGGTTTAGCCCATATGAGATTGTGTTCGGTCGTCCTGCTAATGTTTGGGGAGTCCCTAGGCCAAAGGAATTCAAACAGATCGAATACCCAATGTTGATTGATTATCTTTATGACCTGACTGCTAAACTAAGCCTTATTCATCAACAGGTATTCGAATCCTTGCCTAAACTGACAGAGAGTCCAGGCCACACATTGAAACCAGGCGACCAAGTAGTGGTGCGGAATTTTGAGCGAACTCGGAACCTCCAGCCAAGATTTGTGGGTCCGTTCCAGGTACTCCTAACAAAGAGAAGTGCTGTGCGCCTAGCTGGAAGGAAGAATTGGGTGCACGCTAGCCATACGAAGCGTGTCCCTCTCCCACTCCCCTATGACAACTGGGTTAGACAGGGATTTGGTGTATCCGAGACAGAACCTGTTCCTAGGCACATCCCTTTCAGTGATGCAGAGTACATAACGGACCCACGAACTGAAACACAGAACTTTGACACCTCAGCAGGAACTGCTCCTTTGAACCCTGGACCGAGTATTGTACAAAGTGAACATTTGTCACCTGTGGAGTCAAACATTTCTGCACCTGTAGACCAGCTATTTCAAGATCAGACAAGACCCGGAAAGTTCAGATATAATCTACGTTCTCATGTTATGAACTAATGACATTGCATAATTACCCTTCTGTTTGAAAACTGTTTTGATCTTATTGCATTCCATTCAGTCAGGAAGTTTGCTCTAAATTTTATCTTTTTGTTTTTGTTGTTTCTCTCACCTTGCCGTCTGGGTTACCGTAGGGTCGTAACGTGTGCCTTGTTTTAATTTGCAGGGAACCAGACACAAGGTCGGTTTCTTCTGTTTATTTTGGGAACTCCCAGGGTAAACAGAGGCAAGTTTTTAACAGGTACAAACCATCCGTTGCGAACGGTTGTAGAAGATGGAGCTTCCTGAACTGCGACGGGTTAACGTCATAAATGTACACAAGACAAAACTATATAACATATTGTATAGCAAATGTTTTCTAATGCAATGTGCTCTGACACTTCTGATTGTTTTAATAACTTTGGTAGGCGGAATTATTTTTGGTATTCAGTTGATCTTTACACCTATTACATCTACAGTATCTCCCCATGTTCCCGTTTCTCCGACTGTTGTTTCTCTTCATTCTTTCCATCCTTTTCCTGCCCACGAGCAAGCTCGACGCTCTGAGTTTATAAATAACACTTTCATTCAGCTCTTGCACCAACATCAACTAGTGGTTAACACAACAAACTGCTGGGTGTGTGGCTTGATACCACATACCATGGACAAGGGCATCCCTTATCTGGTTCTGCCCTTTACTTATAATGGATCATTCTGGGCATTTCAGACCATGTTCGCTTATGCCCTAGAGACCTATCCTCCACGACCTCCGCGTTCCACTAGGTATAACTCCGCTAATAGAGCCTTGGTAAAAGGAATCACTGACATGGTTAGAGATGTCAATAACACTCCGTTCATTCCCAAGGATGAATTGCGAGTTTACATGGGTTGGAATGTTACGGAATATGGCATTACTCTGGGTGAGAACAAACGTAAAAGCTCGACTCCGATCTGGGTCGTACCCCACCAAGGTCAGGTCTGTTTGCAAGGAAATGGGAGGAATCCGAAAGCTCGACTAGGGAAGAGTGACTGTATCGAAACATATGTTTTCCCGTCACAGTCTTCCCCTGCATTTTTAGCTGCTAAGGGTACCTATTTTGTTTGCCAAGACAGAGCATACACATGGCTGCCTGCTGACTTCTCAGGCTCATGTTATATCGCTCAACTGTTACCTCCGACATACACTGCTGCACCGGACTATCACAAAACTAGAGTTGTGAGAGGTGTTTTCAGTAAAGAAGATACTGCTGGCCAAGAAGCAGGAGACTTCTTCAAAGGTTTCCTTCCATTCTGGGGGCCTATGGCCAACAGTAGAAACTTACGTCAACTAACACGGGTAGTTGAATCCACTATCACCGAAACTGCGGGTGCCCTTAGTAACCTGACAGCTGAGCTTCAAGCGGATCGCCTCATGACGTTACAGAACCGTATGGTCCTTGATGTGTTACTTGCAGATCGAGGTGGAGTATGTAAGATGATCCAATCGAGTTGCTGTGTTTTTATCCCTGATAATGCGCCAACGGTATACAAGGCCATCTCTAAGTTACACAAAATCTCTGACTCTATTCATGTAGAGGAAGGTGACTGGTCATTAATAGGATGGTTCTGGAGCCTGTTATCTGCGTGGGGATGGAAGGTTCTGATAGTCACTGGTGTTGCGTTGGTATTTTTATTTTCGTGCTGTCTCATTGTTCAGTGTGGTCCTGCCTTATGTAGTCTCTGCATTTCAACATGCGTAAGAAGACCACCTGTTTTTAGAGATACGCCACGGGATAGAGTAATGCTTCAACAACATATCAGTGACCTGATGAACATAGAAATGGACTCTGACATAGAGTAAGTTATTGCCTATGTAAGGGCAAAAGGACGGTCTGAGGTTCTGTAGCGATCCGAACCCGTGAATTCGGTATCGTAGTACTGACACGATTTTGGTACCAATGAACCGCAAATGATCCATTATATGCATGACAGTGTTTTCACTACGCAACTAGCATGAATTCACTGAGAAATAGGGCATTCTGTTGTAAAGTGATGGCATCCATTTTAGTTACGGCATCCATTTTGTTTCTTGCCCTCACATAGTCAATGAACGGGCGATGACCCCGGCAGAGTCACCTTGTTAAGGACACGTAAGCTCGAGCCCCGAGAAAGGCTGACGCTGCATGACTAGGCAGAATCAAGCTGCCTCCCTTGCCTGAGGCCAGTCCTGTTATACTGGTTCTCGTGTCCGTTGTCCTGACTGAAAGGCCGAAGACGGTAGCAATGCCCGTTTATGATCCATAAACACCTCTTATCCTACTTTTCAATCCTTTGCACCTGGCTCTGCTCCTCTCCTTCTGGGCTTTTACAATGGGGAGGTTACGATTTTTATGATGGGGAGGATCGGGCAAAGAATGGAAAACTGACAAGGGGACCTGATCGAATACCGAAAACCTACGACTAATTATTGTTTGATGTCTATTTACTGTTTGTTTGGGATACCGGGTTGGACATGAGAAATATTCGTGTAATGTTGCCTAAAGACATTTTTCGTGTATTTAAGGAACAACCCACTTAATGCAATTTGAACAGTCTCGTAGATTCTGCCTCTGTGTGGTTCCTATGACTTCTGTGTCCCTGCAGTGAATAAATCTTGGTCTCTGACGCCACCATCGAGAAACCCGCGTCTCTGTTTATTTGTGCACCGAGACAGGAAGGAACTCAGGGGTCTTCGGGTGTTGTTTCCCTGACACCTCTGGACTCTTAAAAGTCCAGAACCTCAGGGGGGGCCTCCCCGGAGAGAACGTATACACAAGACTTAGCCCAGTTAATTACCAATCCGGAGTTGCGACCAAAGGAGCTCAACACATCCACCAATACAATGAGCGATTTACGCGGAGATGCAAGATACAAGAGGATATCGTCCGTGTATAGGGAAACACGATCCTCGTATTCCGGCGTCTATCTAAGGCCACGTATCGAGGGGTGCCACCGCAACCATTCCGCAAGGGGCTCCAAGCAAAGCGCAAAGAGAAGAGGCGACAGTGGACATCCCTGTCGGGTGCCCCTACCCAAAACAAAGGGAGCCGACACCCGTCCGTTGACCACCACCTGTGCCAGTGGGTTGTCATAAAGCAATTTCACCCAACCGATGAACCCCGGGCCAAACCCAAACTTCGCCAACGCCGCCCAGATGTATGGCCATTCCAAGGTGTCGAACGCCATGGTAGCGTCCAAGGACGCCAAGATGGCCGGCTCACGAATGAATGGGGCGCGAGCAAGGACGCCATGCAGTCGCCGCAGGTTCAAAGCGGTATTGCAACGGGGTATAAAACCGGATTGATCCTGATGAATCAGGTCACCCACAACCTGGATCAGACGATTGGCCAGTACCTTGGCGAGGATTTTGGGCTCCGCGTTTAACAAAGAGATAGGCCTGTAAGAAGTACACCGATCCCGTGGCTTCCCTTCCTTATGGATAACAACAATAGTAGCAAGACGTTGGTCAGAAGGGAGGGAGCCCGCCGCCTGAGCCTCAAGGAACATGTCCCGGAGATACGGGGCAATCGCATCTGGGCGCAGCTTATACAATTCGATGGGAAGTCCATTAGGACCCATGGCCTTACCCGAGGCAATGGAGCGAATGGCCAAAGCAATCTCATCTGGGGATAGGGCCGCATCCATCAATACTTTATCCTCATCAGATAGGGAAGGCAGAGTAATGTCTCGAAGCAGCAGTCGAGAGTCTTCCTCCGATCGCTCTGAGACCGGAGAGTAGACCCCGTGAAAATACTCCGCAAAGCAATCAACAATGTCACCGGGGTCCGTCACACGCACACCATCCACCCTCTCAATCTCCAGCACCACTCGACTCGCTCTCTCCTTCTTATCCAACCAGGCAATCAACTTCCCTGCCTTATCACCCATATCGTACAATCGCCCCTGTTGCTCCCTGCTCATACTCCTAGCAGATTCAGTAACCAGCGCCTTATAGTCGGCCTGCTTAAGCTCCAGCACATGCAATCTGTCATCCGTAACACCTTGCTCCAAAGCACTCTCCAACTCGGTGATCTCATTTTCTAGCCGAACAACCTCCTGCGCCTCGCATTTTTTGGTGTGGGAAATGAGAGATAGGGCCTGGCCCCGGAGCACCGTCTTAAAGGCCTCCCAAAGGGAGATGGCGGAAGACACCGACCCCACGTTATCATTAAAATAGTGTTCCAAAGACTTAACCAGGTCTGCACGAATCGTGGGGTTCCGGAGGTACCAGGGGTTGATCGGAGCCACCCTCCCCTCCGCCCCCAGGGCGATATCTAGGTGCAGCAAAAGGGGGGAGTGATCAGATATACCGCGCGCCAAGTGTCGCACCTCTCCGATCATCCCCGCCTGGGCCGCAGGCACTAGCATATAGTCAAGCCTCGAAAGACTACCGTGGGCCCCGGAGTGGAAGGTATGTTGCGCTTGCCCAGGGTGTTTCAACCGCCAGCAATCTATCAGTCCTAGGGTATCCAGAAAGCCCCCCAGCCAGTTCTGGGCCCGAGGGAGGTCCCTAGGGGGGTAGCGATCCTCAACACCGGAAACCACCGCATTAAAGTCCCCCCCCAGTACCAACACCCCCCCCGGGAGCCTAAGCAGCAGGCGCCCCAAATCAGCGTAGGTGGCCGTCTGCAGGCCCGGCGGCACGTAGACCGCGACCAGCGAAATCAATCTACCCTCCCACCTCCCCACCAGCGCAGTGTAGCGCCCTCTGTCGTCGTGGAGCACCTCATCCACCACCAGCGGGAGAGAGGTCCTGACTAAGATGCCCACGCCCCTCGAGCCAGAGGTGAAACCAGAATGGGCCAGGAGGCGATATCCTCGTCTGTTCATGGCATGAAAAGAGTTCCCTATGAGGTGCGTTTCCTGCAAGAACACAATGTCAGGCGAAATACGTTTCAAGAACTGCAGGACTACCCCCCGCTTTATCCTGTCCCCCAGCCCATTCACATTCCAGGAAAGAAGTCTCAGTCCCCTACCCCCCATCCCTCCCAGCACAAAATATCCCCCTCCCGGGGAGCACAATCATAATGGCACAGCAAAAAATATTACCCCGCCTTGTGAAACAAACAAACAAACCCCAACCCCCCCCCATCAACCCCAACAAAACTCCCCCCTCCCTGCACCCCTGCGTGAGCCCGAACAGCCCCCCCAACATGCAGTGTGCCTGTCGCCCCAATATGAAGAAAGGACAAGAAAAAACCCCAGAAGGAGGAAAGGGCCCCAGCAAGCCCCCCGCAACCTCCAAATACCACGGGGCAAAGCGTTACAAACTGTAGTCCAGTGCAGCCACAGGTGCAAAACGTTACCAACACAGTCCATCACCAGGATCACAGTTCCATTCCTACTCCGTCAAACCCTCTCCGCTCTCCGCCATCCGACCCTCCCGATCCCGACTCTTGGGCAGGGCGTCCAGCCATTCTCCCACCGCCTCCGGCCGGTCGAAGAAGTGGGAGCGACCATCCAACTCGACCCGCAGCCTAGCCGGGAACAGCATTGCATACTTGAACTCCATGTCTCTCAAGCGCCGTTTGATGGCCGAGAATCCCATCCGTTGCTTTTGAACCGCTTGTGTAAAGTCTGGGTAAAAGCTAACATTAGAGTTCTCAAATCGTAATGGCCCAGCCACCCTCGACGCCTGCAGGATAGCGTCTCTATCCCGAAAATTAAAAAGTCGGGCAATGATAGGCCGCGGGGGGGCACCCACCTTGGGCGCACCCCCGGAATCCTGTGGGCCCGTTCCACAGCGAAGAACTTGCTCAGCCCTTTGGGTGCTAGATGAGTCACTACTAGATCCTTCACAAAAAGATCCACAGCAGACTCCTCCGACCGTTCGGGCACGCCGATAATGCGGACGTTGTTCCGTCTGGCCCTGCCTTCGGAGTCCTCAAGGCGACGCTCGGTCAGGTCACTGGCGAGCTGCAACCTCCGCACCGTCGTCTGCAAGGCGGCCACATCCACCGTTAGGCTCGACGCTGCTTGGGTCAATGAGTCGACCCGCTCATTGGTTTTCGACAGGTCCGCTCTGACCAAGGTGACATCAATCAGCACCGAGTCCAATTTGTTAGCCAGAGTATCCAATTGCTGGTTCACAGTCACCTTCATCTCCTCAATGGCCCCCATGACATCCAACAAGGTCAATTCGGATGATGCGCCCGAGGCCTCCTTGGGCGGCTCAGGCGATTTACGCGATCCACTAGGGGATCCCTTTGGCTGTGCATAGCGGTCCATATTGTTGGCCTGGGAATCGGCTCCCCTCCGGGTAGATTTGGGTTTCAGTTTGTCGCCGTCCACTCTCGTCGTCATCGTCAGCGATCAGCAAGGTCAGCACCCTCCAGCACCCGGAGGAAGGCCAGGAGATCCGGGCCGCTAACTGAAAGAGGCCCGTTTACAGTTCAAGACTAGGCCTTGCACTCCGTACTCTGCGCAGCTCTCCCAATGTCCCACGCATCAGTCTCGGTAGCTCAACTCGAAACCGAAAGTGAAAGCACGGGGTCCGGGGCAGGCCCAGCCTGGCATGCCGCTGTTGTTCAATTCGCAGCCGGGCACCTCACCAACCCGAGTTCGGCATCAAGGCCGGAGAAGGCCGCAAACTTCAGATCGCCAAAAAACACGTTCCCGGAGTCCAATTTCGATTTGGAAAACGAGTGGCACCTTAGCACAAGATCATAAACAAAAGCCCATCGAAAAAAATCAGGATTATGACAGGATAGACGTGGGAGGTTGCGGAGGCCCTCGGGAGCCACAAGCCTACGCGGCCATCTTGGTTGCGCGCTAGGCTCCTCCCCTTAATAGGTGTTATTAATGTTTATCCCCCACTCCGCTGCGACGCTCAAAGTTTGTGGGCCAGTGGTTCAAGGGCAAGAGCAAACAGCATAGGTGAGAGGGGGCAACCCTGTCTTGTGCCCCATTGTATTTGATATGGGTCTGAGATGTGTAATCCTGTGCACACCCTTGCTGTGGGGAGATGATATAGTAGTCGGATTCAGTGGGTATAGGCTTGTGAAGTCCCGAACCTCGATAATGCGGAGTTTGAATGTATCACTATGTCAAGCCATGCTGTCTTGTCCACTGAAGCGCTTGTCCACTGAAGCTAACCTTAGAGTGAGGTGGCTTGAAGATGAACAATAGGGTATTTTGGAGAAGTGGCTCGAATGCAAACAAACTCACTTGAGGAAGTGTTGAATAAGTAGGGATGGTTGATAAAGGTAAGATCAATTTTGGTTGCAGGCAGCTTGAAGATCTTGGGGTTTAGGTGCTGCTGTGCGGGCTTCAATAGGGCAGTATGATATCTCCAGTGGTTTTAGGGTTCGTTGTTGTAGTTTGACTTAAATGCAATCTCAAAGGGTCTCAGCAGCTTTAAAATGTAACATTTTCAGAATCCGTTGCAAAAGCTATAGTGGCTGCAGGGTTTGACACATCTAATTCCGCTAAGCGAAGCTCCCTTTAGCAGCATGTCCCATAAAACCTATGTTACTTAGGGCAAGGTCCTCACTAGCTAGCAGACTTTTACAGCAAGCAGACTTTTCTCAGATCTAGGCCACTCATTATTTCCCTCAGAAAGCATATTTTTTAGACAACAATTATTAAAAATATTCCTTTGAGCCCCAAGATAGGAAATAGAAGTAACTGGTTCTGGAGGAAAGCGCTTGAGACAGAATTTCAAGGCAGAGTTGGACAAAACAGTCTACAAAGATACCATCAGTGAGTCATGAATTGCAGAAGAAAGAATCATCATCTTTTTTTTTTCAGTTTGAGCAGGTTCTCCACTTCCGTTTTTTTGGCATATGTGTTTTAAATGTTCACCTAGTTAACTATTGATGGTGATCCTGCAACCAACCCTGATAAAATGTGCATGCTTCCAATTTCCATGTGTTCGGAAAAGTGATACCAGTGCTTAATTTGAGCAGGTGGTTTCGGGTGTTCGGCACTGGCACTTAACTGTCAGCACATTTACCTATGACAGTCTACCACATGGTTACACCATTTTTTGAATTCAGATGAGCTCAAAACTATTGTTTATTAATTGAATATACATTAAGAATGACGAATACATGCTGCCGAAGCCATTCTTTTATCTTTGGGGTCCTGAAATGGTCAGAATTGTAGCACCTATAGGAGTGTGACTTATTAGTTATGCTGTTACTGCAATTGACAAATGCAAAAAGAACAACTGATGGACAGAATGCTGAACAATGTCAAACATTCATCCCAGTACAAAGATCTGGACCTAAATCCATTGATTTTTCGCTCCCCATGTTATTCCAAATTAAACCCAGCCATATATAAATCACTTCAAGAAAAGGGGAGAAAGGCCCCTATCCCTTACTCGCCAGGTATTAAGCGTTTGTCAAAAGGTGCTGGTTCTTGCCCGATGACAGGGGGAGACCCCTATCCCCCTAATTTTAGCAAAAGTTCTGAGGGTTTGTCTGGGCAAGATTGATGCATTTTAATTCTTGGAGGAACAAATTCCAATTCAAAACAAGTTGATCCAGAGGTGAAAAAGTCCTTTATTTACACTCTCACATAGGAGTGGGTATGAAGGATAAGGAGAGAGGTGGCACAGCCAACACGTGTTTCGCCCCCTACATGGCCTATAGGCCTGGGGCTTCTTCAGGGCTGTACAATAAGGGTTAATAAAGCCATTTGAAAGTATGCAGATACATATAAGAGTATGTAGCAAGAGAGTCAGAGAGAACATACAGGTGGGTCAAGATGTGAAAGTGCGTTGGGAGGAGAGAGAAAGGCGAGAAGGTGGATGAACAGGGTGATAGACGTTACAGGACAGAGAGTATATAGTTGACAGCGGAGGGTTAGTGAGGGAATGAATAGTGCATTGAAAGGGAAAGAAAAAAGGGGGGTTGTAATGTAGAAGTCATGTGAGGGTTAGTGAGCGAGATGCAGTAAGAGTCGATATGTACAAGTTTAGATACAGTGTGTGGCATATTTTAGAATGAAACACAATAATGGTCATATCATATGTCCATATTTTAGAACAAAGAAAAAGAGCAGTACGTGATTATAGGTGACCAAACCGGAGACATGAAGAGTTGCATAGGCCACGGTCATTTAAGTATACGGAGAGAAACATTGTTATATACAGTTGGTATGTCGGTAAGGGCCATAAACAGAGATTGAAGACGTGGTTGTTACAAGTTTCAGGGTAATTGGAATGTGATCCACGTAAACGGAACATATAGGTGGAGTAACGGAAATAACAATGCGTACACAAAACATTTAAGGCAAACAAAACATTATAAAAGGAATGTAAGTAAGTAAAGGTTGTATATTTACAAGGTCAATACCGGATCACGGGCAGCAGGGTGATGAGTTTGTAAAGGGTTATCACGAGAGAAAAGATCACAATTAGTCTTAATAATAGGTCTGGTTGTTGAACATGCAGTGCAAGTCAGGCGATATCTAGATGCTCGATGAAACAGTGACTTAGCTTATAGGCAAGTAGTGGTGATCTGCGGTCGTGTGAAGGCGAGTGGCGTGGTTGATAGGCAATATCATGCTAGATAGTGATTTCATTCGTCGGTTTGTATCAGGTTGCAGGCGTGATCACAATTCAAGCATCCAACGTAGTGCTTTCAAGGATTGTTTCAATTTAAAATTGATCATTGATTTTAACGTGCACATGAAGGTTCCCTGCGTGAACTATTATAGGGTGATGGTGATTCCAGCTGAGGTCGGCAACGCGGCAAAATACGGTCCCGAAAGGGATTGACGTGTTGAGATACGAGTGGCGCGGTATTAAGAAGATGTAGGTTTGGATTAAACGTGCTCATGACGATTGAGGCTTAATTGATTCTCAGAGTGCGGTGGTCAGGGTGAAGAGTTATCACAGTAAGAGCAAAAAGTAATCAGAATGGCGCTTACCGGGTGTTTCTATATTAAGTAATTACAACGAGGTACGAGTGGCGCGGTAGTGAGAATATTTATTTGGAATGAAAGTGCTCGTGACAGGTGAGGCTTAAAAACTTCAAAAGTAGGGTAGTCACGGTGAAGCGTTATAACAGTAGGAGCAAGAAGTAAGCAGAATCGGGCTTACCGGGTGTTTCTGTATTAAGAGATTTCAACGAAGTACTAGGTAAAATACCGTAGGATTCTAAGGGGAGGGGATCAAAAAAGGAGAAAAAGATTTCCTTAGCGCATGGTAAAAGGTAAAGCCAAAGGGAAGTATCAGGTTTGTGGCAGCGCTTACCTCAAGTCGTGGCTAATGTCTAATGCGAGTGTTCCATTCGGTTCGGTTCAGTGTTCGATGTGTGCTCTGAGCAAGCAGCGTTTACAACGGGGCTCAGGGGAGGACATCCGGGTTAGGACCCGGAAGTGGCCAGGTTCGCGCGAAGGCGCCATTTTGGAATGGGAAGGGGACCTGGAAAAATGGGACTTGGGAGGGTGATCAGCTGCCAAATGTCATGTGTAATCAGAAATAGGACGGATAAGGTTCTGATTTGAAGTGTAGCCGGGAAATGAGAAATTATGGGGAGAGTAGTTAGTCACATGTCAATTAGGATGCGTAGAATTGTTCAACGATTACAATGGATATGCGGAAGGGTCGGACCAAGAAGGAAATATTGGTATATGTGGCAAAGTGTTCTTAACATTAATACATAACTCATTCCCAAGGGGGATGAAAAAGGAAATTAGGAATGTATTACCGGTTGTATTTCAGAGAAGGGAGAAAGACAAATTAGAAACAATGGAAATACTTATGATGAAGTTAATCTTCTCCCAGCCATACATGCATTTCTGCGCCACTCGTATCTCAACACGTCAATCCCTTTCGGGACCGTATTTTGCCGCGTTGCCGACCTCAGCTGGAATCACCATCACCTTATAATAGTTCACGCAGGGAACCTTCATGTGCACGTTAATACCAATGATCAATTTTAAATGGAAACAATCCTTGAAAGCACTACGTTGGATGCTTGAATTGTGATCACGCCTGCAACCTGATACAAACCGACAAATGACATCACTATCTAGCATGATATTGCCTATCAACCACGCCACTCGCCTTCACACGACCGCAGATCACCACTACTTGCCTATAAGCTAAGTCACTGTTTCATCGAGCATCTAGATATCGCCTGACTTGCACTGCATGTTCAACAACCAGACCTATTATTAAGACTAATTGTGATCTTTTCTCTCGTGATAACCCTTTACAAACTCATCACCCTGCTGCCCGTGATCCGGTATTGACCTTGTAAATATACAACCTTTACTTACTTACATTCCTTTTATAATGTTTTGTTTGCCTTAAATGCTTTGTGTACGCATTGTTATTTCCGTTACTCCACCTATATGTTCTGTTTACGTGGATCACATTCCAATTACCCTGAAACTTGTAACAACCACGTGTTCAATCTCTGTTTATGGCCCTTACCGACATACCAACTGTATATAACAATGTTTCTCTCCGTATACTTAAATGACCGTGGCCTATGCAACTCTTCATGTCTCCGGTTTGGTCACCTATAATCACGTACAGCTCTTTTTCTTTGTTCTAAAATATGGACATATGATATGACCATTATTGTGTTTCATTCTAAAATATGCCACACACTGTATCTAAACTTGTACATATCGACTCTTACTGCATCTCCCTCACTAACCCTCACATGACTTCTACATTACAACCCCCATTTTTTCTTTCCCTTTCAATGCACTATTCATTCCCTCACTAACTCTCCGCTGTCAACTATATACTCTCTGTCCTGTAACGTCTATCACCCTGTTCATCCACCTTCTCGCCTTTCTCTCTCCTCCCAACGCACTTTCACATCTTGACCCACCTGTATGTTCTCTCTGACTCTCTTGCTACATACTCTTATATGTATCTGCATACTTTCAAATGGCTTTATTAACCCTTATTGTACAGCCCTGAAGAAGCCCCAGGCCTATAGGCCATGTAGGGGGCTGTGAGAAAGTGGGTTTCTGTTGCAGTAACCCCCCCTTTTTTTTGCCTAATAGCTGATGCACTTTTCCTTATTGTGCCCTGGGCTCCTGCCAATCGGGTGCCCAGGGCCTATGTTCCTTCCTTAAAACACACAAACTCCCAATTGGCAAACCCTGGCCACATGTCAGCCCCTGGTAAATGGTACCCTAGGTACCCAGGGCCTTGTGACCAGGGAAGGCCTCTAAGGGCTGCAGCACTCATTGTGCCACCCTTAGAGGCCCTGTACCCTTACACACACACACTGCCTTTGCAGGCTGAGTGTCTGGGTGCAGGACAAAACAAAGAGTCGACATGGCACACATCTCTGTGTGCCATGCCCATCACCTACACTGCCAAGGCATATGTCAGCCACCCCTCTGGCTGGGTGCCTTATGCCTATGGTGTGGGCACAGGAGCAGGAGCCCTGTGCCCCTACAGTACCCAGGTCCATTCCTGGGCACTGTGAGTACAGTGCTGCCTTTTACAAGTACATGGTGCTGAGAGCTCGTCAAACACGAACTCCACAGCACCATAATGGCAACACTGAAGACTGGGAAGTTTGGTATCAAACTTCTCAGCACATTAAACCCACACTGATGCCAGTGTGGGATTTAATGTACTAAGCACCCCAGAGGGCATCTTAGAGATGCCCCCTTACAGCTAACCTACAATCCACGTCTGCTCTGAGGCTGCCCAGGCTGCCACACAGCAGACACGTTGCTGGACCCCTGGGTGGGAGAGCCCCTGCTCTCCCGGGCCTGCAACAATGCACATCCTGGGTGAGGTGAGAAATCTCCTCCCCCAGGATGAGCAAAGGGAAGCTTCAAAGGCATGCCGCCAGTTGGAGTTTCCCCAGGCCACTGCAACCCCCCACTCTGGCAGGAAGCTTGGCCGGAAACCCCATACAAGGACAGGGGATGTGCCAGCCTGCCCACCCCACCCCTCAGGTGGGGGAGGCGAGGTGAAGGACATCTCCGGGCTCTCGCCATCTTGAAGATGGGAGGCCCTACCCTGTCAGGATTAGGCTACTGCCCCCCTCCCACAGGAGAGAGGCAGGATAGGGGGTGTACCCACCCCAGGACAAGGACCCATTGGTCCCTGGCCTTCACCTACCTGTAACGCCCCTAAATCTAGTATTTAGGGGCCCCCTGAACCTTCCTTCCCCAGATCCCAGATTCGAAACTACAAGAAGAGCAAGAAGAACAAAGACCTGCCCTGCAGCTGCTAAAAAGAGGAAGACACCAACTGCTTTGGCCCCAGCCCTACCGGCCTGTCGACCCTCGAACCTGCTCCTGCTCCAGCGCGGCATCTCTTGTGGCCAGCAACCTCAAAAACCCCGGAGGACCTGGCTACCTTTGAACTCTAAGCCCCTGGGACTCCCATGAGTAGAGGCTCTACTCAGAAACCTATCTCTAACCCCTGGCAGCAGCCCGGAACCGCAAACCTAGCACACTCTGCACCAGCCAAGCCTGGCCAGTGCCGGAGTGAACAAAGACCCTGAGGACGACCCCACGGCGACTGTGACCCCGAGTCCGGCACCCAAGGACCCCCCTCGACATTCCGGAAGAAGCCTGCAGCCTCAGAACAGAGTGCCACCCCAACCGCGATCAACAAGAGGGTAAGATTCCCGACATCAAAAGGCACCCCTGCACCCGGCGCCCTGCGGCCCCCTGTGCCCAATCCCGGGGTACCCACCTAACCTACAACTACCCAACTTACCTCTCGAAGTGGTGGTGGCATCTGAAGCATCCTCGTCCCCGAGCTTGCAGCCTTTTTTCCAAACCGGAACATTCCCATTGACTTCCATTGAGCGCCCGAAGGCTCAAAAGCACCCTGCACCCAGCCGCCCGAGTGGCCCTGGCAGTGCACTTTCTACACTAACCTACGTCCCCACTTGCCCTGAGTAAGTGACCAGGAGCCCAGCTCCCACAGCCGCGTGGCTTGCTAGACAGCAGCCACCAACCAAGGCCCCCCTATCCCTCATAGGATAACATTGGGCCTAACTCTCTCTGCACCCGGCCGTCCTGAAACCGCTGAGGGTGAACCAACTGTACCTACCTGACACTGGGGGACCCCTGAGTCTATGCCCGGAATTTCAACTCTGCCAGTCGGGTACTTACCCTTAAACCGCTAACTTCATTTTCCTCATAGGGTAACATTGACTGGCTTTTTCTTGAAAAATCTTCTAAGTGTGAACTTTTCAAAACTGCAAATATTCACTAAAAATCAGCCAAGTGACAAAAACGAATTTACTCACCTGCTCTTAGGTGAGCTCCCAGTGCTGGATCTTGGTGCCCAGCCCTGACTCTGAAAAGTGTCCACAACTGTACTTACCTCTAACTCATTTTTCTTCCATAGGAAACCATTGTCTGCTTTTCTGTGAAATTTCTTCTGTGTCTATTTTTGCAAAATTGAAATATTCTTTTAAAATCGTACCATTTCTGCAAACGAAATTACTTACCTGTTTCTGATAAGGACCCCAGTCCTGGGTCTAGGTACCCAGTCCTGGATTACTAAAGTAACGATAAAGTACTCTACCTGCAATTTGAATTTCTTGCCATAGAGATCCATTGAATGTTTTCTTTGAAATATTTTCTAAGTGCTAACTTTTGAAATAGCTAAATATTATTTAAAAATCATTACAGTTATTAAGTCGACTTTCATCACTTGATTCTGAGTACTGACCCAGAGCTGGATCTAGGAGCCAGACCTGGAATTTCAAAAGTAATCTGAAAAGTAATTTATTACAAGATAACCTGAATTTACCATTGAGCTCAATGCATTGTTATGTTTAGGAAATAGGATTGTTTATTGCAACCAACTGTGACTGTTTACAAAAAGTCCATTGCTTATTGCAAAAGTATTTATATTCAATCTCTCATTCTGAGAAAAGTATATTTTTATTCCCTTTGTGGTTCTAAAAATAAAACAAGCATATATTTTATATATATAAACCATTGGCCTAGAGTTCAGTTATTGAGTGTGTGAAACCATTTGCTGACTGAGTGTGTACAATAAATGCTTTACACTGTCCTCAGGTACTGCCTTACTGCTCGACCAAGCTACCACTTTTGAGAGTAAGGTCATACCTAACTTTGACCTCTATCAGCCTCTGGGGGACTGTGGACTCTGTACACCCTGTACCCATTAGGGAACAGTATATACAGAGCCACTTTCTCACATTGGTGGATCAGCGGTGGGATACAAACTTGCATTTGTTGGACTACTTGGTTACCATCTGATCACACGACAGAACTCTTAAAAATTGCCTTTAGAATTCTGATTGGTTTGTCCAAAATTACTAAAAGTCTTGCTAGGGCCTTGGTTAAGTCCCATTAGAATTTTAGAAAAATAAAAGTCACTATAGTCAGGGTAGAGGGTTAGAACTGTCAGGTTAGAATGTCGCAAACAAACCCAGCTATTAGTGATAATAATAACATGGACCTGGTGGAGGAGCTCGACCTCACACCTTACTTACACTTGTCTTTCAAGGAATTGAGGTCCTTATGTAAACTCAAAAATTTACAAATGGGTCTGCATCCAACCAAACAAGGGCTCCAGGAGCTCCTGGTTGAGTATGCTAAAGACCACCCATCTGAACATGGTAATGGCCAGTCAGATGAGGAAAGGGAAACAGAGGAGGTGGACAACAACCTCCCCATACTATTCCCTAGGGAGGAGATGGCACCCATACCCTCCAACACAAGAATTAGCATCTGGGCACCTAGAGACCACACAGGTGGCTCTGGTCCCAGAGACAACACTGGGGGACCCCCCAGTGAAGGGGACAGCCTTGTGAGGCTGGCCAAAAGAATAGATCTAGAGTCCAGGCTCCTGGCTCTAGAAAAGGAAAGGAGAGAGATGGGTTTAGCACCCATCAATGGTGGCAGCAATAATAAAAACAAGGATAGGGAGGAAACTTCTGACCTTAAAATCCCCATAGGGATTGTCCCTAAATTTGAGGAAGGTGATGATATCACCAAATGGTTCACAGCCTTTGAGAGGGCTTGTGATATCAGAAAAGTAAAGAAACCTCTCTGGGGGGCACTCCTATGGGAACTGTTCTCTGGTAACTGCAGAGACAGGCTTCTGACCCTCTCTGGGCCAGAAGCAGGATCCTATGACCTCATGAAGGAAGCTCTGATTGAGGGATTTGGATTCACCACTGAGGAGTATAGAATTAGATTCAGGGGGGCTCACAAAACCCAGACCCAGTCCTGGATTGATTTTGTAGATTTCTCAGTGAAGACACTGGATGGTTGGTTAGCTGGACATGGTGTGCAGGATTTTACTGGATTGTACAATTTATTCATGAAGGAACATATTTTGAGTAACTGCAAAAATGAAAAGTTGCATCAGCATTTGGTAGACCTAGGTCTAAAATCCCCCCAAGAATTAGGAAAAAAGGCAGACCACTGGGTCAAGACTAGGGTGACTAGGACGTCCACTGGGAGGGACCAGAACCAAGGGGTCCCAAAGCCTCCCCAGAAGAAAGAGAGTGAACCCCTTGTGGATAAAAGAAAGGAGTCCCAGGTAGCCCCCCAAAAACCTGACCAGGAGGGTGGGCCCAAAGACACCTCACAAACTAAACCAGGGTGCCAAGGTAAGAATTGGGATCCCAACAGAATATGGTGTTTCAACTGTCAGAAGGCTGGACACCACACCCAGGACTCTAGCTGTCCTAAAAATAAGGTTCCTAGTACAGCTCCAGGGGTGACTAGTGTAGCCCCAGGGGTTGCCAGTGTAGCTTGGGAGGGAGGGTCCTCAGATGAGGAAGTCCTCCTAGCTTTCAACTGGGGAATGGGCCCAAGAAGCAAGCTGGAGATCCCAGAAGGAAGTAGACACTTCCACCACCTACTGGTGAATGGAATCCCAGCCACTGCCCTGAGAGATACATGTGCCAGTCACACTGTGGTACATGACAGGTTGGTATTCCCACACCAATATGTCCCAGGGGAAACAAGAAGGGTAAGAACTGTCCCAGGGGGAGTCACTGTTAGGCCTGTGGCTATAGTGCCCCTAGCCACAGCTGGGTCCCTTAGATGGAGAAAAGTGATAGTCAGTAAAAACCTCCCCCTTGATTGTCTCTTGGGGAATGATCACTTAGACGTGGAACTGAGCCAAAGAGAGGTGCTGGCCCAATGCCAGGCCTCGCCCAAAGAACCTGTGGGGGCTCAACCTGCAGTCAGTGCAGCTGAGTCCCAAAAGAGTGAGAAGAAACAGGGTAGGAAAGGTGGGCAACTGTTAGCCACAGTTCCAGAGAGCCAGGGAGATTCTGTCCCCGTAAGGGAAAACTCCCAAAATGGCACTGGTAAAGCCCCCCCTAGCCAACAGCAAGACCTGACTAGTCAGGCAACTGTCCAGCCTGAATTAGTGGCTCCTCAGGTGGCAGAACAAGGGGTAGAGGAGGGGTGTTCCCTACCAAGAGTAGGGACCCCCTATCCTCAAACAGACCAACAGCCAGGACCCAAAGAGAACTATAAAATAGCCCCCTCACTTGCCAGTCAGGAGCTAAAGGTGTGGTTCTGGGCACTGACAGCTGTCAGCAGCCTCTGCTGGGTGTTAGCCTTCATGGCAGCCCTATCCTTGGCATGGTGGCCTAACCCCCTGCCAAATAGCAAGTCAGGCCCCCTGACCTTATTGGTCATGGTGGGGTTGCTCAAGCTGTGGGTAGCCTCTGTGAGTAAGCTGGGCCTAGCCCTGGCTAAGTTAGAAACTACCGAGGTATACACCTCTAAACCCAAAATAGAAAGATGGGACCAGGACGGTAAAAGACAAGGAGAGGAGCCTTGGGAGTTAGGTCCTGAAACTAATAAGACAGGCCAGCTCCCCAAAGGGACTGACCTAGGCAGAAGGTTGTAAGGCAGAGTAGGCCCTGCAACTTTCAAACCACTTCCCCAACTCTTCCTCGCCTGAAAGACTAGGTAGACTCTCCCAGCTTTGGCAGAAGTCTCCTGGCCTTTGGGCTGGGGGGGGCTTGTGTGAGAAAGTGGGTTTCTGTTGCAGTAACCCCCCCTTTTTTTGCCTAATAGCTGATGCACTTTTCCTTGTTGTGCCCTGGGCTCCTGCCAATCGGGTGCCCAGGGCCTATGTTCCTTCCTTAAAACACACAAACTCCCAATTGGCAAACCCTGGCCACATGTCAGCCCCTGGTAAATGGTACCCTAGGTACCCAGGGCCTTGTGACCAGGGAAGGCCTCTAAGGGCTGCAGCACTCATTGTGCCACCCTTAGAGGCCCTGTACCCTTACACACACACACTGCCTTTGCAGGCTGAGTGTCTGGGTGCAGGACAAAACAAAGAGTCGACATGGCACACATCTCTGTGTGCCATGCCCATCACCTACACTGCCAAGGCATATGTCAGCCACCCCTCTGGCTGGGTGCCTTATGCCTATGGTGTGGGCACAGGAGCAGGAGCCCTGTGCCCCTACAGTACCCAGGTCCATTCCTGGGCACTGTAAGTACAGTGCTGCCTTTTACAAGTACATGGTGCTGAGAGCTCGTCAAACACGAACTCCACAGCACCATAATGGCAACACTGAAGACTGGGAAGTTTGGTATCAAACTTCTCAGCACATTAAACCCACACTGATGCCAGTGTGGGATTTAATGTACTAAGCACCCCAGAGGGCATCTTAGAGATGCCCCCTTACAGCTAACCTACAATCCACGTCTGCTCTGAGGCTGCCCAGGCTGCCACACAGCAGACACGTTGCTGGACCCCTGGGTGGGAGAGCCCCTGCTCTCCCGGGCCTGCAACAATGCACATCCTGGGTGAGGTGAGAAATCTCCTCCCCCAGGATGAGCAAAGGGAAGCTTCAAAGGCATGCCGCCAGTTGGAGTTTCCCCAGGCCACTGCAACCCCCCACTCTGGCAGGAAGCTTGGCCGGAAACCCCATACAAGGACAGGGGATGTGCCAGCCTGCCCACCCCACCCCTCAGGTGGGGGAGGCGAGGTGAAGGACATCTCCGGGCTCTCGCCATCTTGAAGATGGGAGGCCCTACCCTATCAGGATTAGGCTACTGCCCCCCTCCCACAGGAGAGAGGCAGGATAGGGGGTGTACCCACCCCAGGACAAGGACCCATTGGTCCCTGGCCTTCACCTACCTGTAACGCCCCTAAATCTAGTATTTAGGGGCCCCCTGAACCTTCCTTCCCCGGATCCCAGATTCGAAACTACAAGAAGAGCAAGAAGAACAAAGACCTGCCCTGCAGCTGCTAAAAAGAGGAAGACACCAACTGCTTTGGCCCCAGCCCTACCGGCCTGTCGACCCTCGAACCTGCTCCTGCTCCAGCGCGGCATCTCTTGTGGCCAGCAACCTCAAAAACCCCGGAGGACCTGGCTACCTTTGAACTCTAAGCCCCTGGGACTCCCATGAGTAGAGGCTCTACTCAGAAACCTATCTCTAACCCCTGGCAGCAGCCCGGAACCGCAAACCTAGCACACTCTGCACCAGCCAAGCCTGGCCAGTGCCGGAGTGAACAAAGACCCTGAGGACGACCCCACGGCGACTGTGACCCCGAGTCCGGCACCCAAGGACCCCCCTCGACATTCCGGAAGAAGCCTGCAGCCTCAGAACAGAGTGCCACCCCAACCGCGATCAACAAGAGGGTAAGATTCCCGACATCAAAAGGCACCCCTGCACCCGGCGCCCTGCGGCCCCCTGTGCCCAATCCCGGGGTACCCACCTAACCTACAACTACCCAACTTACCTCTCGAAGTGGTGGTGGCATCTGAAGCATCCTCGTCCCCGAGCTTGCAGCCTTTTTTCCAAACCGGAACATTCCCATTGACTTCCATTGAGCGCCCGAAGGCTCAAAAGCACCCTGCACCCAGCCGCCCGAGTGGCCCTGGCAGTGCACTTTCTACACTAACCTACGTCCCCACTTGCCCTGAGTAAGTGACCAGGAGCCCAGCTCCCACAGCCGCGTGGCTTGCCAGACAGCAGCCACCAACCAAGGCCCCCCTATCCCTCATAGGATAACATTGGGCCTAACTCTCTCTGCACCCGGCCGTCCTGAAACCGCTGAGGGTGAACCAACTGTACCTACATGACACTGGGGGACCCCTGAGTCTATGCCCGGAATTTCAACTCTGCCAGTCGGGTACTTACCCTTAAACCGCTAACTTCATTTTCCTCATAGGGTAACATTGACTGGCTTTTTCTTGAAAAATCTTCTAAGTGTGAACTTTTCAAAACTGCAAATATTCACTAAAAATCAGCCAAGTGACAAAAACGAATGTACTCACCTGCTCTTAGGTGAGCTCCCAGTGCTGGGTCTTGGTGCCCAGCCCTGACTCTGAAAAGTGTCCACAACTGTACTTACCTCTAACTCATTTTTCTTCCATAGGAAACCATTGTCTGCTTTTCTGTGAAATTTCTTCTGTCTATTTTTGCAAAATTGAAATATTCTTTTAAAATCGTACCATTTCTGCAAACGAAATTACTTACCTGTTTCTGATAAGGACCCCAGTCCTGGGTCTAGGTACCCAGTCCTGGATTACTAAAGTAACGATAAAGTACTCTACCTGCAATTTGAATTTCTTGCCATAGAGATCCATTGAATGTTTTCTTTGAAATATTTTCTAAGTGCTAACTTTTGAAATAGCTGAATATTATTTAAAAATCATTACAGTTATTAAGTCGACTTTCATCACTTGATTCTGAGTACTGACCCAGAGCTGGATCTAGGAGCCAGACCTGGAATTTCAAAAGTAATCTGAAAAGTAATTTATTACAAGATAACCTGAATTTACCATTGAGCTCAATGCATTGTTATGTTTAGGAAATAGGATTGTTTATTGCAACCAACTGTGACTGTTTACAAAAAGTCCATTGCTTATTGCAAAAGTATTTATATTCAATCTCTCATTCTGAGAAAAGTATATTTTTATTCCCTTTGTGGTTCTAAAAATAAAACAAGCATATATTTTATATATATAAACCATTGGCCTAGAGTTCAGTTATTGAGTGTGTGAAACCATTTGCTGACTGAGTGTGTACAATAAATGCTTTACACTGTCCTCAGGTACTGCCTTACTGCTCGACCAAGCTACCACTTTTGAGAGTAAGGTCATACCTAACTTTGACCTCTATCAGCCTCTGGGGGACTGTGGACTCTGTACACCCTGTACCCATTAGGGAACAGTATATACAGAGCCACTTTCTCACAGGGGCGAAACACGTGTTGGCTGTGCCACCTCTCTCCTTATCCTTCATACCCACTCCTATGTGAGAGTGTAAATAAAGGACTTTTTCACCTCTGGATCAACTTGTTTTGAATTGGAATTTGTTCCTCCAAGAATTAAAATACATCAATCTTGCCCAGACAAACCCTCAGAACATATGTAAATCACTCTTGACTCTGATCCCCATGGAAACAGTCCAGTTCGAATTGCCTGGCCTGGTACTCCCTGGACCAGAAACAAGCATTCTAGGACTGGTTTCGGGGTATTACCCCTCCTCATCCACTTTAGCTTGAGTCCAGTGGCATGAAGATCACGGGACCTGGTCATTATTTCTTTGAAGGAGGGCTCCCAATACAGCATAAATCCATTTGATTTTTTGCAAACGGAACACCGATCGGAGTCTCGCTCAGACACGGGCGGCAGCTAGCACGACCAAGACCTGTTTTTGCATAGGGGGTTCCTACAAGGTTTGGTGGAAATTTACATCAGAAACTTAGAGGGCCAGACAGTTTCCCTTCTATCCCAAAAGGACTTGGGCCCAGAGCATTATTGATGTTTTTGATGAGTTTCTTTCCTTGGGAGCGCTCACAGCCATGATGAAAATCTTTTTGTTTTGTTAATCCTTTTCAGAAATTGGGTTTCTGGTTGGCAGAGATAAGCGCCCTGTCCAAGCAGGAGCCACAATCCTAGTCAGCGTAGGTCACAACACAACCTAAATTATTCTGTGCTCATCACTAGTAGCTTGGCACAGAGCAGTCTTGCTTACCTTAAAAGGCGATGTGTAAAGTATTTGTGCAACACCGTGAAAATACTACAAAAAGACTCAATGCCAAGTTAGAAAAATAGATTAGGATTTTGTAAATACAGCAAGACCAAAATGACAAAAAATCCATCCAGTAGAATTCGAGATATGAATTTTTAACAACTAAAATTAAAAAATAATGCTTAGAAGCAAATGGTGCTCGATGAATTAATTGGTCACGCTGTACCAGGACAAAGTCAAGAGTTCAGGCTGCCCGCGAAGCAGTGCATGTTGGATATAGGACCCATGCAGGGTCCGCTGAGCAAAAGTATCCTAATCCTTGTAGCAGCAGCAGATGCGATGATCCCCACGCAGTTGGGGTGTTGTGCCGGAGTTTTTCACGCAACTGCAATGATGCGTTGGTTCCTTTAAGTGAAGTGCCGGTTCAGTAGTTCCGAACGCGATGCACCGGGTAATCCATGCTGTTGTAGCGATGTGTCGATCTTCTCCATGCAGTGGAGATGATGCGTTGGCTCCAAGGCAGTGGTTCTGCAAGCGATGCGGCAGTTCCAAGTGCAATTCGCTGGTCTGGTTCCCACAACAGCATTGATGCGTTGATTCTGCTCTTGCAGCAGAGGATGCATTAGTTCCACTGGAGCGAACCCCTAGGTCCACTTCCAAGGGTCCAGGGCTGGGTTGGCACCATGTGGCAGGACAGACTGACAGGCAGCTGAGCCCAAGGGTTGGAACAGGAGGTTTCTAAGTATTTTGTGTCCCAGAGACTTATGCAACAGGAGACAAGCCAGCAAGCCATTGAAGTCACTCTGGTTTCAAGTCATGCAGCTCCAGGCAGCAGAAATGCAGGCAGCAGGGTAGTTCATCAAAAGAAGAGCACAGCAAGGCAAACTCCAGTAAAGCAGCAGCAGTTCAGCAGAGTACCGGCCATTTCAGCAGCACAGCAGTTCTTCTTTCTGGCAGGGTAGTCACAGGTCAAGAAGTGTACTTATTTGGAAGTGCCAGAGGTGCAGTACTTATACCCAGTGGTGCCTTTGAAGTGGAAGAGAATTCAAAGTAAACTTTGAAGTGCACAGAGGCTCTCCCTTTCTACCCTGGCTCCAGATACACTACAGAGGGGTAATTAATCCTTTGTGCTGGGACAAGGCCCAACCCTTTCAGATGTAAGTGTCAGCTCTCCCTCCCATACTGCTCAGGATGGGTCATCTGCATGCAGATGACCATTCAGGCATAGCTACCCTTTATATGTGTGTGACTATCTAGAGGGAATGCAGGAAGCAACCTGTCACCCATCACAGACGTGTATTCCAGAGACAGGCAGAAGGTACCAAATGGCTTAAGTAAGTAAATACCAACTTTTTTAAAGTGCAAAAAGAACAATTGATGGGCGGAATGCTGAACAATGTCATACATTCACCCCTCTCATACAGAGATCCGTGCCTCGCCATTCCAGTTTGGACCCACCCATGTGCAATCTGTCTTGACCCTGCTCTCCATGGGAACAGTCCATCTCGTATTGCCAGGACAGGAAACAAGTATCCTAGGACTGTTACGGGGTATCACCCCATGTAAGCCCGGATAGCTTGACTTCAGTGGCATGGTGAGCACTTTCTGAATGTTGCGTTTGAAAACTGGAATTTAAAATCCAACTTCACCATAGGCTGTGATTTTAAATTGGGAATTAAGTGACATTAAATTTGAAAAGTCTAACTAACCCTTCACAATTGGGAATAACACTTAAAAGATGTCATAAGGCAATCACAATTTTATCCTATAGGAGAGATAAGCCTTGCAGTAGTGAAAACCGAAACTGGGAGTTTTTCACTACCTAGAAATGTAAAGTTTAAAAGTACATGTGCTGCCCTTTAAATACACTGCACCTTGCCCTGTGGGTTATACAGGACCTACCTCAGGAGTGACGTATGCATAAAAAGGGATGGTTTGGCTAGGCCTGGGGAATTTTGGGTAATTTCGCGTTCTGCGGAGAACGCGGAATTGCCAAAAATTCCACGATCCGCGGCTTTGCTGAATTTTTCGCTTGTTCACTCTTTCAAAATGCGTGTTTGCGAGATATTTCCCCCCGAGCACACAAACAGCATTCACGAACAGGAAAAAAGCATCGCGAACGGGCGGAACTCTGCGTGCTCGTGGAGATTATTTACCGTTTGGTGGAGCTTTGCGTAGCGCGATTACGCAAATTCCACCTACCCCTAGTTTTGGTCTGACAAGATGTTTCCCTTGCCAGGTCGACATGACAGTTTAAAGCTACACACAGGCTCTGCAGTTGCAGGCCTGAGGCATGGCTAAGGGCCTAATTATTTGGGTGGCACAAGCAGTGCTACAGGCCCACTAATAGCATTTAATTTACAGACCCTGGGCACATGAAGTGCGCTTTATTAGGGACTTGTAAGTAAATTAGATATGGCATTTTGGTATGAGCAAATGTTGCCATGTTTAGAGGAGAGAGCGCATGCATTCAGCACTGGTTAGCAGAGTCCTAAATCCAACAAAAAAGTAAGTAGAAAGGCAAAAACATTGGGGTGACTCTTCAGAGAGGTCCATTTTCCAACAGCCCTGATTTTAGAAAAGCCACCATGAACCAGTGGTGGTGACTTCCAATTCATGAGTGTATTTAAATATTGCAAGACCTGCTTCGGTTATACCTGTGTTGGTAGGCGAAAGAGACATGAAATGCTGGATGGGTTTTCCACTCAAGAGTAAGGCTGTCTGGCAGGTTATTTCCTGGACAAATTGGTAAGATTAGATCTGTTTCCTTTTTGTTTTTTTTTACTTTTGGAGTGTGAACATGTGTGAAATGTACTAAGTTATTAATAATGAGTACGATCCATACACACTACAAGAACCACTGCTTTAATTGCAGTACAAAGAGTTCCAGGGGCGGGATTGTGAGGCTGCTCGTGTGCAGACAGAGTATTAGTGATTCCCCTAGTAAAGGTTGGTGGGTGGGATTCCTTGTGGCAAATAAAATTACTGTTCTGCGACGGAATGCGAGAGGTTTAAATGTAAAATATAACCACTTTTTGGTAGCTCATTAGATTTCAGTTGTTAGGTCTGGCACTATCTGTCATCAGATACAGCACAAATGTAAAAAAAAGCCTAATCAATATGCAATGCATATGACTAATGAAATAACTCCTGAAGCGCCATACACCCTCTGGCACAAAGTACATAACCACAGTAATACGTTTTTCCAACTCAGCTCGAATTGGCATTCAACTATCAGATTTAAATACGTTTTGGAAATGCAGTTTATCTTTTTCGGCATGCCAATTTATTTTTAGCAAATACCTTTTCCATTTTGGACAAATAAACTCCGTTTTATACATTTTGTTTCAGAAAGAATATCATTTTTGGATCCAAAATACCAGTTTTAATTTTTAGTAAATATGGGGTCCCACAAAATCAGCTTGCTACTTTAATCAAGTACTCTAATGTTCAAATGTTTCAGCTGAACAGAACAGGCTTCAAATGTACATGTTTTAGAAAAGCAAACGCTCTGGATGCTATCATAATGCCAAGGATAACTAAATAGGGCGATATTGCTCAGCATTACTAATAATAATAATAACCATAACTCTCTGAATGATGTACCGGGCTGACTTTCACTTTGGAGCTCTACACAAGCACTGCTGTGAGCTACCAGTAGCTCCTGACCTACTTGTTGAATTTCCATTTTCTAAAAGAAATGTGGATGACAATTACCACTTGACTTGAAAAATTGGGAGAGTGGAACCCCAACACTGAGCATTAGCAGCTAACCCTGCATATGTTGCAATCTTATTTATATGACACTTACTACCCCTGACAAGGCTTTAAAGTGCTTTTTGGTGAGTAGCTCGCTACTCCGGAATTTAAAAGTGGATTATTGGTGAATTAGTAGAGGAAAATATAAACTGTTATTGAGAGTGGTGGGAGTGGTAGATATGTGAGTCTGTTAGTTAGATGAATAGGATTGAGGATGGATAAAGGATGGAACAGTTTAGAAAGGATTATTTGGAAGTTCATAGTAGCAAAAGACGTTTAGGAAGAGCCAGAGAGGAATATGCGATGTTACCTTGCATGCGATACATCGCATGCCATTACAAAGCGATTGTTAGATCGCATACCATTACAACACAAGTCGTTACAACAACTTGCTGTAGGGGGCGGTGGATGTTGGAATAGTATAATTTACTATTCCAACTCCAGTCTGCGCAACAGTAGGGAAGGTATTGGATTTTAAATCCAACACAATCTGGCCTCTACAGCAAGTCGTTGTAATGACCGCGTTGTAATGGCATGCGATGTATCACATGCAATGTATCGGATGTCTCCCTCCAGACAGCATGCTATTCAGATGAATAGGATAAAGGATGGATAGCTGAGGGAAGCAATTGAAAAGAGCTGTTTGGGAGTTCATAGTAGTAAAAGAAGTTTGGGATGAGTTGGAGAGTTGAGGTAGGGGATATTTTGGAAGAGAAATAAAGTGACTCCTGGAGTGATTTGATGAATTTTAGGGAGATAAGTTATTTGGTTCTCTGCAGTGGGAGGAAAATATAGAATATGTAGATACATCACCACATATGAGAGGTATACATACAAAGAGATTTTAATATGATATGTATATGGAAAATAAAATCAGGAGATATAAAATTATAATGGATAATGTCCCATATGTAGATGCAAGGATAAATATTTACAAACTCAGGCTCTCTGTTCTTACTGTAAATTATGGTTTTTAATTTTATTATCTTTTTTTGTCCCTCAATATTTCAATATGTTTCGGCTGCAGACATAAATGTTATACACCTACAACTGAGTTGAAGGTTTTCTACATCTAGACATGCAGTTAGGGCATGACTGCATGTCTCGATGGCTGAATGTTCATAGACATGAAAAGTGGCCTTTGCAGGAGATTTATTTCCGAGATGAGGCCTGCATATGTGCGCAATACATGCAGAAGAGATTCTGACTCATAGCCACACATTCCGCAGCTTATATCAATGTCCTCAATCGTCCACGGGGGACATCGTCTTTGTTGAAAAAATGCAAAATCTAAGCTGAATGAATTTTAGTTGGAGTACATTTTCCCCAAATGTTATCGATTTATATCCTTAGTATTAGAACTATTCTCAGTTCATGCGTGAGAGACTCTGTGAAAAATGTGCTTATTTCAAATAAAGGAAATATATCTTGCGATTATAGTTCCCATTAAAAAAAAAAAGACTGTGATTGTTGTCTAATTTTAGTGACTCTTTTAGAAGCCGTTCATACCACTGGTTTTTAGCATTCAAATTCTTCCCTGGTATTTCTGACCAGATATGATGGCTCAAAGAATGGACATTGGAGTTCTTCATTTTATGCAAACTTCTTACGAAAGATCAGAGACTTACAGAGTCTGACTGCACAGACCGAACTTCAAATTGATCTCAGTCACATCTGGAAGGAGGCAGAACGTATACTGTAGATTTTACAAACAGTCGTATACAAAAAAGGATGCAAGGAATCCTGAGAGAAATTCGAAGCCATGGGTTAAAGATAGTAGATTACTTTTAATAAAGGCTAAAAAGTGGAGCGCTGTATTTTTGTCTGTAATGATTTAAATGTGTGGCAAAAGAGTTAGCCTCTGTTTTTATGTCTAAATTGCATTCATAAAAAGTGTTGTGATGATCAAATGTAGTCCCCAGATATTTGTAGGAATTTGCAATGTAAATGTGACCTTTCTTCATGTACCAAGAGCCTTGCTTTCATGTTTTCCATCCAATTATCATCATCTTTGTTTTGTCCAGGTTTATTTCCAGCTTGTTTTTAACACAGTGTGTACCCAGCTCTTAAAGAAGTCTTTGAAGCCTGCTAGATGTTTTGTTCATGATGACCGTATCAAGTGCGAGCAAGAGGAGCTGGCCTAGCTTCAGTGGATGAACTATAATCATGCTTTATCTAGGGTGTCATTTAAATCAGCTTTGTAACAGTTAAACAAGATGGCAGCCAGTACGCATGTCCAATTAAAACCATCCTAAGGGCAAATTTGTCTAGTTGCTATACCATTGTTTTTCAATTTTGACCTTGACCCACATGTGGGAAAGAAGTAATAGGATGGCCTTTAGTAAAGTTGGGGGTATGTCCCATGTATGGAGTTTTCCCCAGAAAGGGTGTTGCTACCTCATCCAAGGGTGCTGTAAACTCAATAAAAACAGGTGTAAAGTAGAGCTTTCACACTTAGGGCCATATGTAGGTAAATTACACTTACCGATTCTTAAATACCGAATTTTACCAATTCGGTATTTATGAATCGGTAAATGTAATGTAGGTAAATTATTACTGATTCGGTAAATGTCGGTATTTTAGAATCGGTATTTACCGAATCGGTAATGGCAACTGGCTTTCCATTCATTCCAATGGGCCTGGAGGCCCATAGGAATGAATGGGAAGCCAGTTGCCATTACCGATTCGGTAAATACCGAATCGGTAATGGGGGAGGCATCATCATGGGTGGCAGGGTGTCACATTGACACCCTGTTGCACCCCTGATTCGTCCATGTGCGCACATGTGGCGCACATACATGCCCTAAGGGCATGTATGTCTGCCACATTGCACACTTCAAATTGCACAAAAATGCTTTTTTACAGGTATTCGTCATTTACCATCAACTTTTAGTTGGTGGTAAATAACGAATCCCCACACCAACGAGACACTCCCCCTACATATCATTTCAGGATTCGGTATTTACCGAATCGGTAAAATTACTGATTCGGTAAATTACCGAATCCTGAAATATGCCCCCTACATAGCAAAAGCCAAAATACCGGTCGGTAACGGGATATTTAACGAAAATCGGCCGTTACCGACCGGTATTTGGCTTCCTACATATGGCCCTTAATGTCTTCACAGTTAAGAATGAGAAAGTAAGCATATTTAAATCTGTACCAACAGGGTTGAAGCCAGTTTGTGAAAGCGAGATTCGATTAGTAGTAAAAAAAGGCAGGGGGTATTCAATTACAGCTTGGGGCGCTAACTTGTCAACCTTATCTAATGAGGGAGACTAATGTAATCCATTTCAATAATTGAGCTCTAAGACTCGCTGAGTAACAACGATTTTGTAGTTGTGTCTTCAGAAAGGGACTCCCCAAAAATGATTCACTGGTCTTCCATTACATTATGGTTTTATGACATTACATCAGTGTACGTCAATCTGTTAATAGAAGCCCAAAAGGCTCTAGGATTAATTTTCTTGCATGTTACTTGAAGCGTGTTCCAGTGCTCATCCCTTGATTTTTATTTGGTGCACCGAACTGTTTGTTTATTTGATTTTTGCATATTTTTAACTGTTTTATGAACCTCACAATCAAAATGGATTTTCTAAGGTGAGTATATAGGAGTGGGTACAAGAAGAACTTCCCACACGGAAAGTTTCAAGATGGCTTTAAAGTACAACATCAAAGACTGTACACTCTGAAAAAGATCAGCAGAACGTTTCCTGAACAAAGATAGACTTGTGACAGCTATCTTTGGTGAGGAATGTAACCTTTATTCCCAGAGAACACAGAACTGCTGTTTAAGTCCTTGTGCTCCTGCATCTGTATGGTGGAAACACCCTGCTCCATGGCATCCCAGACTCCACACTAGCCTCGCTTAATGGCATCCTACACACTGCAGCACGGCTCTTCCGGTTGCCTGAAGAAATAGGATCACATTACCCCCATTCTGAGGGAATTCCACTGACTCCCCTTGCTGGCCCACACAATCTTCAAAGCTAGTTGCATCATTTAGAAAGCCTTTGCAACCTGTACCCCTGTTTATCTAATTTGCAAGCTCACAATTTCACATGGCTCTTAGCATTCCAACAGCCTGGACAAAAAAATGGAAAAAAAAGCAATAGGTATATTCTATTTATGCACCCTGATCTTGACTGCATTCCCATATCCATGAGGAATGCCTCAATCCTGCTCCAATTGAGGAAAGAGTTAAGCACTCATCTCTTTAAAGAACTCTACAACATGATGCAACAATATCACAGAAACCAACTACCTCTTCCATCGAGTGTTAAATGTATCCTTGCCTTTGACTCTATACAGTAATCTGCTGTCTTTTGACTAGGTTTGCGCTGTACCAATGCCACATACACACATAAATACCTTGGGAAAGTAATATTTTGACTGTGGGACTCATTTGTAGGCTTCAAGTAGGAATGCATGTCAAGCCTTGACAATTTGACCTTGGCTCTTAGTATCTTCTGTATAGATTTAAACACGAGTTATATCATTATATAATAGAGAACTGTTTATACTGTGTGAGACTATTTGAAAAATTATTTCTTTTTTGTTTCTGAACTTTTGAAACCTTTTCAATTTTTTTCCTATATGATTTTAGGATTCTAAAGATGATCATATTATTATCACTTCGGCTTATCACAGTACATGATATCTTTGATATGTGTTCCAAGTATTATACTTTAGAAGAGCTAGTTGGAGCTGTAACTACATTTCTCTTTGAAAGATTGGTGGGAAGTTTGCCTAGCATTAATTGAATTCACCAACTGTCATGAATGTACAACTGTTCAATCGACTCATACAATAAAAGCCCAGAATTTCTCAGAATTCCCAGGATATTTCTGCACAGAATTATATCATAACATTAAGAAAGACAAAGGCATGGAACCACAGAAGAGTGTATGAATGAATCTCAAATTTTACTGTGGGGACCAGCGCCAACAATACATTCCTCTATCTGACAAATTTATTATAGACTATTTCTGGAAGGTACTCTAATATCTGCCAACAACAACAATGGCACATGATCATGTGCATTATTGGACTTCAGTTAATTTACAATCAATCATCTTGACACTGTTCCAGCTAATTCAATGTCTCAGAATAGTTATGGATTCAAGGTCTATTGGATCCTGGCTTCTGGTGGTCAGTCAACTGTCTTACTATCACCAACTCCTAACAATGCTTCATCCGACAGTCAAACATGTTTCTACTCTACTAGCTTCCATGGTTCATATATCTCCCTAATGTGCAATGTCAAATGAGACCATCGTTAGGGTGTCTGCAGAACCAGTGGTATCAGAAATCAGGAGAGTGGGATATATCTACACTAAGGGGGAAATTGGTCACTAAACAACTTCAAATGTATATAGAAATTAATAAGCTTTTGAACCTAGTCAAGATAGATTTAGACCCGGTTTTAGAACACATTCTGTTATCGAATCAGCTATTAACAGTCGAAGGTGGCTGGCGGACTGTGGATAGTGTGGAGTGATCATCCTAGTAGAATCCAGTGCTAAATTAGAGCCAGTGGTTGCCGGTGAGTGCCACCGGCACTCGTTTTTAGAGCCCAGTGCTTATTTTTCCACCTCAGGCATTCACTGATGGAGATGGAAAACAAACAAAGTTGAAAAATGTAGGGAGATAAAGACAGAAAAATCGTCTCAATGAAATACAGCAGGAACCTTTAACAGTGAGATAAGAAGCAGGGAGGTGTCTGAAAATGGACTAAAAAGGTATGATGCGGGTTCCAGACTATGCACCGCTAGTAGTCAGTATGCCGGTACTGCCACAGGCTTCTGAGCAGAGCTTTGGGTACCTGCACTTATTCTTCAACAAATTAAGCAGTGCCTGGACCTTTCCACTTCTTTCAACAACATTGACCATCCAATACTTCTATATGACCTTAAACACCTACATTAAGGACTCTGCTTTGGCTTGGCGTAAATCCTTCCAAACAGACAGATTCCAAACACACCCATGGCTCAGTTTAAAGCATCTGCTGCAACCATTTGATGGGAACATTAGCCAGAGTCTGCTCTATCACCAATACTCTTTAGCCTAGGTACCCAACTACAGACACGTTTAAAGTTCTCTTATCTTTATACAGATGACACAGAAATAGTAATAACCTGAAAGAGAACCCCTCTGATCCAAATCATTGGGTATAAGAAATACTATCGTCAGTGACTTCGTGGATGGAACAGAATTTCCTTAAATTTAATCTAAAAACTCTAAAATGCTGCTAATCTTCAGAATGGTAAATTGATGGGAAACTTTCATCTGGCCATCAACTCTGAGCGATGGAGATTGTTCAAAGGAGACCTCGGCTGTTCACAATTTAAAGGTCATCATTGACTCTAAGCTGAATCTAGACAAACAAAATAATATGTTATCAAAGTCTTGCCTGTTCTATATCAGCAGCATGCATTGGATACCGCCATTTCTTACTTTTCTTGAGAAGATTATGGTGGCTAAAGCTTTTCTTCCAGCACAACAAGATTATGGCAATTCAGCCAATCTGTCGTCAGTTATGGCCCTGCTAGTACGATGCAACCGAACAGGGTTCGGTCGCATTCGTATACAAGACAATGCAGACATGCATTGCGAGTGGAATGCATGCCTGCATCCCTGAAAGCAGGGGTGCAGTTCATCCCTGCACCCTGTAGGCGGCACCCCAAGGTGCCTGCCACTGGGTGCAGGGAACCATAGAGGGGCACCACAGGTGCCCCCAGGCTGCCATTCTGCAGCCTCGCACCCATGGGGGCCCTACTGGGGGCCCCCAAAGACAGTTTCCGACTGCCTTTTCGTGCTGGAAAAAACGGCACGAAAAGGCAGTGAAAGCTGGCATCGTACTCCCTCGGTCACAAAGAGGCGGCCAGGGGAGTACTGGGAGATTTCCGGATGGCGGACGGGCTCTCTGAGCCTGTTGTCCGCAGTCCGCAATCCGCAAATCCGTGTCGGATTCCTTTCCGACCGAGCCCATCGGAATGGCTCGGTAGGAAAGGAATCCGTCCGGCATGATCCGAATCGGTCGGAAGGGCTCCGACCGTCGTTCGGAGCCCTTCCGCCTGGAATCGGAATCGGTCCCTTAGTGTCAGGAACCCTGGGATATTTGACTCAAAGTTGTTCTGGTGCATACCCGGAATTTGAAGCTGTGAATATACTTTCCACCTATTTGTCAGTCTCGGATGAAAATGTAATTATTTCTACATTTATAGGGTACTATCCTGAATTCTCTAGCCCTCATACTCTGCTCGAGTCATTACTTCCTTTTTTGGGCAGGATAAAATCCTTCCAGAAGGTTTCTCACCATACTGTAAATCATGTCAATTTGGCCAGTGATCTTCCTGTGACTACTAAAGCCACCTCCTCTGGCACAAAGATGAAAAATGATCCTCCATCACCTATTATAACCGATCATAATCCAGTTTTAGACATCATTCTTGATGACGGTACTTAAAACTTTTATGTGTGCTACTAATGAAAAGATTAAACAAAATGAAGACCACTGGATTATTATGGGGATAAAATGGTCAAAATGGGGCAAAGTGCTAGTTCTCTTCAGGATATGGCCAGTAAGATTCCTTTTCTTGAGCAGGAAATCCTAAAACTCAAACTGAATACAGAGGACCTTGAAAATAGGAATTGAGGAAATAACATTCAACTATTTGGTCTGCCAGAAGCTCTTGAAAGTCCTGACCTCGATGAAATGCTAAATAAATTACTCCCAGATCTTCTTGGACTTGCTACTGCTCCTTCTCTTGATATTCAACAAGCACACCGTCTGAACTGTCCTCATCCCTCACTCTTCTAAACCTGAAGCGTCATTCTTCTCGTTCTTGAATTCACAGATCCTCCACATGTCTTGAAAGCCTCTAAGGAAAAGCAATACCTTGTCTGGTCTGGACACAATATATTCATTTTTCAAGATGTCTCTAATGCTACTAATGCCAGACGAAAGGAGTTCCTTACTTGCACTATGACCTCAAATGAGACAGCTGAATGTCTACTGCAGCATCCTTCATACATGCCTATGCAAAATCACTTATGAAGGCACCTTGAGATCTTTTGACGATCCTGCTAAATCAAAAATGTTCCTTCAAACTATCAGACCTCATGCTGTGGACACTAATGTTCAGAAATCCTAAGAACTTTGATTTGCATCTGCTTTTTTCATTTCCCAAATGTCTTGCATCTATAGCTTTTTCTACATAATTTTTAATTTTCTCTTCTCTGTTGTTGTTATTGGTATGGTGCGGATGCATCTCATGCTAATTTTCAATGCTCTTCTCCTCAGATCTGTATTTCTATGCTTGATCTTCCTCTTCTACTTTGCTATACTCTCTTTCTCCTTTGTGTTCTCTTCTACTTTTTATTCATTTTATGTGTGCGTGTGTATCTTAAATATTATTATGCCACCTCAGTCATGTTTAACGTTGTCTCGAGAAACATCTGTTGACTTGAACATCCAGTTAAAAGGAAAAAGGTACTGTCTCATTTATCTAAGTTTATCTCCCAAATTGCTTTCTTACAGGAAACTCATTGTAAGCTTGTTGAACCACTTAAATTAAAACAACAATGGGTTGGTCAGTTGTTTTTTCTCCGGCTTCTTATTGCAAAGGTGGTGTTGCTATTCTCTCTCATAAAACATTGAAATTACATATTCAACTGAATGTGATACTAATGGACACTGGGTATTGATTAAGGTCATTATTCATAATACAGATATTTCCTTGTCTAATATCTATGGCCCAGTCAAACTTGATCCTGTTGTTGGGCACATTATTAAAGAAAAATGAGCTAATATTTGCAACCCCAAAATGACTGTAGCAGATGATTTTAATAAATTGTTGGACCCCTTAACAGATAGGAAATGTAAGTGCAAATTCAATCCTGACAAATCCCATAAGGCATTCTAATCAGCCATCACCTCTTGACCATTATTTGATGTTTGGAAAACATACAATCATAATAAATATGAATCTGCCCTTTTTTCCAATGTGCATCATACCATGTCCAGAATTGATTATATTTTAGGTATAAAATGATTACTCCATTCTCTACAATCATCCAAAATAGGTCCCATTTTTATCTCTGATCATGCACTAGTACTGTTCTCTTTAGATTTATCTTTCACTGATTTCCAAAACTGCTTGATTTAAGATTTAATAATTCCCTATTATCTGATAAAAAATGTATAACTAAGGCTACTGTTTTTATCAGCGGACTTTTTTTCAAATTAATCACCCTACTAATATATCCATTCCCAACAATTGAGATACTTTTAAAGCCTCTTTTCAGGCCTTCACTGCAGCTAATTCTGCCAGAAGGAAGAAGAAGTTGAATTCTCAATATCTCAGTTTACTCCAACAAATTAAAATACTTGAGCATATTTACTTTACTTACAAATCGTCTTTGATTTTACATGAATTATTCACAGACAAATTCAACAAACTTTTCACCACTGATGCTTGTATCATTTCATTAACGTCAAATGTAAATTTCATGGAGGTCAGAAAGGCTAGTAAACTGCTAGCTAGTTCTTTTTAAAATAAAAACACAACCTGAGAATATAGGCCACATTCGTAATTAATCTAATAATAATACCACTGCGATCTCGGCCTCTCATATCTCCAGCATCTTCAAATCCTATTACAAATCATTACATATGGAAGATACCACTGCATCATAACCTTATATACAAAAAATGTCAGTGGTTTCCCCAAACCTCCTCCCTTTCTAATACATTTGAAGAATTTGAATCTTATACTACCCTCAAACAGTTTTAGACGCCATCAAATCCCTAAAAAAGCAAAGGGACCTGGGCCTGATGGATTTTCAATAGAATTAATTTCTTCCCTTTCAACATTTACTGCCCCTAAATTATTAGAGATTTTTAACTCCTTAATTTTAATAAGAAGGCTAGTGGCTCTTTTTTGGAAGCCTTGATTGTTATTATACCCAGGCCAGATAAAGATCTCACACTTTGCAAAAATTATCAACCTATTTCATTAATCAATTATGATTGCAATATATTTCCCTAAATCGTAGCATCTCGCCTAGAAACTGCTGTACCCCTTCTTGTTAAACCCAATCTGTCTGGTTTCATTTAGGGCAGGATTGTGGCAATCAATCAATCAAAGATTTTGTTTATTAGTTAATTATTACCATAAACATGATAAAATGTGCAACATGATCACAAGTACTGTACTTCAGACAGTCTAAGCAATGGTGTCTCCCCATCACAGTCGCATCAAGCCATCTCTGAAAATCATGCTTACAAGAGGATACAAATATGGATTTTGTAACTGGTTTAAAACCATTGGCTTTCCTCAATTGTGCATATGTGCACAGGGAGATCAAATAAGACAATGTAATCAAACTCATAACTAAATATATGATCCTTAATAAGGAGAATGCAAGTATCCATAGGTAACTGAGCAAAGGTCAAACACTGTAAACAATTTGGAGTAGAACATCACCTGCTAGGGTTTAAAAGCATGACAAGGTTTGTTCTAGATAATTAATACAAACTTCAGACTACTGCACAAATGAGGCATTATCAGGGCTTAAGAGTATATTATAAGAGAACCTGAACTAACAAGGAGTGTGCAAAGATCCACAAGTAAATGTCAGATTACAAAAATTGTATAAACATTTTTAGACAGATCGCCAGCTCACCCCATCTGCTAGGGATAAATGCATGACCATGTTTGTTCCTTATGTTTAGTACCAACTTGATGCTACAAAGTAGGTATTTTTGCAATTTAACAGTGCATTATATAGGTCCTTAACTAACAAGAATTGTGTAGCATGTGGGGCATGTAAAATCCACAGGTTACCTTGCAAAGGGCAAAAACAGTATAAATATATTGGGGCAGAATAGCAACTCACATCACCTGCTGAGATTAGGAACGCAACAACATTGATCGTGATGCTTAATGCGAGCTTGATTTTTGCTGTGCAAAAGAAGCCTTGTCAGAACTTAATAGTACATTAACGCAATTTGTGCGAACAAAGGACAAATTTGTTAAATGCACCTATCTGTCAAAGAGGCTTAAACACCTAATGCAACCATAAAAAACAGCTATGCAGGGGTGACATTTACTGTGCAGTTGCACATATTTTGTGTGTCCCTTTCTTCAAGGTAAAGTTTCAATCTGTCTGTTAAAAATTTCTAAAAACTGCAACAGGCAAATGTTCAATATAACAATCTTTGGATATAAAGCCTCCATGGCCGCCACCCTGCAGGTTTTAATATGTAAGGCTAAAAAGTCCTTGTGTAGCAGTGGCCGCCGGTGTGCTAGCATATTTGGGCACACAGAGAGGACATGTATAAACATTTCTTTTACTTGACAGCACATGCAACACAATTGCTCTTTTGGTTGGGCCTCCGTCTGCCTTTTGGGGATGAAATAAAGGGTACGGAGGCATCCACATCACATCTTAATAAGTTTCCACTTGATGGTCAATGAAGAAGCTGCCTCAAAATAGGGCTGTTCCTTACTTGAGTCATATGAATTTAATACTAACCACCCATGTGATTGTTTTGTCAGTGCAGCTTTATTTTTATGCTTTTCTGCTGTATGCATTTGTTCACATACTTCTTAAAGGTATAGCTGCTCTTGTTTAGTTACCATAGGTCTTGGATACCAAGATTCTGTATTATTTTTCTGCAGGTGTTTAGTGAAATGACCTTTCCCCTTGTCAGAATTATCTCTACTCAGACAAGTTTGGCCAGGGATCCATCCGGGGCACTCCGTAGTCGATGGCAGTACTTCACAAAGGCTCCTGGCCTGGCTAGCATTTGTTTTTCCAGTGTGAATTCTAACCTTACTTGGGTGGGGGAAGCCGACCTTGGAATTTGTAATACACACTTATATGTTCATATTACAAGCAGGTCTGCATCTTTGCTCAAAATTATCTTGCGCCATATGATAAAGTTGGAGTCAGTTTTGATGTGATAACTGGTATCAGTGCCTTTAGATTATGACCCCACAATTTGTTCCTCAGGTTTGAGAAGGCAAAGTCTTAATCCTCTGTTTTTGTAATAATGTTTTTTTTTGTGCAGCGAGTCCAATTTAAACCCCAAGTACACATATGTTGCAACTTTGTCAATGTTGGACTCATTTAGGCGCCAGTTCACAATTTTCGCTATTCGTCGTTTCAGTGGTATGACTTTAGTTTTCTTGAGGTTGACTTCCAAATGATTATTTTTTGAGTACTCGGCGAGCCTGTTGATCAGCTTCTGCAGGCCCACGCCGGTATTGCTGAATAGCAATAGATCATCCGCATACAAAATGTTGCTCAGTTGATGAGACCCAACACTGGGTGCATGCGAAATCACTTCTGCCAGGGAGTAGTAAAGTTAGGACTCCTAACTTTACTACTCCTAAACTGAGAAAAATCCTAACTTTAAGACTTTCGGTATTCACAGAAGGCATTTAGGAGTCCTAAAGTTAGGACTCCTAACGTCTGTGAATACCGAAATGAGTAAGTGCCTTCTGTGAATACCAAAATGAGTAAGTGCATTCTGTGAATACCAAAATGGTAGTAAGTTTAGGATTCTGTCTTAAGTTAGTTCTGTGAATCAGACCCACTGAGTTCCAGAACCCAGCCCAAGTTGTGACGTTGTGCTTTAATAGCACAGTTGGTATTCCATTACGGCCGGGTGTGCTGCTGGAGCACGAGTTCTCAACTATTTTTACCAAAGCCTCCATTGAGAAATCTCGGGGGTTCCATTGATTGAACTGGGTTGTCAAAAACTCCAATATTATTATTTGTTAGGGTCATCAACTCTTTTTCGTATGGGGTCAAACCTAGGGCAGAATTGTCATCTATGCTTCCCTTGTAATGTATTCGTAGATATTTAATCCAATATGTTTGCGTAGTTTGCCACTCTGGGACCCTTTATCAAGCTCGTTGACTATGGTCGCTCTACTTGGAGAAGTAAAGTAACAATGTCCACAATGCTTTTGATCTCTCTTTCTTTAGCAGTCATACCACCTTTTTAAGGCTCCTACATTCCATTCGTAGGCATTTTAGTAAAGCTAGGACCCACGGTGACCGCCGCAGTTGACACAGCAGTTTGTTGATCCTTGACTTGATGAGGCAAACCGGCTTTGGCTGGAAGATGGAAGGCTTATGGGTAATATTTTCACCTTTCTTTGGGTTGTTGGCGGGATATCCTGCAGCTAGAGTCTCATAGAGTTACTCCCAAGCCTTTATCAAATATTTCTCAATTGTTGGTATTTTCTTCAGGATTCCCTCTGCCTTGCTTGCCAGGCCGCCAATATTGTCTAGTATCCACTTGAGGTGTTTTAGATTTTCAGTGTGGGCTTCAACCTGCACTATCCGTGCCTGGTCTAAAATGAACATTTCAGCACTTCGACAGATGTTTTGTGGGTGGAGGTCTCTCCCAGATCTATGCTCAATTTGGAAGTCGACTACCCCCCCAATACAATCTGGTGCTCGCCATTGTATAATCAAGGTAGGCGATCGTATTATGCGAGTGCCTTGTCAAAGTGGATGCTATGATCCCTGGGAGGCGTCTATTGAGTATTACCAGACTGGCTGTTTACAAGCCTTCATGAGCCTTTTTCCAAGGTTGTCATAGTATCTGTGCATGGGAGGACTTTGTACTGGCAATACCTGTAACACATCGTCGCCAGCCTCATATGTGTCTTGAAAGAGGTTCAGTTTAAAATCTCAGGTAATTCCCAGTTTTGCCATTTGTTTGTCCCCTTTTCCACTCCAGGAGCAGCGTGATAATTGTTTCCACTACTTTTGATTTTTCTCTTGGGTTCATATAAAAATTATTCAGGTCAAGTGGAGCTGCTGTCTGCTTGTCCCATTCCTTCAGATATAGAGCTAGCAGCCAGGGTTTCTCTGTGTCCAGTGGCGTTACCCTAACGGATGACTTTGAGTTCACATAGGTCGCCAATCTACCTTTTGCCCTTCCGTGGGTGCTGGTTTGGCATGTCCGTCTATTGAATTCCATGAAGCCAATTAAACGGATGCTAGTTTATGCACAGGTCTCCTGCGTTCTGATTATATAAAACTCCTTGAGGTATTCCAGCATTATAGCCTCTTTAGTTTTTGTGGCAAGACCACCCAGGTTCCAGGCACAGAAGTTTAACTTATCACATTTTGTTGTGTGGTGTTTTGGGGGATTCTCGACTCAATAATCATGCCCTCCCACCGTTAGAACTGATGGTAACCAGCTCCAGTTATCCAATTCACCCCATCTAGACCCCAAGCCATGGTGTCTGCCTTTCCTTGCCCGCTTTCTTTCCCAGGTTATCTGGTGGTGACTACTCAATGATCATTAGCTCTTGCATTTTTTCTTGAGTACTCTTCTCGATGGGGGTCATCCTGCCTTCTTGCCTGTTTGTCCTGTTTTGTTGGTTCTTTTCATTGAGTCGGGTAGTTACCTTAAGCATCCATTCAGCTTCTGCAGTGCACTTCTCCCAAACATGGAGCGCTTTCCTCGCAGTGTCTACTTGTGCTGCAACCTGTGTCATTGTGCACAATACTTTGCTTACTTCTCCAAGCATTTCCCCCAGAAGCACTGGTAGTTGTATAAGTTTATCAATGATACACATTGTGAATTCATCATCCTTCCTTAGTTGTACTCTTTGAATCAAGTTATTTAAATTCTCCAGCTTCCCATCTATTCCGGACGCAAAAACTGCCAACGTATTTAACGTTCCACTTATAAATCCATTTTGTTAGCAATATCATTTAATGCTTCCACCGTCGCTTGTATTGTGTTTAATACCACCTCCCAAAAGCTGTTAATGTCGGTTGCAACCCAATTTGGATTCTCTGCTCATCTTGAACACTCTAGACTTTGATCTTCCGCATATGGGGCATCCAAGGGCTCTGCTACTGTAACGTCAGGAGTCTAGGCACTACATCACTTTTGTGGTGCTGCTTGAGCTGAATGAGAGTTCTACTTATGTGCACCGAATACTACTTTGAAGGCCGGGAAGGCATCAAAAGTTGAAATAAAGTTGCATAGAGGGCATCCTTTATCCAGATGTTTAATGACCTTTACAGTGTCTAAGAGGGCAGCATTTGCAGAAAAAGCTTCCATTCTATGGTGCTGTATACCCTGCAGTTCAGGGAGACCGTGCCGCAATCCCTCTCCTAACAATATTCTTATCGATGGACTTGCCACCAGTTCTTGCGCCTCTGCCGCTGGTAAATTTGCCGTTTTCAGGATGATAACTGCTGGTGTTAAGATTGGAGGTGGTTGTAGCAGTTGCTGCACTCCCCCCACTGCGCCGATGTCTGAGGGGCTGTCCTTGGACTATTATAATCCCCAACCAGAGGGTCCAGTCTCACCTTGACCTTCCACAATCCCTTCCCCCTCCTTTGTAGTCAGAAATCAGATGTTTACGACTTTTGTCTGAATCCCTTGTTTCATTGGTACAGCTGCGTCCCTTGCTCGTCTCACTGGCACCATCATGGCGGCCAAGACTGCCATATCTGATGTGGCTGCTAATCTCGGTCTCTACACTGCTCTCTGCATTGATCTTCGCTGACATCCTCCTCTTAGCGCTATTCGGTTGGGGGTGGTCTCCAATGGAACTATCTCCTGCTTTCATTTCCTCTGGGTGGTCCGGGGGCTTGCCCTGGTTTTTCTCTACCGCATGACTGCCAAATTGCGCCTCCTCTAAATGCAAATCCTCCAGAAGAGTGTGGAGGGTGGGGGTATTGAGGTGGGAAGGACTTCTGTTTCCCCTATTCCCCAAAATACCAGCTCTCTGTAGATAATGGCAGTATTTCTTCTGATATTCTTCTGTTGGCTAGAAAAAGTAATACCGCTCCTGTGGTCCTATCTCTAGATGCTGAAAAAGCATTTGATCGTATCAACTGGCAATTCATGCTCACCATTCTTTAATGCCTTGGCTTTGGTCCAAAATTTAATTCATTCATAAAATTATTAGACTTTGACCATTGTGCTAGTGTTTTTGTCAATGGACCATTCTACCCTTACTTTAATTTGGATA
Source organism: Triturus cristatus (assembly GCF_964204655.1). Taxonomy (NCBI): domain Eukaryota; kingdom Metazoa; phylum Chordata; class Amphibia; order Caudata; family Salamandridae; genus Triturus; species Triturus cristatus. The sequence continues at coordinate 328,090,662 of NC_140584.1, read as the reverse complement.
GAGGTACCCGACAAGGCTGGCCCGTTCCCTTTTTCTTTTTATTCTCTGTCTAGTACCATTCCTTGAATGTATTTTCTGTAATACACTTATCTCTGGATTTACACAGAGCAGTCTAGAGATTAAGCTATCAGCCTATGCAGGTGATATTCTTATCTACATTTCTAATCCTCTGGCCTCCCTGGATCCTTTTGAGATCAATTTATATTCCAGTATTTCAAGATATATATGTATACTTAATTTTTCCAAAACTGAGCTCTTACTATTCAACTCCTTTTGTTATCAATATAGGTTTGACAACACTAATTTTACATGGTGTCCATCCAAAATTAAATACCTTGGTGTTTGATTTTCTCCCACTATCTCTAACACACTTAGACATAATGTTTCCACTTTAAAATCAAAATTGCAAACATTACTCTCATCTTGGTCTCCTCTGCATGTATCATGGTGGGGTAGACTAGACACTATCTAAACTGATGATTGCACCACGTGTTCTTTATACAATCTCTATGTTACCCTTCTAGATCCCTAATTATTACTTGTCACTAATGAACTCAATTTGTAAAAAATTCCCATGGAACAATAAACACCCACGTATTGCCCTATCTAAACTTAAAGCCCAAAACATGGATGGTGAGTTTGACTCCCTGATTTGAAACTTTATCACTCTGCTTTTTTGATTTGACTATTTCATGCCCTAATTAATGATTTTCAAGAATCATGCATTCCATGATGGATTTCATTTGACCGGTCCATGCCGAATGATAGCTCAAAGATGATGCTCATTTGTCAAATTGTACTTTTATATCCAAAGATCATATTTTAAAATACTTCCAACCTTAGTTACATACTTCGTTATCTTCTTCTCTCAACTTTCAACAATGTTTCCTTTCCTCTTTGCTTTGGTATAATAAAGTTTTTAAATGTTGTCACAAATCTTTTTATTTTAAACACTAATATCCTCTGCTCTCCATTAAGTTTTACTCACTCACAGATTCCCTCTTCCCAAAATCCCACTCCTGCCTGCTTGAAACCTTTGAATACCATTTACCATGACTCTATTCTTAAAGCTGCTTGTATATATACAACTTTAATGTTGCCTACTTCTGTGCAAACTAAAAACTCCATTGAACTATTATGGGAAAGTGGCATAAAATATTCAATAGCTCCAAAGCTGCAAATATTGCAAAATCTCTATTTATTATGTAAATAAAGCTATTAATATACCAGAATTTATTTCTAAATTTCACTCATCTACTCCTCCTGTATGGTGCTCATGTTCCACATGTAGCGGCATGCTCACACATCTATTATACTATTGTTCTAATTTTCTTAACTTTTGGTAATCTTTTCGGTCTTAATCCTTAATGATCTTTAAGTGTAATGTATTGTTAACATTCCAAAATGTTTCCTTAGGATCTTTGGCGCCTAACTTTGAACATGTGTCTCCCAAGCCTCTGCGGCATGATCTTTTCATTGCACTTGCTTTTAAAGTTATACTTTCATGTTGGAAAGATGCATCTAAATTATCTGACAAAACATGGTGAAAATGTATATGTGATAAACATAGAAGGCAGTCTTTCCTCATGAAAGTTACATCAGAAGTTCAATTTGGATTTATAGTGGTCATTTTTTACTGCCTAACGCTCCTCAAACTAATCATTACCTTAATTGACTATTTATCCTTTTCTTCCTGTAACCCAGTTATCTCCTATTCTTTCCAGCTTCACTTCTCTTGCCTATTCTCCTCCTGTACCTCCTTTTTTTATATAAAATGATACACATTTTCCATATTACATACATATATTAATTTAATAAATGCAACAATACTGTTATAAATGTTCTTTTTCTTCTTCTTCTTCTTTTAGAGTTTGATATAGTGCGAACTAGACCTGAGACATCAGGTATCAGAGCGCTTTACAAGAGCACCAGTTTCGTTACAGAAGGGTGTATTACAAATGTTAGTTCTTTTGTTATTGCTTGGTGAATCTTCAATAAAAATTATTTAACAATAAAAGAATTCTGTAGCAGAGTTGACTCAAACATATCATTTTCCAAATAATTCATACTAGGTTATTCAAGACCATGGACATCATGTAGGGGTTTCTAGGGGTTACAATTGTGACCCCTAGCTTGCCCTTTGCGATCCCTAGCAATGCTTTTCCGACTGCTGGCTCAGAGCTGGTGAAATCAGTACCAAAACAGGGATCAAAAAATATACTTCCCACCTCGTTATGATGAGTGGACCCAGGATACCTAAAGCATGCAGATTATACCTGCCCTACAACAGTTTGCCTACTACAAGGTGAAAACTAACCTGTAAAAAGAAATGCACTGGTTACCGTCCAGTATTATTTATTATGCTTCATCCATCTCATCCTTGTCATAGTCATTACAAGTGAGATAATGTCTCCTCACACCTGGAACAAAGCAAGAGGATCCCAAAGCCATCCCCACTCACCCTTCTTAGGTGCCCTTAAAGGACTGGCACTCCTGACTCCTCCTGTTTTCTTGCACTAGAACAAAGCAAGGTAGGCAACTGCTGGACTTGGAGTGCTTTCTGGGGCTTAGCGATCCTCTTTTGCAGGTCCTTGAAGGATTGTAGTCTCTGCTGTGGGAGCAGCATACCTAGACTAGGTCGGTGGGATACTCAGTTTGCAAGAGGCTAGGTGTCTTTATCCACTGCGTTGAGTATGGGGAGGCGGCTATTGTTTTCTTTCTCATTCTCTGCAATTTAAAGCATAGGCAAAGAGAGTCTGTTGTCAGAGCAGGACATGCTCTGAGCTCGTGCATGGATGATTTATTGACCTATATCAGAGGTTACATGGATTACCCAGTTTTGGAGAGGCCAGGAACTGCAGATGAATCCCTATTAAGCCAATTTCAGTGGCTATCTAATTTGGGTTTACCCATTCATCATTTTGTGTTAGATATGGTGAAGCAGGAATAGAAGGATACTGCAAAAATAATTTTGCCACGCTTCATGACAAAACTTCATCCTTTCGAAAATATGGAGACAGTGTGTGGATTCAGAAGTGGCAAGCTTGGTGTGCCAAACTTCTATGGTAGAGGAGAATATTCTGAAGGATGATTCAGACAAAAAGGTGAAATCTACTCCTAAGAAAGGTTTTGCTGGTTCAGGTGTTGTCTGAAGGGCTGGGATTTATGGAGCTTATACAGATCAATCTCTTATTTGCAGCTATTCAGAGGCAATTGGATTATCTCCCACTTCTGGAGGAGACTTTCAGCATCAAATTGAGTTCCTGTCCAATATATCATTCGATGTGGTCAGAGCAGCAGCTTTAACAAGTGGGGCTTCTGTGGAAGCAAGACGGAACTTATATCTGAAAGATCGGAACACTGATGCAGCCCAGTGGTCAGTGGCACTCAAGATGCCATTTGAACGTTCCACGGTCTTTGGGACCGAGTTGGAGGATAAGCTCCATTGCATTTTTAAAGAACACAGACAGATCAGTTCTTCAAATTTGAGAGCCTCCTTTTGTCATCCTTCTAGGAGGCAGAAGACTCATGAGAAGTCCTTGAAGATTCAGGCAAAATACTCTTTCAAATCTTTTCAAAAACAGAAGCAAGGATCCAATGTCAAGTGGCAGCAATCCTTTCTATGAGGAGGAAGATATATCATCATTACTGGCTGAAGGTCAGATTCAGTAGTTAATTTCTCAATGACAAGAAATATCTTCGGACAAATGGGTTCTTCAAGTTGTTGCCAAAGGGTGCAGGATAAACTTTTCCTTAATTCTGAAATCTACATGGGCCATTTCTTCTCCTTTGTCTCAATATCCATCAAAGAAGCAGTCTCTACTGAAGGGGGTCCTAGGCCTTCAGCGAAAAGGAGCAATTGTCCATGTCCCCAGATGAGAGAGGGGTCAAGGAGTTTAAACCCAATGTATTTCTGGTTCCAAAGTCATGAGGAGGTTACCAGCTGGTGATAGACCTGAAAATACTCAGTACATTCATCAAGACATTAAAGTTCAAAATGAGACACTCCAGAAGATATTCCCTTTAATTCCTCAAAATTACGTCCTTATCACACTGGATCTGATGGATGCACATCTTCATATTCCGATTGCCAAGTTTCACCACAAATTCTTGAGGTTTGCATTTCTGGACTAACATTTTCAGTTCAAGGTCCCTCCTTTTGGCTTCAAATTGGCACCAAAAATGTTCCCGAATGTGTTGGCTCCGGTGGTGGCTCATCTCCATTTGCTGGGGATGCCAGTCTTTCCATATTTAGACAATTGGATAATGCATGCTGCCTCAAAGGATCAATTACTGATGTTTTGGGAACAAAACATAAAACCCGGCTGCAGTTTCATTCTAATCTACCCAAATTTCAGCTAACCCCCAACTCGAGATCTGGTCTTTATAAGGTCTCAACTCTGGAGTTTTCACAAGAGTCTTTTTGCCAGTTGAGAGAATCAATCGCCTTCAGCAGTTCTGCAGGATTTGTTATCAAGAGAAGAGGCTCAGCCAGCCTTTGGTTGTAACTTCAAGGCAACATGTCAGCATCCATACACACAGTCCAATAGGCAAGACTGCACCTTCGGCCTTTAGCATAGCATCTCAACAGTTAGTGGTCTCCGGCTTCAGGTGCCTTGACCAAGTTGATCCCCGTGACTTAGGAGCTCTGGGACAATCTGAGTTGGTGGTTGATCGCTGGGAACCTCTCCAAGGACAAGGGTATGCATCAAAAGCCTCTTTTAGGTATCACAATAGATTGCAGTGACATAAGATGGGGAGGGACCCTTCAGGACAAGTCACATCAATTCAGGTGGTTCCTTCTAGAATGGCAGAGGTCATAGTGATTTTCAGGGTGATTTTCAGGGCAATGAAATTCTTCCATTTCAGCGTGATGCAATGGAACGTACTGATAAGGACAGACAACACTGTTGCAGTTTGAGAGTCTCAATCAAATAGCTGTCCATTTGCTTATGGGCAAAGAAGAACTTTTGGGACGCAGCAGCATTTCATGTCAGAGGATATGTATATTGAGCAGGAAATTTCCTCCATTCCAGGATTTAACCCTGTCCAGAGTAACCTTTTGGAATATTTGCAGGCTTTTCAGGACCCCCTTTGTGGATCTGTTTGCATTGAAAAGCAAAGGCCCAACTTCACAGATACTGTTCCAGGTTCCAGAAGAAAAAGCATAGGAAATGGATGCATTGGTTTATAAAGTGGCCGAGACATCTTCTGTATGCCTTTCTCCCTTTCAATTGATTCACAGAGTTCTCCAGAAATTCCTTCTGGGGGGTGGACTGATACTGGTGGTTCCGTATTGGCCAGGGAGGTCTTCCTCTTCTGAAGTCCCTAGCACTGCTTCCCCATGGGTACTTCTGATATTTTCCTCTCCTCTCAAAATCTCTCCATAACCTTTATAGCTTATACTGTCAGTTTGGTAGTTGAGAAGTCCAATCCCTTAGCGAAAGGTCTCTCTTCTTCTTTGGCTGAGATAATTCAGAGTTCCAGGCGACCCTCCTTTCTAAGGTCTACTCTAGACACTGGAAATCTTTAAACACATGGTGCTCATCCAGTAATCTATTGGCTCCACTTTGTGGGTTCTTCTCTGTCTTGCAATTCCTTCTGGATGGCTTTACTTTTAAACTTTATGTCTTCAGACATAGAGCTCAGTGGTTTGCGATCAAGACTTTCTTTTCTCCATATCCTCCTGATCGATAGTGACTCGCAAAGTGTTTTGAGCTATTTCCAGTATATCACTTAATGGTTGATTTGGTTTTTGTAATCTGCAAAATAATAGCTTATAGCTGAGTCAGTGGTGAAGCCGTGGGAAGCTTGGAGAGGTGAGCCCGTGGTGTCGGTGCAGAGTCAATTCCTGGGTTTAGGCAATAATACTTTTAAAAGTGTGTACAAATAACTATTCATCTCAGAAAAGAACATTATTTGTTTTAAAGTCCAATGTGAGTAACTCTATTTGGACATGTGAAAACAGACACAGAACATGCATGCCATATGAATATCAAGTTTCAAAAAAAGTATTGGCATGTGGCCGATAGGGACATTGTTGAGTTAGCATGAGCCCAGCAGCCATGATGCTGCTTTTGCGCGTGTTACTACAAGGCTTTGTTTTTGCAAGACTCTGTTTATGCCTTTCACAGGAGAACGGTCTGCTTGGTTCGTTCCCTGCCTATTCCTGGAGTTTAGTCTGAACACTGTGAGCAAGGTTGATAAACAATGCCCCTTGTTATTCTGTTCTGGTCAGTCCCTAGCCCCTAGACAAAACATGCTAACACAGCTGGAATTGGAAACTCATACATTGATTTTATGGGGATACATGTCTAGGTAACACACACTTGGAGAGGAACCTTTCCAGGGAGAAGAGCAATGCGGTTCCTATGATGTAGATATACCATCTAGGCAAAGCCCAGAGATCTTCTATTATATAATAATTATTTTTCTGGCCAAGGGGAGGGTGGTTAGGCCTTATCATTCTTTCTCCACTGTCTTTAGATGATGACATCTCCATGCATTTTGCTGCTGGTTGTGGCTCATATTCTGCATTTTAGAGCACGATTTTTGAAATAAAATTTTTAAACTATATTCGTGTATCGGTCAGAGTGTGAGCGAAAAGGTGTGTCTTGTTACCAAGATTCCTGAGGGATCCAGAAGAGTTGTGTTCTGGGGTGTCTTATCATTTGGTTCTTCATGAGTGTGTAGGAGAGCGAGTGAAACATTATAGCTAGTCGGTCTTGGGTTCATGGGCACTAAAGTGGTAGGAAGGCTTAGTCCTAATACACCGAGGTCCCATTATCCTGTGCATAGCTCTGTGTATGTGCAGAATCCCTGCAACATGGCGCCACCAACGTTTGGTCTGGTACTTAATTACAGGACCCCAGTTATGACCCCTGGGACATAACTTTGCCCTGTACGTACCACGCTCCTCATTACGCGATTCTAATTGTGCATTACTTTGTTTGAATAAGCTGCTACTTTATTGCTATTTTGCACATTATCAGGCACTTTGCACTTTTATTAGAAGTTTGGGGAACTGTTGCCGTTTGGGGCTATGAACAGCATCTTTTACTGAATTTTTACTGCATTTTTAAACTTGTTCTTAGTTAGTATTTTACTTACTGCTAGCGCTGCCTTCTGTTGCTGGTGTTGGGGCCGCCCCGTTCCGTCACGGCTGTTGTGCCGATTGAGCGGAGGGCGGACCCTGCAACACCCAGTTACACTGCCTCCTTCCGCTTCCGGTGGTTCGCGCTCTTGGCGCACACCGGAAGGGTTTAAAAGCACCGATGGGGCGGACGCGCAGCGGACATAACTTTGCCCTGTACGTACCACGCTCCTCATAACGCGATTCTAATTGTGCATTACTTTGTTTGAATACGCTGCTACTTTATTGCTATTTTGCACATTATCAGGCACTTTGCACTTTTATTAGAAGTTTGGGGAACTGTTGCCGTTTGGGGCTATGAACAGCATCTTTTACTGAATTTTTACTGCATTTTTAAACTTGTTCTTAGTTAGTATTTTACTTACTGCTAGCGCTGCCTTCTGTTGCTGGTGTTGGGGCCGCCCCGTTCCGTCACGGCTGTTGTGCCGATTGAGCGGAGGGCGGACCCTGCAACACCCAGTTACACTGCCTCCTTCCGCTTCCGGTGGTTCACGCTCTTGGCGCACACCGGAAGGCTTTAAAAGCACCGATGGGGCGGACGCGCAGCGGACATAACTTTGCCCTGTACGTACCACGCTCCTCATAACGCGATTCTAATTGTGCATTACTTTGTTTGAATACGCTGCTTCTTTATTGCTATTTTGCACATTATCAGGCACTTTGCACTTTTATTAGAAGTTTGGGGAACTGTTGCCGTTTGGGGCTATGAACAGCATCTTTTACTGAATTTTTACTGCATTTTTAAACTTGTTCTTAGTTAGTATTTTACTTACTGCTAGCGCTGCCTTCTGTTGCTGGTGTTGGGGCCGCCCTGTTCCGTCACGGCTGTTGGGCCGATTGAGCGGAGGGCGGACCCTGCAACACCCAGTTACACTGCCTCCTTCCGCTTCCGGTGGTTCGCGCTCTTAGCGCACACCGGAAGGGTTTAAAAGCACCGATGGGGCGGACGTGCAGCGGATGCGCGCAGCGGGCGCGCCGCTGTCGTGCCAAAGGCGCGCCTAAGGCAAGGCCGCCTGCGCCCGTCCGCGCCTAGTCCGTGCCCAGGGCCCCGCTTTGTGCATCCTCAACATTAATATATACGAGCAGTGCTCTGCGCGCCCTGGGACATCCTAAGGAGTTGACTTGTTGTATTTTATATCCCGGGGCTGCGACAACTAGCTGTGTTTGTGGATTTGCTCTCCCCCTCCCCAGACCGGTGAGGGCATTTCGCGCTCATGAGCGACTAGAGGAGACCTTGCCACAAGTCCAGCCTGTTTTTCAAGGTGGACTCATCAATGCTAGGTCCTTGGGCAAGCACAAGTATGAAATTGCTCATATGATAGAGTGCTTGGCCCTAGACATATTATTCGTAACAGAGACCTGGGCTGATGCGGCATCTGATCCCGACTTTATCACGGCCATACCTACGGGATATAAAGCCATCAGAGAAGATAGGTCTGCTGAGCATGGGGGTGGAGTTGCCATTATTCTCAGGGATCAGTTCCCGGCAGCTCATCATTCCATCTCCTCCCCCCTCTATGAAGGCCTCCACTTCTCGCTCACACTTCATCCCAAACTAACATTTAAGGGAATTCTTCTCTACCGCCCACCTGGCCCTCGCACTACGTTTTTAACTAACTTGGACAGTCTATTTTAATCAGTTATTTTAAACTCCGATTTCACCATTCTTGGAGATTTTAACTTTCATTTAGAGGATGCAGGTAACAAAGACACTGGAGAGCTATTGGATAGCCTTAGTTCCTTAGGACTCTCTCAACTGGTGCAATCCCCCACACATACAGCTGGGCACACACTAGATGGCGTGTTCTCCTCAGCTCAGGGTCTTATGATCAAGGAAACGCTTCCTTTAATTTGGTCAGACCATTCCCTAATTAAATTCACGCTCCCCATTCCCAGTGAAGGTAAGGAGGTTGCCAGTAAACGTTCTGCTTCTGCTGGGCTAGCATGGAACAAAGTAGACTTACTGTCCTTTAATGCTCTGTTAGAAAGCTCCTATCCCTCCCTACAGGATCAGGCAGACTTGGCCGTGGATAGCTACACTAATTGGATAGTGAATGCAGTGAATGCTTCAGTCCCACCAAGAACTCTCTCAGCTAACAGGTCTACACCTTCCGCCCCCTGGTTCTCTGATTGTCTCCGTCTAGAAAAACAGCACTGTCGTCGTTTAGAACGACGGTGGCGGATAAACTATGATGAGCCACAGAAATTAGCATACAAAACAGCATTATCAAAATATAAAAAACTTCTTATATTTGAAAAAAAAAGATATTTCACCTCTCAGATCGAGTCTGCTGCCAACTCCTCCAAAGAACTGTTTGCAGTAATTAATAAGCTCTCGACACCCATTAACTCAGGCAGGAGGGTCAACCAGGAATTCTGCAACGAGGTGGCCGAGGTTTTTAAATCCAAGGTTTTAGACATCTTTAATGCTTTTAGGGAGGTTTCTGATTCTAGCCCATTATTATGCCCAAACAGCCCAAGCATTAACAAGCACCCACCATTTGTGTTTTCTGCAATCTCGATAGACACAGTAAGAAACTATGTCCTCCTAGCTAAATCGGGCTCACCTCTAGACTCCTGCCCCCCGAGGGTCTATCAAGAACTGGCAAACTCGGTGAGTCCTCAACTCACCGATATTTTTAACCTGATGTTCTCCTCCGGTGTTTTCCCGATTAGCTGGAAGCAGACATCCATTCTACCTTTACTAAAAAAAACAACTCTTGATGCGACCAACCCCACCAACTATCGGCCCATTGTCAGACTGCCGCTGCCAGCAAAGATAGTGGACAAAATAATGAACGACCAATTGTCCCTATTTATCAATGCCAATGGCCTATTGGATCACACCCCATTTGGCTTTCGCAAGGATCATAGCACGGAGTTGGTATTGATTAAAGCCTCCGAGGAGATCAGGGCAGTTATGGACGGTGGAGGTGCAGCAGCTTTGGTGCTCCTCGATCTTTCTGCGGCATTTGATACGGTGGATCATCGCCTTCTGCAGAGATGTTTGGAAAGGCTAGGATTAGGAGATACAGCACGAGCACTTATAGCCTCCTTCCTCACTGATCGAAGATCCACCGTATCCATAGATGGTTTCAATTCAAATCCTTACACCCTTCCATGTGGTGTCCCGCAGGGTAGCTCTCTGAGCCCCACTCTATTCAATATATACGTCTCTGAACTAGCGCCCCTTATTCGGGAATTTGGTTTCAGCCTGACCACCTATGCTGATGATACCCAGATTGTGGTGGCAGCTTCCAAATCCCAACAATCTCCCGCCGCGCAGTTCAGGAGTTGCATGAGTGCAATTAATAAGTGGATGACAGCACACTGCCTGAGACTCAACTCCAGTAAAACGGAAGTCTTGATCTTCGGCAGTGTGCAGCCCCCCTGGAATGATCTGTGGTGGCCTGTCGAGTTGGGCTCCCCGCCCAATCCGGTGGTTAAGGTAAAGAACCTGGGTGTGCTTATGGATGCTAAACTCACTTTCCATCACCACACCAATGCGGTAGTGTCGGCATCGCATTTCCTCATTAAAAAAATTAGGAAAATCTTTCCTTACATCCCCAATCACACCAAGAGAACAGTAGTCTCTTGCCTTATCTCATCCAGGCTGGACTATTGCAATGGTTTGTTCCTTAACGCCCAGAAGCAACACCTGCGCAAACTACAGATGATCCAGAACTCAGCAGCTCGTCTCATACTGGATATCCCTAAACATCACTCAGTCGCCAATGAAATCCGTAATCTTCACTGGCTTCCTGTACCCCAGCGCATCGATTTCAAAGCCTTGTGCATAGTTTTTAAGGCCTTGCATGGCATTGGTCCGTCCTTCCTGCAGGATCATTTTTCTTGGTATTGTCCCACCAGACAGCTGCGGTCCACTGGAGCTCGATTACTTGCTGTCCCAAGAATCTTCAAAGCCCACTGGGGTGGACGCAGTTTCTTTTACGGAGCGTCTAAACTGTGGAACACCCTTCCCTTTTCTCTCAGGAATGCCAGCTCCCTGACGATTTTCAGGAACCAACTGAAAACTTGGCTCTTTCAGAATTAGGGGCAAGGCAGTATTGTGTCACTGTTTTGTCTAGCGCCAAGACACCCCCGGGTATACGTGCGCTTTATAAGTTCCTGTACCATAACATAACATAACGTAACATTAGTGCTTGTCCACAATACCATCTCACCAGTTCTGGAGATGTCCGTAGTGTGCGGGCTTAGCCTCCTATATTTAATATATATGGGTTTTTCAAGCTGGGATTTTAAGAGGTTCTTCTTTCTAAGTTGGTCAGCTTCTGTGCTACTGTTCTTTGGTTACTTTTCTTATGGTGGTCGCTAATACGGCACCCAACCGAGCTGCGGTCACAGCTTACTTGGCTCAACATGCAGTCCCTAATGGAGGGGCTGATTTTATTTATTTTGTTGAGGTGGATGCAGCATACCACTTTGAGGTTTTCAATTCTTGGGTTACCTTTCTGGCAGTGGATGGGAATGATAATTTGTTTCACGAATATACTGCCTCCGTCGTCCCACGTGATTATCGCCCTTATCGATTCCTTGAAGTTCCGTTAACAGCTTGGCAACATACAATCTGGTTTATTGGGTCCCTTCCTCACGCTGTTACTGTGGTCCGTTTAGGCCCCTTATCAGTCGCAGGGGCCACATGGCCCATTTTGGCAGGGTTTACACCTCATTTAAATTGCGTTAATGTTTCTATTGCAGAGCTGAGACAATTACATACATCGTTGATATATATACATAGAGCTGCAAAACAGTTTATGTCACATAATATTCAGGTGACTCAGGCTAGAGCTGCTGCTCAATCTCCCGGACATTGCGGTGGTCTTTCTTATTAGTCGTATCATGATTAATTCAGTGATGGGTAAACGTCCACAGAATAAGGTTACATTTTCTGACTGGCTTGCAGAAACATTTGAGCAACATGAAGCTGTCTTTCCACATACTTCACCTGTGGAGAAACACAGTATCCCTACCATGAGTTTACCTAAACGACTTCTTCCCAATCTAGCTGATTACACAACCTGGGTAAAAGTGTTTGCGGCGGTATATTCACTGTGTTCTGGCAACCCCTCAATGACCCTTCTACCGTCTGTACTTAAAAAAGTTCAAGATGGACTGGGGCAGAGGTGGCCCTGGAGTTCGGGATAAGATTAGTGGGAGAGTTCCCTATTGTTTCCGATATGATCCTTGCTAACGTAAAACGGGAAACAGTTACCTTACAGGTGAGTCAGCGCCTAGAGGCGGCTGCCGAGGTCGATATGCAACATGAATTGCCTAAGATTATTGCTAAAGTATATAAATCCTTAGGGCGCAACAATCTGGGAATTTAGCCTTTTACACAAACACAACAAAAGACCCAACCTGAGAAGGACGGGTGGCCTGTCTTTCCTAAAAAGACATGCAATAGGAATCAGCGGCAGCAACAACAGAAGCAAGTTTCGCTTGCTGGTTCACCGCCACCTGAAGCTTCTGAGCGTAGATATGATTTGTGTGACCGCTCTAAAATTGAGACCGGATAGGTTTCAGGTTCCTGATCCGCGCTCTCCTTGTTCTTTGCAGGACTCATCGGATACACAGTTCGGTGATGGAGAGCACCAGGATCTCAGACAAGGCAAGACCACTTAGCAGAGTCGTGATCCTCCAAGCCAGTTTGAGGTAAAAGCCAAACCGGAGAGACTACCTCCTTTTTGAGCCCCATTTCAAAAGAAGAAAGTTGCCACTTTGACAGCAAAGTACACCTCAGACGGTGAGAACCCTACTCCTCGATTGGAGATGGGCAGTGAACCTCGTCTACAGCGTGGCGGAAGTTACAATAGTGCGGGAGGCACCCCATCCTTGCCTGGAGGCAAGAGCAACTGATACATTCATCACGGTGGAAACAGCAGATGCATGAGTGCCATCCCCAGATAGACTGTAAGAGATTATTTTCCAAATTGAAGGTGATATTAAAAGGAACATTAAGGGAATCTTTTGGAACAACCTTACCTCCTCATATGATATTTTGTTGGCGGAGACAGATTGGCCTCCTCCATTTGTTTTGTCTGCCTCTCGAGGGGAAGATGTGATACTCCCAAGTTTTTCCCGGTACGTCTCTGAAGAAGCTAAACAAGCTTACGCTTTGGAATGGGCTCTGGCCCTAGCGCCGGCTGTGTATCGTAATCAGGTAGGCTGGGATAAGGATTCACCAGCACATGAAATCCCTTTACAATCTATGCCACAGCCACAGGCACAGTATCCGATCAGGCGTGAAGCTAAAGCATCCGTAAATGAAATCTTGACCCAGTTGGAATTTCAGGGTGTCATTCATGAATAATCCTCTTTTTCCGATATCAAAACCGGATGGTTTATATTGTATAGTTTTGGATCACAGACATTTAAGCAGTCACATTTGCTCATTTGCCGTACAAAACACACACAGCTCTGTGTTAGTGAATATTATTGTTCACAAAAAATACAAAACAATGCTAGATATTTCCAATGGCTTTTATAGTCATATTATGCTCCAGGTAGCCGTAACTGCATTTACCGCGGTCGGCAATCAGATATGCTTTATGCGTTTGCCTATGGGCTATAAAAACAGTCCCGGGGCTTTTGCTGCACTTGTTGTGTCTCTGTTACACGACATTGCCCCTGATGCGTTCTCATACGTCAATGACATTTATTTGACAGATAACTAATTGATCCCGCTTCTTGTGCATGTGGAGCGCATCATTCTCTCTTTTGCAGACTTGGGATACAAATTTAATTTTGCCAAATCACGCATCGCTTGTTTGGTTGGGTTACGGGCTCAACAATGAAGGTAGGGGGTTAGCCCCCCACCTTCTGGAGAAGTGTGCACAATTGCAGCCTCCGACTACATTGAAACAATTACAATCTTTGCTGGGATTTTTGAATTTCGGGAGGACTTACATTCCTGAATATGCCCAGCGTATCTAACCGCTTTATGTATTGATACAACCCTCTTTTTCGTCTGCCAGATAGCTTCTGGAACAAACTACAATTCTTCAGTATTTGCAGTCTGATCTGCTTGTGACCAACTTCTTGTTAACAAGTGATAATTCTACGAGCTTGGTCATGAGAATAGTGCCAGGGACAGTAGGTTTTACTTATTTGACATTCAATGAAGGTGACACAGTGTCAATAGCATATAAATTGCATTTTTACACATCGGCAGAAATGCGGTTTTCCACAGTTGAGAAAATTTTGACTGCAGTCCAGATGGCGATTTCGAAGGAACCGTCTCTGGCGCAGGGAAAACACATTCTTATGGTCTCACCTGTACCGACTTTAAAAGCAGTGACGAAGGCGAGTGTTCCAAATTCTAAAGCTTTACATCCACGGTGGATCGAATGTGCAAATTATTTTATTTTTGATCCCTCGTTGCAGACACAGGAATATGAACATGTTCATCCTCCTCCGTTATCATTGCTTCCTTTGGATCAGTACAAATGTATCATCCATACCGACGGATCTGCTGAACCAGCCATCGGGTCAAAGCATGCTTATTCGGCGGCTTGCACTATTGTGGCTGGCACAATTGTCGATGGTGAATTTAAATCTTCAATAGTATATACTAAAGTACTTGGGGACTGTACAGCTCATTTGGCAGAGCTGCATGCTTTGATTTTAGTTATGGAATTCGCAGATCCTGATTTGAGCACTCTTGTTGTGTGCGATTCTTACTACTGTGTGCAAGCTTTCAATGATAACTTATTCTTTTGGTCTCAGAATGACTATCAAGACTCTAAATGTAGCGCAATAAAGCATAAATTGCTTTAGGTCCGAGTGGCAGAACTTAAAAAAAGTTTGCAGCTCACACAGGTTATTCATACTCTTGGCCATTAGCATGTAGAAACACATGCTGTTGGTAATTCCTTGGCTGATGAGGCAGCCAAATATGCAGTAGCCACATGTTCAGTAGCAGCAGTTACTAGGTCCATGACTAAGACTGACAATGATATTCTTGTGGCGATAGCTGCCATGAAGGGTGGGACAGACTTCCCACAAGGTTTCACTTCAAAGGGGCTGATTATGATGGCGGGCGGTGGTGGCGATTCGCCCACCATCATAGCCTCATTTATCCACCGCCAGATTACAATGGCAGAGGGTAACGCAGCGGACGGAAAGTCAATCTGCCACTTTTCCACCAGTCGGCCATTGTTATGATTGCTGGCCGGGCAGAGCTGGCGCACATATATGGTGGCGGTGCCTAGCAGGCACCGCCATCCATATTATGATGTGTGGGTTTAAAGGCCTTTCCATGGCGGAAAGGCTGGCGGGGATTTGCTTTGGGGACCCACAGCGGGGGTGTGGGGCTGCACTTGGGGAGTACCTATGGTCCCCCCTACATTGCCATGCACAAGGTGGCCGCCACCGTTCTTGGACTGAAGGGTACTAGTATAGTGACTTTACCTCCTTTGCCTGGCTGCAAGGTTAACAGATTTATTTCAAAGCTACACTATATGGCCGATGCTGAATAGCACCTGCTGCCGTGTTCCTTTCCTTCAGCAATTTCCAAGCCTCACAAAAATGTCAAGTTAACTACCGTGATTAATGGTCTTCCTGGAGAGAGATTGGAGTTTTGTATAGTTGATGTTTGGACTTATGTGAAGGTAGTGCAGAGGGTTAATATGCCTGCTGCAAAGAATGTGTACCATGTAGATTACAGAGTGCATATAATGTAAATAGATCAGCAGGTTACTGCTTTTAAAAGAGACATTGTTTTGTTACTTGCAATTTATAACTTAAAGTCCTAATATAGAACAGTGATCTGTTAACTTTCCTCATAGAACATTGAGGTTAGCGCTTGGGCGCCCTTTGGCTAGGGCAGCCATGAGCTCTATAAATTATATACCATAACAGAACTGCATACACACTGCAAAGTATACATTAATGTTGCAAATGGGTTAATTTGGATAGAAATCAATGATGACATGTGACTCCTACACTTTTAGTCTTATATGAGTTTGTGCTTCTCCACACCAAGCATTCCTAAAGTATACTGGCTACCAGTATGGATGACATGTGACTCCTACGCTTTTAGTCCTTTGGCTTATGTAAAATTTCCTATAATCTGATTTACACACGTATGTTTGATTGCCTCTGTGTAATGTGTGTGTGATGCAAAGTGCTCTGACATCCTTTACTGGTATGAGTGGCGCTTTATAACTAATTAAATGTATCTAAAAGAGAGTGGTTATGGAGACTTGGTCACTGTTAAACGCTGCTAGTGAGAGAATACGTGGTGGAGGTGGTCATTGTGGGTGCCAACTAACAGTGTAGCACTGGGCGCCACCAGCGCTGAAGCCGGCCCTTCTCCCAGTATTCAAAGCAAAGCTGTTTTGCTGAATCCGATTGCTTCAACTTCTTCGACTTGTACCCGCGTTATGGAGGGAGAGTTGGAAACTTCTGTTGACTTCTTGCCTGCTGTACCTTTCTCCTCCTCCAATGCAGACATTGAGTATGATTCTCCTGCAATTGAGAATCTCACTGACATTCCTGACAGTACTACGCATCATCCAGCTAATGCTGCAGACCCTGCAATATTGCATTGGGAGCAAGCAATGGTTACATGGATCGTACAAGTTTCTCTTACGTCTCTGCTCCTTCGTCCTCATCTGTGTCAACTCCACCACGCATATCAGTCTTTTTATGTCCTGGTTTAAAAAGACTTACCTGGTCCCACCCTGGACATTCATCTGGTTGGTGCTCACACTTAACTTCCTTTTCATGTTGATTGGGATTGTGACAGTCTTCTTCTTGCTGTTTAAATAGTCATAATTTCCCTGAACGCTCCGCTGTGAAGTTGGTTGATGGAGTTCTGGCTCCCCATACCATGAAACGTGATGAAACACTTGTGAACATTTCTGCCTTCCTAGTTGCTGATGGCATCATTTGGGATAAAGTTGCATTTGATATCCATGGTCTGACGGAGGTTGTGAACGTTCCACATTTCACTAGAAGATGTGGTATCTCAGGATATACACTCAGACAACTGGTATGTTCGGGCCGTTCATTCATTATTTTCTGATTTAAAATATTATGCTGCTTTTGATGCTGAAGATTTGTATTTGAATTTGGCCAATTATGCAGTTTCATTCTGTTACCGACAACATGGCCATCATTTCTAGCATAAAACGAACATGTTAAAAAACGATTTTTAATTATACACAGTGGGAACATTGTCCGACTCCTTTATTAGGGAATTTTAATACTCTACCGAGTAAGTACACATATTTTTCCATGCAATCCGGTGTCCTATTTCTATAAGTTAAATTTGCCATCTCACTCGAAATTCATATTGACTCACACTTTCGGAATGATTTGGCCTTATATGGTTAAGAACATTGGAAAGACACAATTGATTTAAAATCCATTTGGGGTACCAAATGTTGGCAAGTCCGAGGTACTGAAGCTCTACATCTGCTTGTCTGATTTCAACTCAAATTTTGTTTTGAAATGACACGGTGCAGAAAACTACTTGTTTTGGTTTGGCTACAGCCAAAAATTTGAATATTCCTTCCATTATTTTGTTGTCTGAGTACGATAAGTGGCATACACACACCGATTATACGATTTATGTATTGCTTGCCCTGTTCCAAAGTGGTAGTATAAATGTTTCTGATGTCAACCCCTTGGGATGATTCTTGTGGCCAACAAGTTCCAATGCATGTCAACTCTTTCTTAATGCAACAACAGGTTTCACACAAAGTACCCTGATCCATGTATCCCACATTCTCATTCAGTCACCACGTATTCGGTGGGGAAATTGTGTAAGCAATGGTTGGGACACTCCGCGCTGTCATCTGTGAAACACCAACTGTTCCTTTTGTCTAGTGACATCATTTTGGCTGATTTTATTTTAGGCCCTAAATCACCAAGATCATAACGATTTATTTATGAACCATATAATGCATTATGGAAACGGTCGCAGATGGAAGCTGCGGTACGTATGCGCCAAATTGAGCAAGCTAATTTGAAAACAGTTCTTTCAGTAGTAGATAACAGCATTAATACATTATCTTTCCATATTTACACCTTGGATAATATTGTTTCCTCTGTTATTGATATTGTACAGAATGATGTATCTGTGTTGTATCATGGTCAAAATCAACTGCGCTCTGTAATACAATTTGCATGGGCGTTACAAACGCTCTAAATGGGAAAAGTTCCGTGGGATTATTTGAATGCTTCAGCACTGTTTTTGCCCTTTAATTTGACTGATCAATCGAAATTTATGTCCATGGAAGACACAACCTATACTTTGTTACATATTGAACAATTAGTCGAACAATTAGTAGGCCAAGATGGCCGACTGAGATGGAGCTGCTTCGGAAGGCTCCCAGGCAAGGGATCGCTATCGGCGTGCATCCCTGTGAAGCCCAGCCCCTTGATCTCTCTACCAGGGCCGGACTGGGAACCAAAACCAGCCGTGGCAAAGTCCTCGGCCGACCCCCGAGGGGGTTGGGGGTGCCGCCGAGCTCTTTGTCCGGGACAGTTTTCGGCCGTTTTTGTTACAGGGCCGATTTTGCAGCTATGCTGCAAAAACGGCCCAGTAACAAAAACGGCCCCCAGGGGCCCAAAACGGGCCCGCACCCGTGCGGCGCACCGGGGGATTGCCCGGTGCCCGCTACGGCCAGTCCGGCCCTGCTCTCTACCAGTGTGTATCACTGTACTGCATGCAACCTACAAGGAATACAGCGAAGAAAATTGATGTAGAAGTCAGAGGGTCCAATCTTCTGAGCTCACTCACTGAACTCAAAACAGACGATCCTGCTGTGCCCGGGGGCTCTCTGAGGCTTTGTACTCCTCTGCCGCCCACTACTCCGGCCGCAAGCGTGATGGTGAATCCAGGCACTAACGGTGAGCCTCCCCTGCCCTATCTCCTCACCTCTGCTGTTGGGACTTCCCGATGCTCCGTTCCCTGGTTGGGCTGTTGCTGCCCGGAACTGTTTCAGGCGAGGGAACCTCTTTGTTGTTCCTCCTCTGTCACAGCATGGAGGGTGGGCGGCCTGACTCGGTAAAAAAGCTGATCTTGCTGCGGCAGAGCTGGCAGAATCAGTAATTCTAGCTCACTTATTTCAACTTTTTTGAAGTTGATTTTCGCCTCCTCTGGTCTTGCTCTCATCGCGCCGCCTCCGCTCCAGATTGCCCGCCACCTGGTTCTCAGGCACGTCTACTACACCATTGCCGTCACTTCCACTGCTCTGGACGCGGTGGGTAGAGCAATGGTGGTTTCTGCAGCATCTGGAGACTCTTTGGCTTTGTCCGTCTGAGACTTAGGGACTGACTCTGTGCTTGCTTTCATGATGTGGGCAGTCAGTCTGTTCTTTAATGCTTTGGATATGTATTTTTTTGTGGCCAAATTTATCGAGTACATCCTGGAATTATTCCTATTTTTCTCCGAGCACTTTGTAAAAGTGCTTCACTTTTTCAAAGGATAACAGTTTTGATTTTTGAGATTTTAGCGCCACCTACTGGTCTCTTCCAATACATCTACCAGATAACAATTCACATTCATGCCACATCATTCTATAGGAACGTTCCTACCTATCCTTCCCCCTCCTCCACTCACCTACCTGATTCCTCACAAGATAGCTCAATGGCCCTTCTCTTTCCCTCCATTTTCCCTCAATTTCCACTTTGTGATAACGAAATAAGGCCTTCTTCCACCACACCAACTTTACATTTGAAATAGGACCCTTTTTAATATTCTTTCCACACTGCTGCTTGACTCCAGTCTCTTGCTTCCATACTCGGCCATTCTCTCCTTGTGTGGTACCTGACTATTATTCCCATACTCACCCTTCTCTCCCTTGCTCCTCCTCTTTTTGCCCGGCATCATGGAACCTCCACAGGATGCTAGACAGAACCATTCACTGTCCTTTGCTGGTCGCAATTTGTTTAATTTCGACTTTCCCCCCAATCTTTCCAAAAACGCGGCAAAAACCTTCAAGCACAAAGCTCTCAAATCTCATCCTGAAACACTCTTTCTCGATTACTATTTTTGTATTAACAAAGGTACATTAATCAATGACCTTATCTTCTTCACCTTCGTCATGCTCAGAGGGGAAATGCCCTGTTCTCAGTTGTCAAACACACCACCACTAAGAAAATACCTCACAGTCACAAACTAACTATTTCACCCTCCCCTTTTTACAAGGCAGAAGCGACTATCTCCTTCTATAATACTGGCATAGTGCTCATTCAGTCTTCTAACCGCAACCTGGAACTTTTTGACAATGTCTTTCCTTTCCTTAAGGACAAACTCAACACTGGCTTTACCTCACCCCACCTATCCCAACTACTTACAGATCCCCCGCCCAATAACCTACACTGCCCATCCATTCCTATCCACTCGTCCTCCTACTGCTTGTCCCAGACTGTTGCCCACACTACCATACCTGATGTCTCATCATCTCAGAACAGTACCCCCACTCGGATTGGCGCCGACCATTCCTCCAACGCTCACCTAGTCAACCCTCACATCCAGTCTAATACCGAAATCATTCACAACGCTGCTCCCTTTCAGCTTGGGATGCACAGCTCCCCCAGTCAGTGAACCACTATCACTACACATGCACGGGCTCCCGAAAACCACATGGCTCCCACTTCCTCAGCCTTTACATGCTCCTTCTCTGACATCAATACTTATGAACAGCAGCCTCTCAACATTCTCTCCACCTCTTGTCTGTACGACCTCTCCTGTTCGCGTCCCCTCACTCCTTATCACATTACGGTGTCTGACCATAATCCCATCACCTTAGGTAGGGATACTTCTAAGACTACTAACTATTGCTCCAAACTAAAGAACCCCTCCGTCACATACAATATTTTATATAACTCCCCCGTCACTTCATTGATGTAACGCCATCCATAGTAATACCCCAATACTCTATTCTATGCTGGATACTATACAATCTGATATACAGTTGTTGCGGGCTGATATTCTTAGTCTTCTACGCATCACCTCTAATCTAGAACTCAATGTGTCAAATCTTTCTATCTACTACCAGCACTATAATCTTCCCTCTCCCATTCACCCTCCCGCAGTCAGTAATGTATACTCCAGATCTTAACCTAGATGGAGATGCAAACCTAATCTAGACCATTCCACCCGACCCAACAGGCTTGTTAAATACCTTTCGACTACAGATATCCTCTCCACTCTCTCTTTATGATCCCGCCCACCAAGTCCCACCTCCAGTTAGGATTCAAACCATTATCACCCAACCGCAAAGGATACCATATACCAAACCCAGACTCAATAATAAATCTAACCTCAAACTTGTCCCCATCTCACACTCATCCACTACCACTACAATTACCAAAACCAACCTAAAATGCTCACTACTCAACTGCAGATCAGCAGTGAAACACACTGCCGACATACAGGACTTATTACTCAACTTGGACCTGGATCTACTAATTCTCTCTGAAACTTGGCTAAATGATTCTTCTTCTACTATACTAGACATCCTAGTTCCACCCAGCTACTCTATCATCCATCATGAACGCGCTATCTGTTTGAGGGGCGGTATTGCTTGTATTTATCGATCAAACCTCTGTCAAAAAAAACTTTTCTCTCCAACATCTGGCTGTGAATATATGATGATCAATATCTCTACCAAAGACAACTCCACCTGCTCTCTGCACACTTTCTACCATCCCCCAGGTGATAATATCACCTTCATTGAACAAATCATGGAGATCATCTCTACCAATCTTACCCCATACAACAACCAGATTATCCTAGGTGGCTTCAACATTCACTGCAATGACATTAAGGATCCACTAGTGAATTGTTTTAAGGCTTTCCTTCAGGACCTCAACCTGACCCAAGTCTGTAATCGCACTACTCATATAAAAGGGACCATCTTAGACTTAATCATAGCCAAGGAAAATACCATGCTATTGGATTCTATTTCACCCTGCGACTGGACCAATCATCACGGCATCACCTTCTTCATTGTTGAAAAGGCAACCATACACAAAGGCTAGCCTGTGAAAGCTAAACATTGGATCAGAAACACCCTCAATCTCAATCCAGACATGATATCTGCCACCAGCCTTAACCTATTGTCTCCTCCCACTGATATGGTTGATGCTCAAGACCTCACTAAGCACCACCTTAGCTTTATGTCTAACATCATGGACTCCATTGCCCCCAAATGACTAAAGAGAGTCCCGATAAGTAGGACCAATACCTGGTTCAACTGTAGCCTTAACAAGAAACGCTGTGCCCTTAGACTTGCAGAAAGAGTGTGGAGACAAACCCCATCTCTTTCAAACCGTAGACTGTTGCGTAAAAAAAGAAGGAACTACAATAGGTGCATCAGAAGTGCCAACCCATCATTTTTCCATCAGCAACTGGACACAGCCTTCAACCGTCCCAAAAAACTCTTGGAACTGGTAAAACAACAAACTAATGGGAAGCGTAAATCCTCCACATCTGACCCTATCTAATTGTCAAACATTTTTCTCCTTTTTTTCCTGATAAAACTAAGTCAATTGACAATGAGCTCTGTATTGCTGTGAAATGTTTACCACCTGAAACCCAGTCACACTGCACCTCAACCTCGCAGTAAATTTGTCCTAGCAACCTTCTCTTTAAACCTACTGTCTTCCCCTACACTTTCCAACCACTTCAATGACCCTCTCCCCTCCAAATTCCTCAAGGAAACTTCACACCTCCTGATGCCCCTATGGACCAGAATTATCAATGCCTCTCTTACGCAAGGCACCATGCCGGACAGTCTAAAAAGTGAACAAGTCACACCTATACTAAAACCTCTCTGATCCCAACAATTTTCACCCTATTTCAACATCCCAACCTTAGCCAAGCTCCTGGAAAAATGTGTTCATCAACAACTCTACAATAACATTGACCAGCACCAACTCCGCAACCACTGCCAATCTGGTTTCAACCAGGTCACAGTACTGAAACCGCCATGGTCCACATTGTCAAAGATGCTTTACACTTTCTCGATCATAATTACTCCAGTCTTTTAACCCTTCTTGACCTATCATCAGCGTTTGACACAGTCAAACATGAAACCCTCCTGAACCTCTTAGAACTTAGGATGGGTGTTTCTGGTACTGTCTTAAAATGGTTCTGCTCATTCCTACAAAACAGACCTCAACAAGTCCTAATCAATCATGACTTATTCGATCAGAGACCGATCACCATCGGCGTTCCCCAAGGTTCTTCACTTACGCCCACCCTGTTTAATCCTTACATGGAACCCCTGACTGAAATCCTCAAACACTCCAACATCCCCTACTATATGTACGCTGATGATACGCAATTGTACATGAAGATTACCTCCCCTAAATACATCAGCACTCTCAATAACATATTGAACAATACTCAACACTGGTTAACATTTAACCACCTCAAATGTAATGCCCTCAAACGTGAATTGCTATTAATTGTACTTCCCAACCCCACCTCTAACATCAAAGACTGGCTCCCACGACTCACCACCTTGAACTGTACCCCACATATTGTTGATTCAGCAAAATCCCTAGGAATAACACTAGACAACAACCTCTCCATGATGAATCATATCAGCTCCACAACCAGAGGGGCCAATTTCCATCTCCGTGTCTTAAGAAAACGAAAGCCTTTCCTGCCCAATGCAGATCTCAAGATGGTGGTTCAGACTCTCGTGATCTCCAAACTTGACTATGGAAACTTGTTGGCCTACCGAAAATTAAACTAGCACCGCTGAGGGCTACCCTCCATGCTGCTGCACGGCTCATCACAGGCATAAAGAAAAATGATCACATCACCCCAGCCCTCCACTCTCTGAACTGGCTACCTTTTGAATCAAGGATCCACCTAAAAATAGCATGCACAACATACAAAGCCATGCACCACAACCCACCTGGCTCAGAAACAGGTGCTATCGGGAAGGAATAGAGCTTCTCGTAGTACATGCTTCCTACTGCTGAAACCCCAAAATTTAACAAAAAGAAAACCTATAAGAGATCTTTCTCTGCAATTGCCGCAGGAATTAGGAACTCTCTTCCCCCAGAGATCAGGACCATCCCTTTATTCATTCTTTTAAAAAAAGAAGTAAAAATGAGA